>NC_059326.1:104877500-106127500 GCF_018350155.1 Leopardus geoffroyi
TAATTCTTGGCTTCGGCTTAGGTCATGATCTCTCACTTCATGGGTTTGAGCCCCATGTTGGGGTCTGTGCTGTGAGTGCAGAGCCTGCTTGGGATTCCCTCTCTCTCCCTCTCTCTGCCCCTGCCCCCCTTGCTCACTCTGTCTCTGTGTGTGTGTGTGTGTGTGTGTGTGTGTGTGTGTGTGTATATGTATATGTATATATATATAAAATGTATATATATGTATATGTGTGTATATGTATATATGTATATAAATATGTATATTTATATATATACATATATATATACACACACAAAAAAAAGAGTGCTCATGAGATCATGTTCATACACAAAATCTATTGACTGGAATCAGGACAGAAAAATATGAGCTGTACATATTCAAAGTGGCATGTATTTCATGTATAAAAAGAAATTGACGTGAAATAGTTAAACCTTTGAAAGAGAATCCCACAATGTAGATTTCTGTATCTACAGATTTATGTATTACCTTCAGAAGTGAAAGAGAAATAACAGTTTTTTCAAAGATCAAAAATTGAGGGAATTTGTTAACTGTAGGCTTGCATAGCAGGAAATGTTACAAGAAATTCTTCAGAAAGAAAGAAAATGATACAGGTTAGAAACAGTGAGCTACACAGCTGTGATATCCTGCCCTACGTCGGGCTCCACGCTGAATGTGAGCCTGCATAGGTTTCTCACCCTCTCTCTTTCTCTCTCTCTCTCTCAAAATAAAAAAACTTTAAAAGCAAGAAACCATGAGTTACATAGAGAAGGGAAGAACATTACAGAAGGAATATATGAAGGTAAAATAAAATATTTTTCTTATTCTTAATTGACCTACCAGTTAATAGGTTGTTCAAAATAATGATAGCAACAACATATTCAGTGACTATAGCTTATGAATCAATGAAATGAGAAAAACAACGTCATAAAGGATGGGAGAGGGGACTTGAGAATCCTCCATCAAAAGGAACATGTGTCACTTGTGAAGTGGTAGAGTGTTATTTGAACATGAACTTGGATTAGTTGTAAACGTTGATTGGTAACTTTAGGACAGTCATTACCAAAAGAATGTAAGTATAGGAGAAGAGAAAAATGTAATCACAAAATGGTCAGTTAAAATCACAGAAGGCAGGAAAAGAGTGGAAGAAAAAAGAAGACAATAAATAGAAATTTTGTGGAAAACATATGGTAGATATTTAGCTATGTCATTAATCACTTTAAATATCAAAGGTCTACATGTACCACTTAAAGGATGCAGACTGTCAGAGTGCATAAAATACAAGACCCAACTATGTGTTGTCTACAAGAAACCCACTTTAGACATAAAGGCACATATAGATTAAAAGCAAATTGATGGAAAAAATAGGCTATGCTAATACAAATAAAAAATAAGTGGGAGTAACTACATTAATTTCAGAGACAGCAGATTTCAGAGCAAGAAAAGTTATCAGGGATAAAGAAGTCGTTGTGATAAAAAGGTCACTTCAAGAAGATGTAACCATTTTACTGTGTATGCAACTAACAAGTGAGCATGAAAATACATAAGGCAAAAACTGATAAAACTGCAAGGAGGAATAAATGAATACACTATTAAAATGAGTGACTTCAACATCTCCCTATCAGTAATTCACATATCTAGTAGGCAGGAAATCAGTAAGAACCTAGTTGAATTAAACAACACCATCAATCAACTGAATTTAATTAACACTGATAGACTACTTCAACAGTGGAATACACATTTTTCTCAAGTTCACATGGAACATTTACCAAGACTGGCCACATTCTGGGCCACAAAACTCACCTTAACAAATTTAAAAGATTAGAAATCATAAAATGTATGCTCTTGGCCCACAGTGAAATTAAACTAGAAATCAATAACAGAAAGAAAGCTGTAAAATCTCACAGTGCTTGAGATTAAGCAGCACACTTCTAGCTAACACAAGGATCAAAGAAATCTGAAGAGATACTTAAAATCTTTTGAACTAAATGAAAATGAAAACAAAAATTGGAGGTGCCTGGGTGGTTCATTTGGTTCAGGTCATGATCTCACAGTTTGTGAGTTCAAGCCATGCTATCAGCAAGAAGCCTGCTTGGGATTCTCTCTGTCTCTCTTTCTCTGCCCCTCCCTTGCTCGCTCTGTCTGTCTCTCTGTCAATAAACTTAAATAAACTTAAAAAAAATAGGTGACTATATAAGCAAACTGTGGTACATTCATACAATGGGATATTGTTCAGTGATAAAAAGAAAAGAGCCATTGAGCCATCGAGGAAAAGACAAGGAAGAATTGAAATGCACACTACTAAGTAAAAGAAACCAATCTGAAAAGGCTAAATACTGCATGACTATATGAAATTTTGGAAAAGGCAAAACTATGGAGACATTAAAAAGACGAGTAGTGGCACGCCTGGGTGGGTCAGTCGGTTAAATGTCTGACTTTGGCTCAGGTCATGACCTCACAGTTCGAGAGTTCAAGCCCCGCATCAGGCTCTGTGCTGACAGCTCAGAGCCTGGAGCCTTCTTCGGATTCTTTGTCTTTCTCTCTCTGTCTCTCCCCTGCTCGTGCTCTGTCTCTCTGTCTCTCTCAAAAATAAACATTAAAAACTCAAAAAAAAAAAAAAAAGACAAGTGGTGCCAGGGGTTCAGGGTGATGGGTGAACGGGTGGAATATTGGGAAACTTCAGGGCAGTGAAACTGTATCATCAATATTGGTTCATCACTGTAATGGATATACTACATTAATGCAGGATGTTAGCTAATATGTGAGAAACTTTGGTTAGGGAGCAGTATATGGGAACTGTACTTTTCACTCAATTTTACTGTAAACTTAAAACTGCTCTAAAATATGGAGTATTAATTAAAAAGGAAAAGAGAGAGAGTTTCGAAATCTGACACAGATTTTAATCCTCCCATTTGGCATTTGTGTGGGCTTTGGCTTTTATATTTTCTCATGAGAATATGAACATCATATCATTACGTTGTAGAATTATTTGGGGTTTGATTGAGCTAACATAGGAAAAGCTCCAGAGAAAGCCTGGTACACCATTGGCACTCCACATTTATTTTTTATTTATTTTTTATTAGAAAAGGTTTTTTTTTAAGGTTTCTTTATTTTTGAGAGAGAGAGAGAGAGAGAGAATGAGAGCGTGCACGAGCACAGGTGGGGCAGAGGGAGAGGGAGACACAGAGTCTGAAGCAGGCTCCAGGCTCTGAGCTGTCAGCACAGAGCCAGATGCAGGGCTTGAATCCACAAATCGTGAGATCATGACCTGAGCCAAAGTCAACTGTGCCTTGCTGACTCAGCCACACAGGTGCCCCAGGCACTCCACATTTAGTAACTTTTCTTGCTTTCCTTTTCTTTTTTTCTTCTTCTTTTTAAAAATGTTTATTTATTTTTGAGAGAGAGAGAGTGGGGACGGTGCAAAGAGAGAGAGTGAGACAGAGGATCCGAAGCAGGCCCTTCTCTTTCAGCTCACAGCCCCATGCAGGGCTCAAACCCACAAACTGTGAGATCATCACCTGAGCCGAAGTCAGCGTAACCAACTGAGCCACTCAGGTGCCCCCACTAGCCTTCCTTTTCTTTGTGTGTATTAGAACTTGATAGTACATGTTAGAGGACAGGATGGGGCAAGAACTTGCCAGGAGAAATGCACCATCAAAAGTTTAGTTGTCGTTGCAGGAGTTGATCTAGCAAAATCACCCTTTGCCATTACAAAGAAGCAAAACCCATTTTACCTGTTAATCTTCAGGTGCACTATTAGGCTTTATACCAAGAGGTGTCCTCTCTTCTGTTGATGGTAGCAGCCAAAACCCCATGTAGAGAACATGAACTTGACTTCACTGACCCCCTTCACAGACTCCAACTTTACAAACGTTCTAAAGTACTTGGCTTTCATGAATTGTCTCAAAAGCAAAGTTCCTTTTATTTGCTTCTCCAAACCTAACTGAAAGTATTGCTTTCCTTAATGTCTCCTTGCTCCTCTTTATCCAGATTTCTGAAACTATAAGATCTCAGAATTGCCAATAGCTACTGATGTTTGCATATGCCCTGTCAGATTTTCTGCTGCAGGGACTGGGTTTCTGGCTTGTCCTAGTCTCTGGTTTTGCCCCTCAGATGAGGTAAGGATTAAGGTTGGAGATATGGCCTGGTAGATGAAGAAGACTCCTGGGAATTGTATTAAACCAGTAAATCCAGTAACACAGGTGTTTGATTTAAAAACATAAGGGTAGATACTACCAAAAATAGAGAATCAGCTAAAGTGGGTGGGTGGGTAGCCGTAAGGAAAGGCCATGGGCATTTCCTGGTTTCATCTTCCACAGATACTTTAGAGGGGGTCAAATCTATTGCATAAAGTAGTAATTACAAAGATAAACATTAGAACAAAAACATGAACTTTCTAAATGATCAGATAATACACACACACATACGTTATAGAAAACATAACAAAATACTATAAAAAAGAAAAAATGTAACAAAAAACATGTCAGACAAAAACTAAACATACGTGTCGTATAAATAAAAGTAGGTTGAGTAACTCCTCATTGAATGACAAAAATAAAAGTTTTAATCATAAAGCAAAATGTAATTTTATTTCCCAATTCAAGAGATATACCTAAAATAAAATAGCTCCTAAAAATTGAAAAGCAAAGGATCATGAGTGAAGGCCTGTCAGGCAAATGTGAAGAAGATAATAAAGGGTATATCCACTTTGATGATCTCACTGTTATGGATACCTATGAATCAAATAACCTTGTGGCAGCATAATTAAAGCAAGAATTACAAGAAACCTAAGAGGAAATAGGAGATTTCAATTCCCGCATCTCAGTTCATGACATAGCTGGTGAAGAAAAAATGTGTGTCGGGTGGAACATATAAATAATGAAAGTCATAGGTATAATTGCTTTGCATGGAATGAAGTTTTCATGCCTTCACATTATTTTCACGCACCCATAAAATATTGGAGTTAATGGACCATCTTGTAGGACACAAGCAAAATCTTGGTCCACTTAAGAAAATTAGATGATAGAAATAAATAAGTGCAAATATGATAAAGGGTGAGTAAATAAAAGCAAATCACTTCATTGGCTATTGGAAGTAAGCCAGTTCTGTAAAGTGAATCGTTACAAAATTGATGTTATTAAATAAATAGCCTTCCTATACAGAAGTAATAATCAATTAGAAAATGCAATAGAAGAAAAGACTGTATTGACAATGGCAAGAAAAATGATAAAATACCCAGGAAAAGGTTAAGAAATACTAAAGTGCTGTATTTTGTAAAAAAAAAAAAAAAAAAAAAAAAATCAAACACTGTTGGGACATATAAAAGACTGATGGATACAAAGACAAAGCACTATAAAAATGTCAATTTTCTCTAACTCTATTTATATAATAGGCTTCCAATGAAAATGTCATCTGAGTTTTATTTTAACATAGATGAATTGGTTGTTAAAAGTTAATAACTTTGACTCTTTCTACAGTCCTTTCTATATGGCAACACTCACACACACACACACACACACACACACACACAAACACCCCACAAAGTCAAAATCCAAACTACGAAGAAGGCAAAACATTTGCAGTAGGTATTGCATAAATAGGACAATTTTTTATTGCATAAAAACCTCCTATAAACTATTTTTAAAAATCAACAATATAACAGAAGATAGAGACCGCTTCAAAAGAAATACAAAGGACTCTTAATTACATACAATGTTCAGCCTCAGTCTTCATAAGATAAATGCAAAGGGATATATTTTCCACTTGCAAATCAGCAAACATTTGATAAAAAACTACATTTGGAGAAGAAGGAGAAAAGCTAGCTCCTACTTAACTGGGAGTAGAAACTAACACAGTCTCAATGCAGAGCAATTTGGAAGTATTTATCAAAATTCCACATAGAAATGCCATTTGATCAAGTAATTCTACTTATGAGAATTCATTCAACAGTTATGCTTGGATGTGTGTAAAATGACATGCATCTAAGTAGAATCAATACAGATTTGCTGGTATCAGCAAAATATTAGAATCAACTATGTTCAGGAATTGGTGTAAGTTAAAGAAATTACTGACAATGTAATCCATTTAACGGAAGCATCTGTAGCTCTTTTAAATGAAGTAGCTGTAAATACAGTGATAGAGATTGAGCTCCAAGATATATGCATGTGTGTGCGAGTGTATGTGTGTATACATATAGAGTGGTATTTTATACACACACACACCCTGAGCACTAAGGTATAATGTAGTATATCTGGCATATTTCCAGTTGTGTAAAAAATACAAGAGAAAGCATATGCATATATATGTGCCTGTGAGATACAGAGCAGTGGGACTATGAGGTTGGACAACAGGCTTCTGAGAGCAACTTGTCATGACACACCTTTCTGTATCTTTTATTTTTGCACTGTGTCCATATGTTGTCTATGAAAAAAAAATACCAAATCAAATAAAACTTTTAAAAAGTGCTTAGCATGTAAAACAGAAATCTGGATTTGTGCTTACCAAACAAGCAAGACCTGTGCTTGCAGGATCCAGTGTCCGGAAAGAGCAAACTGCAGACTTAGGCAGGGTCAGTATTTGAGCACATGCTCGCCATGCCCCCTGCTACCCTCTTAGCCCCAGCTTCATCATGGCTCACTTGGAAATCTCCCTACATTCCTATGGACCCACAGAGCTTCACCATGGTCTATGAGGCAATAAAAAGCTTTAACACGTCTGGGGCTTGATGAATATGGTTGGTGGAGGAGGGAGAGCGACCACATTTCTAACTACTGGATAATAGTGATATCATTCAATTCAGTTTCAATGAAATTGAAAAGGCAAAATTTTTAAGTAGTTACATGGATAAGATGACGAGTTTCTCTCTTACCTGGCTGAGCGTGAGAAGGTGGTGAGCTTTCTAGGTGGTTCGACGTTGTAGAGACAAATTAGAGACAGACATGCAGAACTGAGGGTTTCTGTTAAAGCTCTCAGAGTAGACTCTTCGCCTTGTCTATAAGTAGGGAATGTACACACGGGCCTGGCAGTCTTGAAAAGTGAGATGCTTTGATGGGGGAGCGTCTGGAGAGGAAGATGAGGGCATGAGGGCCCTGGGGGGGTGGTACGCAGTGACTCTTTTGAGCTGGGGAATGAAGATTTGTCAACTGTGTGCTGCTTCCTGCCCGTCTCAATAGAAGGAATGTGAGACACGTTCCTCTCTTGGCGCTCATGAGTGTGTGTCTGGCAAGAGCAGGAACACAATGTGACTGAGCCGGAGTTTAAACCTTTGTTCAATGACTCCAGTGCGGGATCTCCATGTGAAATAGGTATTTCTCAAATGAGAAGACAGCAGGACTGAAAGAAAATAATACATTTGGTAAGACAGAAGAAGTAGTCAGAGGGAGTAGGAGAAACAATTAGTGCAGCATCATGGATCCGAGGGAAGAGCGTGTCTCAAAAAGGAATGGCCTATTCCATAAAAGTAATGGTGTGTGAAAGTCTGAGGAACAAAACCACCAAGGTCTATCTCCTCATTGCCAGCTGCAAAAGCTGTATGAACAAGGTAAGGTGTTTTCCACAGCGCTGTGAAGGTATTGTCCCAAAGTTTATGTTCTCCCTGGCGTTGTGCGTGTAGTTGTTAGAAGACCCTCAGTCTTCCTCCTTGTGTTTTTGTGTTTGGGGCACATATCTTTCCTACTGATTGGGATCTCTTGTAGGGCGGGAATTAGTTCATGTTATTTCTGGCCCGTGGCTTCCAGCGTAGTGTTTCAGTCAGTAAACATTGCTTGAGTGAATACTTGGAAATGTTTCCAGAAATTGTGACATCTACAAATTTAAGCTGTGGGCGATGTCACAGGCCTACGCTTACAGATTATGTCAGGAATCTTACTGAACTGCCTTCACGGATCACATTTCTGAGGCCACATTGAATGGACCCACACTAAACAAAATGTATTTTATGTGCATGAAGCAAACAAAGAACTTGATCTCTGCAAAAATATTTTTAATTTGGGGAGCCTGGGTGGCTCAGTCAGTGAGGCAGCCGGGTCTCAGGTCATGATCTCACACTTCGTGAGTTTGAGCCCTGCATTGGGCTCTGTGCTGAGGGCATGGAGTCTGCTTAGGATTCTCTCTCTCCCTCTCTCTCTCTGCCCCTACCCTGCTCTCTCTCAAAAATAAATAAATAAACATCAAAAAAAAGAAAAAAGTCATTAAAATTGTTTTCTTAATTTGATGGAATCAAAATCATGAGATTTTAGAAAAGAATGATGAGAGCATTCTGCAGCATTAGCTTCCTGGCCCTCAGTACATTTCGCTTATTTATTCATTCATTTCACAGATGTTTGAGAGTAGCACTGAGGAGACAGCAGTGAGCAAAACAGAAAGTTGTTCTTGAGTTCATAGATATATATGTATTTAAAAATTTTTTTAAGTTTGTTTATTTATTTATGTATTTATTTATTTAGAGCACAAGCAAGGGAGGGGCAGAGAAAGAGGGAGACACAGAATCCGAAGCAGGCTCCAGGCTCTGAGCTGTCAGCACAGAGTCCAACATGGGCCTTGAACCCACGCACCGTGAGATCCTGACCTGAGCTGAGGTCTGATGCTTAACTGACTGAGCCACCCAGGCGCCCCGATATTTACATTTATAATGCAGGACATTACTGGAAGCAAAGAAATATCACTGTTTATATGGTAATGTCAGAACGTGCTAAGTGTTAGGAAGAAAAAGAAAGCGAGGGTTGAGCAAAGGCCTCTCTGGGTCTCAAATGACATGAGGAAGTCAACCAGTGTTCAGGAAGAGGCAGCAGATGCAAACAGCCCAAGGTGTGAGTGGGTGGATGCACTGGAGAAACAGCACCGAGGTCACTGTGGAAACAGCGGGGCAGACAGGTGTCGGGGGCTATATCCTGCAGGTCTGACACAGAGGTCTGTGGAAAAGTTCTGTAGAGGCAGGAGCAGGAACAGGGGGGCCCTCAGGGTGCTGGTGAAGACTTCCAAGTGTGAGATGATGAAGTCGGGGCCAACGTGACAGCAGCAGAGTGGACGAGCTGTGGTCAAGTCCTGTCTAAGGACGTGTTAGAGGACTGGATGTGGAGGGTGAAAGATAGCAAGGGGTCCAGGATTTTTCTAACGTGGTAGTGTTTTTAAAAATATACTTTATATTTCCCAACAATTTTAGATTCACAGATTTTTTTTAAATTTTTGAGAGAGAGAGAATCAGAGAAAGCAGGGGAGGAGCAAACAGAGAGAGACAGAATCTGAAGCAGGCTCCAGGCTCTGAGCTGCTAACACAGAGCCCGACTCAGTGCCTGAACCCACAAACTGCGAGATCATGACCTGAGCCGAAGTTAGACATATAACCAACTCAGCCACCCAGGCGCCGACACAGAAAGATTTTTTAATATATATTTTTTAAGTTTATTTATTTAAAGGATAGGCAGAGGGGGGGCGGGGGATCCCAAGCAGGCTCCTTGCTGTCAGAGTGTGCCCCATGCGGGCTTGAACTCCCAAATCATGAGATCATGACCTGAGCAGAAATCAGGAGCTGGATGCTTAACCGACTGAGCCACTCAAGCATGCCTAGAGTCACAGAAAGATTGAGAAGATAGTACAGAGAGTTCCCTTACACACCATACCTTGTTTCCTCTATCATTAACACCTTACGTTAGTATGGTACCTTTGTTACAATGAATGAACCACTGTTGCTCTATTAGTAACTAAAGCCCATACTCGCATCCGGATTTCCTTAGTTTTTACCTCATGTTCCTTTCAGGTCGAGGATCTTAACCAGGATACCACTGAGAGATTGAACGTACAGAGATTGAATGGCCAGACCATATATAAGAATAGACTTCTGACCCCTCAGCTAGCTGTCGAGGAAGCCAGACAGCAAACCTTGTCGCATTCAGCCCCACGTGGCCAGGGTTCGATTAATAATTGACAGCTTCCAATTTAGGACCAGCCAGAGAAAGTCAGATAAAGTCTGAATAAAAAAACTTTTCTTGCTCTTATGGGTGGCGTTTGCATTCACACCACATTGTGTTTGGTAGTCTCGTCTCCTTAGGCTCTTCTTGGCTGCAACAGTTTTTCAGACTTTCCTTACTTGGGATGACATTGCCAGTTTGGAGGAATACTAGTTAGATATGTAGAATTCATCTTTGTTCCCAGGACTAAACCAGGATTATGGTGGGGGGGGGGGGTGGGGAGGAAAGTGCCTTTTTCCTCACAGCCTGTGAAGGGCAAAGTCTGTCAACGTGACTTATCACTGTGGATATTGACTGTGATCCAAAGTAGTTTTTTGTTTTGTTTTGTTTTTGGTTTTTGTTTTTTCGTTGTTTTTTTTTTGTTTTGTTTTGTTTTGTTTTGTTTACCAGAGCAATTGGAAAACCAGAGATTCCATTTGTTAACCAGGGAAACACAAATGGAACAGGGTTTTGTTTTGTTTTGTTTAATTTTTTTAATGTTTATTTTTGAGAGAGAGAGAGAGAGAGAGACAGAGCATCAGCGGGGGAGGGGCAGAGAGAGGGGGAGACACAGAATCCAAAGCAGGCTCCAGGCTCTGAGCTGTCAGCACAGAGCCCGACATAGGACTTGAGCTCACGAACCATGAAATCATGACCTGAGCCGAAGTCAGATGCCCAACCTACTGAGCCACCCAGGCACCCCTGTTTTGTTTTGTTTTTTAAACATTAAGAATTTTAATTAGTCTCCTGACTAGACATCAAAGTAATGCTATTGAAGAGGTGTAGAGTTTACAAGTGATGTTATGGTTAGCTATATAAATGTGGGAATCATTAGAATATAAATGTAGAAACCAATGGCCTGGGGGAGTCCACAAAAGTTTGGGAAAAGAGACCCAAGGACTGCATGCTGGATCATTTCAACATGAATTTTTACTTCAAATAAGAGTAGTTTTTATTTTCTTCGTTTTATGTTAGAAAGTTGTGTCTCCTTTTACATTGCTACTAAGTGAAATGCTTCTAATATCTTGTCGTTAAGTATGATATTTGCCATGTTGTTCTGTAGATGCCCTCTATCAGATGAAACATTTTTCTGAAACGGAACAACCCATCTATTCCTGGGGCAAAAAATACCCTCTTAATCATAATGTATTATCATCCTCATGCCCACTCCGTCCTCAATTCCATGCTCTAAGATTTCATCTAGGATTTTCCATCTGTGCTGGTATGTAAAAATGTGTTAGCATTTCCTTTTCTTGTCTCATTAGGAAGCCAACCATAATTAACATCACTGCAGAAATCCCTTAGCTAGCCTTCATTTGTCAGGGGAGGAAATTAAAGCTCCGAGGCGATAACCCCAGAGGTGCATTGCTGCTTAGTGATTGCACTAGATTCCGTACCCATTGTGTGTTCCTTCTTACCTAGATGACCCGCTCAGAAGCGGTTCTATGAGACCACAGCGGGGAGGACACTGAGTGGCTGTTCACATGCAGTTGGGTTTATACGTGAATTATATGGTTTGGATCTATTCATCTCCTAGGCTCTCTTCCTCAAATTTCACTTCTAAGCCTTAGAGACATGCTGAATTGCCAACACAATGGATGCAACTTGTGAGCTTTAAACGTTCCTTGAAAATGAAGATGCTTGTAAGAACATTTGTGTTACGTTTCCTACTCTTTTCCTAAACTGTGATACAAACGCCTAGAGGCAAAAGCTGAATTCAAAGACTTTGAGAAGCACTACTACAAGATATGAATATTTAGGAGTTACTTTGCACTGGGAGCGGCTGGTTGAAGTTATGCAAACTTTTGACTTTGCAAAAACATGAAAGTTAGAAAAAAATGTAAATACTTTGTAAAATGTTATTGCATCTTAACAGTTTTTCTTTGGCCAGAGAACTCACTCGGGTTGCATGGTTTCTTTTTCAAAGTAAAATGTCAAAGTTGCCAGAAAGGCATATTTGTTCTATTTCCTACAAGATTATTTTTAGTGAAATCATATCTAGGGGAGTAAAAGGATTATGAGGACTTCTTGCAATGTGTATACTACACCTCTGTCTTCATCAGAAATTCAAATCAATTCAATGAAATGTTCATAGAGTGAAAATTTGAATGTATTGAGATTCTAAAAGCAAAGTTATTGCTGTCAAGCAGCTCATAAGCAAACAGGGACTGTAGACATGTACAACCAACAAAGATGCAATGTGAAATGTTTTATGATGGAAGTAAACTTTGATCACATCCTTAAAAAATGAGGCATACCTATTAGCAGAAGATGGAAAGAGAAAAAAAGCATTTCAGGTAGAGGGACTGATAGAAGCAAAGGCAGATGGTTTCTAGAGGGGGCTGATCTATGCAGCTGATGGCTAGGGATTATGAAGGAAGATTCGGGAAGAGGAAAAGATCTAGAAAGTGAGGGTAAATTTAATTTTTAAGATTTTATCATTCAGGCAGTGGAGAATCACAGATTTTTTAAGTTTATTTACTTATTTTGAGAGAGAGAGAGAGAGAGAGAAGGAGGGAGGGAGGGAGAGAGGGGATGGACACGAGTTGGGGAGGGGCAGAGAGAGAGGGAGAGAGAGAATCCCAAGCAGGCTCCATGCTGCCAGCACAAACCCTGACCCAGGCTGGATCTCACCAACTGTGACATTATGACCTGAGCCAAAATCACAAGTCAGACCCTTAACTGACTGAACCACCCAGGTGCCCAAGAATGTTTCATAATATATATATATATATTTATTTTATATATATATATATATATATATATATATAAGATATATAATTATATAATCATATATATAATTATATATAAAAATATAAAAGATTTATATATTTATTTATTATATATATATATATATATATATATATATATATATATATATATAAAAGATAAGTTCTTTGTAGCAAATGGAAATGGATTCTTACATGTGTGTGGTTGAAAGGCAGGTATTGAAATTTTCACACTATAACTCATGTGTAAGAAGAATAACTTTTTTTTTTGAAAGAAGATTAACTTCTTAATATCTCTGTAGCTAGAATGAGTATAAGACATATTGTCCAAACTGGAACATTTTTGAGAATAAAAGGTGGGAACTTTTCATAATTATACCAGGACAGTAGTCCTAAACTGGGAGAGTCCTGGGCAAATTGAGAGGCAGGGCCACCCTATTTATAACTAAAGGAAATTTTTCATTGATGGCAAACAAGCAAAAAAAAAAAATTGGAAATTACAACTCAGGCTCATCTAAGGAAACTTCTTTTTGATTTAAAAGTCATCATCAGAGGACTATTTAGACAATTTCAAAGTTCAAGAGTAAGAGGTAACACTTACCTAGACAATGTTATGCCAGGTGCTGTTCACACCAACACTTGACATGTTTTTTCTTCAAGCAAAAAAACTATGAGGTAGGTATTAATATATTCTCATTTCATGGGTGAAGAAACCAAGGCAGGGCTTAAGTGACATGCCCAGGGCTAGCTGTTGGCATAGCACGTGCTGGAGCAAGGATTCAAATCCAGGTTGTCTATACCAAGAACTGCGTCTCAATCTATACCACATTGCCTTGCGGACTCTAAGTCATACCTTGTTTAACTCCTAAACTTGAATTCCAGAGAAACCATGCATAATCGTTCAGTACAAGCATTTCCCATGCAATGTTTGGATCAACACTTCTCCTTCCTAGGAAACTTCTAGATCCTGTTTGCCTGGCTGTGGGCCCCTGGTCCCTATGTGTTGGCTGGTAGCCTTGATGTATCTGCTAATGTGTCTTTTGTGTATGTGGACCTTGTGGAGCATTTTCTCAGCCCAGCCCATGGTATCTCTGACCAGGTTCAGTTCTGCCTTTATTCCTGGTCATGCTGCAGATGCCCAGAGTTCCAGCCTCTTCTCCTTCCAACCTCAAAATACAGGCTTTAGAGGCACCTGGGTGGCTCAGTCAGGTAAGCATCAGACTTTGGCTCAGGTCATGATCTCACAGTTCGTGGGTTTGAGCCCCATGTCAGGCTCTGTGCTGACAGCTCAGAGCCTGGAGCCTGCATTGACTTTCTCTCTCTCTCTCTCTCTCTCTCTCTCTCTCTGCCCCTCCCCTGCTTGCACTCTGTCTCTCAAAAATAATAAATGATAAAAAAAAATAAAACCAAACTACATGCTTTAATATCCATATGAATATTACACATTTTATAGACTGTTTTAAGAATATTTAAGCGTAGACTTTGAAGTGAGCTAAAAAACTTCAACTCGTGTGGGAAATAGTTCTGTTTGCCTGGGGGTGATAAAATCAAATTTCCACTCTAACATGGTATCTCTCATTATGGCTGAAAAATGAACTCTCTTATTTAAAAAAAAATTTTTTTTAACATTTATTTATTTTCAAGTGACAGAGACAGAGTGTGAGTTGGGGAGTGGCAGAGAGAGAGGGAGACACAGAATCCGAAGCAGGCTCCAGGCTCTGAGCTGTCAGTGCAGAGCTTGACATGGGACTGGAACCCACCAACAGTGAGATCATGACCTGAGCTGAAGTCCGACGCTTAACCTACTGAGCCACCCAGGCGCCTCTGGACTTTATTTATGAGAGACTTCCTAGAAGGAAAAAACTTGGTGAGATCTGTTAGTAATAACTAAACAAACTAAGCAGATCTTTGCTCTGTCATTAGGCAGCAATTTTCTGTCAATGCCCCTCATTGCCCTCTATCTAGGAACACATTTTATTACCACCCAAAAGCAGGCCTGTAGTTGGGGTAAAGAATTCTGGGTTTCAATTCCAGTTCTACACACAATTTTCAAAGCCTTCTAATATTAGAACAGTAATCTTACCTGCCACACATTCTTTTGAAGTTTCGTTGGAAAGCGGAAAGTAAAACATAAAATATTTTAAATGCAATTCAAGGTCATAATCTTACTCGGTTGATTCCTGTCTGTCATGGCCCATGTAGTGAGCTGAACAGTGGCCTCCCCAAAAGATATGTCTCCCGGGAACTTGTGAATGGGAGCTTATTTGGGAATTGGGTGTAGACCCCTAAGGATATAGAGATGAGATCACTCTGGATTTAGGATGGGCCCTCAGTACAATGGTAGGTATGCTTAAGGAAAGGCAGAGGGAGGTATGAGACACAGAGACACTAGGGAGAAGGACATACAAAGGTAAGTAGAGATGGACGTTGCACTGGTACAAGTCAAGAGGCATCTGGATCCAGCAGAAGCTAGACACACATGGAAGGATTCTTGCCAGGAACCTTTGGAGGGTCCCTGCTGACCCTTGAGTTTGGACTTCTGTCCTCTAGAACTGGAAGAGAAAAAATGTTTGTTGTTCATCTAACCAGTTGTGGTGATTTGTTGGGCAGTCCTAGGAAACTGGTAACAGTTCACATTCAATCCATCAGTAATCAACCTTCAAAATATACCTAGACCAAGTATCACCTCTTCCTGCCCAATTAGAGATACAGGTCAACTCACATGCTATTATCGGCAACCCCGTGTTAGTCCTTGTGCCCCTACAATGACAGCAATCAGAGAGTGATTTCACCGTGAAGTCAAATCTTCTGAGTCCTGTGCTCAAAACCTTCCACTCCTCATTTCTCTCATAATAGAACCCAAAAGTCTTTACAGGGCCTGCAAGCCTAGATATGATCTAGCCCTCCTATCTCTCTGACCTCATTTCTTACCCCCCAGTCCCAGTTTCCTTGTTGTTCTGGAAAGGTGCTAAGCACCCTCTCTTAGAGCCTTTGTGTGCCCTTCCTTCCATCCAGACAACCACAGGCCTGCTTCCTTACAGGTCTCTGTACAAACCTCCTCAGAGAAGCCTTGCTCATTCACTCTATCCAAAGTGACCAATTACTGTCTGTAACTTACTGCTTTATTGATTTTCTTCAAAGTGCTCATTACAAACTGTATTTTCCTGTTCATAGCCTCTGTCTGCTGTGAAAATGAAGTGTCAGGACCTTGTCTGTCTTGTTCGTTCTATATTTCTAGCATTCATGTGCAGTACATTGCAGCCAGTAATGAATATTTGTTGAATGAATGAAGAAGCCAACAAACCTTATAGCTGTTAAGGGTTTCAGCCAAACAGGTTGGAGATGGTAACTACTTTCAGCCCCACCCCAAACAGCACTTTTGGAAGAGTAACCTGGATACTGACCTACACCCATTCTCTGTGGGTAGGACAAGAGTCACCACCAAAAGGAACAACCCATTGTAGTGGCAAGGCATGATCTAAAGTTTGGGCATAGTTAAATACCATTAACTTTTTAGTGAGGCATTTTAGAGTGCTCATGACTGTCAAGTCCGAGAGATCTATTAATGTGAAATCTATAGGTTCCTAAAGGAATCTGGAAACAGCAAAAACAAATATTCATGTGTTTAACACGACACAGTTTAAGAAGTGCTTTCATACATCTCATTTGGACTCTTACCTGCCTGACTTAGAGATGACAGATGATACTATTCTCAGCTATGATACTATTCTCAGCTTACAGATGGAAATAGGGAGACGGGAAGAGGCTGAGCGACCTGTACAAGGACATAGCTGCACCACTGGCATTAGGGTAGTCTCAGCCCCAAACCCAGACTTGTGATTTCAAATCCCTTATTTTCCTCCATTGCACGCCATTCGCTTTATTTAATGTACATTATGGAGCCAAAACTGTTTCAAGTATTAAGTGAGGCACATAAGGTTAAGAAGGTTGATAATCTTTGTCTTGGGTTTTTCAATTAAAAAGAAAAAATAATGTACACGTACTGTGGTTGAGGAAAATGTAACAGTAGCTGCTACCTTTTACCCGCCCGCTGTCTCTTTCTCAGGATGCAAGCCACTGCTGTTATCTGGAAATCTTTGTAAATATGCAAGTCCCCGGTTTGTGAAGCGGGGTCCTGCTTGCAGGTGGGGGCTGGACTAGACGACCTTGGCTGGCTCATCTCCATCCCGTGGGCAGCCACGGCACAGGATAAAGGGAGCTACACCTGGTAACGGGGGTGCCGTTCTCGGGTGCGGGGATGTGGAGTGGAAAGTATGACCGTGCTACAGAAGAACGTTTCTGGGGGGAATGCGCCGAGACCCCGCCGGCAGCAGCACCTTAGGTCGGAGGTACTCAGACGGGTTTGACTAGCGTCCTCGGGCTGGGCGGGCGGGGGACGGGGCGGGGCGAGGAGAGACCGGGCTCCCAGCGGACGGGGCGGGGCGACGCGCGGGGCGGGGCGACGCGCGGTCGACGTGGCAGCCGCAGGGGCGTGCGCCTCCGGTGGCCATCTTGGAGGCGGGGACGCGCGGCGCTGAGCTTCTGCCGGCGTTTTCGTGGTCTTCTCCGAGCTTTACTCTTAGCACCCCGAACTCCACGTCCCGCGCTTTTCAACTGCCACGCAGACGCTCTGTCGGGCCCCCCCAGGTGAGCGTCAGCCTGGCAGCGATGCGGGTGCTTGCGGGCGGCGGGATGGGATGCGGGCGCCTACGGGCGCAGTCCCTGCCGGGTGGGCGGGCCGGCCGGCGCCCGGAGATGGTTAGGGTCGCGTCGGAGCCCTGCTGTCGTGGAGTCCGGGCGTAAGCTGTGCGAGCGTGCTTCGCCAGGCCAGCAGTCCCTGCCGCGCTCAGCCCTGTGAGTGCGGGTTGTGGGTCTTGTGCCGGCCCTGCGCTCCGGGGCGCCGACCCAGACTGGCGCCCCTGGCCGTTTGGCTCCGCCTTCCAGAGCGCTGAATGTGGGAGCGGGACCGGCGGCAGGCGCCCGCTGACCTTAGGCCGGCCCAGCCCAGCCTGGAGACGTGGCAGAGCCTGCGGGGAGGCCGCTGCCTCCAGGAACAGGATTTCGGCAGCTTCGGCCTTCTCTCGGCTCTGGGGTGCACACCCCGGGCCCGCCCTTGGGAAGTAGCTTGTTTTCCCTAGGTTTCTCCAGTCGGGCCGAGCCCCTTTCCAGAGGGTGTTTGCCTTCTGCTGTCTCTTTGTTCCTCCCTGGAGCCAAGTCTTTAGGCAAGTTTGCAGGAAAGCTCCTCTTCTAGATTGGCCGAGTGATATATCCATTTCTGCATTTCAAAGTAGGTACTTTGAGAGGCACCGTGTACATTCCCGCGAAAGTCACACATTTTGGCATTCCAGCCTTTCTCCTGTACGGCCATTATTTCATTCACTTAACGTTTATGGAAGTTTCTTTTGGCCTCACAACTGAGAATGCAAAGGCAAAACTCACATCCTGCTTTGGCACTGTTTTGTCTGTTAGTGGAGATGGTCTTTTGCGCTAGTAAAACATCAATAATGGCTTTTAATGCTTTTATCATCAAAGCTGCATTATGCCATTTCTTTTATTGTATTCTAATAAGTAGGCATTCACTTTTTAACAGAAAACTCTGATGGGAAGCAAATTGGAAGAGGAGGGTCTGGCCAAAGCCTGAGGGCTCAATTTTTCTAAGCCATTTTCATCACTTTCTTTAATGTTAATACATTAATAATACTTTTTACGCTGAGACTTCTGCACTAAAACCTTTATCAACTTTGGCATTTCACTGTTGTCACGATAGCTTTTCTTTAGAAGGGTTCATGTTTATGCACACAACATTTATCCAGTATTGTCATTAAGCTGTTTCTTAAATAGGGTATCTTTTAAAGACTGAAAAAAATTGAACTTTTGTTGCAGGTTATAGATTGTTTTCATTGCATAGGTCATTTTGTCAACACATTCGTTAGTGTTATGGATCGAGATTATCTTTAAACCTGACTTCCACCAGCCAGTGTAAGGATTTGGCAGCACCTGTAGGAGGAGACTGAATGACCAACAGAAAATGAGGAGATGAAAAGAGGTAGCTTTCGCAGGGAGTGATAAAGTCCCCAGAAGGCCATTTGTGTTCGAGGTTATTGCCCTTAGGTGTATGGGTACTGAATGAAAGGATTTTGCCTCCCTGCTCCCCGTTCCTTCTTAATGACATAGATGTTTCCTGTAGGTTCACAACCATACTTTTTGAAAGTGTGTATTTCTGCCTCACCTTCTACTCATTGTGGTTGAAATTGCCTTCTAGCCCCACTCTGCATGGAAATCGCTGTCACTGTGTTCATATCTTAGTTTGGGCAAGCCATTGAATTTTTCAGACATCAGTCATCGTATTTGGCATTTCCACAGCATTTGATATTGCTGCCTGTTCCCACCCTGAAACTCTTCTTTAGCTTTTGGACACTATGGTCTCCTGGTTTTCTTCTTTTTGGTCGTCTCCCTCTTCTCAGTAAGCTCATCTTCTTTCTGCCAGACTATTTTTCAAGGACTGATGGGGTCATCTTCTCTTTTCATGGTATTCTCTTAGGTAACCTCATTCCAGAACATGACTTTAGAGGCTATCAGTAAACTGAAGACATCCCCACCCCCACTTACTTTGAAACCGCAGAGCAAGTCACATGTCTCTATTTGGGTGTTTCAAGGAGCTGAAACTCGACGTGTCCAGTATTAAACACTGCACAATGCCCCCTTCCCAAGAAAGAAGACGTCATACAAATACCTTGACCTCTTCCTGTATGCCTGTCTTCGTGAATGGTGTAGACATCTGTGCAGTTGTGCAAGTCATGCCTCTCCCTGCCACTGCCCCATATCCAGTTCTTCAGTCGACCTACTCTCCTCTCTCTCCCGTATCATCACATGTGTCTAGGCCAGAGCTTCTCATCTTTGGCACTTTTGCTATTTGGGGCTGGATAATTCTTTCTTGTGAGGGCTGTCTTGTGCTTTGTAGGATCTTTAGTGGTATCTCTAGCCTTGATCTACTAGATGATAGTAGTCCCTCTAGTTCTGACAACCACAAAGGTCTTCAGACGTTGGCAAATGACCGTGAGAGGCAGGATTATCCTCTTTTCCTCCTGCACGTGAGAGCCACTTGTCTAGAGTGTTACCAGTTTTATATGAACCACTTCTATCCTTCTTAATAGTCTCTCTGCATTTACTCTGACTGTCCCGTGTCCCTGTCTGCATACTGTGGTCAAAGGCATGTTTTCATACTTAGGACACAAATATGAATCTGCCAAAGCTGAAATTAGCTTTAAATACATCCTTCAGCAGACCAGTAGCTAAACTGTGGCACATCTATAAAATGGAATACTGTTCAGCAGTTAAAAAAACCTACCTAGTGATAGAGCCAACAACTTGGATGGATCTCCAGAGCATTATGCTGAGTAAAAGAAAAAAAAAAAAAAAAGGCTGATCTCAAAACGTATGCTGTATGATTCTATTTAGGTAACATTTCATGAAATGAGAAAATGATAGAGAACAGTCGGTTGCCACGGCTTATGGTTAGTGGGCGGGTGCGACAAAGGAACACTCTGAGGGAGTTTCTTTAGGGTAATAGAACAGTTCTGTAACCTGATTGTGGTGTTGGTTACATGAGTCTTTGCAGATGATGAAACTTCATAGAACTACACACACAAACATACACACAGGTGAAAATGCAAATAAAATCTGTAGTTACTAGTATTGAACCAATGTTAATTTTCTGGGTTTAATCACTGTACCGCAGTTAGGTAGGATGCTGTTGCTGGAGAAGCTGAGTGTAGGGTAGTCCAAGAACTCTGGTCTATTTTGCATCTTTCTTTGAATCTAATTAAAAAAAAAAAATTTAAGGCTTATTTATTTTTGAGAGAGAGAGAGGGAGACACAGAATTCAAAGCAGATCCAGGCTCTGAGCTGTGACCACAGAGCCCAGTGTGGGGCTCGAACCCACAAGCCTTGTGGTCATGACCTGAGCCGAAGTCGCCGATTAACCTCTGGAGCCACCCAGGTGCCTCTAAAACTTCTTTTAAAAAGTTAAAACAGAAGACAGAGATTTCATCTCCAGCTTGAATGCTGTACGATGATTTTCTGTTCTTAAAAACCCCAACTCCTTGACCTGGTGTATAAGGTTCACCCCAGTGTGGGCTGTTGCCTGTGTCTCCAGTCTTCATTCTTCTTTTCTGTTCGGTGCACACGGATTTTCTTGAACTTGTCTTGTCCCCCGCCCTTATAGGGCTTGTTTACCTCCTGTATTTTCACTTTGTCTGGAATCTGCTCTCCTTAGTTCTTTTCCCTTGCTTAATTCTATATATCTTTCAGATCTCTGCTTATATGTGATTGTCTTTCCTCCCTTTCAACTCAGAATCCTATTCCTCTCAAGACTGTGTTCTTACCCATGGAGCACATAATTCAGTTCATTGCACATGGGTGGTATTATTTTATTGTCTCTCCTACTGGACTGTATGTATCCTGTTTGTTTCTGCATACATTATATGTCCACAGGCACCAGTACAGTGCTTGGCAAACAGTTGACTTTCACTGAATATTTGTTAAATGAATAAAAACATCAAAAGCAAATTCTGAAGTTTTATTTGGAAGTTTTGATTGTATATTTGAGACAATCTTGGCAATTTGTCATTTTTAAGGAAGTTTTCCCATATTTTGTACTTCATTATTGTCTTAGGACCTGCTCTTTTTAAAAAAAAAATTTTTTTTTAATGTTTATTTATTTTTGAGAGACAGAGAGAGACAGAGTGTGAGCAGGGGAGGGGCAGAGAGAGAGAGAGAGAGAAAGACACAGAACCTGAAGAGGCTCCAGGCTCTGAGCTGTCAGCACAGAACCCGATGCAGGGCTCAAACTCACAAGCCGTGAGATCATGACCTGAGCCGAAGCCTGACAGCCTAACTGCCTGAGCCACTCAGGCGCCCCAGACCTGCTCTTTAGTTACTGTGTAACATTTTTGCTGAAGTTAATGTTTCCAGTATGTGAAACATATCATTTCACAGTTACTAAAGATGA
Source organism: Leopardus geoffroyi (assembly GCF_018350155.1). Lineage (NCBI taxonomy): Eukaryota > Metazoa > Chordata > Mammalia > Carnivora > Felidae > Leopardus > Leopardus geoffroyi. The sequence continues at coordinate 104,899,181 of NC_059326.1, forward strand.
CTTAAGATGTGAACTAGAGATACTGGGAATGGAGCACATTTCAGTTTTATTTTCATGTTAACAGAGATAGCCCACATAATACATTATGGGGAGAGAAGTAATGTTAAGAATATTTAATAATAGGAGCACCTGGGTGGCTCAGTCGGTTAAGTGTCCAACTCTAGATTTCAGCTCAGGTCGTGATCTCCAGGTAGTGGGAATGAGCCCTGTGTCAGGCTCCAGGCTAGGTGTGAGCCTGCTTAAGATTCTGTCCCCTCCCTCTCAAAAAATACTGAGTAATACTTAATGCTTAAAAAATTCATTTTTAATTTAAATGTAACAGTGACTGGAATCTAGATATAAGACTTACATACATTCATGTGATAGAGAATTAGTAATTTACTGTTTGAAGTTTTGGGGTAATTAGTTAACATCAAATTATTTCCTAATTACAAAGTATAGTATATGAAAATGTCCCATATTATGTGCATATTAAACATAAGCACAGACTGTTTTCCTAGGAATTTTGACAGATCCTTTATGTAGAAATAAATGGCATTATAAATAGCAAAGAAAGATCTCTGTCTCTTGATGATTATTTTCTAAAATTATTCTCTAGAAGTACACTTGATGACCGTGTAATATTTATTACACTTTTATATCTTTACAGTAAACCATAACTGAAGAAAAATGATGGAAGAGAGCGGAATAGAGACCACCCCTCCCGGGACTCCCCCTCCACATCCTGCAGGACCAGCCGCGGCTGCTGTGTCTTCAACCCCCCTTCCTTCAGGTACATGAAGCTGTCGAGTGTCTAGTGTGTCTGGAGGGCGGTGAAGACACTTAACTTTTCTCAGAGTCAATTAGAAGACTACATATTTACAACTCTTGTGATCTTTGCCAGGATGAAAGGAAGGAGCCTTTCTTATTTAAGCCCGCAGGTAGAAAACGTTATGTTTTGCTTTGGGTCAAGTTTTGTTCTTTGTATTTATACTGACTATATTAAATCATCTTCTTATGATAAAAATATCCTAAGAAGCACGTATTGGTTTTGTCTCATGTTCTGTGGGTTTGATGATTAACTTTCTGGCCAAAATTTTTGAGCCAGTATATAGGTTTTTATGCTGAAGTTAGCAGTGGTGAAAAACAGCTCTATTTTATTAAAAATACATCCAAAATGAATGAAAACACAAAGATCTGCTTATGAATGGGACTGTAAATTATATACGGCTGCCTCTTTTACTTAAGGGAGCTGAAAGTCGTTTGCACTCAGTCATATTTGTTGTGTAATTCAAATTGTACATTTTAAATACTCAGTTATGGCTTGCTTGTTAATGTGTTAGATTTTGCAAGAAAAATGTGATAAGATACTTTGAAAATCAAGTGAAAGCATTTTCAGTCTTCTGTTTTTTTTCCCCTCCCCACCTGTTTTTTTAGCTGCAACCGGTTCTTTTTCTTCTCCAAATGTGTCCTCCATACAACCCTTGCCGCCGCACGTGTATGCCACCCCCCAGCCGCCCCTGCCTCCCGTGAGGCCCTCTGCGCCCTTGGTGCCGCCTTCACCCGTCCCTTCTGTCCCAGCGCTTGCTGCTTCCGTGCCACCTCCGGGTTCGCCAGCACCTGCTGCCGCCTTCACTAGCCCTCCTCTGTCCCACTTCCCTCCTCCATCTTCTGCCCCAAACACTCTCTTACCTGCACCCTCTTCTGGTCCTCCCACATCGGGGTTTTCTGTTGGGGCGGCTTATGACATTACAAGGGGACATGCGGGAAGAGCTCCCCAGACACCCCTGATGCCGTCGTTCTCTGCACCTCCCGTCACAGGTAATCCTCTCTTACTGATTATTTGAATTAAATGGCTATAGGTAATGTTTAAGTATGTGGTTGTTGTTTTTTAATAACCGTTCTATTGAGAAATAACTTACATACCATATAATTCACCCCTTTAAAATATACAATTCACTGGTTGTCAGAGTTTTTACAGAGTCCTGCAGCCATCGCCATCATCAGTTTTAGAACCTTTTAATCACACCGCCCCCCCCACCCCCCCGAAAAGAAGCCCCATTGCTCTTAGCAGTCACTCCTGACTTGCTCCCAACGTTCACAGCCCGAAGGAAGCATTCATCTGCCTTCTGTCTCTACGAATTTGCCTATTTTGGACATTTCATATAAATAGAATCATGCAGTGTGTGGCTTTTGTGACAGGATTCTTTCACTTAGCATATGTAGCATGTTTCTGTACTCTGTTGTTTGTCGTATGGATATTCCTTCCACATTTCATCAGTTGATGAACTTTGTTTTGTTTCTACTTTTTGGTGTTATGCATACTGCTTTTATGAACATTGGTGTACAAGTTTTCATGAGGACGTGTTTTCATGTCTCTTGGGTATATACCTAGGCACGGGATTGCTGGCTTTGAGAAAATGCTAGACTTTTCCAAAGCAGTTGTACCATTTCACTTTCTCCTCAGCACTGTCTGTATTACTTTTTTTTTTTTTTTTTTTTAACTTTGTTGTTTCTTGCTGCATTATTTTTAGCTCCTTTCTTTAAGCTCTGGAATGTTCTCATGTTTTGACTTTTTTTTTCTTTAAAAAAATTTTTTTAATGTTTATTTATCTTTGAGAGAGACACAGAGCATGAGCGGGGAGGGACAGAGAGAGAGGGAGACACAGAATCTGAAGGAGGCTCCAGGCTCCTAACCACCAGCACAGAGCTGGACTCGGGGCTCTAACCCATGAACCATGAGATCATGACCTGAGCTGAAGTCGGATGCCCAACTAACTGAGCCACCCAGGTGCCCCAGTGACATTTAAACTATCAAAATAAAGCTGTTGTTAACTTAGTAAATGCTAAAGTTAATATGTTGTAAAATGTACATGTTTAGTATATGAAGTGCAGTTTCTCCTACAGAGAAATACCAGGGTGAAATTCTAGAGTTTCTTAAAGGTTTACTTGAAAGGTTATATGGGCAGAATGGTTCAGGAAATAGTTTTATTTAGCCAGGTAAAGAGTTAGAACCAAATAAAAGCTCACGTCTACCTTAAGTTTGTGGTGTTGGGCCATTTTCCTTTTCTAAGTTGGTTATACCTACTTTCTTTGTCTTCCCTGAATGGTTTCTGAAAACCAGTATCCAAACTTCAGCCTTGTCATCTTCTGCCTGTTACTTCTCCTTTTACAAAAAGAAGCTACTTTTTTGTGATTTTTATTACCAAGGTTTCTGCTTATCTACCTTTAAAAACAGAATTTTTAGTACAGTATAATACTTACGTCCATGAATGTGTGAATTTTCTATTTTGAGTTCAAGTAGAGCACATTGAATGTGTACTTATTGTCATATTCTTTTATATGATAGGCTTGGGTGCTCACATCACATAATTTTATGCATTAAAGGGATTGGAATTATAGCTGCCCACATCCAAGTGCTAAATAGGGCCAATAGGAAGTACTTTTTGATATACATTTGGTCCATTTTCGGGACACTTCATAAAAATGTCTACAGAAAGGGAAAGAAATTTGTTCTTTGGAATCTTGTTTCATTTGTATTTTATAAAGATTTAGGTGATTCTTGGAGTACATAACTCAATCCTGAAATGTCTGAGTATAGGGGTGCCTTGGTGGCTCAATTCGTTAAGCGTCGGACTTCGGCTCAGGTTATGATCTTGCGGTTTGTGAGTTCAAGCCCCACCTCAGTCTCCGTGCTGACTGCAGAACCTGCTTCCCATCCTCTGTCCCCCTGCCCCCCTTCTGTCTCTGCCCCTCCCTGGCTCATTCGGTCTCTCTCAAAAATAAATAAACATTAAAAAAATTAAAAAAAAAAAAAAAGAAATGCCTGAGTATATATTCACATTATTGAAGCTGTTTTGAGCTACTCATCTCATACCTCTTTTTACAGGAAATAGTTTATGAAATAAATTACACATATTAGAAATTTTTGCCATTTACTAGGTATTTTGCCGACTCCCATTACTCAGCAAGCCAGTTTGTCATCTCTGGCACAGGGACCTGGAACCACATCAGCCATTACTTTTCCAGAGGAACAAGAAGATCCCAGAGTTGGTAGAGGTCAGGATGAAGCATCTGCTGGCGGACTCTGGGGTTTTATTAAGGTAAGGGGTATTTAGTTTAAAAACTAGGCTGAACTTTTTAATTCTAAAATTATTAGATGGCCATTAGAATAATTTTTTTTTTTTTTCAACGTTTATTTATTTTTGGGACAGAGAGAGACAGAGCATGAGCGGGGGAGGGGCAGAGAGAGAGGGAGACACAGAATCGGAAGCAGGCTCCAGGCTCTGAGCCATCAGCCCAGAGCCCGATGCGGGGCTCGAACTCACGGACCGCGAGATCGGGACCTGGCTGAAGTCGGACGCTTAACCGACTGCGCCACCCAGGCGCCCCAATTAGAATAATTTTTAAAGAACAAAATGATATAAGGAAAAGTAAAAATTCTTTTTAGTCTTATGACCAGTTTTTTATAGTTTCTCTCAATCTTTTTTATGTGCTTATCTGCGTAGATATATCTTTTCTAAAATTAAAGTCAAAATGGGGTAGTGACATGTGGACACTATTTTGTGTCTCGTTTGTCCTTATGTAGCACATATCAGGAACATCTTCCAAGCCATAAATATTCTTCAGAAATTTTCTTTATGGCTGCTTTGCCCTTCATGCCGTGGCATTTATTTCCCATATTTTGCTAATGGACTTTAGTATTCTCAATTGTAATTCTTATAATACAGCTGTGATGAGCATGCTTGTAGGCAGATCTTTGTGCTCATCTCTGTTTTGTTGAGGTTAATTTCTGATGAATGTCAGAGTGAATGACTGTCCCAGCATTTTTCATTTGTCAGCACTGATTATGAATTTGAAATACAACTTTTTCTGATTTGATAAACAAAAAACATACCTTGTTTTAATTTGTATTTCTTCGTTACCAGATTTGAACATTTTTTTCATGTGATTTTTTTTGCCATCGTATTTTTTTTTCTTAAATCTCTAGTCCTTTTCTTTGCCCATTTTTGAATTGGGATGATTTTTCGTCTCTGAACAAAAATTCATAAGAGCTCCTAATGTAGTAAGAATGTTTTATTATATGCCATCATATGTTGCAGTTTTCTCTATTTTTATCATACATTTAAATTATATTATCCTTTTTTGACACAAAATCTAGATTTGCAGAAGTTCTTCATATCATTGTTATGGTTTTTTTCTTGTTTTTTTTTTTTTTTAATGTTAAAAATGACCTTTTACCACCACAATATATCATGAATGTTTTTCTGTGATTTCTTCTAATTCTTTTATGGTTTCATTTTTTTTATACCCACCAGTTTATTGTTGCTGATACTTTATTACATGAAGTAGAAGTCACACTTAATTTTTTTCTGACCACTTACTCGACTCTGGCAACATCGTATCCCAGTGTTTTGATATGTCATCTTTATTTTAATTACGAAACTGTGTGTTAATGTCATTTTCTGGACTTGTTTCTCTTCCATTGTTTGGCCTGCCCCTGCAATAGTACCTCACTATTTCGATTATTATTAACTCTGTTTATTATTATACTGTTATTTATTGAAAGTTGACTGTGTGCTCAGGGAGATTAGGAATATTCATTGATGAGTAAGATATAAAGGTCATTTCCAAGTGCCTGCTTTTGCAGTGATTTATCAGTATTTAATTTTATAAGTTTGCAGGTTTCTCTTAAGAATTTTTTTTTACTAGTCTTCTGCATTTATTTCTCTTAATGAATTTTGGAATCACTCTGACAGAGTTTCTCCCAGTATTCTGCGGAGAGTTTGGCTACAATTTAATTATATATTAAACATATTTTTAAATTGCTAAGTAGCTAACTTATTTACTACATTTGAGCTTTATGTTACACAGGGATGGTATTTTTCTAAGCTTCCTTTTTTTTTTTTTTAAATCCTTCTGTACTTTTTAAAGGTTTTTCCTTGTATAGGGATTACTACTAGTTTCCTTTGTTAATAGCATGTGTTACGAACTCAACTTTTTTCTGATTCCAGTTAGTTCAGTGGTAGATTGGAAAAGCCTGCGAGTCAGATGCCATCTCAGGAGGCACTTCTCCCTAGAAGTCTCTTACCACGGGAGAAGTATAGCATAAGAAGGGAATACTCAGACCTAGTTCCTTCTGCTTAATAGTGTGGTTGTAAGAATTCAGAGGAATGGGCCTGGGTTAAAAGAGAGAATTTGGGGATGAACGCAACAAACAAGAAGCAGGAAAAAAGAAACGTTAGTAGAACATAGCAGAGTAATACATATTAATAGGTAACTTGTGGGGAATAAGGGTGAGAAACATTACTATTTTTATTTTTTGGTTAGGGAATCAAATATGAGTTTATGGAGACATCTCATTACAGTTTTTATTTGGGACCCTAATGGATAAGTTTTGCATAGTCTTTCATATAAATAAGTGGAAATGAAATGCAATAAGAATATGTACATACAGAGAAATGATCGTGTGTGTGTGTGTGTGTGTGTGTGTGTCTAAAATGAATACGTATGAATATATACATCCACAAAATGAATACATACACATGTGGATATACAGGCCAGTGTGGTCTGTAGACTGCTGTGGGTCTGCGATAAGAGAAATTGAGGGTAAGCATTTTGAAATCTTAACAGCAATTTGACATTGCTATAACCATGTTTTTCTTACATTTTACAAAATCACAGGTCTACCATGCATCAGAAACTTCAAAAAAGTTTTCTTCCACCGTCAGTGTTCTGTAGTTAGAATGGGCATTTATATATTAATTTGTCTTGTGCAGGGTGTGGCCGGAAATCCCATGGTGAAATCTGTGCTTGATAAAACAAAACATTCGGTGGAAAGTATGATTACAACGTTGGACCCTGGCATGGCTCCATATATCAGTATGTACTTAAGACAGAGCTGCGTCTGCCGTATGGTTTTAAAGTATATGCCTTTGTCAGCCACTCACTGTGACCCATAGTCTTGTAATCATTGGAGATCTTATGTTCTTGATTATAAGTCTTAGCGTTGGCAATCTTAACTTTTTCTTAGTCACAGATACATTTTGAAAACTCCACAGAATCAACTTTGGGAGGAGTAAAACCCATATGAATTGGTATAGTATAGTTTAATTGCAGTTAGTGTATTTTAATTGTAAATGTGGTTGGTATTGTTTTGTGTGAATTGTATTTTATTCACTGTTGACGTTTGATGCTTTGTTTATATTTGGTTTTGATAATTCTCCACTTCATCTATTTTAATTAAGTGATTGTGCTTACCCTGGGAATATTTTTAGAGGGAGTTGATCTATTTACTAATAATGTCTGATTACCAGGTCTGTTGGGGAAGTTATTTTAACCACCTTTGAATCCCCATTACCAAGAATTCTCCAGACAGATGACATAGACATACATGTTCCATGCTGTTTAATTTTGAAGGTACATGTTCTAATATGTGAACAAGCATAATCGTTAGCAGGATCAGTGACCAATTATTAGTAATTCTATTAAAGATAACAACTTAAAAGCCAGAGCCATGCACCAGGTACTTGAACAGAGATTTTGAGTAGCAAGGGAAAAGTTAGTAGCTTTCAGGAGTCTTGATATTTGGTGGTTGGCTAGTAAATGTCAAAGGACAGGACCTAATTGTAATGAGTATCCTTTATTAAGTGGTTGCTCTGCCAGGCACTACTTGTCATAAGACCTCTGCAGGGTAAGTATTTTCTTCAAGTTGGAGATGAAGAACGTCGGTTAGGAGAGATTATTATCGTAGGTCGTATACAATTTGGTGGAGCTAGATTGAACCCATGTTCAATTTGTTTTTACACTTAGCCACTTGCTTCTCTGGAAATAGAAAATTGAATCAAGTATTAAATCAGCTGAATTGTTCTTTGTGTTTGTAACTGCCAGAGGATTTAGAAATTGGACCCTGTCATAGATACTGATTTCACATATTCATAATAATCAAGTTTGACATAATTAATGCATCATATATATTCTAACCAAGCTCATGTTTTCAATGAGGGAAGGAAAGCAAGTAGTATCTTTGAAGCTCTTGCTATTTTAACAGGTACTGTGTTAGACTGTGAAAGCAGTTATTTTACCATAACAACAAGCCCCCTGAGGTTTTTCCGTGAAAAAACAAGCTCATTGACTGCCCCGAGGTGACAAAGCTAATCAAGTCTGGACTCACATCCTGGGCTTTTTTTCAGGCCAGTGGTCTGCGTGGCATCATGAAAAAGGCAGAAAACGAAAGGGGTCGGGTTGCAGGGGAAAATACCAAATAAATTGTTTCCCAGCAAATATCGTAACGTAATATATAGTCTTAATCAGTTAACTATAAAAAGCAGTAAAACTGATGTGAAAAAGCCAACTCTTTAGTGACGGTGAAAGCAAGACCATTCTAACAAAATTCAAAAAAAAATTTTTACGGAAATATTCTAGAAATCATTACAGTTTCATTTGTATCAAGAAGGCACAAGAATATTAGAAATGGATTTTAACACAATTTAGCTTCCTGAATTCTTAAAATTACTTTCCTCGTCGCCATTAAAGGTGGCACTGCTCATCAAAAAAAGGCTGAGAAGCCTTTTGAGCTGAAGTTTAATCGAATGGTACTCAGCTAGAGTCAAGAGATAGGTGCCACATGGAGAAAAAGTTAGAAAAAAAAGTGTATTTGTTCTCTCCTATGAGACTCAATGCTTTTAGGTTTTAGTAACTTAAGAAACTCTAGTACAGATGGGATCTGTGGATCATCCTATTAAATAGGAAGAAAGATTCATGATAAAAAGCCCAGATGTTTTGAAAATATTTTCAGCTGTTCCACAAGATGTTTATTAGGGCACACCATAACATTGTCTCTGGGGCAAAATATTTTACAATACAAACCGCTTTCTTGATCTTTGTATTTGATTTGTGACAGCCATTAATGCCAGGTGGCAAAGTATGCAGTGCTTAGAAATAGGTCTTTGAACTCAGTATGTCACAAAATGTTAGATTAAGGTTTTTAAAAAATAATTAGGTGTATTTATCAAATTACCCTGTGTAAATGGTACCCCGTTTTTAGAAGTGACATATTAAAAATGTTTCAGAATTTTTATTTCATATTGCTCTTTGCCTTTTTAGATTTCAAGTTTTATATGTGTTGGTACTTACATTTCCTTATATGCTTGCATATTAGGACAATAATAGATGTACAATTTATAGCTAGATAACCCATTTATTTATGGCATATGCTGTTTTTTTCTTCTAATGATGGAGACGTAGGATAAAAAGGTTGACTCACCATGTAAACTATTTTCTAGATAAAAAGTACGTTTCATGGCAGCCCTTGTTGAGTGCAGAACTTTTTTACAACTCTGACACATTCCTTATTGTCAATAACAGCCTTCATTTTCATTTTCTGTAACATACCCTAAATGTGTAACTTGGGTTCCACAAGCCACGTATTTAATTTCTGTGATCGCTCAGTTAGTTGAAGGACTTGGAACTCCAGCATCCTCATGGTATCAGAAGTTTACGCATAACAGGTGTGTGTCTTTGTTAACTTAAAGCGGGAAAACCATTGTGATTTGCAGCCTTAAAAATGGCAATGTGTTTTATACAAAGTGTAAACTTACCAGAAAATGAAATCTTGTGAAATTAATAGAGCAACATAATAGAAAATTAAACTTTTTTCATAGCCGTTAAAACATTATTTCCCAAATTGACATCTGTGGAAGACTTTGTAGGAGCTGTCATTAGATGCTAAATAAATAGTCCATGAACAGATGGAAAGTATGGAAAGTACTGGGTTAAAGCCATGAATTTTAACTGTTGGTTTTCTGAGGCTCTTAATGTTCCCTGTGGATTTCTTTTAAAAAAAAAAATTTTTTTTTAATGTTTGTTTATTTCTGAGGCAGAGAGAGACAGAGCATGAGTGGGGGAGGGTCAAAGAGAGAGGGAGACACAGCATCAGAAGCAGGCTCCAGGCACTGAGCTGGCAGCACAGAGCCCGACGCGGGGCTTGAACTCACAAACCGTGAGATCATGACCTGAGCCGAAGTCGTTCGCTCAACCGACTGAGCCACCCAGGCGCCCCTCCCTGTGGATTTCTAAGAGAGAAATGTGTAGAGCATCTCTCAAGCTTGTTTGATCACAAAATGGCTGTTTTAAGGGGATCTACTAATATACCCTGGAACAGCATTTCCTAGGAAAACAACTGTTGTGCTCTATTTGTGGCAGATGAGGTGTTCAGAACATTGAGAAGGTATGCAGTATCTCCCGCCTGCAGATTAGACTGTCTCAGGTAATGCATTAAATGCTCATTTTTAAAAGTCAGGAGAAGTTGGTAGTTTGCGTCCAAGCACTTGGAATAAGATGCTGTTAGATTAGAGGGTGAAAGTGTGTCTGATAGAGCAGATGGTGTAGTGAAAGAGGATTTCGGAGTGTGAGAGACCTAGGTGTGCATCCTGACATCATCGCAAAATTGTTACGTTACTGTTGGCAAGGTCTTATCAGTCTTAGCTTCCTCAGCCTATAAAGAAGTTGATAATCTGTGTCTTGCATTATTTTGTGAGCTTAGTAATAATTATGTAATGTTGCCATATGACAGTGATGAGGACAATTCCATTAATCTGGAGTTGAAATTTTTTTCTTGTCTTGGTAGAATCTGGAGGTGAACTGGATATCGTAGTGACCTCGAATAAAGAAGTGAAAGTTGCCGCCGTCCGAGATGCCTTCCAGGAGGTCTTTGGCTTAGCTGTGGTGATAGGGGAAGCTGGACAGTCCAATATTGCCCCACAGCCGGTCGGGTATGCAGCTGGGTTAAAAGTGAGTAATAGAACACTTTTTCAGTATATAGAAACTGGAAGCTAATTTTTTCAGAATTCTGATAGTAATCCTTTGGTCTTTATGGAGCTAATGGCTTTTTACATTCTGAAATATTGATCGTCTTGGTTTTTAATTAGACAACCGTTGTGTAGTTTTACTTTAAAGAAAGGGTAGGTTTCGATGATGGGACGGGAGGAAACACGTGGAGAACACAAAGAATAGTTAGTGCTAAGAGAGATCTTAACCCAGTGTTAGCATGTAATTTATCATTTTATACTGAAATTATAGTATCTCTTGAATTCTTTAAGCTTTTTATTACTTCACTGTAAATAATACTTTATACTTATGTATTTCTTCATGGTTTGGGGAAGTCTAATATATTTGAAAGTTTCCCGACTATTAATGGGGTGCCAGTAGGCAGGTGCTATCTCGATTGACCCTACAAATGTCCCTTTTGCCTTGTACTTGGTGAAGGGACTTAGCAGTCATCTGGAAAGCTTTTCTTAGCTTCCTTGCCTTGATTCTTCCTCTTCTCCATCCTTTTAATTCCTTTGTCTTAAAGACCTGACTGCCTGGCACCTACCTTATAGGTACAATACCTGTGTATAACCAGAGTTTTTCAGGGTCTCCTCAGTGTATAGAAACTTTTAAAATCTCATTAGCACTAATATCAAAAGGAAGACGCGGTCTTATTTTTTCCATAATGAAGGAAGAGGATCTTGTGATCAAGTTTGTAGCAGGGGCAGATGATAGAATGACTTGTTTTAAAGAGAAATTTCACACCACTGCATACTCACACCACCATTTAAATTTTATAGTTTGTCTTCTGGCCTGTTACAGTTCAAAACCTTGTCCTATATCTGTGTAAAACCTGTCCACTTCCCAGTGAACTAGAGCTGGTTTTCTTAAGGTAGCGAGGATTCAAGTTCCAAGAATCCGGGGGTGCCTGGGTGGCTCAGCCGGTTGAGTGTCCGACTTCGGCTCAGGTCATGATCTCATGATTTGTGGGTTCGAGCTCCACGTCGGGCTCTGTGCTGACAGCTCGGAGCCTGGAACCTGCTTCGGAATCTGTCTCCCTCTCTCTCTCTGCCCCTCCCCTACTCATGCTCTGTCTGTGTCTCGCTCAAACATTAAAATTCCAAGAATCCTATCCTTTCTCTCATACATTTTTTACCACCAGCATATAGACGTGCAAGAGCAAATGAATACTGAACAGGTCATCAGCATGCAAATATTTTTCTCACCTTAAATAAACCAAAGAAATTTTAACAAAATTTTTTATCTCATTTAACTCATCATCTGTCACCTTAATTTTTTATTATTTTGTGCTTCTTTTTGCAGCAAAACTTCTCCAAAGAGTTGCTAATCCTGTATGTCTAATTCTTGCCTTCATAGTCTCTGAAACTCAGCCCAGCCAGGCTATCAGCCTGACCCCACAGAGAATGCTGTCCAGGTCACCAGTGGTCTCCATCTGGTTTTACCTGTCTGTAGCTTTTGAGACACTTAGGCTTCTTTAATGTTTTTTTCACTTCTGGGGTTCCCCGTGTCCCCCCCCCCCCCACTATTTGTTCATTCCCCTGTGCTTCCTTTGTTGGTTCCCTCTGATGATTTTGTCTTTATCTACATTCCCTCCCTTGGTGAGCTCATGGTGTCCTATGGCTTTAAATGCCATCTGTGTGCTGACAGTTTCAGATTTCTGTCTCTAGCACAGACCTCTCATGTAAACTAGATTTATGTAAAAGTTGCCTTCTCAACATCTTAACTTGAGTGCCTCAAACATCCACCTGCTTTTCTTTCCTCCCAGTCTGCCCCTAGCCTTCTCCATCTCTGTTGATTGATGGCAGCACTATCTTTCCATCTTCCCCAGTGAGAAATGTTGGAGTCACCCTTCTCTCTTTCCCCATGTTCAGTTTATGAAGAAATGTTGTTCGTCCTGCCTTCATGGTGTGTCCAGCCCGCATTTGACTTCTCGCGTCTCTACCGCCACTGCAGTGCCTTGCTGGAATCTTGCCATCCTCTCTGACTAGGCCATCCAGCTGTTATGGTTACCCTGACAGGGTAATGACCTTGTAGCCCTCTAGGTCATTCTTAGCAGAGTGGCCAGATAATCCTTTCATATCATACATCAGAGCACATCACTCTCTTTTTCAACACTTTATATTTCACTCATCGTAAGCCCACGTTCCTTAAGTGGCTTCCACGGCCCCTCACAGTTTGGCTGACGTGGCCTTTTGTTTCTTCTCTCGGTGCTACAACTCCTGGTCGTCCCCTCACTCACTCATGCCAGTCACAGTGGCTTCCTTGCTGCTCTTCATACTTGCCTGGTCTGCTTGTCTTTGTAGGGCCTTTTCACTAGGTCTTTCCTCTGTCTGGGACCTTCTTCCCTCCAATATGTGCTTGGCAGGCTCTTTAAACCTTTAAGTCTTCACGCACATCTTGCCTGCACGGCAAGGCTTGTCCTGACTGCCTTGTTTTGTCCTGCATTTTGCATTTTATTTCTGTGGTTCTCAGCACCTTCTGATACACTGTGTCATTTTGTTTTGTATTCGTGTTTCGGAATGTGTCCCCACAAGAATGAAGTTCCTCAGGAGTAGGAATTTTGGTTTGGTTCAGAGATGTGAACTCTTAAAGTGCTTGGTGCTTTTCAAAGTGAGTATCTAACAGTTTTATCAAGATGTCTGAACTGCAAACATCAGAACTAAAAATTCTAGGGTATGTTTTTTAAAATTATTAATTTTCTCAAGTCAGCAGTCTGATACACAAGACATTTTCATCGTGGGATCTGCTTTCAGTTTTGGTTTAACGTCCTATCGGTTTCATGAGAAGAGTAGAGATTTTTTAAGCTCACTTAAGAGCACTCTAGCTGCCCCCCACCCATCACTATCCCTTGATTGTACCTCCACAGTCACACAGTGGTCTTAAGACTGGTCTAGAAGTACCTCTGTGGAGACATGAACATTTTGCAGGGTCTCAGGAGAGCCCAAGAGCTTTAAGGAATTCAGCTTCAGCCTTTGAGAGGCTCTGTTCTTTCCCTTTGGGAAATGAGACCTACCTCTTCCCCACTAAATGTTCATATGGTACATTGCCCCAGAACATAAAATGCTCTGGAGTGTCATTTGAAGGGACGGTTCAAATTACTGTGTTCAGTGTTGGGAATACAAATGACATAATGATGAAGTAAAATCGCGTTTGTTCTCATCAATACTGAAAAAGGACCGACACAGTTGTTAGCTCGATAGGTCATTAATAATTTTTGAAGATAAATCACCATGTGATATTTGGACTGTAACTCAAAATTTGATGGTTTTTAAAACCTGGGTCTGAAATATTTTGTTATGTCAAATATTATTACACAGAAGAGATTTAAAATTGGGGTGCCTGGGTGGTTTCATCAGTTAAGCAGCCAGCTTTTGTTTTCGGCTCAGGTCATGATTTCATGGTTCTCTCACGTGAGTTCAAGCCCTGCATCGGGCTCTGTGCTAACAGTGCAGAGCTGCGTGGGATTCTCTCTCTGCCCCTCCCCTGTTCGTGCTCGCTCTGTCTCAAAAGAAGATACTTAAAATCATTAGGTGCTGTTTTTGAAAGGCTTATGGAAATTTTTTTCTGCAAGAAAAGCTTCATCTTTTAGATAATATTAATAGATAATAGCTCAGTATTTTGTGATTTTTCTAGTGTTTGACAGATTCATTTTTTTTTTTATTTTATTTTTTTAACGTTTATTTATTTTTGAGACAGAGAGAGGCAGAGCATGAATGGGGGAGGGTCAGAGAGAGAGGGAGACACAGAATCGGAAGCAGGCTCCAGGCTCTGGGCCATCATCAGCCCAGAGCCCGACGCGGGGCTCGAAAACACGGACCGTGAGATCGTGACCTGAGCTGAAGTCGGACGCTTAACTGACTGAGCCACCCAGGCGCCCCGACAGATTCATTTTTATTATTGGTTTTTTCCCTTCAGACATACAAATTTCTTTTCCATAATATTTAATAAGCTTAAAATCAAAATTCACAGAAACTGATACAAAGGAAAATCCTTCATAAATTTATCAACTATTTTTTCCCCACAAACAGCAGAGGGAGCTAATGAGAAAAAAAGTAATGTAGAATCCTAGAATTTAAAATTTCAACACAGATTTTTTACTCTCCATCAGATTTTAATTAAATGACTTTTCTCAACTAAACCCAAGTTTTCCTTTAAGCACACGAGAGTGTTTCAGGAAATAAACCTGCCGTAATTAAAATTAGGAAGCTTCTGAAGCATGTATGCCAACCATTAATTGTATGGAAAAAGCCAATGATAGTTTTGACCACTGTTTTATAACTTCTATTCAACAGATACAGATAAAAATCCACATGCATTTTAGAAGTATGGAATTTTGATTAAACCAAATTGCTTGGTATAAGCTCTTAAGAGTACACAGCAAGCTCTGGTGGCCTTTTGTGGATTGCTTCCATTTGAGATCATTACTTCATTGTGGCCTCAAAAGTACCTAATTCTTGATTCCTTACACTTCTGAAAATGAAGTTAAAATGTGTTCTCAAAACATGGCTGGGGGCTCTGCTTCAAGTGTCTTTATTTGTGACTCCAGAAGATGCCATACTTAACGTCAGGGGAGAAGAGAGGCACATATAACCCTCTCTTTGTGTTCCTTGTGAAATACAAACCCCTGTGTGGTAGGATAGTAAAAAATGAACCAGTTTATTTTCCTGAAAGCATTCAATCTAGGAATATTTTGTTGTGCATAGCTGAGATACCTTCTTCAAAGAGGGCTGAATCTCCTAATAGTTTTTACTGAGTTAACAGTAAAATAACATTTATTTAAACTTATTCATAATCAGAATTTAACCATAACTAACTTCCTCTTGGGAGGAATAACTGGGGCAAATTTACATTTTCCAGTATAACATCTCTTAGATTTTCTTTCAAATCCAATAGGTGCCTCCTCATTCACTGTTACTAGAAAATTCACACTATTAAGATTAACATGAGTGATAAAATTTTTTAAGAAATCCTTTATTTCTTCCTTTATTTTTTCATGTAGTTTGACACTATGTGAGGTACTGGAGAGATAAGAGTAAGCGAAAATACAGTCTTGATACTATTACAGTTTCATTCATTCTTTCATCCATCTTTATAAGCTAATGTCTTAAATTGATTTACCCATTTTCTTGCAGTTACCACTTTCTTTATTTCTGTTGTCTCTAAAATCAGTTCAGTTGTCTCTAGAAGTGCTCTTGCTTTTAAATTTTCATTTGATAAGCATTGACCACTTTTTCTTAATCACTACTTAGCTCTGTTACCCGTAGTAAAAATAGGTTAATGTATTCTCCATGGCAAGTTTTATTAAAAATTAGAACACATTTGTCTAACTTTTTAGACATTTCCTGTCACTTCCCTTATCACTGTTTATGAAGTAATTCAGATGAAAGTAGGTAAACAGCAACCTTATCGTAAACTTGTAGTTTTGTATCGTAAGATATGTATTGATGATAATGAGTTATGTAGCATTGTCAGCCCCTCAGTTTTATTGCATAAATGGTATTTTCCTGAATAAATCTTGGTGCAGTATATCCATTTGCAGTTAAAAATACATCAACCGTCATTTTGGTGCTTATTTTAAGGCTATATTTAAAGGAAATAAGAAGAAAGAGGGAAAAACATTTACTGTTGATACGATTGCCTACCTAGGTAACTCAAGAGCAAATTGAATAAAAACTACTAGGACTAAAAAAAGATTTATCAGTAAGATATCCTCTTGACAGATCAACATTAAGAAGTAGCACACAGTTTCACATTAGTACAATTAGTACCAATTAGAACATTAATGTAAAAATAATCCATTTTATAGTAACAACCAAAGTAATAGTGTATATGGAAAGTGCTCTGTAAACGTTAATATGGAGGAGAACATGACTGGACTCTTGTACTGTTTATACTTCTGTATTCTTTGGATATATGCAGTGGGTATATAGGTGTGTTTGGTGTAGATGTATATATTACTTATGTAACCATGAATTAGTATATAGAATACTGAGTAACTTGAAATGGCTTCTAACCTGTGCCGTTGTCATTCAGGGCGCCCAGGAACGGATAGATAGTTTGCGTCGAACTGGAGTGATCCATGAAAAACAGATTGCTGTGTCAGTAGAAAACTTCATCGCAGAATTGCTACCTGACAAGTAAGAGGCTTCTTTTCTTTTAACATAATTAAAAATTTGTTTTTCTTGTAATGAGAACTTTCACAATCTACTTTCTTAGCATTTTTCAGATACACAGTACAGTATTAACTATAGTCACCATGCTATATATTTTATCCCGACTTACTTCATGACTGAAAGTTGATACCTGTTAACCTCCTTCACCCATTTTAACCACCCCCCCACTGCTAACCGTCAGTCTATTCTTTGTATCTGTGAGTTTTTTTGTTTTTTTTTATTCCATATATAAGTGAGATCATGCAATATTTGTTTTCTCTGACTTATTTCCTTTAGACTCTCCTTCTTTGTTCATGGCTGAATAGTGTGTGTTTGTGTGTGTGTATATATCACAATTTCTTCATTCTTCCACTGACTTGCTTAGGTTGCTTCCATGTTTTGGTAATTGTAAATGCTGTTGCAGTGAACATTGGTGAGGGGTGCATCTATCTCTTCAAGTTAGTTTTCATTTCCGTCAGATAAATACTCAGAAGGGGAATTGATAGATCATATGCTTGAATTTTTTGAGGAACCTCCATATTGTTTTCATACTGCTGTACCAGTTTACATTCTCATCAAGGGATTTTTCTCCACATCTCTGCCAACACTTGTTATTTTTTTGACTTGTGGTAATAGCCATACCGATGGATGTAAGGTGAGATCTCATTGTGGTTTTGAGCACCTTTTCATGTACATGTTGGCCATCTGTATGTCTTTGGAAAACTATTTAGAGCCTCTGCCCATTTTTTAATCATTTGGTTTTTGTGCTCTTGAAGTTTTTAATATCTTTGTATGTTAATACCTTCCGAGATAAAGGATTTGTAAATGATTTTTCCCATTCAGTAGGTTGCCTTTTCATTTCGTTGATGGTTTCCTTTGCTCTGTAGAACCTTTTTAGTTTGATATAGTCCCACTGAATCATTTTTGGTTTTGTTGCCATTGCTTTTGGTGTCCAATCTAAAAAATCACCACCAAAACTGATAGCAAGCACTTTACTCCCTCTTGTTTTCTAGGAGTTTCATGGCTTTAGGTCTTAAGTTCGAGTCTTAAATCCATTTGAGTTTTTCTGTATGGTGTCAGTAGTCTAGTTTCCCCAGCGCCATTTATCCTATAGACTCTCCTTTCCCCATTGTATATTCTTGGATCTTTTGTCGTAAATTAATTTTAATTGACCATGTGTGTAGGTTTATTTGTCAGCTATTTTGTTGCATTGATGTGTGTCTGTTTTTATGCCAATACCATACTGTTTTGATGAGTATAGCTTGGTAATATATATTGTTTGAAATACAGTTTGAAATCCGGGAGTGTGATGCTGCTTCTTTCTCAGAATTGCTTTGTCTATTCAGGGTCTTGTTCTCTTTCTGTGAAAAATGCCATGGGAATTTTGATAGAGATTGCATTGAATCTTAGATCGCTTTGGATGGTATGGACATTTTAACAATTGTAATTCTTCCAGTCCAGGAGCATGGAATATCTTTCTATATATTTTGAGTTTTCAGGTTTTTTTTTTTGGCTGTGTTACAGTTTTCAGAGTAGAGATCTTTCACCTTCTTGGTTGTTAAGTGATCCTAGAGAACATTCCATGTGCTCTTGGAAAGAGTATGTTTTCATCTGGTTTTGGAAGGAATGTTCTATGTAGATCGGTTAAGCCCATGTGGTGTGATGTGTTGTTGAAAGCCACCATTTCCTTACTCATTTTCTGTCTGGGTGATCTATCCATTGATACAAATGGGGTGGGAAAGTTCTTTACTGTTACTGTTTTACTGTCAATTTCTTCTTTGTATCTGCTAATTTTGCCTTATATATCTTCCATTATTGGGTTCATCTATATTTGCCATTGTTATAATCTCTTGTTGGATTGATCCCTTTATTATTATGTAATGCCCTTCTTTGTCTCTCATTACCGTCTGTTTTAAAGTCTGTCTGGTGTAAGTATTGTTCCCCCAGTTTTTTTTTGGTTTCTTTCATGTCCATTTGCGTGGAATATTTTTTTATTTAAAAAAGACATACAGACTTAAAAGTCTATATGTGTCTTTAGGTATGACGTGAGTCTCCTTTAGGCCACATATATATGCATCTTGTTTTTTTATGTAGTCACCCTATGTCTTTTGATTGGAGCATTTAGACATTTTATTGTTTTGTAGTTGTGTCGTTCTTTCATTATGACCGATGACTTTCTGTTGTGTTATACGTAGCCTAATTTTTTTTATCTATTAGAGGTTTTGGGTTTGTAGTTACCATAAGGTTTCTATATAACACCTTACTTATATAGCAGTCTGTTAATGGTCTCTTAATTTACACCAATCAAAAACTCCATTTTTACTCATCCCTCCACCCTTTCTGTATGTTATATTTTACATCTTACCGTGAATCCCTTAATTAATGTAAATATGGTTTTACTACTTTTGCCTTTTAACCTTTGCAGTAGTTGTATAAGTGATTGATCTACTCCCTTTGCTGTGTTTGCTTTTACCCGTAAATTTTTTTCCTTTATAGTGTTATCTCTGTGGCCTTTGCTTCTTAGAAAAGTCTGTGACATTTCTTACAAGCCTGGGTTAGTGGTAATGAACTACTTATCTGTTTTAGTGGTGACTGTTACCCTTGCCAGGTAGAACAGTCATGACTGTAGGCTTTTTTTTTTTTCCTCCACTGTGATTATAATGCCACTTCCTTCTTTTCTGCAAAGTTTGTGTGGAGAAATCCGAGAGCTTTATGAGGTTTCCCTTGTATATAACTGGTTGTTTACCTCTTGATGTCTTCAGGATTTTCTGTCTTATTTTTTGACCTTTTATTTATGTTTTTTATGTGGACCTCCTTGGGTTCATCTTACTTTGGGCTGTGATTCTTTGACCTGGATATTTATTTCTTTCCCCAGGTCAGGGAAGGTTTTGCTCCTTTCTCTCTCTTCTGGGACCCCTACCGTGCTAGTGTTAGTATGCTTAATATTATTCCAGAGATGACTTTTACGTATCTTCATTTTTTTTTCTTTCTTCTTTTCAGCCTCTTTGCTTTATGATACCCTCTCTTCCAGATCACAGATCTGTTCTTCTTTCTAGTCTGACATTTCAGTTATTGTATTTAACTCTGATTAGTTCTTTTTTATGTTTTGAGT
This sequence comes from Leopardus geoffroyi, assembly GCF_018350155.1. Classification (NCBI taxonomy): domain Eukaryota; kingdom Metazoa; phylum Chordata; class Mammalia; order Carnivora; family Felidae; genus Leopardus; species Leopardus geoffroyi. The sequence continues at coordinate 104,919,254 of NC_059326.1, forward strand.
TTATGCACTCCAGTCCAGTGAGCGTTTTTGTGACCATTACTTTGAACTCTTTATCTGTTAGATTGTGTAGCTCTAAGTTTTTTCTTGTTTGAAGCATAGGAATTTGTGATTTAGGCAAAAACACCTACCTTTCTCAGTCTTGAAGGCGTGGCTTGTGTTTGGAGTCTTGGGAGGTCCCAGGGCATACCATGCTGGCATCACCTTCACAAGATGGCTTGAGCTGGTGTGTATGTCCTAGGGGCCAGGGCTCACTGAGGTGGCATGCCAGCTTGTCTGCATTGTCACAGGTCCTGAGCACCTCCCACCCCAGAGAAAAGTCTAACAATTTCCCCACTGCTTGGGAGATGCTGTGGACTTAATGAATGAGCTTCCTTCACTTCTAGTCAAGTTGCTGAATTAAGGTTAGGTGGTACTTAGGTCCAACTGAAAGTCTTCACCTCACTCTGAAAGCTTTTCACCATCCAGAGCGTTACTCCATTTTGCCCTCCTGGCTTTTACAGCTGTTTCATTTGGTTACATATAGGATTTACATACCTCATCCACCTTTTCATTGGGAGCATTGGTCTGCCATAAACTGCCCCATTGTAGCTAGCTGTGGCATTTTTCCTACCAATTACCTTTTAACCAGTACAGTGGCGTTTAGGAAGATTAGGGATAGAAAAACAGTTGACTCGTGAAAAGCATAGATTGGAACTGCACAGATCCACTTACACAGCTTTTCTCTGATAGAATGCAGTACTATAAATGCCTTTTTTTCTTCCTAATGATTTTTTAAGTGTTTAGTTTTGACAGAGAGAGCACAAGCAGGGGAGGGGCATATAGAGAGGGCGACAGAGGATCGGAATATGAGGCTTGTGCTGACAGCGCAGAGCCCTGTATGAGGCTCAGACTTGTGCACTGTGATGTCATGACCTGAGCCGAAGTCAGACACGTAACTGAGCCACCCCAGTGCCCCTCTTCTTAACGATTTTCTTACTTTTTTCTAGCTCACTTTATTGCAAGAATATGGTAGATGATACCTATAAAACATGCAAAGCATGTTTTAATAGACTGTTATTGGTAAGGCTTTTGGTCAACAGTAGGCTTTTATATGTGTTTGGAGAGTCAGAAGTTAGATTTTTGACTGCACTAGGGGGTCATGGCAACCCAAATGTCCACATTGTTCAAGGGGATACTGTAGTATTAGCAAATCTGTTGGTTTCTAGTGTGGATTAAAGAGGAGGGGACGGAAAGGCTGTGATAGCAAAGTGCAGACGAGCCGAGAGGGAGAACATACAGAGCAAATAGCAAACCTAGGATCAAACCACTTGACAGGTCCTGCTTTCTGTCTGCTGTGGTCCTGGTCCTGTAGGAAATAAATGCCGGGAAGATAAAGTCAAAAACACGGTTACAATTAAGAAGATACCCATCCAGGAAGAGCCAGTCAGTCGAAAAAATGTGTTGACGCCTAATAACCAAGAGTAGAGCCAGTACAGACATACTTCTCTGATGAATTTTATATCAGTTCATGTTATGTGAGGAAAACCAACATGGTCTGTACCATGCCTGGACAAAAGCCCGTGTAAGCATGGACTTATTCAGAGATTAACCTGTCAAGTTCAGAAATCTTAGGTTTTGTGTTAAATGTATTAAAATGTCTTTTTTGTGTGTGAATTGACTGGTGGTGGTAGGTGGTCTGTAAAATAGAGTGGCGGTTCCCACATTCTGTTTTGAGATTTTTGCTGGTAAAAGGTACTCAGGTATCTTGGAATCACAATTCTTGAGCTCTTTTTTAGTCAAAATGGCAGCCACATGAGATTGGTTACTTTAGCAGCTACCTGGAGAGGGATCCTCGGTGATTGTCCATGAATGTGGGGTGGGGAGTGCCCTTGGAGTTCTTGAAGGATAGTATTTGGGAGAGGAGGAGGACCCAAAGTTTCCCTGGCCAATAGCACTCTTGAAAGAAATGCAGGAGGTTTCCAAAGGCGTGATCTTGGTTGCAGTTTTAGCCACATCCCTGTTGACATGCTCAAGAGCCTGATGGAATTTTAGGTAACAAAGAGGACCTTGTAGTTCTTCTAATGCGTCTTCACCAGCATCACCAAGGGACTTTTACCTTCAGTGAGTCTCATTTTCAGCAAGTGCTTGCCTAACAGTCACTACAGTTATACACAAGTTACTGATGAGTATGCCAAATAAATAGTGTGATTTAATCTTGTTATTTTGAAACCAGATTTTAGGATATGAATACTAAGAATGTAATGTCTGATCATTTTAATCCTCAGCCAAACTTATTCTATATTTTACTTTGCTGTTTCTTTAAATATGTAAATAGAAGTTACCTAATTCATTTTCTCTTCCATCACACTTTATTAGATCTACATATTTTTAAAAATAGTGAACTTTTTTTGCTGTATATATCCTCTTGTTATTCAGGCTTATGATTTCATGGCATCTGGTGGTTGCATAATTCTAGTTATCTAAAATGCTGGTAGTGTTACAGATGACTTCAGGCAATTATAAAATGTATTTTTATAATTTATGAGTAACTTTAAATAGGAGAAAGTTTTCTTGAAGTGTTTTTAAAGACTGATTATCAAAAATGAGAAGATTTATTTCCTCTGAATGAGCTTAATTTGCTATAAACTTTGCAAATCAGCTACGTATTAACGACGGAGATGGTAATGTAAAATTTCTCTTATTTTACCAAGTGTCCTCCCTCCTCTTGGAATTAAGCTAATAGGTAATTTTATATATTATTCTTATGGATTGTTTTCTTGAAAATTGATTAGAAAAACATTTCCTATTTGAACGATAATAGTTTTGGGGTTAGTTTTTTCTATTCACTGTAACTTTGTTTTTTTTTATGGCACATCAACAACTTAATCCTCATCCATCCCGTTGTAGGTGGTTTGACATTGGCTGTTTGATAGTTGAAGATCCTGCCCATGGCATTCACCTTGAAACGTTTACCCAGGCCACACCAGTGCCTTTGGAATTTGTACAACAGGTTGGTTTTCTCCTTTTTCATTATACTCCACAGAAACTTGAAATACTGTTTTAACAATTAAAGCTTTTGTAGATTTTTCACTGGATATACATTTTTGATTTTGCTTCTTAATTCTTTCCCCTTTCAGCTTTTTCTCTTTGCTTTCCAATTTCTTTCAGGTTGAGTACCTTCCTCGTTTTCCAGCTGTCTTTGAAAAGATAATACTTGGCAACCTTAATCATTAATTTCCTCTTTTGTTTTTATGATTGTGCTGTGCTACTAACAACAGAGAAACGATTTACCAGTTCTGGTTTTATATCCACTTTTCGTTATATACCATTTTGGTTCCCTTAATTATTCCTATCTTTTGTCGTGATCTTCCTTTTTAGTTCATCTTTTCTAACAAGTTCCTGGAACTCAGGAAACCCACTTTTTCTCCATTATGGATTTATTATAAAAGGATCTAACTCCAGAATGACTAGATGGAAGAACTGCATGGGGCAGGGGGACAGAGGTTCCATGCTGGCTGGACCCTCCACTTTTCCAGATTTGTCATGTCGACTCAGAAGCTCTCCCAACCCCATCGTTGTGGGTTTTTATGGCGAGTATGTTATGGAGGCATGTTACCAAGCCCGTAGGTTCGGGCTTTCAACCTGATTAACAAAAGATATCTTTGTGGTTCTCAGTCCTTAAGAAATTACAAGGATGGTAGGAGCACTGCGCCAAAAACTGGGGTCCAAGATCCAATATGTATTTCTTACTATAAACCACAGTATTACATGTCCACCGCCGGGTCTTCAAACACAAATTCCTTATAGCAAAACCACCACGAAGGTTTAAGACAACTTGCACATTACTAGAATCCCATTCAGTAATAATTAACTATCTAGTCTGTCATCACGTCCTGTCAAAATGTCCGCAGGGAGAGGCCACTCAGGTTTGCAGTCTTCTGTCAGCTTCCTAAACCGGGTGTGGTGGCCTTACCCTTCCAGGCCTGCTGTATAATGGAGCTCAGAGCCAGTGTTAGCTCTTGCCCTGGCCTTTTGAGGTGTTAGCATAACGTTTGGTTTCCCTCATTGTATTATAACCCATTAATTCGTTCCTTTACCCATAGCTACTGTTTACCCTGTTTTCCTTTTCATACTCAAACTTTTTCCCTTGTGTCTGCTGGCATGCTTTGGAGGCGGCCGTAGTAGTCTAGCAAGTACATCCCCACTCAGTCCACTTGTATTCAGACAAGGTGAGGTTACAGAGGTACAGAGATCTTGCAGGTTTGCTTCCAGACCTGAGATAAAGCTGGTGTCACAGTAACGCATCTGAAATGTGTTTCTTGGTTTCTCAGTGCAGACGATGGCTATGTTTACACTCTATTGTTAAACGTACAATAGCATTATATTTATTTTTTCCCATGTTGATAAAATAGTATTTATTCTCTCAGAAAGCTCTCGTAAAACTGGCAAGTTTAATTTTCTACCTAGTGATTTTTTTTCTGGAATTATTCCTCCCATTGCTTCCGGTCTTATTTGCCTCTATCTCAAATTAGCATTATATTTAAAAAAACAACATGACGTTTATACCTCAATCAAAAAATGCTTGATGCCCAAATGAATTTTTTTAGCAGTCATGTAAGTTGTAATTATCGATCACAGATCACTAGCAAATAATGAAAAAGTTGGAAACATTGCGAGAATTACATATTTTGGAGACAGAGTGACAAACGCTGTTGGAAAAGTGGCACCAATACACTTGCTTACTGTTGCCACACACCTTCCATTTGTAAAAAGTGCAGTACCAGCAACGCACGGTAAAGCGAGATGCAACAAAATGACGCCTCCCTATGGTGGGCTGTCTCCACCACTGGTACGTGTAGCCACACTCCCTGTCACCCAGTTTTGCCACAGAGAGTGCGGGCACATCCTGCCCCGTAGGCCCTTAGGAACTGTGTAATGTCAAGTTTGAAACCATACCTAGAGTTTCTTGATTAGGAGTCATCCCTGTTTCCACATCTGTGTTTGCAACATCGAACAGGGGAATAAAAAGTTGAAGTGATCTAAGGAAGAAAGAACCAGTCACTCTACCAGGGTCACCCTCCCTTGGCCAGAATTGCAGCATGAGACCATCATCCTCGTCTGCCCCCTGCCCCACGTCCACAGGAAAAGAGAGCTTTTCATCTCTTTCATCCTACTCCCGCTCAGTGCCACACTCATGTGAGCCGGCACCTAAATGCCTACACCTGCAGCTTTTCAGACAACCTGTGTTTCTGTTGCCCATTTCTGTTCTGGACCAAACTTGTTCTCGAAGGAATGGATATCTCTGTCCATCGTGTCCATTGCTGGACACAGGCTGTCAGGTGTGTTCCTTGCTCTGGAGAAATGCTCAGCCATCCAAATTGGTACAGTATCTTCTATTCAGGTTCTGTTAGGGTGTCTGAACATTTGCACCTACCCCTTAGTAAGGAAAGCTCCATCCGAAGTCAACGTCTGTTCCTGCCAAGGCCCATCTGTAGCCCCCAGAGCTGTCACCATCAGTCTCCTTTGTCATCTGTGTTTATGGTCTTCCCAGCAGGGAACGTGCTGCATAACCATTTGCATGCTTTCTGTATCCGGTTGGGAGACAGTTCATACTGGCATTTTTTTTGTCTCAGAGAATGCAAGAGGACTCTGTCTAGGTTCAGCCTACCTCTGTATTTATCCACTCATTTTGTAGACCCAGGTAGCCATCTAAAGCAGGGGTATCTGTTTGTCCATTCCACTCACCTTCCAAACCTGGAAGAAGTTCTGATGGGATCCTGTCCTGCTTCATTGCACCCCTCAGATTCATTTCCACAGGGCTTGCCCCACATGGGCAACCTTATAATAGGTAACATATCCAGTGTGCCTTCCTGCCCGACCATATGGTCAGACCATTGGCCACTGCCCTGAGTCAGTAAAAACTGAAACAGGAAAAAGAAAAAAAAAAAACACTGGTAAAACCCCCAATCATGCTGAGAAAATAGTGTGCGTTTTAGCTCATGGAGCTGATTCATTTTTACCTTCTTCTGTCCAAGTGATGGCCTTCCAGATAGACTGTCCCCTCACCTGTGGAACTGCCATCCACGGACCAAGCAGCTAACTCTTTGCTCTTCAGTTGAGAGTTGTTCATAGGGCACGGTCTACATGGCAGTTGGTTCTCACAGCTTTTCCCATGGCTCCAAAGTGAGTCCTAGAGGAAAAGAGGGGCCCTGGTCATGACTGTCTCCCTAGGTATCATGATCCTGTATGTAAACCATTTCCATATTAGGAACTTTTCCTGGGCACTGCCGTCCTATTAAGGGATTCTGCGATATCATCCTAGACGTTATGCGTATTTCACATTTCAAAATCATTTTATGTCCTTCAGTGAACGGGGTAGCTTTAACTAATAGTCTGGTAGCAAGGTAGTAAATGCCCCTGAGATGGAAACATGCTACTCCGGAGTCCCAGGAAATGTCGCTGGATGGCACTCAGATTTCTGCCATAAGCCTCAGTCTAAGCTCCACATCGGACTGTGGCACAGAGAGTTTGTCACTGCCAGCTCACAGCTTCTGCCTCACACAGTGTGGGCTCAGCCAGTCCTACTGGTTACTGTATAGCATGGCCAATAAATGATACTTGAAGGGTGAATTTACAGCCCTTCACTAGGCTGGGGAAGCTTTCCACAGTGATTACAGTGTCCATGCCCAAAATGCAATCAGATAAAAAAAAAAAACAACAACACTTCACATAAAGCCTGTTCAAACCTAACGGTTTCCTTACACATTGGTACTTCGATCTGTACTTTCATCCCCCTAACGCTAGACTCTATTTGGAGCTCATCCACAGGATATGGTTTTACAATAATAGGCAGGGCACCTATTCCCCAAACAGACATGACCACCATTTGCACATAAAATCCAAGCCAAGGAGACACCTTCACATAAAACTTGCTGAAACAATTCAGCTTCCGTTACCCAATCAACCCTTCCATTTTCACTTTCTAATTGTAGCTCTCATCACGGCTTCACCAGTAGGCCTGGTAGTGCAGCTCGAGGGACTTGAAACCTCTTTTCTCCACTCTTGGCCATTGTCTCTGCTTGTGTGCACAGGTCTTTGTGTTTCCAGCAAGAGGGACAAGGGATAGGTCTTCCCTCTCTGTTGACCACCTTCTTAGTGACCAGAGGTCGGAGTGGTTCGTTGTGTTGTCCGTGCATAACTTGTACCTTGGAGAGGGTGGCCTTGAGGCTAGTGGCATAAGCGAAGTCAGACAAGTTGAGTTGGGCCCAGCATCAAGGCTGGACTCACCATTTTCTTTTAGAGTGTAGCTGTGGTAGAGAACCACCACCAAGGGACTATTGTGCCTTTTTGTTAATAGTTTGCATTTCTTTGGGTTTCCAAGAAATCAGCTTCCCAGGAGTTGGATCCATCTCTAATTTTCACTGGTAACTTGACCTTTTAGTAACCGAGTACATCCCAGATGCTGTTCCATGCAAGTGGTGGCCGCCCCGCAACCAGACCGTCTTCCTCCCTCATTTTTCATCTTTGTTCTTGGCAAGCTACGTGTTTCCATGAGCCACGGCTGTGCAAGCCAGCTACCCCTTCTGACACCTACTAACTAGGTCTCCTACCCATTTCTAGTGTGTGGGAGGGGTTTTTCCACACCACCCAGCAATTCTAGGATACCAGCTGGTATCATACATTGCAGCTCCACTCTGACACTGTCTTCCTGGAGATAGTGTCAGATCCTATAGGGTAAGGACTCCGTCCTACAAGACAGCCCCTCCCCAACCTCACACACCAGGGCCAAGTCCAGGTTATCACCTCTGCTTCTGGTCCCACTGCCGCACGTTGGTTCTCATAACGCCTTCCTTCTCAGGAAGCCTGGTGACTCACTAGATGGCTTGCCTGTTACGAAAGGATTAAAGTCAGAAACAGCCAGATGGATGAGAGGCAGAGGACAAGGTACTGGGAGAGGGTGCAGCGCTTCCATGCCCTCTCCCAGCCCGCCCCTCTCCCTCAATCTCCACATGTTCGCCAGTCTGGAAGCTCTCCCAGCCCCATCCTTCTGGGTTTTTATGGAGTTCATTCGATAGGCATCATTGGTACATTTGGCCCGTGGTTACTTGGTCACCTTGCAGCCTGCCTCCCTCCCGAGTTGGGAGGGGATGGGATGACCAAGCACAGTTGACCCGTGAACACCATGGGTTTGAACTGCATAGGTCACTTACACGCAGACTTTCTACAGTACAGTACTTATTTTCTCTATGATTTTCTTAACATTTTTTTCTGTAGCTTACCTTATTGTAAGCATATGGTATATATATAACGTACAAAGTGGGTCTTAATTGACTCTGTTATTACAAAGGCTTCTGCTCAACAGTAGGCTATTTAGTAGTGAAGTTTTTGGGAAATCACAAGTTATATGTGGGTTTTCAACTATACCAGGTGGTCACTGTCCCTAACCCCTGCATTGTTCAGTGGTCACGTGTAAGTATATTTTTTATTGTAAGTCCCGGTATCACCGATACTTTAGCCTAGCCACGATAGGTTTATGCCAGAAACGGCCTGATGGTTCAAGCAACAGCTCATCAACTCACACAGTTCAAAACCTATTGAAGAAGAAAAAAGTATTTCTACAGAACTGACATGTATTTGCTACAAATAACCACAGCGAAAACTTGTTAGCAAATCGGGATGAGAAGGGTATGTGTGTACTGACAAAGCAAAAATCAGACCTGCTGATAAAATGTTAGAACCTCAGACATGTCCCAGACTAGACACTTTATAAGTGAAACGTGTAAACGAAAATTTCACGTGGTGGAAAGGTTCCGAAGAGCACACTGATGAGCGAGGGACTGTGGAAAAGGACGGGAAGGTGCGCTCTCTCACCACTCAGCTTGTTAACCTGGAACAACACACTGACTGGCACTGAGACCTCAACCCTGGGACACTGAGCTCTGTTAGAGGGAGTCGTTCGATCAGGGCTGACATGACGTGAGCAAGAGAATGAGCTTACTGTGGACAGTAAACACAGGAGGTGTGTGCAGCATTGTTCTAGGTTCTTCTGTAGCCTGGTCACTTCCTGTAGCTGCTCGCATAGCTTCTCCGGGTTTGTCCTCATCTGTAGTAAAAGTAATCTGAGAGACTTTGGAAGGTCAGAGCTAGGTCCAATCGTTTTTAAAATGTATTATAAATTGATAAATTTCCTTTTTCCATAGGCTCAAAGTCTCACCCCCCAAGACTACCATCTGAGGTGGTCAGGCCTTTTGGTGACGGTGGGTGAAGTTCTGGAAAAGAGCTTAGTAAATGTCACCCGGACTGACTGGCACAGGACGTTCACCGGCATGTCTCGGCGACAGATGATCTACAGTGCGGCGAAAGCCCTTGCCGGCATGTATAGACAGCGCCTGCCCCCCAGGACCGTGTGAGGGAACGCTCTCCCCGGGCACGGAGACTCCTTTGCTTGGGGCCTGGCGGTGTTTAGACCTTGTACCTCCCCTAAGTGGACAGCTTCAGTGAACGCAGCCGTCTTGATAGTTTGCCTGTGCGCTGCGGTTGTTCTTTTTAGAAAGGCACGGGGTCATTCCAGTAGATGAAAAGAAACAGATCCTTTCTTTGATCGTGTCATTTCGTGTACCACAGTTCTTAAAAAAGAAAATCTATAAATATTTTTATAAGATACTTTGATATACCAAATTTATAAGGTGCAAATTCATGTGCCTACTACATTTAACTTAATGATATGTACTTGATTTTTTTCGTTAACAAGACCTAACTCATTAAAGAACGTGTCATTGTTTCTTCTATTTCAAGGTTAATCTCTTCCTTCTTAGTTTTTGATGCTTCTTGTGTGTGCAGGTGATCTCAGGTCAGACACTGAGCCACGTGCTCATAGTTGACCCTCAGACACCTTCTTGCAGGGAGATGGTTTGCATTTCTGTGCATATTTTTTACATGGGCCAAAATAATGAAATTGATAATTTTGTTGGTGTTATCATGTACACACATACATAGTCTAAAAAAGGAAAGATTTTTTTCAAAGTAAGTTTTGGCATTTCACAGATTTATACTCTCACACGTTGGCGTGATGGGTTTTGTTTGCCGTGGCTGTGGGACAACTAAGCGGCACATGATTCAAGTGTATTTTACATCAGAAACATTTGGGTTATTTTCATATAATACTATTCAGTATTTCCAAGTAAACTCTGATGTTGGCCATTATTTCTCTTTCCACTCGTGTTTTCTCAGCCGTTGTAGAGAAATTGTTTAGAGGAATTGCTTTGTTATTTATGGGATTGTACGCCTCTTATTTTAATTAAGGTTACTTAATATTTAGTTTGCCTTAAACACTGCTTTTCTAACCTGGTGCCATTCTGCCTTTACTCTTTATGGAAGTTTTCAGTGAAACTATTTAATACTCATTCTGGTTTATCTACTTCATTGTGTTTGTATTTAGTGAAAGCTTCTTTTTCCCCCAAATAATATATTTTACCGTTTTTGAATTTCTATAAATCAAAATTTAAATAGTTTTGTCTTATACTTTTGGACTCTATATATGCAAGTTCATATAACTTTTTTGAAGACAGTTTCTTACCTAATTTAATTTTTATTTACTCGTCTATACAAGTCTTTAGATGGACCAGAATTAGCACAATCTTATAAAGGGTATCAAAGCTCTTACCCTGCACTGTCATTACATGTACCGGTTTCTTTGTATTGAGTACTTAATTGATCCGTGCTATTTTTTACCTGAGGATGAGAAGCATTAATTTCACAACTGTGGTTTGGTGAAATTCAGACTTGTTTGTCATTAAAAGTAATGAGAGAGAGAAAAGACTTGTAACCAGCTGCTGTGGCATAATAGGGATCGAATGCTTTTCTCTCCTCTTTTATTGCTATTTGTGGAACAGTCTATCTATGTTTCCTCCATCTTGTTAATAAAAAAGAGCTTTTCTCTACCATGTACTTTTCTCCTTTATTTTTAAAATTTATTTTTAAAAAGGTACTCTTAGCTAACAGTATTTTATTGCGGCATTGGCCTGAGGAGAAAACACAGTTAGGGATGAAGGGTGCCCCTACCATATTTCTGCCGCTTTCCCTCCTGTTATAGCGAATTTTATAGATCCTAAGGAATGTCTGTTTTATTTTAGCAAGTTGCAAATATTTTATGTTTTTAAGGACACAACAACGGACCTCCCTCAGATGACAGTTTTCCCACATTTCTCCAGTTATTCACTTCTTCTGCCACTTGGGTGAAGGAAGCCAAGTGGTCTCCCCGCTCCTGCCAATTTGCTGAGCCTTCCGTTCTCTGGATCCGGGAAAGGCACATGTGATCTGGTTCCGGCCCTGGATTCCTTTCTCGGCCATTGAAAGGCATCTGAGCGTGACTGCCTGCACACATGCTGTATTCCCAACCTCAGGCTTGTTTTTTCATTGTTAGCTTTCTTTGTTGTACTCGGGGCGAGAAGAGTAACGCGTGATCTTGTTCACGCCCTGGCAGTGGCAGGCAGGCAGGGTTTCCTTGTGCTGGCATAAGATAACTCAGGTCATCCGTCAGCCCAGGGGTCTTTGCTTTTTTTGTCCCTCAAGCTTCTCAGGAAAACCAGACTTTAACACGGCTCTTTACTTCTGGCCACAATACGTTTTTCTTCTGAAGTGGTCAAGTAATTACTTAACTGAATTCTCTCAGCTTGCACACTTTTAATTAAGTAGTGTCAAAGACAACAGGAAAAATGCAGAAAGAGTCATGTACCCTCAGTTGACAGAAGGTTCTCAGATGGTTCAGTTCAAGACCCTCCTCTTAATAAGCTTGTCACGTAACCCCGGACCCAGAGCTTTGCCACGGACTCGTGCAGTTGGAAAGCTTCAGGTAGTCTTTGTAGTTTTCCCCTCCTGGTCTCTTTACTACTTCATTCTCTGTTCGTTTTTATCTCAAGGATTAATGAGGTAGAAAATTGAGATGACTGAATATACAGCCAAATGGTAGTGCAATTCTAAGTTTAAGGAAAGTATTATATGCATGTATTCAGAAATTATGCAAATTCGTAATATACTCAGGGTCAGCTAAATTACTTTAATATGTTGTTGAATTTACTTTGTTCCTCAACTACAAAAAACCCGAAACCGGTATATGTGTTCTCTGAAGCTAAATTGGTATTTTGTGACCCAAGAGATGTTGGGTTATGTATAAATTATTTAAAAACTTGGATTTTTTTACTCCCAGAATATGATGTTCATTCTTCAGATACTATGCAGGATGACATATTGGATAAAAACAATTTTGTAAGTATGTAAATATGTCATAAATAAATAATACCTCAATTTATTGCCCTAAAGTGTATAGTGATTTTTTTTAAATGCTAAGTCATATTAACGTTGTATTAGGAGGACCTACATTCCTTCGTCTAAACTAGCTACTGGCTGTCAAGAATTCTTACACGGTAGCAACTTAAAACACATCTTCCCAGTTCAATGGTAGCATTCAGATGTACTAGAAATGCTGATTTCAAGTTCAGAGAACTCAGAATATTAAGGGGAGAGGATATAGAGGAGATAGAGTCAATGGGCAAGAAGTTAATGGCCTGCATTCCTGAGATCTCTTGACTAGGGGGTTAATTTACCCTTAACCTCCACAAACACCTTCTTTAAAAACACAACACAACAAAACAACCTTGTTATATGCTATTCTGAGCCTGTGATCTCAGGGCGGAGAGTTTTGTTTTGGTAGGCAAGGGTGTACTTTACAAAAGACAACAAAATGTTCATGTGGGTGTTCTGTTTGTTTGCCAAAGCAAAACAATATTGTTTGCAGAAGACTAGAAAAACACCCATTTGGAACCTAGGAAAGGTCCTGTTAAATTTATAATCTGTTTCAGAATTAACTGGAGGAGAAGTTTGGGCAAGAGAAGCAAAATTGACCAAAGACCAATATCAAGGTGTAAAAACTTACACATGAAGGATATCTTTGAAATTCTCCTTAATGTGAACGCGTGTGAAGGAATTTAAAGCTGAGAGAAAACCAGGAACTGACAGTTAGGTGATAAACGCATACTGCTGGTTAGGTAGTGCAGTAGAAACGTATTTTTATAGGTGATGGAAGTGAAACGGAATCAGCTGTTCCATCAGTATCATCCCAGCAAGTGAGTTACAGAGAAGGGAGTCATATGGAGGGTGTTACCAAACCCTTCTCTTCCAAAGCATCCTGTTTATTTGCTTCACTAAGTGGGCACACAGCTAATCTTGTAAATGTTTGTCGAATTCAACTTCATACCTTGAGACTCTGCCCTGGTGTACTTTTAGTTTTACAATATTATGCTTAAGAAATCCTCTTTATACTCCATATTTTTTCCTTTTAGTTTCAAGTGCTACTTGGGGCTTCCCAAAGGGTATGAGAATATATCTGTGATAACTGAATATTCTCCCAAATGTAACAATCCAGAAACTAGGCTCACATTTGAGTATCATTTTTAGGATTAGAGCCAGAAATGTTCTTACTGTCTAGTCTTCAGGCAAGGTACTGACCACATACTTTTCAAAATGTATTTTAATATTTTGAGTCCTCCTGCTCCAAGGGCCACACTTTGAGAACCACTGCTGTGATACCATTCCTGACTCATTCTTAATGTCCTAAGTTATTTTAGAGGGTGAGGTCACCAAGATAGCAGCATAGGTCGTTCCTGACTTCCCCGTTCCTCTCAGAACAGCAATTAACAACTATTCATGGAACAGATACCACTGAGAGGATCAGAACAAGGTAGCGAGGTTGATGTACCCCTCCGCCATAGAGACTAGGACCGACCACGTGGGAAGGGCAGGAGGAGCAGCGACGTAGGGGACTCTGTTGCCACACTACCAGGCCAGCACAGCACCACACCGAGAAAGCCTTCCTAAGCCTCTGGTCCCTCCGTGGGGCACAGAACCCAGGCTGGACATCCAGCTCCCCCAATATTATGGGTTACTTCTTGGGAACTCCTACTCTAGTCTTGAATCCTAGGTACTGTGGGCGAATCTGCAGGACTTGAGCACAGTGAATTTGATGATGACGGAAAAGTAAGCAGGGGCTTCCAACAATCAGCACTGGCACCTTGGCCAGCCCATTTCCTCTCTGCAGCCCCCAAGCAGTGGTCCCAACAAGTGGTTTTGCTCATCTGCAGCACCAAGGATGTGGCACAGTCTGATGAGGGAACTCAGCAGGGAGCAGGTCAACCTGCTTTCAGTCCTATAAATCAACGGCCTCACCAGCCCTGGATCCTGGTCTGCACCCACCCAGGCAGTGGAACTGAATCAGAGCCCAGCCCTCTGCTGAGTGTGACTCTCATTAGCCCCATCTGACCCAGAAAGGCTAGCAGAACCCCCTGGAAGCTGCATAGCCTGGCAGTGCTCGTGCAAGGTGTATGGTAGGCAGAGCTGATCATCCACAAAATGAAGTCAGTGCCAGGTGACCCAGTCAGAGGAGCTAATTCATACCCCCACTCACCATTAAGTAAAAACTCCCACCACCACCACCAAGCCAGAAATCCTGGCTCAACCACCTGCAAAGCTAAGTAGCCTATCAATTCTTGAGCAGAGAATGTGGAAGGCAGAGCTGACAGTCTGCGGAGCAAGGCTAGTAACCCTGGTCAGGTAGGGAAATTGAGGCAGAGAATGGTTTAAGACAAGACTATAAATAAAGAGCCTTACCACCCACCTTGGAGCTGGTTCTCCCAATGTGCTCTGACAGAGAAACTAATTCATAGCCTCACTCAATGCTGAATAAAGCCTCAGCCTGCCTTCCCAGAGAAGTTAGCCAGAGCACATGTTGTCCATCCAATAGCTCACGACTTTACCCATTTATAAAGAACAAAACCAGTGGCCTTGTTTGGCCAGGAAATACATTGTGTACTCTTGCGTGATTCAGGTGCCCAATCAATGAACCATGCATGTCCTGGGTTCTGCCCCACTGCCCTGCCAGGGCACGGAAGCTAATTCCCCATGCTGCTTAGTATCCTGTCCCAACCATCTAGTATGCCTGACCAGAGAATCCTACCACTTCACTTGGGCAAGGAATCCAACCAGGAGTTCAGTCCAACCATTCTCAAAGCCACACCCCACCTCCCAACCCAGACCAGAGCTTGGGCAGTGGCCTCAACCCACAATAGATCCTGAAAGCAAACCTCACCAGCCCAAGGATGCGCATAGCAGATACTTCCTACCATATTGAGCTTCCTGGGGAAAAACTGTCTATGCCTATCGAATCTGTAAAGTAGAGCAGAGGAACTGCTTATTTAAATGTGCAAATACCAACATCAAGAATTCAGGATCATTAAAAATAAGAGAGCAAGAAGCACCAAAGAAAACATAAAACTCCAGTAACTGACCCTAAAGAAATGGAGAGCTCTCAAATATCAGACTAAAATTCAGAATAATCCTTTAAAAAATGTTTAGTAAGAATACAGATACCTCAATGAAATTTGAAAACAAGGCATACACAAACTGAAAAGTTCCACTAATAAAGAGCAATCATCAACAACAAAAACCCAAGTAGAATTCCTAGGGCTGAAAAGTATAATGACTGAAGTGAAGAACTCAATAAAGAGCTTCAAAAACAGATTTGATCATACAGAAGAAATCATTAGTGACTTAAAAGACAGAACAGGTGAAATTATGCAGAGAGGGAAAATTAAAAAAAAAAAAAAAAACAACGAATGAAAGAAGCCTACTACCAACAGGACACCATCAGAAGAAACAATATTCACTCCTTGGGAATTACAGAAGGAGAAGAAAAACAGTAAGTAACAAAGTAGATTTAAATAAAAAATGGCTGAAAACTTCCCAAAACCTGACCCCAAGGACCCAAAACAGGTTGAGTTCGAAAGGGGCTGCAAAGAGACACATTATCATTAAACTGTGAAACGTCAAAGGTAAGTAATTTTGAAGCTAGCAAGAAAAAAGAGCAGAGTTACATGCAAGGGAGCTCCCAAAAGACTATTGATCTCTCAGCAGAAATGTCCCAGGCCAGGAGAGAATGGGATGATATATTCAAAATATTGAAAGAGAAAACTCAACCAAGAATTCCACACCCGGCCAAGCTGCTGGTCGTCAGCAATAGAGAGGTGAAAACTTTACCAATCAATAAAAGCTGAGGGAGTTCATCACCACTACACCTGCCCTACCAGAAGTGTTAATGGGAGTTCTTTGAGTGGAAATAAAAAGAATCCAATTAACATCAGAAAAATGTAAGAAGATAGCATAAAACTCACAGGTAATGGTAAATACATAATCAAAGTTAGATTCTGTAACATGGAAGGGTGGTAGATAATGCACTTATACTTCAAGTTTTAAAACATAGTAAAAATAACCATATCTGTACTATCCTGTTACTAAAAACCAAATATTTAAAGATATACAAACTATAATATCAGTAAACAAAAATGGGGGTGGGGAAAGCATGAAGTTTAAGAATGCTATCCAAGTTAAGTTTTCAGTTTAAGATAGGGTGTTACAATTTTCAGATATTTTATGTGAGCCTCATGGTACCTTTAAAGGAAAAATCTAGGGGCGCCTGGGTGGCTCAGTCGGTTGGGCGTCCGACTTCGGCTCAGGTCACGATCTCACCCTCAGTGAGTTCGAGCCCCGCGTCGGTCTCTGGGCTGATGGCTCAGAGCCTGGAGCCTGCTTCTGATTCTGTGTCTCCCTCTCTCTCTGCCCCTCCCCCGTTCATGCTCTGTCTCTTTCTGTCTCAAAATTAAATAAACGTTAAAAAAATTTTTTTTTAATTAAAAAAAAATAAAGGAAAAACCTAAAGAATTTTTCAAAGGATTTACAGTTCAAAGGATATCTGTACCAAAAGATATCAA
Source organism: Leopardus geoffroyi (assembly GCF_018350155.1). NCBI lineage: Eukaryota > Metazoa > Chordata > Mammalia > Carnivora > Felidae > Leopardus > Leopardus geoffroyi. The sequence continues at coordinate 104,936,050 of NC_059326.1, forward strand.
AACACAAAATGAGAGGATATGAAACAATGAACAACGGATCTGCAAAACACCCAGAAAACAAACGACAAAATGGCAATAGTAAGTCCTTACCTATCAATAATTACTTTAAACCTAAATGGGTTAAGTTCTCCAAAACACAAAGAATGGCTCTGTGGGGAAAAATAAATAAATAAATAACCAACAAGATCCAATGATATGTTGTCTACAAGAGACTCACTATAGCCTTAAAAAGGACACAGACTGAGAATAAAGGGATGAGAAAAGATATTCCAAGCAAATGGTAACCAAAAACAAGCAAATAAAAAGGCAGGGAAGCTCTACTTTTATCAGACAAAATAGACTTTAAGAATGACTACAATAATAAGAGACAAAGGACATTATATAATGATAAATGGATCAATCCACTGAGAAGATGTAACACATGTAAATATTTATGCACTCGATATCAGAACCCCTAAATAAATGAAGGAAAAATGAATAGCTTAAAGACAAATCAACAGTAATACAATAATTGGGGCTTTTCTACCAACGTTTCAACACTGGACAGATCATCCAGCCAGAGAATAAAGAAGGAAACAGCAGAAAGGGGAAATTAAAGGGGAAAATAAAAATTATCTTCAGACAATGAAAATGGAAACACAACATGCAAAAGCTTACGGAATGCAGCCAAAGCAGTTCTAAGAGGGAATTCATAGCAATAACGCCTACACTAAGAAACAAAGATCTCAAATAAACAATGTAACTTCTTCAGACATTTCATTTGGTAATTCTTGTAGAAACAAACCTACTTGGAAAATTTTCTAGGCTTAGAAAATATAAGGAATGAAAGACACTTGCCATTACTGATTGTAAATCAGAAAGGTGATACTAAATTTAGTGTTGGCTTTTTCATATATGCCCACATGTGTAAAGTAGAATCCAAGATTAAGAATTAAGAGGATACAATAGAAAACAATATGGGAGAGAATATGAAGAATAGGTTAGAGGCGAAAATTAAGTCTATTAATTTTTGTATAAATTGAAGCTATAAAATAAAAACCTTTATGAGGAAGTTTTGGGGTAAGGGGGTAAAAGTGGCATTTGAAAAAACCAAGAACAATACTCTTCCAAAACAATAAAGCATAATCCTAATGGGTTTGGGGGAAAAGAGAAGAATTTTTAAAAATCTGCTGACCTCTTTAGATTAAATGGCAATTTTGCCATTCCATACATATAACTCAACAACTGTGTGTTCTTCAAAACATTTTGTTAAAATCCAAGAAAAAAATTTTTGGATTCTTTTGAGTCTCACCAACCCAGAAACTACAAGATGCCATCTCTATCTAAAAACAAGAGAAAGTAATGCTCCCAAGCTTATTGTACAAGGCTAGCATTACTCTGATACCCAAATCAGACACACTACAAAAGAAATTATCGGCCAGTATCCCTTATGACTACAGATACAAAAATCCTCAGCAAAACATCAGCAAACCAAATTCAGTAACACATTAAAAGGATCATACACCATGAATAAGTTGGATTTATTCCAGGCATGCAAGGATGGTTCACTATCTATAAATCAACATGATACACCACATTAACAAAATGAAGGACATTTTATGATCATCCCAATAAATACAGAAAAAGGATTTTACAAAATGTAACATCCACTTTTGATAAAACCTCTCAATATCATGGGTATGGAGGGAACATATCACCACTTACTGAAGTCCATATGTGATAAGCCTATAGCTAACATCATCTCAATGATAAAAAGCTGACAGCTTTCCTTTTAAGACCAGAATTAGGAATACCTACTCTTGCCACTTTTGTTCAGTGTATTATTGAAAGTTCTAGTCACAGCAACCAGATAAGAAACCAAGGCTTCCAAGTTAAAAAGGAAGAAGCAAAACCATCACCACTTACAGATGACATGATACTATACATAGAAAACCCTCAAGCCACCATCCAAAAACTACTGGCAGAAATGAGTCCAGTAAAGTTTCAAGGTACCAAATTAACATGTAGAAATATGTTGCATTTCTATACACGTGAACTGTGTGTCAACAATCAACAAGTTATTAAGAAAACAATTCCATTTATAACTGCATCAAAAAGAAACAAAACAAAACAAAACGTAGGAGGAAGCTTAAAGATCTGTACTCTGAAACTATAACACATTGATGAGAGACACTGAGGATGACACAAAACAAAGTGAAAGATCTATCATACTCACAGATTGGAAGAATATTGTTTAAATGTCCAAACCACCCAAAACAATCTACAGATTCAATACAATCCCTGTCACAATATCCATGGCATTTTCAAAAACAGAACTATAATAAACAATTCTAAAATGTATATAGAACCACAAATGACTCCAAAGGGCCAAAGCAGTCTTCAGGAAGAAAAACACAGTAGGGGCTATCCTGTTCCTGGATTTCAAACTATACTACGAAGTTACAGTTCAAAACAGTATGGTAGTGGCACAAAAATAGATACACAGATCAGTCGAACAGAATAGACAGGCCAGAAATAAAACCACAGTTATACAGTCAATTCATCTACAGCAAGTAGGCAAAAATCTCCAAAGAGGTAGAGACCATCTCATCAAAAAATGGTGCTGGGAAAACTGGACAGCTTATATGCAAAGAATAATAGAGTAGTACTTTCTTACCTCATACGCAAAAATAAACTCAGAATGGATGAAGGACTTAAATATAAGAACTGAAACTGTAAAACTCACAGGAAAAAAAAAAAAACATAGGCAGTAAGCTCTTTGACACTGGTCTTTGCAATATTTTGGGAGGCCTATTTCGTTAAGCGAGGACATCAAAAGCAAAAACAAACAAATGGGACATGAAATTAAAAAGCTTTCTGCACAGCAGAGGAAACCATCAACAAAACAAGAAGGCCACACAACGAAAGGGAGAAGATAACCACAAATGATGAAACTGGTAAGGGTTTAACATCCAAATATAGAAAGAACTCCTACAACTCCATAGCAAAAGAACAATTACAAAATGGGCAAAGACCTGAATAGATATTTTCCCAAAGGATACAAACCTATCATGAAAAGATACTCAACATCACTCACCGTCAAGGAAATGCAAATCAAAACCCCAATAAGTTATCATCTTACACCAGTCAGAATGACTATGATCAAAAAGACAAGAAGTAAGTGTTGCTGAGGATGTGAAAAAAGGGAACCCTCACGCTCTATTATTGGTGGTAATGTAAATGGGTGCAGCCCCTCGGGAAAACATGGAGATTTTTAAACATATTAAAAATACAAATACTAGGGTGCCTGGGTGGCTCAGTCGGTCCAACTCTCAATTTCAGCTCAGGTCATGATCTCACAGTTTGTGGGTTTGAGCCCCTCAATCGGGCTCTGCACTGACAGCACGGAGTCTGCTTGGGATTCTCTCTCCCTCTCTCTCTCTCTCTCTCTCTCGTTCTCTCTCTACTCCTCCCCACTCACACGTTCTCTCAAAATAAAAACATTAAAAAAAATACAAATATTATACAACACATCAATTCCACTTCTAGGTATTTACCTGAAGAAAATGAAAACACTAATTTAAAAAGACATGCACTCCTTTGTTCATGACAGCATTATTTATGATAGCGAAGATACATAAGTGACCTAATATCCATGTCAACTAATAAAGAAGATGTGATATATATATATATACACACACACACACACACACACACACACACACACACACATATACACACACATACATATATACATGTACATACATATACACACACACATATATACAATGGAGTATTTCTCAGACTTAAAAAAGAAAGAAATCTTGCCATTTGTAACAACATGGATGAATTAGACTTATTGTGGCGACTATTTTTAATGTATACAAATACTGAATCACCAGAAACGATACACCAGAAACTGATACTACATTGTATATCAGTTATTCTCTAATAATACCATTCACATGTTTACATACTTGATTTTTCTACAAAAATAGTTTCTGTAACTATGGCAATATTTATCTGAAAAAGGCAGCCTCTGACAGTCAACTATTAATTGGAGTAACCAGTGTGTCATTATGAGCCAATAGTGAAACAAATCTGGCAAGTTATATTTAATATTCAAATAATGAACAGACGGGTCAGATAGGAAAAATTACAACTATGAAGAAATGCAAATGTACATAAAGGATACACCTCAAAACAGAAAGTCCACAAGGCACAAACACAAATATTAGAAAGATGCTTCAAATATCAACTACTATTGGAGAAAGGTTTTATGAAAGCAATACAGAATCTAAGTGAACACACCTCCCTATAAATTAACAGAACTTTAAATAATTGATCTGACATCCTCATCAATGTTAAGTGCTACAATACTAATTTCTTCAGGTTTTTCTGAAAAAAATCTATAGGATTTGTGTACTTAACTGGTACAAAAACTTTTTCTCAACTGTACAAAGTGGAAATCACTTCTGCAGCCTTTAAAAAGAAGAAAATTAAGGGGTGCCTGGGTGGCTCGGTCAGTTGAGTGTCCAACTTCGGCTCGGGTCATGATCTCACAGTTTGTGGGTTCGAGCCCCATGTCAGGCTCTGGGCTGACAGCTCAGAGCCTGAAACCCGCTTCGGAATGTGTGTGTGTCTCTCTCTGTCCCTCTCTGCTCTGTCTCTCAAAAACAAATAAATGTTAAGTAAATTAAAAAAAAAAAAAGAAAGAAAATTAAGAATTTCTTCACTTTAAGACAAAAAAAGCAGAGTATCTGTTTATTTTGCCACACCATGTCGACATATACAGAGGGAAAAGCACAGAAATAACAAATGAATTGGTGAATTACCATAAGGTGGACACACTCACACGACCACCGCTATGATCAACAAATAAGCGAGCCTCTCAAATCACCCCGTAGACCTCCTTGAAATCAGTCCTCTACCTCCTCCCCAAAGGTGACCAACCCTTATCCCGTGCTCCAACACCAATAAGGCTTTTGCCTGTCGTTGGGCTTTAAATACTTCTGTGGCGTCTCTTCTTCAACACCGTGTCTGTGTCAATCATTTGTGATACTGGTACAGCATTATTTGTCCGCTTGTCTTTCTGTGTAGTGCTCTGTTGTCTGCATATACTGTAAGTTATGCATTTTTTTCTTCTGTTACTGGACAGGTGGGCCTGTCTCCACTGTTGGGTTTTTGGATTTTTTTTTTTTTTTTTTAACTATAATGGGTAATGCAGCTGTGGACAGACATCTGGTACAGTTATTGTGATGCACATGTAGAGCAATGCTGCTAGAAATATACAGAAGAGTGGAAGTTTTGGGTCATAATATCCGCATATGCTTAACTCCAGTAGGTTTTGTCACAATGTGGTCTGAGTGATCAAACCACTTTGCGCTCCCACCATTAGTACGTATTTCTTCTGCTTTCCTACAGTTAATAATTCCGTATCCTTGCCAACTCTTGCTACAATTCATTAAAATGTTTCCTTTTATTAGGGTTTCAATTTACTTTTCTCTGAATCTGAGGGGCACCTGGGTGGCTCAGTCAGCTAAGTTACCCGTTCTTGATTTCTGTTCAGGTCACCATCTCCGGGTCGTGAGATCGAGTCCCCACGTTGAATTCCACACTGGACGTGGACGCTACTTGGGGCTCTCTCTCTCTCACTCTCCCCCTCTCTCTGCCCTGTTCACACTCTCTAAAAAATAAGTGAAAATAAATATTAATAAGTTAAAAAAATAAACTTAAGGGGCATTTAGCTGACTCATTGGGTAGAACGTGTGACTCTCAATCTCACGGTCATGAGTTCAATCCCCACATGGGGTATGAAGCCTACTTAAGTAAATTTTAAAAAATGAATTTGAGGGGCGCCTGGGTGGCTCAGTCAGTTGAGCGTCCGACTTCGGCTCAGGTCATGATCTCACAGTTCGTGGGTTTGAGCCCCGCGTTGGGCTCTGTGCTGACAGCTCAGAGCCTGGAGCCTGTTTCAGATTCTGCGGCTCCCTCTCTCTGACCCTCCCCTGTTCAGACTCTGTCTCTGTCTCAAGAATAAATAAGCATTAGAAAAAATTTAAAAAACAAATGAATATGAGCCACTTTTCATATATTTGCTATTTTGTTATCTTCCTTTATGAAGTACTAAGTCTCCTATTTTCCCATTAAGTTTTTTCTATTTTTCAAATGATTTTTAGAAACTCTTTATATACTCTGAGTAATACATGTTACAGATACCGCACACTTGTCTTTCCACTCCCTCTGTGGTATGCGTCACTGAACAAAAGTTTAGATTATAACACAGAGGGCTATTTCTCTCTTCCTTTATGGTTAGTGCCATTTGTGTCCTATTAAAAAAAAAAAAAGGAAAATCTTTACCCCAAGTTCTTGAAGACATTCTACATTGACTTACACATTCTTCACTGTTGTTGCTTTTGTATTTGAGATTGACAGACCTTCTGGAACCATTTTATATGTGTATACAGGGCATGACATAAAGGTTACAAGTTTTTCCCCTCAATAGAAATACACAGTTTTGCTGATACCATTTGTGTAAAAGACCATCCTTAGATTTACTGACCTTACGGCACTTTAACTGGATTAAAGTCCTTCTACCATATAGGCCTCTCTTTCCTTAAAAAGAGAAATTCTGTGTATTATTTTTTTTAATGTTTCTTTTTGAGAGAGAGACAAAACACAAGCAGGGGAGGGGCAGAGAAAGAGGGAGACACAGAACCTGAAGAAGGCTCCAGGCTTCGAGCTGTCAGAACAAAGTTTGGGGCTTGAACCCACGAACTGTGAGATCAGGACCTCAGCCAAAGTCAGATGCCTTAACCAAATAAGCCACCCAGGCACCCCTTTACATATGTTAAATCTCAGTATACATTATTGGTTTTGTTTATAAAATCAACATTCCTTTATATTTACCTATGATTTACTCTTATTGCTCTTTATTCCTTTTTGTGTTTCTGAACTTTCTTCTGGGATTATTTTCTTTTTTACCCTGAAGAAACTGCTTTCTACAAGTCCTTTATTGTGCATCTTCTGGGGAAATTCTTTTTTAAAAAATTTATTCCATAATTTTTTTCATAATTTTTGAAGGATGCTTTCCCTGGTTATAGAATTCCAGTTTCACATATGTTTTTCCTTCAACACTTTTAAGGATAACATACTTATATCCTCTGGCTTCTATTGTTTCTATTTGTAAGCCAGTTTTCAGTCTTACTGTTGTTTCTTTGAAGACAGGTGATACAGGCTTTTACTCGAACTGCCTTCAAGATTTTCTCTTTGCCTCTGGATTTCAGCAGATGTACCATGATGTGCTGAGAATCCGTTGCTTCCAAATTCTGTAGACCTCTATTCTGGGACTATAGCTACACATACAATAGACATTTTCACTGTGTCCCTGATCTCTGTTCTCTATTCTGTCCTTTTCACTCTGAACTTCAGTCTGGTCATTTTCTTCCAATTAGCATTCAGTTTACTAATTCCTTCCTCTCTTGTGCCTACTCTGCTCTACCCTCATCTACTGAGTTCTTGATACTCTCTTCTTCAGCACTACAATTTCTATTTTTCTATTTTTGATAATTTCCATTTTTGGATAAAATTCTCCATTTTTTCTTTTAGTTCCTTCAAAATATTAATTTTGGTTATTTTAAAGATCCCATCTGGTAGCGTTATCTTCTGAACCTCCTGTGGGTCAGTTTCTATTACTGATTCTTTTCTCTTAGTTTCTGGTAAAAACCTGTCTTCTTGTAACAGCTGCTCATTTTTGATTGAGGGCTAAACACTGTGTATGAGAACTGCCATGGTAATTTGAGACTCTGTATTTTCCTTCAGAGAGGATCTAGTTTTGCTTTTGCCAAGGAACCAGGTTAGCAGCATATCAACTTAACCCACTAAGACATTAAAATAATTTAAGGTGCTTTTAATCCTTCTGAGGAGTGGAATGCTCTATTTTTGGTTCAGTCTTACTCCTGGAATGTACCTGAAACCCGTGGCAGGTCTCACACTCCGTTTCTCTCTCCCTAGTCCTGTGAATCTGACAAAAGCTGTGTTCCATTTCTTACCTCAGCCACTGCTTTCATATTTCACAATATTCCCAGTGATTAAATTGGTGCCAGGCTTATGCCTCTTTCTACATACATGGAAAATTTGTTCTCCCTTCACTCCTGGACGTTGGTTCCACAAGTTTTCACTTCTTTCGCAGCTTCCTGATTTCAACTAAATGTTTTTTTTGTGTTTTTGTTTTTTTTTATACGATATGTTGTCTGGCTTTTCATTTGCTCTTTCTGGGAGGGTTGTATCTAAAAATCTCGGTTGCTGTTGCTAAAAGTAAAACTCACCTTGTCATTTAAGTAAAAGCTATTGTGTCTCTAAGTGTATGGTCAGGGAAATGCAAAGATTTATCATTTAATAGAATTTTCGAATCCAAAGTCCTTTGCAGAAAACCATTCAATTCCAAGCAAGTTCATTTGAAATATATCAGAACAAGTAGAACTATAGAGGAGTCTATTGGAGTATTCAAATTACACCTCCACACACCCTGCACATCAGTGAGGTTATTGCATGTCAGAGGGGTAGGAGATATCTAGATTATCACGGTTTGTGGTGGTGGCTTTTGCTCAGAAGCAGCCACTCGTCAGAGTACAGATTTAACTTCCTGACCACAACACAGTGCCTGCCCATCATCCTAAAATCTACTTGCCTCTTAGAAGGCTTTGTAATTAGCATTATTCCCTATCAATTCAATAATAGGTACTAAGAGCCAGATGGTTTCTATGAGTGGGGCCTCTTTTTTTAAAAAAATTTTTTCACGGTTCTTTATTTTGAGAGAGACACAAAGAGCTCGAACAGGGGAAGGGCAGGGAGAGAGGGAGAGAGAGAATCCCAAGCAGGCTCCACGTTAGCAGTTCAGCCTGACGCAGGGCTCCACGTCGCGGACTGTGAGATCATGACCTGAGGTGAAATCCAGAGTTGGACACAAGTGACTGAGCCACAAAGGCACCCCACATACGGCCCACTTTTAATGCCCAGTTCCAAATTTTTAGTGCATCCCTGCAAAGTGAGTGTTAGTATCATTTCACACATTTTTTAAAAAGGTTATTCCACTCGAAGGATGGCCCATGGAACACCAGCACCATGGAGGTCCTATCTACCATTATACTTCAGGGCTTGACACGATTATAAATATTAATAAATTTAATACAAAAGTGGGTAAATATCTTGTGACTAAAGGAGCTCAAGTGTGTATGACCCCATAGGCCAGTTGTTTTTTTTTTTTTTTTTTTTTTCTGTACCATGCAGGATGATTTTTTAATGCATATGTTGTGCTCTTTCTTTTCAGTACGAAAACTTTTTTAAAATATCAAATGCAAGTCTGATTTTGAAAGGACTGTCAGTCACTTAATGATGAAAGAAGGAGTTTAAATTGATTTAAAGATGACTGTCCATCAGAAGTGTTCAACTTGAAACGACCAGACTACTGAAAGCTGCAGACTGAACTCCTGAGGAGTGAAGAACTGAAAGCAACCATTGCAGAATGGGAGAGTTCCAAGTTAGAAACTCTGGATTTGAAACACGGGCTCAGCCCTCAGGACCTGGGTAATTTCAAGCAAATTCTTCATCTCTTCGAGCCTCACGTTTTTTATGAGTAATACACAAGTGCTGATACCACAGGCACAAGCCCATTTTGGGAAATACATCAAGTGATATTCATAGTCAACTCCTTTAAGTCCATTTACTCTGAACATCTGCCCACCATGATGATGGCTGTGATGTTGGAAAATGGGAATGTTTCATGTAATGGAAATCCTAAGTGCTAGCCAACCAATCATCCACCCAGCACTGCTGCATGTGCTACGCTGGGCATAACATGACACGTCCACGTTGCTCTCCTCTATCAGTCCTTCAGGGCTGATTTTTCAAGGATGGTTTTGACCACAAAGACACTTCTATTGTGATTGGATAAATGTATTCCCGAAAACCTTTGCTTTCCGTATAACTGCGTGTAAGAAATAGAAGTCACGTGAACGGATGGTGTTAGGGTCTGATTATTCAGAACTCATCCCTCTTGGAAACCAGAGCAGTAAGAAATTTGATGACAACCTCAACTAGACTATCACACAATTAAAAACAAAACCAAACCAACTAAACAAACAAACAAAAACGTGCTACATTCCCAGTAAGACAACAAGACAACACTTACCAGAGTGGAAAAAAAAAAAAATGAGGTTCTGGTTGAATATGGTGACGAAGGAGATTCCTAAACTCACCTCCTCCTACATATGCACTGAAACTATGGCTACATGCAGAAAAATATCTGCGTGTAACATCTGGATAAGTACTGAATAATCAGACTGTAACATCTCCAGTCTTTGTATGAACGAGACCTGTGTGCCTGCCTTGGTGCTTTGGCCTGAGAAGCAGGCTTCTGGTCTGGCGCCCAGCTAGGAGCCTACTAAGACACTGTCTGCGGACAGAGGCCTGTGAGCACCATCTCTGTGACTCTCCTCTGCTTCGCTCTGGGTCACTGGAATCTCCTGGGGGGGAAACCAGTCATCTGGTGCCCCGATCTCTGTGGCTACCGCCAAGGTAAACACTTGTTAATTGCCTGGCTCTGGTGGCCAGAGGGATCTGCACCAGCAGGCCCCATGAGACTGTTACAAATGGACAGTTTTTAACAACCTACCTCCCTTGCATGGCAAGCACAGAGACAGCAGAATGACACCTGTCCCCACAGTCTGTCTGTAAAAGAGTCCCCTGAGCTTATTCTCATGGCTGCAGCCTGAGGGGCAGGTTTGTACTTAAACGTACATCAGGAGGCTGACAATAGTCATTTCCAGAGACAAAAGAGGACAGAAGGTGCTGACTTCATGCTCTTCTTTTGCCCCACCCTGGGCTGTTCAAGTCTCCAAAAAAAGACCTTATGTACTTATCTGGCAATTAGGCCATTATGTCTGTTGCCCACAGGACATCCCTTGATAGTCTGGTTCTAGTGGCCAGCAGGGTTCGCGCTGACAGGTTCAATGGGACGGTAGTAAACCAAGAAGCAGTCCTTTTTTTTTTTTTTTTTTTTAACGTTTATTTATTTTTGAGACAGAGAGAGACAGAGCATGAACAGGGGAGGGGCAGAGAGAGAGGGAGACACAGAATCCGAAGCAGGCTCCAGGCTCTGAGCCATCAGCCCAGAGCCCGACGCGGGGCTCGAACTCACGGACCGCGAGATGGTGACCCGGGCGGAAGTCGGACGTGTAACCGACTGAGCCACCCAGGCACCCCAGTCCTTTTTTTTTTTTTTTTTAATGTTTATTTTTGAGAGAGAGAGAGAAAGAGAGAGAGAGAGAGAGACAGAGGGTGAGACGAGGAGGGGCAGAGAAGAGAGGGAGACACAGAATCCAAACCAGGCTCTAGGCTCTGAGCTGTCAGTCCAGAGCCAGGGGCAGAGCTCAAACTTATGAACCATGAGATCATGACCTGAGCCAAAGTCAGACACTTAGCCGACTGAGCCACCCAGGTGCCCCAAGAAGCAGTTCTTAATTGTGGGTCATTCCAGGGCTCAGCACAGAGGACACAAGCAGAAACATCACCCTCCCAGTCTTCTCCTGAAAGAAGTATTTTTGCATACTTTAAAAACTGCTGGAGGCTTCTAGGTGGCTCAGGTGGTTGACTGTCCAACTTCAGTTCAGGTCATGATCTTATGGCTAGTGGGTTCAAGCCCAGCATCAAGCTCTCTGCTGTCAGCACAGAGCCTGCTTTGGATCATCCGTCTCCCTCTCTCTCTCTCTCTCTCTCTCTGCCCCTCCCCTGCTTGTACTCCCTCTCCCTCTTTTAAAAATAAACATTAAATAAATAAATAAATAAATAAATAAATAAATAAATAAATAAATAAATACAAACTGCTGCCTAAGGGTCTGGCTTCCACTCAGCCTACATTTAGATGCTGAGATCTGCCTCTTTGGAACAGTGACAGGTCTTACACCCTCAACTACTAAAGCCACTAGAAAGAAATTAGTTGCTTGGAAAATTGCAAAGGTTTGGTAGACAACCAAGAACTAGGACAAGGTTGAATGTTAATGCCATTCCTTCAAGAATGGGAGAGGTGGCTGCTTTAAACAATGCAAAGAAGCCAAGACAGATAATCAAGGAAAATGAAGAAACAGAGGAATGTGTTCCAAATGAAAGGACCAGACAAAACTTCAGAGAAAGACCTTAATGACACGAAGTTATGTGACTTACCTGATAAAGAGTTCAAAATAATGGTCATAAATATTCCCACTTAACTAAGGAGAGAATGGATGAAAAGAATTTCAACCAAAAGGGAATATAATAAAGTATCAAAATAAAAGTCCAAAAGATAAAGAATATAATAAGCCAACTGAAAAACACTGAGAGGTTCACAGAAGTCTAAATGAAGAAGAAAGGATCAATGAACTCAGGCTAAGGCAGTGGAACTCAATCACAGCAGCATAAAGAAAAAAGAATGAAAAGAGTAAACATGGCTTAACAGACTTAGAGGATATCATAAGAAGACCACCATTCACATTACAGAGAACTCAGAAGGAAAAGACACAGAGAAAAGGAAGAAAACTTAATTGAAGAAAATCATGGCTGAAAATTTCCCTAACCTGGAAAAGCACAGATATTCAAAGCGAGGAAGTCCAGCAAGTCCCAAACAAGAGGAGCTCCAGGAGACCCCACAGCAAGACACATTATAATTCAAGTGTTGAAAGTTAAAGACCAGGAAATAATTTTAAAACCCGCAAGAGAAAAACAACTTGTTACATACAATGAATTCACATAGACTATGTGCAGATTTTTAAGCAGATTTGCAGGCCATAATGAAATGGAATACACTCAAAAGGCTGAAATGAAATTAAAAACAAAACAAAACAAAACAAAAAACAGGTGACCAAAAATACTCTACCTGGTAAAGTTGTCCTTCAGCATTTAAGGAAAGAGAAAGAATTTTACAGATAAGGTAAGGCTTAAAAGGTTTATCACCACTAGTCCAGCTTTACAAGAAATGGCAAAGGAACTTCTTTAAGGTGAAATAAAAGAATGATAATTAGTAACAGGAAAACCTATTATAAATCTCATTGGTAAAGATAAATATTTATATTAAAATTTAAAATAATCTAGTGGCGTAAAGGTTGTATGCTAATGACTTACAAAGTTAGTAGAAGCTTAGAAAATAAATTTAGTAAAAGTAACTATAACTACACTAAGTTAATGGATACACAAGATAAAACAATATTAATTGTGACATCAGAAACATAAAACATGGAAGCAGGGAAAGAATAAGAACGTAGAGCATTAGAATGCATTCAAACTTAAGTTATTATCAATTTAAAATAGGCTAATAGAAGTTGTTTTATATAAGATTTAAGTTCACCACAAAGCAAAAACCTGCATCAGAGCTGAAGAATTCAGCTCCTAAAATTGAAAATATACTAGAAGGTATCAACATATTAGAGAATTCAGAAGAAGAGATTAGCAATCTGGAAGACAGGGTAATGGAAAGCAGCCAAGCTGAAGAGCAAAAAGAAAAAAAAGAATAAAAAATGACAATAGGTTAAAGGAACTCAGAAACATCATCAAGTATAATAATATTGGCATACAGGGATTCCAGAGGGAGAAGGGAGGAAGGGGAGGGGACGGAAAATTTATCTGAAAAATTAATAGGTGAAAACTTTCCTAATCTGGTTAAGTAAACAGACATCCCAGGCTAGAAATCACAGAGAACCCCTAGCAAGATGAATACAAGGAGGTACACATGAATACACATAATAATTAAGATGGCAAAAATCACAGAACTTTAAAATCAGCAAGAGAAAATAGTTATGTATATACAAACAACAAACCCCATAAAGCTAGGGCTGATTTGTCACAGCAGAGACCTTGCAATCCAGAAGGGAATAGTATGATCTATTCCAAAAAATATATCATGAAAGGAAATAACCTACAACCCAGAATACTCTGCCTAGCAAGTTTATCATTCAGAATAGAATGAGAAATAAAGAATTTCCTTGATCAAAGAAAGGAGATAAAGAGTTTATCCACAGTAACCAGCCTTACAAAAAATGTTAAAGGGAATTCTTTCAATGCAAAGGCCACAACTAGGAGAAAATTGGAAGAGCAAAAAAATTTACCGGTAAAAGCAAATGTTCTGTAAAATAGTAGATCACTTGTAAACCCAGTATGGAGGTTAAAATACAAAAGTAGTAGAAGAGATTATTTCTACAAAAATTAGCCAAAGGATAAGCAAAATTTAAAAAAGGAAAATATGATATCATGTACCATATTCACAGAGGGAATAAAAATGTAGTGCTTTTAGAATGTGTTTGAACTTTCTGTGACCCTCAAATTAAGATAGATTGTTATACACAATGATGCTATAAATAAACCCAATAGTAACTACAAATCAAATACCTGTAATATATAAGAGAAAGAAAGCCATGCTTAACACCAATGAAAGCCATCAAAAACAAGGGAAGAAAGCAAGTGGAGAAGCAAACAGCAGAGACAAACTACAGAAACAACCAGAGAACAAGTAACAGAATGGCCATAAGTACAGATCAATAATTACTTTAAATGTAAATGGACTAAATGATCCAATCAAAAGACACAGAGTGACTGAATGTGAGATCATGACCTGAGCTGAAATCAAGAGTTGGCTGCTTAGCTGACTGAGCCACCAAATGCTCCCACAAAGTGGGTTCAGAGGGAATATACCTTAACATAATAAAGGCCATATATGACAAATTCACAGCTAACATTATGCTCTATGGTGACAAATAGAACTTTTTTTCCCTAAAATCAGGAAAAAGACAAGAATTTCCACTCTGACCACTTTTACTCAATACAATACTGGATGTCCTGGCTATAGCAATCAGACAAGGAAAAATAAAGGCACCCAAATTATTAACGAAGAAGTAAAACTCTCTATTTGCATGTAACATAATACTACACATTGAAAACCCTCAAGACTACACCAAACAAACAAACAAAAAAAAACTATGAAAATTGACAAATCAATTCAGTGAAGTTGCAGGATATTCAATTAAGACACAGAAATCTGTTGTGTTTTCACAGATCAGAAGAGAGTAGGAGAAAGAGAATTTAAGAAAACAAGTCTATTTACAGTTGCATCAAATACAACAAAATGCCTAGGAATAAATTTAGCCAAGGAGGTAAAAGACCTATCCTCTGAAAACTATAAGACACTGATGAAATTAATTTAAGATGACACTAATAAATAGAACGATATTCCGTGCTCATTGACAGGAATGTCAAAACTGGAAGTTTATAAGTTACAAAGTCAGATAAAAATACTGCATACAGAATATAGACAATATTACAATAATGTTGTATGGTGATAAGATGGTGACTATGCTTATCATGGTGAACATTAAGTAACTTATAGCATTGTCAAATCAGTATGTTGTACGCCTAAAATATATGATTGTATTTAATTATACTTCAACAAAAAATCCCAAAAGCCTATAGTAGATACACAATAGGTAAACCAAAAGAATTCTAATCACATCACTGTGGAAAAATCATCAAACAACAAAAGCACAGATCGAGAATAGAGAACAAAAGTATTAAAAGACTGTCAGAAATCCACGAACAAAATTACAGTAAGTCCATACCCATCAATAATTACTTAAAATTTTTTTTTAATCTTTTTTATTTTTGAGAGAGAGACAGCATGTGAGCAGGGGAAGAGCAGAGACAGGGAGACACAGAATCCAAAGCAGGCTCCGGGCCCTGAGCTGTCAGCACAGAGCCTGACACGGGGCTCGAACTCACAAACTGTGAGATCATGACATGAGCTGAAGTTGGACGCTCAACCAACTGAGCCACCCAGGTGCCCCTATCAATAATTACTTTAAAAGTAAATGGACTAAATTCTCCAATTAATAGACAAAGTGGCTGAATGAACTTAAAGGGAAAAAAAAAAAAACCTAACTACGTGCTGCCTGTCAGAGACTACCTCAGCTTTAAGAACATACACAGAGTGGAAGTGAAGGGATAGAAAAAGATATTCCATACAAACAGAAAGCAAAGCAAAAGAAAACAGAGGTAACTGTTTTTTATCAGGGAAAATTTACTTTATATATATATTTTTTTAATTTTTTTTTTCAACGTTTTATTTTATTTTTGGGACAGAGAGAGACAGAGCATGAACGGGGGAGGGGCAGAGAGAGAGGGAGACACAGAATCGGAAACAGGCTCCAGGCTCTGAGCCATCAGCCCAGAGCCCGACGCAGGGCTCCAACTCACGGACCGCGAGATCGTGACCTGGCTGAAGTCGGATGCTCAACCGACTGCGCCACCCAGGCGCCCCAGGGAAAATTTACTTTAAATCAAAGACCGCATTAAGAGACAAAGTCATCATACAGCGACACAGCGATCAAATAAGAGGGTATAACACTTGTAAGGCTTATGCACCCCAAATCAGTAAGGAGCAATTAAACAGATAGGCAAACATTAACAAGACCAAAAGAGACAAACAATAACACAGTAACAGTAGGAAACTTTGATACTTTATTTTCATCAATGGTAGATTATCCAGAACAAAAACCAATAAGGAAACATTGGACTTACACATTGAGATGAATTAATAGATATTTATAAAACATTCGATCTAAAAGCAGAATACACACTTTTCTAAAGCGCACATAAAACATTCTCCAGGATACATCATATATTGAGCAACAAAAAACTCTTATTACATTTAAGGCTGAAATCATAACAAGCAGTTTTTTTGGTTCTAACAGTTTAAAACTTTATTTATAAGAAAAAAACTGGAAACTTCACAAATATGTGGAAATTAAACAACGTGATACTACGCAACCCATGGGTCAAAGAAGATATAAAAAAAAATAAAATAAAAAGCAACTCTATACCTCATCAAACTGGGGGTGGGGGGAAAGAATACAGAAGTCTGAAGTTAGTAGAAGCAAGGTTATAACAAAGACCAGAGCAGAAACAAATAAAATAGGGACAAAAAAGACAATAGAGAAGATGAAACGAAGAGCTGTTTTTTTGAAAAGACTGACAAACCTTTATGGAGATTCATCAAGAAAAATAGAAGAATCAAGTAAATCAGAAATGAAAGAGGAGAGGGGCACATGGGTGGCTCAGTCAAGCATCCAACTTCAGCTCAGGACATGATCTTGCAGTCTCTGAGTTTGAGCCCCATGTCAGGCTCTGTGTTGACAGCTCAAAGCCTGGAGGCTGCTTTGAGTTCTGTGTCTCCCTCTTGCACTCTCTCTCTCAAAAATAAACAATAAAAATTTTTTTAAATAAAAAAAGAAATGAAAGAGGATAGTTTACAACCAATACTAGAGAAATGCAAAGGATCATAAGAGACTACTAGAATAATTACAGAACAAAAAATGAAAAATGTTGGAGAAACAGGTTAATTCTAATAATATACAACCTACAAAGAATGAATCATGAAGAAATAGGAAATCTGAACAGAGTAAGGAGATTTCATCAATGATCAACAGTCTTCCAAGAATCCAAAGGCCATGAGATTAGTTTGATTGGTGAATTCTATCAAACATTTAAGGAAAATTAATACCAAGTCTTCTCAAACTATTCCAAAAAATTCAAGAGGAGGGACCACTTCCAAACTCATTCTATGAGACCAGCATTACCTTGATAACAAAACCAGAAAACAATACCACAAGAAAATAAAATTACAGGTCAATATCCCTAGTGAATATAAATGCAAAAATGCAAAAGTCTTCTGGAGCACCTGGCTGGCTCACTTGGAAAAGCACGTAGCTCTTGATCTCAGATTCATGAGTTTAAGCCCCATGTTGGGTGTAGAGATTACTATAAAAAATAAAAAGACTTAAAAAAAGAGAACAAAATATATGCATGTTGAATTTACCAGTACATTAAAAAGATCATACATGATAATAAAGTGAAATTTATTCCAGAAAGGCAAGACAGTTCACTGTTCACAAATCAGTTTGATATACCATGTTAACACAATGAAATATAAAATTATATGATCATTTTAAGAGATGCAGAAAAAGAACTGGACCAAGTTCAATACGCATGTATGATAAAAACACTCAACAAGTGGGCATAGAGGTAAAGTACCTCCACCTAATAAACTCCACATATGACACATTCACAGTTAACATCCTATTAATGGTGAAAAGGTTTTCCTCTAAGAATAGGAAAAAACAAGATACCCACTCTTAACACTTTTATTCAACATGCTATTAGAAATCCTAGGCAGAGCAATTAGACAAGAAACAAAATGCATCAAAATCAAAAAGGAAGAATTAAAACTATCATTATTTGCATATGGCATGATAATCTATATAGAAAACCCTGAAGACTTTACCAAAACCTGTTAGAACTAATTGACAAATTTAATAAAGTTGCAGGATTCAAAAAATCAACCCGCAAAAATCTGTTTCATTTTTTTTACATAATAATAAACTATGAGACTAAGAAAATAATCTCACCTACAACTGCATCAAAGAGAATGAAATACCTTAGCAACAAATTTAACTAAGCAGGGTGGGGGGTGGCAACTGTAAGGTATTGATATAGTAATGGATATAGTAAATTAAAGAAGACAAAAATAATGGAAAGATAGCTCATGCTCACGGACTGAATAATCAATATTGTTAAAATATACATAGTACCCAAAGAAAACTACACACTGAATGTAATCTCTATCCAAACTCCAATGGCACTCATAAAATTAGCATAAACCATTCTAAAACTTCTAAGGAACCACATAAGTCCCCAAACAGTCAAAGCAATCTTGAGAAAGAAGATCAAAGCTAAAGGTGTCATGTTTCCTTATTTCAAAATGTATTACAGCTACAGTGATCAAAAAAGTATTGTAAAAGGCCTAAAAAAACCATGAAGATCCATTTGACAGAATAGAGAGCCCAGAAATAAACCCACATGTACATGGTTGATTAATTTAGGGTAAAGGAGGCAAGAATATACAATGAAGAAATGACAGCTTCCTCAATAAATGGTGTTGGGAAAACTGGACTGCCACATGGAAAAGAATAAAACTGAACCACTCTCTTATGCCATATGCAAACTAACTCAGGATGGATGAAATATTTCAAGACCTGAAACCATAAAACTCCTGGAAGAAAACTGGCAGCAAGTTGCTTAACTTTGGTCTTGCCAATTATGTTTAGATTTGACACCAAAAGCAAGCTAACAAAATCCAAAGTTAACAAGTGAGCCTATATCAAACTAAAAAGCTTCTGCACAGCAAAGAAAACAACCAACATTGATAAGGCAACCTGTGGCATGGGAGAGAATGTTTGCAAATCATTTGTCTAATAAAAGATTTACTATCCAAAATACATGAAGAATTCATACAACTCAATAGCAAAACACCAAAGAATCTCATTAAAATAAGGCAGAGGATATAGATAGCTGTTTTTCCAAAGAACACATACAGATATCTAAGGAACGTGTAAAGGGGTTCAACATCGCTCATGATCAGGGAGAAAGAAGTAAATCAAAACCAAAATGATGTATCACTTCATACCTTTTAGAATAGTTATTATCAATGCACCTGGGTGGCTCAGTTAGTTGAGCATCTGACCCTTGGTCTTGGCTCAGGTCATGATCTCACAGTTCATGGGTTTGAGCCCAGCATCAGGCTCTGTGCTAGCAGTGTGGAGTCTGCTTGGGACTCTCTCTCTTCCTCTGGCCCTCCCCCACTCATGCTTGTACTCTCTCTTAAAAGTAAACTTAAGAAAAAGAAAAAGAATGGCTATTATCAGAAAGAAAAGAAAGAATGACCAAGATGGTGACATTGAACATTGCTTATTTCACTCCCATTCACAAAACAAACAATTAACAACTATTCTTGGACAAGACACTATTGAGAGAATTCTAAAACTAAGGATGGAGACTGAAGCACCCAAGTAGTCCTAACCAGTAGTTTAGTTTTGCTCATCACCTGCATCAAGCCCATGGTACACTCAGAGCAGGGAATTCTTGGGGGTGCAGGTCTGCCTATTTTGGATCTGCAAATTTTCCAGGCCTGCCTCCTGGTCTTCTCTTGCCCGTCTAAGGTGAGCACAGTCATTGCCCCAGCCACTGATGAGTGAAGATCTCAGCCCCACCACACCAGAACCCTACAGGAACAAATGTAAAGCTATATATCCAGAAATATTTGAGCAAAGACTGGCAGCCAGAGCTGATAGTCTACAGAATAAGCCAGTGGCCTTAGTAAGCCAGAGAACTTGAAGCCTCTATCAGCCACCATCAAGACAACAAAGAGTCTTACCTGCCTCTGAGCTGGTTCTTCTACTGCACCCATGCAGAAAAACTAATGGCTTCCCCCATCGACAGAGCACAACTGTTCGTCCTGTCTGCCCAGCAACTTTAATACACAGTCTTTTTTGATTAGTATCAACAAATAATACGTTGTGCGGGCCCTGGGCCCAGTCCTGCTACCCTCCCTAAAACAGAGAAGCTGATTCATAACTCCATCGACTGCTGCAAATAGTACCCAGTCTGACTGTATAGTAAGTCTGACAAGAAAAACTCGGAAAATTCATAGTTCCTCCTAGAACTTCACTTAGGCAGGAAAGCAAACCAGCAGTCCTACTCAACTCCTTTCAGCTTGCATCATGTCCTCTCCTCCTGATTCAAAGCATTGACCTTGATAGCAAGTCCTACCTGCCCAAAGACATGACCAGCAGACACATCCACACATCTGATCTGAGCTGAGTGATGGAAAATGGTCTCTGCCAAACAAATCTGTAAAGTCTAATAAAGGAGGCCACTTACTCAAATGTGCAGATACTAGGGTAAAAAAAATGTAGCATCATAAAAAATGTGGTAAACATGACACCATCAAAGGAAACTAATAAAGCTCCAATAATTTATCCTAAAGAAATGGAGAACTATAAACCATCCAACATATAATTCTTAATAATTCTCTTTAAGTACTTTAGTGAACTATAAGAACACACAAAGAACTACACGAAAATAGGAAAACAATGCATGAACAAAATGAGAAGCTCAATGAAGAAATCATAACCATCAAAAAACCTAAAACCAAACAAATTCTAGAGCTGAAAAATACAATGATTGCACTGAAGCAGTTAATAAAGAACTTCAAAACAGACTCAACCATTTAGAAGAAACAATCAGTTACCTTCAAGACAAGAAATCTGGCATTATCCAGTCAGTGGAACAACAATAACAAGAATGAAATGAATGAAAGATAGAAGAAAACCTATAGAAATAATAGGGCACCATCAAAAGAAACAATATTGTGATTATGTCAATTCCAGAAGGAAAAAGAGAAAGAGATTGGGACAGCAAATATATTTAAAGTATATATAACAAGGCACTGGCTGGCTTAGTTGGTAGAACAGGCGACTCTCAATTTCAGGGTTCTGAGTTGGAGCCCAATATTGGGTGTAGAGATTACTAAAAAATAAAATAAATTTTAGAGTATGTTCATACTATAATGGGTGGAAGCTTCCCAAAACTCAGGCGAGAAATGGACATCCAATCCATGAGGCCAAAGGACCCCAAAGAGATTGAAATGAATAGGGCTACACTAAGACACAATATAACTAAACGTTCTAAGACAAAGAAATAATTTTTGAAAGCATCAGAAGAAAAGCAAGACATTACATACCAGGTAACTCCCATAAGATTATTAGATTTCTAAGAAAAATATTTCAGACCAGGAGAGAATGTGATGATATGTTCCAAATATTCAAACAGAAACCTATCAGGGGCATCTGAGTGGCTCAGTCGGTTGAGCTTCTGACTGTGGCTCAGGTCATGATCTCATGGTTCATGAGCTTGAGCCATGCTTTGGGTGAGCTCCAGCCCCACATTGGGTGAGCTCGAGGCCGGTTTCTGGTGAACATGAGCCCCACCTTGGGTAAAAAAAATGAACCTCGCTTCAGGAAAGCCCCACTTTTCTCTCTCTCTCTCTCTCTCTCTCTCTCTCTCTCTCTCTCTCTGTGCCCCTTGTGGGATTGTCTCTCTCCATGCCCCTTGTGGGATTCTCTCTCTCTCTCTCTGCCCCTCACTCATTTGTGCCCTGTCTCAAAAAAAAAAAAAAAAAAAAGCCTGTCAAACAAGAAGTCTACACCTGGTAAAGCAATCCTTGAAAAATGAAGGAGAGATGAAGACTTTCCTGAGCAAACACATACTAAGGGAATTCATCGCTACTAGACCTGCCTTCTAAGGAATGATGCAGGCAGTTCTTTGAGTGTAAGTAAAAGGACACCAGTTAACATCCTAAAATGTAAAACAACTATTGAAAATCTCACTGGTAATGGTAAATACACAGTCAAAATTAGATGCTGGAATATGGTAATGATACTGCATTATTCACTTACAACTCTAGTTTAGAAGTTAAAAATAAGCAGTAAAAACAAAACCTAACTACAATTTGTTATGAGCTGCACAATATAAAAATATGGAAAGAGTAACATCAATAACCTGGAATGTGAGGGAAAGGAGAAGTAAAAGTATAAAGTTTAGAAATGCTATCAAAGTTGTTGTTAGTTAAAAATGAGATGTTATAATTTTAAGATATTTTATGTAAACTTCATGGTAACCAGGTAACCATAAGGAAAAGCTCTATAGTGATTACACACACACACACACACACACACACACACACACACAAAACATGATTGAGAAGTCAAAGTACACTGATACCAAAAGACATGAAATCACAGAAAAAACAGTAGGATACAAAACAATGAAAATGGGCCAGTTCCCATAGTATAGTGGTTGTCACGTTCACCTCAGCAAATAGTGTAAATGGATCTACATAACACTCAGAAAATAATGAACAAAATAGCAAAAGTCCTATGTATCAATAATCACCCCAAAATAAAAAGATTAAATTTTCCAACCAAAAAACATTCATGGCTGAATGAATAAAAAGATAAGACTCAATGATATGCTGCCTACCTGAGACTCATTTTTACCTTAAAGACGCATAAGCTGTGAGTGAATGGACAAAAAAAGTTTCTTCAAGCTGATGGAACCGCCCACCCTGCCCCCAAAAGAAGCTATGGCTGTACTTAGGCAAAATGGATTTCAAAAGAGGTAAAAGAGACATAGGAGGGCATTATATATTAATAAAAGGAGTTGATCCATCAACATATATATGCCTATATATGTATAAAACATCTTGTTATAATTACATATATATCTCCACCAACATGTATATGTGTGTGTATATAAACATCTTGTTATATAAGATATAACTAATGTAAATATTTATGCACTCAACATTGAAGCACCTAAATACATAAAGCAAAACTAAGAGCTAAAAGGATAAATAAATAGCAATGTAATAATAATTGAGGACTTTAATACTCCATTCTCAACAATGGATGGGTCAAACAGACAGAGAATCAATAAGGACACAGTGGATTTGAACAATACTATAGGCCAAATGGATCTAACAAACATATACAGAACATTTTATCCAGTAACAACAGAATACACATTCCTAGTAAATGGCCATGAAACATTTTCTAAGTGAGACCTTACCTGGGCCACAAAACAAGCCTCAGCAAATTGAGGAACAAAATTGTACCAAGTATCTTCTCTGACCACAAAGGTATGAAACTAGAAGTCAGCAACAGAAGGAAAACTTTAATTTCCTGCAACAGACAAAAATGGAAACACAACATATCAAAACTTGAGGGATATAGTCAAAGCTGTTCTAATGGTGGTTTATGCAATAAATGCCAACTTTTTTTTTTAACGTTTTTTTTTAAATTTATTTTTGAGACAGGGAGAGACAGAGCATGAACAGGGGAGGGTCAGAGAGAGGGAGACACAGAATCCGAAACAGGCCCCAGGCTCTGAGCTGTCAGCACAGAGCCCGACACGGGGCTCGAACTCACGGACTGCGAGATCATGACCTGAGCCGAAGTCGGCTGCTTAACTGACTGAGCCACCCAGGCGCCCCAATAAATGCCAACTTTAAGAAAAAAGATCTCAAACAAACAACAAAACTTTACACTCTGAGGAACTAGAAAAAGAAGAGAGCTTACAGTTAGTATAGAGAAGGACATAATAATAATTGGAGAAGAAACAGTGAAATAGAGAACAGGAAAATAATAGAAGAGATCAACACAACTAAGAGCTGCTTCTTTGGAAGATAAACAAAACTGACGGTCTTTAGCTAACCAAAGAAAACTAACCGGAGAGAAAAGAGAACCCAAATGGACACAAATATAAATGAAAAAGGAGACACTACAACTGATACCACAGAAATACAAAAGATCCTAAGTGGCTACTATGAGAAGGCATATGTCAACAAATTGCATAATCCACAAGAAAAGGTAAAATTCTTAGAAACATACAATCTACCAAGACTGCAGCAGGAAGAAACAAAAAATCTTAATAGACCAATTAGTAGCAAGGGGTTTGTATGAGTAATGGAAAAACCTTCCAACAAAGTTAAGCCCAGGACCAGACAGCTTCACTGATGAATTTTACCAAACATTTAAACAAAGAATGCCAATCCTTTTTAAACTCTTCCAAAATATCTTAGACGAGGGAACATTTCCAAACTAATTTTGAGGTCAGCATTACCTTGATACCAAAGCCAGATGAGGACATTAACAGAAAAGAAAACTACAAATCAATATCCCTGATGAATACAGATGCAAAAATTCTCAACAAAATACTAGCAAACATAATTCAGAAGCACATTAAAACAATCATTCACAAAGATCAAATGGGATATACCCCTGAGATGCCAGGGTAGTTCAACATACACAAATCAATCAATGTGAAGTTATCACATTAATAAAATGAAAGCTAAATATCATATGGTCATGTCAATGGAAGCAGAAAGAGCATTTGACAAAATTCATCATTCATTCACGACAAAAGATTTTCGCAAATCAGCAACAGAAGCAATGTAGCACAAGGTAACAGAGATCATATATGATAAGCCCACAGGTAATACCATATTCAATGACAAAAGATATAAAGTTTTTTTTCTAAGATCAGGAGGAAGACAAGGGTGTCTCCTCACACTATTCCTGTTCAGCATACACATTGAAGTCTTAGCCAGACCTATCAGGAAAAAAAAAAAAAAAAAAAAACAGGAAAGAAATCCAAGTCTTAGAATTGGAAAGAAGGAAATAAAATTTTCTCTATTTGTAGATGACAGGATTCTATACACAGAAAATTGTAAAGACTGCACCTAAAAACTCTTAGATCTCATCACTAAATTCAGTAAAATTACAAGATACAAAATTCACATACAAAACTCAGTAGCATTTCTGTGCACTATCAATAAATTATCTGAAAAATAAATGAAGAAAATGATCCCTTTTACAACAGCATCCTAAACAAAATACTTAAAAATAAATTTAACCAAGTAGGTAAAAGATCATCTCTCTACTCAGAAAACTACAAGACACTGATGAAAGAAATCAAAGACAAGTAACTGGAAAGCTGTCCCACGTTCATGCATCGGAAAAAGTAATATTGTAACAATGTTCATATTACTCAAAGCCATCTATAGATTCAAAGAAATCTCTATCAAAATTCCAGTGGAATCTCTAAAGAATCTTAACAATCCTAAAATTTATATGGAACCATAAAAGACGCCTAATAGTTAAGCAGGACTGAGAAAGAAGAATAAAGTAGGAGGCATCACACTTTTAGATTTTAAGCTATACTATCAAGCTATCGTCATCCAAGCAGTATGGTACTGGCCTAAAAACAGATGTATAAGCCAGTGGAATGGAATCAAGAGTGCAGAAGTAAACCTACACATTACAGTTAACTAATATTGGATAAGAGAACCAAGAATACTCAATGGAGGAAAGACAGTACTGTCATTAAGTGGTGCTGCACAAACTAGATAGTCACATGTAAAAGAATGAAACTAGACCCCTATCTCACACCATCTCACACAACTCCAAAAATTAACTTGAAATGTATTATAGATCTAAATATAAGACTGGAAACCATAAATCTTCTAGAAGAAAACCTAAGAAAAAAGCGTCTTGACATGGGCCTTGCAAATGAGATTTTTTTTGGATCTAACAACTTAAGTGAAATCAACCAAATGAAAAATTAAATGAAAAATTAAAAAGTGGGACTATGTCAAACTGAAAAGCTTCTGTATAGCAAAAAAAAAAAAAAAAAAAAAAAAAAAAAGAAAGAAAGAAAGAAAGAAAAGAAAGAAAAAAAGAAAATCTACAGCATGGGAAAAAAACTTGTAAACCATATGTAGGATAAAGAGTAAAAATGCAAATATATGAAGAACTCAGATGACTCAATAGCAAAAAAATGCAAACAATCCAACTGAAAAATGGGCAAAAGTCCTTAGTCAACATTTTTCCAAGGAAGATATATGAGTGGCCAACAGGTACATGGAAAGATGCTTAACATCACTAATCATTAGGGAAATACAAATCAAAATAAAAATGAGGTGTCACCTCATGCATGTCAGAATGACTAATATTAAACAAACCAGAGATAGCATATAGTGGGGACAATGTGGGGAGAAAGAACCTCCATACCCTATTGGTGGGACTGTAAATTGGTGCATCCACTATCGCAAACAGTACGGAGGTTCGTCTAAAAAATTAAAAACAGAACTACTATATGATCCATCAATTCTACTTCTGGGAATATATCTGCAGAAAATTAAAACACTATGATAAAAAGATATCTGTATTTTCATGTTAATAGCAGCATTATTTATAATAGCCAAGACATGGAAATAACCTAAGTGGCATTTGAAGGATGAACGTATAAAGAAAATCTGGT
Source organism: Leopardus geoffroyi (assembly GCF_018350155.1). Lineage (NCBI taxonomy): Eukaryota > Metazoa > Chordata > Mammalia > Carnivora > Felidae > Leopardus > Leopardus geoffroyi. Next base: position 104,962,819 of record NC_059326.1, read on the forward strand.
GTGTATATTATACACCTATGTACATACATACACAATGGAATAGAGTTCAACCTTAAATAAGAGGAAATCCTGCCATTTGTGATAACATAAAGGGAACTTGCAGGCATATGCTAAGTGAAGTAAGCCAGACAGAGAAACACAATTACTGTATGATCACACTCATGTATGGAATAAAAACAAACAAACATACATGCAAACAAACCAAACTCTTCATAGAAAAGGGGAGATCAGATTTGTGGTTACTAGAGACAGGGAAGATTGAATGAAGGACATCAAAATGTACAAACTTCCAGTTCTAAGATAACTAAGCACTGGGGCCATAATCTATAATGTGATTGCTATAGTTAACATTGCTGTATGGTATATATGGAAATTAAGTGAGTAAATCCTAAGAGTTTGCATCACAAGGAAAAAATACATATAGATATAGATATCTATATCTATATCTATCTATATAGATATAAATATATAAATATCTATATATAGATATCTAGATATCTATATATCAATATCTATATCTATATATAGATATAGATATCTATATAAAGATAGATATAGATACCTATCTATATAGATATAGATATCTATATATAGATATAGAGATATAGAGATATAGATATCTATATCGATATCTATATCTCTATATCTCTATATAGATATCTATGTATAGATATTTATATATAGATATAGATATATATCGATATAGATATATCTATCTAGATATATCTATATCTATAGATATATAGATATAGATATATCTATAGATATAGATAGATATAATATATATCTATATATCTATCTATCTATATATCTATATATCTATCTATATAGATATATCTATCTATACCTATATATATATATCTATATCTATATCTATCTATCTATCTATATATATCTATAGATATATATAGATAGATAGATCTATATATCTATATATATCTATATATCTATATATCTATAGATATATATATCTATAGATATATATATCTTCTTCTATTCTATATATAGATATATATATATCTATATATCTATATATCTATATATCTATCTATATAGATATATCTATATATCTATCTATATCTATATATAGATATATATATCTACATCTATATCGATAGATATATAGATATATATCTATATAGATATAGATATATAGATATCATATATCTATAGATATAGATATCTATATAGATATATAGATATCTATAGATATATAGATATATAGATATCTATATATAGATATAATCTATATGAGACGATGGATGTTAGCTGAACTTATTGTGGTAATTATTTAATAATATATGCAGCTGAAATCACGATGTACACCTTAACTTATGGTGTAATAAGTTTAATAAACTTATGGTGTAACAATAAACAGTACTTTATGTTAATTCTATCTCAATAAAACTGGAAAAAAGAGATATAACAAGTGTTGGTGAGGTGGTGTAGAAAAGGGACACCCTGTGCACTTTCGGTGGGAATATAAACTGGTGCAACCACTACACAAAACAGTGTAGAGTTTCAATAAAAAGAATTAACAACTTATCTAGCAATTTCAAATTAGCTAGCAATTTCACTTTTGGCATTTATCCAAAGGGAATGAAAATACTAACTCAAGAAGGTATATGCACCCTCATGTTCACTGCATCATTATTTATGATAGCCAACACATGGAAGCAACTTAACTGTCTACTTATGGATGAATGGGTAAAGAATTTGTAGTATATATATACAATGGAATATTATTCAGGCTCGAAAAAGAAAGAAATCTTGCCATTTGCACTATGGATGGACAGAGGGCAGTATGCTAAGTAAGTCAGACTGCGAAAGACAAATACTGTACAATATCACTTACGTGTGGAATCTAAAAGACAGAAAAAAAACCCACCCCCAAAACCAAACCTAATAGAGTACATATTGGCGGTTCCCAGAGCTGAGGGATTGGGGTTGGACGAAATGAGGGAAAGGGGTCAAAATTTACAACTTCCAATTATAAAACTTAGGACTTATTTAGTCATGGGGATGGAGTGTATAATATGGTGACTGTAGTTAATAATATTGTAGATGTACAGGTGAAAGTTGCTAAGACAATAGATCTTAAAACATCTCATCACAAGAAAAAGTGTTTTAACTATGTAGGGTGACGGATGTTAACTAGACTACTGTGGTGATCATTTATATAAAACTATCGGGTTATGTTGTATACCTGAAACTAATATATCAACTATATCTCAGTTTAAAAAAATAGTGAAGTTAGCTTCATGGAAAGGGAGGATATCAATAAAGGGCTGAGGATGCTAAGTTACGGAAAGAGGACAAAAAACAGAATGATGGGGGAGAACTATGCAATGAGCACTTTCAAGCCTGACAATGGTCTCATCTAAGCCAATGAGAACAACGTGGGATGAACTAGAAACTGGGGTAATGTTCTGAGATGCCTGTTCTCACATGTGTTTGTGATTTTGAAATTTAGGGGTGCTACATGAACTATTCAGACTTCCAGATTACACAATCTACCCATTTACCCATTTTGTAGAAACTAATTGCTACCGAAGTATGGGTTGGAACAGAATGGAACGGACTTGATGCTTGGCTTCTAATCTGTAAGAAATTGTTACGGGCTGAATTGTGACTCTCCCCTTTTAATTGTCGCAGTCCAAAATACGACTGTATTTGGAATAACAGTTTAAGGCAATTGAAATGAGGCCATTAGGCTGAGTCCTAATCCAATATGACTAGTTTCTCTATAAGAAGAGATTTGGACACAGAAACACAAAGGGAAGACCATGTGAAGACACAGGGAGAAGACAGCCATCTGCAAGCCAAGGAGAGAGGCCTCAGAAGAAACCAATCCTGCCAACATCTTGCTGTCAGCACTTCTAGCCTCAAGAATTGTGAAAAATAAATCTCTACCGTTTAAGTCACCCAGGCTGTGGCATTTTGTTATGGCCGCCTGAGCAAGCGAATACAGAAACTAATGACCACGGTATATAAAAGAGCATCAGAGGCAAAGTCAAGTGCCTGCAGGGGTCAGGGTCAGAGAGGCAGGGCAGGTGAGAACGATGGAGGGGATACCCTGGAGAAGCCACAGCCCACCCATGGGAGACAGGTGCTCTCAGTTTCAGCTGATTGCTGTCATGTGAAATTGTGAGCCTTGGTGAGGCCAGATCATCTGGTTTTTTCAAGACCAGCTAAATGTCTGGATTTTTATAGAAAATGGCCCAATTCTTACAACCCTGACCAATGAAAATATGACAGAGGTTTGGGATCCAGTGTGTGGAATACCAGTTGTGAATTACTGGAATGTAAAAGATTACACAAATCTTCATGTCAATTCCCCGAGAGCTTTAAAATGAATAGAGCTCTACGACAGGTGTGGTGCGGCACTAAGATCTATGTTTGTACCTACTCAACTCCCAATCTGGTTATTGCAGAAATTACATGGGATAGTACACATAATGTGTAGATATTGAGATCAATTCATTTTAACTGTCTGTCACTAAGATTACCTATGATTCTTTTGTTTTCCTATCGTTGGGCTGTTTCTCCCATGCTTTCCAAAACTAACATAAAGATGAGTTCTCTCCCGCCATTGCAGAAGGTGGTATACACGGTAAATTCCAACACTCCGAAGAACATCAGGACCTAGTGCAATGGCCTAACACTGTCCAACTAGCTTTACTCCTTATCACTACTTTATTTAACATGAAAATGCAAATGTTTCCAACAAACACAGCTAACGAGATTCTTAAGTCTTTTCTGTAACAAAAACTGAAATAGTTTTGAAGCTTAATTAACAGGGCTTGTCACGGAAAGAACACTTATGGAGCAAAACTTAATACCACATTTTTAGATTTGCGTAATGGTTTGTTGGCAAGCTGGGTCTTTTTCCTCTGCTTCTTTGCTTGTGTTAAATGCTTTAAAAGGGTGTAGTCAAGTATTCTTGTCAGCAGGGACTTGGCGACTCATGTCTCCTTCCCAGACCCCCTGTGCCTTGCTTCAGCCTCAAGACACTGAGACAGCCAACCACCCAGGTGATGTTTTATGCATATGATGCTATGAACAGCAAGGCAATAAATTAGGGGGATGCAGCCGGTCTCCTTTAGAACGCCCCACCTTGGGGTAAATGACATATGTGTTGCCAGCAGGGGTTTCTGAGACAAGATGATGAAATAGAAGTCTGAGTACATGATTTTATTATTTTTTCAGCTGACTTGGCCCCACTGGATACATACACGGTGAAAGGGAAAGAAATGATTCAATAGCCTAGTAGTAAAAATAGACTTTCCCTCTGCTTCTTCGTATGGAATTAAGGAATGGTAGACAAATATTTCCATGAAGCAATAATTGCCATTTGAATAAGTGTCTATTACTTTAAAAAAAAAATCAGTCTATGCCAAATCCTAGTGAAAATGTGCTCAGAATCACGGTGGAAAATATGTATTCAGCAGGAGATCAGAGAGACAACTAGATTTTCTGAATTTCCACTGTTGCTGCAGAATGATCAAATCTACTCAATTATATACATACATATACTGTGTATCAAACGGATGGACTCATCTCCATTCAGTGAGCACCCAGTTCCAATTAAGCCTAGGCACTTTCCGTACATGAAGTAATTCAGTCTTCACCTGGCAGGGAAGTACTATCATCTCCATTCTACGTGGAAAAACTGAGGTTCAAAAAGTTCAAGTATTTACCTAAGGGCACACAGCTATTAAGTGACAGCAAGACTCAAATCCTGTCCTGTCTGGTGTGTGGAATGTCATACTCCTATTTTGACTGGTGAGATATGGATAAAACGATGCTCATGTTCAAAATTGTGTAGTATTTTATACAACATACATACAATAGGTTTATGTACATATATACCAGCTAAAGACAAAACAACAGATGGGTGGTTGCCAGACGCAGGAGGTGGGGGTGGGGCGGGAGGGTGAAAGGGCTGAAGATGGTCAAAAGGTACAAACTTCCAGTTATAAAGTAAGTAATGGGGATATCATGTGTAACATCATGACTGTCACCGTGTATTGCGTATTTCAAAGTTGCCAATACGTCTTAAAAGTTCTCATCACCAGGGGAAAGTTTTTTTTAACTCCATTAGTGACAGGTGTTAGCAAGAGTTATTGTAGGGATCCTTACACAATATACAAACATTGCATTATGATGTTATACCCCGGAAACCAATAAAATGTTCTATGTCCTTTTTATCCCCAAAACAAAACAAAATCAAAAAGTGGGGCACCTGGATGGCTCAGTCAGTTAAGTGTCTGACTTCAGCTCAGGTCATCATCTTGCAATTTGTGGGTCTGAGCCCCGCATTACTCCCTGTGCTGACAGTACAGAGCCTGGAGTCTGACTCTGTGTCTCCTCTCTCTGCCCTTCCCCTGCTCACCCTGTGTCTCTGTCTCTCGCTCTCTCAAAAATAAACATTAAATTAAAAAAAAAAAAGCACGTTCAATCGTATTGCTTTAGTTTTAGCACATTTTTATGCAGATTTTGTGCACTGTATTTTATATAATAAGGAAATCAGTTTTTAAATTAAAATGTTGAATTTTGCTCTGGAGAAGGTCAAAGTAGAGATAAATGCATAAGCAAGTGACAGTAAGATTCCTGTGAGCAGTGCTGCTGTCCACGCAGATGGTGTGAAATCATGGGCAGGAGCCATTGGGATACTGGGATGCTTCCTGGAGAGGACATGTGCAGGACACAAAGGATGGCCAGTGGTCTGTAGAGTTCTGCACAGAGGGCAAAGCCTGTGTGAGCACAGCAAGATGAGGAGGGGAAAGGTGAGAAGCAACTGAAGAAGTAAGGGGGGGGGGGTCATTTCATTTTGTTGTACTTTCTCCTAAGTTCACCAGATAATACATTTTTGAGACAAACCAGTTAGTAGCCGTGTAAAAAAAGTCAGTGGGCGGGGGAGAAGATACCCAACTTGGGAGACATAAAAAAATTCACAATGGGAAATGACCAAGGCCTGAACTGAGGCGCAGTGTCCAGGACAGATGAATGGGGGATGGAAGATGTCAACTCGGGAGGAATGTGGGCTCTGCCCTGGAGACAGGTGGGTACCAGCGATAAAGATTATCCTCCAGGCCTAAGAGCCATTTGTATGGGAACAAAGACCAGACAGCAAATACCTATGTAGGGATACTTAGGTGGATATTAGCTCTGGTCTTCTGCTGGCGTGAAGGTATTTCAGCTCACAAGAAGTCCATGTTCTATTCTGGCTAGAGATAGTGCAATGTTTGAGTTATGTCCCCTTATTCCACCATTTCTCGGTGCCAAGAGCAACTGTGTGATTTTTACAGCTTATTTCAATGATCAGAGACGACCTCGAAAACCTGTTTCCAGCTAGGAAGTCTCCCAGGGATACCAGGCAGAACACCGTCTTCATCTGGGGACCCTTATCTTGTAAACCCAAGGATGCCCGCTGGGATTTGCCTTCTGAATTACAAAGGCACTCCAAAGCACCTTCTTGCCTTAGAGCTTCTTCATTTTCTCTTCCCTCCCTGTAAATCTGGGGTAGGATACATTAAGAAGAGTGGATTTCTTCAAGCTTCAAAAGGAGAGGCTACAATGGCTGGAGATTACTCCCCGTCACTAGAGGGCACCAGCTGCATGTAGAATGTCTAAGCGTTCCCGTGCCAAGCTTTCTTCAAATACAACAATATGTCACATAAAAAAGGCTTGTAATGAGGTAGCTCTCCCACTACCCCATCCTTATTCGCTTCATTTCTGCTACTGAGGTTACAGTGTTTGCAGATTTTTCTTTTAATTCAGCAATCTAATAATACGGATGGGAGATATGAAGAATGCATGCCTACACAGTCTATGCTACCACTTACCTGCCTCTTCTGTGCTAGATAACGAGTGAAAACCATCAACTTTGCACATGGTTTTACTACAAATTCTGCAACCAAAGGGTTGGTGTGACAAGAATGTCTCTCCTGGATAGCAACACGGCAAAATGAAATTCCCCACTTTACGCATTACAGCACAGATGTCTCCAGGAAACCAAGATGACGGGTTCTTCCACGGAGATTTAGCAAAACTGCCCCGACATTTCATTTATGTTACTGTGTGAGTGACTGCACAGAAATACAGTGGCCCAAGCAAGCTGCTAACGGTCTAGTTTCCTTCTCCCGGCTTTGCCTCAGGAGGCTGACCCTTGTGTCAAGACTGCTTCAGTTCATTGAAGCAAAATTGGCTCATTGTTTCATCTGTGATGTTTTCCCTAACACAGAGTCTTGCATTTTGGGGGGGGGGGCGGGAAGGAAGTGAGCATTTACTCCAAAACTATTTGATTTTGTTGAGTGCTGACAGATTCTCTGTACTGAAAAGAATTGCAGGGACCTGGCCTAGCCTGGGCACATCCATTATCAGGTCAGGTATAAGTGCCCCCTGGTGAGAGAGAACGGGCTGTGGGAGCCCTGCGTTAGGGGCTTCACGGCAGCTTCTGTGCATACAGAAGCCTTGTCAGGCGGTATCTTTAATCACAGAGTGCTTTGTGCTTTATCCTCTAAAAATGGAAACGAAACCACTGGCTTCTCAATAGAGTGTGTGAGGCTTGATTGATGGGCTAAGTGAACCCAGGAGAAAGAAATTAGCCCAAGTAGAAGGCAAAAGAGGGATTAAGAAGTAGGAGATTTTCTTGCCCTTTGAATCCTCATTTCTTTTCCAGGACGGAAGCAAACGAGTTGAAGGGGCCTCACAGTATCAGGGCGGGGGTGGCTGGAGGACAGGGTAACATCACATGCTGAGAAACCACTCAGTGCCTGACACTGAGCTAGGCTTAAAAAACATTTTTTTTTTTTTTAACGTTTATTTGTTTTTGAGAGACTGGGAGAGAAAAGGGAAGGGTCAGAGAGAGAAGGAGACACAGAATCTGAAGGAGGCTCCAGGCTCCGAGCTGTGAACACAAAGCCCGACATGGGGCTTGAACCCACAAGCCGAAAGATCGTGACCTGAGCCGAAGTCGGACGCTTAGCCGCCTGAGCCTCCCAGGCATCCCAGAGCTAGGTTGGGTATCAACTCAACCCTCTTAGAAAGGTTAAGTATGATTCCTACTTTATAGAGAAAGAAATGAGACTAGATAGATTTTCAAAAACTGTCCCCGGTCATCATGCTCATTTGAAGAACGAAGAGGATAAGTAACAGCCAGCAATGACCACGTGCATACTCTGTACCAAGTACCACCCTCCGCTCTGATTTTCACACCACATGGGAGATTTTATCGCACCCATTTTGTAGAGGGGAAACCTGAGGCTGCAAGGAGTGAGGTCACTTACCCAAGTACACCACCACCTCCGCCTGACTCAGCCCTGCTGGCACCCTCAGGCGTGCTCCCGGCTGTACCTGCTCTTTCTACAATTAAAAACAACCCCCCCCCCCCAAAAAAAAAACATCCTGATAAACGAATTCACAGGCATACCCTACAAAAACTGTTTAAGTGAGATACACCATGAGTATAACTTGTCGGGGGTCTGGCAAATACGCAGCCCCCTGCTTCTATCCACTCAAAAGACTCTGTGACCAAACACAAGTAGAAAATTTAGCATGATTTATCTTCCACTTAGAGATTCATATTCCTACCATAAGAAATCCGGGGACACAGAAGAAACTTTCTTGCTTAAGTGGGGTTGAGCCCCTCCCTACGGAATGTGGTGGAGACCTCCTCCGAACAAAGGAAAGCGATGGGGTCCAATCAACTCCTATACGTGTCCGCGTAGCTCTGACCCCAGTCTGCACCTTGGAATGTGTCCAATCAGACTATACGTCACCATATATGGGAGACAAACAAGTGGAAATTGCATAAAAGCCTCCACCCCGCTGTGCTCAGGGCTCAGTTTTTAAGGTACGACCCCTCCCACCCGCCCTTGACCCCATGCCAGCATGATGAATAAAGTAGCTTCCTGGTCAGAAAAGCCTCCGTGTCCCGTCCCTCTGTGGGAGAACCCTGCTACAGAAGGACAGCACCTTTTACTTACTCGCACCAACCATGCCTCAGCGACGTCACCTTGCGCCTCAACCTCGTCTGCGAAACGACTTAGCCCACGAAAAACCAGCCCGACCAGGTTCCCCATAAGCAGCGAGGTAATTGCTACCATCATCTGCACCTGTAAACGAGGCTTCCTGAGCACGTGGGCGATGCGTGGGCGGCATTCAAGGTCGTGGGCCAGGCTTCCCGAGGCCCTTTGCACGAGTGAAAGTGTGGTTGGAGAAAAGATGTCGCTTTTCAGTCAGACACTTATGGGCCGTGGGCTGCTTAAACTTTCTGTGCTTCACTTTCCTCATGATAAGATGATGCTACAAGACTCCCTTTCTGATAGTCTGGAGAAGATCAGGGGAGAAACAGCTCAACAGGTGCGAGCTGTTATTGTTAGAAGACCAAGGGAGAGCACCTGCCCAACCGAGGGTGTGACGCTCCTGGGGAGACAGCTAACTTCCCTAAATTCGTCTGAGAAGCCATTCCGGTTAAGAGTTAGATTTTCTTCCCTATAAAGTTTATTTGGATGAAATCATATTATCATGGGATAAAGTATGATGAAGCAACGAAGGAAGGAATTGACTACTATGGAGAAGAAGGAATGAGGTTTCTGGCAAAAAAGCAGACGGCGCCCTTCCCTTTGGAATAGCCAGTCTGTGAAGCCACATCAGATCCTGTCTGTTGAAAGGCCCCAGGCTGCCTGGGAAGGTGTGCAGGGGACGCAGGCCAAGTGATGACGGCGGGGGTGTGGAGGAGAAAGTGGGGTCCATACAAGGGACGCTGTGTATTAATATATCAAGATTCCACATAATCCTTTAAATAAACACAACCTGTTTCCATTTGAGTAACTGTCTTATTCCATAAATGTTTAATCTGAAGAAATAATAGATATTTCTCTGGAAAAGTACTGAGTAATCACATGCCTCTTCCTTGATTCCTCGGACCAGGTTCCCTTCCTGGGAACCGCACTCCTGCCCGGTGGAAGATGGGGCAGGAAGGTCTTCAGATGTAAAGCCCGGGGTAGCGGAGTAGGACAGTGGGTGAGGGCAAGAATAAGATGGAGAAGGTGAGAGAATGGCATTTAGAAGGGCAGAGAAGCTGCTTTTCTCAACACTGTTCAAGACACTCCCCATTCCCAGAGGCTAATCAAGTCCTAGAAGGGGGAGATAGAGAACCCGCCACCAATAAAACTTAGCGTATGAAGTACAGAATGAAAAGAAAGAACATCTGTTCGTGTGTGTGTGCGTGCATTTTTGTATGAAAAACAGAAAAAGTATTCTCTGCACATTAGTAGGTGGTGTAGCTTTTTAGATGCGGTTGGGCATATTAGTCATTCAGAGGACTCTGACATCTGTTGGCACGTCATAAATTGCATTAGTTACTTTTTGATTTCTACTAAAAGTGAGTTCACTGGAAGCATGGCAGGTCAGACTGAGCCAAGGGAAGGAATCCTTATAATTGTTGAATAACACATGGAAAACTCTCATCTCAAAGCAGGAGCTCAATAAATGTTAGTATGTTTCTGTTTCCCTTTCTTTCCTAAAAAAGGATGAAAAAGAAAAGAGCGGGTAGGTGGGAGAAGAGGGAGAAGAAGGAGGAAGGAAGAAAGGAAGCTAAAGAGAGAAAGGAAGATAATTTTCCCCCAAAAGAGTATGGCAGCTGAGATCTGGAGGAAGTTTGTGTGTTTAAGTATTGATGAAACATGTCAGGGAATTTTCCACAGTATATCCTATTAGTAAAATCCCATAATGTAAGGAGTCTTTCTTTCTTTCTTTCTTTCTTTCTTTCTTTCTTTCTTTTTGTATTAGACTTCAGATTCAACTCACTATATAATTGCATATCTCAGAGATAGGACGACAAATCAGATTAGATGTTTCTTCCTCTGCTTGTTTCTTTTCTGAGCATTTGTTGTAAAGGAAAAGAGAATTTAGCAGCAGTTGTGTATTGTCCCTTTAAAAACTAATCTTTGATATCAGGCTGCAATCATCTTGTTGACCTTGGTTGGACCATATGATTCTCTTGAAGTCCAAAGGCTTGAATGGATCTCTTTGTGTGCTCAGCCCTCCTCCAGGCCAACCCTGCACGGGGTTTTGTTTTGGCATGCTGAAGAGAAAGCCATAGACAAGTAGGTTTTGATTTACAGATACACATAAGGAGATGTGATTTCCTTTCCAGGAAAAGGGCGTGATGGGCTAATGTGCTTTAATTTACACACACGGGGCTCTTTTGGAAGCCTGTATTGTAGTCAGGGCTTGCTTAGAGTGACTCTTTAAGCAGGAAGCATTGCTCCCAAATGCTTACGGGTAGACAGGAAACCTGGAAAAACCCCCAAGACGAGGAGGTGGGAAGGGAAGACACGGACACAGAATTTTTGAGGCCGGGACTTAAACATCTCACTCTAAAGGGTTCATAACTTTCACATGCCTCCAAATTTTATTTGGATCTGGTTTTCTTTGTTTTAGCTATTTCCTGTTTTTCAGCCATGGGTGGTCCTTTTGCCTGGAAACACTGACTCCTAGATTTTTCCTAACATGTGGTTTTCTGGGGGATAAGATTTCTATAATAAATGAGGCGGATTTGGTCTGATCGGCCAGGTGTCAATTTTCTGGCTGTGGACATGGTTCCTATTCATCACCTAAGCAGAAGCCATAAACTAACCATCCTCAGAGCTCAACAACATTTATGGGGGCCCCAGGACAATGACTTTTTGGTTAAGTGAACTCTACTAAATTTAGCAAAAACCTAAATAGGTAGTACCATTTATCTACCTATCTATCTATCTAGAGTGTGAGCAGGGGAGAGGGGAGATGACGACAGAGAATCCTCAACAGACTATATGCTCAGCATGGAGCCTTATTGTAGGGCTTAATCCCACGACCCTGGGACCATGACCCAAGATGAAATTAAGAGATGCTCAACCAACTGAATCCCCTAGGCACCCCAATAGTACCTTTCAAAAGCATGAAGACTCTTCTCAAACATTCTTGTGCACGGTTGAAAGCAGTTGTATTGGCTACATGGTGAGCCCCAAAGCCCAGGGAAACGTCTGTGTTGCTCACAGGGGTTGTTAAAGAAAAGTACCCTTTGCAGCTTTTCTAACCCTGTTCTACGCGTTTGTCCTTTGTTCCCTGACAGGCCAGAGAGACAAAGAACACCTCTGTCCTTTGTTTGGTTGGCGTCTCCTGAGTGGAGAATTTCTGCCCCCAATTTGGATCCTACACTCCATTAAGACTATTCCTGTGACCGGAAGGTGATAAAAGAAACACATTTCAAATAGTAAAAACAAGCGGGTCCAGGAAGGATCTTGCCAGCAGGTTCAAACAAATGAAAAAGCCAGGCCTCCAGTTGCTTAGTCTGGATCTGGAACAGCTGAGGGAGGAGTATCAGCGAGGCTCTGGGCAGCTGTCTCAGGCACGGCGAGCCTGGCCACGCCACTGTGCGTGTCACAGGCTGGACATGGTGGGGGGGGGGGGTGCGGGGAAGGACACATGTCTAGGGCAGCTGCTTCTCCAGTGACACGGACGACTCTTCCTTCCTTTTGTCTCATGTCATTTCCCCCCCTCCTCCCTTTTTGACACTACTTCTCCCCCTTTTCCTTTTTTTTACTTGGCATTTTTGTGCCCTCATCTCAAAGCTCTAAGCTCCTCTCGCCTTCCATGCACCTAGTAAATACTTCCAAGTCCCCACTCTTCAGTGTTTCTCCTACACATCATGGCTAAGATAACAAAGGCTATCAGTTACTGAGGGCTTATCACAGGCTTTTGATCTCCCTTAGTGTTCCAGCAAACTTTGACGTGGTATACTAATCAGGATAGGCTAACCGCTGCAGTATGTAGTCCCAGAATTGCAGCCAGGGTGTTTCTTGCTCTCATGCAGTGTCTGGAGCTATGCTCGTGACTGCACAGCTCTCGTGAGCGCCGTCCTTGAAGCAGTGAGCAGAGGGTTGCAATGCACCTCCACTATCCTGAAGTCTTTTGCATAGAAGGGAGGGAGTAAGTGAGAGATCACAGGGGGGCTTTAGGGGCCAGGTCTCTGAGTGGGATTCCATCACTTCCTCCGCATTGTGTTGGCCACAATCTGACATATGGTCCCCTCTCCCCGCAGCTATAGGAGAACCGTGAAGTACAGGATGAGGACGAAACTCTGTGGTGGGTGTGGCAGGGTCCCTACAAGTAGGTGAGGTCATTTCCTCTGGGTAAGGGAATTGAGGCTCGAAGATTCAGAGTCATCAGCTAATACATGGTAAAAGCCAGATTCCAACCACATCAATACAACTTCAGTACTACCTTCTCAACCTTGCATTCTGCTTTCTTGGCCTTCCGATAAAAAGTTATTCTCTCTTTTATCCCAACGCTTTACCTTTTACAATTTTTTACTCCCCTCCGTATCACACCGTGCTGTGCCTGTTGTAGCAGTCTGTGAAAGTCCCAGGGAGAGGGAGTGCTGTTTTTCATATCTGCACCATCAGCAGACAGCATAATGCCTGAGACACAGTGGGGCTCAGTGTCAGAGTTTGACAAATAAAGGATAGCTGTGGTTTGTGTGCTGGCTCATGGAAAAGGCTCTGAGGTACTTCACAGTGATGGGATTATTCACTGTACAACTTTCCTAGATTAAAGTCAGGGAGTCTGGATTATTGCAATAATCACCCCCATGTAGCTATTTTCAACCCAGCCGTAAGAAGACTCATCACTGGAAAACATAAGTCAGAATGTGTATCTCTTCTCCCCAAATCTCTCCAATGACACACCTGCACCCAGATCTTGGGTTTTTAATACCATGCCCCAATTAGAGGAACCAGGGTTGCTAAGAGCAGTGGGTAATTCTAGGGCTGGTATAGAGAAAATACAAGATGAGCCCGGAGTATCAAGAATTTTTTTTTTTTTTAATTTTTTTTTTTCAACGTTTATTTATTTTTGGGACAGAGAGAGACAGAGCATGAATGGGGGAGGGGCAGAGAGAGAGGGAGACACAGAATCGGAAACAGGCTCCAGGCTCTGAGCCATCAGCCCAGAGCCCGACGCGGGGCTCGAACTCACGGATCGCGAGATCGTGACCTGGCTGAAGTCGGACGCTTAACCGACTGCGCCACCCAGGCGCCCCAAGAATTTTTTTTTTTTAATTTTATTGATTTATTTTGAGACACAGAGAGAGCACAAGCAGGATGGGGGTGGCTGGCAGAGAGAGAATCCTAAGCAGCCTCATGCTGTCAGCATGGAGCCTGACTCAGGGCTTGATCTCATAAACCATGCGACTGTGACCTGAGCCGAAATCAAGAGTCAGGCACTTGCCTGGTTGAGCCACCACGTCACCCCTCCAAGGAATCTTGTAGTACCAAGAAAATACAACTATATCTTGTAGTACCAAAACATAAGAATATGCTTAAAACAAAAAAGGAAATGGAAGCGTGTCAAATGGACACAGGAACTAATCTGAAAGAGTTCTCAATGTCCAAAGCCAGAAAAGTTGGAGAAACAAGAGAATAATGACAGTATTGGATTATAATCCAAAGAACAAAATGATTATACACGAGTGTATCCTGATATCAGTAACTGAATAAATAGGGCAGAAGGGTTAAATCTCCCATACAGAAGAATTCCAAATAGTCAACATAGTAGGGATGAAGGAAATAGAAAATGAGCATAAGAACACTACTTGTTATAGTCAAGATCCACTGATAGATGCTAATATTAGCAGGTAAAGCTTTAAGGAGAAGCAGGATACATCCATAGCCTCAACGTATCTGCTGCGAAATACTCATTAATTACTGTGGCAGTTTTATCATATATTCACAAATTCTTTGATAACTCTTTACTACAGGAGCTGGAACTTAATTCCCTTGAGTGTGGGCTGAACGTAGGATTCACTTCCATTGAACAGCGTATGGAAAGGAGAAAAGAGTAACTTCACAGTGGAGAATCCTGGCAGACACATCTTTAATCAAGTGATCAGAGTTAACACCACCGGTACTTAACCATGGTGATATCGTGTGCCCCGTGATATATGAAAAGAAGGGCACTCACCTCTGTGGGAATCTTCTCCCAAACCTGTAATCGGTAACCTGTTTAGTTAATAGCTTTGTACCAACTTTAAATTACTTAGTTTTGATAAATGCCAGGGTAATAAAAGATGTTAATATGATCGGAAGCTGGGTAAAAAGTATATGGGGTCTTTCTTGATGATAATTGTAATTCTTCTGGAAATCGACAATTATTTAAAAATAAAATTTTTCTAAAAATACTGAAGATGAGGTGCCTGGGTGGCTCAGTCGGTTAAGCATCCAACTCTTGATTTCGGCTAAGGTCACGATGTTGGTCATGGGATCGAGCTCTGTGTTGGGCTCTGCACTGAGCATGGAACCTGCCTGAAATTCTCTCTCTCTCCCCCCTCTCTGTCCTTTACCTGCTCACATGTGTGTTCTCTCTAAAATAATAAATAAATAAATAAATAAATAAATAAATAAATAAATACTGAAGAAAAACCCCCCACCTCTCCATTTTATGCTAAACCAAATCCAAAGTCATTTTCATTAGCCTGCAAAGTGTGATGTGATGCCCCCCATTCCCACACTCTGTCCATCTTCTTCTCTCATTCCCTCTGTACCTCAGACCGTTTCAGCTACCCTCTCCTTCTTCTGACCCTGGACACTCTCAGCCTGCCCTCACTTGATGCTAATTGTCCCCTTTGCAGGAAGGCTTTCCCCAAAGATACCTTCCTGGATACTTCCCTTATCTCTCAGAGATTTTTACTCATGAGAGTCAAATCATGAGACCTTTTGGATCAACCTGTATAAAAGAATACACCTGTCTAGCATACCCGATTCCTGCTCCTTTATTGCTTTTCTCTATTGTTTTTATCATCATCTATCATTAAGTATATTTTATTTGTTTTTTCCTTGTCTATCCCCCTGTGGTAAGCAGAATAATGGCCCCAAAGATGTCTGCGTTCTAATCCCTGACATCTATGAATATTATAGGCTCCATGACAAAGGGGAATTACGACTGCAGGTAGAAATAAAATGGCTAATCATCTGACCTTGAGATGGGGAGATTATCCTGGATTAGCTGGGTGGAAGGGGGAGGCAGAAAATAAATTGGAGCAACTTGATATGACTCAGTCCCTGTTTGCTGGTTTTGGAGGTGAAAAGGAGCCATGAGCCAAGGACCACGGGCAGCTTCCGGAAGCCAGAAAAGATGAGGAAACTCTTTCCTATGGCCTCCAGAAGGCCTAGCTGACATCTTGAGTTTAGTCCAGTGAGACTCACATCAGAATTCTGCTTACAGAACTGTAAGATATGAAATTTGTGTTGTTTTAGGCTACGAAGCTTACTGTAATTTGTTACAGCAGCACAGAAAACTGACTCATCATATGAACAAAATCACTGACTCATCCCTAATGTCCAGGCGGGACCTTGGGTCTCATGAGTGCTGTCATTTGGCCGGTGTGGAACTGATGTACAAGGCGAAGACTGGGTCATTCTCAGCCCTCTGGAGATTGGTCTGCAAGTCAGTGAGGCTCCATGAGCACAGGGAATGTCTGAGGGTGTGAATGAGCGAGCATGGGTGATGTCTGGTGTGGAGTTTCTGCCATATACTCAGAGACCTCATAGGGAAGGTGCCTACCTGTGGCATAAATGCCATCAGTGAGTCCTTGACCATTTCTTGTGTTCAACATGCAGAATCTCTAGTGGACTCGGAAAACACTTCCGGGCCCCTCTGCCTGAGTACCACCTTTACTTTAGACAAGACAGAAATGTCTGCTTTAGACAAGACAGAAATGGTAGCCACAGCATCAGGGAACTTTATGTTTAGGGCTGACTGAGGCATTAAAGAAAGCTTACAAGCAAAAGTTGATTTATGAAGGCATTGCAAAAGCCTCTCCTGATTTTATCCAGAGTCCTTTTCAACTAGAGTCAGACCTCTGAGGGGTTGTAGATTGATGGGTGACTTTGCTTGTTTTTATTATGTAAAATAACAGAAGAGCCAGAAGCAATAAAACCAAAATACAAGAGAGCTTTATAAATAAACTAGAAATAACAGATACTTGAAGGATAATGTCCTCAAGCACTTTAGAAATGACGGAAGCGCTTAGAAATGTTTAAATGAATGACTCTGAATTCATCTGGGGATGGGGGTTTCATCATTAAATTTCTTTTCTGAGTCAGTCAGCAAAAGTTTTAACTAGAGATAAAACGCAAATTGAACACCAAGAGCATCCACCATAAATTGTTCATTGGTGTACTTCGTTGAGCTATAAGCATGTTGTCTCAGTAGAAGATTTTGGTTTCCACATGACACGAAAACGCGCCTCAGTGTGGCTTAAACAATAATGGGAATTTACGGGTTTATATAACCAAGACTCCCGAGGTAGGTCAGGCTTCGACAGAGTTGATCCAAAAGTTTACAACGTGGCCGGGACTGTGCATCCGTTCCCTGCAGTTACTTCCAACATTTGTTGGTCTTTCCCTTGGACTGGCTTCTCTCACTTCTACTGGTTTCCAGAGCGGTCAGAAGCCTTACTCACATTTGGTAGACGGAGACACCCCAGAACTCCTATTCAAATCCCATGGCTGGGAAATTCAAGGTTTATAACAGAGCAGAGGTCACAAAACAAGACCAATGGGTGAAATCCAGCCAGCTTTCTGATTTTGTAAATAACATTTTCCTGGAAGATAGCCATGCCCATTCAGTTACGTATGGCCGATGGCTGCTTTCACACTATAATAGCAGAGTTGACCGGTTGCCACACAGACCTTTTATCTTGCGGAACCTAAAATATTTATTGTCTGGCTATTGACAGAAGGTTGCTGACCCCCAGAGCACAGTAATAGAAAAGAACTCCTTGAGGTCACACTTAGCCCAGAAACTGTTCTCTTCTTCTTAAGAACAGGTACTTGTTTCTTGCTATTATTCTCTTTTTCCCACCCAAGAACAGAAAGAAAATTTTTCTCCGGCAAGTACAGCAAGTAGTTTTCAAAAATCATGAGCTAGGCTTCCTGATGTCTTAGGATTTGCATGGATCCTCGCGATAGCTAACAGTAACAGCAAGAAGCTATGGTCGGAGAAACAGAATTCTTGAGGATTAACACTGATTCACACCAACAGCATGCACTAGAGGTCAGATTCTGGGTAAGCCCTTTACATGTCTTAACTCCCCACAAAATCTCATGAAGTGTATTCTGTAATTGTTGCCACGTTATACGTGAGGCACTGAGAGTTGAAGAAATGCCCCCGGTTTATACAGCCAGGGCAGTGATCACTGAAAGCCAGGCCGTGGGACTCCAGAGTCCACACTGTCAGTCAGCACATGGGGCTGCCTCTCTGAACTGCAATTCCAACTGAACAAATGCAGAAAGAGGCTAAGAACTATTCGCACTCTGGGATGTGGCTCAGCACTAAACATGTGGCATGCGCAGAACAGGAGCAAAGGGCCTTCCCATGATCAGAAGAGGAACAGAGCACAGAGGAAGTGAGGAACAGAAAATAAACATTTCCCTTAGAGGCCCCTCGCTGAAGGTTCAAGCAAGATCCTGCCGAGGAGGCTTTGGAAGGGAACGTGTGAACCACATCAGCATCAGCCAGAACGAGTGCCATGGAACACGCACCCCAGAACTCACGCCATAGGAAAATGGGCCTCTGGTCATCTCGGTTGCGGAAATACCCACATACGTACGCTAACCCGCTCAGGGAGATCCCCAGTGCCAATGTCATGAAACTTTAAGAAAGTCTACAGGAAAGATATCTGCTCAATTGACCCAGTATTTACTGAATGTACTTGACTGCTGTGTATTCTTTTTTTTTTTAATTTTTTTTTATTTTTTTTTTTCAACGTTTATTCATTTTTGGGACAGAGAGAGACAGAACATGAATGGGGGAGGGGCAGAGAGAGAGGGAGACACAGAATCGGAAACAGGCTCCAGGCTCTGAGCCATCAGCCCAGAGCCTGATGCGGGGCTGGAACTCACGGACCGCGAGATCGTGACCTGGCTGAAGTCGGACGCCCAACCGACTGCGCCACCCAGGCGCCCCTGACTGCTGTGTATTCTTTGCAGGTATGTCTGATGTCTGTAAATATCCCAAAGAACAAATTTTTGATCCATTTTGTTGTACAATTTAAATGTGTCATTTACATGCTTAGCAATACGATTGGTTCTATAGCCTGTAATGTGAAACTATTGCCTCTTAAGGTAACTTTCTTGGTTATTTTTTATGATGGCAGTAAAAGAGCCCTTCTAAGTCAATTAAAATATGAATCTGAAGTAAATGGATCTCTGGGGATCAGATGGACTGACGACTGAACTCGGCGAGCTTCCTTGCCAGAAGGTGCAGTCTAAAGCCCGCTCATGGGAGCGCCTGCATCATTCTCTCATTGCCACGGTGGCATCGTAAGTAGGATTGTAATGATATACTATAATATACCAAAGAGTTAAATTGTGCAGAACAACTAAGTAGAGAATCAGGGACAGAAAAAAACCCTGCAGATAGTACAAGTGATAAACTCAAAGAAATTTAAAGATGGAAGCTATCGACATGGCATGGATTAAGGCTGACAGGAGAGGGTGCATGGGAGGATGGGACACCTGATCTGGACCTTAAAGGGTCTAGTGGATGTGGGCAGTGGGGAGATGATGGGAGTGGGGGTCTCACTCCAGCAGGAGCAGAGGTAGCCTGGATGTACCTAGGGCTGGGGCTGGAACATGGAGGGTGTCAGCTGTAGCTGGTGGGATCTGAGAGGTTAAGTAGCTGGTGTATGGAAGACCTTAAAAATCTTGCAGAGCTATGTGGCTTAAATTCAGCTGTTAACACTGTATATTTCTGAAGACGGCCCAAGTGTGTGTCATCTGACATTGATCTTTCAGGCTAAAGCATAAAAATGGATTGGCAGGGAGGAAGCTAAGGGAGGAAGTAGAATTTCCTTATTACAGAGAAGAGCCAATTAAGGATGATTGATTTGAGTTCCATCCTTCCAAGAGGGCTAACTTCCAAATTACCAAAGTCAGAGTCATTGATGTTATTCTTTGGAAATGTCCATAGACATGGATTCTATAAGCAACTATAATTGACTGACTGTTGAATCGCTATTACAATTAAGAAGATGATTTGCTTGTTTTTTAAAAAAAAATAACATGTGTGCCTATCAAAGGACTATAACCATGTATATTATTTGTTTATCACAGTACATTTGGAAAATACAGAAAAATCCATGGAAGAAAATAAATCAAGCACAGTCAGAAAGGGTTGTATATTTTGGGACTATTTCCTGGAAACAACATGGGGGGGCCTGAGTGAGGTGCTGTAGGTGCCAGCAGACATGGCAGGGCTCAGCCATCACTGAAAGGATGCACTGAGGGCAGAGGAGCAGGAGTGGACATGTGGGGGAGGTCATGTGGGTGCTCATCTGTCTTGCTCATAAGCACATGTGAGTTAGGGTCAAAGGCTCTTGCCAGGTTTGGGCCATTTCCATGACATTTCATTCTCAAGGGCAGGTCAACTGCCATCATCTCATTAATGTGACCCTTTCTCATGCCACCCAAATTGTGTCCATCAACCCCTGCTCTAAGGTCTAGCCCAAGTCAATAGCATGTATAAAAGAGACACTTCCACTTTCCACAAGTCTTGAAACATAATGTCTATAGTGAAGGTGTCTGAAGGAGGGTTGCATCACGTAACGCAAGACTGAAATGCCTGGAAACCTCTTTACCTGGTCCACTCTGTGAGGCCCCACCCTGCCCAGGAGTAGCTCCTTCAAAGCTCTCCCAACAGTCTACAAATCTCCGGGACATGCTGGTTTTCTCTCCAGTGCTCTAGATGCTTACGCTTGCTTCTTCCTCTCCCTGATGTTTCTGGAAGTTTTCCTTTTCAGAGAGCTTGTGTCTTTCTTTCTTTCTTTCTTTCTTTCTTTCTTTCTTTCTTTCTTTCTTGTCTTTTTATCCTTCCCTTCCCTTCCCTTCCCTCTTTGAATTTATGTGAATATGAAGTGTCTCTAAGCACTTTTCTTCACTTTACCTATTGCCCTTAGAGTTCAAAGCTGAGCAGTTCAAAGATTCTTCCTTAGAAAGTTGAGGAGGTCATCAGGGAAATACAAATCAAAACCACACTGAGATACCACCTCACGCCAGTCAGAGTGGCTAAAATGAACAAATCAGGAGACTATAGATGCTAGAGAGGATGTGGAGAAACAGGAACCCTCTTGCACTGTTGGTGGGAATGCAAACTGGTGCAGCCGCTCTGGAAAACAGTGTGGAGATTCCTCAAAAAATTAAAAATAGATTTACCTATGACCCAGCAGTAGCACTGCTAGGAATTTACCCAAGGGATACAGGAGTACTGATGCATAGGGGCACTTGTACCCCAATGTTCATAGCAGCACTCTCAACAATAGCCAAATTATGGAAAGAGCCTAAATGTCCATCAACTGACAAATGGATAAAGAAGATGTGGTTTATATATACAACAGAATACTACTTGGCAATAAGAAAGAATGAAATCTGGCCATTTGTAGCAATATGGATGGAACTAGAGAGTGTTATGCTAAGTGAAATAAGTCAGGCAGAGAAAGACAGATACCATATGTTTTCACTCCTATGTGGATCCTGAGAAACTCAACAGAAGACCAGCGGGGAGGAGAAGGGGGGAGAGAAAAGTTACAGAGAGGGAAGGAGGCAAAACACAAGAGACTCTTAAATACTGAGAATAAACTGAGGGTTGATGGGGGGTGGGGGAGAGGGGAAAGTGAGTGATGGACATTAAGGAGGGCACCTGTTGGGATGAGCACTGGATGTTGTATGGAAAGGAATTTGACAATAAATTTCATATTAAAAAAAGAAAAGAAAAGAAAAGAAAGCTGAGGAGGGCAAAAGGTAGTGACTATGTTTCCATAGTCTTGTACCTGTCACAGAAACAGGTGGAGGTGGTCCATATTATTAATAGGCTGGAACTCTTTAATCCAGATTATCTACAGATTAACTCCAGGCAAAGAAGATCTCTGGAAAGTAGAAAGCTGATTACTGCTAGTAAATAAGCTGACTCTAAACTCTGCTCGATGCCTGAAAAAACCTCTGACTTCAAAGTAGTTGGTTCCTTTGTTGATGTTTTCTGCCACTTAGAAGCACAGGCTTGGATACACTGATTTATAAGATGAAAAGACTCACACCAGGTCTGGGGCAACTTGCTTTTCATATGGTTGTAGTTTTCTGTAAAACTTTTCAGAAACTCCTGGGTGTTATTTGAGGGCTGAAATGATTACTTCTCAGCCTTAATATTCCTTCAGTCGCTATTCTCATCACACCCAAAGGAGGACGATATCAGGTGCACGGTCCAGGTCCCTGTGTTAGTGTTATGACAGTTAAAGATGGCTGGGTATGGTCTCACTTTTGAAAAAGTCTGTGAGTCTCTCTTGCATCGGAAGGGAAATTTTTTTTTTAAGCTTATTCACTTTTGAGAGAGAGAGAGACAGAGCGTGAGCAGGGGAAGGGAAGAGAGAGAGAGAGAGAGGCAGATACAGAATCTGAAGCAGACTCCAGGCTCTGACCTGTTAGCACAGAACCTGATGCGGGGCTTGAACTCACAAACCGCCAGATCATGACTTAGCCCAAGTCGGATGCTTAACCAACTGAGTGACCCAGGCGCCCCATATGTTGGTAGGGAAATCTTTATCTCCTATTATTTCTTAGATCTATGGATCTGCTCTCATTTATGCCTCTCCTTGTCCCTCTGTCTGTCCTGCAGTTGTATATACTCCTAGCTGCATGTACTGATGTCTTCTCTATTGTGGAGCTTTGCCCAGCCTCCTCTTTGTGGTTTCTTTGAGAATCTTTTGAGCACAGAATACAACCCTCCCCTTCTGCCATACAAGATGAAGTCTAGTATGACCCAAAGATGGGTCTGTGATGTCCCAGTGGAGCCTCCAACCACAGAATAAAAGATGAGGTGCTAAATACGTTAGATCCCATTTGTTAAGGAGATGGCAGACGCTCTGTGAAATAGACCAAGAATTCAGACATTTTCTTTGCAGGCAGTTCAAAGTGCTGTTGTATTTCTCTTCTCCCTCCCTCACTCACCCCAAGTTTTGCTATGGAAAAGGAGAGGGCTTTACCCCGTAAGCCAAGCGAAGGGAGCTTCGAGGGAGCACGCAAATAGTGGTCTTTGTGTCTCGCACAGCCCATCCCCAGGCTTGATTCTCTGGCTAGGTCAGCCTGGATGTGGCAGAGGAACTGGAGGGTGTGCCTCCTGGAGAGGGAAGGAGCTGGAAGGGCAGAAGTGATGGTTTCCCTGGATCAGTTCTGGGCCTCACATGAGAGAGCCAGCCTGCCCACAAGGATAGTCCGGATGAGTAAAAGGACCCTAAGGAGGTATAGACCTCTGAAGCCCAGAGGTCAACGGGGTGATAGGTGGCCAGGAAAAAGGCACCATGGCCAAAGGCTCCAGCTAGATTTTCCTAGGAACCTGTTGACATACCCACCAGAAAGAAGCCAACCTCAGATATGCCCCCTGCCTAAAGGGCACTGACACCAATTTATATCTGTACCTTCTCTCTCTCCTCTACCCTTGGGCCTAGTCACGGAGCAATTAGAAACAGAAACGGTGGGGGAGAGATGGGAGGACAAGAGAGAAGAGGCCCAACATTTGCCCCTCTCCTTCTTCATGGCAGAATTCCAGGGTAGAACAGACCCGGATGGAGGGATAAGGAGAGGCTTTAACTCTGAATGAGTATGGAGTTTTGTTATTCTACTAGAACAGACTGACCTCTATAATTTTCAGCTGGACTGGACTTAATAATGTGTGAAGGTAACCAGAGAACTTTTATTAGGTAAGCATTATTGGAAACCAGAGACATCCCTAAAATTTTATTTCAGGATCGGGAGACAGCAGGTGAGGGAGTTTAATCGGCAGAGAAAAATAAAAGGAAATTGGTTTCTAGATCGGTTAACAAGCTCGTTCCATGACCTGAACACACATTGAGACTGTGTGGCTTTGGGGTTCCAAGGAAAAGGTCGACTGCCAATGACCGGTGATGGTATTTGACTAACTTGCATTCTCTCTGAGACAGGGTCTGTAAATTGCTTAGCAGAGTGGTGCAGCAGAATCTCTATAAACAATAGTATCAGTATGCTAGTTATCTTTAATGGTTATTACAGGGCATCTGCTTTAAGACATCTCCAACTAGACTCTCAACCAGCAGCTGAAGAAGCAGAGAAATCAGGCCTCCAAAGAGATATCTCTGTAACCATCCATCCCCAGGGTAAGGAGGGGTGGGGACTCTACCAGCTGGGGCTTCCCTGGGAAAGTGGTTCAAGTGATGAGTTAGACTCCAGGGAGGTACCATACAGAAGGATTGGGCTATCTTGATTTGGAATCTCTAGTTCATAGTCAGTGGTGGCTCAAATTATTAACCTGTCTGAACTTCAGTTTTCTCATGCTTAAAAATCCCAAAATAATGAGTACCTACTCTAGGGGGATTAATACCTACTTAACTGGGTTGTTGTGGTACATTGTGGATATTCCATTTATTTGCTTCTTTCTCCTTCACTTAGCTGTGTGTCTCTTTTAATTCTTAATACCCAGCATTCTTGAACTTTCCTGCTCTGTGCCCTGTTTCCTCTACTTATTTGGGAAAGCAGTCTAGTAAACGAATCTCTAATGGTAGAAAGGAGTGGCAACTGCTTAGACTGGAGATTACCTTTTAACAGAAGTATGTGGAAGATGAAAAGTAGAGAAGAAATCTCAGATCCTGAACTTTCCCACTGGTGTCACCCTGATGGCACAGGGTTAGGGTTGGAAGGACCACATTAAGTACCCCCACGAGGCTGGTGCTCCACAGATGGCAAAACCACCTTCTTCCCAATGTGGGAATTTAGCTCTTACTTACAGTTGATGACAGCTGCCTCTTCTGTAAGCCTCCGAGCCTGGCACTGAGCTGGGAGCCTTGCGTCAGGATCTTCCTGCATCTTTGCAACATCCAGAGGGGAGGTAGGGTTGCCTCAGAGAGGTGCCTATTCAAACCTGAAACCAGACAGACTTCAAAGTAGTCCTTCAACCCTGTCACAACCCCATGAGAGGACGGTACTGGAGTGATTCAAGAAATACACGTGTGGGTGGGGAAAGCAAAAAGATGAAAGCTTTGCAAAGAGGAGCAGAGGGGGCTGGGGAGAAAGACGAAAAGTCCCAAACTTAAAATGCTTGAGATTGTCCTTGAACTCATTATCTTCCTTCCTTGTGAGCTAATACCCATTTCTGTTGGATCGGCACACAAGCTACTTTCCACAAAACTGCCAGGTACTCGACCGGTGACAAGAGGTCAAAGCGTAATGCATGCGCACACCCTTTAATCTGGAGCTGGCATTTGGTGGTGTTTGAGGGGACTTAACTTTAATTAATTGACTCCTTAGGAATAGAGCTGACAGTTTTCCCCTCATGGATTTAAGAAAGTTGACATTTTTTCCTCAAAGAACTCTACAGTGCTCTAAATCCCTGGGCCTGTGGAGAAGGCTATTATAAAATAGACATCTTCTCTTTTAGAGGGTCTCTCTCTTCACACAGCAAACACGGCGTTACTCATCTGTGTGAGAAAGTGTAGGTCCTAAAGGAAAATCAAAAGGATATTTGGTGATGAAGCAAGGGAAAAATGAAAATATCATAACTGAGGGGTGGCCCCGGAACATTCCGCCTCCTCGTCATCAGGAAGCTTTTAGGTGGCTTCTCCCTGTGTCCAAGGGAGAAGCACTGAAGTCAGACAGGGCAAAAGCTAATGAGCTCTTGGGGATGAGGAACCCGCAACAGAGGCCTCCAGAGCTGGCGTTGATGGAGCGTAGCTCCCTCAGTGGGCACAGCACCAGCTTTGATGTGGCTTTGCTGGGAACCACCAGTGGCTTTGTCATATGCTAGGACCTGGCCAGGTGGGAGGCAGTGTGGCACGCTGGTGTTGCAGGCATTGATGTTGCTGACTGACGACGGGTTGCAGTTGGAACTAGGGCTTTGGATCAGCCACAACAAGAGAAAGTTTCGTGGTGAACAGCCAGAAAGAGCTGTGATTGTTGAGAGAGGCAAAACCTGAATATTCAAAGAAGTGTTTCACCAAACATGTGTAGGAATCCCTGAGAATTCCCACAGGTGTCATGCTACATTTTGAGGGGAGAGGTACTCGAGTTCCCACAGACCTAGTGGAGCTGAATCAGAGAACTGTGTAATAATGTTATTTTAAGACTCCTGCTACTTACTCCTGGTTGATGCGTTATGGGGAATCAAGTCTGTGTGTGTTGGGATAATGGGTCTATATTGTTGATGGCAGGCCATGAATCCTGGTAGGTCAGGAAGTTGGTGGGCCCTGGAGTAGGAGGATGGAGAGATCTAATGTGCTTGTTGACCTTCCCTTGGCTTTACGGAGCCTGGACTGTCGTCAGCGCCACCGATTCGGTAGATCCTGGCCTATCACCATGCGAGTAGTAAAGCAGAACTGGGCACTCATCTTCCAAGGAGTGTTTCCTAATTAAGCCATAGTAGTAAGTGCCGTTTGGGTGGAGGATGCAATCCTGGAAAGAACATGTATTGGAAGATTGGACACCTCTGCCCCAGCTGCTTTACCATCTTGAGTGACCTTGGGATAGTGACAGAGTTTGTGTGTGGGGTGGGGAACTGTGTGTCTATAAAGCTATAGGTCTCAGAGCAATCTCAGTGAAATGAGACACGAATGCTGCTCTTCCGTGAATGGGGAGAAACTCCTATCAGGTCAGCATTGGCAGATGTGCTATGATTTCTCCAGCAGACAAAGACTGCATTGGCACAGTGGCAATAAAATCACTACAGCTAAAGAGAGCCAACTACTTGACTGATTGCTGTAGATGAATGTTTGTATTCCCCCAAAATTCATATCTTGAAATCCTAACTGCCAATGTGATAATAGTTGGAGGTGGGGGCCTTTGAGCGGTGATTCATTCCCTTATAATAGAGACCTCTGAAAGTTCCCTGGATATATCCACCATGTAAGGACACAGCAAGAGGACAGCCTTCTATGAACCAGGAAGAGAGCCCTCACCAGACACCAAATCTACCAGGGCCTTGAGCTTGGAATTCTCAGCCTATGAGAAACAAGTGTACCT
Organism: Leopardus geoffroyi; assembly: GCF_018350155.1. Taxonomy (NCBI): domain Eukaryota; kingdom Metazoa; phylum Chordata; class Mammalia; order Carnivora; family Felidae; genus Leopardus; species Leopardus geoffroyi. The sequence continues at coordinate 104,989,902 of NC_059326.1, forward strand.
ATGTATGTATGTGTGTAGGTATGTATGTATTTGAGAGAGAAAGAGAGAGAGGAGAGAGAGAAAGCACATGCAAGCAGGGGCACAGGGAGAGAGAAAGAGAATCTCAGGCAGACTCCATGCTCAGCACAGAGACCGATGCAGGGCTCAATCCCATGACCCTGGGCCAAAATCAAGAGTCAGACAGTCAACCAACTGAGTCACCCATCCACCTAAATAAGTGTTTGTGTTTTAAGCCATACAGTCCATGGTATTTTTCTTACAGCAGCCTGATCAGACTAAGACTCTGACCAAGGAGGGTGTTCTATTTTCTCTCCTGGAAGAGTTGGTCATCAAAACTGGCCCAGTGGATTCATCAAATGCCTCTGAGTCTTGGGAAAGAAAGACCACAGGAATGGAAGAAATACTTTCCCCCACAGGTGGATTGGGGGGTTAGGGAAACTTAAATTTGAATATTAAAAAGAATGGCACCTTATTTTGGTTCCCTAGTTAGTAATGTAGGACAGACAATTCCATATTACACTGTGCAGATCGTTGGGAAGCCAAAAAATTGGTGTTCCCATTCAATGGCCACTTGTTTTTAGTGGTGATATAATGGCTTCAAGAAAACTTTGAAAAACTAGAGAAATCAGTAGTCCCTGCTGGAAGCCAGGCTCATGTAAAGCCATGGAAGAGCCTGCAAACACAGGATAGACAAGTAAGAAAATAAGCCCGAAGCTTGTCTTCATGAATTAGTTATAAATGCCTGAAGTGGAAACTAGAACCTGGTTTGAAAAATAAGAAAGTCCTGTGGTTTGAATCATTGAGCTGTCTCCATACCATCAGATTCTAGCAGTGATCTCTGAATTCCATCTTTCTCTTCACAGTCTTTGTGAAATGATGAATCATTTCTGGAAAAAAGACACCTGGATAAAATAAGAGATGAAACAACAAATAAGAACATGAAATATTTGCTTTCAGGAAAAATGGAACAAATCTCATAAGCACCTTCAAGTCTCATAAGCTTTTCTGTAAAAAGTCTTCTTTCTTCAACAATCATAGCAGAATTCTATCTAAATTCTGCCGTGTATCCAAGACCACGACTTAGGAACGGGTGTGGTCTTGTTTCAAGTGTTTCATTGCTAATGGCTTCATTTTTAACATTCTACAGACACATCATAGAGTGAAAGCTTCCCAAACCAGAATAGGTTTTTGGCAAGCAAATTAGATCATGCCCAGCGAGGATCAGTGTGAGTACAAGATGCCTTGAAGGCTGGCAGGGAAACCATTTTAGAGTACAGGTAAGAGTCAGTTGATTAGAAATTTTGTTCATGTCATTGTGAGAATCAGTGAATCTTTAATTATTATTGCTGTCTACTGAGAAAACCAGGGAATTACAGTACCTTAGAGCCTGACTTCACCTTCCTTTTCCATGGTAATTAACCCTTGACTGAACCCTTGGTTCAGGTTATCTGGAGACTGTCGTGTGTAGTTTATTGAGGCAGACGTTCAGGCATAATACCTGTAAGGTAGTGAGGGAAGCAAGACTGAGCCAGGGAAGAAGCTGGATGGATACAGTTGCAACCAAAATCTTAACCTACCCACCAAGGAACTCTGGAGCTGTGACGACCCTTCTGTGTGGCCAGAATTAATGCAAGGAGGCCAGAGCTTCATATCCTGAGCCAACCAGTATTGGATTTGGGCTGTCCTTTGGCTGAGGACAATTCCTGGAAGAGGACACAGCTATGAGCCCTCAGCAGACAATATTCCTCTCACCTTGGGGAATGAGTTCTTTGGTTCTAAATGGAATGCAGAGAAATGGAGGCAGAATCTCATCACTATGCTATATAGATCTATTGCAAGGCCCCTTATTGAACAGGTCTCTTAAGAAAGGGAGAAGATAGTCTTCTTTCTGTTATCTAAAACTGTGTAACCTATTATCCCAAAACATAGTAGCTTAGCACAACACAAATAATTTATTATTGCTCCTGGTTTCTATGGGTCAGGAATTCATAAATGGCTTGACTGGCAGAGGTGGGAGGGAGTAGGCTCTGCCTCAGGCTTCTTGTGTGAGTGTGGTCAGAGAGTGGGGGTTGGCCAGGCACCACTCTCTTTTCATGCAGAATCGGGGCCCACCGTGAGGCCTCTTTGGCCAAATTTGGCCTTCCTCACAGCATGGCTTCCCGGTACTTCTTACTGACATAGAAGCTTGGGGTTCCAGGAATGACTCTTCCAAGAGAGACTGGAAGACATTGCGTTGTATTTTCTGACCTAGCCCCTGAGGTCATGTGGCATAACGTCTTCCACATTTGATTGGTAAGAGGCCCACCCAGTTTCAAGGGAAAGAGACATAGATTCCCACCTCTGGATAGGAAGCGATAAGATCTGTAAGATCAGGTAAGGAGGGGACATTTTTGTGAGTAATATAAAAGGTATAAAGCTTATATTTTCTGACAGTAATAAATCCAATGCAAAAGGGTTTTACGATAGTGGAATAACTCAAATCCTTTTTTTTTTTTTTTTTAACTATTCAATGTGTTAAGTTCAGCCTAGAATATTCTGCCAGTTGTAAGAAACTAGACATTGGCAGATATCAAATCGAGCATTATCATCTTCCATCAAGTACTGTATATAAGAGTATAGGAGACATTGGCTAAACCAGGTTATTCCTGTGTCACAAAAGCCAGCTGAGTGAATTCTACATCAGTTTTTATCCATTATCACCCTGTATTTTTACGTATCACAATGCACAGACTCCAATCTTCATTTTTTGCGGTTATGTTAGGAATTCATGAGATCAGTACCTATGTTTTCAACACTTTGAACCTGTACTAGGACCACAGAAATACTTTGACTCCCCCTTGTCTTACTTGGTTGAAGAAACATGGTCACCACCATGGGAACTGGGACCTCATATTTAGATTCCAAAGTGACATAAACTTTGAAATCAGACAAATTATGTTAGCTCTGACCAGGACAGACTCTTGGATTCCGATCAATGGTAATAGGTTTGTCTTTCTGAAATTTCTTTGATATTTCCCAGGAGGAACACAGGAGTACCTCCGAGTGATGCACACAAAAAACCAGTCATTGTGCCTCAGAAGGGCAGCTCCGTGGGGATGGCATTCAGACACTTTCAACAGCTCTGTCATTGCCTCTGATCTCTTTCAGTGCTGTTCTGAGTGACCAGGATTACCAAAGGGGTGAAACAATTGAGGCAGGCACACAATCAGCATTTGTCTCGGGGGAACAAAAAGATTTGTTTTAGATTAGGAATCCACCAAATCATGCTTTTCCAAAAACTTGTGAACTGTTTTACTGTAACATCTATTGTTTTAGATAGGAAAGGCTTTTTAGCATACAATATGTTGCCGACAAGTGTACAATGTACAATTTAGATGATAATAAACAAGGCTCCAAATCCTTTTATGGTGCAGAGCATTTTTTTAAGCAGCATTTGGCAGTATAATGGATGTTGTTTTCACAACTTAAAGTAAAAAGCATTTGATGCAAAACCGCTGTTGCAGAATGACATTGTATTTTAGTGCTTTCTCCAAAAATGAACATCGTTAAAAATAACTTTTAAAAGAAATGATTAAAACCCCAAAGATATAAACTTACCTTAAAGTAGTTAAATGATGGATATCTGTATATTTTAATCTACATCCCAAATTTGGAGATAATGAAGTAAAAAGCAAAGAATGCTCGTGGTTGGACAAATAATTACATATTTTATTTTCTAAAGAGAGGCTTTTTCAAGTCTTTATCTCTTTGAGGCTGGAGTGACTGGTTGGAAGATGGGCTTGCATATTTATTTGAAAACCTTCAGGGCTGTTCTCCGTTCAGCTTCCATTTGGCCCCAAGTCAGGGGCTCTCTGACTAGAGTTGCTGCATTGTTACTCAAAATGCTTAAAAACACAACAAAGGGTAAGGCTTGGGAACCTTTTAAATTGCTGAATATTATCAGCAGGGCAAGTAAAATGTTTTGGGTGCTTCCCACAATACCTTTAAAGCTCCCTGAGGGGAAGGGGGACGTGGAAAAAGACTACAGGATGGGAAAGAAAGAAGAGACAAATGGTTCCCTGCTAGACAGAGCTAGTTGTCACCATCTGGGGAGTGACTTAAGAACTCTTTACTGTGAGTTTGTGTGTGTGTGCCTGCGTGCCTGCGTGTGTGTGTGTGTGTGTGTGTGTGTGTGTGTGTGTTTGCGCGCGCGTGCTGAAGGTATAGATTTAAGCTTGGTCATTATTGCTCAGGAGATCACTATGAAGACGATTGGTATGACACATACATACATTTTTATTTTTACTTTTTTAAGTTTATTTATTAGAGAGGGAGGAGGGGCAGAAAGAGAGAGGGGGAGAGAGAATTCCAAGGAGGCTACAAGCTATCAACACAGACCCCAATACGGGGCTTGAACTCACAAACTGTAAGATCATGACATGACCAGAAATGAAATTGAGAGTTGGATGCTTAACTGACTGAGCCATCCAGCCGCCCCCATTTTTATTTTTAATATTAAAAAAAAAAAAGGCCTCAATGAGCTTGGGTAATAAGGCTGGGGCCATAGATGCCAGCTCAGGGAACCCAGATCTGTCTTCTTAGATTCACCTTGGTCAGGGAGGCACCTCTTCCCTATTAACGATGATCAGGGTAAGGGTTTCCCTTTTTTCTTTCTTTACCAGTGAACTCCTAAGGGATTCTGAGGAAATGACCTTGAATGGTCTCTCAAAAGAAGATGGCAGGTGGTTCTGTTCTCTGTTTTTCAACCTCTGTCCTTTGCTCTCCTCAGACTCTCTGAAATTTGTCACTTTTGTCATTTTCATTTTCAGAAAGTGACAGTTCCCTGGAGATTTTTCACTCCACATCATCTCCTGACCTTTCTCTGAGAGGTTGTTTCTCATTTTGCTGCCAGCTTGCTGCATGGCCCTTTTTTATTTGCAAGTTTTTAGGGTGAATACTTTCTTGTGTGAACTTTCTGTACCTCAGGCTGTATTTTACACTGGGGCCAACTGTCCCTGGTAAAAAAATAAAGTAAAATAGAGAGAGAGAGACACTTACAACACGGATAAGATGAAACACTGACCTAGGTTTTCCTGCAAACTCTTGAATTCTACCATTTGGACTTTCATATCTCAAATCTTAGGCAAATTTGACTTTTCATGATTTCTCTTTGTGTTTTGTAAGCACTTTCATGGAAACTGAAGAGATAGCTGCTTCAAACTAAAGAGTCTGACATTCTCTTAACGTCCTTTTCTCCTTAAACTTGTGTGTGTGTGTGTGTGTGTGTGTGTGTGTGTGTGTGTGACACGAAAGCCTAACATTAATAGATGATCAAAACCATGTGCATTTATATTTTACCCAACCTAGTTTGAAGCATCACTAATATAAGTGAGTAAGATACTAAGGAAGAGTCCTTCATTTAGGGATAAATTCTGACATAAGAAGGGAGAAAAAGAGTTTGGAGAGTATATGTTCCTGACAGCACAAAACTCGAAGTTTTAATGATGGAGAAAATATTTGACAGGTTTTGATTTAAAATAGCGAAATCACCTTACTTGTGGAAATGTGGTTGATTTGTATTTCAGCTGAATTACCTGATTCATTCCAAAGTAAACAGCAAAATATGTATTAAGTATGGGGGGAAAAAAAAAACCCTAGCAATATAATGTATGTATAAGGAAGAAAAGCTCAATGAGTCCCTTCCTTCTTGTTTTAGAAACTTCTATGCAGACCAAGGTAAGCAAAGATAAGTCTGAGGAATTCTGAAAATTAGGACACTATTCAAGGAAGCCTGACTTACATATAAAACTAAAGTTTATATATGTTCTGGTAAGTATAGTTCCTGTACTTACCCAGTTTGGAATGTATTCTTACCTCTCTAAAATTTTCACTTCTCTGAAATCATCTACTTTGCCTGAGATGTTATGTCAAAACATTTTTCCATCATGGGATTTTTCAGATTATTTGGGTGAGTAAGGGCATTTTTCATCCTCCATTTTCTGCTCTTAAGTGAGTAGCAACTGGCAAAAATGGCCCAGGCTAAGGCCTTTTTGGTTTGGAAAAGTGGGGATGGGGGTGGGAACCCTGTAACTGTTCTAAGAATCGAATATATTCACCCAAAGTAAAAGTGATAGAAGCGGTTTCCCCTCTTTATTTTCATTCATTCTTTTAGGAGCTTGGTAAACGTATTAGTTTCTTATTGCTGCTGTAATCAATTACCACAGACCCAGTGACTAAAACAACACAGGGTTATTCTCTACTCTTCAGGAAGTCAGAACATTGTCATTGGGCCAGCCTCAAGGTTTTGATCAGGCTGTTTCCTGCTGGAAGCTTGAAGGGGAGAATCCCTTTCCTTGCCTTTTTCAGCTCCTCTGCTGCCTGCTTTCCTTGCTCACGGCTCCTTCCTCCACCTTCACAGCAAGAGGCAGAACATCTTATTTCCTCTCTGACTCTTGCTTACAGCTTCTCTCTCTGACTTTGACTCCTCTGGTGCCTCTTTGGTGAGGACCCTTGTGATTTCTGGGCACAGCCAGGTAGTAAGGATAACCTGCCCATATCAAGGTCCTTAACGTAATCACATCGGCTCAGTCTATTTTGCTACGTAAGGTTATACGTTCCCGGGTTCTGGAGGTTAGAACGCAGACACCTTTGAGGGGCCGTTATGTATCCCATTCTGTACATCACAATAAACAAATACTGTCTTTTCTTTTCTCGCTGGGCTTACTTTTGAACACGAGGGCAGCAGGATGCCTTAGAGTTATCAGGCACTCTTCTCATAACTGAGGAGAAGAAGTTTAAGCTGCAGCCACTATTATAATTTTAATATTTACACCATCTTGTCTCACAGGGGGTCTCTCTGCTGAAGGTTTATTTATAGAATCTGGGCTTAGGAGCTTCGCTCTTAAACCTATACTGCTGTTTGTAAAAGAGAATGAGGGCAGGAGTATCTAGATGCTGTGAAATAAATTTTAGGAGTGCTTTACTTTTTTGGATTCCTTCCCAGCAAAAACATTTTCCATTTTCCATTTCCCATTTATAGTCTGTGCCATTTTGAAAATGACCTGTCAGGACTTCTAGAGGCTGGCCAATGAGTTTCAAATATTCTTATTGATGGGCTAGATTAATTTTTACACCAAGATTTTTTCCAAAAGCATTAAATCAAGATGCAGGTACTTCAGTCATCTGTTCAGGTTTCACTCAGGTACCACATTTGATGTTGATTTTGTATTCAGAAAAGGGGGGGGGCATTCAATGAAAGGGTTCCTTGAAGCAAGATAGGGACAAAAGAATTCCCAAGATTCTGGCAAACAGCAATGAAAGTTAGAGTGGTCCACAAAGGGCAAAATAGGCTGAATGGTCACAGTCAGAGAACTATACCCCAGACTGGCACAGGAGATGACCCCATACACTCAAGGTTATTTCAGAAGCGCGGGGTGGGGGGGGGGGGTGTCAAGAAACACCTTCAGCCATCACTGCCCCACAGTCTCCCAAAGTTAAATCTATAGGTGTAACTTCTAGGTTTTTCATTCAGTTCCAGAGCAGCCCCTACGCTGGAGTTTTATTCTGCTGATATGGACTTCCATAGGGCATTGGAAGTGCACTCCTTCCCCAGCCGGATTCTCTGTGGAATCATAACACGGGGAGCTGCCGAAGGGTCCAGAGTAAGGGTAAAGACCAGAAGAGCTTCTATTAAGTGCCCATCTTTGAAATCACTCATCAAGTTGCCAAAGATGTCTTTCTCCCCACTGAGTGTTACCACAGTTTTTGTCATAAGGAAATAAGCCCTGGAAAGGCCTCTGTTAGGATTTTTAAATCTCAGTAAATCTGTCTGCATTTCGTTTTAACAAAAAAAAAATTTCAAATTAGTCACCAAAATGCCAACCAAGCCAGTTATCATAAATACTAATCTGAAAGTTTATTTAAGGTAAGATGTTTTTTTTTAACCCTTCAGCTTATAAAGTGACTCAGGGATATGATTTTCAAGAAGTCAGGAATGTGTTTTCCTTGTACTAAAGTACCCATTTTTCTTGAAAAACATCAATATTTTTAAATGTCTGTCTATAAATTAGTTCACACAGATAGTCTTATTTCATTTTTAGTTAATCTAAGAATTGGATTTTTAAAAAATATTTACTTATTTTTGAAAGAGAGAGAGAGAGACAGAGAGCATGAGCAGGGGTGGGGCAGAGAGAGAGGGAGACACAGAATCCGAAGCAGGCTCCAGGCTCTGAGCTGTCAGCACAGAACCCTATGCAGGGCTTGACCTCATGAACCACGAGATCATGATCTGAGCTGAAGTCGAACATTTAACTGACTGAGCCACCCAAGGGCACCTAAGAATTAGATTTTACTTGTTATCATGGGTATTTGCTAATTGCTTATGAAAGTGCAATATCAGGGGCTCCTGGGTGGCTTCATCCGTTGAGCATCCGATTTTGGCTCAGGTCATGATCTGGCAGTCTGTGAGTTTGAGCCCCGTGTCGGGCTCTGTGCTGACGGCTCAGAGCCTGGAACCTGCTTCGGATTCTGTGTCTCCCTCTCTCTCTGCCCCTCCCCTGCTCGCGCTCTGTCTCTGACTCTCAAAAATAAATAAATATTAAAAAAAATTTTTTAAGTGCAAACATTAAATTCATGCCTTCCATAAACAAAACAAAACACTTTTTTTGTTGTTGCAATCCACAGTAAGAGGTACATTTTACAATGTATCCAAAGATATACATAGTATACATACACATTTACATAGTTTTGAAACAAAATTTAATGAAAACTAATTTCCCTTCTTGTAGCTGTACTGTGATATTTCTATTTTATTCTGTTTCTTTAAGAAACCACTTGTTATGACCCACTAAATGGATTTCATGACCAGCAGTATGAAAACCACTGTGTTACGAAATGATACAAAAACCTATTTTTAGTTAGAAACAACAAAACAAACAAAACAAAACAAAACAAAACAAAAACACATGATCCTGAGCAAGTGAAATGAATTATTGGAACACATTGTATTATAAAAAGATTAAAAGTTAAATCCTTGAATCATGAAGATTATGGTTGAAATGAATGTTAAACTTATTTTTGTTTGATTTATAATGACTTCTGAAAGAATGATATTGAGTGACCCAGACTATCAATAAAGATAATTATTTTTTTAAAAACTGCAGTGGTGGTTTTGCCCCGCCCACATTGTTGATATGGTTTCCTCTGGAATCTGTTGTACTGCTTATAAACACCTGTGTTTCCATTTTTAGCATGAGGATTCCATCCAGAATGTCTGCACAAGGTAAATGCATGTATCTAAGGGAATCAGATGTTACTATGTTTTTTCTTTGTGGCCAGCAACCCCTGTCTCCCTCCCCAAAAGAAGTTACAAGGTCTGAGTATTTTTATTCTGGAAAAATACCAAGATTGTCAGCGCTCTATTGGGTCAGAGGAGAAGACACGACTGGGAAAGGTAAGGTTTAGACCAATGAAAGGTGGAGTTTACTTTTGCAAGAGACCTGAATGGGTGTCTAGAAAAGCGTGGAATGACCGTCTTGAGAACCTGAAGCCCAGAAAAGATTAAGACGCTTTTTTATTCTAGAATTCAAATGGAAAATAAGACTAAACTGGGAAATAAGCATAACAAACCAGTTGACTTCTTATTTTTCCAAAGGTGAGTACGTCAGTGCCATCAATATCTATAATCATTTCAAGGTTTTTCTCAACCTCTTTGATGCCTCTGATTTGGAAGTGCCCCAGGCACATCCTCATTATCCTGCCTGCTGCCTGCCCCAGCTGCTTCTGGAAAGAAGTGAGGTTTGTAACTGTAGTTTGGTGGTTGGTGGCCCATGGGTATTTTGTAACCATGTATAAGGCATTTCTGCCGGAGAGACCCCATTTTTCTTACCTTACTCCTCCGGCACATTTTTACTGAATATAAATAACTTCAATTCATCTTCACTTTTATATTGCCTTAGTTGCTGCTTCTAAATGCATTTCACATCAACTGAAGAGTTTTCTAAATGGGTGACCTTCACATCCTTGTACGGGAGAAAATACAAAATGAGACCTGGGATTACCATTTTAAATGGAATTGCTATAGTAGAGAGAAAAATAGCTCCTCGGGGCCCTTGAAGCTGAGTTGATTAGTCACAAAGAGCTAGAGGCAGAACACATCTCCTCCTGCTATTTTAGCTGAATTTCTTGACTGGTTTTTAGGTTCTAGGCTTTAAAATGGAAATCCCCAAAGCAAAGAATGGTGTGTGAAGAATGAGAACATTTGTTCAGCGTCTGGGCCTTCAGATCTGCGCTCATTCACGTGGCCCAACAGTACCATCCATTCTTTCGCCAAATAGTCATTGAGCACTACCTATGTGCCCGGTTTCTACACACACACACACACACACACACGCGCGCGCGCGCGCGCGCGCACGCACCCACGCACACTCACGCACGCACACACACCACCTATATTTTACATAGGTATATAAGTATCTTTCAGAAAGTGCTAGAGAAAACAACAGTATGTCGAAAGAGCAAAAAAGAGTGTGGTAGGCAGGCAAGCTCGCTCAATTAGGGTGACCTGTGACCAGAATCCTAAAGTAAATGAGAAGAAATGTAAACGTGTATAAACCCACATGTGGGAGCTGCTTGGCATGTTTAAGGAACAGCAGGACGGTCCCAGTATCTGGAGCTGAGTGAGTGAGTAGTATGTGATGAGGCCACAGAGATAAGGCCTTAACCTCCTTCTCTTCCTCCTCCCTCCCTTCATCCGTCCTTCCTTCCTTCCTTCTGTGTATTCATTTGCCCAACAGTTAGATTCATTTGTTTCAATTTGCTTCCAGTGTCAATTTTATTTTTCTGTCCATATTGATTTAATTCCATTTTCAACTAGGTAGGATATTAAGACGCTTTCGAAACCCAAAACCATGCAAACTGATATACTCCGAGAAATGTCGCCCCCTCCTGTCTCCCTTCCGTCCCGTCCCTGCCTTATGGACCACCAGCTTCATTATTTTCTGGGTTTTTATTATTCCTGTGTGTTTTGTTTGTTTGATTTTGGGGGGGGGGGGTAAGGATAAGAAAACAGGTGCATATTTTCTTATTTTCTCTTCTTTGTTATGAAAATTTTGGCATTTTAAATATGGTCTTTTGTACTTTGCTTTTTTTCCACTTGCTAATATCTCCTGGAAATCACAGTTGAATAGACTCCCACCGGGTGTAGCACACTAGTTTATCTGATTAATCTCCTACTTGAACATTTAGGAAGTTACCAGCGTCTTACAATTATAAGTAATGCTGAAAACGAGTAACTCTGTGCATATTTTGTATTGATGAATGTGTATCTTCAGGATACATCCCCAGAAGTGAGACCTGCTGGGTCAACAGCAAATCCATTTGTAATTTTGTTACTTGTCCTCCATTGGGGTGATATCATTTTATGTTCCCAGCAGCAATGTATGAGAGTGCCTGTTTCCCCAAGGCCTTACCAAGAGACTGTATCGTCAAGCTCTTGAATTTTTGCCAGTCTGTTGAATGAGAAATAGTATCTCAGTGTAGTTTTAATTTGTACTCCACTTATTGCTAAATGGAACATCTTTTCATATGGTTTTAACAGACATTTTTAGATCCACTTTGTGAATCATCTGTTCATATCTCTTGCTGATTTTTCTATAGAATATTTTCTGTCAATTAAAAAAACTTACCGTAGGGGGGGTCTCGATGGCTCAGTCAATAAGCGTCCAGCTCTTGATTTCTGCTCATGTTACGATCTCATGGTTCGTGAGTTCGAGCCCCACGTCAGGCTCTATGGGGACAGCGTGGAGTCTGCTTGGAATTCTGTTTCTCCCTCTCTCTCTGCCCCTATCCCTGCCTCTCTCTCTAAAAATAAATCAACATTTAAAACATTTATTGTATATTAGAGATGATAGCCTTTTTGTTTTCTGAGATCTATGTTGCAAACGTTATCTTGCAGTTTGACACTTGTCTTTTGATTTTGTTCTTGGTGTTTTTGTTTGAAAGTAGATCAATTCCTGGACTTTCTAGTCAATTCCATTGATCTTTCTCTCAATTCATGAACCTGGATGTGTTTTGAAGGTAGAGATGATAGGGTTTGGTGATGAATTTTATGTGGGGCATCAGAAAACGAGGAGTGAGGCATGACTCTTAAGATTTTGACCTGAACAAGCAGAATGTTAGAATTTCCACTATGGAGAATTCTGTTTTTGTGGAGAATACCAGGAGTTCTGCTTTGGTGATTTGAAATCTGAGATGCCCGTTAGACTCACTGGTGGAGATGTGAGAGGGCAGATGGCAGCAGGTATAGAATTAGGGAAAAGTCAGGACAGAGACATGAAGACTTAGCCACGTAGAGACAGAATTTAAAACCATAAAACTGTTAGGAGGTTTTGATGAAAGCACTATGTCCACTTTGGGGATACATATCCTGATATCTTGAGGGTTTAAGTCACTCCCCAAGGAAAGCGCACTTGTGGGCCATGAATCTAGGGCTTGGCCTCTGTATTAGTCACCCAGGGCTGCTGTAACAAAGTACCACTGACTGGGTGGCTTAAACAGCAGAAATTTGTTTTCTTCTAATTCTAGAGGTTGGAAGTTCGAGATCAAGATGTCAGCGAGGGTGTTTTCTTCCGAAGCCTCTCTCTTTGGTTTGCAAGTGGCTGTCTTCTCCTATGTGTTCACACAGGCTTTCCTGGATAGCATGTCCTTGTCCTAATATCTTCTTATAAGGACGTTGGTTGTATTGGATGAGGGCCCATGCTGATAGCCTCAGATTAACCTAATCACCTCTTTATTTTTGTTTTTAAAAATGTTTATTTATTTATTTTGGGAGAGAGATTGAGAGTGAGATTGAGAGTGCATGTGCACATGGGTGTGGGCAAGAGAGAGTGGGGAGGGGCAGAGAGAGAGGGAGAGAGAGAATCCCAAGCTGGCTCTATGCTGTCAGTGCAGAGCCCGATGTGTGGCTCAAACTGACGGATCATGAGATCATACCTGAACTGAAACCAAGAGTTGGACACTTAACTGACTGAGCCACCCAGGGACCTCTAACATAATCACCTCTTTAAAGACCTCATTTCCAGATACAGCCACATTCTGAGCTATCAGGGGTTAGACTTTCAACAAATGAAATTTGGGGGTATAACACTCCTCTTTCCATGATATCAACTTGTTACGTGTTTGAGAGGAAATAGGGATTTAGAGTCTAAAGGAACTTATTGTTTCATAAAAGACTTAAAATGATGATTACTCTGATGCTCAGGAGTTAACATTTCTCCTCTATTTGGAGAATATTTAGGTGGATGATATAAACACAATTGATAAGTAATATGATCCCACAGTCCTCAGATCTGCTCTCAGGGAGAAGGCCTTGTCCTCTCCAGGAAACACAAGATCTGGAAAAGCCCCTGACATAGAATTATCACAGCAGTAAATTTGGGTCTTGTCTGGGGGAAAGAAGGAGGAACATATTTTACAATTCTTGCTAATGTTTATCTCAGAGAAGTTGTTCTTTGACTACTAACTAATGTGGATTAATGGAAGTCAGAAACATCTTTTAGGTAAACAACAAACAAACAAACAACAACAAAAAAACATACCCTAAACTCCATCCATACACTTTCAGTTAGAAGTAACCCCAAGGAAACTTTGCCTTTCAGCTGTAGTCTTTAGTTATATATAGAAATCAGGAGCCTAGACTTCTAAATTGTTGTAATTGATTTGTTAAACATTTGTATTTTTGGAAGTACATTAAGAAGAGAAGAACCAATCTGTCTGGGCCTCATGGAATGTTTCCATAACGTCTCCAAGTCACCTTTACTTGTAAAGGTCCTAAAAGTACTTTTCTGCACTATTTTGTAATCTGTTTTTCAATATTTTTTGCTACTGGGTTATTATTCACTAAACTACAATGTCCTGGTGCTGGAAAACATCTTCATAAATTACAAACTGCAACTCATCGAGATTCTACAGGAGACAAATTGCTTCAAGTTTGCCTTCCAAGAATTTATAGTTATTTCCTAGTAACTTTGTCACTGACATCTGTGATAATGTTTTTGGAATTAGAATATGTTCTCTAACATTTTTGCTTCTCAGAATAAATGATCTGAATGGAGAAAAATCTGCTTGAAGATGTTAGGCTGGAATAGAGGCTGAGACAACTTTGATTTTAGCTGATATTTAAATATTTAAAAAAAAAATACCATTTATTTATTATTTTTGAGAGAGAGAGATAACAAGAGGGGGAAGGGGCAGAGAGAGAGAGAGAGAGAGAGAGAGAGGCACAGAATCTGAAGCAGGCTCCAGGTTGTGAGCTGTCAGCACAGAGCCCGACGCGGGGCTCGAACTCACAGACCGTGAGATCATGACCTGAGCCGAAGTCGGACGCTTCACCGACTGAGCCACCCAGGTGCCCCTTGAATAATTTTTTTTTAAAGTATAAGTTTGGAGGGCTATTAAGACAGAATATTCCAATTGCCTTGGGTTGCTTAGGAAAGTGACACTGGGGCAGGGACGGTATTTGGATAATGGCAGCCTATCAGCTGACATCGTGGTGGGTAATGGACAGAAGAATGTATAGACACTGTAAAAGGAAATAAACACAAATCAGACCAAAATGTCAGTGTTGATCAGTCAATGAAGGTTAACTCATCCTTAAAAGTAAGAAAATACGCCCTACTTAGAGCAAAATGTGGGAAAGAAATAACTTCTGATCACACGTACTGCCCATCTTCGTTGGATGGACCTTCATCTTTAAGAACCAACCTTGGTTCTCTCTTCTGTGGGGTGCCTAGGCTTCGCTCACAAACGTTAGCTCCACCTCGAGTTATTCAGGTAGTCACAAAGGTACACGGCCAGGACTGAATATTTCAAATGCGGACACAACACTGCATCCCTGTTTTGGCATTTCTTTTTTTGTCGGTAAACAAAAGTCGCTGCGGCTGCCGGAGACCTCTGGAAACGCTAGTGGATACCAATGACTTGAAGACTCTGCTAACGAAACCACCTCACTGGCCGTGTGCTCAGTGTGCCCTTTAGGAGCTGTGTTCCTCAAATGAAATGGTTTCAGAAGCGTCAGTCTTCCCAGACAGGATGCCCCTCTCTCCTGTGGGCCTGACTCTGCTTCCTGTCCTTTGTCACTGTATTTTGGGGGAAAGTCATTCAGGACTCTCCTGTCCAGATGTTTTTAGTTCACTTGATTCTGGCTGCTGCCTTTCTGGCAAATTCTGAAAACATCTCAAACCCAACCTCACCCACCCCAACAAAAACGTCAAACAGGTTAAATACAGGTCTCCCTGGCTCTATTGTGATCAGCCCTTCCTGCGTTGGTTGTTTTTGTTTGTTTGTTTTTAAGTTTATTCAGTTTTGAGAGACAGAGAGAGACAGAGCATGAGTGGGGGAGGGGCAGAGAGAGAGAGAGGGAGACACAGAATCCAAAGTGGGCTCCAGGCTCTGAGCTGGCAACACAGAGCCCGATGCGGGGCTTGAACCCACGAACTGTGAGATCATGACCAGAGCTGAAGTCAGTCGCTTAACCCACTGAGCCACTGAGTATCAGAATTCATCGCTTGCTTTAGAGAGTTGTGAAATGGCAAAGTGCATGTGCTGAGCCCTTTAAATGCTGTCCTGTGGACTTGCTGTGCCCCTGGGCCACAGAGAGAGATAAGCTCTGGGACCTTGCCACGTGACCTAAACTGTAGTTTTGGGTCAGGTTTACTTTTATTCTACTCCTGATAGGATCCACTGGAGGGACAATAGAACCGTAGCTTTGTTATCACCAGAACACAACAGAAAGGTCTGGAACTTCTTTATTTTTTAATTAATTAATTAATTAATTAATTTTTTAGAGAGAGTGAGTGAGCAAGTGCATGAGTTGGGGAGAGGCAGAGAGAGAGGGAGAAAGAGAATCTCTTGCAGGCTCCTTGCTCAGCGTGGAGCCCAGTGTGGGGTTTGATCTCACGAACCTTGAGATCATGACCTAAGGTGAAATCACAGGCTTAACCACCTGAGCCACCCAAAGGCAGGACTGGGCCTTCTTGAAATCATACAGATATGTGTAAGAAAAAGTGAAAACCCCTTGATCTCTGAGACCACCTCCCCCCATCCTCAATCAGTGTATAATCAAGAATATGCCTTTATAACGTTTTTTTCTCTAAATTCATATAGGCAGAAAGTTAATGAATAGGGTGAGTTCCCATTGTGGAAATAAATGAAGACCCTCCCCCGCCCCAAATGAGAACAAGCAGACTATGTATTCAGAATTTGCTACAGCAAGGGAGCCAGCCACCATCACTTGCGTTCAGCAGAGACCCAAAGGCAGGCAAAGAAGAGGGAAATCCTTGCGGGGGAAGAGGGAAGGTATAGGATAAGTCCTGATTGGAGGTTGTTGGCATGGGGAAGCTGCAGGTGGGCTAATCAGAAGTAGGGCATCTTATATGATTGCTTGGGGGTACATATTTGGCTTTTTCCTATTGGTCCAAGGGTGTGAGCAGGGTTAAAACTAGGGAAGCTTAAGGGCACCTAGGTGGCTCAGTCGGTTAAGCATCCGAGTTTGGCTCACGTCATGATCTCTCGGTTCATGGGTTTGAGCCCCACTTTGGGCTCTGTGCTGACAGCTCAGAGCCTGGGACCTGCTTCAGATTCTGTGTCTCCCTCTCTCTCTGCCCCTCTCCTGCTCTGTCTCTGTCTCTCAAAAATGAATAAACATTAAAAAAAAATTTAAAAATTAGAGAGCTGTCAGTTAATAAATAATCAAGTCTTGGCTGTTTGGCACCAAGTGCTACCAGGGTAAGTGACTTCCTGGGCTGTTTGCTACAGAGTTCTATTTTTATTCAGGGTCTAACCTTTCTGTCTGTATATGGAGTCTCTCACCACAAGTACTTATTTATTCATAGGTACTCTAAATATCCTGAATATGTTCCCATTGTCTGTTGTATACTGGAAATCATGATTTCTCCCAGACTGTTGTTTTTCATACTTATAAAAGTGTTGTTTTACATTTTTATATAAGCAAATCTTTTTCTTCATGACTTTGAAAATATGTAGCTTTCTAAAGAAGGCCACCCTCTTTATAATATTACAACAAATGTCTCCTAAATTTCCTTTTAATGTTATTGTGGTTTAAAAAATAGCTTTGTGATCCAGACAAACTTAATTTTTGCACACAGTGTCAGAAGGAACTACAGCTTTCTTCCCTTTTCCAAATGGGTAGTCATTTGGAGTTACGCATTCTTCCCCCATCGGCTCAAAAACCCATGTGCTTGCTTCTGGGCTTTGCTCTTTCGGTCTATTTTTCTGCTTTCAGACTAAAACATCACAGTTTATTTTCAGGAAAATATCCTCTTCAGTTTTAGTTTCTTTCTTTAACTTGCATCATTGAGAAAAGTTTTTATTTTTTTTTTAAATAGAGAGAGAGAGAGAGAGAGAGAGAGAGTAAGGGAGAGGGGCAGAGAGAGAGAGAGAGAGAGAGAGAGAGAATCTTGAGCAGACCCCAACCCTGGGATCATGACCTGAGCCAAAATCAAGAGTCAGAAGCTCAAATGACTGAGCCATCCAGGTGCCCCAAGAGAAGTATTTTTTTAATTTCAATTTTCATAGGCTTTCCCTCTAGGTATTTTATAAAATTATTGCTTCATAGCACAAGAATGTGGTCTAATTTCTGCTTTTTGATTACTGAAGATTATTCTGGTCTAACTATGTCAATTTTTGTGAAGTTCTAATAAGTTTCTGAAAGTAATGTATATTCTCAATTTCTTGGCTTAAACATCCAGTCTTGTTATGATAAACCTCAAATCCTCTATGACCTTACCGTCTTAAACAGTTTCTAAGACATTTATATTAAATTCTCTCAGTACAATTATGGATTTGCCAATTCCCCCCTGAATATCTAACAGCCTCAACTTATATTAAAGCAACGTGATTAGTTGTGTAAATGTTCATGAGTATTATAGTGTCTTGGTGGATGCCAGATCTACTATCTTGGATGCCTCTTTCCCAGTGTTGGAACGCACATCCGTAATTGGGAGGTGAATGGAAATCAAAGCAGAAAGCGACTAAATGTGGATTATTTTTACCTGGACACAACTGGGGCTCATAGTCTCCTCAAAAGAAAACATCTCATGACAAAGTCCTTTACCTGAGAAGTAGCAGACTCCTCCTGGGACTGTCCGGAATCACCACAGCCACAATGTGACCATGAGCCCTTCCTGCCCTGGTGTTTCTGTTTCCACATAGTCCACTGCCCATTTAATTACTTACTTTTAGACTTTAAGACAATTAATTAGAAAACCTTTGGGTTTGCTGGGCTTTTTTGTCTTGGCAATGTTCCTTTCATGCTCTTACCATTAAGTATTGATTCTGTAGGTCAGGCTCTCCCATTCCGAGTACCTTTTACTATGCGCTTGTTATACTATCTTTAGATAAAAATGTTGCGATGGGAAAGAAGTGGCTGTTTAACGGCTATTAGGTTACTTTTTTGAGTTGAGATGTCACGCATTCAGCGAAAGGGTGCTTGTTCTCCACCAGCCTATAGGTCTGTTTTGTAGCTCTCAAGACTTGGAAATCACTGAATTCCAAAAAGCTGCGATTTCTTGTACAAGCAAGGGTGGAGAGTACCCAGAACTATACCAGGGGTTGTGAGTGCCATGGCCACTGTGACCTTAATGGATAGTTTAGTTTTTGTGGATTTTTTTTTCTTTTCAATAGGGGCAATTAAAAGTATAACTAATGCAATCACATTTGTATAATGTTAGTAGGATTAATGTTAGTAGGATTCACGTGTAAATTACTACATTCTAACAACCCATTTGTATGTCAGGCTATACATCCCCGTTTTTTATAAAAATGGACATTAGCTGGAAACTACTAGTAACAGTAGAGAACACAAAAGAACCCAAAGAATATTCCTTGAAGTATTGACAAACATTTTAGGGAGAAAACACCCTCGCTTAAAGACCATTAGAAAATGGTAGAATACACAGAGAACTGCTAACTGTAACAGCATTGTCTGTAAACTTTCCAGAAGCTCAGAGAAATTTTCTTCTTATATAGATATACCTTGGTTATTCCAGACATAGCTTTTACAGACAAGACATCTCTTCCTAGTCCTATAATTTTGAGCAGGCCAGGTAATTTAAGGAAGTTGGGAGCATAGAACATTTCTTCTCTGTCTTGGGGTCTCGATCTCTCCCAATTATGCAAAAGAAAAAGGCAAACCTACGTCTGTCGAGTGCCAGTCATTTGCTGAGTACTTTTATATGCCCTATTCCACTTTATCTTCACCACAAACCTGCAGTGTTAGGATCCACTTACAGATGATAAAACCGCAGTTCGGATTAAGTTTCATATTTGAATTGCTGAGCTTCGAATCAGCAGGGCCAGGCTTTTATACCAAGTCAGAACTTCCGGTCTTTCAAAATCATTATCGTGTCACGGGAAGCTCTTGGTTATATCTGGGAGTCAGACAGTAGCTGAGAGTAACCTGGGGACCCACTACTTGTGATTAGCATCTGAAGTGGGGGCAGTCTGGTAACGTGGAGCTCTTAACCTGTGGGGACTGTGCTAACTCTAGCCAATTCGTGTCCCATAACTCACACAGCTGGCGTCAGAAGAGTTTAGTAGAGGAGAAGAAACACAGGAATGCTTTTCCTATTCCACAACAACAAATTACCAATACCTTTGTAACAGAGACAGCGATTCAAATGCTTAGTCCGGTTTGAAGTATGAAGAATACATTATGATTCGTAGGACTGGATGACTTCTTTACTTATTATCATCTACCATGTTTTCTTAATAAAATAACATGGAGCAGGGGAGCCTGGGTGGCTCAGTCAGTTAAGCCTCCAGCTTCGTCTCAGGTCATGATCTCGCTGTTAACCTAGCTTGAGCCCTGTGTCGGGCTCTGTGCTGGCACCTCAGAGCCTGGAGCCTGCTTCGGATTCTGTGTCTCCCTCTCTCTGTGCCCCTCTCCCACTCATGCTCTGTCTCTGTCTCTGTCAAAAATAAATACACATTAAAAAAAATTAAAGGGGCACCTGGGTGGCTCAGTCGGTTGAGCAATCGACTTTGGCTCAGGTCATGATCTCACGGTCCGTGAGTTCGAGCCCCGCGTCTGGCTCTGTGCTGACAGCTCAGAGCCTGGAGCCTGCTTCGGATTCTGTGTCTCCCTCTCTCTGCCCCTCCCCTGCTCGCAGTCTGTCTCTCTCCCTCTCAAAAAATGAATAAACATTTAAAAAAAATAAAAATAAATAAAATGACATAGAGAAAAACAGAAAATGATCACCCTGAGTTTCTAATGGATTGTTTACAGGCTATCCTATTCAATATTAGAGACGCTAAGGCATCATGGTTAACAGCGTGGACATTGGAACTATGAAGACTAGATTTTACATGTTTCCAGCTATGTGACCGTGAGCACATTATTAATCGAAGACCCAGTTTTCCCACTTGTAAAGTAGGCAGAGTAATCACAAGTGCCTCACAGAGATCTGAAGGGATGAAATATGATAATGCGTGTTCTTTATACATTGAATGACTGGTAGTGAGTGCTCAATAAATGTCAGCTATTACAGAGACGCTTTCTATATGAAAAGTGTGTTCTGATTACATTTAAAATGGAAATTTGGCAGATAAAGGACAGAAGCTCAAACCCAAATCTTGCCAGCATGTTATTTTTTGTTAATGATATTAGCAGGATCAGAATGACTTTCCGTTCATCTGGACAAGTGCACAACCCCTGACCCTGTGAACTTGGGTGTTGTGGAAAGCTAATCATCCCCAGCAATGTTAGTGTCAGGGCAAAGCACCAGCTGGAGGAAATTTAATCAGAGATACATCTTCCACGTTTTTATGTTACATTTTATATACATTTAACCTAACTAGAATATTCATAGAATAGGAATAGAGAATTCATAGAATATTCACGAATATGGCTTCTTATACCTCTCATGTCTTATTTCCTGGGTTTATACATTCTTCCATCACACACACACGCACGCGCACACACACACACACACACTCTATTCAGATAATCATTTATCAGCTGATTTATTGATAATTGAAGAACTCTGTTGGCTAGAAGATGTCACTGATCATGAGCTGACTCCGTAAACAGGGAAGAGAAACTGTTGTAGAAAAGGGGTCGGAGAAGCAGAAGAAAGGGAAAGAAAAGACACTAATAGAAAATGCCAAATAGAAGAGAAAAACCATCATAAATAAAAATATGGAGACCAAGGGGAAGCCATAAGGAAAAGGAGTATTTGTTTGGCGTGAAAAATTAGTGCATGGATGACTGAAGGAGAAGAAATATTTGAGAATTTCTTATGACTGTCACCTGCGCTTACATTTCATACTGTTTCCCTTAGCTAATTTCCCTAAGGAAAAGAAGGCTATTGTCCATCTACAGCACTAAGAGAAAGTGCAAGCGTAGACCGTAGTCACATTAAACATTTGCCATAGCTTTATGTGCTTACTCTTCACAAACACTGGCTTAGTTGCAGTTTGCTGGCTCTACACTAGAACTTGAAAGAGGGTTACACGCTGAGAAATAAGATGATTATCGGGGTTCCCAGGTAAATAGGGCAGCGTACTGGTCAGAAGAGCCAGTGTCACCACCAAGACATAGTTTTCCCATCTGTATGTAGAAATCATCGTATGCGTCTTTCCTTCATACCCGAACAACAAATGAGTCAATGACTAGATGTGGCCAATGAGGTGGAAACACACTCCCTTACGTTTAACACTGTAAAGCAGCAAATTGCAAATGGATTGCAAGGTGGCGAGGTCCGGGAGGGGGCAGTAATGACAGTTTAGAGCACCAGTCTCCAAAGGAAGGATACGCCATCCAGTCTGCAAACAAGATTCAGGCGAATGTATATGCATATCGGATGCAGAGTGATTGGTTGCCGGGCTAGGCTTCCATCACACAGAGAGGACAAAGGAAGATTCTCATTTGGGGAGTCTGAGCAGCCTGAGAGAATTATGACCTGAGCTGAAATCAAGAATCTAACACCCAACCAACTGAGCCACCCAGGCATCCCAAAAGATTTTTTTTGGAGATTAAAAATTGAAAAACTCCATGAGAAGTTGAAAGTAAAGTTAGAGAAATAGTCAGAAAGTAGAGCAACAAAGAGAAAACATAGGTGAGAAGCGATAAGAAACTTAGAAAACAGTCCAGAAAATCTAATACATATAAAAGAAGTTTAAAAGGAACAAGAATGTGCCATTTGAAACAACATGGATGGAACTAGAGTGTTACTATGCTAAGCAAAATAAATTGGCCAGAGAAAGACAAATACCGTATGATTTCACTCATATGTGGCATTTAAGAAGCAAAACAGATGAACATAGGGGAAGGGAAGGAAAAACAAAATAAGATAAAAACAGAGAAGGAAGCAGACCATAAAAGACTCTTAAAGATAGAGAACAAACAGAGGGTTGATGGAGGGGAGGTGGGTGGCAGGTGGCATAAATGGGTGATAGGCATTAAGGAGGGCACTTGGGAGGGTGTTGGATGTGTACGTTGTTCAGTTCTACTCCTGCAACCAAATACTATGTTATATGTTAACTAACTTGAATTAAAAGAAAAACTTGGAAGAAAATAAATAACTTGTATTTTTTAAAAAATGAACAAAAACAGAAAATATAGAAGATAGGAAATCATAAAAATTGAAGGCATTTCTTCAGGACTAAAGGTCACGAATGTCCAGATTAAGAGGGGTCCTAGAAGGCCCAAACAATGAACGAAAGTAGGTCTACGTAAGGCACGTCATTGTGAAATTTCAGAACTGGGCACAGGAAAGATTCTCAAGGCGTCCATATGGGAAAACAAATCATATACCAAATGTTAAATACCTTATCAACTCTGTAAGCTAGAAAAGCGGAGAATTCCTTCGAAACTCAACAAGAATATTATTTCCTAGGTAGAATTTAATACAGAGCCAAAATATCAATCAAATAAGAGGATAGAGTACAGATGTTATCAAACGTGACGGACATCATTTTCCAGAAAATGCGACACACCCAAACTGAGGGAGCAGGAAAAAAACATGGAACACAGGAAACAAGAAATCCAACACAGAAGAGAGGGAAAAGGAACCTTTGGGACAAGAGTGAGGAGGGATTTCAAGAAGGCTGCTCTGTACCCAGGATGCAGGGTCAATGTGCCACAGGTTTAGATGGAAAATCTGTAGCCAGGGACAGTGCAGAATGCTTTTCTCTGTTGTGGACCTTCCCCCAAACCAGAGGGAAGAGATAGGTACCAGGAAAGTCACTGAAACCACTGATAAGATCCAGGATGATATATGATTGAGAATGGAGGGTGGCATAATAAAAAATTATGGTCTACGGTAGCCTGGGTGGCTCAGTCGGTTAAGCGTCTGACTTGGCTCAGGTCATGATCTCATGGTTCGTGGGTTTGAGCCCCGTGTTCGGCTCTGTGCTGATAGCTCAGAGACCAGATCCTGCTTCAGATTCTGTGTCTCTCTCTCTCTCTGCCTCTCCCCCACTACTGCTGTCTCTATGTCCTTCAAAAATAAATAAATGTTAAAAAAAATTTAGAACATTTAAAAAATTATGGTTTACATGAAAGATTGATGTCATTTTTTTTTTTTTAAATTGAAATCTTGGTAAGAGCTTGTGGTTCCCATATACAAGAATGAAGAAGAAAACACAATCCTACCTGAGTAAGAATATATCACCCTTATATCCAATCCTTCAGATGCTACACTATTTTTCCATTAATGAGGGATAGGTACCTCTGGGAATGTGATGGTTGCCACTTTTATTTTGAGAGATCATAATCATTATGCATAATAGAAGCAAGGACTGTATCAAAGTCAATCCTGGCAGGAAATCTGGAAGGCTGGGAATGTCTTCCCCTGATGGAGCAGTCAGGGGGAGAAGAGAGTCCTTATAAAATAGGACAAGGTCTGTAGCTCAGTTTTGCTTTAAGGAATCCCATGCTCTTTACATGGGTAGCTATGTTGAAGAACATAGAAAAATTGTTTTTTCTCTGGCAACTGAGGTGTTCTGTGTGACTGATTTTCAGTTCAATTCTGGGAGATTTCTGATTGTTATTCCTCACATAGACCACTCCAAAATACATGGCTTTGTATTTATTAATCTTTATTAATCTTAATTAATCTTTATTAATCTTAAGATCTAGAATTCTAGGGGCACCTAGGTGGCTTAGTTGGTTACATGTCTGACTTTGGCTCAGGTCATGATCTCACAGTTCGTGGGTTTGAGCGTCGTATCGGGCTCTCTGCTGACAGCTCAGATTCTGTGTCTCCCTCTCTCTCTGCCCCTCCCCCCACTCGTGCTCTGTCTGTCTGTCTGTCTGTCTCTCTCTCTAAAATAACATTAAAAAAATTAAAAAAAGACTAGAATTCTAGTGATTTTGTCAAAGAAATATACACTTATTAGATTGTTTTAGTATGCTTTGTATGCTTTAGTATGCTTTGTTTTGTATAAATTAACAACTATGGCCAGTTTAGAATATGTAAGTGTTTGGGATGACATTAGCATTAGTGAATGTCTTTGAGAATTTCACTGGTGAGGTGCTGTTTTTTCTTTGTGCCTCAGGACATCAGGAGGACGTGTCATGGCCCCATCAGCCACAAGGACTACCTGGAAATGGAACATGTCTCCACACCTATGACAGTGGGTATTCTCTCTTCTTAATTGATTTTGATCCATGCTTTCCCTCAGACAATTTGAACCATGCTGTCAAAATCCATCTATTCAATTCATTAAAGTCTTCTCTCTTGAATTTTTGTGTCAAGATTTGACAGATAAAATAATGATAACTAATGGTTATTACTGAAAAATGAAAATGACTTTGCTTTTGTTTACAAAAGTTACTAATGAAGTTCAAAGGCAATTTTTGTTTTGTGAAAGGAAAAATTGTTTTAAGTTTATTTTCACCTGACTAGGAGAGATCAGAAATAGTTCAGTTGCAGCCTATCTGAATTAATTGCTTATGTAGAGAACTTGCAAAGGAATTTCTGCATTTATGTTTTATGGCCCTAATTCTAACGTCAGATTTTTTTAAAAAAATTGTATTTCATAGCTGATATCTTCTGTGGTTTATCCTCAAGAAAATCATATTTGTCATGGGCGATTCTGCAGAGTCTCTTTGGTTTGCCTAGAAAACATACCATTCAATCCTTTTATTTAGTTGAAAATAAACAATGAGGACCAGCCCATTGTGAAACTGTCAGACCGTAACTGTTACAAAGCACACGAATTAAAATATATATTGGAAGTTGCTTTTAAAGACAGAAGAGCTTTTAATGCCATCTGCTTTGCATTAACCCAGCAAAACTCCTATCTGACGTACAACTCACTATTTTGAGTACCATTTGGTATTCCCAAAGTTTCTGAATATCGGCTTTGAATCTTATGATGTGAATGAAGTTAAAAATCACACAGCTGGTTATGTAACTTACAGTCATAAACTTCAGGTGTGAAAAATAAAGGCAACTTTATTTTTTAATTCTGAACTCAGAATAGAATGCTTCCGTTTCTTACTCAGCCAAATAGCAGGAACTTTTTTTATCCGGTTACTTTCAAGCAATCTGTGTTACTTGTAGATTTGATCTCAAGTGTCTCTGGTAAATAGATCTAGGGTTTCCACTTCCTCTTTATTCTCCCTCTTCTTCCGAGGTTGAGCGATGTTCAGGGGTGGGATTGAGAGAGGCACGTGGTTTTACTCCCCATGTGCAAAGGGTACTTGAGCGTATCACACAGTTGGGTGTGTATCTGTATGTCTGTGTGTAAATACTCGGGGAACGAAGGACCCCTGCTTAATGCATGCCTCTGTGGATGGCACTGCCACTTTGGATTGGGTTGGAAAGGATGATTGTATGAGGCATATTTTGGAATACAGATTGTGAGTCTAATTTAAAGATCCTAGAGTATGTAAGGAGATTTCAAATTCCTGGTTGTCCTTTTGTCAAGAAGTTCTAGGTTTGTCATGGAAGGAAAAACACTGCTGAGAGAGGCTGAACAGCTCCATTAATGTTAATATAAGATGCTTTGAATAATCAGGCCATACCTATATATGTATATATAGATATAGATGCATGCATATATGAATATAAATTTACATATTAATGAATAACTATTTATATGTTAATATACACAATATAAATATGCACACAATGAATTTACATATTATATACATATGTGAATATATGACTTTACACACAAATATACACACTATATTTCTCTTATTTGAATTTAAAGCATTTTGACTCATATCTCTATATATGTTTGAAATTTTGTAAGATTCTACAGGGGTATATACGTCACACACTCACACAAAGCAATTAATGCTCTCCATTCCAACCTTTTCCCCATTATTCAAGATACTTAGGTGAAATATGTTCTTGGAATACCATGAGCCTAGAAGAAAACTTTGGTGAGACTCCTGTGCATAATCTTGTCGCTTCCCCATGGCAGGGCTGTGAAATCCATAAAGGAGGTGTGAGAGTCTTCCCACTTCTCATTCACACTTGTACAACTGCACCCACTCACCCCAGAAGTGTTTCTAACGGGAGCTGTGCACCTCCCCCCTCCCCGGCCCCTCTGCTGTCCCTTCAGCACTGCCTCTCCTCAGGCCTTCAGGGTCCTCTGAGAATCTAGGGCCGGGCTCAAGCATGAGAGTGCCTTGTGCCTTCCTGTCTTGTGTGTGCAAAGTGGACACAAAGAGATGAAAGAGAATAAGACTCCAAATAATACAACCACGTGCAAATGTACAGCCAATTGGTTGCCGTGGAAAATTTCCTGAGAGCCGTGAGCCTTGGATTCTAAACTAAGCTCAGGATGTCTGGTGTCAGAAGGTGACACGCTTTTGTCCCACACCCCAACACCTCAGGCTTTGAAGTTTTCTTCACCTGATTTTACACAAGGGAGGAGAAAGGGAACACGGTCCACACTGTCCTGCTCTCATGCAACTTTTTAAAGAGCAAAATCAAGGCGAGAGCTAGGCTCGCACAGCCTTGAGGTGACAGGGAATTTCTGGCCATCTTGTTGGAAACTAGACTCTTCAGAAATAACGTAATCTTTTTCAGAATGTCATTTTTGCCTTCTTGGCATGAATGTATAAATCATTAGTACTCCGTGGAAAGGGGCTTTTTTTTTTTTATTTCCCAACCATCAGAACTCTAAAAGTTTATTTGTTATTGCTGAAAATGTGTGGATTTTGGAGGTTACCGGCATACTCAATCACTCCACTTTATTAGCACATTCAGAGTGATTGCAGAAACTAGTTGGCAGGGCTCTGGAAGAAATACTGATATAATCTCTCTGAAGGGGGCTGAGTCCCTTTACTCCAGAAGAAGGAGGCTGGGTCCCTTTACTCCAGAAGAAGGAGGCTGGGTCCCTTTACTCCAGAAGAAGGAGGCTGGGTCCCTTTACTCCAGAAGAAGGAGGCTGGGTCCCTTTACTCCAGAAGTGAGCAAAATAGGATACCCCTATCCTATTGTTACTCATGTCTTGGAGGAGGCTGGGTGCCATGGTTAGTTGTCATTTCTGGTGTCTGTCCCCATCACGAGGACCACTACTCCCCACAGCGTAGAAAGGGATCTAGAAATGAATGCGGCCATGTTAAAGTTTGCCTTCTTTTTTCTTTTAAATATCCACTAGCCTGCTTGTTGATCCCCACATGCATCCAACCAAAAGTAACTGAGTGTGAATGGATACAAGTATCTGAAGAATTAGACACAAAGCAATGTTTCACGATAGATTTCAACATTGCATGGCCATGCAGGAGGTTCAAAATTTCTTCTCTGCTCTGCAAATCATTTTGCTTCCTTACCTGGAGGAGAGAGCGAAAATGAGAGAGAGAGAGAGACACTTATGTTCCCTACCTTCAGCTACAAAGTAATTACTAAAATAAATGACTTCTAAATGAATCTGTGAGAATAAATGAGACATTTTAAGCAATAAATAGTGAATTCTGGCAGAAAGAGTTTCTCTCATCAGAAAAGTCAGTGAATATAATTAAAAAATGTGAGGAACCAACCCCTTTAGATATGTTGGATATATATTTATGAAGTGTATTTATGGCCACAATATCACCTTTTCTAAACACATTTCAAAATTCTTCCTGAAAGCTTGCCTAAATAAATATATATTTATGCATAGCAAAAAAAAAAAAAAAAAAAGAAAAAAAGAAAGAGAATTCTTGTTATTACTTGTGTCTAGGAAAAAATAAACACATTTATAACTTAAAATCCATTTACATATCTATTCTTGGGGCGCCTGGATGGCTCAGTTGGTTAGTTAGGTCTGACTCTTGACTTTGGCTCAGGCCATGATCTCACCATTCGTGAGATCTCTCTCTCAAAATAAGTAGATAAACATTTAAAAAATATATCTCTTTTCCCTGCTAATCATTTGTTTATTTAAAAATATTCTGCCTTCATTAAAATTTTTGAATACTCATAGAAATTTAATAGCAGTGACAAATTCAGTTAATTATCTCAAATATTTATACCTATAATAAAGGCATATGGTTTTGCTTAACCTAAAAATTGTTTCCTGTTTTAATCACAGGAATATATACTGAAGAGTGATTTGTGAATTTTCTCACTACTTTTCCTTGATATGGTCATTGACCACTTATGTCTTTGGCTGCCAGATATATTCAAGACACATTTGTGTATGCCTTTATTAGAGACCACACCAGAAACATTAAGCCTGGTTGAAATACGAGCTCCTTGAAAGGCAAATGAATATTTTTTTTTCCCTTTCTCATTGCAGCTAATGACCTATTTAAGATTGAGCCACTTATACAAGAAAATTTTTTTTAAAATTTAGAAGTATAAGTGGGTTGAAAGTCATGAATTGACTAATTACGGTCATAAGCCCATGGGTAGCTGAAGCATATAGCCAATATGATGAAGTTCAGATGATTACAGCATTATTTAAATAAGTTCAACAGAGATTAGAGGTTTTTCATTATTTATAATTATTATGCAAAGAGGCCCCTTACAATCATAACCTTAAAAATATTGCCATGTATACTATTGGGCATGAATATTTTTCACTTACAATCTGTGTATATAGTCATTACTATCAAGACTGTGTCTTAAGTGCTCCTCTGGGCTGGGCTATTTAGGCTAGCTTTGTGGGGAATGAGGCGCCTGTCTCCTTGTATATGAGAATCTCGAGAAAGCTCTTGGGGCAAAAAATACCTCCCTCTTTCCCTGTAATTCCATCTGTGATACACACTCATTCCTGCCATTTTGATTCCCTTCAATATAATCCTAATTAAAGTACAGGATTCCAGAGAAAGTCATATGTTAAGGCATGAATATCCATCAACATCATTGTGTTGATCACAACTCCTTCCTAATTGACAGCTAGTTGACAACAGAGTGCTAATGAAGTTGGTAAATTTTGATGCAGGGAAATATAGAAAGCACTTTCTCAAGTCAGCATGTGAATTGACAACACAAAGGGTCAGCACTGAAGACAATGTCTACGAACAACTCTGGGCCCCAAATAAGTTAAACTCAGTTCCTATACCGACCCTAAATGTCAATCTAAGATATAAAATCTGTATACATGCAGACATGTTAAACATTCAACAGTTCCACTACATAAATAAATATTCACATTACAACATTCAAAGGATGATATAATCTATCTACTTTAGTTTTTTAAATATTTATTTTTGAGAGAGAAAGGTAGCGAGTGAGCGTGCATGAGCAGGGGAGGGGCAGAGAGAGAGGGGACAGATGATCCGAAACAGGCCCTGTGCTGACACCAGACAGCCCAATACAGGGCTCAAACCCATGAAAGGTGAGATCATGACCCGAGCTGAAGTTGGACACTTAACCGAATGAGCCACCCAGGCGCCCCTAATCTACCAACTTCAGTGGACATTTTTTCTAGTAGGTAAAACTGAGAATCATCAGAATACCTATTCAGAGGAAGCAGATTTGGGAGAGACCCCCACATTTTTTCAGAGGGAGCCAGCAAGATTTTAGAGTATGTATGTTGTGGGAGGAGCTGTATATTTGAAGAGAGAATATAGATGTGGTTGACCTAGGAAAGATGAAAGAAGAGCTTGCATTATGAAAGGTAGAAAATGAGCTTGTATCGTGCCAGACAAAAAGCTGCAGGTTCAAAACTGGTTGCTCCTGAATAATATCAAGCACAGTAAGTTTATCTTTTCACTTCAATTTCTAGACTAGGGGACTGTTCTGGGACCAGACTTTTTGATTGGAGTTTTCTGAGTCATCTTTATAGCTTGCTTTTCCTATATAGCAAAATTTGTTAGTCACCAATGCAGAGGGAGAAAAGAACCTCACCCAGTTCTTACAAACTCAGCAAAATTTTCAAAGTTCTTTCCTCAGCTGTTGGTATTGTGGGCTAGTAAAATCATCAGTGAGTTTCCAGAAAAATAGGCGTTGCAGGTGAACTGCCTTCCAGGATGTGAATTAGGCACAAGGATAATATCTACTGTGTGTGTGTGTGTGTGGGGGGGGGGTGACCATAAATATTGGGACAGGAGATCTAGTATGTATGTAGGGAACTTGGGGTTTTTCTTCCAACTGAAATGACCTCAGTATTGTTCTGATAACTGTTGAGGAATGCTACGTGATACCCAACGTTTACTCCAACCTGGTAATTCTAAGATTTTTCCTGTTGGAATGAAAATAGTTTAGACCTTCTGTCTTTGCTGTTGCTCAAGTTTTAGAAATCTTGAGACTTTCATAGAGGCACTCATCTGTATGGATTTCTAGCTGCAGTCGTGTGATATTTTTTTAAAAAGTATGAAGATCTGAAAGTAAAAGATTTTGTCTTGGGCCTTGCATTAGCTCTCCTAGTGATCTTGCTACTCATTGAGAAAGACTGTATCCCTGGTGATCAGGAGAGTAACAAGTGGGAAACTGTCTCAACTGGAACGGAGCCCATTTCTCCCCCTGGACAACAGGTAAACTCACACCACAAGTTACCAGCAGAGTTCACATGGCTAACTGAAATCCATAGTACCATGCAACTCTGAAAGAATCTTTTCAACTACAGATTTTTCCTCGACTCGGAGAGATGTAGCCTTATTTGAATTATTCTGAAAATGCTCTTCAACACCAAGACGCATAAACAAGCTTGAGATTTCTTTCCTTTCTATTTGGATTTGTTTTCTGCCTGTCTGTCATGCAGAATGATAATGGGCTGAAGCCGTTGCTTCCATTAACAATCATGGCTCGTATCCCATCTTTTCAGTTCTGATGCTAATCACGGCAAGGCCCCAGCAGCCTCTTGAAGCGCCACGGAGCAATCCATGTTCAACTGTGACCGGAATTCCAAACGTAGAAAGTGAAAGGTAATGTTTCCAAATAACTCATCAAGAAATGTTTTCACACGAGCACAGGCCAATTTGAGCATCTCTTAAAGATGTGACAATGCAGTTACGTTCATTCTTGTTCTTCCTTCCTTTCTCCCTTCTTGTACTGGTTTGCACATTCCTGTGATTCTTGGCATTAATATTCATTGCTGATATTACAAAATCTGATTTTCATATATTGAAGAAAATATGGCGGTTGCCTTCAAAGGACTCATAGGTGAATTGAAACAGTGACAGAGGACCTAGGGCCTGGGCGTCAGAATTGGCGCACCTGTTTTTGAATGGCCTGTGAGCTATGGATGCATTTACATTTTTAAATGATTGTGGGAAGGGCACCCGCGTGGCTCAGCTGGTTAAGCATCCGACTCTTTTTTTCTGCTCAGGTCATGATCCCAGGTGGGGCTTCATGCTGAGTATGGAGCCTGCTCAAGATTCTCTCTCTTTTTCTCTCTCCCTCTGCCCCTCCCCCCAAATACTAAGCAAAAATAAAGCAGTGATTAGGGGAGAAATCAAATGAAAAATAATATAATTTGACACGTGAAAAATTATATGAAAGCCAAATTTCAGTGTCCATAAATAAAGTTTGACTGGAACACAGACACATTCATTTGTTTACACATTATCCCTGGTTGCTTTCCTGCTCTAACAAAATTTCGTAGTAAATACTAAGACTGCCTGGCCCACAAAGCTGAAAATACTTCCTCTCTGCCCCTTTATGGGAAGTTTCCTGACCCCTGACTTAGAATATAAAACAGTGAGTTCTAAAATGAAGACAGGAAGGGGCGCCTGGATGGCTCGTCAGTTAAGCGACTTAGTTGGGCTCAGGTCATGATCTCACAGTTTGTGAGTTTGAGCCCTGCATCGGGCTCTGTGCTGACAGCTCAGAGCCTGGAGCCTGCTTCAGGTTCTGTGTCTCCCTCTCTCTCTGCCACTCCCCTGCTTATACTGTCTCTCTCTCTCTCTCTCTCTCTCAAAAATAAACATTAAAAAATAATAAATAAAATGTAGACACAAAGAAAGTGATGCTCTGAGGGGAAATGAGTCAAGTGCCTTGGGTGGTTACATTTTCCATAATCAGTTATTAGTACTTAATATTTTCAAGACATCTCATGTTTGTGGAGGTTTTTTTTTTTCCCCCCACCAAGAGTATTTAACCATAATGGCCAATGCAAGCTGAGGTGACCCTATAATTACAGTGAGTCAGAAGGAAATGGCTTTTTCCAGAGTAAATAAGAAAAATGAATCCATAGGAGAAGGAAAAATTTGCTTTATATCCAAAATCTTCTAAATTTCAATAAATAAATGGGTGTTGCTAACAGAATTAGAGGAGAATTTTCTACTGTCCCTAGTAGAGCCTTGGCAGTTCAGGGGCTGAACAAGAGTCTGGGCTTAGAGTTTCACATCTGAAAGAATGATGGGTGGAGAGAAGCAATGCTTCCCTAAGATTCTCCCACAGAGCTGACTTCTAAATTCACAGCCTCCTCCCCTCTACCTACTTCACCATTTTGCATTCAATTCCACCCTATCTTTGAGGTTGAGGACACTGACAATGCATAAATCCATTGCATGTTGTTTTCAGATAACAGGTCTTACAAATATATATATATATGTGTATATATATATGTATATACACACACATATATACATATGTATGTATACACACACATATATACATATATATGTATATACACACACATATACATATATATGTATATACACACACATATATACATATATATGTATACACACACATATATACATATATATGTATATACATACACATATATACATATATATGTATATACATATGCATATGTATATAAATATACATATATGTGTATATAGATACACACACATATATACATACATATATATATGTGTATATATAATTTATTGTCAAGTTGGCTAACATACAGTGTATACAGTGTGCTCTTGGATTGGGGGTAGATTCCCATGATTCATCACTTACATACAACACCCAGTGCTCATCCCAACAAGTGCCCTCCTCAATGCCCATCATCCATTTTTCCCTCTCCCCCGCTCCCGCCTCCATCAACCCTCAGTTTGTTCTCTGTATTTAAGGGTCTGTTATGGTTTGCCTCCCTCTGTCTGTAATTATTTTTTTTTTCCTTCCTTCCCTCCATGGTCTTCTGTTAAGTTTCTCAAATTCCATGTATGCATGAAAACATATGATATCTGTCTTTCTCTGCCTGACTTATTTCACTTGGCATAATACCCTCCAGTTCCATCCACGTTGCTACAAATGGCAGGATTTCGATGGAGGAGAGATTCAGTTAACAGGTCTTAATCACCAGTTATTTGGTGCTTTGGGTACGTGCTTTCAGATGGACATTTTCAATGCTCCACTCCTCTGTGAAGTTTCCGAAAGTCCTGTCTACTGGTTAATGTTTCAAAAGAGGAAAAAGTCAGGGAGGAAGGGAAGAAAGAACAAGCTTTTGAGAATGATGATCCTGACTCCTCATTAGCGCCTTACACAGTATGCCTTTTAAAAGGCATACTCAGCTGTTGAAGTGTTCCCAGGAGTTAAATAAAGCGCAAGAAGGCACTCACGGAGAGCATATGGGGAGGGTTAGCACACCTATCCTCATTTCACATCTGAGAAAACTGAGGCTCAGAAACATTAGTCAATTACCCAAGTGTATAGAATTTGGGAACTGGCAGAATTAGAGTTTGTACTATCGAGTAGAAATTTTAGGCTTCTTCTTCCATACCATAACTACCACCCTGTTGTACAATATAATGAAAGCTACGAGTCTAGATTTAGCTGTCTCCATTGGACATAGTTTAAAGGTATCAACTTAGCACCTTGCATCTCTGTGAGGATATTTCCCTTAGATGCATGATATGACCTGTGCTACCTACACCAAGACTCCTGGGAAGAAGGTCTTGAAGCCCCACATATGACAACTTCAGCTCTTAAGCTAACCTTGTCTGGAGAGTTCCATATTTACATCAAGGGCTGAGTGATAACTTTCTTTTAAAACCAAGAGAGAGGCAGATGGCTCTCAAAAGAATGAAAAAAAGGCCTGGCTCGGTGAACTCAGTACAGAGTGACCAGATGTATGGCATAAGGGAGAAGTACTGTCAGGGGAAGCCCGTCCTTAACCAGAAGT
Organism: Leopardus geoffroyi; assembly: GCF_018350155.1. Lineage (NCBI taxonomy): Eukaryota > Metazoa > Chordata > Mammalia > Carnivora > Felidae > Leopardus > Leopardus geoffroyi. Next base: position 105,024,369 of record NC_059326.1, read on the forward strand.
GGAAAAATCACCTCATTCAAACTGAATTCTGTGAGGCTTACAATCAGATGGGAATGTATCACCTATGTCCCAATATATATGGAGGGTCTCCCACATGCCTTAAGCCATGCTTGACTTTCTGGAGGATGCAAGCCTCCTTATGAAGGTTCATATGTAATTAGGGAGATAGGATATATACTCTGTAGAAGTGTGTCCATTAAATAAAATTGTGCTCCTTGTAAAGGATCTGAACTTGAGCAATTTTGCCAAGTTACAGAGGCAGTTGCTTAGCACTGACTACTGCACAGTGGTAACTGCTACCTCAGGAAGTGAGATGAGGAATTTTCCATCCATATCAAGAACAGGATAGAGTGTAAACAAATGACCTCTGGGGCCACTTGCCTCCATTTGAATCCTTCATTCATCACCTTCTACCTGTGTGATATTGGGCAGGTCACGTAACCAGCTTATGTCTCAGCTGCAAAATCAGGATAATAATACCTAATTTGTGAGGACTAAATAAACTGTTACATGTAAAGCATCTTTAAGCTGCTTGGCATATAGTGAAAGTTTGCTAAAAAAATAACTCTGACATACACGTTAATGATTCAGAATAGATCTCACTATTTCTTTAAGGTTTCCATTCCAACTTAAGCTTAGGTAGTAGGTTTTAAAACTCTGCTTACATTTGAATTTACTGGATTTATGCTGAAATGAAAAATTATAATGTACTTTATCATGGGAAAATGTGCTATGATCATTAGTGTCATCAGAAGAAAAAAGATAAAAGTAATATTATGATTATATAATAGCTTGTACTTATATAATAGACTATACTTCTATGTGCCAGGAATGATTTTAAGCTCGATTATATGATTTTAATTCATTTAATCCTTACAACAACTCTAGAAGATAGGCGAGTGCTATTATTAAACCCATTTTACATATGTAAGGATACAGGCACAAGGAAATTGAGAGAAAAGAAGGACAATGCAGTTATTCAAATTGCTTTATGTCTTACATTCATGGTAACTATGAACTCCTGGCCATCCTTTAGACCTCATTCTTTTATATGTTTATAATCTATTAGTGTAATATTTTAAGTGAAATTTTGTCTATGAATTATTTATACTAAGATTTTGCTGACTGTGTATTTTATGGAGGATCATTTGGGGATAGGGCCAAGCTAATCGAGGAATGGACTATGGTGGATGAGTGGTTTCTGGAGAGGATTAAGAGATGGGTCAGAGAATTGGAGAAGCTAACACAAATGACAATTGCTAACAACAGAAATAATTTTCAAATTACATTACGCTTCAATATGACCAGCATTCGAAAGGGTAAAGATGCTGGAGTGTAGGTACTTAGTTGTTTTATGGGGGAATCTTAATGGCAAAAACTCATTTAGCAAAGCATCATGAGAAAATTTCCATTCAAAGTACAGATGAAAGCACCATGATTTCTAATTACTCCCTGAAATGAGTCTTTATTTAGGTCTTCACAGAATATGCTTCTGCTTGAAATCCATTGAATTTATTTTCATTTTATAAATAGTAGCCTTTGAAGGGAACATAGCTAGTGCTGTTACCAGCCACTAAGTTTGAATTGAACCATTACTGAAATCATGATGGATTTGGATTAGTTTTCTTTGTGTTTATGAAAACATGCTTGTAGAATTGCATTTTTCTTTTCATCATTTATCAGTAAGAAGAAAACTCAAGCATTTTAGAATAACACTATAATTCCGTATGATTGGTTTACAGGCAACACTGAACTATTTTGATACTCAAATGGATTGTGGAAAATACTTCCGGATATTGGATGTTTTCAGTGTGAGAGGCAGGACTGTGTACGGGAATTATAACTGTACTTCAGTCCTACTGGATCGTCTCTTCTGCCCCCCAGAGGGTGGCAAGCATACATGTTAGATTTGGGTAGAAGTTCTTGCAGCAGGGAAAGACGGCTCACCACCTCCTGCCATGCTTCAGAGCCTTCACTCCTCAGATTTCAACAGTTGACCTCTGCCTGTGGAGGTGAAGTCTCGAGGCAAATAGTAGAGTTACCCCCATTTCTTCTTTCTTTGAGAGAAGCAGTCTGTAAGGCAATACTTCAGCCCCCTGAAATACGTCCAAGAACCCTCAAGAAATTGCTCTCATCCTTCAGTTGAAAATTACCTTCTAATTTTCTTCCTGAAATGTTGGTGTAACCATTCTACTCTGGAAGAGTGGAGTTCTTGATGGGCTTTGTGCTCCTTCCAGTTATCCTGATGAAGGTGGTATGTGCTCTGGAAGGCTCACCCAAGCATGGGAAGAGAGTGGTGATACTTTTCTTGTGTGCATATGATAGGCATAGAATCAACATTTTAGGTCTAGTTATATAAACTCTTTCATTTAGCAGCTGAGGAAAGCAGGACCCAAGGGCTATCTTGCTTAGGATAACTGTCCCACAGCCACTGTAAGCATACAAGTTCCTTTTTTTTTTTTTTTTTTAAAGCTTACTTATTTATTTTGAGAGAGACAGAGAGAATGAGTGGGGGTGGGCAGAAGGAGAGGGAGTCAGAAGATCTGAAGTGGGCTCTGGGCTGAAAGCAGAGAGCCTGATGCGGAACTCAAAGTCGCAAACCACAAGACCATGACTTGAGCCAAAGTCGGATGATTAACTGACTGAGCCACCCAGGTGCCCCAGAATACAAGTTTCAAACTTCCAGGCACTGCTTCACCTCCCACACGTCCCAACCCAAAGGACCCACGAGTCTTCCCACGACGTTCCATCGTCTTTTCTCAGTGGTCGATTACACTGCTCTGAATGAGTTATTGTGTCCACGGTTGCATAAGATTCCCTCCAAACTGCAGCTTGTTTGCATTCTTGTCATAATATACAGCCAGAGACTCAAAAAATTCTCCCTGAAATAAAGGAACTCAGTATTCTTAAGCTAGCAAAGCTCTGATTGCTTTATTTATTGATACCCCCTGCAGTAAAACATCACAGAGATGGAGTGTGGAGCTCTCTTTTGGTGCCAAGCTAATTAGAGTACAGTTGTGAGAAATGGTTTTATACTATTAAACACGAACATCAAAAACATTGATGGAAATTTCTTCTTTAAATCAAGTTATAATATATTTAAATTTGTTTTAATATTTATTTGTTTTTGAGAGAGACAGATTGTGAGCAGGGGAGGGGCAGAGAGGGAGAGAGGGAGACACAGAATCCGAAGCAGCCTCCAGGCTCTGAGCTGTCAGCACAGAACCCGACGTGGGGCTCTAACCCACGAACCGGAAGATCACGACCTGAGCCGAAGTTGGATGCTTAACTGACTGAGCCACCCAGGTGCCCCTCAAGTTACAATATCTTTGTGGACTTATGGGTTAGACAATCTATTCCCTCAACCAACCCCTGACCCATTGCTATGCTGAGGGGAGCCACCTATGGTACAATATTTTAACTCAAGAGCAAATTCAAGTGTCTCAGTGTGAGAGGTGGGGACAGGTAGCCAAGGACCAAGGGAACTCAGCTGTCCACTAGTTGGGTTAGTGGTCTTACCACACAGTGGCCTCTTTAAGGCCCATATTAACCTAAAAGCTCTTAAATCTACACAGGAAGCTGAGTGGGCCAGTCCCTGTCAAGAACACCAACATCAGGTGAGGGTGTTTTGTTTTATTTTGTTCATTTTGATAGCTCTGAGGAGCTTTTTCTGTCTGCACGCAGGACGGTATCGGGTTTCTGTTCTCCTCCGAGGACAGAGAGGAAGCAAAACCATTACACAATGTTTACGCCTTATGGTCTCTCTAGCAGTCTCAACTGATACTTCCACCTTACTAGAAATGTGGCTGCTATTTTCGAATTCTGATTCTACGTGCATCCAAGAGAGGGCGTGGCCAAGTTCAAGGTGGTTGCAAGGATTTGAGAGGGGTGGGCAGTTAGGAAAAAAAAAAAACAAAAGGAAACAATAAAAGAGAACAAGGAAGACAAAAGCAATCTGATTAATAAGAAGGTTGTTTTTGAGACACTGCAGGTAGGTCAAAAATATGAAAAGGGAGTACCTAAATGACTTTCCTCTAAGGATCTCAAACCTGAGAAAGGGTTGGTTGCCTTATCGCGGAGATCCGGCTCCCTGCCCTCCACCTGCCTCCCAGTCTCCCCCACACCATGCTCTCTCCTGACTTCTACTGGCATAAGACATTTCTGCAGACCAGAGGGTCAGCGCTCAAACTCCAGATCTGATGCAGTCTCTTGTAGTGTCCACATCCCCTTTCTCTGCCCACTAAGATATGAATGTTTTTCCAGAGTACCCTATCAGAGTTTGAGTTATTCTGAGACACCGTGTCTATTTATCTGAGGTGCTACAAAAGAGAGGTAGGCAAAAATACTTTAAATGCAATCTTTGTGTTCTTGAGCAAATCACTTCATCTCCACAAACCTTGTCTTTGTAGCTATAAAATTGGAATAATGATATTAAGTATCTTGGGAGGGTATGGCCCCTGTGAGGTACTGGTTGTGACACTTGACCCATTAGGGACGGTGTCCGGGTATGGGAGCGGATCTAGAAATGTCAGGCTGTGACTTTGCCCTCTACGCAAGAGCCAAAGATTCTTGGAACTGCGCTGGAAGGGCAGCATGCTAGATGGACTGTGTTATTGTGCCAAGCTAGAGAGGAGATGAGACATAATCTGAAAGAGAACCCAGGAGATGAGAGGCTAGAGAAACCAAACGAACCCAGGCATGAAAATCCAATCTGAGACTGGGAGCAAAGGGAAGACAAGGAGGTTGAAGCAGAAGATCCAACCAAGGTCAAGGCAAACTGGAGTAATGACCGGATGGGAGCTAATATTGGTCCAGGATGAAGCCCAAGGATGCTGAGATGACAGGGGATGCTAGACAAAGGTTATCATGGGTGCACCATCTATGGGAAGTCATTATGTAAAGGGTAAAATGCTAGTTAAACATAGTGGTAGACTATGACATTGTTTGACAGTGGCCCATGTTCCTTCCTAGGGAAGAGTTATACTTCTTAGCCTATGAAATTCAGACATGGCCACGAGATTTACTTTGCCCATGTAATTTAAGCCACCTTGTAGAGCCTTAAGAGCCAACACATGATTTGCTGTGCTCTCTTTTCCCATGACCTCCATGGCTGGTAGAGGCTGTCTCCTCTCTGTCTGGGTCTTGGAATGAGGAAAATGATCACACTGGAACAGAATCCTCAGGTAACCCTTAATGGACATGTAGTAAAAAAATAAATTTTCCTATTTTCTGCCACTGAAAATGCATTCATTTTTTAATTGCAGCATTATCTAGCCCATCTTGACAGATACAAATGCAGATTACTGGTTGCAAGCTAGTGATTAATGGTTATGCTTGGTTAGACTTATTTTAATATGGCTGGCAAAGTATGGCAATGATGCTGCAAGAGAAAACAAGTAAGAAAAAAATACAACTATAATGTTTATTTAGGACAATGTGTAATAGAGAATGTAGTCTGTGGGTAAAGTTGTTACTTCTGCTAATATCATAGTCAGTCAAAATAAATTAATAAATAAATTAAGAGAAGACTCAGCCTCCTTTATTCTCAAGTATCTTCTGGTTTAATCAGAAAGTGAGAACAAATTCACACACACACGTGCACGCACACACACACACACACACACGAACACACCCTACTTTCACTTGATAAAACAAGTAAAAGGGTACAATTCTTGCCATCGTAAGAGTTTAAAGTCTAGGGAGACTGAAGGTATAAGATTGCTGAATTTTATTATTGCAATTGTATTGTTATTCTAATTATTATGTTACTGTTGCTTTTGTGGTGTTAGACATTAAGAAGCTATCAAAAGAGTGGTTGTGGATTGGAGTTGCAAAAATAAGTTACATTGTTTGTCTTTGTCATATTTAGTCTCCTAAACCAGGTAGCTTTTGAATGGACAATACGTGATGGGAGAAGGGTAATCTGTTATTTTAGGTAAACAGATGCCTGAGGAAAAGTTGTGGTTCTGGAGCGATGGGACTACAGAATGAGAAAGGTTTTGGGGGGAAAAAAGATGTAAGGAACTGTAATCAGGTAGATAGACAAGGCTTGGACTCCATCCTCAGATGGAAATCAAGACAGAGCTCCAGAGCCAGCAAGAGCTCATCTGAAATCATAGAGGCTAATTTTCGAAGGCAGGACCAGAGAAGGGGTGACTGTTCCTGATGAACGGCCCATTCTGCCATCCTGACTTGGCCTAGAAATGTGGGCATGTGCCGGGAGTGATAGAGATTTTTCTTCATCCTTTTCTCATCTGCAAACACAGCTTTTCTGGGCTTATACATTAGTAATCCATAGTCCATTGAATATCGTGTCGGCATTTAACCCAAGCCCCTAACCATATTCATGATATGCAATACCAATTGCATGGCTATTGGCAATGCTAAATGTTCATTTTTCTCAATTGACTCCATATCCATTTTTGAATTAAGAAAAATGTTGAGCACAAGAGCAAGGACCCTTCCTAATAGTGATGCTGAAGGGCATTCTCATGAGGATGAAAGCAAAAGAAAGTGAGACTTAGTGACAGTCTGTTCTGCCTCAGGGCACTTTAAAGGTGCTGTTCTCCAGCATTTCAAGTGAAGAGTTGCCTTTTTCACAAGCTCTTTGAGAATGTTTCCTGAATTAATATTCAATCTCTGTTAATTACCCATGCAACATTTTCAGCTTGGCATTAGTAATATGCACTGAACTTATTGATGGCTATGTGGTTGCATTTGTTTTATATATATATATATATATATATATATATATATATATATATATATTTCCTAAAAAGTCAAGTTTATAAAAAAAACAAGGTTTTTTTTTTTAATTTTTAAACATGGTGTCTAGTGCTTCAGCCAAGACACCATTCTGAAAAGATTTTATTTTTCAAAATTTGAAAACAAGTACATCTAGCCTTTTTTTAGATTGGCCATGGGAAAATTCACTGAATACATAATAAAAGTGGTATTTTGCTACCACTAATGATGTATAATCTACTTCACAACTTTCTTCACACGTTTCTGAAATTTAATGGGGTATAAATATATACACATAAATTAATGAACAAATAATTGAACGCAAGTTAGCTAGCTAGCTAGCTAAATAGCACGTATAAAAATTAGATGATGTCTGAATGATACGGGGAAATCAGGGCCATAGTTTAGCTTTTATTGCATTGCATGTGATTACAAGAAATCACGTTTTAAGGGCACCCAAGATGTTTGAAGAGTGCCTAGAAGGACTAGTTTTACTTATAAGCAGAAAGGACTGTAATCCTGGGTGGGGGAGATTCAGGGGTTCAAAGAAGCCCCCATCCCCAAAGAATTATCCACTCATTTGTTGCTGGACCCTAAAATGCCATTATAAAGAGACTCCTTGCCTGGGTTTCAAGCAAGCATTTTATTTCTTTTTTAATGGCTTGCCCATATTACTCTTACAGTTTTTGCAAAGTGAAATGGCACATAGTTAAACAATATGCACATGGTTAAACAATCAAATTGCTTAGAAAGGCTTATAATGAAAAGTAGCCCTCCCGGGTGCTACCCTCCCCTCTCAGGTCTCATCTCAGACAGAACAAAATTTTAACAGTTGCTCTTTTCAGGTTTTCTGGTTATTTTCTCATTAACAAATTGACCTCACGCTTTCCTATTTTATCAATGCTGACATTCTCTTTTCCTACCCTGCTGTCCTAAGTGACAATTTGGCTCAATCTTCACCACTGCCTCTCCTGATAATTACATCAGGGTTCCCGGGCCCACTGGATAGTGTGCAACCACAAAAGACAGGGGCGTCACTCGCTTGTCCCCAGACCTTGCACTTCTTCCTGTTTGTAGCCCCGTTTCTCCTTCCTGAGCTTAGTCCCCACTGCTGGAAAGGTCCCCCCCTCCCCCATGTCAGTTCCAGCTGAAGCCCCCTCTGCATGTTTTCTGAGCTCGCTTCACCAGTCAGCCCTCCTTGGTTCATTTCCTGTCCCCGAAATAGAAATAGACCAAACTCCTTTCTGCCTCTAGTTCCACTCTGCTGTCTTCATCACTACCAGCCTTTATTGTGGTCACTGTTCACTACCACTTTATTGCACATAAGATGAGGAGGAAGAAAGAGAAGATGCACATATTTTGAAAGGAAATTTCAGGCAGAAGTTCTCTAAGCAGGCTACAGTACATGCATATTTCTAGTGATGGGTCCATGAGGTTTAATCAAAGAATCTGGGATACCCCCAGAGTTAAGCTTAAGCTCTTCCCTCAAGAAGTTAAAATGCTTAATCTTGTGGTGAACACAGCAAAACGTATAGATGGAACTGTGGAATCACTATGTTACCCACCTGAAACTAATGTTACATTGCATGCCAACTATATTTCAATTACAAAATAATAGTAAAATAAAATGCCTAATTTGGCCAGTCAAGGAGGGAAAAAAACCAATTAACTTTATCATTTTCCAAGGGTAGACTTCATATTCCCCATCTCATTAGTCATATAGGTTTCTTATTCAAACTACAGATTCTTGGCCTTAATGAATTAAAAAAATGTGGGTCTATAAAAAGTAAAAAAAGAAAAACGTGGGCCTGGGCTCCTCAAATCTGCATGCTTAACAAGCTCATGAGATAATCTAATATCACATATAATAGAAATACAGATGACAGATAATATTCACACACTTAATATATATAAATATAAAATAGATATTATTTACAGGCAAAATTATAGATGGTAGGCTGCTTACCAAAGTTTGAAACATAGGATTGGAAAAGAAAGATGTATTCTTAATGCCTGCCTTTTAAAATAATACGCTACATGACCAGAACTTTTGATTGATCTCAATGAAATATTGAAATACTTGTAAAGTTAAGTGATTTTTCAAGCAGCAATTGGTGACATCACCCACGGAGGCAGCTGAAATTTGCATCCAGCGACTGTGTATCATAACTTCTGTTTATGGCCATTTCTTTAGCCTCCTTTCCATCGTTTCCACAAGCTGAAATATCAGAGACTGGGATTTGTTTTTCATAAATTTTTTTAACCCGCATTTTTAAATGGCCTCGTATGATTATTTTTCTCCTCTGGGGATTTTCAAATTGATTTTCAGTGGCAAGATTTTTAGTTCCAGAATTTGGTCAGGTATAAAAGTCAGGCTAACAGGTAAGTAATTCTCAGGCCTATTCTATTTTATTTTCTAAATCATCTCAATGTTGTAATTTGCTCGGTCCTCCAACTTTCCATGCAGTAGAGTTCCCTTCTAATGTACAGCTGTTGAACAGAAAGAATAATGCCAAAATAAGAGCATAAAAATTTAGAGGGGTGGTTTGTATAAAACTCTAATTGGCACTTTATATGACATTTTAAAGGCATTAAGTATTTCAAAGTCATTAAGAAAACTGTTATTATTGTACAAGTCATTTAAAAAGAATAAATTTATCCACCAGGCTGTTAACTCCTCAGTATGAATTTCTTTCGAAGAGTGAATAATCCATACTGACGTTCTCATACTTTCATGCTGTAATTAAAATTAATATCTGAAAGTTTGCAAATATTGTCTCTAAATAGAACAGGGTTGGACATCAGTGTTTTCAAGATGCATTTCCTTCGTTGATACTTTTTTTTTAATGTTTATTTATTTTTGAGAGAGAGAGAGAGAGACAGAGTGTGAGCGGGGGAGGGGCAGAGAGAGAGGGAGACACAGAATCTGAGGCAGGCTCCAGGCTCCGAGCTATCAGCACAGAGTCCAACATGGGGGTTGAACCCACGAACTGTGAGATCATGACCTGAGCTGAAGTCGGATGCTCGATGGACTGACCACCCAGGCACATCCCCCCCCCTTTTTTTACTTATAAAGAGAAAAATGAGTGAACTTGTTCATTTTACAGGGCAGTCTGAAGTCTTCACATGTATTACATTCTGTCAGTGTTTTGTTTCTTGCAAATACATTTCCACTGAGTTGCAGCATTGATTGTTCCTCGTTTCATTTCAAATACTACTCTGTTCCAGATTCATCAGCTACTAATTGAGCATTCAACATATCACAGTTGTGATGGGTAGAGATGCATACAAGAAAAGATCAAACCAGGAGGCTGCCAATTTGTGGCTGGACTTTCACCTGCTTGCTTTTAATAATGCTTGAATATAGATCCTAATTTATAGGCTTGGTGTGAATATTATTAAACCTTCCCTCCCGTCCCTTGTGCTTTGAATGTTCACCGACCCATGAAGATAGCTGAGTGGATAAATAAACTTATACTTAGACCTGGCAAATCAGAGGACTATTAGAAATAGAGCTTATCTTAATTCAAAAAAACCCAACTTTATATGACATGGTATATTGATTTACTTTTTTTAAACTAAGAAGAGATAAATATAAAAATAAGAAATAAAATGACTTTCACTTTTTTCTTTTTATGAGTTCAAAGTGGTGGAGCCATTAACACGCATCCTAGCCTGCCTGCTTTTCCACCCTTAATTTCATATTGGTTGGTGGTTTCCTGAGTTAAACTTGGCTTTAGCCTCTAAGGGAAGATGAGAGATGAAGGAAGGAGAGGCGCCAAGGGGGCATCAGGGCAGAGGGGTGGGTAGACCAGGAGGGAAGAGGGCTGAAATGAGATATCAGCACTGCTGCTCTGCCTCACTCTGCGTGTCCTTTTATTAGAACTTTTCTGAAGAGAGCGGACAGCTATGTTCAGTGTTGCCCCAAGGGGAGCGAAGACGATAAATGCAAGAACTTTTTTTGTTTGTTTGTCTGAGACAATGAGAAGCCACAGACGACCTTGTGAAATCAAGTCCTGTAGAAGAGTGAGGACATAATTCAGCGGTCTGCTGGCTGAGGAGTGAAGAGGGTGTGCGGGAGCAGGAGGCAGTGAAGGTGGGCTGGTCTGTGTGGGAGTGTGGCCACCACTGCTGGATGTGGACCTCCTCCAGCTCCTCACCAGGGAGCCTCTGAGAGTTGTGCAGTGACAACCTTGAATAAACTCACGCACGGACTGACTTCCCCTATTTTTCCTTCTTTCAACACCCAACACAGAACACATCTGACGCTTCATGAATGAACTGAGCGAATGCTTCTGGACTACATGAAAGGAAGATGTACACAAAGGAAGAAACAGATTGTTACAAAGAACCTAGTGGTGAACATGAAAAGAGAGACGTGTTTCTATGTGGAAGATCAGTTTGAAGATCAAACCAAGAATCCATTCAGTTTTGGGAATCAGGCAGTCAGAAAGAAACGCAACAATGGTCATGTTAATAACAACAGCTTTGTGTTGGCATAAAGCTGTGATGGCTCACGGAGCATTTTTTCTTTGTTTTTTAATAGTCATTGTCTGTTACCTTATGAAAAAGTGCGACATGGAACATTGAGGGAAGAGTTGTAATCTAAAGAATATTCAAGGTGACACTTGAAATTACAATGTAGACAAAGTTCTTAAAATAGATATCTAGGGGTGTCTGGGTGGCTCAGCCGGTGAAGCATCTGACTCTTGGTTTCGGCTCAGGTCATGATCTCACAGTTCATGAGCTGGAACCCCATGTTGGGCTCGGCACTGACAGTGCACCGCGTGCTTGGAATTCTCTCTCTCTCCCTCTCTCTCTGTCCCTCCCCCACTCACATGCACGCTCTCTGTCTCTCAAAAAATAAATATTTTTAAAAAGTAGATTTCTAATAATATTGACTCATGATGTTACGTGGTTAAAAAGAAAGACTGAATTAACACTGAGAAGTAACCCTGGGATCAGAATATATAAGAGAAGCACAGCTTGAAATCATTCTATTCAATACAAATCCATATTAGTCTGAGCTTTATACAGCTCTGTGTAGCATTCTAGGTTCCCGGTCTAAAGCTGGAAAGCAGCAATTTGAAGAAGAATTCCGAGAAGAGGTAAAAAGAGTACTAAAGAATCAAGAAACAGGACCTACTATGAAACGTTCAAAGAACTCGACTTTTCATGAATCCTTATTGACTGTTTCAGAAGTCACCACGAGCCACAAAGTGTAGCTGCATGGGGGGAGGGCTCAGTCTTATAATTTCAATTACAATGATCTTATAAAAGAAACAGCCAACCTTCGCTGTGGGACCTTCCCCAAATGTTCTTTGGTGGACCAAGCTCAGCTTCCTTGGGGGAAGAGCGCTCTCACAGAATTGTATGGTGGATAATGACTGACTTTCTGCTGCTAGGATATCATGAAAAGGAAATATGCCATCCCATTTAGACTAAGTAAGCAACGGAGACGTTAGTTTAAACAGAGGTTGTGAGAGCAGGGTATGGAATCTAATTCTCTGGAGAGTGTTAAAAATAGGCCAGGCACTCATCTCTCTGGGATGGTTTCAGCCTGCAGGGGAGCTGAAGGGCAGCCCCGGCCTCTCATGTTCTCTACCACCTCTATGAGTCTGTAGAGGAAAACAATATCTGAGGAGGCCTCATGGGCAGGGTGAGCTCACAGTAACTCAGGCTCATTTCTAACTAGAGCGCTTTCTCAGCCCATGGAATGATAAGTAAGGGTGGGGTCAGAATGTTCCCTGAGCCACACTCTGTGGGCATTACCGAGACAGGTCCCTCCATCTACCAGCGCCGACGGCTGAAAAGCACAGAGGATACCAGTTAGTATTGAATGATAGTGCTTTGTCAGATTTCATTTGTCCCATTGCTCTGTGTGTGTGTGTGTGTGTGTGTGTGTGTGTGTGTGTGTAAAACAGTCAGAAAAACTAAATAGAAGGAGATTCAGTTAAAAATCTTGAAAACATATGTGTAGAGAACCCTCATATTCTGGTGGGCTTAGCTTCTAATGGCAAGCGTTTGATTCTGACATTAGATCATAACATTTGGCAATGACATTTTCCTGGGTCTGAGGTCTATCCAGGATTGTTGTCTGTTGCTAGCAGATGGAAATTTTCTTCTTAGAAAATGAGCTCTGTTCCAGTCCCCTACAGCTACCGGGTAATGGCCGGCTTCTTGCAAGAGCCAAAGAGACAGCAAAGCTGACAGGCACAGTCAGAGTGAGCTTTAAATACCATGCACCCCATCATTTGGTGGGTGGGTGTTGTTGCTAACTGTGTTTCCACTTCAACAAAGAAAGTGGTGAGTTGCCAAAAAACAAGGATGTTCCATCTTAGGGATTGTGTTGAATTCTTTCCAGAGAAGCAATTTTTTTTTTAAAGATGAATTTTATCCTAAAATATTTTCCAAATTTATTTAGGCATTCTATCCAAGGAAAATAATTTAAGTATTGTGCCATGTAACTAGAATCTGTAGAATTAGAATAACTTGCTCTCACCAAAGCTCTATTCATCAGCAGTCTCTGACAGCCTGTGTGGGGTGGGGTATGGGCCAAGGTCACAATTACGCAGGCTGGCCAATGATACACGGGACCTGGAAAACTAGAGCCTAGCAAATTTACAAACAGGTGGTAAAAATATGATTTTTTAAATTGTTCTTTCCTTTTTGCCTCCTATCATTACTACTTTTCTGAAAGGTCAGTTTTGTTTTCTTCAGGAAAAACAGCCTTTCCTTCATTTCCCAAATACTATGTTGATGCCCTTCCTTAGAAGTTTTCCTCTTAATTAAGTTGGCCCGAAGGTCATAAACCGTAATCAATATGGAGGCTGGTCGCTGCAAGGTGCTAATTGACATCCCCAAAGAGGAACCGTGTCAACAATCGATACAGAAGAACAGAATACTGGTAGATTTATGGCTTTGATTTTGAAAAGGTATGGGAATGCCCTGTGATGTTCCCCCCCCCCCCCCGTACTCCTTTTGAATGTTAATGCTTTCTTGAAGATGATTTCAGACACACTGCTAGGATACTGCCTCTACTCACTGAAGCAGAATCCTCTGAAGAGTTGCTGAGGCAGAACTGAAATCATGGCTCGCCACAAAGAAGCAGCCGTATTGGCCGCTAATGATGCCTCACACAGAAAGGCGATGCTCCTTTAACTCGGGGGTTTTAATGGGAAGTTTCTAAGCCTGAAACAACAGCTTTAGATCTGGGGTGTGCCATCAGCTGCTAGCAGCTACCACTGTCTACTGCTTCAACACAGCTTGATCGGGAAGAATGGGAACTAAAGAGGCTTGTAACTACCTGTAACTGTTCCACCAGGAAATGGATCAAGTGTTTGTTCAGCCAGACCCAGGTACTTGACCAACACTGTGTCTTTGATGGGCTAATTAATGCTTTTCTCTAACTTTACGATTCATGCATGAGCAATGATCACATAGATGCTTTTGGATCCAAGTTCTGAATTTAGATCTAGATGTCAGATAAAGTCTAATTAAACAGTTGCCGGGTAAAGTTAATACGAGGGGGGTGAAATGTAATGGTGCCTTTATTTTTAAAGCATGCTTAAGTTTATGCTACTGATACTGGATAAAAGAGTAGTAAAATAGGCTTTTTTCTTTGCTAAGCTGCAGTAAATTATTCTCGAAAGCTATTTGTCCATTATAGTATTTTTTTTTCCATTCACCTAAAGCGTCCAACCTCCCAAAATGTAACAGGGATGTTTTAATTTGTTCACAAAGAATCACAACTCAACAACTCATAATGATGACGCTGACCATCCCTGGTGCCCCTGCGTGGTGAGCCCTGTGCAGCTCCAACCTTCTGAGGTATCAGCAAGCACCCTTTTGCATTAGGAAACACACAAGGAAAGAGAAAGAAAACTGGGTATGACAGTAAGGTGTATTGTATGAGGTTACAAGTTCCAGTTTGCTACTGGTGCCTTTTGGTATCCCCACGTACTGACTGGGCACTCATGTGGGATTTTTCTCAGCAAGGCTGCAGCCTTGCCCTGCAGTCCCTTCAAAACTCTTCTAGCAGATGTTAGGAGGAAAATGAAGACAGGGAAGAAGTAAAGCTGAGGTTAGGGCTCAGGCTGAAGAGAAAGCTCTTGTGCTGACCCAGAGCTGGTGAGCCAGAACAACAGGGTCCACTCCCAAACCCAAGCAGACATCTGCAGGCTGACTTTGCAGTGACAGTCAGAGGGAACAGACCTCTCATTGCAGCAGTGAGGGCTGGCGACAGTTCCAAAACTGCCTGTTGACATTTGTAGCTGACCACATTCACATGTATTTAAAGTCACTGTTTTAGGGCTTTTTAGTAGCCTTGGGTCTGTTTGTTCAGTATGTAAAATAATATCTGTCCTTAGCCATCCTGTGAATTCTGAAACATCAGTGCTATTGTACTGGATCAAGAAGTCTGTATTCAGAAAAGAAAAATATGGAGGTTGCCATACATTTATGTGAGCCAAAAAAAAAAAAAAAAAAAAAAGGAAGGGGAGTGTATGTTGGTTAACATACATGAAGTACCTAGAAAGAGCCAGGAAATCTTTACCTGAATTTATTTCTGGGCTGATCACCAAGAGGGCCATGAGTTCTCTGAATTTATAGGAAATATTTTGCATCCCTGTGTGTATATCCTGGAATGCAAATTATTGTTCACTGCGTTCCTACACAGAATTTCCACAAGATTCATAGGTAATAGCTTTTGTTTATGTAGTGATTTGATTACTTAGGTGATGAGGTGGCTTTTGTGGAGGGCTCACAGTTAGTTGTAGGGGGAGATATATAACAGGGCTGATGGGGATGTTTACACATCCAGGGTGGGTGGGTTGGGACAGAGGGTGGAGTGTATCTCCAGACACTCCAGTTATGCAAACAGCAATGCAGCTGAGGTTTTGTTTAGCTCAAAAAAGTAGAGGTGATTCTATTTAGCCTGAGTCTCAGGATGTGTACCACCGTTAATCACCCAAAGGCATGCTAACATTTCAACAGTCAGTTTCAGAACTGTTGCAGAATAATGCAGCACTTTGAGGAAGTTTGTCTCTGCTGGTCATTGCAAATTCAATCTTGCCTACCCAGTCAATTCCCTTCCTGTTACAGTCTACAAATTGGTCTCGCTAGTCTGCCAGATAAATATAAATAAGGTACACAGGATGTCTTTGTAGCACAGAGTGTCCTGTCCGTTAAATGTGAACGTAAACTATACAAACCTGGGAGTGTTCTTGTTCCACAGACACACTGTTTTTTACATCTACTTTTGGAAAACATGTCGACTCACATAACCAGGTTTCTGGCTTGGAAGTTTTAAAAATGAGGTGCGGTGCTTACGTGGTTTAGAGGTACTTAAAAATACAGACACTATGGCTTGCCTGCACCCTGCATACCATTAGCAGCGGGGGGACGACCGACTTTCTACTCATTCTGACATGCTGGAGAGAAACTTGTGAGTCAGCATCCTTGGGGAGATGCTTCTCCTCCGGTAACTGATTTTTATGATTTGGGCCAGTTTACTTATAATCTCCGCTCCCTGGTGTGCTTGTTTGCATAATACAATTTAGAGATAAACCTCATTTTGCACAAAAAAACGGCACACGGAGAAAATGCTATTCATCATCACATATTTATTGAACGCCCACTATGAACCGGGCAGGACTCCACATGACATGCATCCATTGTAGCTATTATCATTGCGACCGGTTGCAGGAGAGGGGGTATGGGAATGGATCCCCACAAAAGTGAAATGGTGGGATCAAATGCTCCACAGAGCGATGTGTCCGATGCGCTGAACTAATTCTGTGGCTGTCACTTTAAAAATAAGAAAAGAAATATATCATTGCTTTAAGGTCTATTTTCTCCAGATAAAATAATTTTCCTTACTGTTAAATGGTATCATGCGATGCTCGTGCAATGAAATGTCCAAATGAGCCGAGCTTGAGGGAGGGTCATGTTGACATTTACAGTTTCCAGGTAGGACATCTGGATTCAGGATATTTTAAATGGCAGCTCTTCCCCACCCATAAGGCCAATTAACTAAGAAAGGCTTGAGCCCTGAAACAGAAAGGCACGTGCTAATTTCTCTGTTTGATGGGACCCTACCCATCAGCACTGAAACCAAGGAAAAGGTAAAAAGCCAAATAACTGCTTTTCCAATCATGAAATCCAAGACTGATGAAGAGTCACAGTGACCCAGACTACCTGTCTGTATTCTTAGAAATCAGACTGATTGCAAACATGAAGGTCTGACATCCCAGTCGGGCTGGATGACATGTGCTTTTTCACCCCTTCTTTCTATCAGCTGGTACCTCCAAGTTTGAGTTCAGTTCCTTGGATGGTAGGGGCCAGAGATTTGATTGAAACTCTGTTTAAAAAGGCAGTGACCCCGGAGCAGCAAGGGATTCCTCAAGGAGCTTGCTGTTTCCTAAGGAGACAGAGTTGAACACCGCGGAGACTTGCCCTGTGCGAGGTGCTGCCCCAGGACGCAGGTGCGAGGCTCCAGGGAACAGAGCAGGAGGCACCCTGGCCGCTCTGGTGAAGGGAGAGAGACGCAGGCCCCACCAGGGAGGGGTATTTGGTGTGAACCCTGAGGGAGGGAGCGAAACCCACAGGCGCGAAGAGAGTGAGGAGGAGGGCATCAGGCAGAGAGCATCATGACTAAAAGCTCAGAGGTGGGAAACCTGGAGGAGTTCAAAGAACAGCCTGTGTTAGGTAGAGCTGCAGAGCAAACCAAGTGAGAACGGCCTCCTCAGGTGTCTGCACACTCAGTCACACGTAAGTTTTTGCCTCTTGGTCATTTGACTCCGGACCAAATGCAATTTGAGGTTTGTTCTTCTGGAAACTTATTAGGAAAATAAATTAATGCCTTACAAACCTTCCATTGGCAGAAGATGACCTAAATCTTGCAGTCGAGAAAACAGGGGTATCAGGTCTGTCTGTAAGGGGGTTAATGGGCAGTCAGGGTCCTTGGACATCGGAGCCCAAAGGTTTTCCGAGGGAAGAAGGGTTGGGTTCTGAGCTGAGAGAGATGAATTTGACGCAGTGTGTCAGAAGCATGAGGAAAGAAAGACAGGCCTCTTTGCAAATTATTATAAGTAAGGCGAGTGGCTATTAGTGCCAATGGTGATGGCTAAGATGAGCTGCTCACTTGGGGCGTCGTAAGTAATGCGGGGGTTTTACACTTTGTGACCATCGCAGAGTCCGGGGGTTTGACTTAAGAAAAGGAATGTGGTATATGATTTTTGAGAAGCGCTTCTTTTAATTAAGCCTTCCTTGGTCCGGTATGAAAATTAGACTTTGCTGTGTCCTGAGTACACGCAAATAGACCTGCAAAGGGGAGACAGGGGTGTGCCGTGGACGGGGATGCCAGCTAGGATTAAAGCACCGCCGTGAGTACCGTGGTCCTTCTTGTACTTAAAACAACCGCCTTTTGTTTTTGTTAGCACTTAGGATGCTTGTGTCAGAATCCTTTCAAATAATTTACTTGCCCAGATTTCTCTATTCACCTCAGAGGAAGATTTCATTATTCAGGTAAAAGCACCCGTGAACATTTTCTAAGGATCGTTTTTTGCCAACAAGGGACATTTCACTCTAAGGTAGACGTTTTAAAAGATCTTGATGTCTCTGATTATTTTTTTTACTGGGGCAGTCAAGTGATTACATTTCTTTCTTTTTCTGCATCTTTCTCTGTCTGCTGCTTCCTTTAACTTGGATGTGCTGTTGAGCTTTCCAAATTTGTAAATTATTGATTAGCTGATTGCGGGTTTAAAATCAAGCAGGCTCGTCCAGGGATTTCAATCAGTCCCAGGCAAAGCTTGGGCAAGAGCTGGCTTTTCTTCCTGGATCTATGTATCCCCCATATACCCTGATGAACTATCTCCGGATCTTCTCATCTATACCCATCATCCCCCACCCTCTCCAGGACTTTCTTCCTGGGGCATCTGCCCACAGAACCTCATGTCTGCTGCCCCCAACCCCGATGGCCCCTCACTTCCGGAAAGACACTTCACTCTCCTTTCTGTCTACCACACTTCCCCTCCTTCAAATAAAAGCAGTTTTCCTAGACAAATTCCTGTTAACGTGTTCACGTGTCATTCTCCTTGGTAAAATATTGCAATTTAATGGGAGGCTTTGACGATTTGACCAAATGAAGTTATTTTAATAGGAAGTGGGTTATCACAGTATGGTGGGAGGGGAGAGGCTTGCAGTTTATAAAGGGCTGTGGAGTTTTCGAAATACTTTCATCTCCGTTTTCTCATCAGTTTGGTTTGTCAGCAAGGGGTTGGTGACGAAGGGGTTGGAGAATATATATTTATATTTTGGCAGGCTTGTAAAAAGCATGTGATGAGGCTGTAGAGAGGGTTAACCATATCACAGCATCTGCCTTTAATCAGCAGAGGGTGGTAACACTGCAAATTAAAACTGATTTTTAGATCATTCTAAGAGTTGACTTCCCTGGGAAGAAGCCAGGCTCCAGACTCATTGACAGGGAGACGGAAAAGGGAAACGTAGCTGATAATGTGAATCAGGATGACTAGGTAACTTGCTGGGGCTTCTTGGAATGATTACCCATCACTGCAGCCCCCAAGTGAACGGTGGACCAGCTCGAAAATCTGAGTTCTGGAGGAAGCCTAGGAAGTATGAGCTGGGAGAAAAGAAGTTGGCATTTTGCCTTGTGTGAAGGACAAGGCTGGGGAAGACAGCTCCCGGGCATCAAGCGGACACCGGAGGTGAGAAGGGAAAGGCTGACCAAGGTATTGCTATATTAGCCCCCCAGCTTGTGTCAAGGGAGCCGTCACAGGCTCAAATGGTTCTATGTCTAGTTCTTCACCATGTTCAATGAACTTCACAGATCCAGAAATCTTTATGTTGTGTGTATACACAGTTAATGGCCTTCACTTCTCCTGTATTTCCTTTCTGGCTTACATAATGTTTCGTAAAGAACTTCCAGAAAAGTCATACCTACCTCAGCCGTGTTAAGAACAGACAAAGAAAACGGCTCTGACCTCATTCGGGCTGGAGGGAAAATGGACATAGAGTGGGATTCCAGGAGGTCAGTGGAGTGGGCAGGGTCAGAGTGAGGGGTCCTCCATAGGACACAGAGAGGTAGCTTAGGCGCCTCTCCCTCTATCAGCATGTGACTTTCTTTTGACCCAGCCCTTGGTAATTTATTTTTAATTTTTAATTTTTATTTGTTAGAGAGCACAACCAGGGGAGGGGCAGAGGAAAAGAGAGAGAGAATTTTAAGCAGGCTCCACGCCCAGCACGGAGCCTGTTGTGGGGCTCAATTCCACGACCCTGGGATCATGAGCTGAGCCGAAATCAAGATTCGGACCCTCAACCGACGGAGCCACCCAGGTGCTCCGCCCTTGGTGGATTTTATACTTGGTATGAATAAGTCTAGTTTGGATATTTCCTGGGAGTGCAGATGGCCCATTACTGGAAACACTAAGGATGCTGCAGAGGAGGTTCTGGCCACCCTTTCCTGCCCCCTCCCCTCACCCAATTATCTGCTGAGAATTAACTCCCGATGTCGGGAGGGTGCCTAAAAACAAGCGCACCAAACCAAACCCGATCCATCAACATCCTCTATATCCCCACGGAGCTTATTTTTAAGAAATATAGTCAAATTTTATCATAATCTTACTTCAAAATAAAAATGAATGATAAACAAATCTACCGCAACGACTCCAGCCTTAAAAATATCTAGTCATAGAGCTGCAAAATTTTTTTTTCCTCCTAACTGGTAAGTCCTTCCTCCCAGACACTGGTTGTAAATCTCTTTATAAATTGTGCCTTAAACCGTGATTTTATAAACTTTGAAGTGTCATCATACAGGCAAACTGTTATTATGATTACTAATGCAACAATTATAACTATAGAAATATTGTATTAGAGCTTTAGGTCACCATTTCTATTTTCATTTGGTTGCTTCTTCTAATTGAATATCATTTATTTTGATTCCATGTTAATTCCTATAGCTGACGACTGTGCCGTGTAATTTTTCTTATAACAGACTCATACATAGATTCAGTTCAAAATAGCCGAAGTTTTTATGGCCATTGTGGATCCTCCAACTTGCCTTTATTTTTTTAATTTTCAAACAATGTTTAATGTTTACTTACTTTTGAGAGAGAGACAGAGAGAGCATAAGCGGGGGAAGGGGCAGAGAGAGAGGGAGACACGGAATCTGAAGCAGACTCCAGGCTCGGGCTGTCAGCACAGAGCCCGATGCGGGACTCAAACCCATCAACCGTGGGATCGTGACCTGAGCCGAAGCCAGATGCTTAACCGACTGAGCCACCCAGGCGTGCCCTCCAACTTGCCTTTAAAGACAAACAGTAATATTCATATATCTTAATTTATCCACCGGTAAAATGGAAATAGCGATAACTTATCTTTTCCCTTGTCTTCCTCCTTTTCAAGTGGTCTTACACAGTAGGAAGCTACTGTAAAGCTTTTTTAAAAAAATACAGCCAATCAATCCCTTTTCCCTAGCTCAGTTCTCGAGGTGCTTCTCAGGGTCAAGTATTGAACCTGGTCTATGTTTTCTGAAGAAAAAAGACAAGCAGCGGGAGCTTGATAGTCTGGGAGTCTGAGATGCCTCCTCTCTCCCTTGACAGAGGCAACAGAAAGGAAAGAAGCAACCTGGCTCCCATAGGCAGTTCTTAAGTGAAGCGACTCTTGGTTTTGTTTGTCTTTCTTCTTTGTATACTTTCCGAAGTGTTTTCACAGACATTCATCCTCATTATAGCACCATGAGATACACAGGCATTTCTGATTCCGTTTTTACAGCCTAGTGACTATAAGGTCCCACACTCATTTAGTAGTAGAATGGAGGCCAGAGGCTGGAGCCCAGAACTCGATACTCCCCGGGAGTTTCTGTATTAAGCACCTTTTCCAGCCTCAGTTTCCTCCCACTGAGGCTCTAGAGGTCTTGGCTTTCACGGAGCTTGTAGTAGAGTGGCTAACCTATGTTGTGTCTAGCTAGAGTCTTGGCACATAGCTGGTGTTCCATCAATGGTATCATTATAAGAATGATGTGAAAGTCATATTATTGGAGGGAGTCTGGAAGAGACTTGGCAGGGGACCCTGGCTTTGGATGTCAAGTTGGCAGCACACCCCGAGGTCAACATTACCTTGCGCGTTTCTCATCTTCTGTACTCTGGTTGTCTTCCCCGCCCATCCCTCCTGGCTCCAGGTGGCTGCTCTGAGGACAATCTGGTAATTTCATGCAAGAGTAAAATATTCTTTCCCGTAATTACACAGAATTTAGCATCTTGGGTGAAAAAGTTTAGAGATTCCTTCTTCTCTCTGCAAAACATGACTGTGAGCGCAGAAATAAAGTTGCTCGTTGGTAGTTTATTCCCTCTCCTTTCCCTTTCTTTCTTCTTGCAGATAAATCAGCCTGTCCAAGGTGCAGTAGCCACCATGACCTCAGTAGACTGATGATGGAAGAAAAGGAAACTGGGAGATCCTGTGATCTAGCTTCCCTGGACGATGGATGGAGGACAGCCCGTCCCTTCACCCCTAGTGCCCCTTGAGAACGCATCATCAGATTCTAGCATGTCTCTGGAACAGAAGACCACATTTGTTTTTGTGATTTTGTTGTTCATTTTCTTGGGCATCCTCATTGTCAGGTGCTTCCGGATTCTTCTGGACCCGTATCGGAGCATGCCAACCTCGACTTGGGCTGATGGACTTGAAGGGCTGGAGAAGGGGCAGTTTGACCATGCCCTTGCTTAGCAGAGGGGGTGCTCCAGAGGAGGTGAAGTGCATCATGATTTGGCAAGGATTTCTCTTTAGCCAATATTCTAAACACACCAAGTTTCAACAACACCCGGTCGTAGGTCCACAATCCCTCCTTTATTAACCATGCCGTTGGGTTACAAAACATTTGAGGATATGGGGGATGAAGGTTTCTAACACTCGCCAAAAATAGGAAGGTGTGAATTTCTCTGTTTAATCAACAAATGAATACTTCTGAATACGTGTGGTGGTGAAAGCAAGAGCACCAGCACTGACATAAACTTTGCCATAAAATGAAGCACTCTCCCCCCTCAACCAGAGAATAAAGAACATAATGGCTCTGAAATGAATCTGGTCACGGGGCCACAAAGAGACTTCTTTGCTCTGAAGGTGTCTCTCAGTTTGCTTTACCATCGTGGGAATCGGGTCCCTGGCAGAGAGTAAGGAAGACTGTGCTGAGTGGACCGAAGGATGTCCCCATTCTCTCCTACAAAGCAGGCAGCTTTGGGGAGCAAACAGCGCAAACAGTTCAGCGCAAACAGTTCCATCCTAGAAAAGATGAGTGAGGATGAGCTCATTTTATTTCTCAAATACAACTGAAATCAAAGACTTGCGGAGGTTTGAAAACGCTTCACCAGGCCAAGTACACTCTAGGTATCTGTATTAATAACCTGTGTGGAGGGGTCGATACATAATGCGAATTTACTTTTTTCACCCACATGACTGAAATTCTGGGTTGCAAGGGCAGCTACGAGTCGTGTTTGTAAGCAAGAAGTTACTTGTCTAGAAGAGAAGACTTTCACAGTCTTAAGAGGAATGTGTGTTTATGACTGAATAGGGAAGCCAAATAAAACTTTGCAAGAAACGGTAGCATCTCCTCTCCTATTTCACCGAGACGAATGCACTGGTGGCCACGTGTGATACAGAATGCGGAGGACAGATAGTGTCCCGAGAGACAGAAAAAGCTGCAAGGTCATCGAGTTCAACCCTCTCGCATTTCAGAAAGGGCTCCCACAGATCGTCCTGCCTGCGTACAACCTGTACTAAGCACTATTTAAGACCCCAAAAAAGAGAGATGAGAAAACCTCTTATTCCACCTTCTATTGTAGGAAAACCTTGTACCTAAATGAAACTCCTGAAGCTGTATTTATAATCTATGTCTTCTAATTTTCTCCTCAGCTAGCCATCCTATTTTTTTTTAGAGTTAAAAAGGCCAACCATGCCTGAAAAGGCAGCCCTTAAAAAAATGCTTTATTGTCTCCCCCCCCTTTTTTTTAACATTCTTTGGAGGACCTGCTGTGCAGATTTCCCCCCTCCCCATGTTGTCTTTGACTTAAAAATATTTGTTAATTAATTTTTTAAAAATAATTCCTACACCCAACGTGGGGCTTGAACTCACAATCTAATATCAAGACTCAGCTTTTCCAAATGAGCTAGCCAGGCACCCCTCTTGAATTAAAAAAATAAATAAAAAAAATAACAGCTTTATTGAAATATAATTCACAGGCCATAAAATTTACACTTTTAAAGCGTACAATTCAGAGGCTTTTAGATCCTTCCCAGAGTTGTGTGACCATTACCACTGTCTAACTCTGGAATTCTACACCCACTAGCAGTGACTTCCCATCCCTTTCCACCCAGCCCGTGGCAATCTTGAATCCACTTTATATCTCTATGGGTTTGCCAATTCTGGACATTTTATACAAACAGAATTATAGAATATGTGGCCTTTGGTGTGTGGCTTCTCTCACTTAGCATGTGTTCAAGGCAGGTTCATGTTGTAGCGTTCCTTTGCATGGCCAAATAATATTCCATTGTTTGGCTATACCTTGTTTTGTCGGTCCAGCCTCTGTTGTGGTTATCCATTGGCCAGTCTGGAGAATGCTGCTGTGAACAACTGTATAAAGTCTTTATATGTTTTCAAGCCCATGTTTTCAGGTCTCTTGAGTATATTCCTAGGAATGGATTTGCTGGGTCAAATGCTAACTCTATGTTTGACTTTTTGAAGAATCTGAGACTGTTTCCCAGAGGGGCTACATCATTGTACATCCCCACCAGCAACTTTTGATTCTTAACTCTCTCCAACTACTTAAATTTCGTCTTTAGCTGTAGATTTTATAATTGAACACACCACTTCAAGAATGAGTCCGATTCAAAAGAGAGAACCACCCTGTGATACCTACATGCTGGTAGTTTACTGATGCCTCCAAAGATCCTTTGCTGTTAGACCTAAAGTAGAATGCTGATGCCAATCTGTAGTCATCCCAGGGTCTACTATGTCACCTGAATATTTTTTCTGTTTTACGAATGCATATTTCTTTAACTCACTAATTATAATGTTGTTTTTTTTAATTCAAATGTACCCATGTCACCTATGTCCCTAGCTGATTCTTTCCAGTTTAGTGGGAGTCTATTTAAACCCATTCAAGTAGCAGGACACCTGGATGGCTTAGTCAGTTGAGCATTTGACTTCAACCCAGGTCGTGATCTCGTGGTTCGTGGGTTTGAGCCCTGCATCAGGCTCTGTGCTGACAGCTCAGAGCCTGGAGCCTCCTTTGGATTTTGTGTCTCCCTCTCTCTCTCTCTCTCTGCCTCTCCCCTGCTTACGCTCTGTCTCTCTGTCTCTCTGTCAACAATAAATAAATATTAAAAAAAAAACACTCCTTCAAGTATTTATTTAAGCGCCTGCTTTGAGCCTGGCATTTCTAGCACTGAAGAAACAGGAAAAGTATAGGGCAATTTCTTGCTCTTGAGTACCTGTCAGTCTTGGTGGAAACGTAAGAAATGAAAGAAGGCATGTGTCTGAATTCTCATTCAAATGACTGCTATGGACCTATGGTTCCCACACTATCAAATTCATCTGGGACTTTAAAAAATATATATGCCCCCCACATGAATTGTTCTTATAAAAGTTGTACATGATCATGATAAAAAAAATGTGTAAACATCATGGAGAAATATAAAGTAAATATTCATAGTCAAAATTCTGCCTCCTTAGGTTACTCTTAACTCCAGTTTTTCCGGGGGGGGGGGGGTGGGGAGCTTGTTGAAAATGTAGATGACTACAGCCTTCCATCCCTAAAGTTTGGTACTATAGAACTGGTTCAGTGAAAAAATACTTCAAGAAACAGAACATGGGACAGATGGATGTGGGTCAAGATAATGAGGGAAATATCCTACTGGGACTCAAGTGTGATGGTCCATGTTTCAATGTTGGCTGTAAAGCTTTACGCAATGGGAGTGATTGTGATGAAATAGATTATATCTTGACCTAACAGGATGGAGATGTTTTGGGCATATGCGAAGGAGGAGAGGAGGGAAAACAATAGAGTAAAGGAAGAGAGCTGGTGTGGAGCTTGTAGCCAGGAGGGCAGACTGGCTGGGGAAGGTGGAAGGTGGTTGGGGGGTTGCCGGAACTTGTGTAGAAAGGATAAAGGTGGACCGGAACAGCAGGGCGTCCTTAAAAGCAAAATGCAGTGTGGGAGTCAGTGCAGATTGGTGAGAAAGAAAATGACATGAAGAGTGGCTGTCATTTCGAGTTTCCGCACCCTTCCTCAGGGCAGCATCGGGATGGGCTTCTATAATGGGAACAGACCGAAATAGCCACCTGGCCTCTGCGGCTCTGAGCCCGGGATTGCCAGTAAGTGCCACGGGGCCTCCAGAAGCCTGCTTTTCTTCCCTTCTTCCCTTCATTGCTCACTCCACTTTTGTTTCCCCTTCTCAGATTACTGTTCCTTGTTCATCGTGCCCTCACTGGGTCTCCCCTGCTCCTCCCCTCTTTTGGTGAGAGCAAGAGTATCCTAGCAAGTGATCACAAGGTTCGGGCTATTCAGAGTAAATCGACCCCTTCCGTGAGAAGTGCTAACTCTCTGTTTTAATTACTCACAGCTCCTTGGGGTGAACAGTGTATTCTCGAAAGGTCACATAAGCCCTCTCTTTCCCAGCTTTCTGGCTTCCGGAGTCACAGTGCAGCATTTTGCCTACCTTACAAGATATTTATAACAAGTGCAGCTGCCCTCTACCTTGTATATCCGCATCCCAGGATGAACACATTACTTTCCCAAGGTCACTCTAGAGGAGAGCTACGTCTGGATTCAGAAAGATGTGGCAAACTCATTGTCAGTCTAAGCTCTGCCTGGTTAATGCCCCCAGGAGACCCCAAGTTCTAGATCAAAAGTGCTCCCTCCAAGAGACCTTTTTTAAATATCTTAAGCACCGAGTAAAGTAAGTCTAACATGGGGTGTGAAGCAGATTAACTTGACTCCTGCTGTTAAAGTAATGAACATTCCAATCCAGATCATTCTTTCACTATTTTTAAGGGTTAAAGCTGAAACAAAATAAGCAACAGTTTTAGGAGGCAGAAGTTGGAACAGATGCTTATGTATGTAGGAAAAAATAGGCATTTAAGTTCCTTTTTTATTGGCTTCATTGCACAGTGTTTTATTGAAAACCTGAAGCTTTCATATTGTAAATGTATTGGTGAATTTGGTGAGATGTGAAATTTTATTTGTCCACCATAAGTCATTAAAAGAAAAGGATAGTTAAGCTGTCAATTTTCAAACCTGACATGTAAAACATATTGAGACATAATTATTTTCAAAGATATTTTAGTCCCCAAACCCTGAATAAATTCTGAGATCTGATTTGTGATATTTGAAGTGTGTGTCTTGTGAGACAAATTATGCACAGGAATGGGAGGGGGAGTCTCAATTGTTGAGGAATCTCAAAGTTGTAGAGTAGAGCCCTTATCTCCAAAGTGCTCAAATCAGTAAATGTGTAGCTGTTATCTGGGATCAAACTAATCCATGCCGGAAAGAGTCATATGCTTGCTGTGAGGTATAAAAGAAGGACACGGTAAACTCTGTATCTCTTGGTTTTTTTTTCTCATGTTTATTTATTTTTGAGAGATGGAGACAGAGTGCAAGTGGGGGAGGGGCAGAGAGAGAGGGAGACACAGGATCCGAAGCAGGCTCCAGACTCCGGGCTGCCAGCACAGAACCCAACGTGGGGCTTGAACTCACAAACCGCAAGATCATGACCTGAGCTGAAGTCAGATGCCCAACCGAATGAACCACCCAGGCGTCCCTGTATCTCTTGTTTGTTAAAAGACTCAACAAGGGGCGCCTGGGTGGCGCAGTCGGTTGAGCGTCCGACTTCAGCCAGGTCACGATCTCGCGGTCCATGAGTTCGAGCCCCGCGTCAGGCTCTGGGCTGATGGCTCAGAGCCTGGAGCCTGTTTCCGATTCTGTGTCTCCCTCTCTCTCTGCCCCTCCCCCGTTCATGCTCTGTCTCTCTCTGTCCCAAAAATAAATAAACGTTGAAAAAAAAAAAAATTAAAAAAAAAAAAAAAAAGACTCAACAAATTATTTCCAGACAGAAGTCTATCTCTTCAGAAGCGAGGCCTCCCCAGCCTACAATGTGCTCTGGCCTAAGGAGCCAGGGTCCAACACTTCAGCCAGTCTGTGGTCTTTTTCAAGGTCAGTTTTTAGAATAGCATTCCAGGCTAATTTAGCAAAGAATGGAAATTTTGTTTCCAGTTTCCTGCCATAAACCACACCCAGGTCTTGTCACAAAGCAACACAGGACCCTACTCTACCCCTCCATTCCATGGCCTTTCCCCATATCCTGACTGATGTTACTATGCTTTAGGGTAGGAGAGATTCTCTTTAAACCATCTTTCAAAGGTGATTTCCGCCCTCATTTTTTTCCCAAGCCCTATTACCATCCCTAAGAGCTCCAAATTTATGCCAGCTTTTAAGAAAATGGCTCTTCCTGGATTCTTTGGAGTCTGAAAAGCTGGAAAGAAACACGGCTGCTGTCTATTTCAACACCTCACTTTCCACGTAAAGAAAGAGAGAAGCAAACAGGTCAAATCACATACTCCGTCATCGCTACCCGCTGGCTACAGCTGTATATCACCTTACATAAGTGGTGCGAGAAGGAATTCAAACAGAACGGGCAGGTGATAAATCCACAAAGTAAAAACACATCCATTTGCTAACTGTCATGATGGTGATTCTTAAATAATCTCACTCTCCTTTTCTCTCCCCCCTTTTTCTCTCTAGAGGCGGGAAACAAATATTTCATTTCTTTACAACAAACAAACAAACAAACAAACAAACAAACACCCTATGGATAATGTATTTTCTTTTGAAGTATTCCCAGACTTCACTTTAAGTGTCTGGACAACCAGAAGCATCCAGGTAGATTATAAAGGATTCCTTAGAAAAGATTCTGTTTCTCAAAACAAGGATAATCAATCTAGGGCAAAGCTTCAGAGATCTTTATTTCCAAATAGACTTTTGAGCTGTTTTTCTTAGCCGAAGGAGCAGACGAGGGAGATTACAACATAATGTTCATAAAGGCTTTGGATACAGCCCTATCTCTGGCTTATCAAAGAGATGTCTGGATCCTCTTGGGGCCCAGATTGAGCTTTAGAAGATATACAATGAAGTATTTCAAGTTTGAAAGTACCCTTTATCCTTTTTTGTCATGCATTTTTTCCTAGTTACTTCACTTCTTTCTTTCCCTCTGTTTTCTGATAAATGGAGTGTCAGAAGAAGCTTAATGTAACATTAAATTCAACACTTCTCTGGTATATGAATATTAATAGTCCTTCACAGTCACTACAAATGGCCGCCTGGCTTCTGCCTGACCACATCTAACTTCTTGAGAAGTCCTTTGCATTTTTGGCTTGCCTTGCTTCTTGTTTCTTGTTGTGTTTTTTATAAAAATATTTCCCTATCCACCATAAATGTGGCTTTTGGTAACTGTCACCAATTGGACATGGTTTTTTTCCTTGGAAGTGACAGATTTCTAGAAGTGTCATGTTTTTTTTTAACATGACAAAATGTTATTGTTGAAAACAGTGGACGAATCGCTTCTCTTTGTGCCCATCTTTCCAGCGGAGGCACTGATAGCTTTTTGTTCTTTTCAAAGCTGGGTGATGAGAGACAGTATCTCCCATCCCACAGGAAAATCATTGGACGGGTTTGCTTGCAGACTATGGTAAAAGATTGGGATTTCCTAATCAGGGTTCCTTTCCTATAGTGCAACCCACCATCTGCAGGCACTTCCTGGTTCTTTTGGTGTTGCCCTGTGGGATTGGAGTTGGAGGAACTGGCACAAGAAAATGCTGATAAGCTGGGTCCTGCGATTGCTATAATGAAGTGTCCTGTGTCTCTGAGTCTTAAGGCTTCTATCAGCAT
Source organism: Leopardus geoffroyi (assembly GCF_018350155.1). Lineage (NCBI taxonomy): Eukaryota > Metazoa > Chordata > Mammalia > Carnivora > Felidae > Leopardus > Leopardus geoffroyi. The sequence goes on from NC_059326.1 coordinate 105,054,065, forward strand.
CCATGAAACTGTATCAGGCTAACTTATCAGCTTGCAAGTATGGTAAAATCTCAGCTCCTTCATAGCTCTTGACGTATCATTATTCCCCCAGTATGAAAAAAAAAAAAATCCAGTTCCTTTAACTAGTTTTCATACCATCAGGTCTTTTGAATCATCTCTTGGTCTTATCAAACATTTTGGATACTCTTCAGTTTGACCATGTCTCTGCTGCACAGCAAGGAAGATAACAGTCCATACGTGGTTTGACGAAAATGAGTGAAAACAAAGTGTCATTTATTTTGTTCTGAAAGCCACATGTTGTAAGACAGACCAAGATGAAATGCTCTTTTTGGCAGCCACATCGCTGTTGACTCATATCAAATTCACAGTCAACCTAAACTCTGGAGCATCCTGACCTATGCCAAGGTAAAAATTTACGTATGCCAAGGTGACGTCAAACATAAGGTCCCACCCCATTCTTGTACAATTTCTAAATTTTGCATCTGAGTCGAGGGATTTAAATTTTTCTCTTTTTTGATTTCACTGTATTCCATTTGGACTATCACTGTGGGCTTTTTATAACTTGATTCCCTCATTAACATATTCATGGTGCTCACCATCTTTATCCATAAGATAAAGATAATTTATGTTATCCATAAGTTGGCTGAGCAAGCCGTCTATATATTTATCCACGTTAATGAGAAAACTCTGAACATATCAGAGCCGAGGAGAGAGCCCTGGGCCATGCCACCGAGGTCTCAATGCGTTTAAGGCATCATTTGGCAGCAGTAATTATAAGCAACTGTTTCCCACAGAAGCTCCATGGAGATGCTCACCACGGGTAAGCATGGAGCACGAGCACTCATTGAAGTGTGCAGCAAAGCCTGAGAAGACAGGGAAACCCCCAAACTGGTATTTGGGGAACTTTCAGAGCTCACTGAAATGCTAGGCCAATCCCAACTGGCAGGTGGGAGCCACATCGATGTCAACAAGGGACTCGATCCACATTCTCGAGAGCTTAAAACTCACAGGCAGTGAAAAGACTTAGCTATCCTCACTGCTCTGCCCAGCACTGTCGCTCTGGTTTTACGTGAAGATAATCATGCAATTGCTGGCTGAGGAAAACTTCTCTGGGTGGCAGAGATCATCAGTCATACGTTAATCCAGAGGATAAAGCACGGAATAGTGAAAGCACACACGCCTGGTATTCTGGCAGCTCGGGTTCCTTACTGGTTCCACAAGGAGCTAGCTGGGAAGCTTTTCAAAGTCACTTAATTCCTCTGGGCCTCACTTTCTTTCCTTGTAAACTGGGATGTTTGGACTTCTTAATCTCCAAATACCCTTTTACTTCTTTAAAAAAAAAAAAAATTACAGCCAGGGGCGCCTGGGTGGCTCAGCAGTTGAGTGTCTGACTTCGGGTCAGGTCATGATCTTGCAGTTCATAACTTCAAGCCCTGCATCGGGCTCTGGGCTGACAGGTGGGAGCCTGGAGCCTGCTTCAGATTCTGTGTCTGCCTCCCTCTCTGCCCCTTCCCACTCATCCTCTGTCTCTCTCACTCTCTCTCAAAAATATATGAACATTAAAAAAAAAAAGAATCTTAAAAACAATTTATAGCTAGAAATTTGGAAACCACTTATTGAACACCAATATGAAAGGGACTTGAAGGACTCAGAGAATATGCCCCAGGTCACAAGGCCAGTGGGAGGCAGAGTGAAAATTTGAATCCAGTTTTCCCTGAATGCTCCCCTACCTACAAAATAGTACTAGTCAAACCAGTGGTGAAAATTCTAAAAATAGGAAAAACTCCAGAAATAGAAATAAGGTTTTCTAGAAATACTAAGCTGAATCAACATTCTGCTGAGGTTTTTATTGTTAATATTGTTATTTTTAGGAAACCACCTGGAAAAGAGGTTTTATGGGCTAGAAAGTATCCTTTGACAGGGCTTTGAGGTTTTCTTAATATAGTGAGTTTTGTTTTGTTTGGAATACTCAGCCTGTTGACATTTCGCCTCCGAACCCTCATTAATTTTGTGATCTTGGGAAAACGAGTTAACTTTCTTATACCTCATTTGCTCATCTGTACAATGGGCATGATATCACGACCATCTCCCCTCCCGCAGTTTTGTTTTTATAAGTATTAAACGAGAAGATGAGAATAGTCCTTGACTAGCAAGCTTTCAACAAACGTTGGCTTCGTGATTATACAGTGCAGGAGAGGTCTTTTACATGCATGTCTCACTGTGATACTACGTCATTTAAATACGTGCCTCATACACAAAACTCTGCCACTAAAAATTAGGCCATTAAGGGAAAATTTAAAAAAAAATTTTTTTTTTCAACGTTTATTTATTTTTGGGACAGAGAGAGACAGAGCATGAACGGGGGAGGGGCAGAGAGAGAGGGAGACACAGAATCGGAAGCAGGCTCCAGGCTCTGAGCCATCAGCCCAGAGCCCGACGCGGGGCTCGAACTCACGGGCCGCGAGATCGTGACCTGGCTGAAGTCGGACGCTTAACCGACTGCGCCACCCAGGCGCCCCAAGGGAAAATTTTTTTTAATTGTGCTTTTGTGATTCATATGTTCTTCCAAGTTCGGGATGCAATGAGGAATATGTCCATTTAAAGTGAAGATTACTTTCAGCTCTGCACCTAACGTAAACGCTTTAACTTTGGAACTAACATAAACCTCTGGGCATTGAGAGACAAGGCTTCTCTTTTTCATTCCCCAGAGGCACTCTTTCATCAGAAAAATTTTTTTCTTTACAGGAGCCAACTTGCAAAATCTTTGGAAGCAGAAAGGATTCTCTCTCAGGTTTCTAAGCATTGTTTTGCTGGTGACCTTGGTAAAGTCAACTGAATTCCTTCACAGTCCCTCATAAAATGGAAAGACAGTAATAGGTTGTACGAGTTAGCAGATAAATCAAAGATTCTCTTGGAGTGCTTATAATCTTGCCAAAATATTAAATATCAAAATATGAATGTTTAAAAATAATGAAGTTCTGTTTGTGTTCCAAAAAGGAATCAATTAAGCACACATTTTATTGCTAAAACAAGAAATACTGGGGCGCCTGAGTGGCTTAGACAGTTAAGCGGCCAACTTCAGCTCAGGTCATGATCTCGTGGTTTGTGAGTTCAAGCCCTATGTCTGGCTCTGTCCTGACAGCTCAGAGCCTGGAACCTGCTTCAGATTCTGTGTGTGTGTGTGTCTCTCTCTGCCCCTCCCCCACTCATTCTCTCTCTCTCTCTCTCTCTCTCTCTCTCTCTCTCTCTCTCCCTCTCTCTCTGTCTCTCAAAAATAAACATTAAAGGGGCACGGGGGTGGCTCAATCGGTTAAGCGTCCGACGTCAGCTCAGGTCGTGATCTCGCAGTTTGTGAGTTCGGGCCCCAGGTCGGGCTCTGTGCTGACAGCTCAGAACCTGGAGCCTGCTTCTGATTCTGTGTCTCCCTCTCTCTCTGACCTTCCCCTCATTCATGCTCTATCTCTCTCTGTCTCAAAAATAAACATTAAAAAAAAAATAAATAAACATTAAAAAATTTAAAAAAATGAAAACTAAACAAGAAATACTGCACAGGTGACAAATGCTCCTTTGTAGTCCCTGAATAACGTATTTGATACTGAAACACTGGAGAATTGATCATGGATGTTTTCTAGCAGGATAATCCCTGCCCCTTGCTAGCCTGCCTCCCCTTCTAAGATAAGTAAAGCCTGTTGCAGTTATTTTTAGTTGTAAATCAGTTTTAAATAGGGAAAACATTAATCTTGTGACTACTCTCCCCATAGAGTTCCAAGACGGAGCTTTCTCGGAGGTCACACTGTTCCTATGAGTGATCTGTAACTGAAGTTTCAAAGAATACCCAGGAATGAAACTGTGTTTATTTAAATATCTCACCAACGCGGGAAGAATATGAGAATGATATGTCCTCTAACTTTTGCAAAGGAATTCTTGGCAGTAACTCTGGCTGACTCTTTAAAATTGGATAGCTCCACTCAGTACATTGGACCGTTTTCCAGGATATCAGGTTATTGGCCATGGTTTTTTGTAGTGAGGTTTCTACGGGGCAAACACCTCTGGGAAGAAAGCTACAACTGGAACATGCTATAGGATACCATGGGGAAGCTGAGCGGAGTAGCTTCTACGGTCAGCTGTAACCACCATCACCACCCACAGGCGAATTTTCTCAGAATGTAATCTTTTTCTTGTGCCCTGGGAAACACCTGCCTGTTTTCTTGGGTTGTTCTGCATTGCTGGGTCATTCTCTTACCTTCCTTCACCTTTCTGGGGAATTTAAATTGAAGAAGCAAAGGCTTCCACATGCTGCAACATCACATTTTTCATGAATCTATTCATTCATTTATCCACATAAATCACTGGTGCCTAGTGGGTATCAGGCACTGTACTAGGACCTCGTTAGGTTTACCGAGATAATGACAGAGCACTTACTGTTAAGGAGTATACATTGTAGGTGGGAAGCAGAAAACGGTTCAGATTCTGACTACTTACCACTTCATAATTTTTGCAGAAGCTAACATTTTGATAAAATTTTGCCCAAGGTGCCTCCTGAATTCGACCTGTGTTTTAATTTACCTTCTGGAAACAAATCACTCTGTTTTTCAATGGATATAATTTAAAAATTTTTTTTTTCAACGTTTATTTATTTTTGGGACAGAGAGAGAGAGCATGAACGGGGGAGGGGCAGAGAGAGAGGGAGACACAGAATCGGAAACAGGCTCCAGGCTCTGAGCCATCCGCCCAGAGCCCGACGCGGGGCTTGAACTCACGGACCGCGAGATTGTGACCTGGCTGAAGTCGGACGCTTAACCGACTGCGCCACCCAGGCGCCCCTCAATGGATATAATTTTAAAGCATTTCATAGAATTCTGTAAAATACGATGTATGAGCAAATGTTACTGATACATGTAAATGTCTTGAATGAGGTGTTCACGTCCCACAACCACCCAATGCTCCACTTCTGGAAACGTCTTTCAGGTGGATTTAAAGAAAATCTTTGGATTTAGGCCAAATGAAGAGTCCTAAGTTCTAGGAAATTGAATTAAATCAGGTAAATGGTGACAAAAAGTTATCCGGGTAAACCAGACCCCTTCTTCCCGAAGGAACCAGTGCTAAAGTGTATAAATGGAGAAAGCGTTGATATTCAGATCATCTGATTTATAAATAGTATCCACACTGCCTGAAAGCTCTGATTAATTTAAGGATAGGAATTACTGTTATCATCTTTATTTACCTTATATTTCCTAGCCAGCACATTGAGTTAGATACAACAAGGATTCAATAAGTACTTGTCAAATAGCATGGACGCAAATTTAGTTAAGTGCCCAAGTGCCTTCTTATCCCTGTGATAAGCTTCTACTCTCTGACTCTTAAGGTCAAAAACATGGAAGGCCTGTTACTGCCTTTTCCTTTCTTTCTATCCACCCTCTCCCATTAAAAAAAAAAATTACTACTAGGCCCTCTCTGAGCAATTTTTGTGGGTTTATTTTTTGTGTGTGGGGATCTTCCCTGGGGTTAATTTTCATTAGGGATAAGTTTTACTTTCTAACCATCTTTTGAGCCCTATGTAAAGGACATATTTAAAAATAGAAATATATTGATGTTTTTGTCCCTTTTAAGCTAATCCCATCTTATATTAAATTTTTGCTTTTTAAAAGTCACTCCCCAGCCCCAGTTTGTAATGGAATTTAGTATAATAAACATTTACTTAATAAACATAACCAGGACAGAAGAACTGGGGTGACAGATTATCTTACATTTAAACATCCACTGGCAAAAACTAACCAACTCTTTTTCCATTTAACTTGACTAGATCTTTTTGGCTGGCAGCCTTTCAGCACTCAGCTGAGCTGGAACTCTTCATATTTTAAAGAGACACATGGATTTTCAAACTTAATCTTTAAACCTCTTATAGCATGGTCTCTGCCATAATTCACTAATTCCCTTCTGCTTATTCTAATGAAAGGAAAGGCTTACGCTGGAGGGATGCAATTATTATTATTATTTTTAATCAGTAACAAACTTTAAAATGTATGTGGAGCTTTTTTTGTTCAAGGAGATCAAAATTCATGGCATTATGGTTTCTACTTTTTACATTTTCATGCATCTATTTTCTCATTATCAGCATAATAGCCAAGACTCCAAGTTGCTATGTCATTTTCCTTTGTTTAGACATTTATTTGATAAAAATGCATGGAGAGTTTCCTATGTGGAAGGCATTTTACCGGGCATATATTGTGTCGGCATCATGGGCTTTGATATGTGTAAAATCTAAGAGGAAGCTAAGGATCACAATATCCAGGAGGCTACAGACTGAGTATGGGCAAAGAAGGATGGGTCTCGGCTGGTTGGTCATAATGAAGGAGGTGCCATTTGTCTTAGATCTTGAAGAATAGGTGAAACTTCAGTATGCAAAATCAGAAGAAAGAAGAATGAATGACGTAATGTAAGACGCACATGTCTGCAAAGTGACAGATCTGAGTTCTGACCGCTCTCAGAAACTCACTTCCTGAGCTCCAGGACCTCTGTCTCTTCATTTGTAAAATAAAGGATTGGGCTAGAGGCTGGAGAGGATGTGGAGAAACGGGAACCCTCTTGCACTGTTGGTGGGAATGTAAACTGGTGCAGCTGCTCTGGAAAACAGTGTGGAAATTCCTCAAAAAATTAAACCTAGATCTACCCGATGACCCAGCAATAGCACTGCTAGGAATTTACCTAAGGGTACAGGAGTGCAGATGCATAGGGGCCTTTGTACCCCAATGTTGATAGCAGCACTTTCAACAATAGCCAAATTATGGAAAGAGCCTAAATGTCCATCAACTGACGAATGGATAAAGAAGTTGTGGTTTATATACACAATGGAATACTACGTGGCAATGAGAAAGAATGAAATATGGCCCTTTGTAGCAACGTGGATGGAACTGGAGAGTGTGATGCTAAGTGAAATAAGTCATACAGAGAAAGACAGATACCATATGTTTTCACTCTTATGTGGATCCTGAGAAACTTACCAGAAGATCAGGGGGAAGGGAAGGGGGTGGGGAAAAAGTTACAGAGAGGGAAGGAGGCAGACCATAAGAGACTTAAATACTGAGAACAAACTGAGGGTTGATGGGGGGGGAGGGGGAAAGTGGGTGTTGGACATGGAGGAGGGAACCTGTTGAGATGAGCACTGGGTGTTGTGTGGAAACCAATTTGACAATAAATTACATATAAAAAAATTAAAAAAAAAGAAAAGGCATGGGATTAGTACGATGGTCTGGAATGAGCACTAATATGGATGAGCTGGTGTGTGTGGGTTCACGTTGAAAGGAATAATAGGCTTTGGTCTTGAATAGCAAACTGAGAAGATTACCTTGAATGATATTAACGATAATAATGACATCCCCTATTAAAACAGGATTAGATTTTAGTTGGCAGGAGCAAAAACTATGGAGTCTCCTCCACCCATTGTTTGACACTCAGAAAACAAGCAGCCCAGCTTGACATCTGCATGAGGTATTGTCACTCTTCCCTTCCAGCTGCTCCAACTAGTTGCTTTAGAAAAGTTTGGTTATTTCTTGCCCTTCTCAGAGAGGAACCTGTTCCGCCACTTGGGACCTTGAAGACACAATATGATCAATCTTGACATTTCAAAGGAGGAGCTGAGATCCTTGAACAGCATCAGAAACCCTACCTACTACCCTGTTATTTTTTTCTACCCTGTTTTTACACAAGGTGCTAGTTTTGTCAACATGTTGGGGGCTTTAGGAACTCACGAAAGAGGGTATTATTTCAGTTTGTGAAATATTTGCGAAGGTAATTTTCTTTGAAACAGGTTGGATCAGGTTAAAGTGACCAGCTCCTACAGAGATGCTATTTGACTCCCACAACCTCAAAATAAAAGTGTTGGGGGAAAGATTCTTCCAGGTAAACAGACCTTCATTTTGTCCTGCATTACCTACTATCCCAAAGCATCACAGCTCACTTGTGAAAGAGCAAGGAGCTGGGGGGCTATAATGCTCTAACAGTTTGGATTGATAGGAAGAGAGAAGTAACTGTCATAAAAGGAAATGGTTTGATTTGAACCTTTCATTAGGAAAAGTGATTTGGAGACAGAATGCAGCACGGATGAGGGACAGTGGAGGAGGGACACTGCAGGTAGAGAAAAGTTTCAGGAAGCTTTAGCCAGATGTAATAGTAAGACTGGAATGAAAGACATTCGAGAAATGTTGAGAAAGAAGACTAGAATGATCTAGAACAATGCTGTCCAATAGAAATATAAAGCAATCCATACATATAACTTAAATTTTCTGGTGGCCACATTAAAACAAAACACAAAAAAATAAGAGAAATTAATTTTAATAATATATTTTATGTAAGTCAAAATATCTAAAATATTGTCATCGCAACATGTGATCAATACAAAAAAGTGTTGATGGGATATTGTGCATTCTTGTTTACCACACTAAGTGTGAAATCCGATGTGCACTTAGCACATATACGTCATCACAATTCAAGCTAGCCACATTTCTTTCTTTCTTTCTTTTTTTTTTTTTTTGAGTTTATTTATTTGAGAGAGAGAGAGAGAGCACAAGCAGGAGAGGGGCAGAGAGAGAGAGGGAGAGACAGAGAATCCCAGGCAGGCTCTGTGCTAAGCCCAGTTGTAGGGCTTGAACCCAGGAACCTGTGAGATCATGACCTGAACCAAAACCAAGTCAGACACTTAACTGACTGAACCACCAGGCATCCTCAAACTAGCCGCATGTCAAGGACTCAACAGTCACATGTGGCCAGTGGCTACCATAGTGGTCACTGCAATGCTAGAACAACAACAAATCATATATGGACTGGAGTCTGGAAAAAGGGAAGGGAATATATGGGGGTTTGAGTCTCAAGGAAGAAGAGTGGCTCCTTTATTACAACTGGAAATCTTAGAGGATGTATGTGGTTGGGGAAAGAGAATGGATGTAGAGGATGTGCAAGTAAGGATTCCATCATTTTGACTTACAGGTGCCAGTGAAAGAGCTGTTAAATATGTAGCCTGCAATTCTAATGGAAGGGTTACAATTTGCATGGAAGACAGAACCCAGAATAGACAGAGAGACTTGGGAACTGGTTCTAAGGGGGTGACAACTGAAAGGTGGTATTCAGTGAGCTTACCAAGCACAGGGAGAGGAGAGAGGCTTGAGAAAGGCTGCAGTTGGAGAGGACCAGGAGGAAGGCAGTCTGATAAATGAGGAAGGGTCACAGGCAGAGAGGCCTGGAAGGAGAGGCAGGTCTGGCTGCAGCAGGGTGAGGGATATTGAGCTGAAGTCTACCCAGGATTCAGAAGGCACCCAGGACATAAGAGAAATGGAAGCACAATAAGAAAGAGGTAGTACGAAATGCATGTGTTAAGTTTGAGTTTCAGTCTGCCATGACTGGCTTTAGAGAAACTACTGTTTTTCTGAGCTTTCATTTTCTAAGTAGAGTAATAGAATAATACAAGGTAACTCATATTACTTGCCTCCTCTCCTATGTGCCAAATACTGTGCCAAGGGTTTTAGAAAATTCTCTTACTTGGTTTTCACAAAAGCCTTGTGAAATAAATCTCAGGGATCACAGTGTGATAGGGTGTTATTAAATGATAATATGGCCAAGGGACCCACTTACAACTTACCCTAAATGCCTTTCTTCTTAACGAAGTTCTTTTTTTTTAATGTTTATTTATTTTTGGGACAGAGAGAGACAGAGCATGAACGGGGGAGGGGCAGAGAGAGAGGGAGACACAGAATCGGAAGCAGGCTCCAGGCTCTGAGCCATCAGCCCAGAGCCCGACGCGGGGCTTGAACTCACGAACCGTGAGATCGTGACCTGAGCCGAAGTCAGATGCTCAACCGACTGAGCCACCCAGGTTCCCCCTTAACGAAGTTCTCAAGAAGTAGAGAGATGTCTATGGGACATGGCAAATAGCAGATTTATAAATTACGCATATATATTTTTTATCCCCCTCTCCAAAAAAACCACCTGTCTGTCAGCTTAACAACATGCTTTCTTGGGCCGTTGGGCATATTAATCCTCCAAACACCAAGTGATGATATTAAGGTTTCTCCTGAAATCAACTTTGCCATACTCATGTGGTTTAAACTCTCTTAGGTCAGAAAATGACAAAATTTAAAAAAAAGTCTAAGACTGGGGAAAGATTACATTTTATGCTTGTGGCAGAGGCTAACCTTGATCATTCTCAACTTGCATTTGGCATAAACCTCCTATGATTTCATTCAGACCTCGCCTCCCTACATCTTCGTAACTAGATGATCCATCTTCTAGAAATTGAGGCTAAAATGACATTGTTGTTTTTTTTCCCCCATCAACAATAACCAAAACTAACAACAGCCAACGTTTTGTGCAAACTGCCAGCTTAGGAACATAACCTATGATTGTTATTCAACCATAGCAAAATAGTCAGCATTTGTAGAGTGTTTTCTGTTTACTAGGTATATTATATGCTGATTATGAATTAATTTGTTTAAATATCCCAGGATTCTGTGAGTTAGATGCTATCATTGTCCATAGTTTATAGGCAGAGGACACTTATGTCAATTGTTCAGGTCACACAATTAGTAAGTCGGAGAGCTGGAATTCAATGACATTTGTGAACACTGTATATTAACTAATAGAAATTAAAATAAAAACTAAAAAAAAAACCCCAAAGACAGTGTGGCTTTAACCACTAAGTTATATTATATTTCAACCAGAGGGCATGGATGTCTGGAACGCAAAGAAACAGTCTAAAAAGTTTAGGCCCCACTTTAAGAACGGATTGTAATTTCTTAACCAAATTTACAAGCTAAATGGAAATTTTGTTATTTCATTTTATCGATGCACATTTATTTGGCATCTATGATACAGCACACAAGACAGAATGTTGTAATGCAAATTGATCATCCAGAGTCCTTGCCCTTGAGTCATCTATAATCTAGTTGGGGAGACAAAATGACACGTGGAGAAGACAGCAATAAAAGTGTGTAGTTAAACGGCCAGTCACGTGGTGTATTAAGCTGTATACTGGAAGGACGAAGGGAGAAGGCAGAGGGCCAGTGTGGGCTAGGAAAGACTCACAGAGGATCTTCAATGATAGAGAGAAGCTGGATTAGGAAAAGAGATGGACGGATACAACAGTCAAGAAGAGCAAGATAAAGATGAATGGAAGCTCGGAGAAGGGAATGAGGACGGTATGGTGTTTGCTAGTCTTTATCCCTCGCTTTCCTTCTCCTTTTGTCCCTCCCTCCCTCACTCTCAGTATACACACACATTGCTACATACATACGTGCTTACGGGTGCATAGGAGAATATGTATAAACACATAGATTTAACTCCAAATAATACTTGTCTTACACAAGTATTTTAAAATCTTAGTAATTAAACATTAACCATTAAACATTAAAATGTTTCTGATAAATTTGAACGTGATGGGTCTCTGGGAGACGACAATTTATCATCTTTCAATCTGCAGCGGATAACCCATAAAAATGAGAGGATATGAGAGAGAAATAATATCCAGCAAAACCACCTTTCTTTCAGAAATCAAGAATAGGCCAATTCTTACACTAAGAAGATATTTTTATTTTAAAAAAACCTCTTTATATGGTAAAATTGATTGTTTTTTGATTGACATCATACGTGACTCTTCACTTGTACACATTTTTTTGGTTCACCATTTCTATGAGCAATAGAAAGAAAATTGCTCTGTAATATCATCCCTCTGTGTTTGGCAATAAAATCCACGAAAAATAAAATATTCCTTCAGTACAGTGAGTTAGGGGACTGAGATGAAAATTTCCAGTTTTATGGGTTGAAGTAGAGTTGTGAATCATGGATGCTGTTACTAAAAAAAGCTACTTTCTGTGACCAGGACAAGGAATTCCTACATAAAATTCACAGTATCTTCTGCTGTCTTGATTGTGTAAAACAGAGGGACCAACATTTCTGCTTTTATTTTTTAAAAATTTGAGACATAGTAAATTGGATTTGATTTGCCACAGGAGTTTTACAACTGGTAAAAAGATATTGCTTCACTGCGAACTGAAAACCACTGTAATACACAGACTGGGATTTAAAAGCTATCTTATTTCATGTCAGTCGAGAATGATATTCTGGTTCTGTTACTGTATCTTTAACAACCCTCCATGAGCAATCCGTGAAGGAACAGCCGCGTTTGTATTCTGTGGATGTGCTCAACTGGGCAATTCTTTTTGGGCACTATCATATCTGGGAGTTCACTAACATGAGAACCAGGTGGCAAGATTGAGTCTCTCCTCTTTTCTAAAACACATTATGAATTTATAGATGTTATAAAAGTAATAAGTAATACTAATTGTTCCTGATTCCATCAAAAGGAGGTACATCTGTATCTGAGTCTTTGTGCCTGGGTGTGTAACCAAGAAATTCACCTCTTGAAGGAATCACACGTACTCTGGATTTCTAGAGTCACTTTTGCCTTAATATTTAGGCAAAAAGTTCATGGACTCCTTGCATATGGTTGGAAACGTAGCATGTTTTCCAACAGTGACATTGATTTTTGTTGGGGTAGATTGGTGAGTGACGTTACTTAGTTTTTTTCCTGAGGACTTCTGACTTCTGGTTCCTGCGCTGTTGAATTCTCAATCTCTTCTCAGTCTTTCACTTGCTGTCAGGCCTTTCTCACTACTTCACTCTGCTTTGCACTCTCTGAATCTCTCCACTAGAAAAATACCTCTGGACCTAGGCTATGTGTGTAATAGGTTTTCTGGAAGGCCTAATAGGTTTTCCGGAAGGCCGGAAGACCCCTGAGCGGGGTCCACAGCCGTTAAAAGTTGACAATTTCCTTTATCGATAGCCATCGAACAGAAGTTTTATTGAAAACACTAATCTATGGCAAAGATCGTTCTATGGTCTGTGATCGGGATATAGGAAGAACCAGATGGCTACAGCTCCCACCTCACAGACTTCATGTTTCAGTTGGATGTAGAGGCAGGGAGGGAGGTGAGGCAGGACGGCAGGGAGGCCGGCAAGCAGGGAGGCAGGCAGGCAGGCAGGGAGGGAGGCAGGCCGGCAGGCCGGCTGGGAGGGAGGGAGGTTAAAGGAGAGTTATGTAAAATATGTAGCATATTTGATGGAATCCAACCTTCCATGTTAGACAAGCTTGTTCTTAAACTGGATCATTCCCACCGCAGCTGATTTTCACTGGTTATATATTTGACTTTGGCTGCATTCTACCATCATGTTTTTGGGTTCCCTTCTCTCTTCAGCTTACCGGTGTGTAACCCCCAAATTCAGTACTGTAGAATAGTTTATCTGTATCTTCAAGTGGAAGAATATTACCAAAAGTGGCCGTGCGAAGCTCTGCTCTGGAGACTTTGTCTTTGTCATCAAAACACCCCGTGATATGATGTGTGTGGTTAACTCATAAACTTAAAATGTTTTTCTAAAGAGCAATACACATGGGAAATATTACAGAAGAAATGATATGTCTGGGTTTGAAAATAATGTGGGGGAGAGGAATGGGTAGAGGAAGAGATGAAACAATGGTGAGGATGAATCGTTATGTCAGTATGGTTGTGTTGGGTCAATATTGAACATGACCATTGAAGGTGGCTGACAAGTACAGGGTGGTCCACTGTACTTTTCACTCTACTTTTCCATATGTTTAAAATACTCGATAATAACTAATTTTGTTCTACCATATATACACATATTTAATTTATGTAAAATTAGCTAATACATACTATAATATATAAATAATAGTATATAATTAATAATGATACTGTATATAATTAAATATAATTAACATAAGTCAATCTAAGATTAGTAGACTAAAAATCAGAGGATAAAGGCAAATGCTGGATGAAAGACAAACTTAAAGGCACCCTAGAGATATTTTAAGATGGGGAGGTGCAGCGATAACAAATGTGTTAGTTATCTTTCAGTGCACAACAAATCCGAACAACATTTAGTGGCTAAAAACAATAAATATTTATTATCCTAAAGTCTCACGGGAAAGGAATCTGGGCACAGCCCACCTGGGTGTCTCTGGACCAAGGTCTTTCAGAGGGCTGCAATCAAGTTATTGACGGGGGCTTAAATTATCTCAAGGCCTGACTAGGTGAGTATCTGCTTCCCAACTCATTAATGCAGCTCCTGGAAGATGCCAGATCCTCACTGGCTGTTGGCCAGAGAGATCAGTTCTTTGCCCACATGGTTCTCTCTATTGTGTAGCTCCACAACATGGTAGTGGCTTGCTTTCTTTCTTTTTTAATTTTTTTTTAACGTTTATTTTTGAGACAGAGAGAGACAGAGCATGAATGGGGGAGAGTCAGAGAGAGGGAGACACAGAATCCGAAACAGGCTCCAGGCTCTGAGCTGTCAGCACAGAGCCCGACGCGGGGCTCGAACTCACAGACCATGAAATCATGACCTGAGCCGAAGTCGGCCGCTTAACCAACTGAGCCACCCAGGCGCCCCGGTAGTGGGTTTCTTTAGAGAGTGAATGAAGAGCAAACTTAAGACAGAGGCTATAGTCTTTTTGTAACCCAGTTTCAGATGACATACCATTGCTTCTGCTATGTTCTATTTGTTAGAGGCACATCCCTAAGTCCAGCCCACAAGGGAGAGGATTACACAAGGTGAAAATATGTGGAACTAAGGATCAATGGGGGCCGTAAGAGAGGCTGCCTATTACAGCCTGCATTTTAGGCCCCAGTAATTCACATTCCTTCCACATTCCAAATGCATTCACCCCCTTGGACGCTCCTCAAAGTCTCATTCCATTACTGTGGCAGCTCAAAGTCTAAAGTCTCATCATCTAAATCAAATCCAGGTGTAGATGAGGCTTCTCAGATATAGCTTCTTAAAGAGCACCCTGTGTGCAGTTTCTTTCACATACAGACCTGTGAAACTAAAGGTCCGTGTTATCTGCTACTGATACACTTAACGCATAATGGTGGAATAGGTATAGGATAACCATTATAAACATTTGTGGTCCGAAAAGGAGAAAAATGGTAGCCACAAAGGAGACTTTGGTGCACGGCGATTCTGAATTCTAACTGACAGGATGTTGGAAATTCTGTGATTGGGTCCAGCAATCATTCTCCACGGCTTTTGGCTCTGCTATCTGGTCTTGTATTAGTCAGCTCAGGCTGCCATAACTATACCATGGGCAGGGTGGCTTAAACAACAGAAATTTATTTTTTCACAATTAGGGGCCAGAAGTTGAATATCAAGCAGCAGCACTGTTGGTGTCTGATGAGAGATATTTCATCCTGATTTGCAGATGGCCATCTTCTCACTGTGTCCTCACATGGCCTTTCCTCTCTTAATGCATGTGCCTCTTCCGAGAAAGATGCTGGGCCTATCTAATCAGGGCTCTACTTTTATCATCTCATTTAACTGTGATTATCTCCTTAGAGGCCCCATATCCAAGTATAGTCCCATTGAGGATTAGGACTTCAATGTATGAATTTTGGGGGACACAATTGAGTCCATAACAGGGCTTTTGGTTCTGCTTGCTGAGTCATCCTTCCTTTTTCATGAAAGATCTCATGTATTTGCCAGTGAGTAGCTTTCTCAGCCTATTTTCTGACATTTGGGGGGATCCAACTTCTTCTTTGTACTTTTACACTGTTTCTATCCTTTTTGTACATCTTTTAATCTCAAAGTGCCTTTTCTATTACTCTGAGGCACTAGCTTTGATCTTCCTGAGGTCTTAAAAGATTTTGCAATGACACTCTTGGCTTCATCTCTAGACCAAGGTCACAGTATCATGTCTTCGGTATTTTTGCCAAAAATGTACAACTGAATTTAATCATGAAGAAACATCCAACAAATCCAAATTGAGAGAAATTTTACAAAACAATGAGCCAATGCTCTTCAAAAGAGTCAAGGTCATGAAAGACAAAGAAAGCCTGAGAAACCATCCCAGATTGAAGGCAACAAAAGAGATGTGACAACTAAATACAACATGGGATCCTAGGTTGGATTCTAGCTCAGAAAGTGGACATTAAGAGAAACCTGGCAAAATTTGAACAAAATATGTAGATTATTTAATAGTATAGTAATATGAAAAGGCTGGGTAAAAGTATATTAGCATATTGGTATATTGTCCAAGGAGTATTTACACGAGAAGACACAGGACTTAAGAGAGTAGGGCAGGAAGTGGTCAGTAGTGGAGGAATTGTCTGAAGAACAAGGTAATAGGTAGAATGTATCACAGCCAATCTTAACCATTCCAAATTTTGGACCACCAAATTAAACTAATCGTGGTCATGAAAATACGGTCGATACTGGGTACCAAGTATCTATGTTGACTTTGCTCATTTTTTTTTCTAGATAGATATGTAAAGATACACAGATAGAAATGTCTTTCTCATTATTATCATTTAGATGCCAATTCAATATGCATAAAATTTGGGATAAATTATTCATTTGTAGACCACTTAAGTTCATAATTATTAAACAGCAGACCAAGAAATATATAGTATGATATATCCAAATAAGCAGGAATGGTATAACAAAAAATGTCTTGTCTCTGTAGGTTTGGATACTGGAATGCTGTTATGCCAGTAGAATGTTGATAGCACCATCTCACACAAAATTAGATAAAGTAAAACAAAGAATGGGTACCTGGGCCACAAATTCAGGCTAAGGATTGTGTTTTCCAGGGGCAAGGGAAGATAAAAACTTGTGTGGAGTGTCGATGGGAGACAGAGGCAGAAAATGGGGCTCTGTAAGTTCAACTGTTACAGGAATGTGTAAACTGGGGTGTGTGTAGTCGAGGTTTGTGCTGACATGCAAGGATACACTCATCTCCAATCTGGTGAGTGTGCAAAACCAAAGGCATTTCCAGATAGGTCTGATTCAAAATTGGGGTCATATCACAGGGGCTAGAGCAATATGAAGCATCCAGTGTAGCCAACTGTGAGAGTGTGGTACATGATGTGTTAATTATAATAATTAATGAAAAAATGGTAGGCAGGAAATAGTGGAGTATAGAAGAGTCATTAGAACAGTTTTTATCAGATAGTTTCTGGCTCTGCCCCTCACCAGTGAGGTGAGCTTTGGAATATTAATTATTAATTCTGATCCTTGGTTTAGAGTAGTAAAACCTGTCTCATAGAGTTATTGTGGAAATTAAATGAAGAAATGTATATCAAAAGCAAGACAAAGAGTAAGCATTCAGTGAATGGCAGCTTCTGTTTATATCATGATAACAGTGAGGATGATGTCAGGCCGCATCTAAGCACAGTGGGTTTCGGCCACAGGTGTCCTATGAAGACACTGAGTTACAAGGCAGATGAAAGGAAAAAAACCAAAAGAATTTTCAGGATAATGGTCAGCATTCTGTGGTTTAAGGGCAAAAATTATAGGTTGGTGAGCCTTGGAAGTTTCGGGGTTCCACTCAAACATTGCAGATCCTTGGAAGAATCCAACAAAACGATTTCTGTTTTCTCTGCCTCACAGATAGAAGTAGAACTAATATGTTCATTTTATCACTTAGGAAATGAAGAGGATTTCATTACATCATCGTTTCTCAACAGCAGCACTATTGATTTTTTGGGTCAAATAATTCTGAACCCTGATCCTCTGAAGGATGAGTGGGTGGGGAAAGCCAAAGGGGAGAGCAAAGTCAACAGCAATTGAAAGACCCTGAAGATGAATTTAGCAAGCTTGCATTTCAAGGGCATGGAATGGAGTTCAAATATATAACACAATTTTCTATAATCACAATGGAATACATTTTCTGACTTTGAGGCTTCACATCTTCATCTGCTCAAATGCACAAACATAGTCGTAATTTATTCTAGGTAAAGTCAGTGAAAATACGGTGATTTCTCTGGCAATGCTAGCACATTATATTAATTATAATCCAAACACGTTCTGCATAAAGCTTTCTCTTTGGCTTTTCTCCCTTCTTTTCTCCCTGGATTTGAGTCTAAGTTGGAGGATTAAGGTAGGTTGATAAAGAAACTAGCTCAAAAGTCATGCAATATTGTTGGGAAGGAAGCCAGATCCTTCTCAGTTTTGATGTGTTTTGATCCTATGCAGATGTCCTTTGAGCTGTAACTAATTTGCTTTGATTTTCAGGCACACCTCATGTTTTAGCACCCGCCAGAACATACGATTTCACAGTTGGAGTGTGGTCATTTGTTCATCAGCCTCTGCCCAGGGTTTGTCCATTTAGAAGTTTTTGATGTTTCCATGGTCTTTGGTTGTCACGCTATATTATTGTTGGCCCAATCTCTAGGCTTCTTTTGCTCTGTTTTCTCTTGGCCTAGTTCTTACCCCCACCAATCTTGAGATTCAAGATTAAGGGATGCTCAGAGGCTCTCACTCTGTCCCCTACACTGTCTCTTACCCATCTCTGCTCTATTATCTGCAAACTCTGTTCTCAGGCAGAACACTGACTTGATGACTAATTCTGGGAAATCAAACTGGACCAGGGAGATATTCTCTTCCATCATTATGGTGCCAGGGACTTCTCCATGTATGTTGCTCTTTCATTGAACCTCACCTAGGATGCAAGAGAGGTTACCTTTTGTCATCAGAAACCAAAATTTAAATGACATTTCCATTGTACCCTTCCCCAGCTTTGGGTGTGGGGAGAGTGACAGGGAGGGTCAGGGTCAGGCACCAAGACAGACAAAAGTCTATAGGTTCTTGATTCTCTTCCACATTTGTTCCCTTTCCTGCACAGCTCGGATGGTTTTCTGGTCTGGGGATAGGAGAGGAGCATGGATGTACTTCACCAGATTGCTTTTCCTTTCAAATCTTTCTGGTCATACTTTACACTTGCATCAATGGTTTTGAATTTAGGAGCCGTGATTTTGGAATCTGCTCTCCAGCCCCATCAGATCCTAGATAAATGGCAGGCTCATCTCTCAAGATCCATCATGGAAGGGGTACAGGAAGAAAGAATAAATTGATATCTCAAATTATCCCCCTGAAAAGGGAACGCTGTTCAGGTTTGACTTGGCCTCTAATAGAAATCCTGCCTTCTATCATACTTCTGCTGACAGTAACTTGTAGGTTGCCCTAAAAAGGATTCTCCTGTGTCATACACTCCTCTGATAAAGCACCACGTTCTCCTTGGGCCAGTATTCTGGTTTTATTCATTCAATGTACATTCCCCTCTGTTGACAGGTCCCTGTTGTCCACAGACTGCACATGCTCACAACCTCCCTTCATTTTTCTGGATCTTATCTATAAGACATAAGGTCAGCTTTAAGCACCTTATGACATCTTTCCCATGCATCTTTCTTTTCTAACTAAGACGTAGTTCCTTCTATTTTGAGTTATTTATTATTTGTTTCATAACTGTTAGTGTTAAAAAAGAGCCAAGAGTCCTGAAATGGGGTCACTTGTGCTAATCCCACATCTCCAAACCAAGACTTAACACCTAACCTAATTTCCGCCAGGAATTTAATCTTTTCTTTATCGAAGTATAATTAACGAAATGTTATATTAGTTTCAGGTGTGCAACATACCGATTCGACAGTTCTATACGTTATTCAACGCTCACCATGTTAAATGTAATCACCACCTGTCAGCATACAACGTTTTACTACATTATTGACTATCTTCCCTAGGCTGTACCTCTCATCTCCATGACTTAATTATTTTATAACTGGAAGTCTATACCTCTTAATCCCCACTAATACATTGCCCATTCCCCCATCCATCTCTCCTCTGGCAATAACCAGTTTATTCACTGTGTTTAACAGTCTGTTTGCTTTTTGTTTGTTCATTTGTTTTGCTTTTCAGATTCCACATGTAAGTAAAATGATATTGTATTTACCTTTCTTTGTCTGACTTATTTCATCCAGCACATACCTCCTAGGTCCATCCATGTTGTCACCAGATCTCATTTTTTTTAATGACTGAGTAATATTTCATTGCATGTATGTATGTATGTATGTGTGTATGTATGTATATATATGTGTGTATGTATGTATATATATGTGTGTATATATGTGTATGTATATATGTATGTATATGTGTGTATGTATGTATATATATGTATATGTATGTATATATATACATACATACACACATATCACATATTCTTTATCCATTGTCTTTTTGGTATTAGCCCAAGGAATGTAATCTTTTTAAAAAAAAAATTTTTTTTTTCAACGTTTATTTATTTTTGGGACAGAGAGAGACAGAGCACGAACGGGGGAGGGGCAGAGAGAGGGAGACACAGAATCGGAAACAGGCTCCAGGCTCTGAGCCATCAGCCCAGAGCCCGACGCGGGGCTCGAACTCACGGACCGCGAGATCGTGACCTGGCTGAAGTCGGAAGCCTAACCGACTGCGCCACCCAGGTGCCCCAAGGAATGTAATCTTAACCAGTAGGTCTGGAACTTCCTGGTCAGCGATAGTGAAGTAATCCACCAGATAGACCCCTTCAGTCCCCCAAAGGAAGGCGACCTTGCATGAAATAATCTATTCTTCATTAATAATTCCTTGTTCCACCTCCCTCTGCCTAGAAAAGTCTTCCATTTTGTGTAGCTCCTCGGAGCTCCTTCTGGTTAGACAGAGATGCTGCCCAACTCATGAATCACTGAATAAAGGCAATTAGGTCTTGAAATTTACTCGATTGGTTTTCAGGGATTTTTTTTTAAACATTGTATTTTTTCTCCTACAAGAAATATGTTACACGAATGTAGTGATCATGCCCTACACTGTGAAGGGTTTAGCATGGTGCTGGTACAGAGTTGGTGCTAAATACTGATTCAATGTTCTACAATGGTTTAAAAAGAAACATGGAAGCCTAAGCACTGTTTGAAATTTTTTCCTAAGTTTTGACAACAGTTTGATTTCTGTTTCCTGGAGACATAACAGGCTTCTGAAAAACAGAAATGAATATTGCTAATTTTCTAAATTTTGACCACATGACTTATAACAAAATGATGATCACAGATGTGACAAGCTTTCAAAATTGCCAGGTAAACAGTCTGGTTGGCTTCTGTGTTTACTACTACTCTTTTTCAGCATGTTCAGCATGTTCACACTGTTTTCAGAGTCTGCTGTCCTTGACATTTGCAAGTTCTCTTTATGAGATATAGGTATGAAAATATATTTTAAAAAGTAAAGAAAGGCCACTACAGCATTCATACGGAGACTTGTGCTAAGGAATAATTAGATACATTGCTGATACCAACCATAATAATTTTCCAGAACGTCTTTCTTTCAGATAAAGATAAATTCACTAAAAATACCACTGGGTAAATCAAAATTATGTTCAATTATAAAAAGAATTATATTAGAGGCACCTGGGTGGCATAGTTAGTAAGGCATCCAACTTAGATCTTACCTCAGGTCATGATCTCACTGTTCATGAGTTCAAGCCTCACATCAGCTCTGTGCTGATGACACAGAGCCTGCTTGAGATTCTGTCTCTCCTTCTCTCTTCTCCTCCCCGGCCTGTGTTTTCCCTCTCTCTTTCTCAAAATAAACTTAAAAAAACTTTAAAAATGACTTATACTATTAATCTATAATTATTTGTATCTTACTAATAAGATTTTGTCAATACTCTATTTATGCATCTAGCAAATGATTACTAATTACTTACTACTTGCTAGGTATTGAGGTTATAGTGGTCTCTGTTCTCATAGAACTTACAAAGTTGAGTTTCTAATTCTATAGAATGACTTAATTTTCTATGTAAGAAAGG
Organism: Leopardus geoffroyi; assembly: GCF_018350155.1. Taxonomy (NCBI): domain Eukaryota; kingdom Metazoa; phylum Chordata; class Mammalia; order Carnivora; family Felidae; genus Leopardus; species Leopardus geoffroyi. The sequence continues at coordinate 105,075,729 of NC_059326.1, forward strand.
ACTAGAATCAAATTAAGAATATTTTGGGGCGCCTGGGTGGCGCAGTCGGTTAAGCGTCCGACTTCAGCCAGGTCACGATCTCGCGGCCCGTGAGTTCGAGCCCCGCGTCGGGCTCTGGGCTGATGGCTCAGAGCCTGGAGCCTGTTTCCGATTCTGTGTCTCCCTCTCTCTCTGCCCCTCCCCCGTTCATGCTCTGTCTCTCTCTGTCCCAAAAATAAATAAACGTTGAAAAAAAAAAAAAAAAAAAGAATATTTTCAGGCATCTGAGAGACTCTCTCACTGGTTCTATTTGTGTAAACACTTTTTAATTTTTTTTTTTCCAACCTTTTTATTTATTTTTGGGACAGAGAGAGACAGAGCATGAACGGGGGAGGGGCAGAGAGAGAGGGAGACACAGAATCGGAAACAGGCTCCAGGCTCCGAGCCGTCAGCCCAGAGCCTGACGCGGGGCTCGAACTCACGGACCGCGAGATCGTGACCTGGCTGAAGTCGGACGCTTAACCGACTGCGCCACCCAGGCGCCCCGAGTGTAAACACTTTTTAAAAAATCATTTTAAATAACAGTTAAAAAAACATTTTGTGAACGTGCTCAAAAGGGCAATGGAACTTTAAAAATATATGAATATTTTTTATTTTGATTTTAAATATGTATTTGCATTTTCACCTGTGGCCACGAAGACACCTGGATTTGTGTTGAAAGACATAGCACAATGATTTATACTTTTTAAAGATAAGTGCCTCTGAGATACTAGACGAGAAGAAATGATTCTCAGAAATCCCCTGGCTCACTCACTGTCATCTGAATTAAGAGCTTCATTTTAATATTAGCACTTGGAAGGTAAGCATCCGCAGCCTCCAAGGGAGGTGATGTTCCCTGGCTATCATATGACTCCAAGCGGGAGGTCAGAGAAACTGCTCAACTATTGACAAGCTGAGGCAAGTAAACATTTCTGCCAGAAACATATAAACCTACCATTAGTAACATCACTTTTGCCTCTCTGCCCTGGTGGATAGCAGACATTTAAAATTTTTTTAACATTTGTTTATTTTTTGAGAGACAGAGAGAGACAGAACATGAGTGGGAGAGGGGCAGAGAGAGAGGGACACACAGAATCCGAAGCAGGCTCCAGGTTCTGAGCTGTCAGCACAGAGCCCGACGGGGTTGGGGGGCTCAAACGCATGAATCACGAGACCGTGACCTGAACCAAAGTCAGAAGCTCAACCGACTGAGCCACCCAGGCACCCCAGGTAGTAGGAATTTTAGAGTCCTCCCAGAAAGATGCCATTTGGAGGATATAATTTCACTTTAAATAGCTTTCGGTAGGATGTCAAAAAGGATCTCTAGAAAGACAAAGCAGATAGCTAATAATTCTTTGGGTGATTTAACAAAACCCCACCAAACATTCCTCATGGCCAAAGATGGTCATTTGACAAGGCTAGAATATTACCAGCATGTTTGTTCTTGGCACTGTGCTCTACTCTGCTAAGGTCTGCTGCACAGTGGTGCTCTGCTGACCTGGGAGAATATTACTAAATATTAGGAATGATTTGATATCCTATTTTGACAAATGAAACACAGTATGAGAGGGAAGAATGGGCCTTCTGTAGTTACCTCTTCTGGGCAATTACCGAAGGCGTGGTACACAGGATCCCGAAGACCTTCTCTTTCCCTGTGCTAGAAACGGCACATAAATTGCCAATCCATGTCCCTTGGAAAATTCAAAAGTGATCCCACAATTAAAATGTATCTCTGTTTAGACAGTGTTAGAGCCTAGCTGCTCAGCTTTTTTTTTTTTTTTTTTTACTTCAAAGCCAAACAATGTATTTTCAAACAGCATTCTCGTTAAAGGAGATTTTTGTAAGCTTGCTTTGATTCTTTGCCTTTGATTCTTTGAATACTCAGTTGGGTCCTGGTGCGGATAGTTTGGTTTGCTTAGTAAAGCCCACATTATGGTTTTCTCAGTGCAGGTAAAGAGTTCTAGTAAATGAAATTGCATCCATGAATTGCTACCATCACACTTATTTTTGAGATGTGATATACTAATAATAGTTCCTTTTTAAAACCACATTAAATGGGTCATGAGTAAGTGCCAAACCATCTGAAACATGACTAAGTGAACGAGGAGAATATACTCCTGGAAGGGAGCTAATAAGTAGAGGGATTTTTCTTGAATTGATAAATACTGGTGAGGTTCTATGGTGGGGAAGTATTAAAATATTAAGTTACAGGAGACTCAATGGGACCAACAATCTTTCTTTTACTGCAATCTTAGAAAGGCGGAGGTTCCTAATTCACATGGGGTAGTGTTCTGCATATCTCAGATGATCTGAACAGAACCACAGGTAGTTCTTTTCAATGAGATCTTCACGTTTGCCAGACATCTCAGAATGGGAGAAAACCACAGCGCAAGTCAGGGAAAAGGAAAAAGAGTGGAATGACCATTTTCGTATAAGTTGGTCTGAGCTTCTGTTTTTATAATAAATACCACATAATATAAAATGAATGGAAGAGAAATTACCAAACATCCCAGAAGCCCATCTCAGAAAATGTAAAATCAGAAAAAGTCTTTTAGGGGCGCCTGGGTGGCGCAGTCGGTTAAGCGTCCGACTTCAGCCAGGTCACGATCTCGCGGTCCGTGAGTTCGAGCCCCGCGTCGGGCTCTGGGCTGATGGCTCAGAGCCTGGAGCCTGTTTCCAATTCTGTGTCTCCCTCTCTCTCTGCCCTTCCCCCGTTCATGCTGTGTCTCTCTCTGTCCCAAAAATAAATAAACGTTGAAAAAAAAAATTAAAAAAAAAAAAAAAAAGAAAAAGTCTTTTGAAAACTCTCTTAATGTGTCTCTCAGGACTGAAAGAACTATAGCTATTTTAGCCTTGTCCTTCTGACCCTACTTTCCTTCTAGTGAGTCAACAGAATTCAGTAATCAAATGTTTCATGGGATGCCCAAAGGTCTGACATAATTCCCAGGCACAGTTGATGGAGTTACTACTGTTGAGAGGCAGAAACCCTAGGTACGTCTTTGTTGAGTCTAGGTCTGACTTAAAACCAGAGGAAAACCATAAAAGCATCAAGCCAAGAGGACAATTGTATGTTTGGCCTTCCTGTAGAGACAATGGTAGTACTATTAGACTTCCACATTGTCTCAGAGCAAGTTTCTAGATTTCCTCTATCATAAATTCCCTTCCTGAGATTCTCAGAGCAGCCCATACTCAAGGACAAGGCGCCGTGCAAAAGCAAGATTTAATTAGGGACCCAGGAGGTGGCAAGATTTAGCATTATGCAATCAAATTAAATATTCGTCTACAGCTTTTTGTTTTCTTAACAACTTAGCAAAGTTACTCAGAATATAATAAATCCAATGGAGAATAAAACCAAGTGATTAAATCAATGGTGGCAAACTCTATGACCTTTTCAGAGCGTTCTGAGTTTTCCATTTTTGTCTGAATCCATTCCAAGAACTAACTTCAGAAACAATGTGGAAAATTATTTGATCCAGTGTGCAAATTTCAGGGTTTTGTCAGAAAGAATCAAATTGTGCCTTTATGTCTGAGGATTTACTGAGGACTATTTCAGTGAGTTCTTTACCTTTAAAGGTTTTAGGTATCCACTGTGGAATAATTGGGAAAGTAATGGGACCTAGTTATGGCTTTATCATTAATTTGTTTCTTCATTCATTCATTCATTCATTCACTCACTCGCTCATTCATTTGTTCACTCACCCATTCTTTTTTTTTTTTTTTTTCAACGTTTATTTATTTTTTTTGGGACAGAGAGAGACAGAGCATGAACGGGGGAGGGGCAGAGAGAGAGAGGGAGACACAGAATCGGAAACAGGCTCCAGGCTCTGAGCCATCAGCCCAGAGCCTGACGCGGGGCTCGAACTCACGGACCGCGAGATCGTGACCTGGCTGAAGTCGGATGCTTAACCGACTGCGCCACCCAGGCGCCCCTCACCCATTCTTTCCACAAATATTTGTTGATAACTACTGTGTACTGTGCCCTGTGCCAGGCACTAATGACACCATGTTGATTAAAACCAAACAGCCAGGAGCACCTGGGTGGCTCAGTGGGTTAAACGTCCGACTTCGGCTCAGGTCATGATCTCGCAGTTTGTGACTTTGAGCCCCACGTTGGGCTCTGTGCTCACAGCTCAGAGCCCGGAGCCTGCCTCAGATTCTGTGTCTCCCTCTCTCTCTGCCCCTTCCCCACTCACACTATCTCTCTCCTTCAAAAATAAATAAACATTAAAGAATTAAAAAAAAACAGCCTTTGTCCTCCAAAGCTTACTAGTCCAGTGAGGAGGAAACCTATGCTATCAAATAGTAACTACACTATAAACTTCTCTAAAGGGACATGATGCTATAGCAGGAGACCTTAACCAATCTGGGCACTAATGGAAGGTGTCCTTGAGGACAAGATTTAAGCTGAGACCTAAAGGATGATGAATGGGAAGAGTTCACTGTATGAAGAGGAAGGATGAGTATTCCAGATAGAGGGAATAACATGTACAAAAGCCTTGGGCAGGAGAGAGCATGGTGTTTTAGAAAAGTTAAAACACAATGTGATTGGAAGCAGCAACAACTCTAAAAATGGTGTGGCTCTTGTTTTTTAAATGTCATTCTTTACTAACAAAAACCAGGACTCCCTGGAAAAATGGCCAATTCCAGGGCTGGGGAAGGACAAGTACAAGAGGAGACCAGTAAGGATGCGCTCAACAAATACACAGGACTTGTCAAAATTACACTGAAGCAAAGCCAACTTTAAATAATGTGACCAAATTTCTGTCAATTTGAATATCAAAATAATGATAATAGTACATTAGAAAACATTGAATGAAACAGGAAGCCATAAGCGCATAGTGATGTAATTACTATAGATGGAAAAACTCAAAGTTTGGTGAAGAATGATATTTACATAGTCTCAAATTTGAGACCTTCTTACAAAATATTTCTCAATTAAAAAAGGAAAAAAAATTATGGAGAAACTTGGCAGATACTACCTTAAGGAATCAAAGTTAACATCATTAGTAATCATAAAAGTTGAAATAACGTGCTTTTTTCTAGCGATCAATCAGAAGAACACGATACCATTTCTGATTCTTGTGTAAACGCACAACCGTCATGAAGAAAAACCAGACCAATCTAAAGTGAGAAAGATTTTCCAAGATAATTGGTCTATAATCTCCAAATTTCAAGATGATAAAAGAATGAGAAATTGTTCCAAGTTGAAGGAGACTAAAGAGAGGTGATAACTAAACACAATGTGGAACTCCAAACGGGACCTTTGGCTATAAAGGATATTTTCTGAATGCTGCAGAAAAATTGAATGGGACCCAAGAGATGAATTGAGATTTTGATGGTCGTCTTTTAAGTATGGAGGGGAATACCCTTGTTTATAAGAAATGCACTCAAGTTTTGGGGGTAATGGAGCACCATATCAGAAATATACGCACCCCAATAATTAGGGGGAAAAATTCTGTGTTCTACACTTCCAACTTTTCTATAAGATCGTTTTGACTGATTAAGATTGTTGCAAAATAAAAAATAAATCAATTAATAAAAAAGAGAGCAAAAGGCCAATATAGCTAGAAAGCCTGGCCCTCAATTTCACCACCCGAACAATAGGGAAGGTATTTGAAACCCATATATTTCATTCAGCTCCATTTATACTGCAGTGTGCTACCTAGTCTCCCAAAATGACATACAAAAGAAAAAGAGTATGTATTAGTTTTCTATTGTTGTGTAACAAATTACCACAAACTCAGTGGCTTAAAAATACTCATTCATCATCTCACGGTTCTGAAATCCCGAAGTCCAGAATGGCATGGCGGGATTCTCTGCCGAAGGCTGAAATCCAGATGGCAGCTCTCCAAATTCTCACTGTGTCCTCTTGGGGTGTCCTCTTCCAAGCTCATTCTTGTTACTGGCAGAATTCAGTTCCTGGAGGTTACAGGACTGACGTTGCCACTTTCTGGCTGGGAATTGCTCTCAGCTGCTGGAGAATGTTCTCAGGTTCCTGTCCTGTGGGCCCCCTCTGTCTCAGCAATGGAGAAAGAGACTTCTGCACATGGACTCCCTCTCACAGTTTGAATCTCTTTGGCTTCCTCTTGTGTTACCATCTAGAGAAAACATTCTCCTTTTAAAGGGTTCATGTGACTATGTTAGCCCACCCTTATCATTTCTCTATCTTAAGATCACGTGATTGGTAATCTTCACTTCTGCAAAATCGCTTTCACCATAACACAATCAGGATAATAATAATGGGGCGGGGGGTGGGGAGATTGTGGGGGCCATCTTAGAACTCTGCCTGGCACAGGATGGAAGAGAGAAATATGTTAGAGTCACTGTCAAACAATATGGGTAAAGAAGGGAGGGTAAGAATGTGCCTCTCGAGTGTGTGAATTGGGGGTTGGGGAATTCTGGACTAAAATATTTGAAACATCGTCAGCAATGAAATGCTTTGATTTGTCTTTATTAGGCTGTGAAAACAGGCACTGTGTGTTTCTGATTTACTGTTGCATTCCCAGCACTCACCTTAATTCCTGGCACATAGTAGATAATCAGAAATGTTGAGGGTATGAAGAATAAACAATAAGTGAATGATTAGCTTTGACAACCAAAGATTTATTTTCTTATTTAACTAATCAAAGTCTTCAGTGCTGCTCCCTCAGTGACGTGTTCTTCCAGAATAGCCTTGTTAAGGGGAAACCTGACAGTTAATATTCAGTTCCTTTTTGATTGATGATATTTGTGTGTATATGAAAGTCCAGACTTCTTTTTTTTTAAGTGAGTATAATTTGCCAAGAAGACTTGGAATACATTCATTGATCAATAAAACCAGCTAATGCAGTCAGATTGAAAAAAATCTTATGATGCTATGTTTCAGTTAATGTATATTATGATGAAATCTGAAAACATTCCCACATAGGAGTATAGGAGGAAATTATATTAAAGAATATTTTGGAAATACTTTTATTGTTATTATTATAAAATGTGAATATGCTCAAAATACAAAAAATGAAAAATACAGAAGAGTAGGAAAAAGAAAATAAATATCACCCACAACCCCACAACTCAAAGATAATCACTGTGAATATTTTTGATATATATCCTTTCAGATTTTTTTCCTCTGCAGCCCTGGGTAACAATATACCAGCACATACAGGTACAGTTCCTCGCGGATAATTTTATATAGAGTTTTTGCACTGTCTCTGTTGTTTAAAAGTATGCCATGGACAGAGTTCTAGGACTATAACATGTACATACGAACCATTATTTTTAATAGCTGTAATATAGTTTTTTATGTGGTTGTAATAACATATTTTATTTAGTCAGCCCTTCCTGGTGGACTTTTAAATCATCTCCGTTTTGGGGCGCCTGGGTGGCGCAGTCGGTTAAGCGTCCGACTTCAGCCAAGTCACGATCTCGCGGTCCGTGAGTTTGAGCCCCGCGTCAGGCTCTGGGCTGATGGCTCAGAGCCTGGAGCCTGTTTCCGATTCTGTGTCTCCCTCTCTCTCTGCCCCTCCCCCGTTCATACTCTGTCTCTCTCTGTCCCAAAAATAAAATAAATAAACGTTGAAAAAAAATTTTTAATAAAAAAAAAAAATAAATCATCTCCATTTTTCTAGAAGTCTGCATTTCATTGTAATACCACCACCTCCAGGCCCACCTCTACCTAAATCTTTGTATTCTGTCTTCATTATTTCTGTAAAATAAGTATGTCCAAGTACTGGTGATAAATGAAAAAGCATGCCAAACTTGATATTACCACATTTTCCTCAGAAATAGTTAACCCACAAGCAGAATGATGATAAAGTACCTACTGATCCTCACCAACAATGGGTATTAACAATTCAATATTTAAGCTTTTCCAACTTGACACGTAAAAAAATGGTATGTTGTTTTAATTTGCTTGTGTTTTTAACATCTTTATTTTTCTGTTCAGCTTAAAAAAAATTTAAAGCTGCCTCTTAGACATCATTATCTCTTATTCTTTTGCCAGAAAGTATATTTTTGACCTCTTATAAATATTTAAGTCATTATCTAAACAATTCCCAAAATGCATTAGTACGGTAAGCAGCGTGGCTCCCACTGATCTCAGCCCTCTGGTATTCACAACTTTCTGAAATCCCTCCCCTTAAGGGTGAGCTGGCCTTGTGACTCCCTTCTTTGTATTGCCAGTACAGTGTGGCAAAGGGGAGTAGACGTCACGTCTGTGATTAGGTTATGAGCTAACGTGACTTCTGTCTCGTGAGCAGTTTCTCCCTCCCTTGGCTGCTTGCTTTGATGAAGCAGCTGCATGCTGGAGAGGCAGTGTGACAAGGAACCAACAGGAGGCTCTGGCCAAGGCCAGCAAGGAACTGATGCTCTCGGTCCAACAGCCTTGGAGGAAGTGACTCCTACCAACAACCACGCAGGCGGGAAAGTGGATCTTTTCCCAGATACATCTTCAGATGCGACCTGAGGCTTGGCCAACGCTTTTGATTCCAGCCACAGCTATACCCGTGCCTTCTATCATACTGTCTCACAATGAGCTTCCCTCCGTGGCACGTTTTATCTCCCAAGTTTATAATGTGGACTTTCTGGTGCACAGAAATGTGACTTTAACATATTGTATCTTACAGTATCAAGATCAAATATTTATTTTGAAATTCCTATATAAATACGTTATCATAGACTATTATAACAATACGGAGATTTTAGAATAGCCAAAAGGAAATGTGGTCTGAGATTTATTTACTTTTCACAACAAATCTTGTGTTTGTGCCCGTTACTTTTGTTACAGGACTTATTGGATACCCTCTCAACATTTTACTTTTCAGCTGTCGCTGGGATTCTTAATGACTCTCTTCTGCTTTGATTTCACAACAAAGATTGGAAATTCTATACCAAATATATCTGCATGTACTTGTATTCATATAGGTTTGAACATGTACTTATATACGTCCAGACTTGTCTAGATTTTGTGAAAGATAAAAAAGGTAAATATCTTACTTCTTGATCCTGGGGTGATAATTCCTCTGGGAAATGTTTGTGGGAGCAACTAGATTGTATAAAGGCATACCCATTCTGTCTCCAAAGATTTTGAGGGCATCTCTGTTTTCTCCTGTAGAATAACAATACTTGTCCCTCAACATTTCTATGTTAATGTGTGTGAAAGTGTTTAAAAACTTAAAGAGTTTCATTAATGTAAGGAATTTATCACGGCTGTCTCATTTGGCCCTCTGTCTACGAGGCACGGTAAGGGATCTTGAAATTGTAACTTAGGCGGGGAAAGAGAAAGACTGTCCTCCCCTTCCACACTGTTTCCACCTCTCTTGACTCCTTGACTTCTGCCTTCACCACATTACAATGCCACTTCAAGGGATTCCTTTGTCATGGGGAAGGGTAACTATTTTTTTCTACTCCGTTAAGTGTCTATTAATTATGAGAGTTAGAGGAAAATTTTAATAACATCTTATAGGGACTGTATTCACACATTCACTAAGTGAAAATCACAAAATGGCAAATTCAGCAGTGAACCAAACAAGTGTAAGTTTTTATCTGCCAAGTATTTTTTTCTCATACAAAGGAAGGGGACAACACATGAATTTGAAAGGTGAGAGCTACAGGTGGACTGATGTGGGCCAAGAGAAGAGTTCAGAAGGGAGAGGGATGAAGGGGGAACATATCACCTCATTCACAATTTTTATTTATGTATTTATTTTTAAAAGATTTTTTAAGTTTATTCTTTTTTTTTTTTTTTGGGGAGAGAGAGAGACAGAGACAGAGACAGAGTGCAAGCAGGGGAGAGGCAGAGAAAGAGAGAGAGGGAGACACAGAATCCCGGCTCCAGGCTCTGAGCTGTCAGCAAAGAGCATCACACGGGGCTTGAACCCACGAACTGTGAGATCATGACCTCAGCTGAACTCAGACACTCAACCTACTGAGCCACCCAGGTGCCTCAACCTCATTCATAATTTTAACCCCAATCAATCCATGTCTGAGTGACCACTATACATTCTGTTTTATTTTATTTTATTTTATTTTATTTTATTTTATTTTATTTTATTTTTAATTAATTAATATTTTAGAGAGAGAGAGAGAGAGAGCATGATGGGGGAAAGGGCAGAGGGAGGGAGAGAGAATCCCAAGCAGGCTGTATTCTGTCAGTGCACAGCTCGATGCTGGGCTTGAACCCGTGACTCTGGGATCGTGATCTGAGCCCAAATCGAGAGTCCGATGCTCAACCCACTGAGTCACCCAGGTGCCCGACTGTGTTATAAACAAAACAGAGTGGTTGCTTCCTTTCTGCCCAAAGTCAGAGTCCTTCTTCTTCTTACCAACTTGTACCATCTTTTTTTGGTTTAACATCTTATTTTATTAAGAGAAGTCCAAAAGCCGGTGTTAAAGGCTAAAAGAGCTCTCAGCCTTGGCAAGTCAGAAGAAATAAAACCTATGATGCTTCCCATGGAAGAATGAAGAGATTAGTCTACTTGCAGATATGCCATAAGTACAAGGGGAAAGACTGGTGTCATAGGAAAGCTCAACAGAATACACATCTCAGAAGGAAGACAGGGAATGATCCACTAAGAGAGGCTGAGGTCCTCATTCATAGAGCACTTACAGAGTAAAAGATGGGCTTTTTGGGAATTTCCCTGAGGCATCATTAATATCTAAGAAGGGACAAGTCAGGGTTTTACCTCTACTTTCTTCTTTTGAGGACTTTCAGAATGAACAGATATGTCACACAGGATGATGGAGACAGAAGACATAATTTGGAATCGAACACTTACATTTCACCCAGTATTTCCACCTCTGTGAGCAACTCATTAAATCTATTGACACCTCAGTTTCCTCACCAGTAATAATGTCACCATGTTGTTTTGAAATCCATGGAGATAAAAAGTGTGAACTATCTTGTTCTCTACATTACACTTGCAGTTTTTATTGCTACGTGTGTATAAATTCCAGAACATTTTAAGAGAAGCAGCATGACTCAGTTGTCCAAACACAGATGCTGTGACAGAACTGTAACTCTGCCACTCATAGGCAGCAGGAAGGATTTGAATCTCCACTCCATTGCCTTAGGATACATCTAAAGATATGCCTGGCACAGAAGAGCCTTGCAAAGTTTTTTCATTTTCACTTACCACACACACAACTAAAATAAGCCTGGCTAGATGTTTACATAAATGACAATCCTTTCTGATGACATGAGTCTTAGGAGAAACCAACCTTTGAATTAAGTGACCAAGTTTTTTGCATTCTACAGAAAGTAAACGTAAAAAAAGGTTAAGTATGAGGGGAGACTAACTAATATTTGTTCTGGAAAAGATGTGAGGCAGTCGGATGGGAGGGGAGGAGAATCTTGTCAGTTTCCTGAAGTATATCCTGAGACAGTTAGACCTTCTTATAAACATTCAGTGGATGAATTTGAGTACTCGATCTACTTCATGACCTACGATGTGCACATTATTTTGAGTGTGTGGTGGGCTAGAGGAAATGCACTATAGATTTTTGGTGAAAAGTATGGACTTTAGTTCCAGAAAGGTACATGTTTGCTGCAGGATCTTTATTTCCTAGTTGTGAGATCTTGGGTAAAAGATTCGTGCAAGTCTTGGTTTCTTCATATGTGAAAGGGCAATAATCATAATGATTGTCAACCACAGAGTTTTAAGACTTAAAATGAAGTAATAATAAAAAGAACTAAGTCTGGCACAGTGTAAGATCTCAATAAATCATGGCTCTGCTTATATTGCTAATTTTGATGCACCTTTAATTGTTTAAAAATAGAAATCGTGGAATACACTTTAATGATATTTCTAAAGTTCTGATTCCATTCATTTTCATAATTAAGACACATACGTATTTCTCATTTTATGGCAGCATTTTCCTCTTTTGTGGATATATTCTCTCTTGCAAAACAAATCATTTTGATAATGAAGCCTGAGCATTACATTAAAGAAAAAGAAATAGAATCTTTCAACTTTATTGAAACATAGAGTCTTTTGAAAATCTCATGATAGCTATGTGTCCTCTTTCCGACCCAAAGCACAAATCCTTATGTGCACAAAACTTTGTGTATAATTAAAGGGACACACGGACCTCCCCTAGCAAAGTTGAGATTTGTAATGAAATGAATAAACATTCAATAATTGCAAATAAGTCAACCTTTAATTTTTCTGTTGTATAAACTCAAATTTTCAAAAAGTGAATTTTAGTGAAGTACCTTATATACACTATTGCTGTTTAATGGGGTCTGAAGTGAAGTTAATGTCACAACGTTTGCTAGATAAAATGATCTTAAATCCAGGCTTATTATTCATGCTGTACGGAGCAGATTTTTATCCAGTGAATACTCACTGGTATACTGTCAGTGTTACGGTCAGGGGCTACGATTGAAACACACAAGTTGATTAATACTTTCTGTTAATGCGTTTTCTATGCTAAAAAAGCACAAAACACCGTGAAGTTTTTCTCTCAGAAGAGTTTTTTTTTTTAACTTTATATTTTCAGTAAGTATCTTCCAGAATTACAATAAGGTATTTATTCTCCTAGCATATCAGTATCTACTGGGAGCAATTGAACATTTGGATCTTAAAATCAATCAGTAAGGTGACAAGTTTACCACTAAATACTTGGCTTCGCTCCTGGACTGGATATCATATTAAAGTTAATGTAATCTGGTGGTTCAATATTTGAAAATAACAAATGGTTAATAGACTCTAAAGACTTCCCTGCCAGCAAAATTTGATACTCCTGCTAATAAAAAGAAATCACAATGATACCTTTGAATATATGTCCAAAGCTATGTTCTGCAAGACATAAAAAAAATCTTGAGGCGATAGAGTTTAGCTATGAGGCAACTTTAAAATTTTCATTTCTGAAATCTTAAATTAGCCAGGGAAGTAATTTAAGGAGAGGTTCTCACCCTAGGATAACCTGAGTTATCGTCTCATTTGTGATTTTGATCTCCTCTACATCTCCAAACATCAACTAATGGAGTCTGATTGTTAGCTTCATTAAAAAAAAAAATTTTTTTTTTACATTTATTTCTTTTTGAGAGACAGAAAGAGACAGACAGCAAGCAGGGGAGGGGCAGAGACAGAAGGAGACACAGAATTCAAAGCAGGCTCCAGGCTCTGAGCTGTCAGCACAGAACCCAACATGGGGCTGGAGCCCACAAACTGTGAGATCATGACCTGAGCTGAAGTCAGACGCTTAACCCACTGAGCCACCAAGGTGCCCCCATTTCTTTTTTCATAAGCGATAGGACTTAGATAATCCATATGATATTTACGGTGTTTTTGATTTTTTTTGCTTTTAATGGCATTAGCTAAATCAAGAGGCAAATACAAGCAGTTCCGCAGCAGCAGAGAAATAACTCCACTGGCAGGAAGTTTGTTTGGTTGCTGACATTTTGCATCTGCCATGGTGAAATGACAGCAAGATCATTCAGGAAATTCGATACACCCGCAGAGAGCAGCCAAACCTGACAGCTTATTTTGGGAACCATTCTATCATGAGGGTACTTTTGTTCTTGGAGTAGTCTCCAGAAAGCCTCCCTCTTATCAAACTGTGTTTTGATTAAAGGGACAGCTAATGTCTGCTACATAGAGAGGGGTCTTCAGATGACAATGCTGTTTTATTATTGTCAATGTTTTCTATTGTAAAGAAGATACTTTACTGTTAAATATTTGATTGTTGTCTGTTTCCACCAGCACAGCTTGCAAGATGCTTCCTGGAAGGCTGGGCATAGTCAACTGATAAATTTTAAATAGTAAATCTTTATAATAATGTATATGGCATTTTTATTTGTAAACAATATGCTTCTTTTATTTAAAAAGTTTATTTATTTATTTTGAGAGAGAAAGAGAGAGAGCATGAGCAGGTGAGGGGCATAGAGAGAAGGAGAGAGAATCCCAGGCAGGCTCTTCACTGTTAGCACAGAACTGGACATGGGCTCGAACTCAGGAACCGTTAGATCATGATCTGAGCCATGATCAAGAGTCCGGCGCTTAACCAACTGAGCCACCCAGGCTCCCCTACAATATGCTTCTGCAGAAGGATGCTTGGCAATATAACTGCTATTTCTCTACATATTTATTTGTGATCATTATACTTGTAGTATAGTTTGCCAAAATTTATTTAGTAACTAAAATATAGAAATTAATTCAGAAGATACTGTGTTTTTACCAGAGCATTTACATGAAAGCAAATAATGTTAATTGTAGATAAAAATTAAGACTATGTGGCACCTAGGTGACTCAGTTGGTTAAGTGTCTGCCTTCAGCTCAGGTCTTGATCTCATGGTTTGTGAGTTTGAGCCTCACACCAAGCTCTCTGTTGTCTGTGCAGAGCTTGCTTCAGATCTTCTGTCCCTTTCTCTCTCTGTCCCCTCCCCCACTTGTGCACGCATGCTCTCTCTCTCTAATAAATACCTAATTTTTTTTAAAAAAAAAGAATGCACTTAATTATGCTTTTCATCTTCCCTTCTCTTATCTTCTTTCTCTTATTTATAATTTGTACCCAATCTTCAGATTTACTATTCATGTAACTTCTTTTGCTAATGCAAGTCAGAATGGCCCAAATAATCCTTCAACATATTGAAGGTGGGTAGGTAGCTCTATCTTACCCACTTCTAAATTGCTGAATTGCTTTTAGATTTAGCAAGTATCTCACAAACCTTCTCATAGAATAATAAAATAATCATCAATGTTTTACAAGGACAAGCAATAATTCACTGGTTGAGATGTGTCTGGCAGACGGTGAGCTTTTTTTTCCCTGTGTGGTATAGGTTGAATGCTCCTACTTAATGCTAAGAACAATGACAAAACTGATTTTTTTGAGTTGGACTATTTAAAGAATTCTTTTCTTGTTTCTGAACTGTCACACATTCAACATCTTGAGTTTCAAATTTTTTCTCTTTGGCTTAGATTGCAGTTAATAATTCTTTTTTCCCCCAAATTAAAACCATAAATACATTTCTCAAGACTTTTTAGTCATTCAGGATTACCTGAACTTTTGAAAATTTTCCTAAGTTGTCTATGAATCAAATACTGCCTGATGCTGACTAAAATGAGCAGATTCTAAGAGGAATCATTTCTCCACCACTGTCATAGACTCTGGGTCTAAAGTTCTCTCTTGTGTAGCAAAAGAGCGGGACTCAGGATGAGAAACGAGAGATGGTTAATGTCTGGGAAAAGACAAGAGCCCCAAATAAGGGAACTTGCCCATTTTTGTTAGGATCAGAAGCCTTACAAACATGGCAATGGATATGCACAAAGAGACAATGAATCTGTGAACATTAACCTGTGGACATGAGGGAAAGACGGTCTTAAAGATATTCAGGGTTAGGGGTTTGGGTTAATACAGAACAAAATCCTGATGCTGGGCAGTCTGGCAGAAGGTTGTTTACAGAAGACATGAGGCACCACCCCTATTTACCTTAGCTAGCCTAGGGAATGAAACAGGTAGGGGAAATAACCTCAGAGTTAACAAGGCACCTTTCTTTTGTTAATCATCCCAGCTCTGGGCTGCTTCACCTGCAACTCAACGGTCTATAGCCCAATTTACCTGTTTACCTAACTTGGTCCTTTCTTCCTGTTGAAAGCAGCTTTCTGCTATAATACTAAATTGGGGGTGATTCCACCCTGAATATCTAATCTTGTTTGTTTCATATACCTATGTATTGGGCAGCTTTGCGCCCTTATTTTGGGGCCTTTGCCCCTCCCTCTCTATTGTGGGGGCTCTGCACCTTTCTATTTTTGGTGCCTTTGCACCTCAGTGTTCTTGGGGTGCCAATCTCGTTTACCCAAACTCAGGTGTGAGCATCCTATGGCTTTGAATTTCTTTATGCCTTGTTAATCCATTGGTATAAGCTCAGGGAATTTCTAAGCTTATTCCCCACACACCACACTGATGTCTCATGCTGATTCCTACTTCTAGGACAGCAAAACTTCTGTCCCCTGCATTGAACAAGTACCAATGGAGCTGACTGTCTTTCCTACCTGTCATTTGCTTTCAACTCAGGTTCACATCAAGTTCCAAAGTGCTGTCTTCTTAGTGAAGGACAATGATGAAGATATGACCTACAGGTTAAAGATGTGACTTGTTTGTCAAGTTCAGACTCTGGTATATGGAGTTGAGAACTCTTTCCTGTTATTCAGTGGCCTAGTATTAGCACTTCGGTAAAGAAATAGGTGAACTTTTATCACACGTCTGTTCTCTCCTGTCTTTATCCCAACTGAATCTTCTGACCTCTCCTTCAATGTTCTATGTACTTCAGAAAGGTTATAGAAACCTTTCAAAATCCTTGTCCATTTGTGCAAGCAACACACACACACACACCCAAATACACACACACACACACACACACACACACACACAAATACATATTTAGTGCTGGGTGGAGAGCCTGGTGCAGAGGAAATACTCAAGTGAATGAATTCAGTGCATACTTGAAAAAATAAAGGAATAACTAATGAAATGAACTACACTGAAGTATGAAAGAATATGAAGGAAGATTTCAGTGAATTTTCAGGCTGATCAAGATGTTTTGATTTGTCAGTGGTTTATGAAGGTAAACATGAATGTTCATCATTCTTTGGGATAGAGAGATTAAGATGGATGTCTCTTCTAAGTTAAATAAACACATTATTACACACAAAAATTTAAAAATAATTTCTAAGCCATAGCTACAAGGTGATTTGTAATTCTGTGAATGTACTTAGATTAGTGAGTACAAAGTATTTTAAATATAAATATATTCTGAAAATAAATTATATGTAAACCACCAGTTTGTATATTATTATATACAAATTATATATATATATATAAATTATATATAGACATTACATATAAATTACCAGTTAATATATATATAAATTATATATAAATCACCAGTAGGTGATTACTGCTAAACTTCATAGTTTTAAGACTGTGATTCTCCAATTATATTTCTTTTTTTTTTTTTTTAATTTTTTTTTAACGTTTATTTATTTTTGAGACAGAGAGAGACAGAGCATGAACGGGGGAGGGGCAGAGAGAGAGGGAGACACAGAATCAGAAGCAGGCTCCAGGCTCTGAGCCATCAGCCCAGAGCCCGACGCGGGGCTCGAACTCACGGACCGCGAGATCGTGACCCGGGCTGAAGTCGGACGCTTAACCAACTGAGCCACCCAGGCGCCCCTCCAATTATATTTCATATCAGAGTTTTAAGTATTTTCCTTACCTTTTCTTTAACATTTTGTTTCCCTTGCTTGTATATACTTTACCAAGAAATAGTAAAACTATAGAGAAATAATGATCTCAAGTGTTATAATAGTAAATCAATCTTGCTGAATGTTTTCCTAGTCTAGGTCATATGAAAAACGATATGTAAAAAAGCACTTATATGGAAATACCCTATATTAGTAAGATGTGATTATTATTAATCCATCATAAAATAAGAAATACATTCTGAATTATATACCAATTATAGGCAAAGGTACACCTGCATTGAGTAGTGTTAGAGGCCCTCAAAAATCTACCACACTTCCATACTATGTAGTACTCATGGAATCTGAAAGGCACTGATCCTACTCCCAGTTCTAAGGATGGGTTCTAAGAGATCTTTTTCCCACCGCGACAGTGCTTGGTTTGGGGGAGAACATAGAGTTTGTATTTGAGCTAATCAATATTTTCCCAGTGGTACCTGGGGAAAACAAACAAAAACCCCAAACATTTCCCCAGCCATAGTGATCCAGCTATTTCAAATTTCCCAGTGAGAACAAAACATTGGACTTTTGTCACCTCAGCAGTGGACACAAAGTCACCTCAAGTCCCAGTCACTACTGGAAGCCATTCTCTGCCCATGAAGAAAACAAGCCCTCAGAAGAGGCCAAGGCAGTTAATAAAAGACTGGTGATATGGAAACATACTGTGTGCTGATAACATCACTGATTGATCTTGAAGAACATTTAACCTCTGGACTTTCTAGTCACGTGAGTGTGCAAATTCCCTTATGAGTTAACTCCTATGAGTTCCCTCTTCCGGTACGTGTAGCTGAAAGTATCCTTCAGAGTACAGTATCCATCAAAACATGGCTATCCATTTGACTGTGAGCCAGGAGAAAATCCTGATGAAGATGGCTTTTCTGATACAAGCCTTCTTAGGTTTCCCCACTGTCACCTTGTTTGCTTTTACTGACTCGTGACTAAATTTTTTATGGGAAGTATAAGAAAATTATTAACTAAAGAAAATATAATGTTTGGATACATTATATTTACTTTTAGTGCTAACAAATCTCTAAGAAATTTTAATACAGACACAAAGGTCACGGATTCTACAGAGCCTAAAATAGCAAAGCATGAGAAAAACATGAAGGATTGTAAGCAATGAATGTAAGCAAAAGAATAAATGAGGATTGTGCTGTAAGTTAAACAATTGGGGTTCCTAGGTAAAAATCCAAAAAAAAAAAAAAAAAAAGAAAAGAAAAATGTAAATGCAAAGATTAGGTTTTTATTGGTTGGAAGCAATAGAAGCCAATTCTGGCTAAGAAAAGAGAAAGGGAATTAATTGGTGTTTTACTAGGGCTCATGAAATCAGCCGAGGCTGCAGTTAGGGTTAGGAATGGGTAGCAATAAAGGGCCATTCCAGACACTAGGAAGCAGGACTCATAGTAAGGACAATCCAAGTCAGAATGTAGCTATTTAAGGGAGGTGACAAGATGGAGGTGGGTGGTGACCTGAATGAAAGTCATTTCACTGGAGACTATGAACCTTTGGTTGGAGGACATTAGAGAGGGATAGAAAAATAAGTGACTGTTTTTGATGAATTTTTCTATGAAGGGAAGCACAGAAAGATATTAGATCAAGAGAGGTTTTCTTATTTTTTAATGTTACTACTTAGTAAATTTCTATGATGATGGGACTAAACCATTGGCTAGAACACTCTACCCTGCAAGGGTCCCTAGGCTGGTTCCTTTTCCTCCTTTCTATCTCATTCTTACATTACTTCCTGCTCTTGGTCATATTTTCTTGTTTCATCTTCTCTACACTGCTTGTCCCTATCTGAAAATATCTTCTTCATTTGTTTGGTTACCTTCACCAACTGAAATACGAAACTAAGAAGAACAGCAACTTTGTCTTTCTTAGTACTGTATCACCAGCATCTAGAAAAATGCCTGTCACAGAGCATACTCTCAGGACATCTTTGTGGGATAAACAAGTAAATGGATAACTAGAAATTCAGCGGTTTCTTTCATTCTGGTATCACCTGTTTGAGATTCAAAGTCTCAGGATCAAGTTGCCAAAGAGCCAATTGCAGACCCTTTGCCTGGACAGGGCCTGCCTTGTTTTGGGTTCTATGTTGTGGCTGATTGCCTGAATTTACTGTCTTTTTACAACTGAATGTGAGAGGAGAAAGGCAATTCCACAGGGAAACCTGACACTATTTGGAATCCCCAAATGACAAATGCTTACTGCAGTACCTAACTGTAAGGAAAAAAAAAGGAATGTTTACTTCCTGCCATAAAAAAAAAAAAGCCATAAATGAAAAGTTCACACTCCTACTCACCATTGAACAGCTTTCAAATTTATTCCTGTGTTTCCTGAGGAAAGACTTTAGGACCAACTGGTAGGTGAGTCTTTCCGTTCACACACATAAACTTTCCCCTCCATTAAAACAGGTTGGACGCCTAGAGATAATTAGACCCACTGTGTCAAGCAATCAGCAAACAGTGAAGAGGTCACAAAAAACAATGACAAGAGAGCTGGATAATTCTTGAGAGAAACAAAGGAAAGCCTTTGCAATCAGTAGAAAGATGCTTTGGTTGTTCTGGTTCATGGATTGATGTGTACTTGTTTCTGTGATGTTCCTTTGGTTTCTGTCTCATCTTCTCCCTCTCCCCTTGTCCTCTCCTAACAAAGACACACCCAGACTCTCAGACATCGGCACAGTCACCTTGAGTCCAACACCCAAGGTGAAAGCTTAGTGAACCTCCCTGGGTCAGCTCTGTGAAAGTGGTCATTTATCTCCACAGGATTGTATCACTGGAAGAGGAAAAACTATGAGGTATTTCTGTTTGCTTTCCTTTGTTTATTCACTTGGATGCCTGGGATCTGTTCAGTCAGAAGAACCCTTTGGAAATCTAAGATCTGCTTCCTTTGCTCTTTTCCCAATAGGACATTCATGCCTACTAGAACCATAACCTTGATAGAATGATCAGCTCCATGAGAACATGGACAGTATCAGTTTCATTCATGCCTAGCACCATTCCTAGCACACAATGGGTTTTCCAAAAAAAAATATGTGGCAAACAAGTGAATAAACAGTTAAAAGTGAGTGGACTGATGAAGGCCAAAGGGCTATATCCCCAGCAGGGACTGTAAAGACCTCCATGGTGGCTTTCTTTCCGCTCTACAGCTGCAGCACTTCTGTATCACTATCTGTTCGAGCTCTTTCCTCATTGCTATGTTTCCTCTTCTGCCCTCCTTTCTGGTCTTACTGGCACTTACTCATCAAAGCTGTAGAAGGCTTCCTGATAAGCGGTAGCACAAGAGCACATAAAGTATGTATAAGCATTAAGATGCCTTCTTGTTGTATGCGTATATATGATTTCTGATTCTAGGGAAAGATGCATTTTTGACGGATCACAAAGTGACTTTGAAAAAGGTCTGTAGTAGTCTATAAGAGCCTTGAGGAGCTTCTAGTTTTTTTTAGTTTAAAATATTGTTGCTGGTGGGAGCACGAATGATTTATATACATTTCTAGAAGTTTTGTTAAAACACTCCTTTTTTTCCTTGACACTAGAGAGCAAATCATAGTTATTCTTAAAATTCAGTCCAGCTTTTAAAAATGAGACCATTTCAAGGACTTCCATGCATAGGGACTTTTCCTTAACTTAATCATAAAAACCAGGATCATTTTGTTGTTGTTGTTATTTAGCTTGTTCACAAGAATTCTGCAGACCGATATGTCTTCAATAAACCTGCTAAGTTCTTCACCACCTCCTTCCGAAATCCTTCTCTGATAATATTCATTTACGGAGGATTAACAGTGGAAAAGTCACTTTGTTTTTCAAGGACTTTTCAAAAGACTGTTTTTGTACCAGCCATATCTCCCCACCTCTCTTTTTGATCAGTGAGATGTAAGATAAGATTAATAACCATTATAAATAATTAGTGCTTACACTGCCTTTCACCAGCCATCACTGAGATGACCTTCTTTTCATAAATTGGTATGAACCAACTACATGTTGAACATCTGCACATTCCTCTAAGGTGCACTTAAATATAATCCACCTTGTGGTTTTTTTTTAATAAGATAGGCTAAGGGAACATAACAGGATATTAGAGTTGGAAGGGATGACAGAAACAACTCACGTAAGTCCTCTGTAAATAAAAACCCCAAGGTGTAAAGAGAAAGGTAAGATTTTCTATATTCCACAGAGGCTATACACTGCATACAAAGCCAATACCCAATCTTTGTATTTCCACACCTACCTAGTTAGTGGTGATTTTTCCACCCAGAGCACCCATAGCTCCATAGTTTATAATTTTGCTCATAGTTACACTTTTTAGCTAGTTAAGTCCAACTATCTTCACTACTATTGCAGTTATTTGATCTAATTTGCTCTATCTCTAGAAACAAATTCTGTGATTGGAAAAAACGCAGTCTGTTATTTTGAGATGGGCTGTGTGATGAGGTTTGGGTAAGCCTAGGACATAAGGGATCCAAACCCCGGAGTGATTCTGATCATTAGACTGCCGAAGTCCTACATGTACTTCCTGCCAGAGCAGTAAGAGGAGTAAGTAAGAATACGGGCTAACCAGGGTCCACAAATACATCCAGGGAGAGATGTAACAACTGTCTGGGAGAAAATGGCTCTTGCCTTTAGACAAGCAAAGGAAAGAAGGAGCAGTGGTGCAGATGAGCTATGACAGTGAGCAGAATGCCAACTAAGCAGGCACAATTTACCACCTCTGCAATCCTGCATCAGGAAAGAAGCCTTAGTTAGGATGTGGCCAGGTGGGATCTTCTGTCTGGGGTCTATGGGTCCCAGGTAAAGAATATCATCACAAGCTGGGGGTAGTCTGTGCCAAAACTACTGCTAGCCTGTAAACCAATCCGTTTCTGTGTACGCACCCCTCTTAGACAAGCAGTGTGACCGTTAGCACTGGTTCTAGATGCAAACAGGCCATGGCTTGAGCACAAAACCACTGCTTCTGGCCCACTTTGAATGCGTTTTCCAGAAATGATGAATATGTGGTGATTCCTCATGAATACTCATGCCTGGATCTGATTTGTGAAATGTTGTGAGGGGTTACTGTGGCTTTGTAATTGAGTTTTTTTTTTTTTTTTCCTTTGGGAAGTTAACTGTTCTTCCCGCAGCCATTGTGGTTGCCTAGCAACAGGAAACAGTAGAGCAGTAACAGGGATTCTGAAACTAAGGCATGGAGATAGTTGATGTCTGTCCCATGGACAGGGTATCCCAGTGGCCCTGACGAGATGGGAGAATGTTACAGCAAGAAATCTGTGGCCCCAGGGTATGAAACCCCAGGGAGAAGCAGGTGAGTTCCCAGCTCCTTCTGTCCCAAAGCATTCTTGGAAATTTCTAGATAGAGTGGACTTTACTCAGTGCTTCAAAGGAAACCTTTCTTTAAAGCCTGGGGAAAAATATCAAACAGTCTTTTCACCTGTTCCAGGGAAATGACCCCTTTCTTTGAATGGTGCTTTCATAGGGCAGGGTCTGGCACACAATAGGTGTTCAATAAATATTTGTTGAATGAATAAAATCTCCCTTACTTGCTCTTCTCAGAATCACATACTCACCCCAACCATTTTATTGGCATTGAAGGGGAAGGCTGAGAACCACTGTAATGAAATGTCACCTTCACTGCTCCCTTGCCAGGAGATATCCACAAAAGAAGCTAGGTCATTCCAATGCTCCTCAAATAAAAACCGAAACCAACTCTGGCTACACATATGGAAGTAAAATTTACCTTTATAACTGATCTACAGTTAATCACTGGAAAATCTGCATGTTGGGACATTACTCATTTTCCCTTCAAATATAGAAATACCTTGTCAATTAGCATTTTCTTTTAAGCCTAGCATAGGAGATGACCACGCCTCCTCTGAAGAAAGAGGTGGACTGTGGAGGATGGTGTCCTGTGATATGTACACATGTAACTGTAGTACTGCTTAGGCTTTAAAATGTCTTTTTATTGCATGAAACGTGTGGGTCTTGTTTTTATTTGTTTTTAACCTTGGGTCTATGGACCACAGATGCTGTGGGATATTCACAAATCCCCCCAAACTTTATGTGAAATGTTTTTTCTAGGTGCAGAAGTTCTGTGACCTTCAAAAGATGAACAATCTTTGGGAGGAGGGAGTCTTTTGTCTGCTAAAGAAAATGAAATTTATCAAACACCTATGTTCTTTTAATTTCCCTGAACACAGCACCTAAAGAGATAATATGTCAATGTGCTGACAATAGGAGAGGTGAACATAATGTTACCAACTGAAGAGAAAATGCCCTGTGATTAACAACTTTGAAATGAACAGCCAAGTGTACAACCAGCAGGGAAACCAAGTGAAAAGCAGGACTTTGCTCTCACTGCAAATTATCATTGGTGTTTTTGTTCTCCTGGTATATGGAACTGAGTGTTCTGTGCAAGTAGAGAGCAGGGCTTTGATGTAGGACACAGCTGAGGACATGCTACCTTGGTTAACCCTTAGATGGGTTCAGTCCAGCTTCTTCACTTCTAAGCAGGAGCAAAATGGTCACATGTGCTTGGTCGTCTGCCCTACTTCTCTCTCCCCTCTTCTTCTCAGGCCCTTGGGGGAAATCCTGTCTATAGTTTATAGACATCAAATGGGAATTTGCTCCTCTGCTTGTCTGAGAAAAGAAGGTTAGGCCTTGGATGCAATTAACCCAGGGACTAAAAAAAGGCATTTTCCCAGGAAATTCTTCCCCATAAGATTCGGCTGCTCAATACCTGTTTCCAAACCAGTTTTATCAACATCTGTTCATCACACGGACTAAGTGGTAACTGATCACTACTCCAACACAAACAAACAAACAGTGTACAAAGTTTGGACAACAGATAGATATTTCACTTAAAGGAAGGAAATACTTAACTTCTTATCAATTACTAAGAAAAAAAATTACTGTAAAGCCGAAATGTCATATTAATACTCCCTGCTGATAGAAATTTAAAGAATTTTCTCAGTTTTTCCATGAACCCTGAAGTAAAACAAAACCAGTGCAATAAAAACAAGCTTCATAAATACATTTATTAATTCTAATTTGTTTTCTCTCAAGGCTAATAGGCTTTCTAAAGCTTTTTTCTCCCGAATTATGTTATAAACATGACTTGTGCTGTGTATGCCGAGTAGCTATGGTTACTCTGAGGCCATGACTCATGACCTTTAAATATGATTGTCAGGCAGCCAAAGCTCCTTCACTTTTAAATCAGTAGTTTTGCTTCAGGCATTATTAAAAGAAGGTGGTTTCAGTTGAACATTTGTTGTACATCTGAAGATGCACTTAAGGGTACTGTACCCACAATGTTTTGTTTGTTTGTTTGTTTTTGTTTTTGTTTTTGTTTTTTTGGCTTCATTCAGTGACCAACTATTAATTTCTTGCTTGGTATATCATTGGGTGAATGAAAAATAAACAAGGATATTCCTTGTCCTCTAGGAGATGTCACTGAGATGTACAAAAACATAGGTAGACAAATAATTATTTACATGATTAAATGGCATCAGGGTTTGAAGAGACAGATAGCCAAATACTGCTTGTGGACACAGGGGCAAGAAACAGTTTTGATTGGTAGGATCAAAGAAGCGTCAGGAAGAGCCAGAATTTGAGTCATGGAATGAAGAACAGGTAAGATTTTCACAAACAGAGAAGAGAGTAAGAGCATTCTTGTCTGAGGAAACAACCAACAAAAAGGATAAACATATATTCTGGAAGTATTGAGGAGTACAGTTTGATGAAAGTGGCATTTTTACAAGATCCACTGATAGATGATAAAATTAGATGGTAAGAGGGACAGTTTATTAAGGTCCTTCAAAACCATTTGTTGGTTTGCCCGGCAATATGATGGCAAAACTTTGTTTTCCATTTCGTGATAAAGAGATACTGTCAAGTACAAAGCACCAAAATACTGGTTTTTGCTGATTTGATATGATGTGAGAAGAGCAATTACATCTCTCAAAACCCCAGTGTGTCCTTCCACTGAGTGGGAATCTAATTAACTTTGCTCAATCGTCACTGATTACTTTGCGAACATTTTAAATGGTTTTATATGGTTTTGAAAAGTGAGAGACGTGCACAATAACATGGAAAAAAATAACACATTCGCGAGGGAGATAGTAGGACAGAAAATAATAAAAGTACCCTAGGATTTTAAAGTAAGGCTTATTGGTTGACAGCAGAAGAACAAGACTTATTAAGACTAGATATTTACTAAATCATCCATGGATTCATTCATTCATAAATAAATATTTATGGACCATTCTAGTCTTCTTCAAAATGCTAAAGAAAGGGTAACAAACTAGACAAAAATTTTCTATCTTCAAAAACTTTGCACTTTCAAGTGGGAGGAGGCACCATAAATATAATAAACAAGTTCCACAGGATGCTAGAAGGTGGTAGGTACAGCAAAGAAAAATTAAACAAGGTGATGAGGATGGAGAGAAGGTGGAGAGGTCAATTTTAAAGGAGGCACATATGGGAGGCCTCAGCGAGAAAGCATATTTGCACAAAGACAAGAAGGGAGTGGAAAAGAGCCAAGCAGGCAAGTATGGAGTACGTGTTCCTGGCAGAAGGACTTGAAATGGGAGCCTAGATGAGAAGGTTGAGGAACAGCAAGGAAGCCAGCATGACTGACTGAGGAGAGTATCAGATGAATTCAGAGAGGCAAAGGTGGACTTGTATGGGAAGGGGAAGGAGGGAGTAGGAAGTCCTACAGTACATGGGAAGGGTGGTTTGGTGAGACCTGTAGGGCCTCATACGCCATTGTACAGGTTTTGGCTTTTATTCTGAGTGAAATGAGATCCCGTACTTTGAGCAGAGGAGTGAAATGATATTCGTTATTGTAGGTGTACTGAAAATAGAATGTAGACAGTACCATCTTGGAGGTTCATGCAATAATCCAGGCAAGAGCTGATAGTAGCTTGAGGCTTGAACTAGGGTGTTAAGAGAAGATGGTAAGAGTTGGTCGGATACTGGATATAGTTTGATTGTAGAGCCAAGAGTGTCCTGTTAAAATTGCTTATGGGATCTGACACAGAAAGAGAGTCAAGGTGTCAGCCTGAGCAAGTGGAAGGATACTGTCATCATCAACTAAGATGGGGAAGAGTGTGAGCAGAAGATTGGGGGTAAGAATTAGGAGGTAGGTTTGAAGATGTTGAAACTTGAGATATCTATTAGGCATCCAGGGGAGATGTCAAGAAGGCAATTGCACGAATGAATCTGGAATTCGAGGGAGAAGTGTGGAAATGTGTCCTTGGCAGTGATCGGCATATTGATGAACTTAAAGCCATGAGGATGGGTGACATTGACAATGGAGCGGATATGGGTAGAGGAGAGAGGAAGCCTGGGAACATGCCAAAAGTGAGAGCTCAGAGAGAGACAAAGAACCATTGAAGCAAACTGAGAAGGAGCAGCAAGTGGGACAGGAAGAAAACCTGGGACCTTAGGAAGCCAAGTGAAAAGGGCATGTCAAGGAGGAAGTGATGAATCATGTCAAAAGTTGTCATGTAATGTGAAATGTGACAAATGATCATAGCAGTAACAGCGATGTGGAGATCGCTGATGAACTAAGTGCAATTTATGGGGGTGGTACTTAGGAGAATGTGAATGGAGCCGCAAGGAGGGAAGAATTAGAGACGATGAGGATATAGCTTCGTTATAAAGGGGGTCAGAGTAATCAAGCAGAAAGAAAAGGGTTAAGAGACCTCAAGATGCAATAAATAACAGCAGGTTTGTAAACTTCTGGAAATGATCCCAGAAAGAGAGATTGATTGAGGAACAGTGTAGGAGACAAAGAATTCCCCAAGTCTGCTGTTTCCACAGGACGGTATGCTTTCTTCCACTTTTTCTTTTTCTTTTTTTAGTTGAAAGAAGAGATTTTGCAGGTTTTCAGAACAGACTGTACTGTTCAGACTGCTTATTCTCAAGAGAACCTTTAAAGGCTATTTTATCTTCTTTGAGTGAAGTTTACATTCCATAGTTTTGATTTCCTTTAGAAATGTTCAGAAATTGACATTTGGAGGAAATACTTTAGAACAATTATCTTCAATGTCACAGTGTAGGGATCTATTTGATGTGGGGTGTGTATGTGTGTGTACAACTGTGTGCACTTCTGAAATAAAATTTTGGAATTCTAAACTCTTATTTTATTTCAGCACCACATCTGCAAGTTCAGAGTCAAATACACAACAAAGACACAGGACACTGGTAAGAAATGAAGTTTGCAGAAATTATTTCTTGTTTCTTTGTTTTAAGCATTACAGTTAACAAAACTTTAACTTCCCTAATGAATGTTGAGATTTTCCTGACATAGTTTTCTTTTCACATTTCATTAGTAAAGATCTTAAAAACAAAACATGGAGTGTTCTTTATCTTGTAGAATGAGGCAAAGTGGGTAGAGTGCCAGCTAAGTGATATTACTGGGCAGTAGGGAAGTTAGGTGAGCAATGGTGTGGCCCCCCCAATATCATGAACATCGTGGTTACCTCTAAGTATTCGCTTATACAGGAGGAAATTCTAGTATTCAAAAAAGGTACAGATTGGGTAAATCACATTATTTGGTTTATTTAGGCTAAGGGTTAAATCACAGTCTTTTCCAGATATTTCTAATTCACACCCTTACAAATCAGCAAATGACAGACCTAGCTCTGACCCTTGAGGTCCTGTCTCTTCTATGAGCTCTGTTACACCCTGGGATAGTCAGGTCCTTTTTACCTGAGCCTCAGTTAGTACCTGCCCAAGCCTCGGGTAGCCAAAGTACAGGTTGTTGAGAAATGTTGAGGTTGGGTGATGGGGACATGGGAGTTCATTACACTAGTCCTCCACTTTTATGTTAATTTGAGGATTTCCCCTAAAGAAAAAATAAGCTATCTGTGTACTCCTGATTCAGTTTTAGTAAGTGGATCCCCTAGACTCTACCATAGATGTTTCTAGAACAATCCTGAAACCCAGACAAGAACCCACTCATAATGACCAAGTCATTTAAAGTCTCAGGATCTTATTTTTGATCCATGAAATGAGGATGATGAACTTTAATAGTCTACCTCAAATAAGACGTTTGGGATATGAAAATGGTGGGTGAAGGCACACAAGTAAATGGAAATAGAGTTATTCGGTAATGACAGCATTCAAATGGGCTCCCCTATGGGCTAGGGACCCCACTCTTTGGTTTCTCTATTTCTTTCTGGATTCACCAGTTCTACTCTACCACTCCCATCCCATCTCAGCATCCCCAGCTAAGAACAAATGATCTAGTGAACTGTACATCCAGAATCTCACTCCTGCAGTTATTTTTGTTCCAAAACATTAACATCTCTTTTTTTCAATTTTATTTTTTATTTTTTAAAATTTACGTCCAAATTAGTTAGCATATAGCGAAACAACGATTTCAGGAGTAGATTCCTTAATGCCCCCTACCCATTTAGCCCATCCCATCCCTCCTCCCACAACCCCTCCAGCAACCCTCAGTTTGTTCTCCATATTTATGAGTCTCTTCTGTTTTGTCCCTCCGTTTTTATATTATTTTTAACATCTCTTTTCTAAGTCACGTTCATCTAACCTGACTCCCGACAGACTGAACTTGTCTCTCAAATCCATAATTATTTTCAGCAGGAGGGGTTTTGTTAAAGAAATGGAAGTCAAGGGAGACCAATCTAGAGTGGTAGAATATGAACTTTATTAAAAATCTTCTTTCTGAATGTAGTTGTTATTTAATCTTATATTGTGTGTTTTCAGCTAGCAAAAAAAAAAAAAGCATAATAATGAAGGTTTTTAAATGTATATATTGGAACTATTTATAATTCTGTTGCCCACAGAGAAAGTATCCCTCACTGGCACCGTATAAAAACATTTTTTTCTCTGCTTGGAACCCTTGGGTTAGCAGTTAAATTGCAGTTTTGGAGAGACTTCAGCTCACCAATCTCCGTTTACTGCCTTTCCCTCTAACAAGGCTAATCAATTAGCACCCTAGAGGTAACCCTCTAGTTGGCTGCATATGCCACTGAAAAGGACAAGGTGCCAATTACCACATTTAGGATTTCTGTTCAGGGCTCCCAATTAGCTTCCTGGAGTTCAGAATCTACTTCTTTCAATTTACATTTAATACAGTTGGGATCCCCAGGGTTGGAAGTAGTTGGTTCTGCTGTGTTCTGCTGTGTTTTTACATTTCTAAAAGAATACATTCAGCTGAAGGAGGTTAGAATTAGGGACCTCAAGGCCATAAGATATCCGCAGTTAGTGCTGTCTCCTCATCAGACAATCCCTTTCGAATCTCGGAACTCTTGGATGGTCACTCAGCAGAACTGATTCTGCTATGTATCATGAGGAACCAAACTGCAAGTAGATCTCAGATGCCTCCTTAAAATTTATTTTGATGTTTATTTTTGAGAGAGAGAGACAGACAGACAGAGCACGAGTGGGGGAGGGGCAGAGAGAGAGAGGGAGACACAGAATCAGAAGCAGGCTGAACCAGGCTCTGAGCTGTCAGCACAGAGCCAGATGCGGGGCTTGAACCCACAAACTGTGAGATCATGGCCTGAGCTGAAGTTGGACCCTTAACTGACTGAGCGAGCTGGGTACCCCATCAGAAGCCTCTTTTAAAATAGCTGCAGTTTGCTGTAACAGAAGAGAAGGAAATTGAAGGATGAAACCTGTTTAATTCTGTGAAGATATCTTGACCACCCAAACGCAATGAAACCTGTGCTACCTATCTGAAAATGGTGGTTCCCTATTCGCCTTTACTACACTGTTCTCTGTGCCTTTAATTTTTGAACTCTTCTGGTAAACTGCATCCTTAGAGTATCAACTGGCCTTTGTTTATTCATCTCTGTGTCCCCAGGATAGAGTCTCTGCTGCCAAAATAGCACTCAGTCATTACTGTCTGAGTCCATTGGACTGAACAAATGGACTGAGCCCCAGGCATGGTATTAGGTGATGGACAGATGCTATCCCTCCGATTCCTACAGCAGCAGATGGCCATGGTTTTCAGAATCATCACTATCATATTGATACCTTTCTTCTTATTATTAACACTGGAGAAATTAAGAAATTGAGATTTGGGGAGGTTGAGAAAGTTTTCAGATGTTGAATGACCAATGAATCTGTGTTCACCAGATAGCGGGAACATTATGGGATAATGCAGTGTTACTTTCTTTAGATCCACATCTCAGGTGCAAGGCTGTCCCTGTTTATCTGCACCTTATTCTTTTGGGCCCGTTGGAGGATTAGAATGTTATTTAAACTGTTGCCTTGCTGCATTTTAAGATCTTCTGGCAGAGAACAGCTAGTGCATATAAATAACCTCATTTGAAACTGTTTAGGAAACAGAAATTATATTGAAAGGAGGCTTGACCTGAGCCAGATACCTGGCTCCGAATTTCTCCCTCTGAACTATTCCTGACCCACTGTGACACACAGAAATGAATTATGTAAAACATATGATGTCAGTGGTTATGTGGAGGGGCACATCCACAAGTGACGGTGTGGGTATGAATTCATTAATGCTAGAATATGTATGAAGTATTTCACTCATTGTGCAAAACTAAGCTTATTAGAAAACCTCAGAAACCATTTGGCTTTCAAGTCGTAATTTAGCGATGACTTCATTAAAGAATCATTATTCTAGGTGCCGAAACTATGAAAGCACTTTTTTATTTGTAATTGGTGAGGTCAAATTCATAGCACACTACAAAGAACGTCAGCTTTCCAAAACTAACTTAAAGGAGCAGAAATATTTTGCATCTGGTAAATGGGGAAAGGCAAGCAATGCCTTAAATTGTGCCAAACTGTATAAATTCTGTTTTTCTTTTAGTACTTGGTATGATATAGTATTATGTTCGCAGGAAGCATGTATTTGGTCTCATTATGATATTTCTAAATTTTTATATTCTAAAATGGCTTTCAGAAAATCCTTCCCATTGCGGAGAAAACTTTCAAATTATTTGTTAATATATCACGTGTGTTTGCAATGAACATTTCAAGTTATTTAAAGGAAATCTTCCTATTTATTCTGAGAATAAGATCAATATAGAACTGCATCTCTATGCATATTTAAATATAAAGATTTGTGGATGTTCTAGAAAATGGAGTATTTAGGTATTTATTTTTCCCACTTTAATAGGTGAGAAATGATGTGTCAAAATTTTTGTTTTGGATTTCTTTCTTTCCTCTTCTTTCTCTTCCTCTCTTTTTTCCTTCTCTCTTCCTTTGCTTGCTTCCTTTTCTTTCTTTCTTTCTTTCTTTCTTTCTTTCTTTCTTTCTTTCTTTCTCTCTAGTCTTTTACTGAAGCGAACTTGACAAATTTGAAATGTACAAGTTGAATTTGACATACACATACAAACCAGTCAAGAGAATGAAACTACCCATCACCCCCAGGAGTTTCTCAGGCTCCTCTCTAATCCCTCCCACCCACTTCTCCACACCTGCCTATATACCATTCTCAAGGAAGCACTGATATGCCTTATGCCACTGTCTATAATTTTGCATTTCCTTGAGCTTTATATAAATGGAGTATGTGATATATTAATGCAGTTCTATATTGGTCTCATGATAAGAATAAATAGGAAGATTTCCTTTAAATCACTTGAAATGTTGATTTAAAGCATGAGTGATATATTAACATATCATACAGTACGTACCCCCTTTTACTGGCTTCTTTTACTTAGCAAAATTATTTTGAGATTCATCCATGTTGTAGTCTGTATCAATAATCCATTTTTATTGAATAGGACCCCACTGTATTGAACCCATCAGTTTGTCTATCCCTCTACCTGTTGACTGACATTTAGGTTATTTCCAGTGTTTGACTCTTACAAATAAAGCTGCTTTAAACATTCATGAACAAGTCTTTGTGTGGACCTATGCTTTCTTTTCTCTTGGGTGAATACCTAAGAGTGAAGTGATTGAATCATATGATAATTTAACTTTCTTAAAAACTGTCAAACAGTTTTTCCAAAGTGATAGTATCATTTTACATTTCCACCAGCAGTGTGTGAGAGTTTTAGTTGACCCACATTCTCTCCAACATTGGTAGGGTCAGTCTTTTAAGTCTTAGCCTTTCTAATGTAGTAGTAGTATCTCAGTGTGGTTTTAATTTGCATTTCCTTAATAGCTAATGGTGTCGAGTACCTATTCATGTACTTATTTGCCATCTTTATGTCTTGTTTGGCGAAGGATCTACTGAAATCTTTAGTTTGTGTTTAAGTTGTTTTGTTTCTTATTATTGGATTAGAGCTCTTGATGTATTCTAGAGATAAGAAATTTTTCAGATATATGTTTTGAAACTATTTTCTCCAGCCTGTGGTTACTCTTAATCTTACGTGTCTTTAGAAGGGCAGGAGTTATTAATTTTTATGAAGTCTAATTTATCACTTGGTATTCTCATGGCTCATGCGTTTGCTATCTAAAAATTCTTTGCCCAAGGTCACAAATATTTTCTCCTATTTTCTTTCTACAGTCTTAAAGTTTTAGGTTTTACATTTAGATCTAGGCTTTATTTTGAGTTCATCATGCTTGATGATGACTCAAAGCTTGAGTATCTCTCAAGGAATCTCCCTCAACTAAAGGAGCTCCAAGGCTCTAAGGCCATCCATCTTCATGGGGTCAACCATTATCCAATGAATGGTTGTGGCAGGGCCTCAGGACTAGGTCCCCTTCTTTAGACAGAGGACAATTCTGAAAGGCCAGACCCCATCCACAGCTCCCATAGAATTTCTGAGGCTGCTGTTGCATTCTGCATCTCTTTTCCTTTAAAGGTGTTGCTCCCAAGAGCCACCTCCAGTAAGCTGCTCCCCAGGGGCCCTAACCTAAAAAGTCAAAATAGGTCTAAGGGAACGAATAAGGTTTTGCAAATGGAAACTCATAAGAAATGCAAAACAGCTACTGTGCTGTCACTAAGGGCACGGCAAAAGATGTGAAGAGAAATTGTCACTGTGACTCTGATACCCCTTCAGAGAAGTCTTTCTTCATATAAAAGATTTAATGAATGTATGTTTGCAGACTTTAAGGAAGCAAAAGTTTGCATTTAATAAAGTACGATGCTGTCTGTTTAGTCCATCTACAAAATTGGCTTTTTCCCACAAAAGAACACAAATAGTAAATAAATTGAATGTTTACTTCTAGCAATATCTGCTAGTTATCTAGATGGTATCTAACATGACTCTGGAAGAGTGATGCTATCTCCCAGATGCTGGGATGTGAGATGTTAGTTGGAGTGTTTAGCCATTGCTCAACCTCTCGTATAGCTTCTTTCATGTTGACATCTTGCAATAAATGAGGGGCTGATCCATATCATGCTCTCCTGCTCCCATCCCCACTCTGTCCCTGGGCAATCAACTCTAGTTCATCAAACCTAAATCTAGAGCCTAAATTCTATCACAGAAGCAACTTCAACAGAGATTTTGGGTCTAGCAGTACATAGAATGATGGTAATCATCATAGACCTATAACTGGTGAAAAAGGTATCTTTTCCTTTGGTTATTATCAAGAAAGATCAAAACTTCATTTTATTTGAGGATCATTAAAATTTATGCATGTTATCAGTTGCAGTGGGCAAATGGCTTATTATTTTGTTTAGCTAAAGAATTTATTTCTTCACAACACTCTATTTGTCATAGTTATTAAGAGACCCTCTGGATGGAAGCTTCCCTCGGAATGCATTTCTTCGGTCTGGGCGGGCAGCAATGGAAGGAGGGGCAAATTGGAGTTTAGATGCACTACTTCCACTCCTATGCCATTAAGTCAAAGAAGACACAAGGCTTAAAACTTGTGCAAAAGAAAACATTAGTTCTAGAATTTCTTATTTTAATAATAAGCTCTATTTAACTTCTATTTAACCTCTGTGAACAGAGGCCACAAAAAAGATGTTAGCAGTTCAAAATGAGGTTGGCCAAAGAACTAGGAAGTGTTCTTTAGAAAATGATCCTTCACAAGCAATTGGGCAGGATGACCTATTTCATTTTAATTTCTATGATAGAGTAAATGTATAAGAAACAAAAGGTCCTGTTTTCACATGCAAATGTGCTCCTTTGGTTTTTATAAATGTCAGCAGGCAAAGAAATTCAGAAAACATGTGGCACTGAAACAGATTGTTTACAGATAGGATGTTTTTCAGAATTTCCCCAAGAGGCATCAGTGGCGCAAAGGGCCTCTATAAACTAAAGCATTTGAATGTCTGCAAATTTGTTTCATCAAATGCCCATGACATTTTTTTTTCCCCTCCACTTGGCTCCTTTAAATGGCAAAAACTTTCAAACAACAGGCATTATTTGGGGAAAGCACGCCAATTTGTGCTGTGTAGTGCTGACACATTTTATTTTCTGTGAGGGTGGAAATGTTGAGAAGTTTGTATGTGTGGCAAGAAGGACGTTGTGAAATACCAAAAGGGGACAGAAGTTAAATGTCTATATATTTAAATAGATACAAATTAAGTACATATACTTAATTTGCTTCCAGGTTTACTCTGAATTAATATTCTGAATAAACTCAAGTTTCACGTAAAATTTGCTCAACTTCCAAAACCTGAATGTTTAGATCAAAGGAAGACAGGCAAGGGGAAGTGTATTTTGGGACCATCTAATCAATGAGTCTGACTTTGAGAACACACTTCAGTTGCTGCAGTCTGAAGAAAAATACTTCTCAAAACTTCAGATTTTCCCCAAGAGAGAATATCCTCCCAAAGGGCTAGGACAGCTACTCAATCTAGCCTTTCCCAAAGAAGTAAGTCTCCTTGGGACAGGGAGAGGGATCCAGAAGGAAGAAGCACAAAGGATTCAGGATCTCAGGGATTAAGCTTGGCCTCTGGCTGCCCTCAGTCTCGTCAGGCAGATTAGATAACATTGGTTTAATTTGTTTTGATAACTGACATTTGCGGCTGGGAATAATAGCCCCAGGGCGTCATGTCAATAGCAGAGCTGTTTGTGTTAGATCAAGTATCAGAGTCAATTGGTTCTTTGAAAATATGTCTAATAATGTGAACCAATGTGATGTGTTATCTGTACTTAATGAGGCTTGGAGAAATCAAATATTTCTCCAAGTTTTGATTAGAGTTCGTTTCTTCAAAAAGTTGACGCTCTCCTTGGACAAATTTATGCATAATATGCAAAAATGAGAAGCTAATTTAGACTCTGAAAATTCTTTACCTTGTAAGAAAACTTACCACTTACCACTATTTCAATCCATTTCTGAAGCATTTATAAATATTCAGAGTAAGTAATAGAAAATATTTGTCACATCTATTACAACATCCTTAAAATATTAAGGTCACATATAAATCAATGAGGAAAAAATTAGCCTTTAAAAAGAAATTGGACAAAGGACACATATCAAAATTTACAAAAGTCTTAAGACATACAGATATCTAATAAGCTGTCCAAACTTACAAATATCAAATAATATGTCCAAATAATAGAAGGCAAACAAAGTAAAAATTTTAAAACTTAGATATCACATTTTATCTCTAAGTGTGACAGATACAAAGAGTATTTAGGAGGAAGGGGTCCAAGATGGAGGCATAGGAATATCCTGAATTCAGGCCCTCCCAAAGACACCCAATCTATAGCTACATATGGATCATTTCCCTCTGAAAAGATGTGAAAACTAGATGAACTGCTTTCTATAACAAAGCATCAAAGGACCACATGATGTGGGTAGGAGAGGCAGAAACAGTCTCGTAAGCCCCGCACCCCTAGCCACAAACACAATAGGGAAGAATCTCACCAGACAGAAACATCTAGAAGAGCAAGGTATCGGTGCCCCACATTGAGCACCCCAGCCCCTGGGATCTGCGCTGGAAAGATGAGCTCCCAGTATATGTGGCTTGGAAAACTAACAGGGCAGATGTCCAGGAGTCCCAAAGCGCCATGGGAAACTGAGGTTCTGCTTTTGGAAAGCTCACATGTGGTCTCACTCACCCCAAGACCCAATGAAAATATAGCTTGAAAAGTACCTAGCCTCTATCTGAGACAGATTCACTTGCTGACCTAGGGGCACTGGCTGGAGGGGTAGGGGATGGCTGGGACGTCCCTCAGTGATGGAGGCACTGGGGACACCATTGTTGCATTTACCACATGGCCCGCTAGTGCAGGTTTATTCTCCTGTGCCCAGTGGTATAGGCAAGGGTGAGCAGTTGGGACACTTGCTGAGGCCGGAAAGCACAGTTGGTTGCAGGCTCCCTGACCTCTAGCCGGAGTAGGTAAGCACAAACAGTTGTACCGTTCTCTTACTCCCAGCCTAAAGCTAGCACACTCTCACAGACAAGGCACTCTCTTGCTGTATTGCTGAAGCCCATAAATGCATGCAGTTAAGACATTTTCCCATTGCCCTTCTGAAGCCCTGTCTACTACACTTTTGAGCAGCCAGGCTAAAGCCAGAGAGTATGTGCAGTTCAGACAGGGGACACCTCTTGATCACCTGGGGCACATGAAGACTGATGCTCCAGAGCTCCAAGGGACTGTAACAATCAGAAAGACAGTGCTGGTCAGACACCATCCTCGGGGCACTGTACAAACAGCAGATTGAAAGACAGCCCCAGTCATCCCTGAAAAATGCCTATTTTCTTACTCTGGAGCTTCAGCCTGAAGAATAGGCTTCGAGTTTCTCATCTAGAGCTAAGGAGGTATATCCAGGGAATTTAAGCAGGGGGACACCATCCCTGGGTATCCCCTTGGCCTCACTACAGCTTGATAAGACTTCTCAGAAAGGGACTTAAATGCTTGTCTGGAGGCCTGAGTTTTGCAACTCTTGTCCAGGAGACACCTTTAGACCTCCTGGTCTGGAAGCCAGCAGAGTTTACAATTGCAGTCCCACAGGACTGTATATACTCGCATACTTTAAAACCTACTGCTGAAGGGTCTGACTTCCAATCAACCCGAAACTAGGTGCTAAATAAGATTCCTCCCCTTGGATCACTGACAGGTCTTCATACACACCTAACATTGGGGGTATGTCAAGAATAAATCAGGCAGTTAAGAGAATCAAAAGGTTCAAGAGACAACCAAGAGCTCGACAAGGGTGAAGGAGAAGGATCATCACCTTCACAGGGTCACCTCTTCAAGGCTGAGACATGCAGCTGTTTTGTGTCATACATAGAAATAAACACAAAGAGTAGGAGTGATTGGGTGGCTCAGTTAGTTAAGCATCAGAATCTTAGTTTCAGCTCAGGATCATGATCTCATGGGGTTTGAGTCTGATGTTGGGCTCCATGCTGACAGTGCAGAGCCTGCTTGGGATTCTCTCTCATCTTCTATCTCTGCCCCTCCCCTGCTCACTCTATCTCTCAAAATAAATAAATAAACATTAAAAAAAGAAACAAAAGGGTCAAACAAAATGAAGAAACAGGGAAATATGTTCCAAACAAAAGAAAAAGACCTTAATGAGAAGTAATCCACCTGATAAGGAATTCAAAGTAATGGTCATAAAGATGCTCACTGAACTCAGGAAAAGAATGGATGAATGCAGTGAGAGCTTCAACAAAGAAATAGAAAACATAGAGTACCAAATAGAAGTCAAAGACCTGAAGAACACAACAATTGAATGGGAAAATACACTAGAGGAATTTGATAGCAGACTGGATAAAGGAGAAGAATGGATTAGTAAGCTATAAGAGAGGGTAGTGGACCTCACCTAAACAAAGCACCAAAAAGACAAAAGAATTTTAAAAGATTAAAATAATTTAAGGTACCTTCACAACAACATAAAGAATAGCATTCCATTATAGAGGTCCCAGAAGGAGAAGAGAGAAAGGGACAGAAAACTTATTTGAAGAAATAAATGATAGATGAAAACTTCCTTAAGCTAAGGAAGGAAACAGACATCCAGGTCCAGGAATTCCAGAGAGTTTCAGATGAAATGAACCCAAAGAGAGCCACACCAAAACACATTAAAATAAAAATGTCGGGGCGCCTGGGTGGCGCAGTCGGTTAAGCGTCCGACTTCAGCCAGGTCACGATCTCGCGGTCCGTGAGTTCGAGCCCCGCGTCGGGCTCTGGGCTGATGGCTCAGAGCCTAGAGCCTGTTTCCGATTCTGTGTCTCCCTCTCTCTCTGCCCCTCCCCCGTTCATGCTCTGTCTCTCTCTGTCCCAAAAATAAATAAAAACGTTGAAAAAAAAAATTAAAAAAAAAATAAAATAAAAATTTCAACAGTTAAAGATGAAGACAGAATCTGAAAAAGCGTCAAGAGAAAAGGAAAACCCTATAAGGCTATCAGCAATTTTCTCAGCAGAAACTTTGCAAGCCAGAAGGAAATGGCTTATGACATCAAAGTGATAGGAAAACAAACAAACAAACAAACAAAAACTCCTCACCAAAAATATTCTACCCAGCAAAGCTATTATTCATATCTGAAGAAGAAATAGTTTTTTCCAACAGGCAAAAGGTAAAGGAGTTCATCATTATTAAACTGGCCTTGCAAGAAGTATTCAAGATTCTACTGTAAGCTAAAAAGAAAAGGCATTAATTAAAAACAAGAAAACATACAACAGTGAAAAATCTCACTAGCAAAGGTAATATAGTGTCAAGGTAGTAGACTAACCACTTATAAAGCTGCTAAGAAGATTAAAACAAAAGTAGTAAAATAATGAAAATTATAATTAGTTAAGCATTACATAAAAGAAAAAGCTGTGAAAAGTGACATCAAAAACATAAAATGTGGAGGAAGCAATAATATAAAGTTTTGGGATGTGCTTAAAATTAAATTGCTACTAATTTAAAATACACTGTTAGATACATAGGATGACATATGCAACACTCACAGTAACCAAAAAGCAAAAACTTATTTGTAAATCCACGAAAGAAAATGAAAACAGAATCTAAAATAACACTAAAAATGTTATCAAACCAGAAGGGAAGAGAGAGAGAAAGAAGAAAGGAACACAGAGGAACTACAAAAACAGCCAGAAAACAACTGACAAAATGGCAGTAAGTACATATCTATCAATAATTACTTTAAATGTAAATGGACTAAATTCTCTAATCAAAAGACATAGAGGGGTTGAATGGGCAAATAACAAGACACATCTGTGTACTGCCTACAAGAGATTCACTTTAGACACAGAGAAACTGAAAATGAAAGGATGGAAAAATATATGTTGTGTTAATAAAAAAAGAAGGAAATCTGGTGTAGCTATACTCATATCAGACTAAGGAGACTTTTTAAAAGACTGTAATAAAAGACAAAGACAGGCACTACATAATGATAAATGGGTCAATTCAGTAAGAACATATAACATTTATGAATATTTATACACCCAACATAGAAACACCAAAAAATATAAAGCAAATATTAACAGATCTAAAAGGAAAAATTTCCAGCAACACAATAATAGTAGGGGGTTTTAACACCCCACTTACATCAATGGATGGACCATCCAGACAGAAAATCAACAATAAACATCAGCCTTAAATGGCACATTAGACCAGATGGACTTAATATATAAATGTATAAAACAGTCCATCCAAAAGTAACAGGATACACATTTTTCTCAAGTGTACAAGGAACGTTTTCAGGATAGATCACATTTTAGGCCATAAAATAATTCTCAATAAATTCAAAAGGACTGAAATCATATCAAGAATTTTTTTTTCATACCACAATGGCATGAACCTAGAAATCAATTATAAGAAAACTGGAATAACTACAAATACACGGGTATTAAACAACATTTTACTGAACAACTACCAGGTCATAGAAAAAAATCAAAGGATAAATAAAAAAGCTACCTAGAGACAAATTAACACCAAAATCTGTGGGATAAAGCAAAAGCAGTTCTAAGAGGGAAGTGCATAGCAATACAATACAGGCCTACCTCAAGAAACAAAAGAAATCTCAAATTAACAATTTAACTGTATACCTAAAACAACTAGGAAAAGAAGAAGAAACAAACTCCAAAGTTAGTAGAAGGAAGAAAATAATAAAGATCAGAGTGGAAATAAATGAAATGGATACTAAAATGATAATAGAGAAGACTAATTAAACTAAGAGCTGGTTCTTTGAAAAGACAAACAAAAATGACAATCTACCTAGACTCACCAAGAAAAATTGAGAGATGGCTCAAATACATAAAATAAGAGATAAAGGAGAAGTTACAACTGATATCACAGAAATACAAAGAACATAAAGAGACTACTATGAACAATTAAATGCCAACAAATTAGACAACCTAGAACAAATGGATAAATTCCTAGAAATTTATAATCTTTTGAGACTGAATCATAAAGAAATAGAAAATGTGAAGAGGCCAATTACTAGTAAGGAGAGTGAATCCATAATCAAAAACCTCCCCAAAACAAAAGTCCAGGACCAGAGCGCGTCACTAGTGAGTTCTACTGATCATCCAAAGATTTAATACCTATCCGATCTCAAACTCTCCAAAAAATTGAAGAGGCGGGAGAGCCTCCAAACTCCTTTTAGCAGGCCAGGATCACCCCAATACCCAAACCAGAGATTATACACACACACACATACACACACACACACATTATAGGCCACTATCCCTGATAAACATAGATACAAAAATCCTTAGCAAAATTTTAGCAAAGCAAATTCAGCAATACATTAAAAGTATCATACATCATAATCAAGTGAGATTTATTCTAGCTAGGGATGCAAGAATGGTTCCAATCCACAAACCAATTTGAATAAAAGATAAAATGAAAGATAAAAATCATATAATCATCTCAATAGATGCAGAAAAAGCATTTGACAAAATTCAACATTCATTTATGATAAAAATTCTCTATGAAGTGGATATGGAGAATGTACCTTAACATAATAAGGGTCATTTATGACAAACCCATAGCTCACATCATACTCAACAGTAAAAAGCTGAAAGCTTTTCCTTTAAGATTAGGAACAAGACAAGGATGGCCACATTCCCAAAGTTACTCACAGAATATTGAAAGTCTTAGCCACAATAATTAGGCACAAAAAAGAAATAAAAGCTATGCAAATTGAAAAGGACTAAGTAAAACTATTTGTGGATGACATGATACACCCAAAGAGTCAACCAAAAAACTGTTAGAACCAGTAAATGAATTTAGTAAAGTTGCAGGATACAAAGTTAATATATAGAAATATGCTGCATTTCTACATACTCATAATGAACTATCAGACAGAGAAATCAAGAAAACAATCTGATTTACAATCATATCAAAAAGGGTAAAATAGCTAGGAATAAATTTAACCGAAGAAGTGAAAGATTTTTACACTAAAAGCTGTAAGACACTGATGAAAGAAATTGAATATGACACAAAAAAAATGGACATATTTCACGCTCACGGATTGGAAGAATTAATATTGTTAAAATGTTCCTACTACTCAAAGCAATCTATAGATTCAATGCAATCAAAATTACAATGACTTTTTTCACAGAACTAGAACAAAAAATTCTAAAATTTGTATGGAACCACAAAAGACCCCAAAAGGCCAAAACCATATTAAGAAAGCAGAACAAAGCTGGAGGTATCATGCTCCCTGATTTTACACTGTTCCACAAAAATACAGTAATCAAAACAGTATGGTAATGGCATAAAAACAGACACAAAGATGAATGGAACAGAATAGCAAGCCCTGAAATAATCCATATAAATATGGTCAGTTTATTTATAACAAAGAAGTCAGAATATAAAATGGGGGAAAGACAGTCTCTTCAATATATGGTATTGGGAAAAGTGGACAGCTACATGCAAAAGAATGAAACTGGGCTCTTATCTTACACAAAATACAAAAATCAACTCAAGGTAGATTCAAGATTTAAATCTAAGACCTAAAACCTTAACACTTCTAGGAGAAATAAAGCGGGTAAGCTCCTTGCTATCATTCTTAGTGATTTTTTTGGGGATCTGACTCCAAAGGCAAG
The DNA here is from genome assembly GCF_018350155.1 of Leopardus geoffroyi. Classification (NCBI taxonomy): domain Eukaryota; kingdom Metazoa; phylum Chordata; class Mammalia; order Carnivora; family Felidae; genus Leopardus; species Leopardus geoffroyi. Next base: position 105,117,804 of record NC_059326.1, read on the forward strand.
GGAAATAAGAGCAAAAAATAAATAAATGGGATTACATCAAACTAGAAATCTTCTGCACAAGAAGACAAAATAAAAAGACAACCTACTGAGGAGGAAAAGATATTTGTGAAGTGTATATCTGATAAGGTTTTGATATCCAAAATATGTAAAGAACTCATAAGACTCAATTACAAAATAACTGATTAATAAATGGACAGAGAATGTGAATAAATATTTCTCCAAAGAAGAATAGAAACGTCCAATAGGCACATGATGACCATTAATCATCAGGGAAATGTAAATCAAAACCACAATGCAATATCATCTAATACCTGTTAGAATAGTTAATATAAAAAAGATAAAAACAGCTGTTGCAGAGGATGTGGAGAAAAGGGAACTCTTGTGCTCTGTGTATGGGAATGTAAATAGGTACGGCCACTATAGAAAATAGTATGAAGGTCTTCAAAAAATTACAAACAGAGGTGCCATACGATCCAACAATTCCACTACTGGGTATCTATCCACAGAAAATGAAAACACTAAATCAAAAAGATATATACCACCTCCATGTTCAATGTAGCATTATTTGTAATAGCCAAGATACGGCAACAATCTAAGTGTCTATCAACAGATGAATGGATAAAGGAAATGTGGTACATATATCCAATGGAATATTACTGAGCCATTAAAAAGAATGAAATCTTGCCATTTGGGCAACGCGGATGGATCTCAAGGCCATTATTCTAAGTGAAGTAAGTCAGGCAGAGAAAGACAAGTACCATTTGATTTCACTTATCTATGGGACCTAAAAAACAATCAAAACAGGACCCAGACTCATAGATAAAGAGAACAGATTGGTGGTTGCCATAGGGGATGAGGGCTGGGTGGTAGGTAAAATGGGTGAAGAAGATTAATAAGTACGAGATTCCAGTTACAAAATAGATAAGTTATGGGGATGTAATGTACAGCATGTACAGGGAATACAGTCAATAACATTGTATTAACTTTGTAAGGTGACAGATGGTGACTAGATTTATTGTGCTGACCAGCTGACAATGTATATAAATGTCAAATCACTTTATTGTACACATGAAACTAATATCATATGTCAATTATACCTCAAAAAAAGTATTGAAGATGTCATTATTGGCAAAGTTGTAAGAAGACTATGATTCTCATATACTCTTGGGAGGAGTGTTAATTTTGGAGATGTAATCAGAAATATGTATCAAGTATATACTCCTTAAAACCCAGTACCACTTCTATCAGTTATATTAAGAAAATAAAAAACAAATCCATAAAGATGTATAAATATGCTTAGTACAGGGTTCTCTAATAGCAGGGAAAACTATATGCACACAGTAAAATTTATTGTGACCTTGAAATATGTGGTCTTTTTAAATATTAGAAATTATGGAATATGGGGGCACCTGGCTGGCTCAGTCAATAGAGCATGTGACTCTTGTTCACAGGGTCGTGAGTTCAAGCCACATGTTGGCTGTAGAGCTTACTTTAAAAATATATGGAATATAACATCTATCATCGTTCAAGTATAGATTATACCTAGGACATAGTGTTAATTGCAAAAGATTCCAAATTAATCATGTCTAACCGTGTATAGTGTGAATCGATATTTTACACATTGTGCATATTGCAGGTATACACACACAAGTCCAGAAAGTAATGCACCAAAAAAAAAAAAAAAAAAAGGAAAGAAAAGGAATGTGCCAAATGTGGTCTTCATCTGCTTGGGCTGTCATAACAAAATACCACAGGCTGGGTGGCTTAAACAACATTCATCTCAGTGTTGTGGAGGCTGAGAAGTCAGAGACAGGTGCCAGCATGGTTAGATCCTGGCTTTGAAGATCATGGCCTCGTGGCTGTATTCTCCTACTGTTGGGGTGGGGAGAGGGAAGAGGGCAGGGGGAGAGAAAGGAAGGAAGGAGAGGAGAGGGAGAGAGAAAAGGTACAAGAGGGACAGAGTATTCTGCTTTCTTCTTTTAAGGAGACTAATCCCATCATGAGGACTTCACCCTGATGACTATGTCTAAATCCTTTGACTTCCCAGAGGCCCCACCTATTAACACTATCACAATGGAAGTGAGTACTTCCACTTATGAATTTGACTGGGCAGGGGACACTTTCAATCCAAAACATGCAGCAATCTCTGGGTTGTAAGAATCTGGATAATTTTCACTTTATTTTTATACCTTCTCTAATGTCTGAAGTTTTAGGACATAATATATAAAAAATCCATGGCAGAGATGATCTCAACACATGTCTTTTCTCCTTTCTCCTTTCTTATTCCATAAAATTGAACTCGACTTTCTCTCTCCTCCTTTTCTCACCCTCTATCACATGATGAGCTCCTGTAGGGTAGGGAATTTGATTAATTCATCTTTATCCCCTGGGGTTGAGCTCTGGGTTCTACATAAAAGGAGCTCAATAAATATGTGAATGATTCTCATGTGTTTGTTATTGAAAAACTGGACATATAGTTTCTTTTTCGCTTAGGGAAGAAAATGTTCCTGAATCATACACTTAATGCAAAGGAAAATTAAATTGTAAGCTATTTTTAAACTAAATGTGGTTCAGAAACATTCTTTGGAAAGGAGTAAGCTCTGTTTTGCTTCCCTCAAATGCCTAAGGAAAATGCTATAAATTCTAGAACAGGCCGCTTTCCCTAGGGGCTATTTCTACTTGGAATCTTCCTTAAAATAGAAATATCTAGGTCCACGGTGACTATATTCTGAATCCTATTAATTTTTCTCCTTCTGAATAAAACAGCATTTGGGATTTTTGCTTTCAGATGTGTTCTGACATTCTTTTCTGATGATCATGTCTCTGAAAATCCAGAAAAAAAGCTTCCCATAATAACTTTCTTTGTGACTGCTTAACATGTAATGCTGAGATCCAAATGGTCCAATCTCAAAACTAATTTGTGGTTTAAAAGAAACAGTCTAGTACCCACAAGGTAACTTTCAAATTATTCAGGTTCCTAACCCTTAGTATACAAGGAAAATAGTCATCATCATTTACCATCTGGATCAAATAAACCCAACTAAATTTTTTTACTTTTAAAGTCATTTTTTAATATTTATTTACTTTTTGAGAGAGAGAGAGAGACAGAGTACAAGCTAGGGAGGGGCAGAGAGAGAGGGAGACACAGAATCTAAAGCAGGCTCCAGGCTTTGAACTGTCAGCACAGAACCCGAGTTCAAACTCACCAACTGAGAGATCATGACCTGAACCGAAATCTGAGGCCCAACTGACTGAGCCACCCAGGTGCCCCTAAAGTCATTTTTTGAATAATTTACTGAAGAATAAAGGAATACTTAAAAAACTCATTAAAATTTTTGATAAAAATTTGAACATAGTCAATACCTTTGTTATCCAGAAAAAATTTTGGCATGTAAAAATCATAAAAGAAAAATATGGTTGCACATCCTCTTAACAAAAAAGGAAAGTCCAAGTTGTCACAAGACATTGTGTGATATTACTCTGTCTTTTATGAGAATACTTTATTTCCTATTTTGTCCTTAGAAATGTGGTTTATCGTTCACTGATTCATGAGTTTGAGGATATTCATCTGAGTCTCTAGAAGTCACGATCGGACAATGTACAGTCTATTTCACTTACATGATTATTTCCATTGTCAACATTAGTGTCCAGAGCTACATTGTCCAATAGAAATATAGTGCAAGTTATCTATGTATTTTACATTTTCTAAGGGCTACATTAAAAACTTAAATAGGTGAAAGTAAATTTTAGTAATATTTCATTTAACCTAACGTATTCAAAATACTGTCTTTTTAACACGTACTCAATTAAAAACTGTATTATGAGGGGCACCTGGGTGGCTCAGTCAGTTAAGCGTCCAACTTCCACTCGGGTCATGATCTCGCTGTTTGTGAGTTCAAGCCCCGCGTCTGGTTCCGTGCTGACGGCTTGAAGCCTGCTTCGGATTCTGTGTCTCCCTCTCTCGATGCCTCTACCCTGCTCTCTTTCTGTCTCTCAAAAATAAATAAACATTAAAAAATTATTTAAAAAATGTATTGAGATATCTTACATTCTCATATATTGGGCTGGGTCTTCAAAGTCTTAGGTATATTTCACACTTACAACTCATTTCAAACTAACCGCATTTCAAGTACTCAAAAACCACATAGTGTTAGTAGCTAGCACAATGGACAGTGGTGATCAAGAGTGCCGCTCTTTATTTCATCTTCTAACTTGTCTCAGAACTAGGAAATGCACTCCTCTGTCAATTTTCTTTTGTTTGGGCATTATGAATGGAAAATGAAAAATTCAGCATTCTCAACCATGTTTAGTTGAAAGCCAAAAATATAGAAATAGCATCTCCCCTTTCATACCTTGAGAGATGATGCCATGATTTTGGCATCACAGTAAGAAATTGAAGGATGATTATTAATTCTACCATTGCATTATACCTCCTGTTAATTCCACAATTCTTTGGCTTCCTTTTTTAGCCTTTTCTTTTTTTAAATCATAGTTGGAAATAATTGATAAGTGATGATAAAAAATAACACCCACAATGATTCAGTAGCAATATGTTTAAAATGCAGGAAAAACAAGATCACTAAGATCACACAATATATGTTAGCTTTATAAAAGGCTCCAGTGGATGTGTTGATAATTGCCAGATATAATGAGTTTTATTATTTTAAAAATTAATGTACATATGCCCTTTGTTCTTTGTAAAAATCTCTAAAATAGGATAAAAACCATGAAGTATAGATTTTTTAAGAATAGAAGAGCTCAAAAAAAGAAACTCAAAACTACTATTGGGTCTAATGAACTCTGATGGTATATTGAAAATGAAATTGCATTAATTAGTATATTAGTATATATGGAGAAATTTCACAGATAAATATATTTTTTAAATCTTTCTTTTTCTGTAAGTTTCTATCTCACAAGACAGCTTGTCTCAAGTTTTTGCCCCCAAAATTCCTTGAGGGGTGCCTGGGCTGGCTCAGTCAAAAGAGCATATGACTCCTGATCTTGGGTTATGAGTTCAAGATCCACATTGGGTGTAGAGATTACTACAAAAGATAAACTTAAAAATAATCCTTGGAAAACTTTTTTGCATAGTCCTCGTCCACATTCTTGCTCTTCTTCTCTCTGCTTTTCATCTCAGAAAAGGCTAGCAAGAAAGTCAAAAAAGGGAAGAAATGGAGACAGCCAAGTAAAAACCTGCTTTAGCAGGTGGAAGAGGGTATAGAGGCAGAGCCTTCTTCTACTACATTTTGAATTTTTGCTCTTACAGTATGCATACTGACTTATTTTTTCTAATGAGGAGTAATCAGGCTAGGTACAGTCATATAATACCAAGACCAGTCTAGTTTCTAAGAGTTTCTGGCCTTCACAATCAAACCTCAGCATCTTACCTAGGCTGTAAGTTCCCAGAAGCTACACAAGAAAAACATAAAAAAACAAAAACAAAAACAAAAAAAAAAACCAAACCCAGAGATTAAAAAAAGGATGATTTTTGAAAAAACCTTCTATGGCTCAGGGGTTACACTAAGTATTTTTTCTGAATTACCACATTTAATTATCACAGCAGCCTCTACCAAGTTATCATTTTCTCCACTTTTATGGATGAGGAAATGGAGGCTCAGAATAATTAACTTGCTCACTTAAAGTCATGCGCACGGTAAGTAATAGATCCACATCTCAAATAAACAAAATCCATTCTAGTTAGTGTTAAGTGGAAAATGAATTACTGAAGGATATTAGGTATTTCAACAGGTTGTCCAGGAGAGTCAGAGAACTAGGTGTGGAAACCACGGTCAGTTAATCACACCAGATTCTGCTGAGGTACCTACTATTGCTGCCACTGGGCACAGGCCCCACCTCACCTGTCGTTTCCCCTGAATATGAGATATTACTTCTAAGTCTTCTGTCACCTCAGCCTCTGAAAACAGGATGACCCTGTCTACCTGTCCAGACTCTGTTCTATTTGGCACCTTTTTCATACCACTCTCCTCTACGTTGAAGGCTCAGGCTGGTGCATCTAATTGGTGGAGCCTAAGTCACACGCCTACATCTTGGGATGCAAAGGATGTTTGGGAGGGCGTTCCTGGCTTTTTCACTTTGGAGAGATGGGATTCGTGAGATGGGAAATTTTCCAAAAACAGAAGGACACTAGGCCATCGAGACAGCATGATAAATGGCTACCTCAGGGTGCAAGATGAATTAGCTATAATGGTCTTCTCATTTCATAGATGAGGAAGCTGGAGCCTACTGGGTAGCTAATGTTGGCCATGCTGTGCCCTCTTCTTAGATATTCTGGCCATGCTCCTTAGTCATATTTTGACTGAGAGGCCTTAAAAGAAGTGGAAATTCACAGCAAAAGAGAGCTCTCCCATCTGTCCTCTGCTTACCTTATCATGTTGGAATGTACTATGGAAACTGTTACTGAACTTTTATCTGATCTAAAAGGATCCGTGAGACATTTCTCCTTTAGATCTTGGTAAAGAGAGGAGAGTGTACAAATGTTGGGGGCAGGGGAAGGCTTCTCATGGAAAAGGTTTCTCATGGAACATCAAGTTCAGCTGAGGATTTTCTAGCTAGGTTCTGGAACAATATCATTAGAGTACTGAAGTTCTTATCATTACAGTTACTTTTCTTGAACTTTTTTAAAAGTTTACTTATTTAGAACCTAAAATTCACTGGTGGAAATAAAAACTACCTTCACACCGAACACTTTCAATTGTGAGACAGTTGTTTGTTTTACATGGTATAGCAATAATTTATTCACCAAAAAGTGTGAAAAGCCACAATTAACTTGGGCAGTAAAAGGCTATCACCTCCCCTATAAGCTAACCCAAAAATCCTAACCGGAAAATGCAAGTGCATTTCCTAAAACACTGGGATAGAGTGGGGACATGAAAACGTTGTTGGTTAGTATTTCAAAGTACTCAAAGTCTAAACCTACATCTGATGTGCGAAAAAATTAAATAATCCTGTCACAGAAAGACTCAATGATTCAAAACACTATCTTTACTGTTGGGAAAGGTATTTGTATCATGTCCCACTTAACAATAATTTTATTTAGAAACAAACAGTATCCTCTGAGCATTTTTTCCTAAAGAAATAAACATCCAAATTTTTTCATTTTGTTCTCCCAACAATCCTGTGAAGGAGGTAAACAACACTTGAACCACTTTTAGCATCAATTAATTTCTTTACTCCATTATTTATCTGTTTATACATTTGTTTTATACTAAGTTATTTTTAACTGTGGTAAAATATGTATGACATAAAACGGACCATTTTAATGATGTGTAAAGGGTGCAGGGCAGTAGTGCAAAGCATGTTGAGATTTTTGTGCAACCAATCTCCAGAACGTTTTCATTTTGCAAAGCTGAAACTCTATATCCATTAAATGTCTCTATCTTTCCTCTCACTCATTTTTTTAAAGAAATCAAAATCCGTTTTTAATAGCAAATTACCTATGTTCTTTAAAAGTTTTTATTGTGAGTGAAATACGATGTCATTATTAAACTTAAAATGTTCGGTAGGATAGGTGAACACTAGCTGCTGTGAGTCGGCAGTTGCCAGAACCAGGCCTTCCGGGGAAGGTATGCTTCCTGCTCTACCTTCCAGAAAGAGAAACTAGGTTTTGAGTTTGGGGCATTTCCCTAGCCCTAGGAAAAAAAGATTATTATTTTTAAAAAAAATTTTTTTAACATTTATTTTTGAGACAGGGAGAGACAGAGCATGAACAGGGGAGGGTCAGAGAGAGAGAGGGAGACACAGATTCTGAAGCAGGCTCCAGGCTCTGAGCTGTCAGCACAGAACCTCGAGATCATGACCTGAGCCGAAGTCGGCTGCTTAACCGACTGAGCCACCCAGGCGCCCCATAAAAAAAGAGATTATTTTTTTATTCACCTGTGTGATGTACAGTAGAGGCAGCAAGAATATAGTGATATTCTCATTCATTAAAATTTGGTATTTTATTTTAGAATAAAAATTAAAGGTAGCTAGAATATAAATCAATTCCTAAACAAGGAATCCCTAACTTGGGCTATGGGGATGGCATTGAGAATGTCTTCAACAGTCTACAATTACATGCAAAATGGTGGTCATGTGTGCTGTGTGTGTGTGTGTGTGTGTGTGTGTGTGTGTGTGTTTGCGTGCACATGCATGCAAAACATGCATGTACACTTTTCTTTCTAATAAGAGAATTCATAGATATTATTAGGTTCTAAAAGAGGTTTGTGATGCTCTCATTTCTAAGAAATTGTCACATAAAATCAAAATGGTGGAGGTCACAGAACAAATTCTGTAACATAATATGAACCCAAATTTAGGTATCCTCATACCCAGTCCCTGCTTTCTGGCTAATTTTCCCTTAAACAATGGTAGGTACACTGTTTACTAGGGACCTTTTCTCCTCTGATGGTAAGAAGCTATAAAGCAATGTGATTTCTGATGGATCTAGAATCTTTGAAAAAGGTTAGGACTGCCACTCACCTCCTTCTAACATCTATCAGAGTCCTCATCAAAGAGAAAAGAGCAAGTCCCCAAAGCAAAGAACTGTACATTATGAGTGAGCATAAAAATATTGAATTAACTACCAAACTTTTGACATTCTTTGCTTTTTACATTAAAACTAAAATCCTTCGATTTTTGTATTGGAGAGAAATTCTAAGCCTAAGAAATCTGGTGAGGGTATTAATCCTGTCGGTCTTGTTACTACCAGTTTCTCCATTGCTTAGCATAGTATCCAGCAAATAGTGAGTCTTTAATAAATATTTTTTGAATTTAATGAATTGAAATGCTTTGAACTGAACTAAAATGACACCTTTAGCTTGTTAAGAGTTTCAGGTAAGCCATTATTTAGTTATTTATGAAGCTATCAAATGTCACATGGTCATTTCTCTTTAACTTCCAGGGCAACAGTCTTTTTATAAGTTAATATCTGAGTCAACAATTCCTTTTGAATCCCTCTCCTTTTATTCTTTTTTCTATCAGTAATGCTATAGAAATGAAAAAGTAGTGAAACCTTACACAGGAAGAAAGGTTGACCTTTAGAAATGTGGTTTTTTTCTAGAAAAGTGGTATCCTGGAACTTTGCGATGGCAACTTGATAGACCATACAGGTCCATGTTGGACTCAGACCTGGGGAATTCAGAGACCAAAGTTCAGGAAAGGCTGCCTTATAAAACATTCAATTCATAATTTAACAAAGATGACTTAGACAGAGGGTCTCTATACTTTTAGATTTCCTAAACCCACACAAATTTCCACCTCCAACATAATTGGGATTAGTTCTCATAGCACTGCCAACTTTTCAATTTTTCTGAAGAAAAAAACACTAAAAGAATAATTTCCATATATTATCACCATCATTTGTTAAAGAAACATGCTCTTAACACCAAAATATATAGAATGATCAAAATCTCAGAATAAAGGACATTTCTTTAAATGGAATACATTTGGCTTCATGAAAAATTCATATTTTTTTAAAGAATTTTACTTCCGTCTTTTTCTTGCTCGTGGTGGAAATGTTATCACAAACCAATACTGATCAATGGGCTAGCATTTGGGAAGCGCTAATACAATTAAACTCATGTGGTCTGAGGTTTCTTCGTTTCCACTTCCAGATCTACTCTCCACCCTCCCCCACTCTGCTCTTTTCTGGGGAAGCTGGTCTCTCTGAACTTGTCATTCAGGAGCTCTTGCCCTCTGGTTTTATGGTAGACTCAGCCCAACGGAGACAGAGAAGAGCACAGGGTGAGAGAAGGGGAGGTCAGGCTATTTATTCCACTGGTCCATCTACCATTATGACTAAGCACAGGTTGGCTGTGGTTCTATTTCTCTACCCAGGCCATCAGCTCATAGACATGGCCTCCTGCTCAAGCTCTCTTTCTAGCTTCTCTAATAATACTCTGCCATTATCTCTTCAGGCTCTTGACTCCCTTCAGGTCAAGATGAGGCAAAGGTAATCTTTGGCACTTCTTGGGAGTGTCTCACCATCCTTTCTTCATGCCCTTAACTGTGCCCACATGTTTGTAAATAGTCCCTTCATTAAACTCCCCTTAATCGCTCCTTTGGAATGACTTTCTGTTTCTGGCTGAGATGTGCCCAACACATTTTTCATTTAAAAATGAAAAACTGAGGCCCCAAGAAGTAAAGCCCAGATGTCACACAGCTCAGGTCACGTGGTCAGGTCCAGAATATGGCCTTCCAGATTACAAACAGTGTTGTCCTTAGTCAGTGCTCATCTGTCATCCTCCCAATGGCTATTTTCTTCCCAGTCATACTGATAGGCACTTTCTGGAACCATCTTTTCACTGGACTTTGGCAATAACTGTAGTTTGTTCAAGTTTTAAATAAAAAACCTCGTATTAGCAGATTATTTCAGCAACTTGAAAACAGAGGAATACTGTTTCCATTAGAATGGATTGGAATCAGGAAAAACTGAGTTTTTTAAATTGCTGCTTAAGCAGAAATTGGCAAATGAGACTAAGAAACTATTGCAAAAGCTAAGCACAAAAGGACACAAGGATGATGAAATTTCCACTGTAAAATGAATGCTGATCACCGAAGATGGGGGTAGGGATGACATAAACTGTCCAGGGTAAGGGGCTGAGGTGGGAGCCTAGGGAAAAAGTTTCAGCATGAGAGATACGAGCAGGTTGTAGAAGGGTAAAGAAGTTTAGAGCCTCCAGGGCCTGTTAAGCAGTGGGGGGAGCAGTAGTAAATAGAAGAGACGTTGAGCTGAAGCTTGACCACTGCGAAATGTGTTGAAAGCATGTTTTATCGGGCATGAAGTTACTGCGTCACTGAGGAGAGGCTACTGTTGGAATCCTGGACATTACAACTTTTAGACTGCTGGAAATATTTAATCGTCTTAACTGGACCCATGTCAAAAAGCTCTTCTGTGAAAGTGCTATTTGCTATAATCACACCTTTAATCAGCCATGTTACTTTTAAATAAACACACATGCACATACTTAACCTATTAACTTTGTTCTCGCCACATACTTGAATTTCCCACTGTTATCATTCCATCATTTACTCTTACTTAAGTGTCTCTCTGAGGACATTCTCTTTATTAGGGTTTAAAAATAAGCTAGAAAGTTTTAATAGCACATGATTCTCTTTAAAGGAGTTGGGGCAGTGGAATGACCAATAATAACATTAAGTGAGCATTTCATCTAAGTTACCTGCTTTACCATATTTAGTCTGCACAAAAACCATCACCCAATTCCATGGCCATCTCCTTGCATTCTGCTACCCTAGCTTGTACCTGGCCTTTGGCAAACAGAATTTCCCCAGTGCTCTGATCCCTGTCAGCGTCCCAGACCAGATACATGGAGAATATTCCCCAAGGAAGCCACTGTTAGCAGAGAGGGCTGCCCCTCTGGTGTAACCACCAACTTTGCCTGCTGTGGCTTCATCAATGACTACTTACTGGGCTCCTACTGAATGCTCAGTGCTGTTTAGTCTGGTTTCTGCAGGCATGGGCCTTTCTATATATTGCACATGGATTCAGAGGCAGGGGAAGGACTTGAACCAGTCCTGAGGAGGGGAAGGAGTGTGTATGGCTGAGGAAGAAGAGGGAGGTCATCCGAAGATAAAGAAATACTGACGTAACTAAAAGTAAGGAAGGGGATGATGAAAAGATACTGAGATGGCTTAGTGACATCGAGAAAATTTAAAGTAGAAAAAAAAGAATAGATTTTCCTCTAGATCCTCAAGTGAGGAAACTCTACAACTAAACAAGAATTGACTGTTATAATTTTGTATAAGATTTGTCAATTAGAAGACTGTTAACTTGAACACACATGCATAATGCTCTAGTGTCTTTACAGTAATCACAGTTTAGTGGATTTTTAAATTTATTTTTTATTTAAAATTTTTTTTAAAGTTTACTCATTTTTCAGAGACAGAGAGACAGAGCATGGGCATGGGAGGGGCCAAGAGAGAGGGAGACACAGAATCTGAAGCAGGTTCCAGGCTCAGGGCTGTCAGCACAGAGCCTGACGTGGGGCTCAAACTCAGGGACCGTGAGATCATGACCTGAGCTGAAGTCAGACCCTTAACTGACTGAGCCACTCAGGTGCCCCCAAAGTTTACTGGATTTTTAATCTGTCCCATTCTTTTAGTTTAATCATCTTGGTTATCTTAGTTCCATGTACTGAAATGACTGGTTTGATATTTAGGTAGACATTTTTAAGGCAAAAAGCAGAAGTTAAAAACTGGAACTCCCATTGAATTGCTGGAATTCACCACTTGAAAATCCACAGACAGGTTCAAAACCCAAACACCTGTATAAATCATACATGTGACAGCATTTAACAGACTTTTGACTTGTATAATTCACTCATCAATTACTTTAACTACCAAGACAGATTGCGTTCATAATAAACACAAATGGCTTTAGACAGGGTGTGCCCAGAAGTGCCTGAAGAATAAACTTAATGGTAGAAATCTCATCTGCTGGTCTTCTGCCCTTGTATCCTGCAAAAATAGGATAAGGACTAATGACACCTAACTTCTTTAGGGTCCTTGAAATGACACACACACCTCTAAAACATCTAACCCTACGCATGTGCTTATTCCTGAAATTATTCTTGATTGAATTTGTATTCCTTTGTTTGGTAAGTGGGGGTTGCCTTCCATTAAAGACTGTTTACCTTTACATAAACCATTTTTACCTCTGTGTAGATACACTTAGGGCTCTTTCCCTTAAGGGGGAAGGAGAATAGGAAGGCAGGAGAGTGACAGCTTACACTGGAGTACGGATGCAGACGATAGACTGCCTTCTTCACAGTTTGCTCAGGACTGTCCCTACTTCACAACACATGGCAATTTCTTAAATCTATCTGCATAAAAAGTCCTATGATACTTAATAACAGTCTTCAATCAATTCTGTTTCATTTGGCCTTGACTTACAATGCTTTTATCTTACTGGAAATGATTGTCCTTTTTGGCTAGGGAAATTTGGGATGTTTGGAGAGAAAGACCCAGAGAAACAGATTAGTTTGATCTTACTTGATCTACTCACAAAAAATTTAAGAAACTACCTTTTGAGATCAAACATTAGACAGGAAGAGTTTCCCTGGAAATGACAACTAGATCTGGAAATCCCAATCTTTTTGGAATATTTGGGCCTCTTGAAATTTCCCCTTTCTGCATAAAATGTTTCACAGCATGAATTATCTACAGGTGTAGATATATAAGAATATTGTTTTGAGGCTAATTTTTTAAGATTTTTTTTCTGGACTGACTTTTGAAATGTACTGGAATCATTATGGGATGCTGAGGATCAATGATTCATTCCAAATATCATTGTTCTAGCCCAAGATGTTCATCCCCCAAAGTCTGATTGGTGCAGGGGGTGTGTGAGAGGGGGATTATGCAGCCGTGTGTGATCTAGGAACCAGGCTCTTTTGAAACACAGCACCATTTCTTTGCCCTGCATCCTATGGAGTTTCATTTTATCAAAGGCCCATGGCAGGGTCCTAGGGTTGAAAGTACTGTATGAACAATTGTAGGATCTTTATGGCTGGTTCCATTTACCACCAGATGGCTCTATTGTATCATTAGGAAATGCACACATGTATAAAAATGGTGGGATCCTAGACCAAAGGAAAAATACAAAGCACCAGTCAAAAAAAAAAAAAAAAAAAAAGAACACAGTTCTTTCTTTTTATGGGGTTAATTGGAGGCAGTTAGAGGAGCCTGCGCATTCATAAGGAATTCACAAGGAAGGTCACAATCCTAGCACATAAGAGGCCTCCCCTTTCAAGTTTTCATCTTGCTGTGTAATTATTAATTGTCGGGATAGCCAGAGTAGTTAGGAAGTGCTCTTGTTTGGGAACGGCCTGTGACTGATACTTCCTTACCAATTGTGTATACTCTCCTGCTTGTGGATGAGAAAGGGCAACTTCAGAACAACTTGGAGAGGCAAAGTCTACATATACCTCTGCTGACTTGAGTCCTATTAGCCATATTCTGGGCAAGAATGAGCCGATTCCAAACCCTGTGGTATCTTTGCTTGAATGAACCTTGGGATGGGAAGGTGGCAATCAGAGGAAGCAGGTTTCTCTGAGTTTACATGGTTCTATTCCTCAGGAGAGGTGAATGCTAAAAATAGAAGCACTCTAGGTGACATTTCTCACTAGGAATGTGAAATTTTGGTCTTAGCCTCTTGAAGGAAAGTTCTGTTTGTATCAAGAAAAAAAAAAAGCTGCAAACTAACCAAACTCCAGTGTGGATAATTTTGGTCTAACTTTCTAAAGCTGTTCATTGTCATAATTTAATATGCATTTTTTTTTACCCTCCTTTTAGACACTAAACTCTTGAGTAAGACCATTGTTTTTATAACATTTCACTCTTTTAAATTACTGTGTTTAAGAAAAAGAGATGATTTGTGTGAGTTTATTAACTCTATCCTTAGCCCATAAAGTTGTTTGAGATGCACTCAGGAAGCTATCCGTATCACAAAATAATATTTGATTATTGTTTTAAAGAAAGAGTCCCTGGAAACTGGACAGATGGCGTTTACTTTGGCACAACTTGAGGCCTTGGAGATTTGCCTGAAGGAAGCAGAAGAAAAGGCTAAAACCTTATCTGAACAGGTAATACCTGTCGTTCACACTGGAAATGTATGTTCCTTAAGGGTGCAGGAGAACAAATGTAAATCTAAATACTTGTTTAAAAAAAAAAAAACAGAAGCAGAACAAACTGTTAATTCCCAAAATAAAGTTGGGGGTGGGGTGTTGCAAAATGGTACAAGCTTCCAGTTATAGAACAAATAAGTCATGGAAAGAAAAGGTACAGCATAGGACATAGTCAGTGATGTGGCAATAGTGTGGTATGGTGACAGAAGCTAGCCATACTTATAGTGAGCACTGCATAGTATATAGAGATGGTGAGTCACTATGTTGTACACCTGAAACTAATGGAACATTGTGTGTCAACTATACTCAAAGTAAATAAACAAATAAATCTGTTAAAAAAAATTTTTTTTATGTTTTATTTTGTATTTGAGAGAGAAAGAGAAAGAGTGTGAGCAGGGGAGGGCCAGAGAGAGAGGGAGACACAGAATCTGAAGCAGGCTCCAGGCTCCGAGCTGTCAGCACAGAGCCCGACGCGGGGCTCGAACTCACGAATTGGGAGATCATGACCTGAGCTGAAGTCGGATGCTTAACTGACAGAGCCACCCAGGCGCCCCTAAATAAGTCTGTGTTTTGACCTCTGCCCCTATTGATGCACATACATGCATGCATACACACACCAACACACGCACACAGAGGGCTTCATTCATTTTAGGTATAACAATAATTACTTCAGTCTTCATGGATTTTTCCGGCCTTTAAAACTCTTTTTACGTTTGTATTTTGATTTCCATTCACCTTAGCCCATGAGTTAGGCAAGCCATCTTTAAGCAAGTAGTTCTCCTGAATCAGTGAAGCGTATTTGCATTGCAAACATCAGGTAAGTCCAGAGGTCAGATAAAACCTCCAGGGAGCACAGAGGAGCAATTTTCTCAAATTGTTGGAGGAAACAGAGATTTGGCTTCCCTCTTGGGTCTTTAAAACTCACAGGAGCGGTGGAGCCCAACCAGTAGTGGGCTGTACTCGACGCTCTAGAGATGACCTAGCAGGGCTCTCATGTCAGACACGGTGACTGTAGAAATCAGCAAAGATCAGATCAGGGACTGGCCGGTTTCCCAATATTATACTTTGTAAACAGTGTAGTGCACAGCACAAACCCCAATGTTAATTGTTGCCTCTCCTCCTGGGCAGTGGGGTTTGGCCCCTGAGAGCAAAGTCACTCCTGGAGATAGTGAGTGGCGGAAAAAGGACAGAAATGTTATAAACATTTATTGATTTATTGTGAATTGATACATTTTGTTACATATTTTTAGAAACTTTTGAAGAAGTTTTCATTTTTTTTTGCGTACTAAGGTCTGTCTAGCAAAGTTTGCTTACATCAGAATTTTATAAGAATTTTTGTGGAGGGGAACCTGGGTGGCTCAGTAGGTTAAGCGTCTGACTCTTGGTTTCGGCTCAGGTCATGATCTCACAGTTTGGGAGTTCGAGCCCCACATCAGGCTCCTCGCTGACAGTGCAGAGCCTGCTTGGGATTCTTTCTCTCCCTCTCTCTCTGCTCCTCCCCTGCTCATGCGCCCGCATGCGCACATTCTCTCTTTCTCTCATTCTTTCTTTTTTCTCTCTCAAAATAAATAAATAAATAAATAAATAAATAAATAAATAAATAAGATTTTTTTGGAGAGATTAGGGTAGATGGTGCTTGTGTTATATATTACAAAAAGTATAATTAACATGTAATGTAATGACACACACAAATGGCCTCCATTTCTTTTTCCAATTTACCGAAAAAGTACATCTCTTCCTTAGGGATGTGTTTATTATTTACTAAGTGTGGTTGATGTAAAAACTTACGTCAGTTAATGAAAGGGTGTTGCCTTAGGCCCAGACCCATTTGGAAAAGTTTCTATGTCAGCCACATGCCATAACCCTGGCTTGCCAATGGGTCTTGCTTCTAAAACAAATAAAAACAAGTCTCAAACTGTAGCAAAATTATGAGTTATAAAGAATATAATGATGGACAAGAGCCTCCAAACCTGGAAGAGATTTTGAATGGCTAATGAAAAGAGGGCACCCTGGCCGGTATTAGGTTGCACGGAGAAGATATATATGTTTATTTTGTAACTGAAGGCCTTTTAATGTCTTCACATTTAAACCAATAAAATTTGATTCGCCCATAAAAGTAATCATTCCGTTTGTTCTTTATAAAATATTTTTATTTTACAATAAAAACAACCAGCCCCTAACACTGAAGATTCTTAGCTCCGTGATCCTTTCTGTAATATCGAACAATTAGTTCCATTTTTTAAAGTATTTGCAGATTAAGTATATAAAATGCTAACTGGATTTTATTCAACTTCTCTGTACCTACAGTAAGTAAGATGCTACTTAGATGTTTGGGGAAGAAAGATATATAAACAGGGCTTCTGTACCCAAATAGCTCACAACCAAAAGAATCATTGAAAGAGGAAGTAAGCGGTGCCCGGGTGGCACAGTTGGTTAAGCGTCAGACTTTGGATCAGATCATGATCTCTTGGTTCGTGATTTTGAGCCCTGTGTCGGGCTCTGTGCTGACAGCTCAGAGTCTGGAGTCTGCTTCAGATACTGTGTCTCCCTCTCTCTCTGTCCCTCCTCCACTTGCACTTTGTCTCTCAAAAATAAATTTTGTTTTTCCAAAAATGAATAAAGGTTAAAAAAAAAAAAAGAAAAAGAAAGAGCAAGTGAGTGAAAATACGTACTTGTATAGCTCCAGATAAAGTCTACAATAGCACTAAATTGGAGGGTCTATGTGTGTTCCTTTCCTGAAGTATTGCCTTTGGATTTGCCAAATTTGTATAACCAAGTGAATTTCATTGAAAAAAAAAAAAACAACCATATTACAGGCGTTTTCAACATTACATTTTTAATTGAGTATTTTATTAGATTTGGCTGTCTCTACTATTAGAGTTGAAGAGTTAATCAAATACAGACACTGCTGAGAGGATTCAATCCTGAAAATTTTGCTTCCTCCAGTACTTTAGTTTTTAGTCTTATTCTTGAAAACATAAAAAATATGAGAATATTCCCCTCCCCCCATATTTAAGTTCAGTAGACAGTTTTAAAATGTGATGACAGAAGAATAGGGAAAGGCAAGGGAAGTAAAAGACCTTCCGTGAGGCTGAGATAGGAAAATATTTCAGAATCGAACACCTGTGTCAAACAATCAAACATTTGTCCACTGGGTGCCACTGTCTTCCTTACCAGGCTATGCCACTGAGTGATTACAAAAACAGAAGTTGTCATTAGTATTCAAGACAATGATGTGTGTGTGTGTGGGGGGGGGGTGAGGGGGTGGGGTGGGGTGGCTATTTTCTCCTATATCCAAGTATGCCTGTTAAAGCTTCTTTTAAATATCATTAATTTAGGACTTGTCATAAGGATAGTGGAAAATACTAGCCGGCTTTCACTGGTAGTCCAAATTATTTTTGTCAGTCCTATGGCTGAATATTGGCCAGACAGGCTGGTCTGTGGCCCAGAAACAGGTTGAGGAAGCAGAGGTAATGGCGAGGACAAAGATTTGTGCTGGAACCAAGGAGTGGAAGCTCATGGTATTGTTAAGTAATAGATCCTGCCTTTGAGAAAAGGGTAAATTTCACTGTTAGCCAAAGCGTTACCTCCTGGCTTTGCTTCTTAGAGAAGAACATAGAATTTACTGAGAATGGAAAGTATAGATGCCTAGGGCTTCATCTACACCAAAGCATCTTTTGGTCCTGTGCCTCAGTTTACTTATAGTGAAACTTTCTAAGGTCCCTTCCAACAGAGTTTCTACTGGTTCACTATGAAGAAGAAGAAACCTACCAACAGTGACAAAATAAGAAGATTGTGTCCACTTCCTCTGTGACATCACACAGTAAACAGAATTCCTTGTTGGTTTCTCTCTAGCTAACAATTTTTCTTTATTTCTCTGCAGTCATGTCTCTGTTATAAAAATAAAAGCAATATGAGATCAGGATAATCGGCGATTAAGATTTATAATCTGAGCTATTTACAGCTGTAAGAAGTTTGCAGCAACTCAGTTGGCCAGAGTGAGAAAGGGGCATGAGAATCAAACTTTTGTCCTAGGTAATACAGTAAATAACTCATCATTACCAAGTTTTGCTGAAGAAAATACTTGATTATATTTCCAGTAGGTTGAGATCAGTGGGAGGAAATGCCTGGAAATTAGGTAGTAGATAAAGGACCAAGAGGACCAAGTAGAAGCAACGGAAAGTGTTAGGGACTAGAGAGAAAGGAGTAAAAACGCTTCTGGAGGATCATAAAAAGCAGTTTTTGCATGTGTGCTGGTTTCTATCAGCAGTGCAGATGGGAGGGATGAAAAAAGGGGCTTGGGTGGGCTGCAATTTGTGACCACACACAAACAAATAGATCCCACAACTTTTGTGCTGAGATCCAACTGTTTCCTGTGCAAAGGAAATGTCAGGAAAAGCCACAGTTTCACAATGGAACCCAGATCCAGAGGTCTCCCAGTGCAGAGCGACTCTGCAGGGCAGTTCCTGAGACACTTCCTCAGGCAACAGTTTTGGCCCATGTCTCTCCCATTCATCAGCAGCTTCTAGTTCCCAGCTCCTAGCAGCAGACCCAGAAGAGCCCAGGCTCCACTACTTGCTAGATTAATGACCTTGGGCAATTTATATAATCTCTCTGAGTCTCAGCTATCTTATCTAAAAGGGGGTAAACAAACTGTTATCATAGGGCACTTGTGAAGAGGAAATGAGACAAGTGTATCTGGCTCTTAGTAGTTTCCCAATAAAGATTCATTTATCTTCACTTTTAGTGGTCATAACAAAACTATATAGGGGCTCCTGGGTGGCTCAGTTGGTTAAGCCTCCTCTAACTCTTGACTCCTGATTTTGGTTCGGGTCATGATCTCAGGGTTGTGAGATCAAGTCCCATGTTGGGCTCCACAGTGGGTGTGTAATCTGCTTAAGATTCTCTCTCCTTTTCCCTCTGCACCTCCCCACTACCTCTCAAAAGAAAACAAAACTGGGTGGTTCTCTGTGTCACATGTCATGGGCTAACGTGTGTGTGTGTGTGTGTGTGTGTGTGTGTGTATAAGGAGCTTCTTTTTTTACTGGTGTGCCTCAAAAAGTTCAAAAGACACCCAAGTTGCAACATAGCAGTTCTTCAGCATTCACCCTCTTAGAGTCTCTCAAGCAGGAAACCTCCCCTCCCACCCCAGTTCCCTTGTCCTGGCTTGGCTCTCTCAGGATCGAGCTTTCTCTTCCACTCTTTTCAAGGTATTCTTGTGGTAAAGGGACTTTAGTCCTTTAACCTTTTCCATCCTTTCTGCTTCATCTCTTGGGTCTTTTATTTCCGCCCATTCTCTGATTTTGCTTCAGAGTGGGAGCTGAATGGGCAGTGGTGGTATGTGGTCATTGCAGGGTTTTATGGGGAAACTGAGGAATGGGGGAAATCTGTGATCATTCCTTCACCAGGGAGGTGAACCCACTAACAACTACATAGTCAGAATTAGCTTCATGTGTCTTAGGGATACCATACCTAGAAAATATTGGTTGTATATGAAGTGTGCCATCCACTCTAGCTAGTAAAGAGATGTGATTTGATGCAAGAGCTAGGAGGCTCAGGACCTGAGCCAAAATCAGGAATTAGAAACTCAACTGACTCTGCTACCCAGGCACCCCATCATGGTTCCTATTCGTAAGAACATATGGTCATAAGCCAAAACCGTTTAAAAGATGTTTCCTGGGGTGCCTCAGTTGGTTGAGCGTCTGACTCTTGATGTGGGCTCAGGTCACAACCCCAGGTTTGTGGGATCCAGCCCCAAGTTGGGCTCTGCACTGAGTGTGAGCGGGCTTAAGATTGTCTCTCTCTCTCTCTGCCCCTCTTCCCCACTTGCGCACACACACACACACACTCTCTCTCTCTCTCTCTCTCTCTCTCTCTCTCTCCCCCTCTCTCTTTCTCTCTCTCTAAAAAATAAAAAAAAAAAAACATTAGAAAATAAAAGAAGTTTCCTATTCAAGCAGCACTGAACAAAAACTTATCTCAGTTCCCAAACTGCAACCAGGAGAGCTCTAGCCGATTGCTGGGCACTACCCCCCAGAGTTTCTGATTCAGTAGATCTGGGGTGGGGCCAAGGATTTTCCTTTTTACAAATTCCCACTCTAAGTTGAAGTTGCAGGCCTCATCCAAATCTGCGGGCAAAGGGTTCTCTTCATCCCTGTCCCATGTCCCAGCAGCAAAGAAACTGATTGAATCAATTAGGATTAATCTTGGGTACATAAAACAAACAACCCCCCAAAAGAGTGGCCTAAACAAGACTCAAAGAATATAAGTCTAGACACAAGCAGCCCAGGACAGGCCTGGTAGCTTCACAACCCTCAAAAGCCTGGGCTTAGTCTCTTCATGCATTCACAAACACGGCTTCCAACATCTAAGAGGTACTTGCAGAGGCAGCCATTCTATACACAGGTCAGGCAATACGAAGAAGGAAAAAGCAAATGCAAAATGGGGCAGACAAGTGCCACCTGTGCAACCCCTTTTAAGAACTTTTCTCAAAAACTCAGTTAAAAAATTCTTATATCCCTAACCACTGCTATTTACCTGGGGGCTAAGAAATATGAATATTTAGCTAGGTGCATTGCCACCCTAGGAGTATGAGGATTCTTTTACTAAGAATGGGAGTATTGGAGATTAGGCTGGCAAATGGAGATCTCTGCCTTGCTCATCCAACCCCTTAACCATTCTGTTGCACATAGTGCTTTGTCCTGGTAACGTCAATGTTCTACATCTGTATATCAGGTTTTCCAGCGCCGTTTGTTGAAGAGCTGATTCTTTCTCCTCTGAGTGGCCTTGATAGCCTTGTCAAAATCAATTGTTCATAGATGTATGAGTCTGTAGACTCTCAGTTCTGTTCCACTGTTCTGTACCTCTGTGACTTTCAACAGGGACTCTCTGGTTGGAAACCCCAGGTAAATTTTTGAGTGGAAACTTAGATTTGGTCTTCTGGGTACTTTACCAAGATACTTTCTTATTGTGAGAAGGTAGTGGACCTCTCTTATTTATGCAATAGCTGGAGATAGAATGAATCGTCTAAGTGATCCTTCACCTTAAGCATTTAGTATAGCAAGCAGGCAAGCAAAGACAAAAGACTAGTATGTTTCACTCTAATAACCCAAAATAATTCATCATTTTATACCTAAGACTCTAAAATAAACTCCCATTATTTGCTTCTTAGTATTCAATCTATATTTTCTTTAACTTTGGGAATAGAAAAATAATAGAGATCTTCAGCAAGTTTTTAGAGGCTAGATATGTGTTTGAATGGCTAAAAGTGATTCAATACATACTGAGACTGCTTTCCCAAAATGTTCTGGTTCTTTTTTCATTGTTGAAATGCAACAGTAGATCCCTTGATGTCAAGTTTATTTGAAATAAGTAATGTGCCCTTGGTAGGAGTATTCATTTCTGCAAATGCTCAGAAATTATGCTTGATGTGCCAATCTGAAATCATGAGTTTTTGTGAATGAGTTTTTGTTTTCCAATCTATTTAGAAGTCTACTTTAATGCCATAAAGTCACAAGCAGTCTGTTTAACCTGGAATGGGTTTCTTTACACCATGAAACCTAGTTACTGGAAATTTCATTTAACACTTTGCTTCTGGTTGATTTTACAGCAGAATTCCCTCTTAACACACAACCACATTCCCTCTTACTGAAGCAGATGCCAATTCCCCCCCACTACCCGCTTATTGGATTGTTGGGCATTAAGTGAGAGCTTCAGAGAACGTAAGGGAAAAAATATGAGCTGGTGAAGAGATGTGTTGTTTTGAATAGAGTCAGGCACAATGAAAAATGGGCTTCTGTTACTATTGTTGTTACAGGAGGGACACATGGACTGCTGGCCTGTTACATAACTAAAGACTTCCTTTTGCTTATAAATGTCAAGATCAAATAGAGGTCAGTTTTAAATAGCTGACCGGGCACTAATAAATGTGACTTTCTTGTCTAAGAAAAAGCAAAATGCCTTATCCTTTATGAGTCATGGCTCCGCTGATAAGAACAGGTGTTTTTTGTGTGGACATTTTCTTTATAAGGTTTCACAGAGATGGTAAACTTTTACTTTCCTTAATCTTTATAAGAAAATTAGTAAATCAGGTATATGATTTTGGTAAATTATTCATTTAATGTTTACTAAGCCTGTACTGTGAGCAAAGCATTCTTCTAGGTACTCCTATGTATGTCAGCCAAAGGCCCTGGAAAGTCTTATCCCCATTTTGCAAATGACGAAAGCTCTTTTGTGGGACTGCAGTCCCTTATCTGCTCTTTCTATACATTTCTTCCTTGGTGACTTGCCCTAAAGCACACAATGTGCCAAGAAGAGCCACCTCCTCATCATTAGTCCTGATCTTCTTCATGATCCCAGACCTGACTATCCAACTGCCTACTGCATAGTGCCATCCAAGTTCTCATTCAACTCAAAATCTACCTGTTAATTAGCTTCCTGCTTCAAATTTGTTCCTTCTCTCAAATTTGTTCCTCCTTGTCCCTAAGCTGGGACAGGTGCCCCCAGCCACCCTGTGGCTCATATTAGAAATCTAGACAGCTTTGATTCTTTCCTTTTCCTCATTCCACACATCCAGTCAACTGCTAAGCATTATGAATGATGCCTCTCAAACAGTTCTTGAATACATCTTCTTTTCTCTATCTCTCCCATCATCGTCCTGGTTCAGGCCACCAACTGCAGACACTTTCATTATGGTCCTTGTTTCATTGTGGTCCTCAATACCACATCCAGAGGGAAGATTCCACAACGCATATTTCTCCTTGGCTTAAATCTTAAATTAGTCCCCTTATATTCCTTAACAGATCCTTCCATCATTAGTAGTCAGACACCCCCTACTTGTTTCTCCAGTTTTATCTTACACCACTCCCTGCATACCACCTTTGATTCCTCGTACATGCCATATTCTCCCTTACTTTTCTCATTTAAGAAGAAACAAAAGGTTTTGTTCCTCAGAGCCAAGTTTTATTTAATATATTCTTTTCCCTCTGCTTCTACCTATAATTGCTCCTGCTACTTCCTCTTACCCTCTTTCCCATTATCCACAAAATCCCAACAAACTCCTATTTTAAGATCTTCAATTAGATGCTCCTTCCTCAAAAATGCTTTTCTTCTTCCTTCAAGTTTGGGTTAGATGTCCTTCATAGGTTCTTTCATAATCCATCACCCACTTCCCCACCACCACCAATTATAATTACCTTACTTTACCATATGCCTCATGGAAGAAGTCCCGACAGCGACTTCCCTGAAGTCTCAAATCAAGTTACAATCCATCCACTTTATGTCTCTGATGTCAAAGCTCATGCCCTTCCCAATATAGCAATTTGAGCTGACTGATAGGCAATGGGGAACCTTTAAATAGGGCATATTCATATTTGCACTTAAAAATTCTGAGGGTACTCATAAGGACAAATTTGTGAGGAGACCAGAGCCAGGCACATCGGTGTGTAGCTCTTGAAAAAATTCAATTTGGAAATGGTAAGTGCCCATGAGTGGTGAAGAGAAGATAGACTTAAGAAATACTTAAGAGTTGGATTTAGTGATTAATTAATGGAAAAGTAGTACCCAAGACAAATCTCAAGCTTTAGGTGACTGGGTGATCAACGTTACCCCAACTACCTTAATATTTGAATCATTAAATATTAAAGGTGATTCATTTCCTTTGGAAGGGTCTACGTAAGCTCAATTTGCCCCACGTATGTTCTGGATTCTTCTCAAAGCTTTGTAATTTGGATTTCCTCACTTAGGTCTTATGAATGTTGTAGTCCTTTAATATTACATCAGACCCTTGATCTATGTCTTTGAAATAGGCTTTTCTTCTCATTTGTCAGTTCCTGGGGTTTTAAGGTGAAAATATCAGATGGTCATGTGTTTTGTGTATGAATATCTTAGTTATTAACCTCAGGAACAGTTTAAAGTTTAAACGTAAAGTTGTATAAATGCAAGTCTCTTGCCATCATTGAATGGATGTATAGTCACAGGGCAGTTCTGGATATTCCTTAGAGGATGTTCAAAGTCAAAACTATGAGCATAATAATACTAACAGATTATTGGCATTTTCCATTATCATTCTTTAACAACTAGATGTTTCCCAGATGTTACAAGAAAAGATTGAACGCAAAGCAGGTATGTGAAACCAGCTGCCCTGTATTAAACTAGACATTGAGGAGGTCAGGGGAGAAAGGGAAACTCCTGAGAGAAACTCAATAATGGCAGAATGCATTTCCCCCAAGCCAGAGAGCAGAGTCAACTCTGAGTCCGACCAGCAGGGGGAGTCTGAGCTCTGTTCCATGAAAGAGCTCTAAGAATGTGCTGGAACTTGGACAGACTGGGGGTATCCTAGGAATGAGTCAGTCCTAGGCCACTACAGCTGTTGACTTTAATTTCTCAGAACCTGGTATTATTGTTTTTTGACTTTTACATCCAAACATTTGACCTTTATACCCAAGTCAATGATTAATTGCCTCACTTTTTCCCATGTCTCATTTCTCTCTGATATTCTTTTTTTTTTTTAATTTTTTTTTCAACGTTTATTTATTTTTGGGACAGAGAGAGACAGAGCATGAACAGGGGAGGGGCAGAGAGAGAGGGAGACACAGAATCGGAAACAGGCTCCAGGCTCTGAGCCATCAGCCCAGAGCCCGACGCGGGGCTCGAACTCACGGACCGCGAGATCGTGACCTGGCTGAAGTCGGACGCTTAACCGACTGCGCCACCCAGGCGCCCCTCTCTCTGATATTCTTATCCATTCATAAGACCCAGAGAGTTTTTTTGCACATTAAAGAAATCTTAGGAATCTCTGTGCCTGCAACCCTAACTTTATATTTCAATTATTGATTGATCATTGGTAAATATTTCTATTTTCACTCAGAGCTTAAACTTTCCTCTATTATTCAGATTTCTTTCACCCCAAAACTTGGGGGTGTTAAGGGTTGATCCCCTCCAGATTCAACTGTTGAAGTTCTAACTCCCAGTACCTCAGAACATGACCTTATTTGAAAGTAGCGTTGTTGCAGATGTAATTTGTTAAGATGAGTACATAGTGGAGTAAGATGGGCCCTGAATCCAATATACCTGGTATCTTTATAAAAAGTAGAAATTTAGACACAGACATACAGGCAGAAAGTCACATGAAGACAAAGGCAGAGACCAGGGTGATGCATCTACAAGCCAAGGAATACCAATGATTGCTAGCAAATCACCAGCAGCTAAAGGAGAGGTGTACAAGAAGTTCCTTGGAAGGTTCCTTAGAAGGAACCAACCCTACTGACTTTTAAAATTTTTTTTTTTCAACGTTTATTTATTTTTGGAACAGACAGAGACAGAGCATGAACGGGGGAGGGGCAGAGAGAGAGGGAGACACAGAATCGGAAACAGGCTCCAGGCTCCGAGCCATCAGCCCAGAGCCTGACGCAGGGCTCGAACTCACAGACCGCGAGATCGTGACCTGGCTGAAGTCCGACGCTTAACCGACTGCGCCACCCAGGCGCCCCCCTACTGACTTTTTAATCTTGGGCTTCTAGCCTCTAGAAATCTGAGATAATAAATTTATGATGTTTAAGCCACACAGTTTGTGGTACTCTTTTACAACAACCCTAGCAAATTTATATAGGGGTAACTATGCTTCTAAATTATAGGCCTTTGCAGATCTATTTTAAGATGTGCATGAACCTAGAAATGGCTGGAAATAGATTTTTAAAGGGAGAAATATTAATAAGTGTAAAAGTCTGTTTTGTCCAGGATGGAGGTAGGATGAGGAATGTGTTGTTTGTTTTCAGCTATAAAACTGAAACGAGACAAAACCAGTTTTGTGAACTAAGTGTATCTTCAGACATAGGGGTTCCTGCCCATTCCACAGGTAGAAGAGGTAATTTATAAAGTGCTTACATCTGTTATTTATTGCCAAAGAATTTCATAGTTTTTAGTACTAGTCCAAGTCAGCTTACAGAGCATTTAGCACAAGGGAAGCCTTTGTTTTTAAATGAAATCACTCCTCTCTCTGTAGTATGAGCTCTGCAAGATTTGTTGAGACTCAGTTTGTTTTTGAATGACCCTGGAAACCTATCCTGCAATATTATTTGCTGTGTGTCTGTGTGTGGGTTGTGTCGGAGATCTAGGAGAAAAGACAATGAGAAGAGATAAAGATGAGAATTCAAATTAATTAATGGGGTGGTTTCCATAATTGCACTCTCTGATGGATTGGGTGGATGATGAGAGAAAGGGAAGTCTGGAATATATTTGTGGCTTACACATATAGATGGGTGATTCAAGACAGAAGTCTGGGGAACATATAAAATATGTGGACTTCATTTTGAATACATTAATTTTTAGATGCCTAGTGTACATTCAGGTGCCAATATTAAGTAGGTTGTTGGATATACATATACTTTAGCCTGAAGCTAAGTGGTTGTATGTAAAAAAAAAAGGGGGGGGGAGTAACCAACATGTTTAAACTATGGCACCTAGGGGTGCCTGGGTGGCTCAGTTGCTTGGTCAGTTAAGCAGCCAACTTTGGCTCAGATCTTGATCTTGCGGTTCGTGAGTTTGAGCCCCACGTCGGGCTCTGTGCTGACTGTGCAGAGCCTGGAGCCTGCTTTGCATTCTGTGTCTCCTTCTCTCTCTCATCCCTCTCCCACTTGCACTCTGTCTCTCTCATAAATAAACATTAAAAATATTAAACTATGGCACCTAATGGCTAGTGTTTAAACCATAGCATCCAATGAGATCAGCTGGAGAATGAGCATAGATAAAGGAGGGAGTGGGCCCAACACCAAACTCTTAGGTTACAATATTTAAAGAATTGAAAGGAAAAAAAAATGTTGCCAAGGAAACTGAGAATCAGGAAGAAATCCAGAGAATCATGTCCTGGAAACAGAAAGAGGAGAGTGTTTCAAGAAGTACTTAGATGGAGTACTAAGATGTGTAATATTTTACTGGGAGATTGAATGAGATGGCTAGAAATCTGTGCATTATGTTTGGTAAAATGAGGATCTAGGCAATCTGGACAAGATCAGTGTCAATAGCATAGTGGAGGGCAGAAGGCAATTTAAAAAGAGATTAGGAGAGAAATGTAATTCAGAGTAGTCTTCTTCCCAGCCCCTGGGGAAATTTTTTCCCTGTAGTTTGAGACAGAGAGAAAAAGAAAGAAAGAGAAGGCACGCCAAGGATGGTGAAGTGAGAGAATTCTGAGAATCTAACGTAAGACTCAAGAAGTGCCTCTACTTTCTAGTTAAAAAACCAATTAGTTCTCTTTTTAAGCCAATTTGCTTTGGGTTTCTGTAACATAACCAAAAAGGTTCTGACAAATACAGGAATTTGGTGACATACTCGAAACACAAACTCAATACCACTCCCCACCAAAGCAACATCCTCTAGATGTTTTCTTGATTGTGGTCACGGAAGAAAAGGACAATGAACATTCCCAGGGGTCAGAAGCAGACACAAACACATCAGAAACATTCACTCACTGCACGGCCAGGACAGGCCTTGTTACCTCTAGCCAGTACAAGGTGGTGTTTGCAGTGGCCAATGACAACTGGATGTTATTTCTCCTTTTCCATTTTTTTAAAAAGGAGAATTATATTGTAATTATATTGTAATACCCTGTTTTTAGGGAGGGTATGTTTTCTATTTAATCTTTAGGTATCATATTATGATGTGTCTCATCTGCATGCGATTGAGGGAAAATGCACATAATTTGGAGATATAAATGTGGAACAAATGAAGTAACTTGATATGACTCTGGGTTATCTCCTTTTGGTGGAGAGGTGAGTGCATTTTAGGATTCATGTAGAACAGATGCATCATATTATGCAGGTACCTTTTGGGAAATGCATATGCTTCTGAGCATAATGGTATAATTGTGCTTACTTAACACCTACAGCATGGACTCTAACTGGCCTCTGTTTTTATGTCTCCCTTTTCTGGAGAAATGTTTTTCCTGGCTCCAATCTTATAATAATTCTGTGGTTGTCAATCATAGTATTCTTACCTACAGGAAATGATCATTAAGCACATGACCTACGTTCTAATCAATTATGGCACTCCATTTTTCTGGCCATAAAGACTGACCCAGGGGAGGTCACATGAACTAAGATGGGCTAAACAGAGTCCTTTTTCAGTCTGTTACTAGAGGAAAAATTGTCTTACTATTGAGGTCATGAACCTGGAAGGCTTTAGGTAACATTTCTTCCCACTGTGTGAAGAAAGATTGTCTGCACTGGGAAATAATGAGACCAACATAAAGGCACAGCACCAAGATACAGAGGTAAAAAGAGACAGAGTATGATTACCTCATCTGAGTTTGTGGATCTAGTTGTGAGTGAAACAAAAATCTACTTCTGTGTCCCCAGTTATATAAGCCAATAGTTTTTTTTTTTTCCTTACAAAAATCGTTGGAATATTCTAAGAAAGTGACAACAGGGTAGGTAGGCAACTATTTTTTTTTTTAATTTTTTTTTCAACGTTTATTTATTTTTGGGACAGAGAGAGACAGAGCATGAACGGGGGAGGGGCAGAGAGAGAGGGAGACACAGAATCGGAAACAGGCTCCAGGCTCTGAGCCATCAGCCCAGAGCCTGACGCGGGGCTCGAACTCACCGAGATCGTGACCTGGCTGAAGTCGGACGCTTAACCGACTGCGCCACCCAGGCGCCCCGGTAGGCAACTATTTTAAGAAAAGTCATTATTTTAAGCTATCAATGGACATCTTTTGTTCACGAGAATTACTATTAACATGTTTATATGCTAAAAAGGATCGACCAGAAAGGGTGAGATAGATAATGCAGAAATGAATGGGGGGGGGGGGGGTGGTGGTGCGCAGTTCAGAAATTACAGGGGTCAAGGCTTTGTGATCTAGAAGATGGGCTTCAAAGCCAAGTGAAAGGGCTGGGCTTTGACAAAAGAATATCTTCTCCATTTGTTTAATAAGGATGCTTTTCCCAGTTAAAGTCTTATAATAAGGCCAGCACAGAAGAGCTGTGCAGAACATAAGTTTATGTGCAAAACAGGTTTTGAGGTAGAACAGTTCCAAATTGGTTAATTCAGTGGCTCAAGAAAGTCACCAAGAACAGGGGTGCTACCCTTTGCCCCATCATCCTCAGTGTTAACTGTGTCCTAATTCAAGAGTTAAATGCAGTTAAAAGATACTGAAAAAAAAAATGGGGCGCCTGGGTGGCGCAGTCGGTTAAGCGTCCGACTTCAGCCAGGTCACGATCTCGCGGTCCGCGAGTTCGAGCCCCGCGTCGGGCTCTGGGCTGATGGCTCGGAGCCTGGAGCCTGTTTCCGATTCTGTGTCTCCCTCTCTCTCTGCCCCTCCCCGTTCATGCTCTGTCTCTCTCTGTCCCAAAAAAAAAAAAAAAAAAAAAAAAAAAAAAACGTTGAAAAAGATACTGAAAAAAAAGAGACATACTTCCTCCCATGGGTCTCTAAAAAAATCTGGTAAAACCCTTTTCCTGGGGCTCCAAGGGCCTCTCCTGGATGGCAGGCTCATGCTTAAAATAATCTTTCATACCTGGGAATGAGACCAACATGGCTGGTTTAGTTTAATTGTGATTCATTCCCTGGAGCTGGACAAGGCCAAGCTTCCCTAAACACATGGCTGCTAGCTAATCCAAATTGGGTGCCTGGTAGCAGGGGATAAATGGGTAAACAACTGTCGGGAAACAGATTAGCAGTGCCTGCTGCAGTAAGGTTCATAGAGTAAGGCTGGTGGGAAGGTGAGGAAGTAGCCATCTGGCAGCTTCTAGTTCTTCAGTAAACTATTGATGAGGTAGCCATTTGGGGTGAGGGGGGAGAGTGGAATTTTGAAGAGAGAGAAAGTAAGAAATGATATTTGAGGAAAGCATAGAGAATCATACTATCTCAGAAAAGAGGAAAGAAAATTTACTAAAAGAAAAATAGAATGATATTTTGATTTCAAGGGAAGGATACTCAACACCGAGGTTTATGTTCACTACTTTAAAATGAAAACGGTCAATCCAATTTTGTTAGTTTTCTCTAATAGCATTCAAGGAAATGACATAATGCTAATAATTTTCTTGACCACTGAGAGCTAACTAGAAAGTCATTTTATTTTGTGAAAATCAGATAACATACAATTAACCATTTTGAAGGATGCAATTCAGTGGCATTTAATGGATTCACAATATTGTGCAAACACTACCTCTCTCAAGTCTCAACACTTTTTCTTCACCCCAGAACACTTTGTACCTTTTAAATAACTGCTCCCCACAAACCCTCATCCTATCCCCTAACAACCATAAATTTCCTTTCTGTCTCTAAGGATATACCTCTAAGGATATGGATATTCTTGATATTTTGTATGAAAAGGGTCATACAGTAGGTGACATTTTGTGTCTGGCCTCTCTCATCTAGCCTAATGCTTGTGCAGTTCATCCAAGGTATAGCAAGTATCAGTACCTCATTTCTTTTATGGCTGAATAATATTCGTTATATGTCTACAACACAGTTTCTCTATTCCTTCATCTGTTAACGGACATTTGGTTTTCATCATTAAGCTAGTATGAATGATGTTGCTGTAAGCATTTGTATACAAGTTTATGGGTAGATGGATGCTCCCACTTCTCTCAGGTGCATATCTAGAAGTGTAATTGCTAGGTCATATTGGTAATTCTCTAACTTTTTGGTAAACCACCAAACTGGTTCCCACCATAGCTGTACTATTTTATGTTCCCAAAAGCAATGTACAAGGTCCCTGTTTCTCCACATCTTCACCAGTACTTTCCATTTTCTTTTTTTTTTTAATTTTTTTTAACATTTATTTATTTTTGAGACAGAGCGAGACAGAGCATGAACGGGGGAGGGGCAGAGAGAGAGGGAGACACAGACTCGGAAGCAGGCTCCAGGCTCTGAGCCATCAGCCCAGAGCCTGATGCGGGGCTTGAACTCACCGACCGCGAGATCGTGACCTGAGCTGAAGTCGGATGCTTACCCAACTGAGCCACCCAGGCGCCCCAGTACTTTCCATTTTCCATTTTTTAAATTGGCTTTACAGTGGCTTTGAAGTGGAATCTCATTGCAGTTTTGACTTGCAGTGAACAATGCCATGCTCTTGAACTTTTTCCTTTTCTTTCTTTTCTTTTTTGGAATTAGGAAACATTTCCATGTTTTCCCACACAATTATTAACCAAAATTACAAAAGCAGATTTATAAAGTCACATATCAATAACAAAAAAGGAAGGAAATGAAACGTATGACATCTTGAAAAGTTCCACTGGGCTAAAACTCTACAGGTGAACTGTGGTTGCACAAGCTATATTCATTCCTGCATTTTCTCAATAAGTTCTTCCTTATATTTGTTAGAATGATTCACTCTCTTGTTCATCAATTGAGATTTCCTACTCTTTCTTGACTCAGTTTTGTTAATTTGTGTCTTTTTAAGAATTTTCCTATTTCATCTAGATAATCTAATTTGTTGGCATCCAACTGTTCACAGTACGTTCTCCTAAACTTTTAAATTTCTGTAAGGTTGGTAGATATGTCCCTACTTTTACTTCTCTTTTTAGTTATTTTTGCCTTTTCTCTCTTTTTAAAAAAGTCAATATAGGTAAAGATTTGTCAACTTTGTGGATCATTTCCAAGAACGAACTTTTGGTTTCATCAATTCTATTATTTTTCAATTCTCTGTTTTGTTTATCTCTTCTTAGTCTTTATCATTTGCTCCTTCTACTGGCTTTGGGTTTGGTCTGCTCTTTTTCTTTCAGGTGTGAAGTTAATTTGGTGATTGGATGTGTTTTTTTTGTTTTGTTTTGTTTTGTTTAATGCAGCTGTTTTCAGCTATACATTTCCCTCTGGTACTGACTTTGCTGCATCCCCCAAGTTTTGGTATGTTGTGCTTTTCTTTTCATTGGTCTCTAAGTATTTTCTAATTCGTCTTTTGATTTCTTCTTTGACCTGTTTATTCTTTAAGAATGTGTTGTTTATTTCCTTTCAAGGTTTCCAGTGTTCCTCTTGTTAGTGATTTCTAGCTTCATTCCATTCTGGTTGGAGAAGGTACTTTGTATAATTTGAATCCTTTTAAATGTACTGTGAATTATTTTATGGTCTAAATGTGGTCTATCCCAGAGAATGTTCCATTTGCACTTGGGAAGAATGTGTATTCTGCTGTTGTTTGGTGAATTCTCGTGTATATATCTATTAGGTCTACTTAGATTGTAGTGCTGTTCAATTTGATTTCCTTAGATCTTCTGTCTAGACATTCTATCCATTATTAAAAGTGGGGTAGTGAAGTCTTGAACTACTCTATTACTGTTTATTACTAATATTTTCCCTTAAATTTTGTTGATTTTTTTTTCATATATTTGGGAGATCTGCTGTTTGGTGAATGTATGTATATAATTTTGATTAAGTGGCACTTACCAATATACAATACCCTTCCTTGCATTTGGTAATAATTTTGATTCAGCATTTATTTTGTCTGCCACCCCAGCTTTCTTCTGGCTACTATCTGCATGGAATATCTTTTTTCATCCTTTCACTTAGAACCTATTTGTTTCTTCAAGTCTGAAGTTAGTCTCTTGTAAGCACTGTATAGATGGATCATGTTTATTATCCATTCCACAAATCTCTTTTAATTGGTGGGTCTAACCCATTTACTTTTATTTTTTTTTCAATATATGAAGTTTATTGTCAAATTGGTTTCCATACAACACCCAGTGCTCATCCCAAAAGGTGCCCTCCTCAATACCCATCAGCCACCCTCACCCCCTCCCACCCCCCATCAACCCTCAGTTTCTTCTCAGTTTTTAAGAGTCTCTTATGCTTTGGCTCTCTTCCACTCTAACCTCTTTTTTTTTTTCCTTCCCCTCCCCCATGGGTTTCTGTTAAGTTTCTCAGGATCCACGTAAGAGTGAAACCATATGGTATCTGTCTTTCTCTGTATGGCTTATTTCACTTAGCATCACACTCTCCAGTTCCATCCATGTTGCTACAAAGGGCCATATTTCATTCTTTCTCATTGCCACGTAGTACTCCATTGTGTATATAAACCACAATTTTTTTATCCATTCATCAGTTGATGGACATTTAGGCTCTTTCCATAATTTGGCTATTGTTGAGAGTGCTGCTATCAACATTGGGGTACAAGTGCCCCCATGCATCAGTACTCCTGTATCCCTTGTAACCCAGTTACTTTTAAAGTACTACTGATAACGAAGGATGCACTTCTGCCACTTTACTATTTGTTTTCTATATATCTTACTTCTTTCTTACTCTTAATTACTCCAATGATGCCTTCTTCTGTGTTTGATGTTTCCTAGTATATCATTTTTTTGGTTGTTGTTTTTTGTTTTTAAATGTTCATTTTTGAGACAGTGTAAGTGGGGGAGGTGGGGGGGAACAGAGGATCGAAAGCATTCTCTGCACTGAAGGCAGTGTGCCCAATGCCGGGCTTGAACTCATGAACTGCGAGATCATGACCTGAAATGAAGTCATACACTCAACTGACTGAGCCACCTGGATGCCCCCCTTTTATACCATTTTGATTCACTTTATTTTGTATCTTTTTAATTTATTTGCTCCTATAATGTGTATGTTAATGTGCCTGGTAGTATCCCACAGGCCCCTTAGATCTCTTCATTTATCTTCCTACTTTTCTTTTCCTGCTCCACAGACTGGGAAATTTCAGTTGGTCTACCTTCAAGTTTATTGATTCTATCATCTGCCGCTTCTATCTCCTGTTAAACTCTTCTAGCGAATTTTTCATTTTAACTATTTTTCTTTTCAACTTCAGAATTTCTAATTAGTTTCTTTTTATAATTTCTATCCCTTTTATTCATATCTTCTATCTGCTCATACATCACTCTTCTGATTTTCTTTACTTTTTCTCCTCATTTTTTTCTTTCAGCTGTTTGAGCATATTTAACACAGTTAATTTAAAATATTTGACCAGGGGCACCTGGATGGCTCGGTTTGTTGAGGGTCCAACTTCAGCTCATGTCATGATCTCGCAGACCATGGATTCCAGCCCCATGTTGGGTTCTGTGCTGACAGTTTAGAGCCTGGAGCCTATTTTGGATCCTGTCTCTCCCTCTCTCTCTATCCTTCCCCCACTCATGCTCTGTCTCTCTCTCAAAAAATAAAATAAACATTAAAAAGATTAAAATATTTGTCCAGTAAGTCCAAAATTTCAATGTCTGAGTTTCTTCAGGTGCAGTTTTAATCATTTTTAAATAAATGCACCATACTTAACTATGTGAGGTTTGTAATTTTTCATTGAGAACTAGACAAGTATTGTAATGTGGTAACTCTAGAAATCGGATTCTCCACCCACTCCTCTCTAAGAATTGCCATTGTTGCTTGTTGAAGACTGCAGTTGTATGTTTAGTTTTCCTAATTAATTTTCCAAAGATTATATTTCTTTTCACATGTGGTCACCAAAGTCTCCTGTGCCATTATCTCTGCAGTTAGCCAGTGACCTGGCAGAGATTTCTTTCAATGCCAGTCTCTTTATTCCTCCAGTATTTTCCTGGATGCAGGTGTCCTACTAGACTCCAGAGTTCTGAACTGATTGGCTCTGACAGTTCTTGCCAGCTTAGTAGTTATTTACATGGAAGGACCACCCTGCCATCTTCTGTGAAGTTCAAGTCATTTTGCTTTAACCACAATCTTGAATACAATTCTAAAATATATCAGTACCCTTTCTTGACTCCCATCAATAAACTGTACAATGGATAAAATTTTACCTTTCTTTCACTTTTAGCTATATTACAATACTTTTATAATGATTTTTTATTTAACTTTGGGGTAAATATTGAAAGTTGAATTTTTTTTTTAGTGGATTTACACAGCCTTGAAGATATGACATGGAAGTTGCTTCTTTGTTTAACCTAATTCTGAAGACAAATGTTGTTGTTCATACTTTTTAAGTCATTTCTTCCCTCCAAACTTTTTGACACTATTGGTAGAAGAGAAGGGGATCTGCTTGACAAAAAGAGTCAGAGGTAGAAAATGAGCCTTCCAGCATCCTGTGAACCTATGTTCCAGCAAAAGTGGCTAACTAGGGGGCACCTGGGTGGCTCAATCGGTTGGACGTCCGACTTCAGCCCAGGTCATGATCTCACGGTTCATGGATTCAAGCCCCACGTCGGGCTCTGTGCTGACAGCTCAGAGCCTGGAGGCTGCTTTGAATTCTGTGTCTCCCTCTCTCTTTGCCCCTTCCCTATTCACACTCTGTCTCTCTCTGTCACTCAAAAATAAATAAACACTGAAAAAAAATTTTTTTTTAAAAGTGGCTAGTTAGGATATATGAAGATTAGTCATTTCAAGAACAGATGTCCAGTATTTCTAATCTCTTTTTGTGAGTAGATACTAAGTTGGGCTAAACTTTTTTTCTATCCTTCCCCAAACAAGGTTTTATTCTATAAAACCAAGCCGTTCTTATGAAAAAAGAAAAAAAAAGAAAAAAAACAAGAAGAAGAAGCAATGACCAAGGTCCCCAGAGTTTTAAAATTCAGTTATGGTATTTTTCAGGCTAACTTGGATTTCCTTTTACTTTGATGCCTTTTTTTTCATCTCATAATTTGAATTTGGATTTAGGCAGCATTCCTAAAGGCTTCCTGAATTGAAAATTAGATATTAAAAAGTCCTAAAACATCCATCAAAACAATGGAGTGAAAAAAATGGCAACTAACATCTTGTGACTCAGCAATAGAGCACAATCTTTCAGACGGTGCTAAAATAGAATAATAAAAAAAAAAAACTCTGATGTATAATTTTCATTTTATTTTATTTTCTTCTCATCTCTTTTCTCTTCTACCCTTTTGGATTATGAGTCCTATTTGATGGGTTATGTTCAAAGGGGACTCAGTATCACCTTATGCAAATAAATAGTTTCATCATTGTAAAATAGAATGCAACAAGAAATTACTAGATCTTGCCCCCAATGTATCCATATATGGAAGAAAGAATATGTTCCCTGTATCAGGCTGCTGTGAGGTGATGATACATACATATGAGAATTAAGTTTATAAAATTAATAAGTGGAATGATCTTAGCAAAGATTGCTCCGGACCAGTTTGAGTGTGTCTTGTAAGTTTTGACAGAATTCTCCATTCCTCCTTCTGGGGAATTTACAGTCCAGTTTGAACACATATGACTGGAGAAATACTCTGTAAAAACATAGCAACATAGCATATAAAATCCTATTATGGGTACCAAGGTCTTAGTGTCCGTGAGTTGTAGAATTGAGACTAACACATAGATCCCTGACTCCAAGTCAAGATTTCTTAGAGGAAAGCTAAGCCTGAGGTAAATATATCTGAATCAAAGGGATATTGAGACAAAGACCTTTTATAAGAGGGCAAGAAAGAGATGGGGTTGATGTCTATATAAAAAGGAAGCAAGATGTTGGGACAGAATTCTTGATTTTTAGGAAAAAAAAGAAAAAAAATTTCTTTCAGGTAAATAGGTAAACGTGAGAAATAATGCTGAAGGCCATGTAGTTATTGGAGGGAAAAACCACAGGCCTTATCTTTATAGGCAGCCTTAGAATTAGGGTTGGATATAATTTAAGACCCAGAGTTGGAGGCAGGCCATTGAAGATCCAAAACCAACCTCTTCTTATTAGCTATGGGAAAGCTAATTCACTCCTAAAAGCATCTAGTTTCTTATTCTTTAAAATGGTTATAATTAATAAAAAATATAAACCAAACTCCTTATAGAGTTTTGAGCATTGGACTAAGGTAGCTTGTGTACAGACAGCACCCAGAATGAGTGGTATGGTGTAACTACCGAATAAATGTTAATTACTGCTGTTTTTCCATAGAATTTACTTATTTGTGGTCAAGAGCATGGGGCTTTGGAATGTGACAGTATATCAGTAGAATGCTTATGGCAGTAAGTAACAGAACATTCAATTTCTAGATAATAAGGAAACTTATTAGCTCACTATGTGTGAGTCCAAGGTAGGATGTGCTTCAAGATTTGTTGATACAGTATTTTAATAATGTTGGTCACTCTTCCATTCAGAGTGTAGCTTCATTATATACGGGTTTCCTGGATGTTTGTAGGATGGCTACATCAGCATTCATATCTGGTAGGTGAGAGAGAATGCTTCCCCAAATCATCAAAATTCCTGCTGAGCAGTATGAGTGGATCACATATCCGCATTTATTAACTGTGGCCAAAGAAAAGCCAGACTCTGATTGTTTAAGACTTTGATTCTTGAACCAATCAGCAGAAAACAGGATGGGATTTTCATGATTTTCAGGTCCCACTTCGGGAGCTGGGGTCAAATTTGGGCTTTAGGGAATCAGACCCAGTGTTCACTAGTGAAAACCTGGGTTGTAACACGTAACTTGCTATGTGCTTGGGCAAGTTACACAACTTCACTAAACTTAGTGAATTCCTTTATCTGCAAAAGGGGAATGAAGATGAATTCAGATACACAAATAATAATGAAAACAAAGGTTCTGCAGAAGGCTTGGTGTATAGTAAATACCCAGTAAATTGTTAGGGTCATTACTATTATTCAACTGCATACTTTCATATTACATAATAGTTTTAAAATTCTCTGCCTTTCTGGGTAAAGTGTAACCTTTTGAGCATATAAGCAATGTCACTCTCATTTTTTACCTTTGAAGGCTTACTTTTAATAAATGCCCAACATATTTCTATAATAAGTGAGTGAATAAATGAGTGTTGAATGAATGAATAAAAGCTTGAAAATAATAGAAGGCAGATATAAAAGAAAGACAACCAGATGGGAACTGGATGAGTTATAAGTCAGGTAGAATATGGGAACAAAATTGACCAATCTTAGAAAGACTGTATTTGAGAGAAAAAAAATGCCAGATGTAGAGAGGACTTTTCCCTAAACACTAGAGTGGCTGTAGGAAATAAGTGAACCGAATACGGTTTGAGTTTAGGGTAACCAGCTCAAAGGTGCTGTGATGTCTTCAGACACTGTGTTTTATAGTTTGATAAATATTTGAATAAGACTTTTATCAATACTGTAATCTACAGGAGGTAGAAGAAATAATAATAATAATAATAATAATAATAATAATAATAATAGCTACTAAGTACAGGAAATATTTCAAGCATTATTCTACATAAACTCTTATAATCCTCAAAACAAACCTGTGAGTTAAGTACTATTCTTTTCATCCCTGTTCCCATTTACAGATTGGAAAATCAACCCGTAGAAACTGAGAAACTTGCCTCAATCACATAGTGTTTAGCCATTACACTCTGTATTGTGTAATAAAATAGAAGGGTGTCTGGAACAACCAGGCTACATCTCCAAGCTATCATGTACTCAGTTGAAATTTGTCACTGTCCATGAGGAGCCCAACAGGTCTCCAAGGTCACTGAGAGCTGAGAGGCACAGCCAACAGTTCATGACATATGTGTTCCCTCTGGCTCTCACATTGTGCTTTTATAATCTCCAGAACATAACAGAATGGCTGCAAAGCACCAACTAAACAAATAATTGCAAGTGAATGATTGTGTGGATCAATGCCATTTTATATATGACGTTCCCACTTTATTTCCATGACGGAGCAACTTCTTTAGGCTTCCCCATTTGGTAAATTAGCTTTAAAAACTTACTGTGCTTTTCAAGATGAGACAGCATGCTTCGCAAGAATTTTTGGAATAGTATGAAAGAGATACTTAAAGGTAATTCATGCCTCCAAGGACACACTGGGAACTGGAATGAATACAAGGTGTGTGTCCCTTTCCAGAGACTCAGAATTGTTGCTGAGCTATAGAAAAAATGCACAATAAGCTGTCTGAATGAAAGGAAATGCTAGTCCAGGGGCTCTCCAAGGGAATTCAAGAATGAGACACTATCAAACTCCCCTTTCCTCAAGAGGAATCTACAAACAGTAAAACAAAGCTCATCATCCTTAGACATTTTCTAGTGATGGTTTAGCCTAGATCTGCCTCCAATCAGATCTTAAAAACAGTACAGATTTCACATGTAAAAACAAAGTACATTCTTGAAACATAAAAGGGTGAGCATTGAGGTTGTTGCATTAGAAATCTCTCTGCCTGTTGTAATTATGTAGTCTCATCTCTTGCCCAGAAAGATCTTTATTACTGAATATAAAGTCAACATTATTTCATTTTCTCTCTATACTAATCTTTTTCAGCTATGAGGAATATTCCAGAAGCCATTTTCATATTTAATAGATATTGGTGGTAGGTAATTCATGTATCAATTAGACTTTTGAAAGGAGCTTTAAAAAATCACTGTACTTACATGCCCTTACAAGAAATGTCTTTA
The DNA here is from genome assembly GCF_018350155.1 of Leopardus geoffroyi. Taxonomy (NCBI): domain Eukaryota; kingdom Metazoa; phylum Chordata; class Mammalia; order Carnivora; family Felidae; genus Leopardus; species Leopardus geoffroyi. The sequence continues at coordinate 105,157,689 of NC_059326.1, forward strand.
GCTTGCAGCCTCTGAAGGAACAAAATCAAAACTGCTTGAGCAAATTTCCTGGCTGGAGGAAAAACTAGGGGCTCTGGATCATAAGGAAGACAGTGGTGAGCCATATGAAAAAATGGTTCTTGCAAAAGACCAGGTAGGTTGGAGAAGAAAAAAATAATGTTTATCTCAAAAAGTTACCTAAACTTCTATGAAATGACAATTCTGCAGTCATTTCTGGCTAGGTTGGAAATTCAAATTTAAGTTCAAGATGGTAAATAATATTTGTGTCAGCTAAATATAACTACTCCCTGATGAATATTCACATATAATAATTAATTTTGTTAGTAACATCTTAAAAGTTTGTTTGATATGTATCCTTTGAATCATATTATATGAATATGCTATTTATTTTGTAAGTGGTATTAACTATGCAAATGTCTCCTCATTAAAAAAAATATTTCAATGTTTATTTATTTTTGAGAGACAGAGAGAGACAGAGGGTGAGCGGGGAGAGGCAGAGAGAGGGAGACACAGAACCCAAAGCAGGCTCCAGGCTCCTAGCGCTCAGCACAGAGCCCGACGTGGGGCTCAAACTCACTAACCATGAGATCATGACCTGAGCCAAAGTCGGACGCTTAACTGACTGAGCCACCCAGGTGCCCCCAAATGTCTCCTCGTTTTTAAGGTTGAACTTAGTCAAGGAATAGTTTCTTTCAGTGTAGTAAAATGAGTGGATCAAAAATTTGGCACATGCTTTAATCAATTATTTTATAAAAAGTTATTAATCTCTGAATCTCTGGGCATTTACATAATTTTTTTTCTTGGTCAACTCAAATGGGTTTGTAACTACCTTTGAGATATCTATCTATCTATCTATCTATCTATCTATCTATCTATCTATCTATCCCTATATATATTCACATAAAAACATATGTATATGTTACAAAGACAGTATCAGACCCATCTGATACCATATAGATATGTATATATGTTATAAGATAGGTTGGCATTACCTTCTGTACATCAAGGAAACATTATTTTCCTACTCATTTCCTAAGTCTTAACATATTTGTGTTCTTTGTTGGTGGGCTCTTCAATAGAATCAAAGTGAGATAGGGATGGGAGCGAGGACTTCTCAATGATGATTTCCAAAGCACCTAGCTGAAACAGCACTGCCATTCGCAGGATTTGAGAAGTGGTATATATCTGAAATACTTTATATTAGAAGAAGAGTTATACATTTTATTTCTAAACGTGTCTCCTTTTCAGTGCATTGAGAAATTACAAGCTGAAGTGAAAGCTTCCCAGGAACAACTTACAGCCCATGTAAGTGTTTTTCTCCTTTTTTTAAAATCCCTTAATTTATACCACTGTTACCCTGGGAATGAAGGGTAATTCCTCAGAAGTTAAAACCATGGTCTTCTTGCTGCTAACCAAATCACCAGGCTAAAAATCAGTATTGTTATTGCCTCTACAAAGTTGCTTTCCATAAGGAGAATTCTGATTTATGCTCAGGATAAAAATTATAAAACTTATCTCTCACATACAACCAGATGGTCTAATCAGGTACCATCAGGATAAGAGAACCAGAAACTAAGGGTAGAAAGACATGGAAACCAGGCTAGTGGAGTGAGTGAATGGAAGTGGAAATGACTGGCACATCGAATACATGCCTAGAAGAGTGCTTCTTAAACTTCAGTATATCAAGAATTACTTAGAAAACACTTAGAAACAAATTGCCTGGACATTCTGTTTTCTGCATGCCTAGGATATGACCTGAGAATTGACAATTCTAGATGATGCCACATTCAGGTAATGCTGATGCTGCCAATTTTGGACCATATTACAAGCAGCACTGCGTTACATGTATTCATTCTGCCCAAGTCTTGTGATTTTTAGACAAATGACCATATAAACAAATCAGGTACACAACTGTTCATTTTCCCTGCAAGTACTCCCCTGAGGGAGACTCTATGAACTCCTAGGGTATTTTTCACTGATATTTTAGCCTATCTTCATGCAGAGAGCAACTAATGAACATCTGCCACAATACCCTTGTGTGTTCACACACATAAACCAGCTGTCACCCTGCCTCCTTCCTTTCCTAAGGATCTGAACGATCCCGATGCCTTACACCTTTCCTCAAAGACTCGCTCACCTTCTTTTCAGCAATCTCCTCTATTTGTCTTGGGTGCTGAGAGATGACTTTTTCTTAAAGTATATTTATTTTGAGAGAGACAGAGAGAGTACAAGTGAGGATGGGGGAGAGAGAGAGGGAGAGAGAAAATCCCAAGCAGGGTCCTCAGGGGTCAGTGCACAGAACCTGTCACTGGACTCCAACTCACGAACTGTGAGATCATGATCTGAGCTGAAATCAAGAGTCAGATGCTTAACAGACTGAGTCACCCAGGCGTCCCAGGGGGGATGACTTCTTGATCAAGAACATTGGCCAGCCAGGGGCGCCTGGGTGGTTCAGTCGGTTAAGCTTCTGACTTTGGCTCAGGTCATGATCTCATGGTTCATGGGTTCGGACCCTGCATTGGGCTCTGTGCTGACAGCTCAGACCCTGGAGTCTCCTTTGGATTCTGTGTCTCCCTCTCTCTCTCTGCCCCTGCCCCACTCACACTCTGTCTCTCTCTTTCCCAAAAATAAATAAACATTAAAAAAAACAAAACAAACAAAAAAAAACAATGGCCAGTCATGTTAAATGGCCAATTTGAACAACAAACTTTTCAGACCCATTTGAGACCTGAGGGGCTACAGTCCAGAAGTCCTGCAGAAAAAGACTGCAAAATAACAAATTCTGGTCACCATCCCTTTGAAATTTGAAATGAGCTAATCAGGATAAAATCACGGTAAATGCCTTTTTTTTTTTTTCTGGGATAGACAAAAGCTAATCTGCTTTTAGCTCTGACCTCAGAATGTCTTTCGGCCTTGTATGTCCAACTGACCAATAGTGAAAATGATTAAAGCCTGCATTTGTGACATGGTGACATATTCAAACACAAGTATATCTCATTAGCTCAGTGTTCTGTTGCAGATGCCTCTCCCAGCTGACCCTGAGGGTGACAGATAATTACTATTGCCGGAGGATGTCTCCTCATGCCAGATTGATACCTACAGCCATTCGCCCAGGGTGGGTTGAGTTCAGAAATTTTTTAAGGAGAGCAGATTGTTCAGTAAGGTTCTGATATTAGCTTCCAGCATCTCTTCATGAAAAGCTGATTAAAGAAACATAGTCACAGACGCCTTCAGGAAATTCCTGTGGTGTCTTCCTCCATTGCCTAGCTTCTGCAGATTCTATTCCTGTACCACGCTGTTCCTGGCCCAGGTTTGTCTGAACTGGGATTTCTTTCTTGTATTAGGGTATTAACATCAACAACTGAGATCTCTTCTGTGTAAGTGCTCCATGTTCAGATTTTAATAGAGAAGTGTGATCACAGAAGCTTCGCTTCAACTCATCAAGAAGATTTAAATGAAAATATTAGTTAATAGTGTTTATTGAGAGTAGATTATGTGTCTAACTGTGTGGTACATGCTTCACCTATTTTCTATTTTAAATCTTGACACAACCCAACAAGGTGGGCATTATTTTCAGGTAATAAAACTGAATATTCAAGCTTAGATCACTTGTCACACATGTCAATTCCGAAACCCATGCTTTTGCTATTACAGTTTGCTGTCTTTCCAAATTATGTTCTCCACATGCCATTTCACATATCAAATGGTGTTTATAGAGGTTCTTTCTGCAATCTTCCTTCTCTCTCCATTCACTCTGAGTGATTCATCAGTTCATAATGCTTCAACTCTCACTTCCATGCAAATAAACAACCCCCACCACCCCCATCAAATTCTATCTTAATCATCCCCTAATTACACCTCCTTAGTGCTGTAATGAGCATTTCTTAAGACAGTGTTCCTGAAAATAACATTCCAAATGATGTTAAGAGGTATTCTGGAAAATAAATGGGAGAGACATTGGAAATGAAGTTAAATTAGATGGGTTTTAGTGGCTGTAAGACTTACCAGTGTATAATCAATCTTAAAGAAAGGGCAATAGTATGTTGTTTTCCAATGACCATAAATGCTGTTTTAATCACACAAGTTTGGAGACTGCTAGCATATTACATCAAATTAAAGCACTGTGCTTGCTAAATATGACTTGAATATCTTGCTGACACCCTAGGCTCAGCATATACAAAGTCAAATTTATCATCTTCTAATCCTATCTCTTAAATGTGCCCCTCTTTTTGGAAACCTAGTCACTGCAAATAGTATTGCACGACTGTAATTTATTCTAGATCCAAACTACCAAACAGTATTAAAATCCTACCTTTCTCTGTCTTCATTCCACATTTAGTTAGTCGTCAGGCTGTGAGTATGTTTCTAAAAGTTATCTCACTTTTGTGTCTGCTCTGCCATCATACTGCCTTATCTCTAACTCTTCACGATCATCTTATATCTTACTGCTACTGACCCCACATTATTAACATATTCGAGTTCAGGACCTCCCACTGTTCCTCACCACAACCCAAACCACCACATAGCCCTCTTGCTTTCACACCATCAAGTTCTGTTTGCAGAGGAGAGAAAGGATAAAATCCATGTGTGAGTCTGCGGGGTGGGGGCAGAAAACCAAACAGAGCCAAAGAGTAACACTGAAAGGGAGGATGAAACCTTTTGGAGTACCAGAGAAGAGAACAGGGAGTGAAGGACCAAGGTGGTAGAATGGAACTCTGTAGATGGGGAAGGGTCCTTCTGGAATAGGACACTGGAAGTTTCTTGGAAGTTTTAATATTGAGAATACAGTATTATTAATAGTAAGAATACATTATTCAAGTATGAACTTGAATTGCCCTGTTCGGGAGTTATGTGTAAAGTGTGGAATGTCTGTTCAGACCGTACCTCCTAAACGTAACACTACTGTAGGATATGATCGTGTAGTAGTCCACTGGCTTCCCTGCCTCTACTCTGAAAGAGGTTTCCAAAGGACCATTCCTACCCCCTCGTCTCCCTCTTTCTTTCCCCAACCTCTCTCTGCCTCCCACTGAATGAGCCAATAAAATGGCACTGCTGTCTCTCTTTACACATCCCATGTCAGTTGGTGCCCTGTGAGTTTGCTCTCTGTGTTGTCTTGGTTTTGGACTATCCTTCCCTCTGCTCTTTATCCAAATAATTCTTACCTTCTTGCAAGACTGATATCAGGGATTAAGCTCTCCCTTAGCCCCCAGAAAACCTTCTCTGGGCTCTGACAGCCTCTTGTATATACATCTATTTTAGCTCAAAATACTACTTTTTATTGACATTATCTGTTGATATTTCTGTCTCCTACTAGACTTGAAGGTCACTGAGGGCACCATCAAGAATGGTTCTCTGCATCCATTATCTCAAGTAGAGGGCCAGGCACATTGCAGCCACTCAATACATTTGCTAAAGTGAATTGAATTTTTCTCTAATCATGTAATTTCCCCTATTCTAAAGCCTAGAGTAAGACAATGGTCGCCCATTACTCCAGAACAAAGTCCATCCTCCTGACCGTGGCATTTAACACACTGAAAATGAGAGCGTGTCCCCTTTTCCTTCCTGCTCTGTATCACACATCTATGACTCCCAGGAATGCCCATGCATTCCTGCCCTAGGGGTTCTGCTCATGGTTTCTCTCTGCCTGGAATGTCTGTCCCCACCAACAATTTTAATGAAGAATGACAGATTTTCCCCATTCTTCATCAAAATTTTTCCTTTCAGGAAGTTTCTCCTGACCATCAAACCAGAAGTAATCTCCCTTTCTTTGGCACTTTCACAGCACATCTCTACACTTCTTTTTTGTTACTTGTCACACTATGGCCCACAAGAGAATTGAGTGATGAGCTAGCTCTTCCCCAAGACTGTGAGCTCCTGGAGAACAGGGAGCAAGTCTGTTTATCTTTATGCTTTGCATAGTGTCTGGTTCAATGCCTTGTTCATATTTCACTGAAGTGAATTACTAAAATGGCTAAATTAAAAATAAAGTGATTTTGGCATTGATAGAAGCCTGCTTTGAAATTGTATTTCTTAAAAAAATGCCAGTTACATAAGGTGCTACTGTAATCTGAAATTGATACTTTCAAGGTGTAACATGGATGGGACAAAAGGTAATGATATCTTAGAATGGAAATAGAATGAAAAAGCAGCAGCAAAAGTAAACACCATTCTGGGAAACCCCTATTTCAAAAGAAGTAAAAAGAACACCTAAAGGAAATGATGATCTTTACGTGAAAAGTAACAACCTTGCGGCCTCCTTTTATTCAGAGTTCACTTGTCTAAAACCCAAGAGTTGAACTATAAAGGAAATGATGATCTTTACGTGAAAAGTAACAACCTTGCGGCCTCCTTTTATTCAGAGTTCACTTGTCTAAAACCCAAGAGTTGAACTATATTTATAGCTAAATTCATAGCTATAAAATGGAGAGAAGACAGAAGCCTAAACATTTCAGACTGAGTTGTCACTGCTAATATTTTGAAGATTAAAATCTCATCTCATTAACTTTATGTAGTTACAGCTTATACTTCTCAAAGATTACAAACTGTCATGAGTGCACACATAGGTACCTACTCAGAGGCACCCACAGGGCCAGTCTGCCCAAGGTGTTCTTATCAAACCTTCCCACACGATTACTTATCTGTTTAGAAACCTACATAGGATTAACAAATATTTGAAGCAAATGTTTATAACTGCTCAAAGGTACTTGTTCATGTTAGGGCAATTTGAGCCAGGACTAGGTATCTTAAGGAAAAATATCCTTTTAAAATGAATGTCTTCCAAATTGTTGAATCCATTGCTTCACTATTTTTAGTATTTGAGAGTATAAGTAGTCATCCTTGTCTATCCACTCTGTCATTGACGCCCTGAATATCTGCAGTAACCCAGAGGTTTGCCCCTTTGCCTTACTTCCATCTCAATGGCCCGCCCATCTCCTGACTTGGTTACTCCCCAGACCCGACCATGGCTAAAAGTTCTACGACATTCAATGGGATTATTTCGAAGAGAGAAATCTGGCTAACTGGGAAATAGACACTTGAGTGTTATGTTATTTTTAATACTATCTTGTATGCTTGAAATATTTCCAATAAAGTAAAAGAGTTAAGAATATCTAGAAGAAGGAACCATTCCAATGAACTGTACAGCATGATTCAAGCTGTAGGTTAGATGAGTGTGTCTTTGAAAACAGAAGCTCCTGATATATAGTTCCTGAGGACATACTTAAACCTGGAAGCAATGGTCGTGAAGCTCAGAGTCAGGAAAATAAAAGCATGGGGTGGGGGGTGCCAACATGAGTGCTTAAGAGAATTTTCCTGAAGACTTTATTTCATTTCTTCCTTTCCTCCAGTAAGGAAGCTATCAACTACTTTCTAAGAATCTACAGGAGTCTTCAGTTTAGATCAAGTGCAAACTCCTCTTCCCTAGAATTCCAGGCCCTCTGTTAATTGATCTTTTCTTACTGTGATAGAAGACGTGGACTGTTTTCATTATTAATGTTGTTTCTTGGCTACATGAGCATACATTAACATCTTTGGAAACAGTACCCTGATATCCTTTTCAGCTGTGTCCCTTCCATGATGCACCGTCTTGGAACTGTAATTCAAAGTACCCTATCATCTAGTAGCTGAGGAGTGGGCATGTTCGCTAAGCCAATTGGATTCTGAATATTAATTCAGGTGAAGCAAGAGACGAAGAACATTTGGAACTGATAGATCCTACCAGAGATGACCAGGCATCATGATGAAGGGGTTTGTGCTCTTGGGACCAGAATTGTTCTAGTTTCTGTCTACTTATGCATCTGATTCTTGTCCATTTTAGGAACCATTCAACAATCCTAATTAGCTTAAAGGAAATTCCCTTCTCCTTTAAACTTGTGAGAATCAGATCAGGGTTTTAGAGGTGACAAGCTGTAATTCTTATGCTGTCCATGCAGTTCTCAAAGAGTGGTCCCTGGACTAGATTCATCAGACTCACTGGTACTTGTTTGAATTGTGAATTTTGAGGCCTCATCTCATACCTCCAAAACCGGAAGCAATGGGAGTGTGATCCAGCAGTATGTATTTTTAAAGTCTTACCAGTAATTGTGATGATGGCTGATGTCTGAGAAGTGCTGTATTGTCCAGTAAAACCCCCACTTCCAGCCTAGACCCTCTGTTCTTACCAAAACCATGGGTCCTGACTAGCATCTTGTTGTTGGGGTTCAGCTTCTCTGTCCTCATGTTCCTGATTCTAAGAAACATCTCCAGGCCTGATTCTTAGTACAGCAAGCTGGGAATGTGGCACACTGGACATGTTTCTTCAAATGATGAGCCAAACAGAAACAGTCTCCCTGCTCTTCTCAACCAAAGCCCAGACTTCCATGTACTCTAAAAGTATCACTTCATTCCTAAAGTTTGTCATGACTAATGCTACGATAAAGTGACAGTAATGAATAACAGCTTCGAGTCATTTAACAATTTATAGTTTCCTAAATGCTCCACCACATTATGTCATTTATTTTTCACAACAATCCTGTGAAGCAGGCATTACTACTCTTCTATCGGATGAAGAAAGTGAGAGTCAAAGACAGTAAGAAGCCTGCTCACAGCCAACAGTTAGTAGGTAGCAAAGCAAACACTCGAATTATAGATATTTTGACTCTAGGACCCCTGTTTCATAAGTTTGATTTCACTATTGATTGATCTATTGATTGAGAGAGAGAGAGAGAGAGAGAGAGAGACAGAGAGAGAGCGAGCACACACACACAAGTACATGAGCAGAGAAAGGCCAGAGGGAGAGGGAGACGGAGAATCCCAAGCAGACTCCATGCTCTCAGTACGGAGCCCCACGCAGGGCTCAATATCATGAACTGTAAGGTCATGACTTGAGCTGAAATCAAGAGTCAGATACTTAACTGACTGAGCCACCCAGGCAGCCCTAATTTCACTTTTTTTCACTTTTAATTCAGAATTTTTGCTGAATACGTATGCACATACACATAAGCCAGTGTGTCAACAAATTGGTTTTTACAATCTTTTAACTTTATTGTACTCTATCGACCTCATGGCTGTTAATCACCCTGAGGGACTTTGGTAGTAGGATCTAATGGTGCCCTACCTGAAGCCAATGAGGAATGGGGAAATTCTTGCCCTATGAGCCATTCTTTTAGAGGCAGACATGTTTATCAAAATGGAAGATCCCTCAGTGATTATTTATGAACACAACATGGCTCCATGTGTGATAAGTCTCAGGAATATTTTTATTGCATTAGTTGATTATATTTTACTCAACCCCTCTCCACAGTCTACCTTCTTTGGTTAGTTTGCCTGGAATGGATGACTATTTGGTCCCTCATTTGAACCCTGTATGTGGTTATTCCATGGTTCATCTCCTATATGCTTGATCTGGAGAGGTTAAAAGAGAAGAATAACAGAGGCTTTCAAATCCCATTGGTGAGTGTTACTGCCAAACTTCTCTGAGGACTTGGAAGAGGAAAGGGTTTGAGCTCTCATTTCATACCAGCAAGTTGCTCATAACTTAGAATTGGTGCTCTCTGAACTGTGAGCCATTTAGCAGACCTGGCCCAGTAAGACGTGGCTAAATAGCTAATTTCTAGCATACTGACAAGGCAATATTCAAAATAAAACTTTGGAACTCTATCAGTATCTTATTAAACTTATCTCTCTCTCTTTTTTTAAAATTTTGCCTAGAAATCCAAGGCACAATAAATTACTGTGGGAGGCACTAATCTTAGCTGTTGGATCTCCTAGTGAGGGCAGATGTAGGCACATAGACCTATGGCATGAATTTGATCACTCACATCTTCCAAGCCTAGATTCTGGCCAACACCCAGGAGGTTCACTTTCTCCTCAACCAGATTTGCATGCTGTTTCTTCATTTTCTATAGATGATGACTAAGTTTAAGCTGAATAAACACCCAAACCACCCTAGCTCTGTAGGACCATTGCATATGCCTAATCTTTGTCTAGCCACCTAACTGGACACAGAGTATAGTCCTTTCACTTTTTTGTGAATATTTACTTATTTTGGTGCCTTACTTGATAATCACAGGCTTCTCACACCAACATTTTATTAAAGGAATATACAAATTTTAGAGTCCCAAATATTCTAGTACAGATCATTATTATAATCTCCTTCTACTTGTCAAAAAAATCAAATGAAAGTGGCACCTGGGTGGCTCAGGCAGTTAAGTGTCTGACTCCTGATTTCAGCTCAGGTCATGATCCCAGGGTCATGGGTTCAAGCCCTGTGTCAGGCTCCACTCAGAGTGTGGAGCCTGCTTAGGATTCTCTTTCTCCCTCTCTCCCTGCCCTTTCCAAACTCACACTCTCTCTCTCTCTCTCTCAAAACAAATAAATACACATTTTAAAAACTTAAAAAAATCAAATGAGAATAGTGCAAGATTATTCACAGCATTTTCCCCCTTTTGATTCTGTACTGCATTAACCTAGCCATTAATGCTCACACAGAACTCATCATATACTAATGCTAAAACAATCTAATACAAGTAATATTTTAATCATTTTTTTCTTAAGAATTAAAACCACTTAAGATTTAAGATGAGTATCATGCCCTCCCACTGTAGAGAAAAGAAAGATAAGCTATCGTTATAGATCATGAGGGCAGTTTAAAAGGTCCTATTATCTGTTTCCTGCCAGAGAGAAGGGTAGTAAAGGAGAACTAGGCACTGGGCTTGAAGGACCTGACAAAGGTTCCGCAAGTTCTTTTCTTCATATTTGTGGTAAGAAGCTAATGAAATTACTTAGCTTCACAGGGTGCTTTAAGAAGGTATACAAATGTGTGAAGTGGGGTAATACACAACGTGCCTGACACATACAAAGCAACGTGCCTGACACATACAAAGGTTCAAAAAATTTATTAAAAGTTATTACAAAATGAACTGTTTCAGTAAAACTGCTCCACATTTTTTTAGGATTGTGGTTAATAACCTTATGGAATAAAGTACCTCATATTAGCCTACATTCAGTTTATTTTAAATTTTTTTTTTCAACGTTTATTTATTTTTGGGACAGAGAGAGACAGAGCATGAACGGGGGAGGGGCAGAGAGAGAGGGAGACAAGAATCGGAAACAGGCTCCAGGCTCTGAGCCATCAGCCCAGAGCCCGACGCGGGGCTCGAACTCACGGACCGCGAGATCGTGACCTGGCTGAAGTCGGACGCTTAACCGACTGCGCCACCCAGGCTCCCCTATTTTATAGGAAGTTAAAGAGAAAATTACTTTCTGAAGACAATCTTATATCCTATCAACATTTATTCAGCTCATTTCTTCCCCTGGTGAATGTCTTTTTAAGCCTTTGGTAGAAACATCTCCTTGTAATTTTTCTGTTTCTCTGTCTTTATCCAACATGATAAATTTCTTAATAGTAGAGCCTGCATCTAATTCATGGTGTCTTCCCCATAGTATGTTCTCAATAAGTATGTGTTAAATGACTCAGTCAGTCAGTCAGTCAATGAGTGAATGGATGAATGAAAGTGGCAGAAAGTGGCAGATACTTCTTTCAATTCAAAAAGTATCATTTCAGGGCCCACAATTTCCAAAAGCAGGTATCAGTTCTAGCCCCAGCCTACCTGGCCATTTCTACCAGAGAGCTCTGTGCTTAACTGTACTCTAGGGTCTAACCTGGAGTGTCACTCGATATTTCACTTTAAAAAGCTTGGATGAGAGAAAGTATATCACAGGGTAGTACCTGAAATATAGTTCATGTTTTCTTTTACACAGCTACCCTAAAATTCTTCAAGTAAATGAGGTCAGCAGAGAACCAATTCCTAGACTGTATCAAGTTGCCCTAGAATTGCTTTCATTGAATGTGGGAGAAGTGGTTTGAGATGATGCTAATGACTTAGTTTTGGAAGATTTATAAAATGTCCCATTCCATAGAGTATCACCAGAAACACCGGTACTAAACAATGTACCTGTAACAATGTTACAATTTAGTAACAATGGCACTAAATTCATATCTTTCATTAATCGCTATGAATGTAAATGGACTAAATGCTCTAATAAAAAGATATAGGTTGTCAGAATGGATAAAAAAACAAGATCCATCTATATACTGACTATAAGAGACTCATTTTAGACCTAAAGACACCTGCAGATTGAAGGTGAGGGGTTGGAACACCATCTATCATGCTAATGGACATTAAAAGAAAGCTGGAGTAGCCATACTTCTATCAGACAAACTAGCTTTTATTTATTTTTATTTTTTTAATGTTTTATTTATTTTTGAGAGACAGAGAGACAGAGTGTGATCAGGAGAGGATCAGAGAGAGAAGGAAACACAGAATCTGAAGTAGGCTCCAGGCTTTGAGTTTTTAGCACAGAGCCCAATGCAGGGCTCAAACTAATGAACCACAAGATCATGACCTGTGCTGAAGTTGGGCACTTAACCGACTGAGCCACTTGGGTGCCCCAGACAAACTAGATTTTAAAACAAGGACTGTAGGTAGAGACGAAGAAGGGAATTATATCATAATGAAGAGGTATATCCATCAAGAAGATACAACAATTGTATATATTTATGCCCCCAACCTGAAACACCCAAATACATAAATTAATTACTAACAAACATAAACAAACTCATTGATAATAATACAATAATAGTAGGGGACTTTTACTCCCCACTTACAGCAACGGACAGGTCATCTAAGCAGAAAATCAACAAGAAAATAATGGCTTTGAATGACACAATGCCCCATACACAAAAACAAATTCAAGATGGATGAAAGAACTAAATGTGAGACAGGAAACCATCAAAATCCTAGAGAACAAAGGTAGCAACCTTTTGACCTCAGCCACAGCAACCTCTTACTAGACACATCACCAAAGGCAAGGGAAACAAAAGCAAACATGAACTATTAGGACTTCATCAAGATAAAAAGCTTCTGCACAGGGAAGGAAACAATCAACACAACTAAAAGGCAGACTATAGAATGGGAGAAGATATTTGCAAATGACATATCTGATAAAGGGTTAGTATCCAAAATCTATAAAGAACTTATCAAACTCAACACCCAAAAGGCAAAAACAAATATCCCAGTGAATAAATGGGCAGAAGACATGAATAGACACTTTTCCAAAGAAGACATCCAGATGGCTAACAGACACATGAAAAGATGCTCAACATCACTCATCATCAAGGGAATACAGATCAAGACCATGATGAGATATCTCCTCACACCTGTCAGAATGGCTAAAATTAACAACACAAGAAACAACAGGTGTTGGCAAGGATGCACAGAAACAGGAACCCTCTTGCACTGTTGGTGGAGATGCAAACTGATGCAGTAACTCTGTAAAACAGTATGGAGTCTCCTCAAAAAACTAAAAATGTAACTACCCTGCGATCCAGCAATTGCACTATTAGGTATTTACTCAAAGGATACAAGAATATAGATTTAAAGGGATACATGCATTCCAATGTTTATAGAAGCATTATCAACAACAGCCAAACTATGGAGATAGCCCAAATATCCATAAACAGTAAGTGTAGAAAGAAGATGTGTGTGTGTGTGTGTGTGTGTGTGTGTAAAGTATTACTTGCCAGTCAAAAAGAATGAAATCTTTCTATTTACAACGATGTGGATAGAGCTAGAATGTATTGTGCTAAGTGAACAAGTCAATCAGAGAAAGGCAAATACCATACAATTTCAGTCATATGTGGAATTTAAGAAACAAAACAGATGAACATATGGGAAGGGTGGGGGAGGAAGAGAATAAAGGAAAACAAATCCCAAGAGACTCTTAAAGATAGAGAACAAACTATAGGTTGACAGAAGGAGGTGGGTGGGAGATGGGATAAATGAGTTTTGGGTACAAAGGAGGGCACCTGTTGTGATGAGCAGTGGGTATTGTATGTAAGTAATGAATCACTGAATTCTACTCCTGAAACCAATATTGCACTAGATGTTAACCAAATAAGATTTAAATTAAAAAAAAAGAAAAATAAAGAAAATTGTCCTATCAAGTTTATTATTACTTGGTGTCAGACTGTTATTGAGGACATTTATTATTATATCAGAGAGGATGCCTTCTGCTGTATGAATAATGGTATCTTCACTAAGCACTGGGTTTGCTTTTACTCCATGGATCTTGTTTCTATAATGGTTATTTTAACTACCAACAAAGTCTAGGGTCAAGTTATTTGTGCTTCATCTCTAACAAGTATTTAGGTAGGATGTCAGGACATGAACAATGTGAACCAAACTTCTCACTTGCCCCATCTTATTTTCTTGCCTTTAAATTCACTTAACTACATCTTTCAAGTTTATTTTAGTGGCCTCTAATTTAATACATTTACCTTTTCAAGCTATTCTAAGTTTTTTCTAATATGCATAATTACCAAGTTAAATCAATGGATCATAAAGGAAGTAATCAGACTGATTCCAGAGTTGGCTCCATTGACTACACTGATCCAATAATATAAATATTTTACTTAAATCTCTCAATGACTGCTTATTAACAATAACAGGGTATTGGCCATCATGTGAAGAAAGGACCTTGACCAGATCCCTACCACTTTTCTTTTGATGGTTTAACCTCCTGACCTTGTCCCCTGCCTTCTACTGACAATTGACATTCAGCAAGGACATGTTTTGAGGATCCGGGATTCACTCAAGATTCTCCTAGGTTCTAGGTTCCATCCCTTCCCAAGGTGGACCCTTCCCTGTGCTTCACCAACTGCATGCCTTTCAAAACCTGGGGTGCATCTCCCTCAAGTGACATGCTTCTCTTGACTCCTCAGGCAGAAACTGTCTTTTCTTCCAGTGCATATTCTACCGATCTTTTCTTTACTCTCTATTCCACCGTAATAGTTGAGTCCCCAAGTTCTGAGACTTGGCTTTAGTCTCACATAGTTCTTGATACAAAGTAAGTGTTCAGTAAATGCCTTGTTAAACAAATGACCAAGTAAATAAGAGAATCTATCTATGTGTATATGATAGTTGCTTCTCTATGTGCATTTTAGAAAACAAATGAAACAACAGCAAATTAAGTATGCTCCTCTAGTTGGCAGCAAATCATCTAGAAAAGATTCTAAGAAATTATTTATTAATATTTCCCTATTTTCAAAAGGCAAGAAACAAAAACAAAAAATGTATCTCAAATGGATACGAATATTAAACTTTATGTTCTCCTGATATAATTTTATACTGTTATTAAACATTAACGATAATGTTTAATTTAACTATACTTATTTATTTATACTCTATTTAACTTCACAAAGAATTTGAGGTGGCCTATAATAAATGTATGTATGAAACAGATGAATTTTAAGTACATAAATAACTATAAGTGAGAACAAACATATTGAAATAAAATAGCAATGCAAGGAGAAAAAGTAGAACCTGCAAGTTTAAGTCATAACTTTCCATAGAGTATACTTGAAAGAAATATAACTATGATGCTCTTAATGCTCAAGGCAAAATGGAGAAAATAACAGATGAGTAGTTCTTATTGTATTGGTGGAGGACATATTACTAATTATTTTCTAGTGAGCTAATTCTGAAACGAGACTTTATGTTGGATTTCATATAGGGAATACTGAGAGAGATAATTTTGAGGCAAAAAATATCAGTAATCTCAAATCAACAAATGCAGTTATAAATTTCATGTGACTGTTTCTATGACTCCCATCAAAAGAAGCCAAGGATATAACATGTAAATGGTTCAAGTAGGCTCTCCTCATTGTAGTTATAGTCTAGTTGGTATTGTGTGTTTTCTAAATCCCCAGCTATTTCTGATAATCCAGCAGTAACATACAACTACATTCAAAGGCCAAATAAGTAATGCAAAAGAGGGAGTGTGGCCAGAACAAGTCATGTGGGTCTGCAGGGTGCATATCATACATAAGGAGAATAAAGCTCAACTTACCAAGTTTTTCAGAAGATGAAAGTCTAGATTTTTGTGGGAAATTTTTCCACTTGTAAATGTTGGCAACTAATTAAAATAAAATAGACTACTTTGTGTGGCAAATGAAACAGATTTATAGGTATCCTAAGTATGAACCTTACCTTGGATTTTGACTTTAAACAACTCTTTTCTTACATCTTTTCTATAATTTGAAAGATGTTCCCTACAGAGGACATGATTGTGTGGTGACTGTAGGTGGGAAGTTTGTTTTTGTAGTTGTTGTTTTAACGGCTCAAATTTTATTACAACAATGCTACCTGTTGTCACAAATAGACCCCAGAATTTCAGTGGCTTAGCACAAGAGAAATTTCTTGCCTATTCAAGTTACATTCTATTGTGAGTACTCTTTTTGGTATGTAGGCTCTGCTCATTCATTGTTCTTCAGGGTCACTTGTTGAAAGAATGATGAAGCCCCTGACATCTTCCACATGTAGATTCCGATTACGATTTGGGATCGTCTCTTTTCTAGCGGGCCAGAAGGGAGGAGATCATGGAGGTGTGTGCTTCAGAAGCTTATAATGGTCTACAGAGTAATCCCACCCCCACCCCACCCCTATCTTGTGGAGGATGTGTTTAAAGACCACCCCCCTCCCCACCGTAGATGCCTGAAATCACAGATAGTAATGAACTCTATATATGCCACGTGTTTTTCTAATACGTACATACCTATGGTAAAGTTTAATTTATAAATTAGGCACAGCAAGAGATAAACAACAATAACTAATAGAACAAGTGAAATAATATAATAAAAGTTGTGTAAATATGGTTTCTCTTTCCCTCTCTCTCTCTCAAAATGCCTTATGGGACTGTACTCCCTCTTCTTGTAATGATGTGAGCTGATAAAATGCCTCCATGATGAGATGAAGTGAAGTAAATGGACAGGGGCATTGTGATGTAACGTCAGGTTACTCCTGACCTTCTGACAATATGTCAGAAGGAGGATCAGCTGCTTTGAGACCATGGGTGGCCACAGGTGACCGAAACCATGGAAAACAAAACCACAGATATGGGGGAATTACAAAACTGCAAGTGGTGTACCTCACTTCTGCTCACGTTCATTGGCTAACGTTTAGTTGTGAGGCCACAGTAATTGCAGGGAATGCCAGGAAAGGTAGTCTGGCTGTACACCCAGGAAGAAGTGGGAAGTATGGATCAGATTCTGCCATACCAGGGTTTAAGTCATTTATCTTCACCTGGATCTGTAAGTATTTACAACTGGACCCCAGAGGAATCAGAAATTGGTTCATTATTATTACTATCACTACTATCACCAAACCGGGTAAAAGTTGAGATTAAAGTTTATGCAATAAATACCAGACAATCAAAAGGTCTGAAGAGAATGTACAATTTGCTTCCATGCCTAATTTCACGATGTTCAATGTACAAAATATAACTTTTTTTTTTTTTTTTTTTTTTGCTTAAATAAAATCAAGTCTGATTCAGGCCCCTACTGTGATTGTTAGCCAGAAATTTGGTCTCCGTTATTGGTAGGAAGAATGGTCTTCTTTCCTCCCTGAGGTTTGCACAGGTACCCCAAGGATTTTACTATCCCAAGTGGAGAGGGGACACTATATTCTAGTTCATTGTGGCTGCTATTTTTCTGTTCTGAATGCCTATGGACCCATTCAAAGACCTATGGTTCTTGTCGTTCAGTGGTAAGTTGTTTTTTTTTTTTTAATTTTTTTTTTCAATGTTTATTTATTTTTGGGACAGAGAGAGACAGAGCATGAACGGGGTAGGGGCAGAGAGAGAGGGAGACACAGAATCGGAAACAGGCTCCAGGCTCCGAGCCATCAGCCCAGAGCCTGACGTGGGGCTCGAACTCCCGGACCGCGAGATCGTGACCTGGCTGAAGTCGGAGGCTTAACCGACTGCGCCACCCAGGCGCCCCATTCAGTGGTAAGTTTTAACAGAAGATTTGTGGGAACTCTTGTGCTATATATAGCACTCAGGGCCAAGTCTCCCTTGGCACACCTGCCTATTTGAGGTCATATTACCCAAAGGACCTAGGTAGAAGTGGAGTACTCTCCCTGCCATCTGAAGAACACCCAATACCTCACCCTCTTTGTTTTGGATGAATCAACTTCCTGCTCTCAGGTTTGTTTATTTTCTTTTCCATTTCAAAGCACCAGATTCCACTCCTTTTCTACTTGAGATATTTTTAGGTTCTTTTATTAATGAGACCAGGCTTCTCAACCAAAAGCTTTCCAGATGCTCAAAACTTCATCAATGAATGTTAACTTTCTCTCTTTCTATAGTGATCAAGGGTATTGTCGGTGTTGGCATAGTGGTGACTTCTCTTTATGAGACTGAATGAATTTTCAGTTTGGATTTATTGAAATTTATAGACTACCTAAAGAGTTATAGGGAAATGTATATTTGGATAGTTAAGTAGAAAATTCGTGAATTGTGTAGTTTGTTTTGTTGCTAAATGTGAAGAAGTATGATGATTACTGATTAAAATAAAATCTGAACTGTTAACTGTAGCTGTTAGAATTGAAATTGATTTTGACTATGCATTCATATCTTAGATAGTTTCTAATCCCCAGAGATTAGTCTTTCAACATTCCTAGGTATACTAGGCATTAACATCCAAAAGAGAAAATGTGAGCTCTCACACCAATCATGAGGTGTGATAGAGTCACCAGCAAGGTCGAAGAAGAGAGAGAGAGAGAGAGAGAGAGAGAGAGAGAGAGGATAAGCACCCATGCTTCTCTCCTCAACTTCTCCTTTACATGACCCACACACTCCTCCTCCCTCCAATAAACTGGGTATGTTGGCTAAATATTCAAGAAATGCTTAAGCATCACCTGTTTCTATAAGGACTTTTTCCCACTGCACACTCAGAACAGACTACCTGGGATTAGGACACCACGCTATTAGCTTTCTAGTCATGTTACCTTGGGTAAGTTGCTTGATCTCCGTGAGTCTCAACTCCTACCACTTCAAAAGGGTTATAATAAATGAACCTAGCTCATGAAACTGTCATCAGGATTAACAGAGTTAGTGTCATATTTAGAAAATTCTTAGATCAGTAACTGCCATGCTGTAAATTTTATATAAGTGCTTGCTAACTAACAAAACACAACAAAACCAACACCAGCATCAAAAAATGAAAACAAAAAACAAAACTCAGCGAACATTCTTCTGGCTTCTTCAGTGCTAAATTTTAATAGCATTCTTGGTGGGAAAATCCAGCATCCTGTTTATCTATAAAATGGAATAATCACAGAACCCAACTTAATAGGGTTATTGAGAGGACAAAATAAGTTGATAAAAGAAAAGGACTTAGAATTGTGCCTATGGCATAGCCCACCCTCATTAAGGTTGACGTTAATTACTGCACCTGCTCTTGTTGATTATCCTATCATTACTTGCAATATATGCTTTTGACATTTATCTAACAGTACCAGAATCCATTTTGTTGAGTTTAACTCTTAAGTACTCCATGGTATTCACAATAAATACACGTCTCTGTTGACCCAAAGAAGTGTTAATGCATATAAGAACTTTTTCTTGCGGTGCTGGGGTGGCTCATTCGGTTGGCTGAGTGGCCGACTCTTGATTTTGGCTCAGGTCATGATCCCAGGGTCATGGGATGGAGCCCTGTGTCAGACTCTGTGCTGAGCATGGAGCCTGCTTAAGATGCTCTCTCCCCCTGTGCCCCACCTCCACACACGCACGTGTGTGTGTGTGTGTGTGTGTGTGTGTGTGTGCATGTCCATGAAAAAAAGAACTTATTCTTACAAGGACTTGTGAGAACTTATTCTTTGTGCATGAGGAGGGCATGTAGGAGACCCTCTTCATGTGCCTAGAGAAGCCCAGAGGAATTAATACAGGCATTTCTGTTCACCATTGCTTGAGCAAGAACACAGTGATTGTGTTAGGCAGATGTCAATGCCACAGGGAATGGAAAACTACTGCTGAGAAATTTTGCAACTGGAAAAGATCATCTATAAAGCCTAGAGGTGATTCTGACCACACTCTTGTCCCTCCACCTTTGACTTTCTAACCTTTACTTTCTCAGCCCCCAAGGAAATGCCATCCTACCTGATTCTGTCCAATCCTTGCTTGACCCCTTAAGGAAGAAATCCCAACTGGGAGTTTTGAGTATGCATATTCCTCCTGTGTAGTGCTAAATGAAATGCAACTGGTTTAGCCAAAGTTTCTTTGACATTCATTTTTGGATGCACATTTCTGGAAACATTAATGTAAATCTAGTGGGAAAACCAGTGGAGGGGAGAGGAGAGTCAGTGAGCACACACCTTTTTGATGTTATATTCTTTACTTTCCTGATTTCACCAGTTGGCCTTGTTTTAGTCTGTCCTTATTCTGTTTAGCTTTCCCTTTCTCAGAAACTGCCAAGAATTCCTCTAGAACAGAAGCACCTACAATTGAGTTGAATGAGAAACCTCAGAATTATTAAGAATTTACTTTTTAAACATAAATTTTAATATAGTTTCCTAGAAATTACTGATGATGTCAATAGCCTATTTTGAAAAATAAAAAAGGGAAGTTGTTTCTAATTTTAAATGGTAATTAAAGTAACCGCTTATGTGCAGATGTTTATCATTTGTAATGTTTCAAATATAAATAATTTTATCTTTTGCCCAATCTCTTCCCTTTGTTTTAAATGTCATTAATTGAGAGCTGACATAAACCCCACTGGGAGATTGCAGGGAGGAAAAAATGTCCAGGAGAATTCTCTTTAGCCTTTATAAATGAAAAGGTATTGTCATAGCCTTGGAACCTGTAACAACAATTAGCAACCATATAAATAAATGATTTACACAGACTCATCTAAATGGGTGTGATTTCTCCAAGAAGGATAACCAGGCCACAGAGTTGCTAAATGGTTTAGGTATGAGTCATTTCAAAAATGAAACCTAAAATAATAAATCCACACCTTTTAAACTTTTTTCATTAAAAAAGTATGGCAATATTGTGTTACAGGATCTAAGGAGGACTTGAGCTTCTCATAGAAAGGATACAAGTAAGTCACAAGACTTCAAGAAGAGGTTAGGGGATATAAAACCATAAGAAATAGTTATTATTTGTTCATTCTTCAACTATTTTTGCTAATCGTACAAGCCAGTCTCATATGCTTCAGGCTTCATGGGTGCAGGGAGCCCTGGGTGCAAATTGTTATGGTTTGTCCTCATGGAAGAACTGGTTAAGAGGAAGGATTCAGAGAAGCAGGAGGAGGAGGCTTGGTGATCAAACAGGGAGGCTCTTGCTGGCCTTGGGGAAAATGCATCATACACCAGGGTAGAAGTGGGGGCCAGAACAATGCATACAGTCAGACTGGAAGCTCTGAGGAGGGAATAGGTGGAAATGAGAATGGGAGGCATTATTCTGCTTTGCAGAATTGCTAATGAGAATACAAGTAGATGTTTACATTAAGTGTTAAAAACAAGTTATGTCCAGCTTGAGCTCATGGGAATGTTTCCCCCTCAACAGTATTCCATGCCTGAAACACACTCATCCCCAGAGATAGAGCTCATGCAGTAACCAAAGTAATTAAAGAGCTGGATCACGGTAACACTTAAAGGGCTGCTATGTTCAGCTAGTCACTGTTGTAGATGAAAGTTACCCTGGATGGAAACCTAGGATTGAAGTGGATTTTAGCCTGACCAACTAGCATATTAAATGCTCAGAGATGTATGATTTGGACAAGGTCAAAGTTTAGTTGATGAGGGACTCAGAGGATGCTTCCATGACCTCTCCAAAAGTGTGTTCCCTGGGGCATTAATTTGCCATTTGGCCATAGATCTTAGGATAAGTAAGAACTTAGTCTTCAAAATGACTTCCTAGCAAATTGATCTTTTGCTGGTCGGTTTCAAGTTTGACCCCTTTGGAAATTCATGCCAATGAGATCACATGCTACTTGGCTCCCACTGCTCTCCCATTTATGTCTTATGTATCTGTGTGGCCTCAAACAGTATTAAGGATAAACAACCATATTCAAAATCTCCTTTAAGTATGGCAAATTCATTTTGTTAAGATGCTTTCATTTTGATTCCTCTTCATGGATGGGTTTTTATTTGTTTTATTTTTATGTCTGAGACCATGATCTGAGAAAACTTTTAGCCTAAAAACATAATTTCCTACAGCCTTATGAATAAATATTATGACAACAGGGTCTCTCTTCTCGCAATGCCCACATGTCACCCTAAAAATGCATGGTAGTAAGACTTCAGGCAAGTGTTTCTCACTCTGAAATGGTATGTTCACAGGTGTATTCTTAGGCTCATATGGTATATGCATATGCCATGTGCCTTGGAAGCTATTGTATCATCATCTTCAATATATTTTAGGAAGAGCTGATTGATATTTTTGACATTTTCTGTGGACTGTCACACATGCCAAAGCAAAATAAACCTAAGGTAGATAAAGGGAAAATACCAGAACATCAATTGAAATACTACCTTCCTCCTGGATTTCATTTCTGAATGCTCTAAGAGACTCCAAAGGTGGTACATAAGGCTAGATCAGTGCAGTAGTCCATTTGAGGATGGAGGGGGGTGGAGAGGTAATGAGGTTTAACATACTTTCCATATAATGACAGGTTCCTGCATGGAATTTACCTTTAGCATCACAAAAACTATGTCCTTATGGGCCTTCTACATTGCCCACTGGAGTCTGGGGAGTGTCTTTATATAGAAAAGTATAAGAAGGAATTTGTCAAAATCAATGGTTCAGCATATTCTTATCAGATATTATTAACTACAAAACATGTCCATACAAAGTTCAAAAATCACAGATTTATATTTTTTCTCAAAACTTTCCATCCATCACTGATGCTCAGATATAGCAATTAGACAATGCATTTTAAGGCCATTGTGGTACATTCCATATGTGTTTGAGAAAGGTAGTGGGTCGAGGAGGGTGATGAAGAGATAAGACTACCTGAACTTATAAGCCTGATGGACTTGGCAAAGAAATTATGATTCAGAGTTAGTGGTCAGCTGAGAGTATCTCAGAAATCAATATACTGTTGTGTGGATTAATACTTTACTAGTGTCAAACATCAAAATCACAATCATTCAGATTGCACCTGTGAAATTTTTTATATTCTGAGAGATAAAGAGTATTTGTCAACTTAAGCCATGCAAACAAGGGCTTTTCTGCAAAAGAGGTCTGTCATGGCCCTAAAGCTAATCAGTGAATTAGGGGGCAATCTTCTCCTTACAGTTCAACACCAACAGGGTTTCTAAGGTAGAGTCCTGTGATAGCAATCCTACTCTCATTTAACAGAAACACATTCTAATGAATTTAAGCAAAAAAAGAATTAACTGAAGATCAGGAGTAACTCCCCAGACTCTCCGGAAGATTCTCTCCAGAGGACCAGGCTTGGAAACTAAAGTTGGGGATGATGCTCTAATCGTACCACAGAACTGTCCCAGTGGAAGTGTCCACCACTGCATCACCCCACCTAGTAACTCTGAGGCCAGCCCTGGCAGCTTCCAGTAGAACCTCCTTCTGTACAGGATATTTCTGCTGTGAGTGGAGGGCATCTGAAATGGTTCTGATGTGAATTGTGGCATGGATGCTTCTAACTGGTGAAGAGGAGGTCTCAAGTCTGACCTGAGGGTGCAAGGAAAGTGGCAAGAGAATTTTAGATTTCCAGCTTGAGGTGAGGACCCATAAAGTTGGGAAACTTCTACCCTAAGGAAATTGTTCAAAATGCCTGGAAGGCAAAAAGAATAGCACAACACCTGCCAAACCCAGAATCTGGGTCCTTTGGCGGGCTTAACTAGGTCAGCTGTTGGTTCTGAGACACAAAGAAATTGAGGGAGATTCAACCATAGCCTGGGAAAAGTGATTGAGTTACTCCTTGGTATTTGTTTCTTTAAATCTTGTCCTTTGCTATGCCTGAATTTAATCTGTTAAAGAAAGGCAACAGTGTGATATTATCAGTTATTTATACTAATTGAGTAGTTACCAGTTTGGTAACAGCCCTAAAAAGAGATGAGGTACTGATTCATGCTACAAGAAGGATGAACTTTGAAAACACTAGGCTCAATGACAAATGAGACAAGAATATACACTGTAGGAAAAGACAGTTTCTTCAAAAAATGGTGCTGGGAAAGATGGACAACTACATGTAAAAGAATGAAACTGGACCACTTTCTAACACCATACCTACACAAAAAAACTCAAAATGGATTCAAGACCTAAATTCCTGAGTGACCTGGAATTTGTAAAAATCCTAGAAGAGGACACAGGCAGTAATTCCTCTGACATTGGCCACAGCAACATTTTTGTAGATATGTCTTCTAAGGCAAGGAAACAAAAGCAAAGGCTACATCAAAATAAAATTTTTTTGTACAGCAAAGGAAACCATCAATGAAACAAAATGGCAACCTACTGAATGAAGGTTTGCAAAATCATTTGCAAATAATATATCCTGTAAGGGGTTAATATCTAAAATATATAAAGAATGTATACAACTCAACAGTGAAAAAATAAACAACTAGATGATTAAAAAGCGAGCATGGGTCATGAGGCCAGGAATCACCTCCAGGTCTGCTGTCTGTCCATGTGGCTCGCCTGCCCTCCCAGCATCCCTCACCACTGCAGTCTTAGAACGTGCAGGTGGAGACTATCTCCCCCAGAGATGGGCTACTGTTCCAAAGCATGGCCAGACCTGTGTGGTGCATGACACAAGGATTCTTGAAGATAGAAAGAAATTTGATCCCTTCTAGAACAGAAAGAAGTTTTAAGTTTATGCTAGGGAAGCAGGAGGTGATCTGAGGATAGAAAGAAGTCGTTGCCCCCATAAGTATGGGTCAGAGAGCCAAAATATCTCCCCAGACTATGACTACAGTGCTCCTAGGCACCCAGGCATCACCCCACCAAATGCCACTCTTGTTTTTGACCTTGACATGGAGCTTCTGAAATTGGAATGACAGGAATGGCATCTTCCCTGAGCACCCCATTCTTGGATGTGCCATGGAGGGATGTGGTGCCTCCAGAGGTGCACACACGAATCTGCCAGTCGTGTGGAGCTTTTCCTGATTGTTCCACTACATTTCTTTTTCTTTCTTTCTTTCTTTCTCTCTTTCTTTCTTTCTTTCTTTCTTTCTTTCTTTCTTTCTTTCTTTCTTTCTTTCTTCTTTCTTTCTTTCTTTCTTTCTTTCTTTCTTTCTTTCTTTCTTTCTTTCTTTCTTTCTTTCTTTCTTTCTTTCTTTTTAAAATTTTTTTAATGTATGTTATTTTTGAGACAGAGAAAGAGCATGAGCAGGGGAGGGGCATAGAGAGAGGGAGACACAGAATCTGAAGCAGGCTCCAGGCTCTGAGCTGTCAGCACAGAGCCCGATGCGGGGCTCGAACTCACGAACTGTGAGATCACGACCTGAGCCGAAGTCAGATGCTTAACCGACTAAGCCACTCAGGTGCCCCATCCACTACATTCTTTAGATAAGCATTGATACTGAATGAAAGTGTTCTGTCCCCGTGGCTTTGATTTTTCTCTTTCTCCTCATATGTGTGTTGACCTAAACTATATGCCATGAACCTCAAGTTATTCATTTTATTTCATTTTCTTGTTGGGGTGAAGTTTCAGTTTCAATCTTTTAGATATAGGTTTCCATTTAAGTATTAGTAAAGTATTAACAGCACAAGTAATGGGTTAACTTCAGAATAGGAATTGGTGGGGGAAGGAGGATGCAAGAATCTTTATTTTATTTTGTTTTTCTGGGTGAAATTTTTATCTATTATTCATTAAACATTCTTGCTGCTGCCATACAAAGCTGTAGTAGATTTTGAGATGCTGTTGAGGGACAAATTCCTCTTTAAGTTGACAGATGTACATAGGTTGAATTAAAAGCCCTACCCAAAACTGAAGCAAAGAGGGGGAGAGCCTTTGCCTCCATTGCCCCACCCAAGCCTCCCCTTAAACATTCTGCCTTTTTTTCTTTAAAGTTTATTTATTTATTTTGATAGAAAGAGAGAGAGAGATGGAGGCAGGGAGGGGCAAAAAGAAGGAGTGAGAGAATTCCAAGCAAGCTCTGTACTCTCAGCTTGGAGCCGGTCATGGGGCTCAATCTCACGGACCATGAGATCATGACTTGAGCCTAAATTAAGAGTCAGACGCTTAACTGACTGAGCCACCTAAGTGCCCCAAACCCTCTGCCTTTTGAAGACAGATGGTTCTCACTGCAGTGTTGGAAACTACACGGATCTGCACCCTGGCCTGTAGGGACCTCTGAAGCCGCCTTTGTGGCCTCACTTTTTGTTTTCTCTCCCACCTTGTGGTTTTTCTAATGGATATTCAAGACTTTTGTAATCTCGTAGCTATCCAAGCTCTGCTTCCTAAATTTTAAGAACTTTAATCGAAGGTTTAAATTGAAGGTGCTGTTTGTAGACACTTGACACCCGATGAAAGCCCAGCCATCCTGACACACCCTTGAGTGTTGTCTTGAGAAAATGATGCTGGTCATCACAGCTTCAGTATCTCCTGGTTTTTGATATTCAGCTCCCCCTGCTGATTTCAGTGTTTCTTGGCTTTTCCTCCCCCTCTCAACACTTTGCTCTCCCTTGTAATGATTTGTTGAGGAAAATTTTTGCTGCCTACCTCCCACACCCACCTCCCTGAACTACACATGAGTTTCAAGTTTTAATTACCACTATAAAAGTGCTTTCTTCTGCTTTTCTCAAAAACAAACAAACAACCAAAAAAACAAACAAACAAGCAAAAAAACCTGGGCAGAGGCCCTAAACACACATTTTTCCAGAGAACACATAGAGATGGCCAAGAGACACATGAAAAGATGCATAACATCACCAATCATGAGGGAAATCCAAATAAAAACCACGAGATATCACCTTATACTTGTCAGACTGGCTAAAATCAAAAAGACAAGAAATAACAAGTGTTGATGAGGATGTGGAGGAAAACAAACGCTCATACACTGTTGGTGGCAATATAAATTAGCATAGCCACTGTGGAAAACAATATGGAGATTCCTTGAAAAACTAAAAATAGAAATACCATATAATCCAATAATTCTACTAATGGGTATTTACTCAAAGAAAACAAAAACAGTAATTCAAAAAGATTTATGCATGCCAATGTTTTTATTACAGCATTGTTCATGATAGCTAAGATATAGAGGCAACCTAAGTGTCCACTGATATATGTCTTTCTCTCTCTCTCTCTCTCTCTCTCTCTCTCTCTCTCTCCCTCCCTCTCTCTGTCTCTGTCTCTCTCTCTCTCTCACACGCACACACACACAATGGAATATTACACAGCCATAAGAAAGGATGATGGATGGACGGGTGTTGTGCTAAGTGAAATAAGTCAGACCGAGACAACTACCATGTGATCTTACATGTGTAATCTAAAAAGCAAAACAAATGAGTAAACAAAGAAAAAGCAGAATCAGACCTATAAACGCAGAGAACAAACTGATAAGTGTCCAGAGGGAAGGGAAACAGGGTGATGGGCAAAATAGCTGCAGGAGAGTTGGAGATACTGACTTCCCACTCTGGAATGGGTAAGTCACGGGAATTAAAGGCACAGCATAAAGAATGTACTCAATGACATTGTCATAGTCTTGGGTGGGGCAGATGGTAGTTACACTTGTGGTGAGCCCAACATAATGTAAAGGGCTATGTACTGACATCATCCTAACATATAACCCAAATTCAGAACCACTGCTTTAAGAAAGAGGCTAACCATACCTAGGATATATTGCACATTATGCCATACGGGATAATGGCAATCATCAAAAATTACTGTAAGAACTCAGAGGAACCATCCCTTACCCAGGCTGGAGATGAGGATTCCTCAGGGAAGCCTTCAGGCATGGCGTGATAGCTGAGTTGAGGATTCCAATATGGGGAAGTGAATGATGATTCCAATATGGCCAAGTGAAAATGGAGGTGAGCACGAGAGAGATCTAAGCAGAGGGAGCAGCCTATTCAGAGGCAAGGAGAGGTGAAAGATCCTGAGTGTTATCTTGAGGAAAGGAATAAGTCAAAGAGTACAAGACACATGTCATCTATTTTGTAGCCAGTGACAGCCACCGGAAGTTTCCTCTGAAACCAACTGGAGCTGGAAGTACCAGCACTTTCAGGTCATGGCATCTTCTGATTTTCTTGCATTTGAGCAAAGGTGGCAATATCCTACCACTTTGCGTATGAACTAACAGTGGAAAGGGACAATTCAGCAGTGCTGGGCTGTTCCAGGGAGGTTATTAGCAGTTGCAAGGCATCCTGGAGTTGTTTGTTTTGTAAAATAGTTAATACGCATCTACTCGTCTCGGGTGCAGGTGCATAGCCACTTTTCCAGAAGTGTTTAAGCCTATGGCACCAGGTAAAAATCCTCTACTGTCCCTAAATAAAGTAACCACTGAACAGCAGGAAGGGAATAAACTAGGCAATTACTAGAAAACAAACTGAAAAGGAGTTTCCTACAGAGCAAGAGGTGTCTCTTTCTTTCTTATCGTCAAAAGAACTTTGGGAGTTGGAGAGTTACCACCTAATTATGTCAACAGACCCTGCCTTTGGGGCTCGGCCCTGTACTCTTAGTATCTTTCAAGTGTGATTGCTATACAAATACAGGTGGTTCTCAGGTAGGGTAAACAATGCGCGGGTTATTTCCAGAGGAATATCTGAAGTTGCAGGGAGATTGCCTTTATCTCACGTGGTGTAGTCATTGGTATGATAATCCATATTCTCTTTTATTGAGGCTGGGTGGTCACTTCTATAACGTAACTTTAAAGATCTGAAGTGGAAGAAGCTTACTTCTTGGCAAATATTTAACTCTAGAGTGAAAGTTAGCAAAGGATCCAGGCCTTCTGATGGTTGTTTCTTTTTAGATATATTCATAGTATGTGTATATTGTATACGGCCTCATGCCTGCTGATACGTTTTCACAAAGACGTTACTCTCTGCTTGGATCCCCAGAACTTATAGGGAGATTCAACAGCTGGTCTAAGATTGAAAAGTCACTGGTGTCACACCTGGAGTATGAGGAACGATGGTTAGGCTCCAGTTCCTCAGCACAGATGAATAGTCCATTGTCTATGAAGTGTTTGTACTCAGTCGGGCAACTTTCATCTCCGTTTTCTGGGAAACTTTTATCCTTTTTAGTTTTTACAAAATATTTTAAATATTTTTTATTTCATGTGTATATGTACACACACACACACACACACACACACACACACACACGTAAGGCAGGCAAAGGACTTCTTGCAGTGTTGAAGGATACTGAGGGCTAGTGGTGTGCTAGTGAATGTTTAACAACCAGCTCCCTGGAGTTCTGGAGGAACCCTGATTCCCAGTGTTGGCCTATTTCAGTGGTTTACTTCCTCCCGCCATGGCCCTTTTTAAGCTACTGCTGTTAGATCAACCAGCTCCCAACTTTCCTGAAATTCTGACAACTTGCTCTCACATGCCTGTATGAGCTACCTCCACAATGTCACAGACGGAGGCTATGGTACTGAGAGAAGAAAGGGCTGTGGCTTGTATAGGGCATCCTGGGGCTGTTAGAGAGATTCATTTAAAGACCAGCCTCTTTTTTAAGAAATCCAAAAAGTTATCTTAACTCCTTTTCTTGATCCACAGTTGACAAAAGATTGGAGAACTCATTTTTCTAATGATCCCATGAATCTCTTCTAAATTCTGCAATTAATGTGGAGTTGGCAAACAGGTTTTCACAGACTTGATGTGTTTATCTCCATTTTATTAGTGTTGAATCTAACTTTGTCCAAGAATCCCACAGTAGGTCATAAAACCCAGCTCAAATAGATTGTCCCTGACATCTGGAATTTGGAGTTACCGAGAAGAAAGAACGCAAGAGATCAAATACCTACTCAGGTGGTCCTCAAGCCCACTGATGTCTGAAGAAGCTTTTCTAATGGGTGACAAGTTTTCTCCATGGCAGAATGCAACTGCCAGAAAAGCCTTCAGATACAAGATGATACTCAGAAACCATGGAACCGAAGGGCTAACAGTCAATTATGAATCTTTCTGTTAACTTAATTTTAAGATAATAAGTATTTCCTAAGCTCTCTTGCCTGCCTTGGTTTCAAAGGACAGTAACAGGATGATTTAAAGGCATTAAAATCCAGAGACAAGTCAATCATTACTAGATGCTGGCATGTGCCAGAGGCACCTGTGAAACAATTGTCTTGTTACTTTTTCCTTAAAGACCAGAAACTTGTCATGGCCATTCCAAAGACAACATTCTGGACTTGGTAGGACCCTGCCTTGGAAAGATAATCAAGAAACAATGACTGACAACTGTGTGTCCTTCTCAGAGTGAAGAACTTTCATTTTGTGCTTGGGTACATTAATTAGTTTCGGTTACACCCTTCGCAAAAAGCCCTTTCCATCTGTTACTCCCCCATGGGGCCCAAACAGCCCACAGGGCTGAAGAAATTGAAAGAGACCAGATAAACTTAAAACCTCTGCTTAAGGCCTCATTCATTTATTTCCAAAATATTTACAGGATACCTGTGGTGGGACGAAGCAGTATACAAAACAAACAACATCCTGCCCTCGTGGAACTTATATTCTAGTGGGGCAGGAAAAACGCCAAATAGATAAACTAGCCAATATATAAAGTAACAGAGGGTGAAAAGGCTAAAGAGTCAAACAGAATATGAAAAGGGGATAGGGATCCTAGGAGAGAGGTTTTATTTTATACAGAGTGACAGGAGAAGGCCTTACTTGGTAAGATGTCATCAGGGCAGAGACAGCATGTGATGCGCTCTGGGACTGTCTGGGAAAGGACACTCTACTAGAGGCTCCAGGAAGTGACAAGGCCACATGCCTGGTTTCAGAGCACAGACCTCTACAGATGAAAAGTTCTGAAGCGTGACAGATAAAATGGCCCTCAAGTGTGAAGTGCTCCTGCAGAGTCAGAGAATGTTCAAACTCCCTTAGGTCTCCAAGCACAGTGAACGACAGTTTCAGGTTTAGACTATGTCTGTGGTGCATGCTGGATGCTTTCCTTGGTGCTGGGCTGGAAGGTAAAATTTCTAAGGAGAGGGGGAACCAGTGTCCGTCAATATTCCTCAATAAGCTCGTGAATCCAACCCCTTGCCTATCGGCTCTGCATGGCCATAGAAAAACCCCCACACCCGCCCTCCCCAAAAGGTGTCTATTATGGTGTTTGGTTGGTTTATACTTGTCCTCTGGGTAGTTCCTGACAGCAATAATAGATGGTAATCTGATCATACAGATGTCTCTCTCACATTTTGTTTGGGCAAAGTCAGTCTTTTCAAGTCTGTGGATACAGTTGATGTTGAAAAAGCCTTGGGCTGTTTGCAACCACACCTCTTTCCCCCTACCATCTGCCAAGGTCTTTGGTCAGAAAGAGTCCCTTTGTTTTTTATTACTGAGTGCCAGGTTGGTTGATCCATATGCCCTTGGGATAGTCGAGAAGTCTCCATTAGGCCACCTTAGTATTGAAATTCACATTCTACTGTGTCCTTAACATATTCTTCTTCTCTCTACTTATTTTCCCAATCCCATACGAAATATGATTTTCCTAATGAACCAGCCTCTTTCCACTACATGGATTAAAGGCTACAAGCCTATATTTGTCAAACTTTGCCCCATGCTAGTCAATACTTCTTTTAATTCTTTAAGTCTCTGCTTTATTTCTCAGTCAATGAGCTTGTAGGATTGCTCTCATTAGATCCATCCCCAGAGCTCCATTCTCTCTCTGACCACCAGGGTCACCCTGAGAGTCCTTCTTATACATTCCAAATAGGTCACAGGATTTTCCCCAATGCCCCTTTACAATTATGTTTCAGAGGTTTTATTAAAATTGGTGAAAGGCATTCCTTTCCAACGTTGTGCCCACACAAAAGAATCATTATTGATTTGACCCTCAGTTGCCAACTAGCCAATATTTTCTTTGCTGATGGAAATCATGGGCATTTCCAAAATTCTGACTCCTTGTGCCCCTCAGCACCTCAGGCCAACCAGGTTGTCAAACTAGCTGTGTATACCTCCACCCAAGAGCAAGATACCTAACCATAATCACACTCCGGAAAGAAATGAGAGCAAACTAATGGAAGACTAAAGACTTCTATTCCCATCCTTTACTCTTTGAGAAGTAGTAGTAACACCTAAAAAAGCCTATCTTCAAGGGCATTTCCAAGGCCAGGAGCTCTGCTTCACTTAAGAAAATAACTAGCAGCTATAGTTTTCTTTGAAACATTAACAATAATATCAACAACTTCCTTCATAGCCACTCAAAAGGAAAGGATAGGGAGAATAACATAACCTTTAAGTTTTCATTGAGAAAGGTACTGGAATTGCTCAATGCCCCATGACATTCATCTGAATGGATCCTGTCTAAGGGTGCCAGCTGGAGGAAATATTATTTATAAAAGCAAACAAGCAACATTCAGTAAGGAAGCAGAACCTGTGAAGTAATGTGGAAAATTTTTATTTCAAAATTCCCATTCTCAATGCTTTCCTCACTGGGGGGTTCATATAAATTAAACTGGTTTTGTTTGAATAATTCCTCAACTCCCCAAACCCTTCACTCAATGCAGCTCTTTCTGAACACTTTTCTCACGGAATTTCACAGACCCTAGGACAAAAATACTGTTGCCAAGATTTTGGAGACCATTTAATTTCACCACTGTCTTAGATCGATTAAGATGATATCCAAGTCTGCGTTAGGAAATCTATTGTGATTCATGGAGACAGAACCCTTGTGCGCTCTGTAGAATAAGGGGTCACCTCATTACTCACCTGCCTTCTCTCCTCCTGCTGCCATGGGAGATGCTGTCCTCCAGTTAGGGTCACTTCCTCAATGAAAAGAGAATGTTCAGGAAGTCACAGAGGTCCTTATGAAATAGCCTATTTTTTCCACCACCGATGTTGAGATAAATGAGGTTGTGTTAATCCCAAATCTTTGAAGCCAAACACTCATTTTCCAAAGAAACAATGAATGTTTTCATGAGAAGATTTTAATATGGGAGAGGATAAGTTTGGTAGTTTTTCAAGCACGTGAGGGGGTTCTTTTAGATAATCTGGAGATCTAGACAGGAACACCACAACAGAGCTGTTCAGCTCTTTGACCAGGTTTTGATACTCTTATAAAACTAAATATGGGGTGCCTGGGTGGCTCACTTGGTTAAACATCTGACTTTTTTTTAATGTTTGAGAGAAAGAGAAAGAGAGAGAGAGAGAGCACACACACACACAGGAAGAAGGGGCAGAAGGAGAGAGAGAGAGAATCCCAAGAAGACTTCATGCTGAGCCTGACCACGCTGGCCAACCAGGCTCCCCACGCATCCAACTCTTGATTTCGCCTCAGGTCATAATCTCATAATCATGGGATCCAACCCCATGTCACGCTCCACACTAATAGTGTAGAATCTGCTTGGGGTTCTTTTCTCTCTCTCTCTCTGTGCCCTTCCCTCGCTTGCATGTACTCTAAATAAACAAACAAATAAGCAAACAAACTTCAAAAAAAAAACCCTAAAAATCAAAGTACCTTCATTTTGAGCTCTTCATTAGCTTGAAAAGCCTTATGGAGGATTGACTAAAAATGTTAGTCACTCGGAAAGGGATTGCTAATAGCACTTACCTCTGTTTTATCTACTAAAACTCATTCCCAGTTCAGAACGAATATAAAAACCCTCATTGGCATCAGAGTAACAGTTCAGAGACACAGCCCAGAAGCCAACAAGTCATATTAGTGGTAACTCTTTCTAAAACATAAAGAGTACTGTCTTTGAAATAAAATGTGTACCTGAAACTCTGAGCAGAAACACACGTCATCACCTCCTCATCAGTCATAAACGGTGATTTCCAGGGTCAGCAGGACACTCAGAGGCCATCCGGTACAAAGTCCATGCTCTTGAAGGATCCCATTCCAGTCCTTGAAGGATGACCAGATATGATTCAATAGGCTTGTCTCTATTCAATAGGCTGGTGCTCAGCAGTTCAGCAGCCCTTCAACTCAAAGTCAAAGAAGCTATAGCTGTTGCCCAAAGGAATGGCTCACACCCCCAGGTGCTTTGGGGAGGACCTTCTGATGGGCTTCCAAGTGATCCAAAAATGCAAATCCTTTCTTTCATTTGCAAAATGTGTAATTCTATATATATTCACCTTTACATAGAACTATGATTTTTCACTAGTTAAATAAAAAATGAGTTATTATAGATAACTAATATTAGCAGTTCATAAACTCAACTCAGCACATTGGTATAATTTAAGAAAGGAGGTGAGGCACCTGGGTGGCTCAGTTTGTTGAGCATCCAACTCTTGACTTTGGATCAGGTCATGATCCCAGGGTGTGAAATGGAGCCAGGCCGGTTTTGCGCTGAGTGTGTGTGGAACCTGCTTAAGATTCTCTCTCTCTCTCTCTCTCTCTCTCTCTCTCTCTCTGCCCCTCTCTCCTACCTCTCTAGAAAATGAAATAAAATAAATAAATAAAATAATTTAAGAAAGGAGGTACTTTATAAGTAGTCTGTTACTGGAAAGCTACTGGTATGCATGAAAACAGTCAGGATGCTTTGTCCTCAGAACTTTGTTAATCTTGTGGCTGATTTTTGGTTTTTGATGGTTGCTTTTTTTTTTTTTTTTTTTTTTGCTTTGTACTTATAAATTGATATTGATTTATCTTTATCATTTTCAATTTACTGAACATTTTTTTGGTTATTAAAGATCATTTGGTTGGAGATAATTTGCTTATTTGATAACAAGTATTTGCATTAGTGGTATTTTTGGCTTACAATATCTTTTAAAGAGATAGTTACTAAAATATGTGCAAGTTAAGGTTTAAATAAGAATCATCCAGGTCACTAATGCTAAAGAAGATGGATATAACCCGCACACCACCACTTTAGCCAACATTCACCAAATGGCTAATAACATACACATTGTTTGGTAGATGCACTAATTGAATTTATACAGATGAGTGAGTTTCAATATACTATCAAGATAAATGTGATAAAATGGATTTTTTGTTTTCTTTAGGGGCATTGTTTTATAGCCCACATGTATAAGCTCAAGCTGAAAATTGTTCTTTTTTTGTTATCAACGAGTTATTTTCAGTTGAAAAGGAGGAAGCAACCAGGTAGATGGACTAGAAATTTTAGCTTTTCTCTATCCTCCGTCACTAAAGTGGGCCATGATTAAAAAAAAAAAAAGTGGGGGCACCTGGGTGGCGCAGTCGGTTAAGCGTCCGACTTCAGCCAGGTCACGATCTCGCGGTCCATGGGTTCGAGCCCCGCGTCGGGCTCTGGGCTGATGGCTCAGAGCCTGGAGCCTGTTTCCGATTCTGTGTCTCCCTCTCTCTCTGCCCCTCCCCCATTCATGCTCTGTCTCTCTCTGTCCCAAAAATAAATAAACGTTGAAAAAAAAAAAAAGTGGAAGAACCACTTTTCTGAATCACTTCTTTCAACCATAGCACACCCTGAAATGTATTAAAGTCACAGACACACCATGAGCCTTTTCCTTTTTTATCAAGGACATCATCAGATTGCCAAAGAGCATTTTAGCATAGGTGAAATCAAATAAGTTGCAAAATTCTTCTCTTCTTTTGGTTGCCCTGTGCCCAACCTGTGTGTCTTCTGAAAGTCATTCTCCTTGGGGAGTTTTGGCTCATAGTAATCATTTTTTTAGCACAGTTGACACACAATGTGACATTAGTTTAAGGCATACAACATATTTGTCCAACAAGTTTAAACATTATGCTATGCTATGCTCACCACAAGTATACCTCCCATATGTCACCATCCATTGCTATTACGATATTACTGACTATATTGTCTATGCTGTGTCTTTTATGCCTGTGACTTACCCATTCCATACCTAGAAGCCTGAAACTGCCACTCCCCTTCACTTCTTTTTGCCCACCCTCCTACCACCATCACCTCTGGCAACCATCAGTTTGTTCTCTGTGTTTACAGGTCTGATTCTTTTTGTTTATTCATTTGTTGTGTTCTTTTTTTTAGATTCCACATATGGGTAAAATCATATAGTATTTGTTTTTCTCACTCTGACTTATTTCACTCGGTATAATACCCTCTAGGTCCGCCCTGTTGTTGTAAATGGCAAGATTTCATCTTTTTTTATGGCTGTGTAAGACTCCAGAGTGTGTGTGTGTGTGTGTGTGTGTGTGTGTGTGTGTGTGTGTGTCTTCCTTACCCATTCACCTACTGATGGACTATTAGGCTGCTTCCATAGCTTGGCTATTGTATGCAATGCTGCAATAGACAGAGGTGTGCATATATCATTTCAAATTAGTATTTCACTTTCTTTGATTAATATTAAGTAGAATTATTGAATCATATGGTAGTTCTATTTTCAGTTTTGTTGAGGAAACTCCATATTGTTTTCCACATTGGCTGTACCAATTTACATTTCCACCAACAGTGTGTGAACATTCCTTTTCCTCCGCATCTTCCCCAATGCCTGTTATTTCTTGTCGTTTTGATTCTAGCCATTCTGGCAAGTATAAGACAGATATCTCGTTGTTGTTTTGATTTGTGTTTCCTGATGATTAGTGATGTTGAGCATCTTTTCTTGTGTCTGTTGGCCATCTGTATATCTTCTTTGGAAATATGTCTATTTAGGGTCTTTTCCCATTTTTTAATCAAGTTGTTTATTTATTTTTGGTGTTGAGTTGTATAAAGTCTTCATATATTTTGGATATTAACCCATTATTGGATATATTATTTGCAAATACCTTATCCATTCAGAAGGTTGCCTTTTTGTTTATTGATGGTTTCCATCACTGTGCAAAAGCTTTTTATTTTGATGTACCCCAATAACTTATTTTTGCTTTTGTTTCCCTTGCCTTAGGGGACATATTTAGAAAAATGTTGCTATGGTCAATGTCAGAGAAATTACTGTTTGTTCTTTTCTAGGATTTTTATGGATTCAGGTCTCACATATTGGTCTTTAATCCATTTTGAGGGTGTGTGTGTGGGGGGGTGTTAGAGAGTGGTCTTTTATTCTTTTACATGTAGCTGTACAGTTTTCCCAGCACAGTTTATTGAAGAGACTGTCTTTTCCCCAGTGTGTATCTTGCTTCCTTTGTCATAAATTAATTGACTATGTAATAGTGGGTTTATTTTGGGGCTCTTTATTCTATGTGTCTATTTTTGTGTTAGTCCCACGCTGCTTTACTACAGCTTTGCAGTATGTCTTGAAATCTAAGACTGTGATATCTCCAGATTTGTTTTTCCTTCTCAAGAGTTCTTTGGCTATTTGGGGTTTTTGTGGTTGCATACAAATTTTATTATTATATGTTCTAGTTTGTGAAAAATGGTGGTGTTATTTTGATAGGGATTGTATTGAATCTATAGATTGATTTGGGTAATATGGACATTTTAGCAATATTAATCCTTGTAATCTACAAACATGGAATATTTTTCCATTTGTGCAATCTTCAGTTTCTTTCCTCAGGGCTTTATAGTTTTCAGAGTACAAGTCTTTTACCTCTTTGGTTAAGTTTATTCCTAGGTATTTTATTCTTTTGGTGCAATTATCAATACAATTGTTACTCTAATTTCTCTTTCTGCTACTTCATAATTAGTATATAGAAACATTACCAATCTCTGGGTGTTAATTTTGTATCCTACAACTTTACTGAATTCATTTATTATTGCTCGTGGCTTTTTGGTGGCATCTTTAGAGTTTTCTATGTATAGTATCATGTCATCTGCAAATAGTGACAGGTTAATTTGTTCTTTACCAATATGGATGCCTCAAATTTATTTTTCTTGTCTGACTGCTGTGTCTAGGGCTTCCAATACTATGTTGAACAAAAATTGGCCCACAGTAATCATGAACTGAATTTTGTTTTTAAAATTTTCTGGCATTTATTTGTTTTTGAAGGAGAGAGAGACTGAACAGGGTAAGGGCAGAGAGAGAGAGAGAGAGAGAGGGAGAGACGGAGAATCTGAAGCAGGGTCCAGGCTCTGAGCTGTCAGCACAGAGCCCCACGTGGGGCCCAAACACAAGAGCTGAAGTCAGATGCCCAAGAGAATGAGCCACCCAGGTGCCCCATGAACTTAATTTTTTAATGACCTTCGAGATAAGTTCCTTTTACTAGAGAACAAGAATAAAGACTGCTTCTCAGGTTCTTTTTTACCTTTTACGTCCTGATGACATCTCGGTGACAACTTTAAGGAAGTAATATTTTTAAAGAAATATGATCAGTGTACTTTTGTAAAGATAATTTGAAATCAAATATTAAAATATTTATATTCATTTTTAAGATATGGTGAATCAAGGTAAAATAGAAAGGCTGAACACATCATTATTAGTGAGGTGGATGAACAGAGTCACCTATGCAATCTCTCCGAGGCCTGTGTTCTAAGATGTTGGCAAGGGTAGAGGCAAGATATGTGTCAGGCTGGGAAGCTCCACAAAGTAAGCCATAAAATTTCCTCACGTGCAAAGCCTTTTCCAGAAAAGTCAATTTTTTCCTTCATTTCTTCTAAGAAAGAAGGTACCAGGTACCACCTACCGATTTGGTCTGTCAAGACGCTGGATTCTGGTAGTAAACTTCAAAGAGTAATTTTTAGTGCTTTCAGTTTTTGAGGCCCAACATAATAGTCACTGTGTCCTTTGGGAATAAATCATGAAAGAAGAAAATATTGCCCTGAAGTTCTTTCCACTTCAGATGTTGTTAACGCAGCATCTACAAACTCAGTTTCAGTTTAGGAAAATTTTATCTTTCTACTGGTGAATGATTAGCCTCAAGTCTTGGAGTTGTCCGACAGTTTAAAACTTTGATTTAGACTGGCATAGTTTACTGTGTTTTTAAACGCAGAACCTTTCTGTTCTTAAATATATAATCAGGGTAAAAGAATTAGGTGTGGTCAGCAGAAGAGAGCCTTGTGCTGGTAATTGTCATTAATGCTGGCAAGTTTCCCTGCACTGGACACAGCTGTGCAAGACACAAGGCCTGTCTTAAAATACTGGACCAACATATAAATGTCAACACAATAAAGGATAAAGGGATTCTTGCCTCCAACTTGATCTTTCTCTCAGATTGTAACTTCTTACTCCTTCGGAGTAATCCCCACTGCTCCAGACAGAAGAACAAGAGGTGTATATACCCTTATAATCAAGTCATTTTAAAATCTCTATCCATTTCTTTTTTCGAGAAATTTAAATTATCCTTCACCTTCTATACATGAACTTTGGAAAAGGCTTGACTTCTCTTGGGTAATTAGAAACCACTGGGAAAAACACATTACACTGGAGAAGAACAATGAGTCACGGCACTTATTTATTTGCTCTATTATTAAGTAACAGAAATGGCCTAATGAGTCAACGTTTTGATGCATTTGGAGTCAGTGCCGTTTAACTTTCCTTCCCTATCATCATACTATCCTTGAGAGTTGTAGGAGGAATTAGATAAAGGTTCACTTAAGGTAACTTTTGGATTTTTAAGCATATTTGAATAATCGCTTATATTAATTAGTAAAACATTCAAACAAAAAGTGAAAATAATAGGTCCATCAGAAAGAGTGTAATCTCTGTTTACTGATTAATTTTTATCTCTTCATTTCATAAATACTTACTAATCATCTATTATGTGGAGGCTCTGTGCACATACAACAATGAACAACATAAAAACTGCCTTGGTCTTCTGGCACTTTCAGACTGGTGGAAGACACAATTAAGACATTTTCAATGCAGTGAAAAACGGTAAGATAGGGTAAATATGCATCTTTGTGACAACACCCGAGAAGAACCTTTAACTGAGGCTGAGGGCAGGTGAGAGTTTTCCCGGAAGAAATGTCCTAACAATTGAGATCCAAAGTGTACATAGAAATACAGGTGAGACAGACTATCATGCAGATAGGTATGATGTTCATTTCTTCAAAAAGGACAATGGTCATTTTCTGGAATAGAAAGGTGTCCAGAAATAAGGCCAAAGGCTGGCAAGAACCGTTGGTAGCTACTGAATGGCTTTAGACATAATCAGACCAATATTTTAGAAATGTCAAACTAGGGGCAGTGTAGAAAGTGAACTGGAGAATACGGCCCAAAGATGGAAGCTAATGGTCTTCCTCGGACAGGAGCAATGGGGATCAAAAATGGAGGCAACATAGGTTGGACCGTGAGAGACTGGAAATGTACAGAAGGCACACAGGAGAAAATGGTACAAAGTGAGAGCTTGGGCAAGGAACTAGCAGCTGGTAACAGTCACTGGAGGAGGAAGCTGTTGATGAACAGGTTGGGGGCAAGATGATTAACTTGATTTTAAACACACTGCCTTTGATTTTCCTGTGGGACATGTAAAATGCACATGGTTAAGATTGAAGTTGAGAAAGCAGGTCCAAGGTGAAAAATGAGAACAGGCCTGGAAACAGTTTTAAGTGCTAGTAATCAAAATGAGAAATTTAGATCCTCTTTTTATATGTATTTTTAGAATTGTCTTATGGTAGTTAACTTTATAAACTTCTGAATCTGCAAAGAAGAAAACAATCTCCCACCTTTGTCCTTCAAATATCTGTGACAGCACTATAATTTCTCGTGAGTTTATTTATTTTTAACATTATTGCTGTAACCAAAGAGAAAATACAGCAGGGAACAAGAGAGACTGCTATAGGAGAACTAGGTGAAAAACAGCTACCCTGTGAGATGTATTTTAAACATTTAAAAAATGAAATATTTCCAATTTCATAAAATATTTGCAATAAAAATTATATGCATGAAAGAAGTACAATATTTTACTGGGTTTTTATTCTTCAGTTTTTTATTTTTTTTATTTTTTTTTTTTTTAAATTTTTTTTTTTTCAACGTTTATTTATTTTTGGGACAGAGAGAGACAGAGCATGAATGGGGGAGGGGCAGAGAGAGAGGGAGACACAGAATCGGAAACAGGCTCCAGGCTCTGAGCCATCAGCCCAGAGCCTGACGCGGGGCTCGAACTCCCGGACCGCGAGATCGTGACCTGGCTGAAGTCGGACGCTTAACCGACTGCGCCACCCAGGCGCCCCTATTCTTCAGTTTTTTAAAGGTTACTCTACTTCTCAGATTAATAATTTTCAGAATCAGTGCTTTGTATCTTTGTCCATTTCTGTGGTGGCCACTAAACCTACTTAAGGAAGGTAGCAGTAGCCTTTCTGTAGCCCTCACAACTGTTTACTAGTGATAACTCAGACACAAACGGGGATCTTTGGCAACGGAGAATAACATATTGGTGGCTTGACTAGAATCATGAAAAAATGGACTTTCTTCTCAGGACGTTACTCATTTCCTTGAAAAAATTTAAATTTACATTGTGAAGTGGAATGAAAAATAAACTATGAATTTGTATCTCTCATCTACCTTTGATTCACTCCAAATTTATTTCTGAGAATCAAACGGTTTTTAAAGCAGTTTACAATGTCAGATCAGTAATATATTCTATATAGCAAAGAAACAAAAACCAAAAAACTACTCATATGCAAAAGATACACAGGTGCCTTCTGCATTCTCAAGAAAATAAAGGATTCTTTTAGTGCGCTTGTGTGTTTAGTCTTGTTGAATTTTTTTTTTTTTTTTCCCAAGAGTTTGGTATATACATTCTTGTCTTGACCAGGCCGCTAATGCCACTAAAGGAAGTGACATCTGGCAAGGGTTTTCATTTATTACTACAGAGACTGAACAAAAGGGGTGATTAGTTTGAGTAATACTTTGCTAAGGCTCCCATTTAAAAAAAAAATGCCACAGACTGGGTGGCTTAGACAACAGAAGTTTATTTCCCCATGGTTCTGGGGCTCAAAAGTCCAAGATCAAGGTGGCATACAGTTGGTTTCTCCTGAGGTCTCTCTCTTTGTCTTGCATTGGTCACCTTCTCACTGAGTCCTCATATTGTCTTTCTTTTTCACAAATGCATGTTCTTATAAGAACACCAGGCAGACTGGGTTGGGGTCTACCCTAATGGTCTCATTTAGCTCAATTACCTCTTTGAAGATCTCATTTTAAGCTTCAATCCAGTTACATTCTGAGATACTGAGAAGATTAGGACTTCATCATAAGAATTTTGGGAAGATACATTTGAGCCCATAATACCTTGTTTGCCTCCAATTCTCAGGCAGAGGAGTAAGAACACCAACAGGCAAGAAGAAATGAACACTGTTTCCTCCTATGCCTGTAACTTTACAATCCAAAAATTAACCAAAAAGATTCTTTTTAAAACTTTTGTTAATATTTATTATTTATTTTTGAGAGAGACAGAGAGAGACAGAGAGGGAGAGAGAAAGTGGGGGAGGGGCAGAGAGAGAGGGAGACACAGAATTCAGAGCAGGTTCCAGGCTCTGAGCTGTCAGCACAGAGCCCAGTGGAGGACTCCAACTCATGTACCATGAGATCAAGACCTAAGCCAAAGTCAGACACTTAACCAACTAAGCCACTCAGTCTCCCATAAAAACATTCGTCTTTGTGGAAAAGTAAAACTTTAAATTTATCTGAATACAGAATGCTAAATGACAGCTTAAGGACATGGTTTGGCAACCTATGGAAATCATAATAGAGTATCTGTTAATGTACGGTTTTCAGCAAACTCACCAAGCAAGCTTGGCAAAGAGGCAAAACCTCCAGGGCTGGTGAGTTGTTTACATTTAGTAATGAGGGATGTCACTTCTAAAATTGTACAAACTGGACCTTGTATTTTTTGTAAAAGCACTAAAAACTTTCTAAATCTCATTGACAGTTTGGAAGGTAAGTCCTAACAGCAAAATAAATATTTTTCACCTAAAACTTCTATTATTTCTTATGTCCCAAAGTTTTTGTATTTCTTGTCCTGTCAAATATTAAGAAATGCTATTTTTTTCAAGTTCACAAGTATTTAGTACTAAATGCAGTTAAATAGGAAATAAGTTTAAAATAAAATCTGTAATTATATAAGAAATCATGCTTTCAAATTAAAAAATATTGTGCATGCATTTGTGTATGTGTGTGCGTGTATGTCTTCAACCATGGAATGAGCAAATAATGTTGCATGTGAGGCATTTTTACAGTAAGAGCTTTCTCACATACCTTTCTTCTCATCAAAATCAACACTCCTATATTGTGTGCATGTGCATGGTTTTTGGACAGTTACTAGAAAATAATCAGATAATGCCAATAAGGAAAATATTTAGTGAGTATTAATCGCTGATTATGACATAATGATTTTTAAGAATCTTGGAAATAAAAAAATAACAACGTAAAAGTACATCCTAGTGGTAGAATTTCAAATATCATGGCATACTGGAGGAAATTCTATCTTTGGTGTCCTTCCTCTGTCAGTGACACCTGTCAAAGCTTCAAGTTTCCTAGTGCTCCAAAGATTTCCCTTCATTACAAAAGGATATTGAATTAGTAAAGATGGGCATTATCAAATAAGTAGATACTTAGTCCACCTATCTTAGTAGTAAATCTCCTAGCAGATTCTAAGGCAAAGACGTAGTCCGTCAACCACAATGACCCAGGGCTTTCAGCATTTGTAGATGACATACTGGATAAGGAAATCTCCCAAGCTGCTGTTCAGAAGTTGAAATGTTGGGTAATATTTAACAATCTCCCCACCCCCGCAAAAGGGTTTAAATACATAGTCTAGATTGAAACCAAAAGAGGGAAATTCTCAGATACCAGACATGCTGAGTGCCTCAAAATAAGAATGCTAAGTTGGAGTCAATGCCAAGAGGCTTAAGGGAAACGAGGAGTAAGTTATCGATTAATGGCTAAGGACTTGGATTACATGGGGAAGGGACACTAGACCACGGAATCCTGGGAGCAGGGACCTGTAACTAAGCTTCCTGCATAAAGCTAGAAGTCAAGTAATACTGTTTCATAAATGAAATGGAAACAAGGAATTCCTGCAATAACTAGAAGGAAGTTTGCTATTTACCCACTGCTGTGTGTTGAAATATAACCAACCACAAGAAATTGAAAACCTAAGCCTAACAGAGTTCAAGGATAGAGGTCTGAATTCATGTGATACAGAAGGTACTAAATCTTCAAACTGAGAAATTAACATAAAAAATTTACCAGAGATCAGCGCAAATAGGACTGTTCTGGGCTGAACCCCATGGAAGAAGAGTTTATAAGTGAAAAAAAATGACCACCTCTCTGAATAAATTAACCATATAAGAATGAGTTGACAAACAAATGAAAGATTTATATAATACATTGGTAATGGAGAAAATGAAACAATTTTAAAGGGACTTCCAAGTATTTACAATGCTCAGAAAGAAAGAAAGCTGTATGACAAAAAACAGGGTGGTATAAAAAAGAAGAGGAAGACTTGAAACATAACAGAAAATCTAGAAATAAAAACAAACAGTTATCATAATTTCTAAAGTTCGAAAGGGCAAATTTAATGGTAGAGTAATATAATTAGATTAAGTGAATTAGAAAGAAATCCAGGAGAATCATGCAAAATCCTTCACAGAGGAATAAGTAAATGAAAAAATATAAAAGAGAATTTAAGATATAAGGCAAAAAGAATGAAAGAGCTCACTGCATTTAAAGAGAGTAGAGAAGCAATATTCAAAGTAATAATGCATGGGAATATCTTAGCATATAAGAAATGTGTACATCTCCAAATTAAAAGATTTCGTCAAGTTTTTGGCCAGAAAAAATGGAAGTCCCCATTGTAGTGGCATGGCAAAAGATAATAAGGTGATCTTTTAACATATCAATGTCAAAAAGAGAAAATCTCAAAAGCCACCAGAAAGAAAAGATATATTGCCTGCAAAGAAACAAACTGATAGCAGACTATTCATCAACGACTATTGTAAGAAAACAATGGGAAAAAATCCTTAAAGGGCCAAGAGAAAATAATTGTCATCTCCAAATTCCAGACACAACTAAATTATCACTCAAGTGAAAGTGAAATAAACAAGATAAATGGAATTAGAAAGATTATGTAATTTTCCCATGGAAA
Source organism: Leopardus geoffroyi (assembly GCF_018350155.1). Taxonomy (NCBI): domain Eukaryota; kingdom Metazoa; phylum Chordata; class Mammalia; order Carnivora; family Felidae; genus Leopardus; species Leopardus geoffroyi. The sequence goes on from NC_059326.1 coordinate 105,202,483, forward strand.
GAACTTCTCAAGTTCCACATCAAGAAGAAAACTAAATCAAGAAAGCAGTAGCTGAATGAAAACATGAATGGTGAGCTGAGCAAAGAAACAGACAGATTTTGGCATATACAATTTAGTACTGACTGTTGAAAAATTTTTTTTTAATGCTTTTTTATTTATTTTCAGAGAGAGGGAGTGGAGAAGGGGCAGAGACAAAGGAAGAGAGAGAATTCCAAGTAGGCTCCAAACTTAGTGCAGATCCCAACATGGGGCTTGATCTCATGATCCTGAGATCATGACCTGAGCTGAAATCAAGAGTCAGATGCTTAACCAACTGAGCCACCCAGACACCTCTAAAAATGTTTTTCAATAGACTAATTTAGAGAGCTTTAACAGCAAGCTACTACTCCTTTTTATACCCCCCCCCCCAGAATGGCTAAAATTAAAGAGATCAACATCAAGTATTGACCAAAAATAAAAAGTAACTAAGACTCTTAAACACTCCTGTAGGCAAGTAAATTAAAACCATCACTTTGAAAACTGAACTTAAGCATTCCTTGTGACCCAGCAAATCCATTGTGCTAGAATATATCAAGAGAAGGAATTTTAACCAGAAGGAATGTCCTAGAATGTTCACAGAAGCTCTATTTATAATATCCCTACTGGAACTTCGCAAAAACACATAACAGGATACTGGATAAATAATTTCTATATCCATATGATGGAATATTAAACAGTAGTAAGAATGAACAAAAATATAGCCAGCATGCAACAATACCCAAGAGCCTCACAAATATAATGCTGAGCAAAAGAAGTCAGACACAAAAACATACATCCTGTGTGATTACATTTAGTCAAATGTAAAATCAGGCAAAATCAACTTCTGATATTAGTTCAGACAGTAGTTCTACTTGAAGGAAGAAATATCTGAAAGAGGGTATGAGGGGGGCTTCTAGAATAATGGAGATATTCTACAATTCAGGCTGGAGTCCAATGAGTTGCACAGTTGCACTCAGTTTGTGAAACCACTAGGCAACATACTAATAAAATACATACTTTTCTTCCACACAGTTTTCCGCAATAAAAAAAAAAAATGATAGGAGCTCTTACAGATTACTTACTTATTGCAAATGGGGAAAAAAGACATTTACAATAATGCTATATCTAGAAAACACCACTTTGGCCAAGTACGTGATCCAGCCTAGCAATATGAATAATTGGACTATATGTTATTATGTGCCTCCTGATAGAAAATACAAAACTTTATGTATATAAATGCTTATATACAAATGCTTAATCTAATCATGAGGAAAAATAAATGAGTCCTGTCTGACATTATACAAGCCAATTATCTCAAACTCTTGAAAAATGTCAAGATTATGAAAGAAAATAAAACAGGGACTGCTCCAGATTAAAGCAAACTAAAGAAATATGACAGGGCACCTGGGTGGCTCAGTTGGTTAAGCATCAGACACCTGATTTTGGCTCAGGTCATGATCTTATGGTTGTTGAGATCAAGCCCCGCATCGTGCTCTGCACTGATGGCATGGAGTCTGCTTGGGATTCATTCTCTCTCTCTCTCTCTCTCTCTCTCTCTCTCTCTCTCTCCCTCCCTCCCTCCCTCCCTCCCTCTTTCTCTCTCCCTCTCTTGCTGCCCCTCCCACATGCTCACAAGTGCTTTCTCTCAAAATAAACCAACATTAAAAACAAGGAAATATGACAACAAAATCCAGGGTATGATCCTTGGAATGATGCTGGGTTTAGAAAAGAAAATGTTATAATGGCTATTTCCAGAGCCATGGGAGAAATTAGAATATGGACTGGATAGTGGATGATATTCCTACATCGCTATGAATTTCCTGGATGTGAGGGCAGCTTTGTGATCATACAGAAGAAGGTTGTTTTCTGAGGAGATGCTTGCTGAAGTTTGTGTGAGGAGTATTCCATGATGTGAGCAACATACTTGAGAGAGAAAGTCTAGGTGGCAAAATGCTAACTTCTGAATCTACGTGAAGAGTATATGGTGGTTATGGTACTTTTCTTTGAACTTTTCTGCAGGTTTGACATCGGTCAAAATAAAAAGTTGGGGACGTAGTGAACCAAGATGTACTATCATTTTATACAATCTGAACACGAAAGGTTGTAGGCGCTGGGGTGAGATTTGGGTTCGAGAATCCTAATGTGCTCCTAACATTTGGAATGTGACATAAAGAAAGCAATAGACTTTGTTACCTTAGGTAAATGTGTTTTAAAAAATAAGAGTTAAAAGGAAAATAGAGGAACTGATGAACTAGTAATAAGACAAAAAAAATGAGAGATAAGAGATAATCTCATGAGAGAATTCTGAGAAGAAAAAAAAAGAGGGTGAAAAAAGAAATAAACTCAACCAATCCAGCATAAGGCCTGAAATGACAACAGGAAAAAAGAGAAGCAAAGACCTGAAGGGAAAATAGGAAAAAAGAGAAGCAAAGATAAAGTAGTAGAAAATATCAACTAAGATGAGAGAAACAAGTCCAAATATAAATCACAATAAATGGCAAACATATTAACGTCAGTACGAAATGTCAGAGATGAACAGACTGGATTAAAAAATATAGAACCCAGCTCTGTACAGCTCACCTGATACACACTTAAAGCAAAATAGCATTGAATAAGTAAATATAAAGATATATATAAAGAAATACTAGGCAAAGATAAAACCACAAACCGTAACTGGATAATAGTAATAATGAGAAGAAACAAAGTGGAACTTAAGGCAGAAAGTTTTGATACTGAAAGAAAAAGACAGTGCATAATGGTAAACCATCTTCCAAGAAGATTTTAACACCCAATGAACACGAACAGTCTTTCACTGTGACCGAGAGAGAAAGAGAGAGAGAGAGAGAGAGAGAGAGAGAATATGAATGTGTATACTGATAGAATTACAAAGAAAAAGAGATAAATTCACTATTACAGCTGGGTATTTCAATACATTTCTTTCAGAAACAATGGGTAAATCAGAAAAAAATGTTAGAAAGAGTACAAAACATTTCAAAAATATGACTGACACACTTTTTCTTTCTTTTTCTTTTTTAATGTTTATTTTTATTTTCGAGAGACAGAGAAAGACAGAGCCCAAGCAGGGGATGGGTAGAGAGAGAGGGAGACACAGAATCTGAAGCAGGCTCCAAGCTCTGAGCTGTCAGCATAGAGCCTTATGGGCTCAAACCCACCAACCATGAGATCCTGACCTGAGCTGAAGTCGGATGCTTAACCAACTGAGCCACCCAGGCGCCCCGACACACTTTTTCTAATATGTAGAACTCTGCATCTATAAATTAGCAAAAGTATATTATTTCAAACATGCACAAAACATTTTGAAAAAGTGGCTAATGTTCCAATGATTCAGTTATCATGTAGGCTATGATCTCACTGAAATGGAATTAAATTCAAATATATTAATAAAAAAAGTTAAAAACACATTTGAAAACTAACCATACACACACATGCACATTGACATCACACACTCACTTCCTCCTCATCAACATAGGAGATTAAAATAAATCACAGAACACACAAAACACTTAGAAAATTATTAATGTAAGAAAAGTATACTTAACAACCCAAGAATATAACTTAAAGTGATATTTAGAAGGAAAATCACAACTTTAACTCTTTATTTCTTAAAAACTAAAAATAATATCAGTTAACTTTTAATATCAAAATGCTAGGTAAAGAATAAAATTGTAAATTCCAGTAAAGAGAAGGAATCAAATAAAAAATAGAAAAAAATATGAACTCCTACATGTCAATTTTTTCTTAAAGAAAAAGACAACAAAATCAGCAAAGATATGAAAAAAATTACAAGTAAAACTGAATGGCCAATAAATATATGAAAATATCTTTAATCTCACTAGTAATTAGGAAAATAAAAATTAATACAATAAGATACAATTTCATACTCATGTGATTGGATAAAATAGAAAAAGCATCAGATATTGGAGAGGTTGTGACAAACCCAACATCTCACAAAATGCTGGCAAGAGTTTACATTGGTGTATTCATGCTAGAAGCATCAGGCAATACCTAATACAGATGAAAATGCCTATGTCCAAATCCCTCCCATTACACTTCCAGGTATATTTCTTTAAAAAAAAAAAAAAAGTTTATTTATTTATTTTGAGGTGGGTAGGGGCAGAGAGGGAGAGTGAGAAGAGGGCAGAGAGAGAAGGAGAGAGAATCCCAAGCAGACTCCATGCCTAGTGCAGAGCCCTATGGGGGCTCTATCTCATGCCTGACTGTAAGATCATGACCTGAATAGGTATCAAGAGTCAGATGCATAACTGAGCCACCCAAGTGGCTCCTCCGGGTATATTCCTTTTTTTTTTTTTTTTTAATTTTTAAATTTTTATTTATTTTTGATAGAGACAGGGCACAAGTTGGGGAGGGGCAGAGAGAGAAGGAAACCCAGAATCCGAAGCAGGCTCCAGGCTCCCAGCTGTCAGCACAGAGTCGAATGTGGGGCTCAAACTCACAAACCATCAGATCATGACCTGAGCCGAACTCGGAGGCTTAACCGACTGAGCCACCCAGGCGCCCCCTCCGGATATATTTCTTAAAGAATCTCTTGCACCAGGAAAATCACTGAAAATATAGGAGATTCACAAAGATAGAGCTATACATATGCTTTTACAGATAGGATCACAGCATTAATGTGGAATTTAAAAAAACACATAAAACAGTGGCATAAAAATGCTTACAGTAAAAGTACATGTAAAAGAATAAAGTAACACAATAAAAAAATTTTAATCTGAAAGAATCACTTAGATATTCCAAGTAGTAGGTGCATCTGGGGAAAACAGGAATTTGGAACATATAACTAGGGGGTTGGAACATGGTAGATTTCAAACTTGTTGGTAATATTCATAAATGATACATCCATCTTGATGGTAATTTATATTGCCTCTGAACCAAATCACAAAAAACCAAGCTACATATTTATGTCTTGTTCATATCTAGCTGAACACCAAAGCCAAGCCAGGCCAAGGCTGGGGTTCCAAGCCAAGCCAGGGTTCTTCAGAGTCTAGGCATCTTTGAATTATCTTGGACACCACATGTGTTATCTCAAATGTGCCAGCATGTTCTGTCCAAACCCCAAGCCACTGTGGGCCCTCTTAGGGCTTGAACCTTCTGACTGCTGAAATGGAGGCCAAATAGCTACCCTTTTCAAGCGATGATTCTCAATCAGACAAAGAAAGGGGTTATTCTGCAGGCAGATAGAATTTGAGGGAAAGATTTAATTATGGCTTCATTAAAAGGCTTGCCCTTGGGGCGCCTGGGTGGCGCAGTCGGTTAAGCGGCCGACTTCAGCCAGGTCACGATCTCGCGGTCCGGGAGTTCGAGCCCCGCGTCAGGCTCTGGGCTGATGGCTCAGAGCCTGGAGCCTGTTTCCGATTCTGTGTCTCCCTCTCTCTCTGCCCCTCCCCCGTTCATGCTCTGTCTCTCTCTGTACCAAAAATAAATAAAAACATTGAAAAAAAAAATTAAAAAAAAAAAAAAAAGGCTTGCCCTTTTCTTTTTATTTTATTTATTCTTTATTTTCATTTTTTTTTAATGAAATTTATTGTCAAATTGGTTTCCATACAACACCCAGTGCTCATCCCAACAGGTGTCCTCCTCAATACCCATCACCCACCCTCCCCTCCCTCCCACACCCCATCTACCCTCAGTTTGTTCTCAGTTTTTTTTTTTTTTTTTTTCAACGTTTATTTATTTTTGGGACAGAGAGAGACAGAGCATGAACGGGGGAGGGGCAGAGAGAGGGAGACACAGAATCGGAAACAGGCTCCAGGCTCTGAGCCATCAGCCCAGAGCCCGACGCGGGGCTCGAACTCACGGACCGCGAGATCGTGACCTGGCTGAAGTCGGACGCTTAACCGACTGCGCCACCCAGGCGCCCCTTGTTCTCAGTTTTTAAGAGTCTCGGATGGTTTGGCTCCCTCCCTCTCTAACCTTTTTTTTTTTTTCCTTCCCCTCCCCCATGGGCTTCTGTTAAGTTTCTCATGATCCACATAAGAGTGAAACATATGGTACCTGTCTTTCTCTGTAAGCTCTGCCCTTTTCTTAAGAGATAATCTTATCCTTCGGTTGTTCCTTCTCTGCCCCCACCCCCTGTACTTCTTAGTGAGAAAATATGGCTTGGAGCAAAATTCCAGTGTCAACATTCTCATCTGTCCCTTCTTTATCGTTGCACATTCCTGCCTTGTTCTCTTTCACTGATAAATTGGTAGTAGATGATTCAGCTAATTAATTCTCCCATAGCACCTAATTTATCCCTGGACTCTAGAACTTTTATTATTTGGATTATTTCATTAAAATTGTATTTTGTTAAAGTGGTCATCTCTTTCAAAATGATTTAAGCTTCTAATTCACTGTCCTAGAATCCAATATTATGCACATTAGGTGTTCAATAAATACATAATGATTTGAGATTCTTTGATTTATTTCTTCTGGTCTCTGTTTATACTACATTATAAATACAGAATAGCAAGCTGTTGGAGGGCAGCGATATTATCTTCTTTGTACTCTGCTCCCACATTTTACTATTCCTTATCTACAGAGAGCAATTGCTTCATATTGCTTGAATGATTGCTTAGGCAGAAGAGCATTTTTATTTTTTTTCTCCACCAAAGCAAAGCTCTCTATCTACGGGCCTTCAGAGAGTTCTGGTGCTTAAAACCAGTACGTTTTTTTTGCAGATGATCTATTGTTTGTACTCCTAAAATTAATAAACCTGTTTTAAAAAGCTGATATTTGGGGCGCCTGGGTGGCGCAGTCGGTTAAGCGTCCGACTTCAGCCAGGTCACGATCTCGCGGTCGTGAGTTCGAGCCCCGCGTCGGGCTCTGGGCTGATGGCTCAGAGCCTGGAGCCTGTTTCCGATTCTGTGTCTCCCTCTCTCTCTGCCCCTCCCCCGTTCATGCTCTGTCTCTCTCTGTCCCAAAAATAAATAAACGTTGAGAAAAAAAAATTAAAAAAAAAAAAAAAAAGCTGATATTTTAGCCATGTAAGATCAAATCACTATACTTAGCTATATAATAGTGTTAGGATAAAACTGTGTAAAAACAAATTGAATTCTTTGTCAGGAAATGTCTTAATTTCCAACCAAGATAGAGACCTTGAAAGTGTCTTCTGTGGCTCAATCGGTTAAGCATCTAGCTCTTGATTTCTGCTCAGGTCATGATCTCACAGTTTGTGAGATTGACCCCATGTGGGCTCTTCACTGTTCGCACAGAACCCGCTTGGGATCCTCTCTCTCTCTCTCTCTGTCTCTCTGTCTCTCTCACTCTCTGCCCTCCCCTGCCCATGCACAAGTGCTTTCTCTCTTTCTCTCTCTCAAAACAAACATTATTTTAGATAGAAAGTGTCTCTTCTGTCACAAACCAAAAAACTTACATGTATTTTAATATGCAGTCAAAATTAAGATAAAATTAATTAGAAACCAAGAAATGGAAATCACCGTAACAAAAAAATGAAACTTTAATGTCAGCGAACTATTACACTGCTCAAACTTTATAAACCATACAAACATGTTCCCTTTTGTAACCACAGCATCTTTGCCCGCAAGGATTTCAAATTGAAAAGCAATACAAAATCATTAGCACAATAATTTTTTCAAGGGATCCACTGTTTTGTGCAAACAACTCCCTCTCCTGGGTAGAGTCAAACAATCCCAACCCTGAGGGTCAGCAGCTAATTGCTTGAGTCTCCAGTGCAAGTAAAACAGCTGTGAGCGTCTTGAACCCATAAAAACATCATCATCTAATGAGTGAAGAAAATGTGATTGCATAATAATAAAGTGCAGGTAAATGTGTTGTTCAGCATCCCAGTAGCCTAAAGGAGCCCAAGTACGATTTTCTTTCACAAAGCAGAGAAAAGCAGATTTTAAATTACGGGTGAACTTGCGATAAAAAATTTAAAACTACATAGTTCCAAAACATTTTCGCTCTCCAGCCAGTCTACCAGCTGTCTCAATAAGCATCTGCAACTTGAAAGCAGAGATTATAAGTAGTGATCATGCCTTTAAATCCTCTTTAAGCTAACAGACATAATAAAACAAATAAAAAAAATCATACATGCACACAAAACCTTACTTCTTTTTATTTGGTCCTATGATCCCTATCAGGTATACATACACCCCCAAATCATTCCACAGGAAATTCAGAGGGATTTCCAAATAGGTGGTACACTTACTTAAATTAAAATATTAAAGAGAAAATTCAGATAACACCTTGGATTATGGAGCTTCTGAACAAATCTTTCTCCCCTTATTAGAATGTAAATACCTTGCGCATAGGGATTACACTTTTGTTTGTGTTGAAGAGTCACCTTGGAAAATGGCATACGCATTGCAAAACAAATTCATTATTTGATACTGAAGAAGAAGAATTAGGCCAGAATCCCTACTGAGGCTTCTGAAATGTGAACTCTAGAAAGCATTTCGTACACAAATTCATGTTATCTGACTGTCACCCCGACTTCGGGAAGCAACTCCATTCACTCTTCTGGTTCATCTCTCTGATACCTAACACACTCTCAAACTTCGCCTCACATGACAGCCTCTGGGAAAGAAGTATCTGTACTTGTTAGTCCACAGGCCACCTAGCACAGGGTCACACACAGAGGTGACATGTAACAAATGTTGACGAGAAAAGAATAGTTAGAGATAATGCAGTGCTTTCCTTTCATTTAGAGGAATTTAGGGCTAGTTAACTGCGTACAGATCATTCAGTTGAAAAATAAAAGTTGTTACTGAAGACTTTCAATTAGGGATACTGAGAAAATACCGGAGTCTTCAAGAGACATTAATTTTCAAGATACACTGTAATCACGGGAGTAAACGTGAATGTACCCAGGAAATAAAAGCCACAATTGAAGTGGTTATTTTCTGAAGGTGGGACTATGTACAAAATGTCTTTCTGGGGATTAGTGGATGTGCTGGCAGGAAGGCTCAGTCCTCCCGTGGGCCTTTTAACACCTCTCTTTGTTCATTTCACTATGACCTTTCTCAAGACCAAGCTTGGCTATGATGATTTATTGCTGATTTTCCTTCTCTCTTGTCAGTACTGAGAAGAGGGAAAAAGGAAATGAGGCTAAGAAAATGAAGAACCCTAAAAATATTTACAGCAGACTGCCTAGTCACTAGTTCCCATATCTAGTTTCTAGAACCCAACGCTGTAAAAGCAGTGTCATTTGTAGCCTCCACCTCAGGGATACGACCAGAACTTGGATAGAGCAAAGACCCTTTTGCTATGGTAACTCAACCTCAAACACACTGACCACCTGGGCATTTTCTAGTACTGATGAAGTCCCCTCCCAAAGAGGCCAAACAATGCCAGGTAGTAGCTCTACAAGAAGCCACCGGTGTTCTCTTTAGGGAAATGTTTCCCACTGAGCTCTGGTGTTTTCAGATACTTCAGGCTCCCGTCTCTTCTTCCGTATAGAAGGCAGATATCCTTCCTTAATTCTACTGATAAGCTAAGGATAACATGATAACTTAACAGGAAGTGTCAACAGTTCTTGAAACCCTAGGGCAATAATAAGGCTGCCCACCACATGTATTACAGTGCAACTTGGCAACAATATAAGTGTTCAATTATAGTACAACCGTACAATAGTAAGATAGATGGCCAAAGCCATGTGCTCATTGGACATGTAATAACATGCTCACCATGTAATGCTCACCATATAATGCTAAATGAAAAGAGAGGGACACAAAATTGCATCGCTGGTATGTTACCAATGCTATATATAAAAAAACAAAAGCCAGAGAGATATACACCAGAGTTGGCAATAGCACTATCTTAGTAGGATTCAAGGCGATTTGTAGTTCTTCCTTAAATTTCTGCTTTTTAAATGTTTACAATGAATGTATGCTCATTTTTAAATCACAAAATGAAAATAATCACTGGTTTATAACATTATACATTTGAATCTGATTATGAAAAGGAAATTAGAGAGAAAAGAAAAAAAAAACAACAAAGGATCACCGCCCTAGTTACAGAGAAGTGGTCAAGAGATTGGGCTCTGCGGTAACACCCTACAGCTTCATTGCCTTAGATTAACTTCCCTGAATTTGTGTTTCCTTGTCAGTTGAATGAGGATACTATATTTCACCAAATTTAAGATTCCATGGATTCTGAGACACATACATCACCATTTTATGTGTCAATATTAGGTTTTAAAATTCTGCCAATACTCCATTTTTAAGGCATACTCCTATTTAGGAAATTTCAAGTAGTTGGGCGAGCATCCGACTCTTGATTTCAGCTCAGGTCATGATCCCAGGGTTGTGGAATCAAGCCCCATGTCAGGCTGAGCGTGGACAGCCTGTCTGGCTGTCTGTCTGTCTGTCTCTCCCTCCCTCTGCCCCTCTCCTCCACTTGTGCTCTCTCTCTCTAAAAAAAGAAAGAAAGAAAAGAAAAGAGTGTGAAACAAATGTGTTAGAGCACCGATGAAAGTCGTATTTGTACCTACTCCCTATACCTTTGTTAGGATTGAATACCATCTACATAAAGTTCTTTAAAAAAGTCAACGACACTTAATAAATGCTTAACAAATGTAAGCCATTATGGCAGACTCACTTAAGATAGCCAAGACAGACCCTGAGAGGGAAGGCAGAGATTTTAGTTTGAGAGGTCTGAGGATGGCAAGTACACTGACATGGAGAAAAGGGTGCAGGTAGCTGAACACTAGGGGAGAATGACCCTAGTCATGAAGACTGGAAGCCAGGTGCCTTACTGTTGCTTAAGTAGGTGTGAAAGCCACCAGTAAAAGGAGAGCCATTGTTTTAGAAAGCAATATTACATAGGGTCCTAAAACTTGAATCTCTCAAATAACTGTGTAAGAAGTTGAGGTTTGAAGAGAGAAAAGGGGGATGAGGAAGAGGCAGAAAATTTGAGGTTGATTGGCTTTAAGTACTGCAGTCATCAAATTGTTTTATTCATCCCTAATATTTATTAAGTCACCACAGGACACAGAGAGCCTTGCAGTTGCATGGGTGTAGTGGACAGAAAGCCACAAGAAAAAAGTATGTTCGTGGTCTCTATTCCTAGAGACCTTCCAAACAAATGAACAAAATTAAACTATGCATGTAGGAATACTTGGAATTTACATGCCTAGCTGTGTATATTACAGTAGTACTGAATAAAGACAAATGCAAAAACGGAGATAGGCTGAAAATAAGTTTTTATTAAATTGTCACACATTTCTGGAGCAACAAAGCTCTAGTAAATTAATGCTTTTCTTCAAATATTTCTTAAAAGAACCTATAGTGACTTAACGTAAAGAGCATTCATAATGATCTTGGCCTAAGAGCAAGAGTAACAAAAGAGAATTATTAAACACATTAAACACCAATATGTTTCATCATTTTGGTCACTTGAAGGATAAACCTATTTGTTTTTATTTACTCACATATAAAGTACTTAGCAAATATTTACCATGCAAATGCTTAAGTTACATGAGTGCAAAAGTGCAGGCAAGAGCTACTGCCAGGAAAGAAAGAATGTTGACCAAGTGGGAGAAATCTGGCAGAATGAGTCAACCAGAACCCTGACCACTGAACCTTTTCAGGTTTTGTATAGAAACAAGGCCTGGCCTGGAAACGGTCCAGAAAAATGAAATACTCTGTGGTGCCAGGAATCATATCGAGGTCAAACAAAGGGAAAAACGAACTGCTGATAGAAAGATATTCCTTCAGTTTTTATGTGCATTTAGCAGCCACGTGAGTTTTAGAGTGCTGAACAGCAGCTATAGTGGGATCCATAACAAACTTCAAGCTTGGGGTGAATTTTGAGGCTCAAGAGATCCAAACACATCATTTTGGTATATGTTACCATTTGGGAAGAGCTAAGCCCTTACATCTATCCTCCAAGTTCCCAAAGAGCATGATTTCTTCTTTTCAGAAGGAGAAAGATTCATCGAAGTACATCAGATGGGGTCAATGGGAATGACTAGTATTCAACACTTTGTATGGCTATTGATCCCAAAAGGGTAATGTTTAAATCAAGTATTTGTGCTTGGCTTTTTTTTTCTTTTTTCCTTTTTTTCTCTTTTTAGAACAATCTTGAGGGTCTTCATAAAATGAGAGATTTTTGCAAATCTGAGAGTGAAAGGGGCTTCACCCATCTTCTAGTCTTACATTGTTCCCTGTGATTCTCCTAGAGGGAGAAAGGCATGTTGAGGTCATGGAGGTGGGAGGCCACTGTGGGTCATGCTGAGCTGCTTCTTAAGGTATATTCTCACCCTCCTCCCTCGACTGCACTGTCTGACAACAAAAAGAGTTGTCCAACCTGTATGTGGGTGACTCCCACTCTCAATTAGCAATACAAGCCTCGTAGTGGGTCACTGCCCCCACTGGGTGATCAGTAAGCATGACTTTGTGTGGGCAGTTTCAACCTTTGGACCAGAGGATGCAAACTCATTATTTCTACAGTGCCTAGGCCGGTTGTACAAATGAGCTCAGTGAAGTCATGGTTAAAAATTCAATCGGGCAAGGGCAATGACAAACATTAACTAACACGTGGCCTCAATGGAGAAGATGAAGAGGCTGAAGGAGGCTGTGGTGGCTGGGAGAGGGCAGGCTCCATTTTAAAGGGGCAGCCACCCCTTGGCTCTTCCTGGTTGCTGCCTGAGGAGTGTGCACCTGTTGTGGGCTCCTCTGAATTCTCAACTGATGCCAGCTTCCAGGGCATGCAACCTGTGCGGTCACCCCGGGCCTGCTCTTAGAAGGGCCCACACCTGCTTTCACACTCTGTTTGTTCCGGTCATGAATTTCGTAGTAATTTTTGAATAAGAGTGTGTTCTTATTCTTTTGAATAAGAATTTTCCTTTTGCTCTGGATTTCCAAAATGATGTAGCATGTCCTGTTTCCAAGAAAATCAGTGTGTGCATCTATAGTTTTCTATAATACATTCCAGTATTTAAACACTGGCAACTGAAATTTCAAAATGTAGTGAACGGTACACATTTGCAAACTAACTGCTCCTAGGAGTGGGCAACAGACTTTAATCCTGTAGATCCTCACCTCAGGGATTATCCTAGACTTTTAGCACTTGCAGCTGTGAGATCTTTGATGCAACCTGGTCAATCCCCTTATCCTCCGGATGATGGAACAGTCACAAGGACTGAAAATAGAAACACAGGTTGTCATATAGAACACCCATTCTACTAGGTCTCTTGGGAGCTTTTCCTGGACATACTTCCCATACTCAAGGAATGTGAGTTTTCTGGCATCTGTAAGAGTGTATACTTTCTGCTTTGGAAGTTCGGTTTCTTGGATGGTGGATCTGCCAAGAAAGTTTGTTTCATCTTTGGGTGACTTATACTTTTTCCTAAGTGATTTTAAGCCACCATCAATTTTATTATGATTTACATACTCATTTTTCCAAGTAATACCTCTTGACTTAGCCAAGTCAAGTCCAAGTCCTAGTCTGTATACTTCTAGGACCCAGTCTACTGCAGGATGAACACCACCAGATCCTACCCAAAGGCTGCAGACTTTTATGTGGGCAATTTCTTGTTTTCCTCTTTTTTTTTTCATGCCACCGGTTTCGGTAACACTCTATGTGATGTAAGAGGCAGGGAAAATAGCATGCGAAAATGTATAATCATTTTCCACCATGACGTTTAATCTCCGTTATCATCAGTACATTAGAAAAGAATGCATTCCTAGGTTGCCAGACAGTAAAGAGACTGACTATTTTTAGGAATTTTCGTTGTGTGTGGATCTAGACTTATTTTTTAAGAATGTGAAATAAACAACGTCCTCTCTTTTCAAGAGTTCCCCAGTTTCTATTTCTTTGCTTTCATGCCCCCATTTCTAGATCTTTCTCCCTGTCCTGTTCTGTGTTGTTCTACGGCCTACAAGAACTCTGGTGAACTATTAGTAATTGCATATGTACTTGGACAGATCCTGCAAAAGGCAATGATTACATTTCTAATAGTGAAATTTTATATCTGAAGCCACTAGCATAACCAGGTCATCCCTGTATACCTCAAAGTCTTATTTTCAAAACAGATTAAACAACTTAATGGAGTAGTAGAAATTTAAAGGTTGTGGTGGATAAGAAAGGTGTTTTTAGGAAAAGGTGTCACAGACTACCAAGCAAACTCTCAAAAAGAAGCAACCTGTGCTTTAAATATAATGGAGGCCTAGTCCCAGCCAGATTAAGGGCTTGATTTAATTTAAGCAGGTGTTGTTTTTGTTTTTTGGTGAGGGGGTTGTTTTGTTTTATTTTTTGGTATGTTCACCCTACCCTGTAAGGGTGTCTGTTCTTCCCCAGGTCATTCTAAGCAAGCCAGTGGATTTTTTATGCCCAGTGCTAGACTGGATTTCCTTCTTACAGAGACAAAGGTTGGGGAGGAAAGGCTGTGTGGCAGACAAGTGAGATGTTTGGGAACACAGCAGGATGTGGATGGCGTGGCTACTCTTTGTGCATTCATGGTGGCAGACTGCCGGGCCACCAGGCCAACAGTGCCCTATGTTTGCTCCTTTGTTGTTTCGTACCATGCAGTGCCAGCAATATTCTGCCAGCTGATACCGTCAGCAGGTGCCCCTAAAATACCAAGTAGGCCTGGGAAGGCAGGAGGAAGTAATGTTTGCGGTCACATAGGGCCTTGTGCCATCATTTCACAGGGCATTGGCTTTTGTTATTTGTTTATTATTTTTAAACCAAAGGGTGCCACCCTATTCTTTGTGGTTCTTTGAAGACAGCAAGATTCCACTGCTTTTCTCTGTTCTTAAGGGTTATGTGTAGAAGGTAAATAACCCCAAGATACTAAGAAGGAGCTGGACTGACTTGAAAAGACCACTTTTGGAATAAAACAAGTGAACGTCAACATCCAAGCAAAGCAGAAAAGAAGAAGTTTTCACTTTAAGGAATAGCCACTATCTTCGCTATGGCACCTGTCTAGGACCTCTTGGTGTAGCAAGTGTGTTATTCCTCAGGGAAGCGTGGTGTTCGCACACAGATCGTAAGAAAGATTGCATTCAGCATCCGGCTGCGATAAGGAGATGGAAGTCATTGTGTATACGACCAGCAGACTCTTCCTATCTACCTACATGTTTCAGCCTTGTTCTGTTGGTGAAAAACACCACAGTGCAAGATAAGAGCATCCTGTGGGCTTATCTGTGACCTCTACTAGAGAGGTAATCGCTTGAGGTTGAAAGCAATTTTAACCATCCACAGTTTACTTCAAAATACTTACTTCAAAATACTGGGTCTATGGAATGGAGTCAATTTTCAGTCAAAACCTGCTATCAAAGGATAGTCTCCCTCACCCCATTTGAATTTCATCAAATGAACAGTTCAGAGAGAAGAAATGGTTTAGATCAAAGAACGCAATGGAGTATTTGGGACAACTTACCCAATGTAAATTGTCCCCAAGGAAGAACGATGTTCTTGTATACTTTATATGGAACAAGCTTGTTAACTTAGAATCTCGTCATTTCTTTTAATCGGAAAGTAACCAGGGATATTTAATTTCATTCAATCAGTCAAACATATCTTCATGTACTCAACACCTGTGGATGGGTCATGGATTGTGGAACCATTCTGGAGAGGGTTGAGGACTGAGTGGGAGATGTCAAGTACAAACAGTAAGTGTGGGCCTGTCAAGAAATTTGATTGTGGAAGAAAATAGAAGGTGACAGGTGGAGGGAGAAGTGGAATGAATAAGATCGTTCATTTGTTAATTTGTTTTTAAGAAAGGGAAATACTATCCATATTTATAGCTGTTAAGGATGACCCTACAGAGGTATTGTCTGAAGATGTGGGAGAAGGAGCATGGGAGACAGCAAGAGTCCCTGTGAAGGTGGGAGGAGATGGGATCCAGAGCATATAAAGGCAATAGGAGGGATGAGCTATGTACAGATGGAGGACACCTCTTCCTCTGTGACTGCAAGGTAAGGAGGGAGGGACGGATGCCAAAGCAAGTAACCATGGACTTTGGGACCTGAATTTGAGGCACCTGCTGTCTCAGTTGTTTCCCTAAGTGAGTTTTTTTCTTTTCTCTGTGTAACAGATGAGCAAAGTCATCTGTGGAGAGCGAGAGTAGGTCAATCTGTTTAGGAGATTTGTGACTAGTAATGAGGGCCTAACCTAGCCACTGTTGGAAATGAGAGCAAGCTGCAGAAAGGGCTCTGAAGGATTGTTAGGCTATTTTGAGAACTCACTGATACTAGAAACCAAGACTATGGAGTGTCATTAAAATGCAAGGTGGGGAGGTTCTTCTCCCACAGAACTCAGCAGCACGAATGTTGGTCCCAGAGGGACAAGGACCAAGGAAAGCATGGGATGATGGAGGAAACGTGTGGAGGACACTGAGAAGACAGGTAAAGTGACAGGATATGAAGCCACACTCATCTGAGCTCAGGGAGGTAGGATTTGCAATCATCTGTGCACTCAATCCCCTTACTTAACAAATAAGGAAACTGAGGCTTAGGGAGGTTATGTTTAACCTCTGATTTTCTGAAGATTGTCATCAAATCATTATAATGCATTTCCCAGTTTCCTATATGAACTTTGTAATAAATGAGGATTTCATTGCTGAGTAAAACCGTGGCTTCAAAGACATCAACAGATATGGAGAAGCAGCATGTAACAAAAGGAGATAAAACTATGAATCTTCCTAAACATTTTAATATACAAAAAAATATGCTAAGTCAAGAGGGACATATATGTGGTACACATATTACCTATACAAAAGGCTTCCATGTACCTCCATGTACATAGGGAGTACACTGTGCATCTGAAATTAACATTCTAGCTACTTTCACTAGGATATAGCCTCTGTACAGGCCAAGACTTTGTCTTTTCTACAACGGTATCCCAGAACCTGGAACCGAACCTGGATGAGTAGGCATTCCAATATCTGTTGAATGAGCAAATACATTAAATAAAGCTGAGTCTTCCCCGTGACCTCCTATAGATACCTTCAAGTCAAAATGGGTCTCACTTTGTACTCATTCTCACCTCCCCACACCTCCACCCCCACAAAAGAATCTGCTATTTCTCTGTGTTAGTTATTTCAAATGATGATGTTGCCATCTACCTAGTCAACAAAAGTGACAAAACAGCGAAAGACCAGTGAACCACCCCGTCTGCCATGCCTCATTTCTAGGACTAGCTGGTCCCTATGTCCTGTCAATGTTATCTTGGAAAAAGTTTGATCAACACTTTCCCCTTCCGGCATTCCCACAGTCCTGTTCTGTGCAGGCCTTCATCATTTCTCAATTTGATTATTGCATTTCTCCTATATTTAGGTTCACTGACCCAAATTTTCCCCCCTGCTGGTCCAGTGTTATTTCCAAATAACCATTCACTGACTAAAAATAGGACCCATTATTTTCTACAGAATACATTTCCTTAGTGTGGCCTTTAAGAGTTTTCAAACTCTAACCCGCTGCTACACTTTGGGTTTTGTCTCTTTCCATTTTGCACTTGTGCGGTACAGAATTGAACCATATTTTCATAATTGTATGCCTTTTCTTGTACGGCTTGCTCTGTTGAGAATTCTTTGCCTTCTAATCATAATTATTCTTCACATTTTCCAACCATTATTAATTCATCTTCCAACAAACTTTGTCACTTTAATTTCATGCAGTAACTAATTAGATGTTTTATGGCTGATGGTATTGCTCAAAAAAAAAAAAAAGAAACAACCCTACTTTTAAAAGATATATAACAATAGTAGTCATAAAAGATTAAGAGAAAATGGCAAATCAAAATTAAAATTAATATTTAAACCCAGAATAATGGACATAAAATATTAGCAGATAGGATATTTGACTTTATAATTAGATTTCAATAAGACAAAAAACTCTTTCATACATTTCCTGTTGGCAAAATATACAAGTTTGAATTAAAAAAAAAGGATGGGGTGCCTAGCTGGCTCAGTCAGAAGAGCATGTGACTCTTGATCACACAGTCATGAGTTCGAGCCCCACAATGGGTGCAGAGATTACTTAAATGAAGAAACTCAAACTTAAAAAAAAAAAAAACAAAACAAGATAGGCTAGGAGATGGGCACTCTTAAATAGCTTGCAAGAATGTAAGTTGGTATATGCTTTGAGAAAGGAAAATTAACACCCTTAAAATGTTTTGATGCAGATATCGACTCCGTTTATGAAACTGCCCCTTGATGGGCCCCAAGTGTCTAACTCCTCAATTGTCCCCATGTTTTCCTTATTAGAAATTGAGATTCAGACAGGAATGGGGTCTTAATGGGAATGGTAGGTGCTTCAGTAAATAAATCTTGGTTGTGTGCCGTGGATTTGTTGCTTCTGGACAATGTAGTTTATGATTCAAGAAAAAAAAAAAAAAAGGTAAAAGGCCCATTAAGGGTTCAAGTGAGTAAGTTATCCGCAGCCAGAACATTTGTAGTGGCTGGTCAGGAAACATGAAACAGGATTTGTCTTCAGGCAACCTGCGTGAATACATATGTGCTGACCATATTTGTGAAGATTTATAAGAAGCCAGGGGGAAACTAAAGACGCTCCTTCCACGGTATGCTTTTCAGTGGAAGCACCAAAGGGTAGTTTGGGGAGTAGTTTCCTCACCCCTCAAATCCCCCATGAAAAATACATGAGCTAAAAGAGTGTGCTTTCTGTACAAACAGGCTTAGACCAGTGTCCTGGCCAAAGACATCATCTGGATTACTGTCCCCAAAGTCTCTAAACTAGAAATTCTGGAGCCAGTACTAAGGCTCATCAGGACTGAGTTTGACATCTTCACCAAAGGGTCAAATCATAGGAAGTAAGAGAAGCGACAGAGGGAAGTCTGACCTTTTTGGTTGTGTTTTATTTTTAACTTGACTTGCACAGAACACAGGGGCTTTCACTTAGAAGGAAAACATGTATCAGTGTAATTGGTTTTCCTTTACTAACTTGACTGTAAAATAAAACAAATCTCTTTTATTCTTTTCTATTCTAAGTGGATCGTCTTCTCATACATTTGATGGCTCAAGTGCTCAGTGATTGCTCAGTCACCTCACCCTGGCTTCTCCTGAGCACAGACCTGATTCTTTCTTGTGATTACAGACCAGGAAACATTTCTAGGTCCTGCAGAACGGTCCTGTAGTAAACCCTCAACATGGCTGCACACTCCCAGTCTTTTGTTTTGAGGCTCATCACACAACTTCACAACAGGTGGGCTGTAGAGGAGTTCAGTCATCATCCAAGTGGACAGTGAACTTGACAGTGAACTCTAAATCCCCTAGCTCACAGAGGGGGTTTCCATTTCAAGACTCTCCTTTTCTTTGTCCACATTTACCACACATCTTTTGGCTATCCAGCACCTGAACTCACCTCCGTTAGCCTTCATCCTTTCTTCCTGAAAAACCTCAGGTGCTTTCTTTCCTGGAGTCAATATGGCATAGCAATTAAAAGTCGAGACCTTGAGCTAGCCTTCTGGGGTTGAAAACCCATCCCTGCCACTTAGTAGGTATGACTCTTAAACCTAAACTCTGCCACTCACTTTAGACAGTCTTCTGTGCCTCAGGTTCCTCAAGTGCAAAAAAAAAAGGATGATTACAGAAGTGTCTCTACCATGGAGAATTCTTAGGAGGTTCTCATGAGTTAATATATGTAAAAGGCTTAGGATAGTACCTGACAGAGAAAAAAATGAAGAGATGTCAACTCTCATTATTACTTCAGAGACACTTAGTTCATCCTGGGAGGAAAGGCAGTATCCATTGTTTAAACTGCAGTAACTCCAGTTATGTAACTTTCACATGGAATATACAATAGGGGCAATTTACCACCTACCCAGAGATAAAGGCTTCTGGATAAACATTAGAAACCCTTCTCGACATCTTGCATTGAATTGAGTTGAAATCAGTCAAGTATACATTACCCTACTGTGCCCTAGTGCTATAGACAGAATTTCTAGCTACAATTTCACCTGCATGCCCTTCCAGTTCAGCCACAGCCCATAGTGGCTGGATACTGACTGAATCAGGCTCATTGCTGGGGGCCCACTCTGATCTAGGGCAGTCACAAAGAGTCCAGCCAGCCCATGGTATACAATTAATTTATACTACTTGGTTTATATACACATAAGACCCATGAGGGGCGGGGAGACATAGAAAGTGGAGTGAGTGGAAACAAATCTTCAGGTTCTCAGCATACATTTTCCTAAAGCCAGTCCTGTTTCCCAGACTCAATCAGTTGATAGCTCAGGGTTTCCTAGGCTAAAGAAATTGCTTGTGGAGAAGACACTGTCAACACAGACTCAGAAAATTCAAATAAGACCGTTCAAATCTTGAGTGAAAACAAGACCACTTGGATTTATCATACTTGGCTAGATTTCTGCACTTACTCAGATCAGGACCTGGGAAACAGCAACAACAAAAGGAAAAACAAAGGGAGGAGAGTTTATCTGCCTTTTGTGATTACATCTGCCAAGTGACTGTGAGCAGTTGTTTATGGCTTTAAGGACAGTTGTAAAATAAAGGCCTTATTGATCATACAGTTTGGGATCAGTGCTGTCACCTAAACTTGCCACTTCTGTGCATGTGGTTTTGTGATCACATTTAATCTCTTTGTCTTTGGCACTTGTGGAGCCTTGAAGAACATCATATATTGTCGGGGAGGTTATGCTGTGAACAAGGACGCCGAGCTAAAGGCATGTGGGGACTAACTTCCAGTTATATTCTGCTTATCTGAGCACCTTGGCTCAGGAAAGGACCCTTCTAGAGGAAAGCATACTTTAAAAAAATTCATTCAGGGGCGCCTGGGTGGCTCAGTCATTTTAACATCCAACTTCAGTCTGGGTCATGATCTCGTGATCCATGAGTTCAAGCCCTGCGTCAGGCTCTGTGCTGACAGCTCAGAGCTTGGAGCCTGCTTCAGATTCTGTGTCTCCCTCCCTCCCTGTCCTTCCCCTGCTCACTCTGTGTCTCTCTCTCTCAAAAATAAAAAACACTAAAAAAGTTTTAAAAATCCATTCAAAGATACTCCATCAGCTGATGCACAAAGATGCATCTCCCTCCATAGGCATCTTTATTTATCTCCCACACAGGTAGGTACTCCATGGGACGTAGCAGCAACCTTGGGGGACATTTTGCGCTGCTCAGAATTGTGATCCCCTTACCTACAATGGGGGAATTCTCCAGTACATAGATCTTCAAGAGAAATGGAGCCCACCAAGCACAGCAGGCCAGATAACTTTCCAGGCCCCCCTGCAGCCTGGGTGAAGTAATATGACAAACCACATGCACATTTCTTGTACTGTGAACTGGGGATTGGAGATGCACAGAAAAGGGCAGGGAGAATTCCTCAGAGCAGGAGCAAAGTCCAGTTTCCAAAGAAGCAGAGGCAAAAGTAGCAGGAGCTGTAGGATGCATTCAACACCCAGTGCCACAGTAAACGCTCTGTAAGAGGGGCGCTGCCTACGACTCTAGCCTAGTACTGCCAGTGAGTTTGGTTGTTGTGCTGGCTGCTGCAAAGCCTCCCTAGAGTCCAGGCTGTTTCACAGTCTGATTTTCTCTAAGTTTCTCAGTAGTAAGCTTTTTGTATTTACATTGGTTCTCAATGGTTTACAAATAAGATTGTTGAGCAGGGATCAGGATGGGGAGTGCTTTGATGCTGGTACATCCATCATATCGAACTAAAAATTATACTAGATGGGGCGCTTGGGTGGCTCAGTTGGTTAAGCATCCGATTTTAGCTCAGATCATGATCTCGTGGTTCACGAGTCTGAGCCCCGTGTCGGGCTCTGTACTGACAGCTCAGAGCCTGGAGCCTGCTTTGGATTCTGTGTCTCCCTGTCCCTCCCTCCCTCCTTCTCTCTCTCTCTTTCCTTCTCTCTCTCTGTCACACACACACACACACACACACACACACACACACACACACACACATAAATAAACATTAAAACATCTTTAAAATATATCCTATAAATGTTATCAGACAGGACTCTACCTTTCTACCAGCACACACATAGGCATCCCTGCTTCTTCTGGGCCAACACTTACCTGGTTTGGGAGCTAATCCTCACCCACCATCTCAGGAATCTTAGAAATTCAACTATTCATTATTTTCTGGTAAATTTAAACCACTCCTCTCAACTACATCCTTTCTGTCAACATTTGCATATGACCACAAAGCTCCTGGTTAAATAAAATGATTTGCCTTGAGCCCACATGACTGAGCTAACAATCTATCCCACAATTTACCCACTGGAGTGCCAGAATACTAGGTGTTCCAAGAATGGGTTCCCGGTGTGCCATGAGATATTGAAGGTTACAAAGATTTGTGATAATACTTGTTTGTAAATTAGAATCTCTAAGAGTAGGACCCAAGATATCCATTTTAAACTTTTTCTTCCAGAACTCAATGTAATTTGTAAGTCTGGAGAATTATGTCTTCCTTCATTTCTGGAAATTTCTCCACATTTTACCTCAAATACCTCACATATTTCAACAATGACCTCAAATATAAAATTTATTACCTCTCTTGTCCTTCTTTTGGAAACCATCTTAGACTTAGAAATTCCTCTCTGTACTCTATGTCTCTTAAAAGTCTTCCATATGTTCTATCTCTTCACTTCTGTAGATTCTCATGATTTTCCCTTAGATTGTCCACAAATGTCCTAGATCTTTTATCTGCTTTATCTATTCTCTGGCTTAACCCATATATTTTTTGATGATTTTATTTCCAAATTTTTACTTGTTTTTTTTTCATCCTTGTTCTTTTTTCCCCATAATGACTTATTCTTGATTTTTAAAATTATTTTTGGACATTAAAACCCTTTTAGATTCCTCCATTATTAAGAGTTTCTAGGTATGGTTCTTCTGTTGGTTGTGTATGCTGACACTCTCCTTCTTTCTCACTGCAGGGAGTCAACTTCTGTGCTTTGTAATTTTAGACTGTGAGCTTATCTTTAGTGGGGATTGTTTCCATGGGAGCTCCTAATACACTGTTCCAAGTTTGCCTCTCTTCATGCTTCATTAATTCTGAACCATTTTTAAAATATATTTTTGGCTAATGGTTTCTGTATGACAAGATAAATACGAATCAGAACCACAAGCCATACACAACATGGATTTGAGATGTAAATTTCTCCAGGATGTCTTTCCTGCATTCTTGAGATGTCCCTGAGTTGATGAGGGATGTATTTTTACCCACTTTTGCCAAATGAAAAGCCTCTTCCTAGCTCGGTTTGCATGCAGGAGAAGGGCAACCCTATCCCAGCCCCTTTTAGGCAGAAGGCCTATAGGGTTGACTCCCATTCCTAAATGACCATGAAAACTGCTACCCCTAAGGCTGAGGTCTGCTTACAATACCCCTGTAATCTGCTTCATTTCCACTCTTATTCAAGATTACTTGCTTTGAGTTTCCATTGCATTTTTAATATCCAGATAGTTCACATTTCTCCTTTGGGGCTTTTACATATGTGTTTGGATCTGCAATATATTGTTTTGTGTTACCATACAGTTTGTGTGGGAAGGGTGTCTCCCCAAATCAATCCAATCTGTCATCTTGATCAACAGTCTCGACTCACATTTTTAACAGACTCACTAGGTAAATCTTACACACACTAGAGCTTGAAAATCACAACATTATGGAATCCAAAACTTTCCTTTTCCCCAGTCTCCCACCCTCCCCACTTCACAAATACGTAACCAATCGCTCAGATTCAATTTACTTCCTAAATATTCTTGTCTTTCAGTCCCCAATTTACTGGAACAACTGAAATGCTTTTATAACTGAAATTCCTGCATCTAAATATTCTCTCGTGAAACTGTACCCACCTCATATGACCAGGGTGATCTATCTATAGCATGTATTTCTCCAAGCCTAAAATTCTTCCATTTCCTGCAAGATAAAGGCCAAACTTCCTAGAACCATATAAAAGATCTCCTATTTTCTAGGCTATATGTCTCCTGCTTTTTATCTTGAACTTGACCTCATGAGGTTTCCTATATAGACAATATTTATGAATACTAGTCTTATGCATACTGGAACGACCTTGTCCTGTACCTCTTTCTTTCTAATCTATCCAATACATGTTTTAAGATTCAGGTCATGCAATATTTCACCTAGGAAACTGTCTTTGACCTCCTCCTCAAAGGGAGGGCTAAGGACCCCCTCCGACTCTATACATGCTCTGCCACAAAATATTACACTAGAAGTTAATGTACTTGTCTCTCTCACAAGGCAAAGAGCTTCCAAAGAGAAGGGATTATGCTTTACTGCATTCCCAAAATCTGCCTCAGAGGCTGGCACCTACCACAGTGTTTATTGAACAAAACTAAATTATTGAGAATCACAGAAAAATAGCTCTTTCTAATGAGCTGGATTCTCTCTTAAATTTTTATCTGATTTGGAATGTTTAACCTGGTCAGAAAAACATAGCCTCAAAAGTCTTCATCTAAGAAGTTTTTTAGTAGATTATGTGCTTGGAAAATTGGGATCAGGCCAGTAGAAATTTTCAACTCTTGTTGATATGCTCTCTTGGATCTGCCAGGTTGATAGAAATAGCATTTCTAGTATAATTCCTTATCTAATTTACAGTTTTTTCCCCATTTACTCTATCATAGAAAATAGTAATAACAGTCCTATTGAAAAATAAAGCAATTGAGAAAAGTAATAAAGAAATAATTAGATACAATAGATATTTTATCTCCTTAAAAATATGCACAGTGTGACTCCAGTTTGTGATATTATAGAAAAAAAACAAATGAGCCAAGACTTGATAGTAACTACATTCCACATCAAACCTTTTTAGACTATATTACATTCCTCTTTTTCATATAATGGAATACCTTGGAGTACTTTGAGGTCCTATAAAATTTTCCACCCATAATGGACAAAATTAGGCTACCTCTTAAAAATCTTTGAGATATTTTATGCTGCAAAAATGGCAATTCTTTTCCTTTTCAGCTCTGTGTGTGTGTGTGTGTGTGTGTGTGTGTGTGTGTGTGTTAAGTGCTCACAGGGATTATCAAGGAACTTAAAGCATTTAATAAGCACGAGTTACCTTTTTTAAACATCTTGAGTTACTTTTATACAAGAAATATAAAATATAACTTTAAAGATTAAAAAAAAAGATTTTCTTGAAGTATCCTTTTTATTGTCTCTGTTCCCCATCTCATTTTGAACATTTGAGGCTCAGAGGTTTTAATCAGGATGAGTTAATTTATCCATATGTAAACCCTGAGGTAGTTTAAAAATTTCCATTTGTCATTAGAGAAAGTGAACACCAGGCACTCGCCTCACATTACTGTGTTGTTGACAGAATTGAGAACAGGACTTAGAATGTTCCTGCTAGAACTCTTTGAAGCTTATGAAAGTCATTGAAATAACTTTGAATAATGCAATGAGTGTGAAAGCAGGGATGGGAACTTTCCTTAGTTTTGTGACCTGAAAAGAGTTCTAAAGGACTCAGGGGTAAGAAATAAGGATCAGAAAGACTGCGTTTTTTTTTTTCCAAGTCAGAGAGAGAAGGAGTGCTGGAACTTCGAATGGCTTGGTTGAAGTGTGGCATTGTGATTACAATCTCTTCACATGTACCCTAAGGAAGGAAGCTGATATACTCCACAAATTCTTTAACTGCACTGCCATATCATAGTATTATTCCCAGAACCTGATACTCCTTTGCTCCTATTAATTCCTTTCTTTCTACAGCTGAAATTAGTCATCTACGGAAAAAAAAATAGCAGACATGTTACATAGACCAAGCCTGCATAGACCAAGCCTCCCACATGTGCAACTTTCTGGAGTTTTCTCCGTCTTTCTGGGGTTTTTCTGCTGTTTTCCCCTTTTTCCCAACTCACACTCATGCCTGCGTCATGCATACAACACACATATGTCCTTAGGACACTCATACTATCTTTGTAAACAGCACCTGGCTCTTGTCTGTAGACATTCCTCTAGTTGACCATTATAGATGTGCACATCAGAACCAACCAAAAAGCTTAAAAGCTGGATTACCCAGCCTACTTCCAAATTCTCTCAAATTTTGATTGAGTAGACCTGGAAGAAACTTGAGCTGAGCTCAAGAACTTCTCAGGTGGATTTGATGTGCAGATGTCAAAGTATAAAACAGGAGGTGAAGTCTTAACAGCCCCCTTCTGCAAGGTCAGTGAAGGAAAAAGAGCAGCTCATCACTGACTTGGCTTCTCTGATAATAACCTTCTCCTGTGTGTTTCTTTTCTTTTTTATTTTTTAATGTTTATTTATTTTTGAGAGACAGAGAGTGAGAGTGTGTGTGTGTGAGCAGGTGAGGGGCAGAGTGAGACAGGGAGACAGAGAATCAGAGTAAGTCTCCAGGATCTGAGCTGTCAGCACAGACCCCAACACGGGGCTCAAACCCACAAACTATGAGATCATGACCTGAGCTGAAGTCAGACACTTAACCGAGTGAGCCACCCAGGCGCCCCTATGTGTTTCTTTTCTAACAACAACTGATATGTATCAACTTTAACCCATTTCTTAGGCTATTGCTTTCTTGAATTATGTATGCTTAGTGACTCCAGGCCCGTTTGTCTGCCAGGGGAATTTTCCATTTCCTAGTAAAAGAATTGTAAGTCATAATGATACTAGTATAGACCTTTCCTTCATAAAAAAAAAAAAAAAAAAAAAAAAAGACCCAATGTCAGACATAAAAGGAGTGATTTTAGGATTGGAAAGGATTCAATTTCTAATTTTAGAGATCTATTATAGAAATTGTCTTACCAAAATACTTTGTAAGACCTGAGATGGCTTCTCAATGTCTTCTCACTTTAGAACCACTGTAGTTTGTTGACAATGAAAACAAAAGTAAACATTTTTTTGGAGACAAAAATGCAATCTGTAATGAAAAGATGAAAAGTTTCAGTCACCTAGGAAAGGCAAGTATTATAATTATTGTATAGCTATGATCACTATTTCAAGAAATGTCTTCCATACAAGACCCAAGAAGTGTAAGCAACCCATGTGTCCATCAAGAGATGAATGGACAAGCCAAATTTGATATTGACATACAATGGACTATTATTCAGCCCTAAAAAGGAAGGAGTCCCATATTGGTCATGGAGCCTACTTAAAAGAAAAAAAAAAGGGGGAGGAAATCCTGTCACATGCTAAAACATGGACGAACCTTGAGGACACTAGACTAAGTGATATAAGTCACCAAAAGATATATATTATACGTTTCCATTTATACGAGGTATGAGTAGTCAAATTTACAAAAAAGAAAGTAGAATGGTGGTTTCCAGGGTCTGAAAAGATGGTGAGCTGTTATTTAATAGGTGCAGAGTCTCAATTTTTCCAGAAAAAAATTTCTACGGGTTGGTTGCACAACAAGGTACATACACTACTGAACAGTACATTTAGAAATGGTTTTATGGTAAATTTCATGCCATGCATTTTTTTTTGCAGTAATTAAAAATTTTTAAAAAAATATCTTCAGTGGAAAAGCCTAGACTCAGTAATTGATATTGTCAGTTGATATAAGGCACAATAGAATTGAAATTAAAGGAAGGAGAAGTCATCTTAGACTCTGATACATGGTATGTGAGCAAAATTAGGAAGCATATTATTTATCTATTCATTCTTTCAGACTGTCAAAAAGATTTATTTCTTGTGTATCTCCTGAACTTTAGTTTTATAGAAGTTGTCTGGCTCCAGGTCAGCTTCATTCGTACCTGGGGGTGGGGATCAGATTCAGTCCAAGGTGTCCCAAGTATATATTTTTCTGGGGTCCTGACATTTTCAAATCTGAATGGTTTCCTATCAGTACAACGTTGTTCCTATTATCACTAACAATGGCCTGAAAGTTCCTCTCTAAAGCAGAACTGATCAAATATGGCTCCTGAACGTTTTCTGGGTCAGGACTAGAATAGACAACTCACCATTTGTCTACCTTGGGACACCTTCAACCTGTTCCTGATTAACAACTCATCTGATTACTCCTAAATCTTACAATCTCAGACTCTGGGAAGTTGTGACACCACTAGTCACTAGCAAGACATGAGGCAAAGTGGCTTTAAGCCCAGTCCACATATTCCCCTCCCTACCCATTATCCTTGCATATCTGAGATGCAGGTATGTTGATGGGAACAGGCTTGGAGGTCTACCAGATAGGACTCTGAAATCTAATCAAAGACTTCTGTTTGAGAGTTCAGATTCAGGTGCTGTCTTTTCACTGCTAGCTTTCTTAATGGAAGCAGAGAAAGTATTTTGCTAAAGAGTGAAATGAGAGTAACAGATTCTTGAGTCCAACAAAACCAAGCAACGATCTATATTTGATGACTTGTTTTATGACAAGGACGTTTGTCTAGACTTGTTAAAATATGCAATATGAAACTTGCTAATATCTACATAGCAAGAGTTTACATAATCACCACACCTTTGCCTCCCTCTCTGACTTTCTACATATGATTCACAAGCATCTAATATTTCCTTTACTGGGTTATGCCTTTACAACCCTGTCTTGCACACATATAACCCAATTCACACATAAGGTCAGATTCTGAAATTAATCTTTTGTTCTAAGGAATATTGAAAAGAACCATAAATAAATCTAAATATCTTTGTCTCTCTACCTGTGAAATATGGCTTCATGACATAGACGAGACAGCTTCTCTAAATAGTGAAGAAGGACAAGATAAAAATATTTAACTAAAGTCACAGCTGGAACATTGTGTATGAGGAATGAAACTAGATTTAGGTTGCAAATACTGCTTAATGTTGAGACCATTTCCCCGGGTCTGTGAAAAGATCCCTCCACAGAACAGGACTGACACTTTTCAGTACAAAAGTCTTCGGATGTGGCAAACCACTGCTATTTCTTCTTTCATCTTTAAAGGTTTATGGTGCATTGCCTCAGTGGTGAAGGGGCAGGAATTGCGGGAAAACCCTGAGAGAGATACTAAGCTAACATTGTCAGATTGAAAGGTTTTCTCTGAGAAAAGAAAATAGAGATTTTGTTGCACTATTGGAAATGAGTTTTGTGTGTGTGGGATCAAATGGACACAGTCTACAATGTCACCATTACTAGATAAAATGTCACCTATTATGCATGCCTCCTCAGTAGACATTCATCAGATAGCATGAATGTGAACAGAATTGGAGAGGAGACTACAAAATGTCTTTGCAGTCAGACTACCAGAGTGACCTTGTCCTGCAAATCATGGGCAAAGGAACTTCAAGATAGTTCAGTTTTAGTCACTGGGTTATAGTTATAGGTGTTGTCAAGACTGTATGTTTGTAATTTATATGATTACCAACTGTTTTCTTTGCTTTGTGTCTCTAGCATCTTGAGGAACTTGGTTTTTCTAACTGAAGGCCAAGACACTCTTTTAGTGATCCTTGCTATGCTGTCGGAGTCTTTCTTATAATATGACCTCCTCTTTATAAAAGTGACTGGGTGAGAAGAAACTGAGACGAGGAAAATCAAGAAAAGAGAATTTTTAGAGTAGCAGTATCAACTGAACTGCTAAACACTATCTTATGTTCTAGATAAAGGTAGTTGGTGTCAACATAGGCAAGACTTTCTATCATTGGTTCTGGTCTGTGGGTCAGTAGTGCTAGATGTGTGTGACTTCCCACCATCTGCTTCATGAATTTATTCCATTCACTTGAATTTATATTGCCCAATTAGTCTAATATTCAAGTGAATCCTTTTTTTTTTAAATCAAAGAGTCATAAAGGTAAATCACATCTTGAGCAAGGAGCCAAGTTCAATGCTTTAATTTCTGGTGATTTCTCCACACATATTTAAATGTCCTTGATCAAACTAAGTGTCAAACATTGTTAACAACAAACCTAATTGGACGCTTCAAAGTTTCTTAGGGGAAAACTTGGCTTGAGATTTTTGACTCTTATGAAACCACTTTTGTTTCTAGACATACACCACATTAAAGCAACTGAAAAGTTGAAGAATAGGGGTGCCTGGTGGCTCAGTCGGTTGAGTGTCCAACTCATTATCAGCTCAAGTTGTGATCTTGTGGTCATATGATTGAGCCCTGCATTGGGCTCTGTGCTGAGCATGGAACCTGCTTAGGATTCTCTCTCCCTCTCTCCCTCTGCCCTTTCCCTGCTCATGGTCACATTCTCTCGAAAGAAAAAAAGAAAGAAAGAAAGAAAGAAAGAAAGAAAGAAAGAAAGAAAGAAAGAAAGAAAGAAAGAAAGAAAGAAAGAAAGGAAGAAAGAAAGAAAGAAAGAGAGAGAAAGAAAAGAGGGGCATCTGGGTGGCTCAGTGCATTGAGTGGATGACTCTGGGTTTTGGTTCAGGTCATGATTCCAGGGTCATGGGATCAAGCCCTGTGTTGGTCTCCATGCTGAGCATGGAACCTGCTTGAGGTTCTAACTAACTCTCTCTCTCTCTCTCTCTCTCCTTTTGCCCTTTTCCACTGCTAAAATAAAAATATAAAAAAGAAAAGAAAAAAAATTAAAGAATAGACAAATTACTTATTTAATTGCAGCTATATAATACTCAACTAACAGATATTACTGTAAGGACTTATGTTAGATAATTAATTTTTAAGAACCACTAGCTCAGAAGTTCTCAGAGTAAAGATTCTAAGATAATAATAGCAGTAACAATATTAACTAATGTCATGCCACTCAACAACGTACAAAACACTCAGCCATGCACTCACTTTATTAGTTTTAACATTGTTATACATGAAATCAAGTCCATTTAACTTTAAACTTACAAGTTTATGCTGTAAAAATGTGTTAATTCTGCATTCAGAGAGCAGTTTTTTGAATATGGTATTTCATGGGAAAAATACATATTGCAGAAAGCTTCCCACTTTGCTGCTTTCTCTATTTTCTTACACACTGTACAAAGCTTGATCGTGCTATATGAGAATCATTTCTCCTCTTCTGACTATTTCCTTTCCTCTATTTAGAGTTCCTTATCATTTTTGTCAGTTATCTTAAGGCCAACTCTTAAACTCACTGAGCTTGTATCCCCTGTCATTTCTCTGCTTTCCAGGCAGAGTGGGATTTCTGAAGGAGAGATTTACTGAGAAGGTTAAATTAATTAGGTTCTCTTTACCACACCAGAAAATGCTTCAAGGTGATTTAAGCACCTTGGTGCTTCAGCATCTCAATTTTCCAGTCTTCAAACACATGTCTTTGCTTTATGATTCAGGGTAAGTCATATATGGCCAATAGCTGCCAATTTCCGCTCAGAAGGCTCCCTTAGTCAAGTTCGAAAGGAGTTCTGGGCACAGAACAGAACAAAAGAAAACAAAAACAAGCATGTGCCCCATTATAAAGTCATTGCAGAGAAAAGCCTTTTCATAATTTTTATAATCATGTTGGAAGAGCTTAGCAGCACTTTCACAAGGCAGACATGGGAATTCTTTTTCCCCCACCTATATATTCTGTACTCTGGCTTCTGTTCTCTTCCACCCACGTCACTTTCTATAGCAGTTTGCCAATGATACCAATACCTGTAGAGGTGGGGCTGAGAAAGTCAAATTGCTTCATGTACAGCTTTGGCCCTTTGGGTTCTCTCTGTCCCCGGGGAAGATTGGACTGGAAAACAGCTTCCTAGGAGGCTCTGTTAGGTGTGACAAGGCACTTCTCTCTCTGTTCTCAGGGTGTGATTTGAGACTGTAAGACCAAAAATCGGATTTGGGCTTTACCGAGCACCGGCTACACTTTCTTTTTGAGAAAGACCTTGTGAACACTCAGTTTTATTTTGTGCTGTGCTCAGCCAGTATGAAAATTTGTTTATTGAATTATTGCACTGTAGGTTCTTTCTTTCTCAAAACTCTTGGTTGTCAGCCTGATTAATGTTTACTGGGTAAGAATGATAAGGCAGGGTTACACTCACACAAAAAAGAGCTTACAAGCAGGCAGCACCCCTTAATCTTAGGAGTGAGTTTGTTTGACTGAGTACAGATATTCTAATGCTATATGAGGGCAAGTTTCTCTTATGGGTCCAGCTTGTTTCTTTGAAGTGAAAGGGATCTCAATTATCTAACAACTCTGCTTTCTTTTCTTTTTTTAAAAAAAATATTTAATGTTTATTTATTTTTGAGAGAGAGAGCACAAGTTGGGGAGGGGAAGAGAGAGAGAGAGAGAGAGAGAGAGAGAAACCAAAGTGGGCTCGGTTCTGAGCTGTCAGCACAGAGCCCTATGTGGGGCTCAAACTCACAAACTGTGAGATCATGATCTGAGCTCAAGTTGGATGCCCAACCAACTGAGCCACCCAGGCACCCCTAACAATTCTGCTTTCTGTCAAATGTAACCCCAATATGTACTGTATAGAGTGACCTGAGTCCAGTCCTTTATAGCTCTCTGTGTGACAAGAGACTTAAGGTAAAGTACCTGCCTAAATAACTGCTATTTTGGACGCTGGGATTTTATACCTTGGGGGTTTTAGTTACTGCTCCAAGTTTCAATCATATACTCATTTCACTGCCCTTCAGCTTGTATGGCCAAGGAGCAACATGATGTAGTGGGGAAACACACACACACACACACACACACACACACACACACACACATTGAAATGAGGAGTCAGAGAATCTGATTTTGAGTCTTGCCTCTTGCAGTTTTATTAGCTATGATACTGGCCAAATCATGTCATTTTTCTCTGCTTATACTCCCACATCTTTAAAATGCTAGGGTTGGGCAATTTGGTTTCAAAGATTGTACTCAATTCTGTGTCATGTAGGATTCAGTGATTCTATCTGATTTCCTAAATTGTGCTAAGGGGTCAGCCCATGTCTCAAAGCTTCATGATCAGAAACTGAACACTTCTTGCTTTAAGAAATGGACTTAGGGGCGCCTGGGTGGCGCAGTCGGTTAAGCGGCCGACTTCGGCTCAGGTCATGATCTCGCGGTCCGTGAGTTCGAGCCCCGCTTCGGGCTCTGTGCTGACGGCTCAGAGCCTGAAGCCTGTTTCAGATTCTGTGTCTCCCTCTCTATGACCCTCCCCTGTTAAGGCTCTGTCTCTCCCTGTCTCAAAAATAAATAAAACGTTAAAAAAAATTTAAAAATAAAAAAAAATTATTAAAAAAAAAAGAAATGGACTTATAGAATATAAAATGCCATCTCATTTACACAGTTCACAATGTAGGACCCTGAGTAGGATATTGAGGCATGCATGGCATAGGAATGGAAGGGACAGTCTAAAGCTGGACTGCTCAGATTTGAACTGTGAGTCACCATTTGACTTTGGGAAAGTTACTTAAAGATCTATGTACTTCAGGGTTTGCATCTAAACATGGAATTGATAATAGTTCTACTTCACTGGTTTGCTACAAAAAAAGAAATTAAGTAGTAACGTATAAATGTATCAACTTCTCAGAACTATGCCTGGCTTATTATACATGGTAAGCATTAGCTTCTCTCTTGAACATTCTCAATAAGTCTGTGTACTACATGCAAGGAAGGGTAGCTTATGGTCCTTGGCAAAATTTTCAACTTTTGGACAGTTCTATTGTTAGACATGTCTACCTTATCATTGGATTTCATTTCAAGTGCAAGTTCTCTCTTTATCTTGTATTAATTTGTTACTTGTCTTACATAAACACGTGCACAGGCATTTCTGGAAACTAGGACATCTACTGGCAAACTTTGCCTCTATCTCTAAGAATTATTTATCCCATAGAGGGAAAGAACTGAGATTTGGCTCCAACTATAGGTAAACTCTTCTGTAGTGACTCAAGATGTTTGTCTAATTAATTACTGGGCTTTTGTTTTCTTTTTATTACAACTACCAAATCCTCTGGGAGTAGGAAACAGAAATAAAATTTATTTGTATAGCATGCTTTAACACAAAATAAGCTATTCAGATGGGAGGAATACTTTAGAGAACTTTCAAGTGTCAGCTATGATTTCCCAAGTCTGACTATTGGTCATGAAACATCAACAGTGGTTACATGGGGCCACACTCTTGGTCAAGGCTGAGATGAGGCCTAAAGGTTTGTGTATTAACTAATCCCCGTAACCTTGTTAAATTAATGGAGACTATGCTCTGTTTCGCA
Source organism: Leopardus geoffroyi (assembly GCF_018350155.1). NCBI lineage: Eukaryota > Metazoa > Chordata > Mammalia > Carnivora > Felidae > Leopardus > Leopardus geoffroyi. Next base: position 105,236,441 of record NC_059326.1, read on the forward strand.
TTTGTGATTGGTCTTTCATTCAAGGTGGTTTGTAAATAAGTTTCATCTGATCTACTCTTTGTCACTTCAGATGACCTAACAAAATGGTCACAATCACCAGGATCAATCCAAGATCCTTTTATGAAAGACACTAAGAGAGCTCAGAGCAACACCTGGCACAGACAGCCCTTAGCTGGGTTCATTACATCTCTCCTTTATTTCTTAGGTTCTCTAGCGATATCATAGCAATCCATGTTATAAGTGCCTCACCATCACACTTCAGCATCACTCTTTTATAACCAAGTCTGTTTTGTTGCCTTTCTACTTCCACTAAGCAGAGCCACTCACACTCAGTGTCACTAACAAAGTTAGCTTTAACTAACTTAAAAATTAATGGTGCTATTGATTAGTGAAGCTTTATGCTACCACTGAGAAGAAAAATCAGTCTTTGGAATCAAAAGAACTCAGTTCAAGTCAAGTTAGCTACTTACTAAGAGATTACGGTTACCATGATCTACTCAAGTTCTCCTGGGCCCTCAACTCTCTTACCTACAAAACAGAGACAAGATCATAAATAACAGTTAGGTTTCATCAATGAGCAGTGGCTGCTGGGAGTGTGGATTAAGGATTGTGAAGTCACTGATGCAAACTGGGGTGAAAAAATCCCCAAAGTGAGGGCCTGCCATGGAGTAGAAAGGAAACTACAAGGCACCTATTTGCCATTCCTAGACTTCTAAAATATTTACCTAAGGATGGCATAAATACAAAACAAGAGCTGTAAAATTGATTTTTTTAAGCCGAGTCGTACCCAAAAGCTACTATCATCACTTTAGTTTTGTTATTAATAATGGGCTATTATAGAAAAGACATGAAAGGGGAAATCTGCTTCTATGTTCTGTATTCAAACCAAATTCTCTTTTATGTTCTTGGTAGTGAGCATTTTATCAGTGGCCTCTGGAGACAAAACCTGTCTTTGTTATCTCTGCTAAGTAACGAAGGGGACTGAATGGGGTGGATTTCAGACAAGGTGGGAAGAAGCTATGCTCCGGCAAGCCTGACATAGATGCCACAGGCAGCAAGAGGTAGGGCTTTAGAAAGCTGCTCACATCATTCCACCAAGGCAGCCACCTACTCTGCCAGGCATCCGGCCAGCTCTGGCAGTGGAATGGATCAAGGTTATTTGCATATCTGTTTTCAGGACATCAAGTTTTGTCTACCCATCCAAAGTGAGGAGAAGATCACTGCAATTATGCAGAAAGCTTGTTTTAGAAGAAGAAAGAGGAGGAAGTGGAGGAAGATGGGGAAGGAGAAAGAAAAGAAGACAAATCTTGAAAGAAAAGAAGACAAATCTTGCTCTTGTTAAAGAACAAATTTCATTTTCTAAAGTGTGACAAAGACATCTTTAGAAAGGATACCTTAGTGTTTTCAGTGGAGGGTCGAGAGTTTCCCTGATGTGTTTCAAAGAATAACGACAAAAGAGGAAGACCTATCTACTACTTTGCAACTATAGAACTGGATACTGTCATTTGTATGCTATGTCAATGACTCTCCACCAGCTATGTGACATGGGATTAGGGACCTGGACATGTCATAAGCCCAGCCCAATTTCTCATGGCCAATAGTTGACAAAGCCTGGGCTTAGAATCTGAGGCCACAGTTCAAAGTATGTGCAAAGACCAAGAAATTTTAAACAATGCTGGCAACTTTGTGATGAAACTCATCTATAAATAGTTCCCTGATGATTTCTAATTCCCGATGACTTGGTATAATGCAAGCTATTCAGCAATGTGATATGGATAGATATTTCCTTTTCAAAACATTGCACAAATACATGATTTCCTCCTTCTGTCCGCCCTGTAGGAGAAGTAGGAAAAGAGCAAGGTAATAGGAATTTACCTCCAAGCTATAAAGCCTTCCTGTCCTTTCAGTAATCATGGACAGGAGTTCCTAGTTACTAAGGAGACAATAACAGACTCAATTACGTTCAAGTACAACACTTGGGTTGCCTGGCTAAAGAATGCCAAAAAAGCAAAGGAAAATATTATCATTGCTGAAATCATTTGATGTCTATGACTAATAAAAAACATGTTGGCAAACTGAATTTTTAGAAATGCCCAAAGGGCTTGGTTAGATCTATGAATTAATAGCATACAGCAGTTCTGTCTGGAGAAAATAAAAAAAAAAAAAAAAAAAGACAAAGTTGTTAAACTCTTTTAACAACTGGTTCGAACAACCAAAAGATCCCAATAGAACAAATCAAGGTTCTTTATTCAATTTTTTGTTTAAATCTAAACTTCCCTGTCCCTTTCCATTATAGCTAAATAATAAAGTTTGCACATTTTGGGTCACATTATCCTGAATAAGGATAATATCCTTGAATAAGGTCCCCACAGGCCTTTTTTGGCCTTCCTACAGAACATCTCACAAATTCCAGAGCTGTTTTTAAGGGATCCCTGAAAACTGTACCCATCATAGAGACTTTGAGGGCTGAGGTATCCATTCATAAATGTGCTGTGCCCCTAAGAGACTGGAGGAAGCCAGAGGTGGAAAGAATTGGGGGTAAGCCAAACCTCTAATTACCTCCCGACCCAGGTCCCAGAGTTTACCATGGGCCTGCCTGAAGATGTTCATCCAGTCTCTGCTTGATCATTCCCAGAGCAGGAGGCCTTTGCCAGGACCCATCCTACTTTGTTATGAATGCAGCCCTGATTATTGGAGGGTGCTTTCTCACATTGTGCCAAAATCTGCCTCTCTTGACTTCTTTACTCATTGTTCCCCAGGTATCTCTAAAATAATACTGTTTAACTCAACTTCCTCTCCTCTTGAATAGTACCTTAGATCACTGAAGTCACATGTCATGACTCCCCTGTATACTGTCTTCTCCAAACTAAATATCCTTACTTACTTTTTCAGATCATAAGGCAAATATACAAATATCATAACAATAATAAAGGCAAAACATACAATCACCATAAGAGGAAGATAAAAAGGTGGTCTGGAAATTTGATTTTTTTTAAGGAATGAAGTTTTTTTAACTGAAAAGGTGAAATGTTTAACTGATATTGAGAAGCATTATGTCTTTCCACTGACACATATTCATCAAGTCACTCTATCCACCAATTCATCCTGTCAAAACAGAAATGTAGCTTGATAAAGACTTTTTCTTGGTGACACCATGCCAGCCCCTGTTGGCCACCTCACCGAGTCTTTCCAAGTTACATTTAGTTTTTGCTTAGGTTTATTTACTATCAATGCCTACTTTGAGAAAAGTTTCAAAAAATAATACTTATCTGCATATGAATCACTGCAAAATGAATTTCAGAATGTGAATACCATCTATTAAGAATTAAGGGAGAAGCCAGCAAACCATCAGAATCCTAGAGGAGAACACAGGAAGCAAGCTCTTTGACTTTGACCACAGCAACTTCTTACTCAACACGTCTCCAGAGGCAAGGGAAACAAAAGCAAAAATGAACTATTGGGACCTCATCAAGATAAGAAGCTTCTGTACAGTGAAGGAAACAATTAACAAAACTAAAAGGCAACCAAAAGAATGGGAGAAAACATTTGCAATGAAATATTGGATAAAGGCTTAATATCCAAAATCTATAAAGAACTTATCAAACTCAACACCAAAAAAAAAAAAAAAAAAAAAAAATCCAGTGAAGAAATGGGCAGAGGACCTGAATAGACACTTTTCCAAAGAAGACATGGTGGCTAACAGACCCATGAAAAGATACTCAAGATCACTCATCATCAGGGAAATACAGATCAAAACCATAATGAGATACCATCTCACACCTGTCAGAATGACTAAAATTAACAACTCAGGAAACAACAGATGTTGGTGAGGAACTGTTTTTACCCTGTTGGTAGGAATGCAAACTGGTGCAGTCCCTTTGGCAGAGAGGATGGAGGTTCTCCAAAAGATAAAAATATAACCACCCTATGACCCAGCAACTGTACTACTAGGTATTTATCCAAAGAATATAAAAATGCTGATTTGAAGGGGAACATGCACCCCAATGTTTATAGCAGCATTACCAACAACAGCCAAACTATGGAAAGAGCCCAAATGTCCATCAACTGATGAACGGATAAAGAAGATATGATAGACACACACACACACACACACACACACACACACACACACACACACACACAGGAATATTACTAGTAATCAAAAAGAATGAAATCTTGCCATTTGCAATAATGTGGATGGAACAAAAGTATATTATGCTAAGTGAATTAAGTCGGAGAAAGACAAGTAGGCTATGATTTCACTCAAAGGTGGAATTTAAGAAGCAAAATGTGAAAATAGGGGAAGGGAAGGAAAAGTAAAATAAGATAAAAACAGGGAGGCAAACCATAACAGAGTCTTAACAATAGAGAACAAGCTGAGGGTTGCTGGAGGGGAGGTGGGTGGGGAATGGACTAAATGGGCAATGGTTTGGGCACTTGTTGGGATAAGCACTGGGTGTTGTATCTAAGTGATGAATGCCTAAATTCTACTCCTGAAGCCAATACTACATTATATGTTAACTAACTCGAATTTAAAAAAAAGAAGTTTTCCAGTAGGACAGAGACCAATTTGACAACAGTGGAAATCCATTCATTAGCACAACCTTTACTTTCTTTCTATGTTATATATCTTCAAAGTGTTGCTTCTCATTACCTCCCAAGAAAACCACCTGCAATTCTTATTAGAGGATTTGTGGGGTGTTTTTTTTTGTTTGTTTTTGTTTTTGTTTTCTTTGGTGGGGAGGGAGCAAGGGGGGGCACAAAATAAAACAACCTAAAGTGATAAAAAAAAAAAAATTAAGGGAGAAGCAACGTGATGAAATGAAATCTTTTCTTCTTACTCCTCTCAGTATTTCCTTATAGAAAATTCCAAGCACGGAAAAGTTGAAGGACTTTTACAGTAAACATCTATATACTTAATAACTAGATTAAATTACTGTTTTGCTAACTCTGATTTGTCACTTGTCTATTGGTTACTCTTTCTATCCATCACCCTAACTTTTTTATATAGGTCAGTGTAAGGTACATTCACCCTCACACTTAATCTCTAATGTGTCAGCATGCATGCCATTATTGGTTCTTTTCTGACACTGTTTTTTAAGTTTATTTATTTTGAGAGAGAGCATGTGCACTGTGAAAGAGTGCGGGGGAGGGGAGGAAAGAGAGATTAGAGAGAATTCCAAGCAGGCTCCCCACTGTTAGCACAGAGCTGGATGTGGGGCTTGGTCCCACGAACCAAGAGATCATGACCTGAGCCAAAATCAAGAGTCAGACGCCTAAACAACTGAGCCACCCACGTGCCCCTTTTTCTGACACGTTCAGTTACCACTGTCTTCAGAATCCCTTTGCCATTCTTTCCCTCATTTCCTTTACTTTCTCACTTTCAACATCATTCCTCCCACTTTCTAGCCCCTAAATTCTAAATGATAAAAACAAAGGGTGAAAAATCTGAGCATGGAACAGTCCTGAAGCAGCATCAGGACAGGACATGGAAAATCACACAGGGCCTCAGAGGCATTATCACTCCAGACCTGCAATGGATGAGGTCCTCATGAACAAACAGAAACCAACTGATAAGATAGGGAGATAACAATGAACATGCCAACGTAATAACTTACTATGGGAAACACAGCTATCAAATACCCAGGCATTTCTTGATCAGCTCAGTTTCTCCCTGAACTAACCCTAAGGGTGGGCCAGATGGTGAAGGCTTTTGATGAACAGACTCAGAGGCATGGAAGTAGTTAGAAGCTGTGAGTGCCATGGAGCCTTATCAGCAATGATGTTTCAACAACTGGACAGCATCATGACTGACACCAAAAGGGTGCTTCATAATTAGCATAATGGAATGAGTCTGTGACTACTAACTACACTCTACGAGAACTGCTGAACCAACCAGGAACTCATGTTGTGGATCAGGGCACCTCTCAACTGAACCGTGCTGGGGAACCATGCCAGATTCTACCCTTCCAACTCCCTAGAAGTTCCATGACTACCATGCTCATTTGAATAACACATTCTGTCTTAGCCATATGTATGTCGTTAATTCAGCTTTCGTGAAATCCTAACCCTGCTTCAGTCTAAAAGATGATCTGTCTTTAAAATGGGGGGCTTAGGGGGGCCTGGGTGGCTCAGTCCATTGAGTGTCCACCTCCTGATTTCAGCCCAGGTCATGGTCATAGGGTTGTGGGATCAAGCTCTGGGTTGGGTTCCAGGCTCAGCGTGGAGCCTGCTTGAGATTCTTTCTCTCTTTTTTTTATCTCTCTGCCCCTCTCCCCAGCTCACTCTCTAAAAAAATGAATGAATGAATGAATGAATGAATGAATGAAATGGGATGTCCATGACTATCCCATATTTGAAAAACTGATTTTACTGGCTTCACTCTCAAAAAAAAAAAAAAAAAAAGGGGGAGCCATTCCCTACCACCTGATGTTTTCTATGTGAAGTTTTCTTTGGTGTGCAAAAGCCATTCTTTTCCTCTATCTCAAGATTTAGGTCTGATAAGAAATGTTAGTCATTTATTTTCTGGGATTCCTAATTACCAGTCTATACAGACTTGGCAAAGTGAGCCCATCAGTGGAAAGATAGCATCACCCAAGTGCAAATACGAAACTTTTCACAATAGACGGCTTCTCTGTAGTGACAGCTACATCTGGTTTTGACAAATCAAATTCATTTGGCCACCCATAAAAGGAGTAGTCATAAAGTCTCAAGGTGAACCCTTGGGTTATGTAACACCTTCCTAAAGTAGTTCTTTCAAAGGTTTAGATGTCATCAATCAGATTATTTCATAGCAAGCAATTCCTGTCTTCTACTGCTTAACCATTTGTATCCCTGATCACTTTCCCTGTATAGATACCATGGTAAATATCTGCAAACATCAGCATTTCATGCTAGCATCACACTCTTCAGAGTTTATTTGAATACAAACCATTATGGTGTTAGGGTGGAACATGACACAGAAGCAAGGCTCTATCTCACGGGAGTTTACTTGCAGACTGGGAAAAAAAGTCAGACCCTTTTAGGCACTGGCACCTCAGTGGTAAAATGCCAACCACCAACTAAAGTTGATCTCCAATTGCCTCTATTACAAGTGACCAAAATACAAGGTTCGGATGCACATGAAAACCTTTCAAGAGGGTAAAAGATACTCAAATGTAGACAGTGGTTTTTATTACCGCAATGCTTCCATAGGGTCACAAGCACTCCACGTCACAGACCTCAGAAAGGGCTTCAGCTAGATAATCCAAGAGCAGTTCATGTAAGCTGGGCTTCGAGGCCATATTTGTCCTGACTTCATTAGTTCTTTTTATTCCTTTGATCCATCGGTCTCTAGTGATGGAAACTCTTTTTTTTTTTAAGAAACTAAAGCACAAAAGGAAACTGAAAAAGCTGCAAACTGATTTGGCAACAGCTAAGCAAGAGGCTGCCATCACAGTCCTGGAACTGAATGAGAAGATAAAGACTCTGTGTGAAGGAAAGCCAGCCCCTAGAGGTCAGTATTACCACGTGACAGTTGCACGCCGGCCCTCTATCCTGCGAGATATATGGTTTTATTGGCAACAGAGCTAAAAGCAGGGCCACAGTGCCAGGCAGCATACTGGCCCAACAGCATGCAGGTCTGGCCTGGCCTGACCTCCTTTCCACATGAATAGTGACATTACACAAACTACTGACTCCAGGCTGGGTTCACTTTCACTGTAAGTGAGGCAGAGAATGAATAAGCAGTTCCTTAGAGCAAAGTCTCTGAGGCTGAAGAGCTGGACTTGGTAGAACTGATAAGTGTCTCTGCACAAGCTGGGCGGCAGTGAGGGAGGTGAGCCAAAGGAGGACCCGACGGATGAAGCTCTTGAGTGGAGCGAGGAGATGAGTGTGGACAGGCCTCTAGGCTAAGGCAGGCCCAGGGAAGTTAAAAAAAAAAAAAAAAAGCGTTTAAACAATAGGTGAATGAGCCAGAACCAAGCAGGCAAGGCTGGGAGAGGAGGAAATCTGGGTGGTTTAGAAAGATTTTAATAGCCGCTTTGGTATAGATCTTTAACAAGTCTTCTCTAAGAGACTATAAACACACATTGGGGGAAAAAGACCCCTCAGACCGTCATCATTAGCCATGATATGAGTTACCATTTAATACTTTGTGCCAGGCATTTTGCTAAGCACTTCACATGAATTTAAGTCTCAGAATAAGCTCTGAAGTAAGTACATTTATGGATCCCCAAACAATAAACAGAGGCTTAGGGATGTTGGTTACTTTGCCTCAGATTAGTGTGAGCAACACCTAAGGCCATCAGCCTCCAGACAGCCACTTACACTACCCAGTGTGCCTATGCACCTCTGAACAGAAGGCTATTTTGTCTCTGTTCTACAGAAGTGCTATCCATCCTCATTCTGCCTGGTGGATCTCTTGCAAAACCGTGGGCCCCTGGATAAATGTCTTCCTCTCGTGTGTGGCATTCTTGTAAAACCAGAAACATGCCATTATTCTTCCTCTGGTTTCCTTTATTATTCATAAATAATTCTGGAAAAAGAGGAGGACCGTGGAAATAAATGGAGGAGGGGAAAGTAGGCGATGTGGTGGCTCCAGAAAGGGAGACACACCAGCATCCCGGCCATGTGGTAAAGCTTTTAATATGAGTTTGGATTTAATTTTCTATTTTGAAAAGTGCTATCCTGGGGATGAAATGGCATGGAACACAGTCATCTTGAAAAAAAATGCTGAAGGTCAATTTGTTTTTCTCTTTCCACAAAACATAATGATAGCTTATGAATTTGCTTTTGCCACCATGAAAACCTAGGGAATAAAATCCACTCAACGATATTATCCATTTAAAGGTCTTTATCCTAGGGCACCATGGCCAGATTTCAGGTTAGTTGTGTAATAAGAAATTGATAATAATTGTACAGCACATTGGAGAAAGTTCTCCAATTCACCTGAGAGAAGCTTTCAACTTATCGACTATATTTTTCATCTAGTGAAAAGAGATACTACTGCAAGGTATATAATTCTCATCGTTGACAAAAGTATCATTTGCTGTCTAATGACAAAACCTGTCTAATGAAAAAACCTGTCTAATTTTGTCCTTTTGATATTTGAGTAGGTCAAAATTAAATTATCCTGAGGTACTGGGACTCTCACGGTTCAAAGAGGGTAGAAAACATTAAGTCCTACCTTCTGTGCCCATTTTTTTCTCTGTATTTGTTCTTTTTAAGCTACTAGAAGAAAAATCCACAAAACCTGAATGCATTATGAACAGCTACAAATTTAAATAAGGGCAGATATTCCAAGGTCAATCAGGGATGAAAAGAGTGACTCGTTTTGGACCTATATGTTGCTTCTTTTTTTGTCTGAAAAAGTGAGTCAGTGGACTGACTTAAATCAAATATTTGCACTTTCTTGCTCTCCCATTACTCCCATGTTCCTCAACCTGAATTCAATAGTCCAGGAGACTGTCAAAGCACTTGTGGCCCCAGAGTCATATTGGCTTTCATTTGCAGAGACTGTGGTCACCTTGTCCTACGTCTTAACACACTTGAAAGTAAAGTCTGCAAAGATGTCGGTAGCTTTAACACACAATGCCCTCCATTTAAACACACACCAGTTAGGGTTGACCCACCTCCCACACACATGTCTAGACCAGAACAATAGCCCTCCTCTAGTTATCTTGTATCCTTTTATAAAATGTTTGTTTTCAGTTCTCAGACCTCTGTTTGCAAATGACAGATGTCCCAGTCATAATAGCTTAAGGAGAAAGGGTGATTTATTGGCATAAACAAACTAAGAAAGGGCATGCCATTAGCCTTATAGTCCAATGGATACAGAGTCTCAGACACTATCAAAACATTCTGACAACACTCATCTCTGCTTCTGTCTCCATTGAGACTTCATTCTCTCAAGTGGGATGTCAGAAGAGACTGGAAACGTGGCCATAAGCAACTAGAGGCTGTCCCCATCTTTCCTCCAGAGAGAAAAGAAAGCATTTTTCCACCAACTCCCAGTTAGAAAAGGTACAATAAAGCATTCTTTCCTAGCTTGAGTTGGATACCCATGCAGGGACATGACCCAATCTTTGTGGCCAAGGGTGGGGTACTACGGTTGGGCAAGGTTCCGGTCATGCACCCTGCCACTGGGTGGCATGATAGAGGGAAATCAGGGTGGAAAAGAAGAATGCTCTGACTGGCAACTCCCAACAGAAGCACTGGGCTGGTCTGGGAGAGAAGCACTTCCTTAAAGGAAGGGATAACCCATTACTAGAAAGAAAGAGTAAGGGACAAAACCAACGTGTCCAATAGAGTCTCAACTAGTGGTCAAGTTAAAATATAATGCAATGCTTGCCTCATGAGTCACCCACCCATGAGTAGTGGCAATTTTTGAGTAGATTCTTCTTGATGAACAAAAGGACTTCATGATCCAAGAAATAAATGCCCAATGGTACAATTTCAGACCCCATAAAAATGGAGAGCGAACCAAACTACTATGGGAAAGGAATCCCCTTCCATCCTCCACCAAGTGTCATCATGGGTGCCTACTCTAAAGGCCTGCCTTATTGTAACAACTGAAATTGCAAGAGGGCAAAAAAGTTTTTATTCTAAATGACATGCTACTTGGATTGACGTAAATCTACTTCTCTGTTATAATTACAGATTATGTCTGTAGTTCTAACAAGCAGATGTAGATATTTCCAAATAAATTAGAATATTTTTTCCCCAAGTGTGCAATTTTTTTCCTTGTTTGGTTCATTTTCTAAGTAAATCTGTATCTATAGTACATTGGCATTCAGCTCTTCTGATCAGAGGGATGTTCCTGATCAGAATATTAGGAATACCTTTAAGCATATTCTCACGGATCAAACAGTGAGTTACCAAACTTTTTCCTTTTCTTTTTACACCAACACAGTAAACTACTTCATTGGCTATGTACTTAAATTACCTCCAAGGAAATAAATGATTTAAGTCAATGGAAAGTTCAACCGAAAAGAAAAACACCTTTCTTATAAAACTGGCACAGCAGGAAACTTACAGCCTGAGCGTTGTTTGTGGATTTTACTTTGTGCAAATAATCACAGCCCAAGGCAGATTCCTTCCGTCATTTCCACAGCCTGCATCTGAAGTGCTTACAGCTTTATTTACCAGCATAAAGCACTAAAATGCCTACTGTACCCCTTAAGACTCGCCTTTGGGTAAACCTTAGTACACAAGAACTTAAAGTTAAGTTTCAGAAACAATCTTTGTGTCCTTTGCTTCCTTTGCTTAAAAGGACAAAGCTCCTATGCAAAAGACATTGGTGACTAAGTCCCCTTGTTGGTACATGAGCATAAAATCACTTGCTGTGATGGCTCCTATCTTTTAACAGAACATCAGAGACCTGGTTCAGAGATTTCAAGCCAGTGTACAAATGTACTGTTCTGGATTTTTTTTTTTCCTTTTCATTCTTTTCTCCTAATATGCACAGCTAGTATTCCAAGTAAGGTATCTAGCCTACACATACAAGTTGCCATTGCCCAAGTGACGGCAATATCAATTCTAAGTCATCTCTCAATTTTACTCCTGTTCAGAAGATTCTCCCAGTTAGTGCAGGTAGATCCCAGGACAAGCTTATCCAGGACTCAGTGTCTGAATAGAGCTAGCCATTGTGTTCAAGGAGGCATGGAAAAGGAATGACATTTCAGTGATATTCAGTGACACAAAGATGTTTTTGTTTGTTTTTTTATACATGAAATTTATTGTCACATTGGTTTCTATACAATACCCAGTGCTCATCCCAACAGGTGCCCTCCTCAATGCCCATCACCCACTTGGCACAAGGCTGTTTTTAAACACTAGTAATTTTAATGATTAGACTATTGCTGTTCTATACTGTTCAAATAAAATTTAAGAGATTTATCTCTTTATCAACCAACTGTATCAGTCAACTGGGACCAAAATTTTCAAGAGTATCTTTTATCATGATGTCCACCCCAAGGACTCAACCCTCTTATTCTCTCTCTTCCTGTAAACTTCCTTAGGATCAAAGCTCCTATAGAAACTTGGGGTTAAAAACAAAACAAAACAACAACAACACAACACAAAAAAACCCCTGGGATTTGAGGGTGATAAGAACATTCTGGAATTAAATAGTAACAGTGGTTATTATTAACATTGTTAATATAGGAAAATGAATGAATTTTACACTTTAAGGTGGTTAATGTGGTGTATTTCATGTTCTATGAAATCTCAACTGGGAAAAAAAACAGTGATTAAAACAATCCTCACTGGGATGTAATGACTAACACCTTGTCAAGTTTAAGTGTATTTTAATGAGAGTGCTTTGGGCCCAAATAAAATCTTGACTTGGTGGAGTTCCAAGCATTTAGAGAGAGGTTATATTCCAATTTGCTGGAGTAAGGCCAATCTTGAGTAGCTGTCCATTTGTGTCCAGATTTTTTTCAACAATGCCATCCTGCCCTTTTTGACTTTCTCTCAGCACAGCTCTTCATAAGCCTGTCCTTCCTCATATTAAGAACCAATTACTTGATCGATAGTTCTACACCAACATTCTTTCACTACTGAACACAGATGTTTATCTTACCAGAATTTTCGAAGAATGTAACAAAGAAGGCCCCGGGATCTCACTGTTGCAAATGCTCGAACATTGTTGAAATGCACTGTTCACCACCCATTTCATCAGGCTGCATGGGGTTCAGTCTGATATTTGGCCAGAGCATAAACAGACTGCCTGTACTTCCCTACTGCTGTCAAGGGTGTTGCTGCCATCACAGAAACTGACAAGAACTTGGGAAAACAAAAAGTAGATATCTTCCCCCTCAAACATACACATGATTATCCCCGCATCTGCAGAAAAGAGTATTCTGTTAAGCACTCCCAGTGAATCCTCAAATACCAGAAGCTATTCCAAGGTGAGATATTTTACATGTAGACCAGGAAACACCAGCAAGTCATAATAGGGACAGTGAGAGAGTGTAGGAGTGGTAACTTCGAGATGTACTTTCTAAGAAGTTCCTAAGGAGTTTTAATATTTATGGCAGAGAATAGCTTATATTCATCTTTATAATCTCTAGGTCTCATTCAGAGATTGCCTGTCAGTTTGTCTCTTCCTTTGTCCACTGAAGTCTTCCTGAAATAGGCTGGCTTCCTTAAATAGAACTCCACAGCCGAAGTCTGATTTCAGAAGTCCCCTTAAGGACAAGCAACTGCGCCAGGAGTCTGAAAAGCTTGGGGATGCATCATGAAGATCCCAAGAAATGTGACTTATTAACTACGTGCAAATTTAGGGTGGTTCTAATTTTCAAAAGGACATTCTAGAAACCTCTAGTCCTGAAAATCACTCCCATGAAAACTAGGTGTTGCTCCGGACTCTGTTGGGTGCAAGTGACAAAAACCCAACTGTAACTATTTTCAGCAGGCTGAAGCACAGGGTTCGTGGACTGCTCATTCGGCTCTTCTTTGATACTAACTAGCTCTACTTGAGCTACTGCAGGCACAGATCCGGAGACGCCCTGGCTGCCCTGGTCTATAGTGAACATCTGTTTCTGCCTGCTCACAGCCACTTCCTTCTGTCTTTGGTAGAAGCATGATTTTCCTTGGGAGATGTGTTCCTCTCCCATTCTCTGAAGTCCTATGGGACTGTTTAATCACAATGTCCCTTTCCTCCTGCCCAGGAAGATTCTTGTGACTTGCCATCTTACTCTCCTAATAAGCATTCTTTTTTTTTTTTTTTCAACGTTTATTTATTTTTGGGACAAAGAGAGACAGAGCATGAACGGGGGAGGGGCAGAGAGAGAGGGAGACACAGAATCGGAAACAGGCTCCAGGCTCTGAGCCATCAGCCCAGAGCCCGACGCGGGGCTCGAACTCACGAACCGCGAGATCGTGACCTGGCTGAAGTCGGACGCTTAACCGACTGCGCCACCCAGGAGCCCCTTTTTTTTTTTTTTTTGCTTTTTTGCTTTAAGTAGTCAGTATTGGCTTATAATACTTGCAGCTAAAGAACCTTAATTTATTTCCAACTCCGGGGAACAGAACTTCTTTCTCACAGAATCTATTCAGAATCTTACACAGGAATTTTATCGACCCTACTTACATCATATTCTTACCCATGGATTGATGGCTATGGTCAAGACAGTGGGATGTCTTCATGGACCACAAGTGTGTCACATGCCAGAGGTCAAGGGTTAGGAAATGGTATCAGAAAAAAAGATGGGAAAACATTCTGGACAGAAGACCAAAAAAACCTCTCATTGTCCTCTTTAATCTACCTTAGTTAAGGGGCACCTGGGTGGCGCAGTCGGTTGGGCGTCCGACTTCAGCCAGGTCACGATCTCGCGGTCCCTGAGTTCGAGCCCCGCGTCGGGCTCTGGGCTGATGGCTCAGAGCCTGGAGCCTGCTTCCGATTCTGTGTCTCCCTCTCTCTCTGCCCCTCTCCCATTCATGCTGTCTCTCTCTGTCCCAAAAATAAATAAACGTTGAAAAAAAAATTTTTTTTAATCTACCTTAGTTAAGCTTACAAACTTGTAGAAAATACCCAGGATATGAAGATAAGGTACATCTTGTCAGTTAAGTACAGAATGTATCTTCTTTCTCTCTGTATCATTTCCCAACTGCGTATTTAGGCCCTTCCTTTGCAAAAGATCTGGAAATCTATTTATTTTATAATTAACAAAGGGTAAGAAGATCCATTCTGAAATTTTTGGTAGGGGTCCAAAATTTGGACCTTTGTAGCTATACCAGCTGTGGGAATTCAATGATGTCAAGGTCCCCTCCCTCCTTTGTTTGTAAGACTAATTTTGGAATTATACTATTATCAGGAAATGGTATCCTTCCTTCTATCCATCCCTTAGGATTTTTTTTTAAGTCTCCTGGCTTCTATATCCTGAGAGGTGGGATAATAGTGCAAACGCCAGCTAATGTCAAACAAGGCACATGGGAATTGGAACTTGATCAACTTCAAAGTTTTCCTACTTAACCATGGAGACTGCTATGATCACCATAAGGGCATGTGCTGTTTGGTAATGCTGTTAAAGAACCCAGACTAGAGCTGAGAAGAAAGGTGTTTCCTCCTAGAAATTTGCAGAGAAGTAGTTGAACCCTTATCAAACACTGGCAGATGGACATTTGTCAACTTAAGATAAATGAAAGAATCTGTGGGTTACAATTGTCAGAGAGTTGCAACACCACTGGAGCTGTTCCTGGTACAAACATCTTGATGCCAAAGTAGAAAAAGTGAATGATGTTCTCTCCTGCATTCCCCAGAAACCTCAGTATTATTTCTTCTGATGACTCAGTGTTTCCTGATACAAGGCTGAAGTTAGAGAATAACTATATTGGTAATATGAATAACTTTGGTGGAATGAACGAATACTCTAGAAAGAATGCATAGAACAAGAGTCTGCTGAACAAAGTGGGTGTCTTCTCTTTGAAGGCACAGGATTGATTTCTGGTAGTAGGATAGTGTTAGATATATACGCTTGTGTATATATTAGATATATACCCCTATGCATATTGTGGTGGTCTGTAAGAATATTTATTTTTAAAGATATACTGCCTTGTACCAGATTATCCTACTAAATCCTCAATCAAATAAAACCACAATTTGATGCTAGACAAAAACAACAGCAACAACAACAAAAAACCCATATAACTGAGAAGAAATAAACAGTGAATGTAAGAGGAACAGCATCAGTCCTGATTTGCTTAATATGCAACTGGAACCAGGAAAAGTGTGTTAATTATGCTGGCATAATATTTGGTGCCTATAAGATCTGAAAACATTATAGCTCTTTTTTTTTTTTAAATGTTTATTTTTGAGACAGAGAGAGACAGAGCATGAACAGGGGAGGGGCAGAGAGAGAGGGAGACACAGAATCTGAAGCAGGCTCCAGGCTCTGAGCCATCAGCCCAGAGCCCGACACGGGACTTGAACTCACGGACCGTGAGATCATGACCTGAGCCGAAGTTGGACGCTCAACCAACTGAGCCACCCAGGCGCCCCTGAAAACATTACAGCTCTTCTATAGGTGCTTTCCTTCACCCCAGAAATTAGAGCTGAGAATGTTGCTCTGCTTTTCTGGTAAGACCCGGAAGTCCTGCAACGTCAAGCTGCCATCTTGACTGAGGCCCGCTGTTAGAACATCTGCTCCAGAGGGATTAAAGGAAGATGGCGGTGTAAGAGGATGCTGGGCTTACTGCGTCCTGCGTATCACTTAGATTCCACCTACACCTGCCTGAATAACCCAGAAAACCACCAGAAGACTAGCAGAATGGATTCTCTGGAGCCAAGCACAGATGAGAGGGCCATGGAAGAAGGTAGGAAGGATGGAGAGGCGGTGCGCGCTACATGGACTGGCGGGAGGGAGCCGGGGCGGAGGGGCGGCCCACCGGCAAAGCAGAGCCCCCGAGTCTGGCTTGCAAAGGCCGAGGGGCCGGACGGAGTATGTTCTGACAGCAAGCGGGACTTAACATCTGGAAGGTTATAAGTTAACAGCTCTGCTCAGAGAGTGGGAAGGCTGGAGGACAACTGGAGGGGGAGTTGCTGAGCCCTGGACGACACAGCTCAGCTTGACAGGGGACAAAGGTGCTCACCAGCGCCATCTCCCTCACCCATCCCCCAGCCAAAATCCCAAAGGGAACTGGTTCCTGCCAGGGCACTTGCTTGCACCTTCCAAACACCCAATGCTGTGCTTCTGCGGATCCATCCCTCCGGTGGTGGGTCTGACTCCCTCCTGGTGCCACAGGGCCCCTCCCGAAGCAGATCACTGAAGGATAAGCGAGCTGAGCCTGCCCCTCCCACCCCTGTGCACCTTGCCGATCCACTGCAGCTAATACGCCGGATCCCCAACACAACAAGCCTGGCAGTGTGCAAGTAGCCCAGATGGGCCACACCACCCCACAGTGAATTCTGCCCCTAGGAGAGGGGAAGAGAAGGTACACACCAGTCTGACTGTGGCCCCAGCAGGGGGCTGGGGGCAGACATCAGGTCTGACTGCGGCCCCGCCCATAAACTCAAGTTATTCGAGACAGCACAGGGGAAGTGCCCTGCAGTTCCGCACCACTCCAGGGACTATCCAAAATGATGAAAAGGAAGAATTCCCCTCAAAAGAATCTCCAGGAAATAACAACAGCTAATGAATTGATCAAAAATGATTTAAACAATATAACAGAAAGTGAATTTAGAATAATAGTCATAAAATTAATCGCTGGACTTGAAAACAGTATAGACGACAGCAGAGAATCTATTGCTACAGAGATCAAGGGACTAAGGAACAGTCAGGAGGAACTAAAAATGCTATAAACGAGCTGCAAAATAAAATGGAAACAACCACGGCTCGGATTGAAGAGGCAGTGGAGAGAATAGGTGAACTAGAAGATAAAATTATGGAAAAAGAGGAAGCTGAGAAAAGAGAAATAAAAAAATCCAGGAGTATGAGGGGAAAATTAGAGAAGTAAGTGATGCACTAAAGAGAAATAATCTACGCATAATTGGTGTTCCAGAAGAGGAAGAGAGAGGGAAAGGTGCTGAAGGTGTACTTGAAGAAATAATAGCTGAAAACTTCCTGGATGTGGGGAAGGAAAAAGGCATTGAAATCCAAGAGGCACAGAGAACTCCCTTCAGACGTGACTTGAATCGATCTTCTGCATGACATATCATAGTGAAACTGGCAAAATAAAAGGATAAAGAGAAAATTCTGAAAGCAGCTAGGGATAAACACGCTCTAACATATAAAGGGAGACTGATAAGACTCATGACCGATCTCTCTACTGACACTTGGCAGGCCAGAAAGGAATGGCAGGAAATCTTCAATGTGATAAACAGAAAAAATATGCAGCCGAGAATCCTTTATCCAGCAAGTCTGTCATTTAGAATAGAAGGAGAGATAAAAGTCTTCCCAAACAAAAACTGAAGGAATTCATCAGCACTAAACCAGCCCTACAAGAGATCCTAAGGGGGATCCTGTGAGACAAAGTACCAGAGACATCGCTCCAAGCATGAAACCTACGCACATCACAATGACTCTAAACCCATATCTTTCTATAATAACACTAAATGTAAATGGACTAAATGTGCCAACCAAAAGACACAGGCCATCATAATGGATGAAAAAACAAGATCCATCTATTTGCTGTCTACAAGAGACTCATTTTAGACCGGAGGACACCTTCAGATTGAAAGTGAGGGGATGGAGAACTATCATGCTGCTGGAAGTCAAAAAAAGCTGGAGTAGCCATACTTATATCAGACAAACTAGACTTTAAATTAAAGGCTGTAACAAGAGATGAAGAAGGGCATTATATAATAATTACAGGGTCTATCCATCAGGAAGAGCTAACAATTATAAATGTCTATGTGCCGAATACAGAGCCCCCCAAATATATAAAACAATTACAAACACAAGCAACCTTATTGATAAGAATGTGGTAATTGCAGGGGACTTTAACACTCCACTTACAGAAATGGATAGATCATCTAGACACACGGTCAATAAAGAAACAAGGGCCCTGAATAATACATTGGATCAGATGGACTTGACAGATATATTTAGAACTCTGCATCCCAAAGCAACAGAATATACTTTCTTCTCAAGTGTACATGGAACATTCTCCAAGATAGATCACATACTGGGTCACAAAACAGCCCTTCATAAGTATACAAGAATTGAGATCTTACCATGCATACTTTCAGACCAAAATGCTATGAAGCTTAAAATCAATCACAGGAAAAAGTCTGGAAAACCTCCAAGAGCATGGAGGTTAAAGAACACCCTACTAAAGAGTGAATGGGTCAACCAGGCAATTAGAGAAGAAATTTAAAAATATATGGAAACAAACGAAAATGAAAATACAACAATCCAAACGCTTTGGGATGCAGTGAAGGCAGTCCTGAGAGGAAAATGCATTGCAATCGAGGCCTATCTCAAGAAACAAGAAAAATCCCAAATACAAAATCTAACAGCACACCTAAAGGAAATAGAAGCAGAACAGCAAAGACAGCCTAAATCCAGCAGAAGAAGAGAAATAATAAAGATCAGAGCAGAAATAAACAATATAGAATCAAAAAACAAAACAAAACTGTAGAGCAGATCAATGAAACCAAGAGCTGGTTTTTTTTAAAAATAAACAAAATTGATAAACCTCTAGCCAGGCTTCTCAAAAAGAAAAGGGAGATGACTCAAATAGATAAAATCATGAATGAAAATGGAATTCATGAATTAATGAAAATGGAATTCAGAGATACAAGCAATTATCAGGGAATACTATGAAAAATTATATGCCAACAAACTGGACAACCTGGAAGAAATGGACAAATTCCTAAACACCCATACGCTTCCAAAACTCAATCAGGAGGAAATAGAAAGCTAGAACAGACCCATAACCAGTGGAGAAATTGGATCAGTTATCAAAAATCTCCCAACAAATAAGAGTCCAGGACCAGATGGCTTCCCAGGGGAGTTCTACCAGACGTTTAAAGCAGAGATAATACCTATCCTTCTCAAGCTATTCCAAAAAATAGAAAGGGAAGGAAAACATCCAGACTCATTCTATGAAGCCAGTATTACTTTGATTCCTAAGCCAGACAGAGACCTAGTAACAAAAGAGAACTACAGGCCAATATCCCTGATGAATATGGATGCAAAAATTCTCAATAAGATACTAGCAAATCGAATTCAACAGCATATAAAAAGAATTATTCACCATGATCAAGTGGGATTCATTCCTGGGATGCAGGGCTGGTTCAACATTTGTAAATCAATCAACGTGATACATCACATTAATAAAAGAAAAGATAAGAACCATATGATCCTGTCAATCGATGCAGAAAAAGCATTTGACTAAATTCAGCATTCTTTCTTAATAAAAACCCTCGAGAAAGTCAGGATAGAAGAACATACTTAAACATCATAAAAGTCATTTATCAAAAGCCCACAGCTAATATCATCCTCAATGGGGAAAAACTGAGAGCTTTTTCCCTGAGATCAGGAACACGACAGGGATGTCCACTCTCATCGCTGTTGTTTAACATAG
Source organism: Leopardus geoffroyi (assembly GCF_018350155.1). Classification (NCBI taxonomy): domain Eukaryota; kingdom Metazoa; phylum Chordata; class Mammalia; order Carnivora; family Felidae; genus Leopardus; species Leopardus geoffroyi. The sequence continues at coordinate 105,256,451 of NC_059326.1, forward strand.
TGTTGGACGTTCTAGCATCAGCAATCAGACAACAAAAGGAAATCAAATGCATCAAAATTGGCAAAGATGAAGTTAAGCTTTCACTTTTTGTAGATGACATGATATTATACATGGAAAATCCAATAGACTCCACCAAAAGTCTGATAGAACTAATACATGAATTCAGCAAAGTTGCCGGATAAAAAAATCAATGTACAGAAATCAGTTGCATTCTTATACACTAATAATGAAGCAACAGAAAGACAAATAAAGAAACTGATCCCATTCATAATTGCACCAAGAAGCATAAAATACCTAGGGATAAATCTAACCAAAGATGTAAAAGATCTGTATGCTGAAAACTATAGAAAGCTTATTAAGGAAATTGAAGAAGATATAAAGAAATGGAAAAACATTCCATGCTCATGGATTGGAAGAATAAATATTGTCAAAATGTCAATACTACCCAAAGCTATCTACACATTCAATGCAATCCCAATCAAAATTGCACCAGCATTCTTCTCGAAACTAGAACAAGCAATCCTAAAATTCATATGGAACCACAAAAGGCCCCGAATAGCCAAAGTAATTTTGAAGAAGAAGACCAAAGCAGGAGGCATCACAATCCCAGACTTTAGCCTCTACTACAAAGCTGTAATCATCAAGACAGCATGGTATTGGCACAAAAACAGACACATAGACCAATGGAATAGAATAGAAACCCCAGAACTAGACCCACAAACGTATGGCCAACTAATCTTTGACAAAGCAGGAAAGAACATCCAATGGAAAAAAGACAGTCTCTTTAACAAATGGTGCTGGGAGAACTGGACAGCAACATGCAGAAGGTTGAAACTAGACCACTTTCTCACACCATTCACAAAAATAAACTCAAAATGGATAAAGGACCTGAACGTGAGACAGGAAACCATGAAAACCCTCGAGGAGAAAGCAGGAAAAGACCTCAGCCGTAGCAATTTCTTACTTGACACATCCCCAAAGGCAAGGGAATTAAAAGCAAAAATGAACTACTGGGACCTTATGAAGATAAAAAGCTTCTGCACAGCAAAGGAAACAACCAACAAAACTAAAAGGCAACCAACGGAATGGGAAAAGATATTTGCAAATGACATATCAGACAAAGGGCTAGTATCCAAAATCTATAAAGAGCTCACCAAACTCCACACCCAAAAAACAAATAACCCAGCGAAGAAATGGGCAGAAAACATGAATAGACACTTCTCTGAAGAAGACATCCAGATGGCCAGCAGGCACATGAAAAGATGCTCAACGTCGCTCCTTATCAGGGAAATACAAATCAAAACCACACTCAGATGTCACCTCACGGCAGTCAGAGTGGCCAAAATGAACAAATCAGGAGACTATAGATGCTGGAGAGGATGTGGAGAAACGGGAACCCTCTTGCACTGTTGGTGGGAATGCAAACTGGTGCAGCCGCTCTGGAAAACAGTGTGGAGGTTCCTCAAAAAAATTAAACATAGATCTACCCTATGACCCAGCAATAGCACTGCTAGGAATTTACCCAAGGGATACAGGAGTACTGATGCATAGGGGCACTTGTACCCCAATGTTTATAGCAGCACTCTCAACAGTAGCCAAATTATGGAAAGAGCCTAAATGTCCATCAACTGATGAAAGGATAAAGAAATTGTGGTTTGTATACACAATGGAGTACTACATGACAATGAGAAAGAATGAAATGTGGTCCTTTGTAGCAACGTGGATGGAATTGGAGAGTGTGATGCTAAGTGAAATAAGCCATACAGAGAAAGACAGATACCATATGTTTTCACTCTTATGTGGTCCTGAGAAACTTAACAGAAGACCCTGGGGGAGAGGAAGGAAAAAAAGAGGTTAGAGAGGGAGAGAGCCAAAGCATACGAGACTCTTAAAAACTGAGAACAAACTGAGGGTTGATGGGGGGTGGGAGGGAGGGGAGGGTGGGTGATGGGTATTGAGGAGGGCACCTTTTGGGATGAGCACTGGGTGTTGTATGGAAACCAATTTGACAATAAATTTCATATAATGAAAAAAAAAAAAAGAAAAGAAAAGAACATCTGCTCCACAAAGATGGTCTAAACATGGTCCAAGGGCCCATTTTTTAATTGGCCATCCCTATTGAATAAGGAAAGAGCTCTGTTCCCATTCCAGGGGATTCTGAAAAGAACTTGGCAAACAAAGGTGGGAAGATCCCTCAGTCACAAACTGAACCTGTATTGTTACAAACTGATTAGAATTCAAAAAGGTCAATTTCTGAGGCCAAGAAAATAAAAGGATGCAAGAGAAATGGTGTAGAGACACACAGACATCATGTATGGACAAAAACAAGAATTATTATGAGTCCTCAAGAGCCGAAAAAGTGCTTAAAAGAACCAGGTCAATAGGATAAAACTTTTTCAGTTGTATAAAATCCTAACATTTCTTTAACTCTAATATTCCTAAGTTTATAACATAATAGGTAATAAAAGTTTTATCACACTGAGCTATGTATAATAGGATTCTGACTTCAAGTAAAAGTCTCATCCTCTAAGCCAATCCCAGTAGGTCAACAACCTATTTGACAAACAGGCCCTTCCAGTCTCTTTATCCCAGCTCTACAGAGAAACAATTTTGATGGCACTGTATAGTAAAAACGTCTTTATGACTCTGGATGAGTGCCAAAATCTTCGGTCTTATCCTAGGTTGTTAGGTGAATTTCTGATAAAAAGGTAGTTAATTTTCAATATGCTTTTATTTTTTATAAGGTATGCCACAACCAGACACTAGTTTCATTTAAAGGTTACATATATTAATCCATATATTAATTTTGTTTACTATCTTTCAAAGATTACCTAGAGTTTTAAAATAAACTTTTAACTTCAAAGTTGTAAGATCTCACCTATCTATAATGATCGTATTACTAGAACTAAAAATCAAGATACTGACCGACATAAGATCTAATATATAAATTTACATTCATACTCAAAAAATATGCGAAATCAGGATTATGCTAATGAATCCCAGGTATATGATCACTATACCTAGGGTTCAAAAAGGATTTCACGAGATAGTGGAAGCCACATTTATCTAATTAATTTTACTTGAGGACTTTCTCAGCTAACAGTAGTGGGGTCTTAGAAGAGAAAGTTAGTGGAATGTAATTAACACCACAAATCCAGGAGAATGTCAGGAGACATTGAGAGAAATACAGAGTTCCCTACTCTACAAGTGAGGCTTGGGCTTTTCTTTCATTAATTGTATCCTAAGAAGATATTAGAACCAGACCTTATACAATCCATCTATCTTAATACTATAAACATTTCCAGATGCAAGCGAATTATCTTTTCTTTTTTATAATCATAACTTTTCCATATAAGTCCCAAGAGCCAGTAATTGAATTTGAGAAAAGATGTCCTTCTTTTGAAGTTGCTTTTGATCTAAAGCCAAAGGGAAGTAATTTATTTAGCAGAAGCTGTGGCCTCTAAACAATGATGTATATGTGGGAATATTGGCAAACAAAATAAAGTACCTTCATTTATTTGTCAATAAAGCAGTACCAAGATGGTAAGAATTCAGTTCAGAATAAATTCTTAAAGAAATAGAAACTGGTTTGAGGTTTTATTTTTTCCTTCCCCATGAGCACATGCTGATGAACACTCTTATTTATGTTATATAAAAGGCTTTGGTTCTTTGAAAACATTCCCAAATAAAAGTGATAGACCTACAGTCTTTTATTGCCTCAATTACATGAGCTTCCCTTCTGGTTAATTTAAAGTAATAAATAAATACTCTTACCATTTTTAATGACTGGTTTCACATGTATATTTCTATTTTGGTGAAATTTTATTTATATTATTTTTGGATTTATTATATGCATCCATTATTTTAAACATTATTTGGTGCTTATGGAAGTTAAGCAAGAATGAAAAAAATCTTGATTGAACTTCAAATCAAGGAAGGGAAAAAACATAATAAAAATATTACACTAGAAAAATAAAATCTACATGGAATGAGTCAAATTTGAACATAATTGAAATACTATAGCCATACACAACTACTAGGAATTTCCCTCCCTCCCCACAAATTACCACTGTGCTTGGTACCTAAAGGCTTTGCACCAGCTATATCCTTTTCATAAGATGTCATAACCTTTTACCCAAATCCCTACCCTTGCTCCCTTTTTCTTCTGATCCTTCTTCACAAAGTCTTTTGCAACTATTTCCATCACCATTACTATCTCCCCAACTACTCCTTGGCCCTCCCATGAATTATGTAACCAATAAAACTTGTGTACACCAAAGTCATAACATCTATTATAAACATCTCTTTGCTTATTCTTTTTTTTTTTTTTAACTAACAGACTAGAGCTTTCTTGAAGAGAAACAAGAGATAATTATTTTTCTTTGTATCCATAGCCTAGCACAGTGCCTGATGCCTGATAGTCATGAAATGTTGGATGGATGAATGGATCCTGAATAAAACTTAATGGGAGTCTGTCCTGGTGTTCTATTGTTTAGTATGTTCATGAATTGCTAGGTTATGGAATGAGTTTGCTTATTAAATGAAAAATTCAAAACCAACCTGCATCACAGATTTGCCAGAAAATCAGTTGTACTTTCAGATTGCCAGTGATACCCATGCGGACACTAGCTCAGCTTCTGGATTCAAGGTTGAAATAGAGTGTCAAATCCTAGGAATGATTTGAAGTATTACTGATTGTTGAACACTGTATCATAGCCAGTTAATTCTGACATATCTCCAACTGTGCTCTTTTGTGACTTTTTATTTTAGCATTTCAACTGTTACCGCTAGCATGTACATATACTTAGATGGCTTAAAATCTGGCACACTCATGGTTCACGTCAGAAGTTTGTCATTAAATTGGCCAATCCTGTACAACTGAACTGAACGTTAGTTCCAAAGTCCCTTACATCTACTCTTCAACCTGGCTGGTCTCTCTGCTCCACTTAGCACTTTGGACCAGTACCCAGCATTTCTGTGTTAGCCATACTCTGTGCCTTGAGCCACCCTGACCCTGCCCATCCTACATACCATTACCTGAATTCTTCCTGACATCCTGTGGCTTCATTACTGGTCAACAACTGTATGATTTTTTTTTATTTTGTTTCAATACTCCAGATTACATCTTGGGCTCTCATTCATTTAGTGATTGATCAATATACCACTTGATGCCTATGTGCTTCCACACATTTGTTTAATTAATAAACAGACAGATTCCAGACAGATATTTAGATAATATCCTGCCTAATCCTACCCTAGCCCTTATGATTCTCTCCCCAGTGACCTAATGCTCCCATAAAGCTGGTCTTAGATACCAAGATGTAAGATAGATACCAAGATCTCTTAGGAATTTATCCTTCAGTGGTCTGGCTCAAGTCAACTCTTGCTTACTTTCATTTAGATCATGATTATCTAATCTTTGGTCCTTCACAAATGGTCTTATTTATTCCTGTCCTTCAACCATCTCAGCACTTTACATTAAAAGAAGATTTAATTATAAAGAAGTACGGTTTGGGTAATGTCACTTCCATAGTCAGAAATAACATCAATGGCTTCCCATTGCCTATGAAATAAAATTCATGTTTTTAGCCTGACATTCAGAGCACTCCATGAACTGGCCTCAGCTCATCTTTCTAGATTTATTTCTTAAAATTTTCTTTTACGTACTCATATTCCCTCTCTCCATCACTTGCCTGACAAAACTTGGGATCGAAGCCCTCCATCTCTGGTTTCCACTCCTGCCTACAAAGTAGCAAAACCTGCCTGATTGGTTTCACTTCACCTGATTATAGCCCTTACATGAGCATTTAACTCTACCCAGCAAAACAGCCACAATTCTTTTTCCAGGAGATGGCTTTCTCACTCTCCAAGACAACTATTCTGTATCCTCATATCTCTTCTCAAACTTCACTCCCCTCCTCCACATGTAAACCCAGCTGATGACCTCGTCTACAATTCACTGATGACACAAGTCGTCAAATGGGGACTCCCTCCTCTTTCCACTATCAAATCTAAATTCTTGCTTCATATTGTCACATGTTCTGCTGGTTGCCTTCTGTATCAGTGGAAAAAGCGTGCTTCCTCCCATTCAAGGCTCTTTTCTCCTACTAGTGCTCCCAAGCCTGTGGCTGTCACCTTTCTAGGTATGTCACTTATGTACCTTACCTCACACTTGCAGCTCCTTCCTCTCACAGGAACAGGTTGGTGTCTCACACCTGTGCAAAAACCTGTGATTTCTCATCACTCACTTTTCCCCACTCTTATTCTAAGGTAAACAATTCCACACAGTCTTCCTTCCCTTACCTCCTTCCGATTTGCTTTATACTCCACCATGGTCTTATTATGTCTACCCTATTCAGATGATGGTGTTCCACTGAAAGCACTCTAATCAAGGTCCACAACAATCTTCATGACACTAGACTGAGTGTTAACTTTGCTGTGTTCACCTTAATTGAATCCAGAGCTTCATACAACACAAAGGACCACTCCTTTCTTCTTGACACATTTCCATTCTTGGCCTACATCAAACCACAGAGTTCTGGGTTTTGTTCTTAATAGTTACTTCTCTAATTTGTTGAATTCTGCTTTATAGAATCTCTAAAGATCTTCAAACCTAGTTCAAGGCCTCCTCTTCTTCTGAATCTTCAGTTTTTCTCTGGATTATTTTGTTCATTCTCGTGGCCTTAAATATCACTGAGAGTTTAATAATTTTCACATTTGTATCTCCAATCCATCTTTTGCTCTTTGAACTCCAGATTCATATATTTGCAGGTGAACTCTAGCCTTCCTTTTGTTTATCTAACCTTCCAACTTAACTGTGCATCAAACATGGTCTTTCCCTATCTCCTCCCATGTTAGGCAGTGGCATCACCACCTTTTTGGTTACTCAAGCTAAATACATTGGTAAAAAGAGAAGATACAGAATGAGATCACTGCAGTAGTAAATGGAGTTCTGTGATATAAAATAAAGGTTGGAAAAGACATAGAGAACACATTGATGAGGTAGGTCAGCAAAAACCTCCTTAAGAAAGAAAGGATGTTTCAATTAAAATACAAATTATGCTAAAGAGTCAAGCAAACAGAGAGGCAGAGGAAAAGCATACTCCAAAAGGAAATGGCAAGTTTACAACTGTTTCAGAATAACAGTTTTGTGTATTTTCATAATAGTAACAAATTGAGTATCCCTAGAGAAAAGTAAATGAAGGGAAAGGTAGCAGACAATGAGTGTACACAGATAGGTGGAGACTAGATCCAATGTGAGCATTTCGGTACTCCAGGTGAGAGGTAGTGGTGACTGGGACCAAACAAGTAGAATTTCAGAGAAAGGATTTTAATTAACTTTTTAAAAATTTTTTGATTGTGATGTAATATACATAAAATATTTGCCATCTTAACTATTTATAGGTGCACAAGTCAGTAGCATTTAGTACATTCACAATGTTGTGCAACCATCACTACTATAAATATTCAAAACTTTTTCATTGTGTCCAACAAAAATTCTTTACCTATTACACAATAGCTGCCCTTTCCTTCCAGCCCCTGGTAATCTCTCCTCTACTTTCTGTTTCTATGAATTTGTCTATTATTAGTACTCATATAAGTAGAATCATGTGATATTTATCCTTCTGTGTCTGGCTTATTTCACTAAGCATAATGTTTTCAAGGTCAATCCATGTCATAGAAAACATTAAAATAGAATTATTTTTTATGGTTGAATAATATTCCATTGTATGTATCTGACACATATTTTATCTAAAATTTATTTAATCTTTATTTTGATATTTTTAATGTTTTTTTTTTTATTTTTATTTTTGAGAGAGAAAGAGAGAGAGCATGAGCAAGGGAGGGGTAGAGGGAGAGGGAGACATAGAATCTGAAGCAGGCTCCAGGCTCTGAGCTATTAGCACAGAGCCTGACCTGGGGCTCAAACTCACAAACCGTGAGATCATGACCTGAGCCAAAGTTGGACGCTTAACCAACTGAGCCACCCAGGCGCCCCATTTAATCTTTATTTTGGTAATAGAATTAGTGAGACATATGTTGAACTGGATGTAGGGATGGAGATGAAGGTAAAAAGGATGATTCCTAGGATTCTAGCTTGTGAAATTAAGTTGTAGGAGACTAATTTATGGAAATGGAAAACACTTGAGAAAGACATTCCTTAATCCCAAACTGAATTCATAACCGACCGGATGGAGGAGGATTCCAGAAGGACGAGGTCTCCATTGAGTCTGAAATGCTAAATGTGAATTAACCACGTAGAGAGCAATGCATGGGAAGAGGTTGGATACAGAAGAAAATTCAAAGAAAGGATCAAATGGTAAAATTCATGATGTTTTTTGCTTTATTTCTTTTACCAGGAACATCCTTCCCTAATTCCTCATGTCCCTGTCTAAAATTGTCCTGATCTTCAAGTCTCAGGTGAAATGCCAATTCTTCAAAGCTCTTTAGGCACTTACTTATGTTCTTTTTTATTTTTTAATTTTTTTTTCCCAACGTTTATTTATTTTTGGGACAGAGAGAGACAGAGCATGAACGGGGGAGGGGCAGAGAGAGAGGGAGACACAGAATCGGAAACAGGCTCCAGGCTCTGAGCCATCAGCCCAGAGCCCGACGCGGGGCTCGAACTCACGGACCGTGAGATCGTGACCTGGCTGAAGTTGGACGCTTAACCGACTGCGCCACCCAGGCGCCCCATACTTATGTTCTTTTAATAGCATTTACCCTCCTTTGGCTTATATAACAGTTTTTGCCCATTTTTTACCTATTTACCATAAGCCCTTTGAAGGCATGTATTACATCTTTAGTATATTTGTATCCTCCCACCATACCCAGTATTGTCACCCTGCATAAAGAAGATGGTCAACACGTGTTGGTTTTAGCAGAATATCATTGTTAAGAATAGGAATAAAAAAGGTTATGCCAATCACTAAGCCTAAAACAAGGCAAGAGGCTATAAAGGATGGGTTCCAAAAATTATTATTTGAAGATTTTAAAATTTTTATTTTAGCGACAGAGTGTGTGTGAGCAGGGTAGAGGGGCAGAGAGGGAGTGAGAGAATCCCAAGAAGGCTCCATGTTCACTGCAGAGCCCAATGCAGCGCTAGATCTCATGACCCTGGGATCATGACCTGAGCCAAAATCAAGAATCAGATGCTCAACTGACTGAAACACCCAGGCACCCCAATTTGAAGTTTTTGAGTTCTTTATATCAGAATTAAATAATTATCTGATGTTATTACAGTTTTGGAGCAGTGGAGACAGCCCCCAAGTGACACAGTAAACATCACAGGAACTTATTACATCAAAAGAAAAGGTAGACAATACTGAAATAATTAAGGGGTTGTTTTTTTTTTTTACTATGTCCATTGTTTAGTTTTGTGACCATGTAAATATAATCATCACAAAGAACAATTCCTGAAATGAAACTAGCAGTAAAGAAAATTATTGATGTAGTCATTTCTAACTTTTATCAAAATAGGTTTAGTATCTAAGCTGCTTACATTAGTTGAAGATGCAGCTTAGATTTCCAAATGCCTTAAAATAATCTATGGGAACTTAAAATGTGTTCCTATTATAATGAGAAGTACTTCCAAGTGTGTATGTAGATTTCAGTTATGTCTGTGATATATAGAGAACTTAACCTTCATTAATCTAACAGTTCACTTGACAACGAGCAGTGGTCCTCTGACATCATGTTATCATTTGTGTCCAGTTTTATGAAGATGTGGCATTGTCTTATATGATGTTCTAAAGAGAACCTAGATAATTATGGATTTTGTTTAAAAAAATTAGAAATCTTTATTAGAGTTGGTCAAACGGGCACATAAACATTAAAAAAAATAAAAAACAAACTCAAGCGTCTAGTTAAATATAAACCCATGGCTCAGGGTTAGGAAAAGAAACAGTAGAGAGTAGGTTGACGTGAAAATAAACCAACAGAGAAAATAATGCTCTCCATTGTTCAGAGTGACAAAGAATTGGCAGACATCCAAATGCCACGGGAGACAAGATTAATACTAAGTACATCTGTCAACATCCTGTTTGAAAATCTTAGCCAGGATCAGAGGTATCTGAAAACATCCAAAGGGGGTTTCGCCTAAGAATGAGTCATACTCTCTGCAGCAGAAAGCCCTAAAACATCAGTATAGGATGTTAGAAGTCAAACAGAAGGTAGTGATCATCTTGTGCAACTCCCATGTTTTACCAATGAGAAAAATGGGGCCGAGAAGACCCTTTCCACTCTGTAGCACTGGGAGACACCAGCAAGTAATGGACAAAATACGGACTTTGGAGCCATACAGAATTAGATTTGGATCCTGGCTTAGTGATTCAGACAAGTCACTTACTTTCTTTGGGCCTTACTATCTCTGAGCCCCATTTTCCTCAACTGTAATATGGGAATAACTATTTTGGAAGGTGGTGATGAATTTAGAAATAAAATTCATAAAATATCTGGTACAGAGAGAACCAACAAATGCTAAATCTTACTATCCCCCATGCTAGGATTACTGGATTACCCCAATCTAAGTGTATGTTCAATATACCTTCAGAGATGCCCAGTCAGGTTTCCTCCCCCCAGTAAAGAATAGTGGTGAGAATGATACCATTCATTCACTTGGGCATTTAATAATCTGGAAATATTTAATGAGTCAGTATTGTATAAAATGCCAAATGGAACTTACAAATTTTTCCAGTTCTTCAACATAGCAAAGTATAGTTGAATACAAGGAGCAGAAATCTAATAACTTGGTGAAAACATTCTAAATACTACTGAAGGAATCTTTCTGAACTTAATCTTTCATACTTAAATATGCGTGGGGATGGAGTGTCAATGTTGCATACATGGATGTCAAACTAGGTTTTGTAAGTACACGATGACCTTTTTTTAAATTTTTTTTTAACATTTATTCATTTTTGAGAGACAGACACAGTGAGAATGGGGAAGGGGCAAAGAGAGGGAGGCACAGAATCTGAAGCAGGCTCCAGGCTCTTTGCTGTCAGCACAGAGCCCGCCATGGGGCTCAACCCCACAAACTGTGAGATCATGACCTGAGCCGAAGTCGAAAGCTCAACTGACTGAGCCACTCAGGCGCCCCACATGGCCTTTTTTTTTAATTCAACAAGACTTTTAAAAAAATCTTTTTATCCTTATTTTTGAGAGAGAGAGAGTGAGTACAGCGGGGAATGAACAGAGAGAGAGAGGGAGGGAGACACAAAATCCAAAGTAGTCTCCAGGCTCTGAGCCAGCAGCATGGAGCCCTATGCGGGGCTTGAACTTGCAAACTGGAAGATCATGACCTGAGCCACAGTCAGTTGCTTAACCTACTGAGCCACCCAGGTGCCCCAAATTCAACAAGATTTTAATTCAACAACATTTAAGACAGAAAAACAAAATCTAAAACTTCAAAGATTGAATGAATTTATAGGGAGGTAAAGGAAGATTCCTGAAGACTTTATGATTTGCCAAAGAGTGAGACACAGCTGAAACATTGATCTTTAGCTATCTCCATTGTAAGTGTACGTAACATGGAAATATAGGCCCTACCACTGACACAATAGATTTAATCAATCATAGCCAACCTGGTTGCTGAGACCTTTTAGTCCTAATTCTAATTTACCTGTATAGACAGAGTCATTAGCCATGACATGTTAAGTGAGGAGGGACAATTTAAGTTTCTACAGCCAGGCTTATGCCATGTTGAATGCACTCTTAGGATCATCCCTTTAAAAATGAATATGAATCTGGGGCACCTGGGTGGCCCCGTCAGTTAAGCATCCAACTCTTGATTTCAGCTCACGTCATCATCTTGCACTTTGCAGGTTCTAGCCCCATTTCAGGTTCTGCACTTACAGTGCGGAGCATGCTTGGGATCCTCTCTCTTCCTCTCTCTCTGCCCCTCCACAACTCATGCTCACTCGCTGTCTCTCTCAAAAAACTAATTAGTTAAAAAAATAAAAATAAAATAAAATGTTAAAAAAATGAATAGGAATCTGAATAGGAATCTTTTATGCTGAGACAGGATTTAGTCTTTAAGGAAATACCCTGTTACTGGTTTCTCCTAGTTACCATTTAGGTTGTCTCCATGTATGTGCCTAGAGTTGCCAATATGATAACTTAGATCTAGGGAGAGGTGAGAAAGGTATGAGATGCCAAGGATTTTATAACTAGAAAGGATGTCAAGGCCTATGGACTAAATCAAGGGAACCAATGTGCTCTATTTATCCCTTAAAGTACGGGCCTGTGCTATATGTTAGATATCTTGTGTTAGTTTCAGCCATTTCACAATCAGGATATTTCACATTATAAACGGGACCTCCGGCTTCTCTGGAAAAGTTGGACACTGTGGCAATCCTGGGTCTCAATTCTTGCCTGCCAACCTTTGGTGACAATTGGACAGTGGTGGCCCACTTCAATGCAATGAGTTTTCCCCAGTGTCCCCATCTCCACTTCTCCTCAGGGGCTTCACCAGGCCAGTTCCACCTGCTGACTTTACCTTCACAGCTCCTGATAAAGTCCAAACCATATCTGAGAGATGAGAAAAACCAAAGCCCAGAGAGATCAAAAGACTGATGTGAGCTCCAGAACCCAGATCTTCTATTTTCCCCTTTTAGAAAGTCTTTCATGACTATTAGTGTGTTGGCTACTTCCTAAAAGATCATATAAAATACTATCCAGAGCAGTAACCCTAAGAAACACCTCGGTAAAAAGTAATGGCACCAGAGAAAAAATACTATTGATTGTCAGATGCAATTTAGCTTAATCTTAGGTTACAAATATATTCTTAGAAGGAGTCCTAATTATTATCAGGCAGTTGGCTCCCATAATTTTTTTTTAATCTCTAAACTGGCTTTATTTGGATGTCAAATGTCACCATACATTAGGAGTCACATGGAGAATTACTGGAATTTTAATTCCTAGGCCCTTTTTCAAGGAGGCCCTGACTTAGTGTGTCTATGGTGAAACGCAGGAATTTGCATTTTTGATGACTATCACAGGTAATTTATTATACTTACTCATCAGAGTAAGAGGTCACTTTCACATATTCAGTTCTGGTCTCAAGCTCCAGACCATAATCATGTGCCTCTGTCCCCTTCACTCAGAGAAAAGAAGTTTACTGTGGTCCCTACATTCTTTTCCTTATTTTTTCTGTGTTCTCTGCCTGGTGGTTTATAAAAGAAAAACCCAAAGAAGATATGACTGACAGAGTATGAGGGATCTGAATATAATTGCCCAAATGTAATTGCTCAATTGGAATGTTTTTTTTTCCATGGTGACTAGGTTAAGAATTACAGTATCTCCCACCCACTCTACTGACTCGGCTCCTCTTTCTAAAGAATGCTTCCTTTGAATTGAAAAAATACAACTCGAGTTGAAAAAAAAAATATCCTTTCTGAACCAAGTGGACCATGAGTTTTTGAAACTATGCTTTGAGGGGCGCCTGGGTGGCTCGGTCGGTTAAGCGTCTGACTTCGGCTCAGGTCACGATCTCGCGGTCCGTGAGTTCGAGCCCCGCATCAGACTCTGGGCTGATGGCTCAGAGCCTGGAGCCTGTTTCTGATTCTGTGTCTCCCTCTCTCTCTGCCCCTTCCCCGTTCATGCTCTGTCTCTCTCTGTCTCAAAAATAAATAAAACGTTTAAAAAAAAAAAAAGAAAGAAAGAAACTATGCTTTGAAACTTCATGTCAACTTGTTTTGTGCTTCTTCCCTAAAATTTGTGTCCTTTAAAGGGTTCATGCTTTGTCTCCTACACCTCTTAAATAGATTTAAAAAAACATTAGAGAGGGAGGGAGGCAAACCATAAGAGACTCTTAAAAACTGAGAAAAAACAGGGTTGATGGGGTGGAAGGGAGGGGAAAGTGGGTGATGGGCATTGAGGAGGGCACCTGTTGAGAGGAGCACTGGGTGTTGTATGGAAACCAAACTGACAATAAATTTCATATTAAAAACAATGGGAACAATAAAAAATAAATTAATAAATAGAAAATAGTTTTTATAAATAGTTTTAATATAACCACACAAGCAAAATACAAACTGCTATACAGTACTTCTCTCGCATGTAACCACCATTTGATTTCACCTAGTTGCACGAGATTTCATATGCTATATTATAGCAGAATCCACTTAAGCTTATTTTATTTGAAGCAGTTTTAAAGAGAAAAATTCTATATTCAGTCCAAAAAAAAAAGTAAAGAATGAAAAAGCAAATAAAAAAATTAGTTTCTTGGAAGAGGTTGCCAAAAAGGGATATAGTACCCGTCGCCAATTAATCCACACTGAAATTCCACAGAAGGAACACCACATTAAAGCAGATAAGGAGAAGAAGAAAAATTTCATCGAAGCTGAATTCCCAGTAGGGTAGTTCTGAGTGTAAATTCGGGTTCTCAGGTTCTAAATGCTAACAACAGAGCAATTCTGGATGTAAAAGCAGGCATATCTAATCAGGCCACCCTTCTATGGAGAGGAAGGCTTTGGAGGATTTTTTAATATCGTTTAATGGAAACCAAACTTATGCCTGCATGGAATTATAGAGTATTAAGAAAAGGTCATATGTAATGTTTTCTTTTCTCAGTTTTCATCCTAGGAGTTGACTTTAGAGAATTTTCTCATTCCCATGTTACCTTTCAAACTTTTGCATTAGAATAGATGTTTTACTTTAGGAAAGCCCTTTAAGAAATTCTTTGAGAATATGAAAATACTTGAGTCTTTCAACTTCTAATGTGTTTTACTTCAAATGTAACTTTTATAATACTAAAATATAGGGGAGCGCCTGGGTGGCTCAGTCAGTTCAGCCTCCGACTAGCTTTTGGCTCAGGTCACGGTCCCAGGGTCTTGGGATCAAGCTCTGAGTCAGGGTCTGTGCTGACAGTGCACAGCCTGCTTAGGTTTCTCTCTCTCCACCCCACCCCTGCTTGCCCACTCTCATTCTCTCTCTCTCAAAATAAACAAACTTAAAATAATACTAAAACAGGTTAATGTGCTTCAGAATTCATTACCTGACATGATTCTATCCAGTAATTTAGCCCTCCCTAATGTCAAAGGAGAAGCTTCAGGTACTGGGTAGTATGTAATACTTTTGTAAAAAGGTTAAAAAAATTGGGGCACCTGGGTGGTTCAGTCGGTTAAGTGTGCGACTTCCACTCAGGTCATGATCTCATGGTTTGTGAGTTAGAGCCCCACATCGGGCTCTGGGCTGATAGCTCGGGCCTGGAGCCTGCTTCAGATTCTGTATCTTCCTTTCTCTTGGCCCCTTCCCCACTTACACTCTGTCTCTGTGTCTCAAAAATGAATAAATGTTTAAAAAAACCCACAAAAACAGACACATAGACCAATGGAAAGAATAGAGACTCCAAAATTGGACCCACAAATGTATGGCCAACTAATCTTTGACACAGCAGGAAAGAATATCCAATGGAAAAAAGACAGTGTCTTTAACAAATGGTGTTGGGAGAACTGGACAGCAACATGCAGAAGAATGAAACTAGACCACTTTCTCACACCATTCATAAAAATAAACTCAAAATGGATGAAGGACCTGAATGTGAGACGGGAAACCATCAAAACCCTAGAGGAGAAAGCAGGAAAACACCTCTCTGACCTCAGCCACAGCAATTTCTTACTCAACACATTTCCAAGGCAAGGGAATTAAAAGCAAAAATGAACTATTGGGACCTCATGAAGATAAAAATCTTCTGCACTGCAAAGGAAACAATCAACAAAACTAAAAGGCAACCAACAGAATGGGAAAAGATATTTGCAAATGACATATCCGACAAAGCGCTAGTATCCAAAAACTATAAAGAACTCACCAAACTCCACACCCAAAAAACAAATAATCCAGTGGAGAATGGGCAGAAGACATGAATAGACACTTCTCTAAAGAAGGCATCCAGATGGCCAACAGGCACATGAAAAGATGCTCAACGTCACTCCTCATCAGGGAAATACAAATCAAAACCACACTCAGATATCACCTCACGCCAGTCAGGGTCGCCAAAATGAACAAATCAGGAGACTATAGATGCTGGCGAGGATGTGGAGAAACGGGAACCCTCTTGCACTGTTGGTGGGAATGCAAAGTGGTACAGCCGCTCTGGAAAACAGTGTGGAGGTTCCTCAAAAAATTAAACATAGATCTACCCGATGACCCAGCAATAGCACCGCTAGGAATTTACCCAAGGGATACAGAAGTGCTGATGCCTAGGGGCACTTGTACCCCAATGTTTATAGCAGCACTTTCAACAATAGCCAAATTATGGAAAGAGCCTAAATGTCCATCAACTGACGAATGGATAAAGAAGATGTGGTTTATATATACAATGGAATACTACTTGGCAAAGAGAAAGAATGAAATCTGGCCATTTGTAGCAATGTGGATGGAACTGGAGAGTATTATGCTAAGTGAAATAAGTCATACAGAGAAAGACAGATACCATATGTTTTCACTCATATGTGCATCCTGAAAGCTCAAACGAAGACCAGCGGGGAGGAGAAGGGGGGGAAAAAAGTTACAGAGAGGGAAGGAAGCAAACCATAAGAGACTCTTTAAAACTGAGAATAAACTGAGGGTTGATGGGGGGTGGGAGGGTGGGGAATGTGGGTGATTGGCATTTAGGAGGGCACCTGTTGGGATGAACACTGGGTGTTGTATGGAAACCAATTTGACAATAAGTTTCTTATTAAAAAAATTTTTAAAAAATTAAAAAAAAAAATAATAATTTCAGTTTTATCATTAACATAGGAGCTTAGCAATCAGATAGCTTTAAAACATGCTAGCAAATATTTTACTGGCCTGAAAGAATCCTAATATGGTCCAAAATATTAGTTAATAGAGAAGGAGAGGTGGGTTAGTTCCTAGAATCAGAGTTCCCTATATAATAGAGGGCTTACTTATAGGTGCAGAAATTTAAGAAAAGACAAAAAAAAAAAAAAATATGCTCTACTTTAGGCAGCAATAAGTAATCCTGTTTTGAATGATGAAGTGGGGGAAGAATGGACAGGTAGAATAGACAGGAAGGAGATGGACATTAACACAGCACAGCAAGCATGAGAGGTTAGACCCATGAAATACCCAGGATACAGAAGGACCAGACTTACAGGGGAGCCCCCTTCCCAGAGCTTCATCCTCAGCATTGTCCTACCAGCTGACTGGGGAGGACAAGGAAGGAGAACGATGGAGGTCATTGTGGCTTAAAAGATTCCAGGGTAAGTCTATAGCAATTCAGTACTTAGATCAGAATTATGGTTTCTAAACAAGACTTGGGGTTCTCGGGCACATGGGTCATATTTACGGAGGACAGACTCGCTCTGTGAGTAGGGGTCCCTGACCTCAGTTGTGCCTTCTCGGTGGTGCCTGCTCTGGATTCCAGGAAAGTGATAACATCCAGAGAGTGGGTTTCATAGAGTCAGCTAGCTTTTTAGGAAGAAAGCAAAAATTTTATGAATGAGTCATGAGTCATAGACGTGTTTTGAAATTTAGTTCCAAATGTTACAGAATGCTGGTGATTTTAAACACCGGAGTAAAAGAATTATGCCTTTATTTTTCTGTTCTGCATTTTTTAGAGGAGGGAGGTAGGGTAGGGGAGAATTCTTTCCATTAAAACAAATGAAATGCTTTCAGACAGAGGTTAAAAGAGGACTAACAAGCAACCGTTCTAAACAGACATTTGCCTGAGGAGAAAAGATGTACAAGACAAGCAGTGGGAAGATTAAGATACCTTCAGAAACAGAAACACAGGCCCTGCTCTGAGGCTGCTGACTGAGCCCCCATCACCTCACACAATGTTTGTAGAAAAGGAAATGTTTGGAGAGAGTATCTGGAACAAAAAAGGGCTGGCTTAGTCATAAAGCTCCAATGTCAACGAGCATAAGGCCTGCTTCTGAACTTACAAGGCATATATACAGCTTCTCAAATGCCATCCATAAATATGAAAGGTTGCCTTACACACCCTCCCACAAAAAGAAAGAAAGAAAGAAAGAAAGAAAGAAAGAAAGAAATAAAGAAAAAAGAAAAAGGATCAATGAGAAAAAAGGGACTTCACCTACTATCCATTCAAGCCCAATCACCTAGCAGAGAATTTGCAGATTCAAGTGTCACTTGTGGGCTTGTGATAACCCAGCTTGAAGACTCAGCCCTGATCCTGATCTTGCAGGAGCAGACTCACTATTTGCAGTGGTTTCAAAATTATAGTAAGTCCTCAAAATAACCTGCATGTTTATCTTTGAATATTTACCGAAATCCCATGGATGTGTGTGCATCGCAAAGGGAAGGCAATGGGCATAACAAGGGGGCATGGGCTCTAAATTCTGGATGAGATAGCAGGTCTCCTTAGTGGTTACCCTTAAGTTCATGTTTCCACTGATGATTAGTAGTGGCTTAAGATCCCCGGAGAAAACTGTCCATCCAGATCCAATAAGCACCTGCATTCACAGGTGTTTAATATGATGTGAAATTTTACCTGTTATTTGCCAGAGACATTTTAACATTTGCCTGGAATATCTAATTCTCAGGAGATGAATAGAAAATGAAAAACAGGGATCTGAATCCCAGCTGTGCTAATCTTAGTATTTTGGTTGTGCCTCAGGTTCCTCATTGCTCTAAAACTGCAATAGTGTTTTAAGAGTTTGTTGGGAAAATAAAAAAACATATGGAAACTTCCACACCACTTCCGTTTCATGGAAGTGTCTCTTTCTCCTAGACATGCTACATCTATACAATGGTGTGGTTTATTTCGACTCATCCCAAACTCAGTGGTACAGGTCAAGTGGAATTATGTTTATTCTACTAGCTACAAAAGAGGCACTAAGACCAGTACAGTTTCAAGGGGAGGAAAGTGAGATTCTACTTGAGGGGGGTAGCCAGCTTATGTTTTTTTTTTCTTTTAATGTTTATCTATTTTTGAGACAGAGAGAGACAGAGCATGAACGGGGGAGGGGCAGAGAGAGAAGGAGACACAGAATCTGAAGCAGGCTCCAGGCTCTGAGCCATCAGCCCAGAGCCCGACGCGGGGCTCGAACTCACGGACCGTGAGATAGTAACCTGAGCCGAAGTCGGATGCTCAACCGACTGAGCCACCCAGGCGCCCCTATAGGTTATTTTTTTAAGCAGAAATATAAATAGTCCAAACAACGAGACACGATTATCATCAATTTTATTTCACACAGTAAAAAAGAAAATCTACTTGAAGCAAACAAAACAGATAATAAGTTCCGTGCTTTCATGAAGCTTATGTAGTGAAACTCATTCGGTGTTGTTTCACTGAAATATTCCTCAAGAAATTAAACCGTTTTGTTAAATGACAACATTGATAGGTAATGGCATGAAAAATCGTTCCATTCCGAATGGCAAAATCAACCATTCCAAAAACTGAAATGGCATGAATAATCATCCATGATTTGTCATTCTTCTGGCTAGACCTAGGCCAAATAAAGAGTGCTTAGGAGGTTGTTGCCAGATTGATGTCTCATTTGCATTTTTATTAATGATTTGTAAAAGTTTTTGCTGATGAAAAAAATATGTGTGTGAGGTGCTGCATATCTTGTAAAACTATATTGACATCCCTACTGAATTTGATTAGAAAAGTAAACAAATATAAACAGTCTGAAAATTAACAGAGAAATCATAATCATTAGTTTAGATATGAAAGGCAAACACGATTAAAAATAAAGCCAAAAATAATGAAAACTTCTGTTCAGTCGTTCAGTCTGTATCTTTTAAGACTGCCTTTCAAAGAATGATTCTGGAATCACCTTCATCAAAATTATTTTGGATATGAGAGACACAAATGTGGAATCCTGACTTGTCCCAGACCAGAAAGAATAAAAGAAGAGAAGGAGGCTGTACACCAGTTTTAAAGAAAGTCTAAGGCAAGAAGAGGCTGGCATCCAAGAATCTTCCTCCATACTCTAAATCAGGCCCTCCTCACCTTCTATGTATCCCCACCACACACAATTTTGATGGCTCATCTCAAACTCCACCACCCTGAAGCTATTCCAACATTCCAATCCTGTTTTAACTTGGTCCCTCATTGACCTATAGTCCTGATCCTCTGCTTCCTATTTAGCCTTTGATTATGCTGGATTCTCTATCATTCCATAACTGTCATATCTGTAAGCTTTGTGCCAACTCCCCAGTGCCCAAAGTAAGCAGTCAATCTTTAGGACTAGTTGGTCAACCACACACAGTCAGAGGAGCGATGAGCAACCTTGTTTTCTAAACATGGAAATGTGTCAAGTGGAATGAGGTACAAATGAGAGTATCAGGGCAAGCAGGATGAAATCTGCTTCATGAAATTCCTTCAAGGTGTTCTGTATGAAGATTCTTGGAGCACATTCCTGCACCAAAGCCATAGATTTAAATGCACAATCCCAACCGGCACCATCTCTAGCCTTAGACCAGCAAAAATAAAGAAAATTCAGTTTTGCCTGACCTCCCTGCCTACACACATCTTACTCAGGTAGTTGGAGGCCCGGGGCTGCACCAAAAGTAGACAATGGTCTTAAATGGTTTAGGCAAGGTGGCCAAGGAGCTGGCAGATAGCTTACTCCTTAACTAGGTGAAGATTAGTATAGGGGAGGAAAAGCTATATCTCGACACTCTTAGGTTTTGTAACTGGAGGGTGTAAATTTAACTGAAACAAGATAGGGGCACCTGGGTGGCTCAGTCAGTTAACTGTCAGATTTAGGCTCAGGTTATGATCTCGACTCCGTGAGTTTGAGCCCCACATCAGGCTCTGTGCTGACAGCTCAGAGCCTGGAGCCTGCTTCAGATTCTGTGTCTCCCTCTCTCTGCCCCTCCCCCATTTGTGCGTTTGTCTTTCTCAAAAATAAGTAAGTGTTAAAAAATATTAAAAAATAAACTGATTAGTTTCTCAGTAATAACTGAAAGATTAATAGGGGAAAGCATACAAATGTATTTTATGTTAATGTTTTTACGTGATACGGGGCTTCATAGGAAAGGAGTGGAAACCTCAAAGTGGTTAGTCCTGAGAGCTTTGATATCATGTTAACAAAGGGTGATACATTGGAGACAAAGAACAATGGGTTTGGGCCTTTAGAAGCAGTGAATTGTGGGAAGGTAAATATTTATGGGAAACTAATGAAGGATTAGGGTCATGTAGTGAGTTTTTTTTTGTACAGATTCAGCTTAGCATCAACTCCCTCCCCAGTGATAAGGCTGCTACAAGGAAGGGACCTTTCTCATGGGATATTTATACTCTGCTCTTAGTGAGAAAGAGGGAGAGGACAAAGCCCTTCCTCCATCTGCTGTTTCTCAACTTCCTTCAGTTCCAAATAACCAACACGCCAAAGCAGTGTTCACTAGCTACCAGTTAAAACCTGAAAACTCCTGTTCATTCGTTCAGTCTGTATCATTTAAGAGTGTCTTTCAAAGAATGATTCTGGGATCGTGTTCATCAAAGGAACTTTGGATATGAGAGACACAAATGTGGAATCCTGGGCCTATCCCAGACCCGTTAAATTAGAATATCTGGGGTGGGCCTGGAATCCACCTGTTCAACAAGCTTCCGAGCAATTCTCAGATTTTGTGTTTTTTCATGCACGAGGCTGCTTTCGTGCACAGCAAGGCATGGCTGGATAGCCCCCTTTCTCTGGGTCTGTGTTCCAGAGTTCACTACAATCCTCACGGGCCCCTTTGACTCACTCACATTTATCTGACTGGTCCATATAGGAGTTTGTATTTTCAACCCATGGTTGAAAGCCCTCCTGATTGTGTGATGAGAGGTACGTGATCAGCAACCTCTGATAAATTAGACTTGCTAGAGATGTTTCCGGAAACCTCTTCTGCCCAATTTACTTCAGTTCAGGAAAAAAAAAAGCTAGAAACATAGTGACTCTAATATGACAGATGGCTACATTTAGCCTCTTGGGACCTGGGGAAAGCTTATAACCCTTCTATCTACACCAAACTGCTGTCAGGAAGCTGTCTAAGAAGTGATTCCCAGAGCCTTATCCTTTGATGGCTGGAACAAGGGGATCAATATAAACTATCTTTATGTTACTTCTACAACTGCTGAGAGAGAAGTCATTAGGGAATATCAGAGGTGACCTTAGGATTCTTTCCCAAGACCATGTTAATTCTGACCCTTGGGAAACAGAGGTCAGGAGAAAATGTCATAGGAATAAGAGAAAGGCAACACTGCTTGAAAATTAATGATAGTCCACTTAAAATCAATTACCCATGAAACTCTTACCTATATCCACACAATCAGAGCGTATTTAGATAAGCATTCTACAGATAAGCTGCTTATTCTTACTTCTACCAAAAATACAGTACTTAATGACTATTTCATTAATATTAACTAAATTTTTAAGATAAAAATAACCCATCTTATTGTCCCAAATTATTTGTTCATAATACCTTTCTAAGTAAATACACTTATATACAGATATAGTTTTATAATCAAAATACTCTATTTTGTATTCTGCTATTAACATCTTTTTTTAAGCTCTTAATGTTTATTTTTTTGAGTGAGAGACAAAGAGAGAGATTGAGCGAGCTCGGGGGGGGGGGGGGTGGCGCAGAGAGAAGAGGGAGACACAGAATCCAAAGCAGGCTCCAGGTTCCAAGCTCCAAGCTGTCAGCATAGAGCCTGACGTGCGGCTCGAACCCACAAACTGTGAGATCATGACCGGAGCCAAAGTTGGACACTTAACTTACTGAGCCACCCAGGTGCCCCTTTAATAAAATCTTTCCAACTTTAGTACTATGGGGATCCCAAATATGGTGAATAAAATGTACATACAAGAGCATAATCGTTGAGGAATATAAATCTTTCTTTTAACAATAACTTAAAAACCTAGTAACAGCACGAAGCTATAACAGTTTTTTTTCCATTATTAAAGCTGCATCCTGACAGGGACAACATGCTCACTAAGGGGGAAAAAAAACAAAAAGCAAAACAAAACCAAAAAAACCTTTCTGCCATCATTCAGTTTATTAAATGCTTTTCAAATGACTTTCATAAGCATTGCTTACTTGATGATTCCCCCATTTTCACATACCTCTATGCCTTTGTGGAACACAGATCATACATGGTAGTAAAAGCCAACTGATGTATCTATTGTTGGACTGGTTGTCTACGGAGCATTCAACACCCGGCATGACTATTAAGCGAGAAGTAAATACCCACAAAGATTGCTGCTTGTCAGAACTATTAGCAATATTGGGCTTATGTGGCATTGCAGAGAGAATTATAAATGGTAACACTAGTCATTCTGGGCAGGCAGAGGCTATGAAGTACCCCAGTCCTTCAGGGCTTATTTTAAGGGGGTGAGTCAATGGGGACCTGATGGGCTCAGTCAGAAGAGCAGGGAACTCTTGATCTCAGGGTCATGAGTTCAAGCATAGATTTTTCTAATAAAAATCTCAAGTGTGGCTAGATCGAGATGTTTGGATAATGTCAATGGGATTCAGGATTCTGTCTCTGTCTTCCAACCCTACTTTCCTCTACAGTGGGTTCGTTCCCCACTTGCTGGATTGAGGGGGACACCAGCAGCTCCATACTTGCAACATCTATGTTCAGCGACCCCTGTCAGACAAGAATTCCTTTTTTCAGAGCCATCTCACCTAAGTCCTGCAATTCACTCTCTGGAGGGAATTTTTTTGGATAAACAGTTATGATTGGATAATGCAAATTTTTAGATGGGTACGCTTGGTTTATGTGGGCATCAGCGGACCCTTCAGCAAGGTCAGCTGCACCCAAGTTATATAGCCTGAGAGCAGAAAAGGGGAAATTACCCCAACAAAGTTGAAATGGTTTTCCTAATAGTAGCACTAACAGGAACAAACAAACACACAATAGCTAGACAGTGCAAGCAGACATGATAAAAACTTGGTCTCAAGTCCTGATTTACAGGACCATATTTAAACCGATCGTTGTTAAAAAGAAATAAAATCCAGAGGAATGGAAACTTCTATTGAAAACTGTTTTGTTCTAAGATGGCAACCAGTTATTAACATTAAATTCAAATGAGTGAATTTCATCATGACAAAATGTGGCCGGAACAGATAATGAATCATCCCCACCACCTGCCAATTGTATTCTAATCCTAAACGCTAGATCTTGTCAATATGTTACTTTGCATGGCAAAGGGAATTTTGCAGATGTGATTAATATTAAGGAGTTTGAGATGAGGCGATTATACTAAATTATCCAGGTGGGCCATACGGACATGACTCCTTAAAAACACAGAACCGTGCCTGGGTGTGGTCAGAGAAAAATGTCATCATGAAGGGTCAGAGAGATGTAACATTACTGAGGATGAAGACAGAGAATAGCAATCAGGAGCCAAGGCATGTGGACAGCCCCTGGAAAATGGAAAAGGCAAGAAACTGATAATCTTCTATAGCTTCCAGAAGGAACATAGCCCTACCATCACCATGATTTGAGCTCAGTGAAACCTCTATTAGTCTTCTGACCTCTGAACTGTTAAGACAGCAATTTTGTGTTGTTTGAGCTGCTGTTTGTGACAATTTGTTAGGCAGGAACAGAAAACTAATACGGCAATTATTCTGGCACTCTGACATATCCTGTGGCCTAAATTCTCAGGACGTGGTCAGTTCACACCACTTGGAATAGCTCAGAATGAAGACCTCATTTTAGCAGAGACATTTCATGCTCACTGAACGCACATGTGTCACCAAACTTTTCCAGGCTCTGTGCAGTCAGAGAGAGTCATATGATTTTGAGTTTAAGTAACATATTCCACGTCTTAGGCTGAGACAACGAAATGCCCCTGCTCTTCCCCTGCCCAGCTCTTTAGTTCTCTTCCCCGGGCAAATTGGAAGGCTCTTATTTAAACGGTGGTGCTCCAAGACACAAACATATGCCCAGATACCTGAGATTTTGCTAAAAAGGAGCTGCCTGGAGAACCACTAGACTTGCAAAAGATTTTGCACGACTGAAAAATAAAGTTCTGTATTTTAAATTATCGGCATTTCCAGGTTTGTTTCTTTCTGCTGACTTATCAAGACTATCTTGACTGGTATAGTTACTTGGAATAATGCTATTTCAGGAAACAGAGGATCCAACCTATCAAGTTTATTATGGAAACTACTTTCTAATTCCCTCTCTCTTATTAACCTGTTAAGCTGTATCATTTATGTTTCAATTTCTCTGTACATACAATTAGGAGATATATAATTTTATATAGCATGTGGGAAAATATTCCTCTTATTTGTGTTGTTTTCATCATACAATAATGTATTTTAATTTAGAAAATAAAAAGAAGTTTTATATTTTTTTAAGTGAGAAATAATATTCTCATTTTCCTGTCATTGACTGGTAATGATAATGGAGATTCTATGCTTTCACGGTAAGTTTATACGATGAAGATTTGTATTTGTATGATGAAAATTGCTTTTGTTCTACCAAAATTTTACATTTAAGACATTTGCCAAGGGTCACCTGGGGTGGTTCAGTCAGTTGAACATCCAACTCTTGATTCTGACTTGGGTCGTGGGATCAAACTTGGCATTGGAGAGCTCTGAGCATGGAACCTGCTTAAGATTCTCTCTCTCTCTCTCTCTCTCTCTCTCTCTCTCTCTCTCTTTCTCTCACTCTTGCTCTCACTCTCACTCTCTCCCTCCCTTCCCCTGACCTTTCCCCCCTTGCAAGCACTCTCTCTCTCTCTCTCAAATAAAATTAAATAACGTTTTAAAAATTAAAAAAAGACATTTACAAAGATATTAATGAATTTCAGGAAAACTGCACACTTAATGGCCATCAAAAGGTCTTAACTGACATGAAAAAGTAAACTCTCAATCTGAAATGCTTTCCTAAGAGAACCAGAATGTAAAAAAAAAAAAAAAAAAAAAAAAAGTAAACCCAAAATATAGTCAAGTTTAAATAGAGTAATGACTTAATATTTTCCATTTAATCATCCAGGGTGATAATAACAGCTTAAGAAGAGCTAGAGAAAGATTGCCCAATTCCTCTCCTTCAGTGGATGGAAGACAAAATTGAGGACTATTGGGTAATATATGCCAGCAACCAACAGGAACAGAGATTATACCTGAGGGCAAATCTAAGGGCAGTCAGAAAGTAGTTATGTTGTTAAGAGTAAGCAAAAGTCATATCTTTTAATTGTGGTAAGATATACGCAATATACAATTCACCATTTTAACCATTTTCATGTGTGTAATTTGGTAGCATCACAATACATTCACATTGTGGTATGACATCATTCCCACCATCCAGCTCCAGAAGTTTTCCCTCATCCCAGACTGAGACTCTGTGCCCACTAACTGCTCACTCCTCTCCCCCAGCCCTAGGTAACCACTATTCCATTTTCTGTCTCTATAAATTTGACTATTTTAGGTACTTCCTGTAAACGGAATTATTCACTATTAGTCCTCTTGTGATTGACTTGTTTCTCTAAGCACAGTGTCTTCAAGACTCATCCATGTTGGAGCAGGTGTCAAAATTTCCTTCCTTTTGAAGGCTGAGTAATATTCTATCGTATGCATCTACCATATTTGTTTAGCCATTCATCAGTCAGTGAACATTGGAGTTGTTTCCATGTTTTGGCTGTTATGAATAGCACTGCTCATGACTACTTGTGTACAAATATCTGTTGGAATTTCCCCCTCAATTTGGGGGGGGGGTAAGTATCTAAAATCACAATTGCTGGATCATATGGTAATTTTCTTTTTTGCCTGTTGAGGAATTGCCATACTGTTTTCTGTAGATGTTGTGCCATCTTGCACCCCCACCAACCATGTGCAAGTGTTCAATTTCTCCATATCCTTGCCAACATTTGGTATTTTCTGGTATTCTGGGGGGTGCTTTTTCTTTGTTTCATAACAGCCATCCTAATGGGTATGAAATGTTATCTCATTGTGGTTTTGGAAAAAATGACATCTTTTTACCATTGAGAAATCCTACCACTGGCTGTGTGTGTGTGTTCCATTTTTTTTCTGAAATTAAAAATGTCTGACTTGCTACTTACAAGAGGAATCCTACCAATGAACAATATTGAACTAATGTACAAGTTAGCATTTTAATTTTTTTAAAACGAGACAAATAAATAATTCATTTATATCGGGGCAACATTCGTTTTCAAATATTCTCTTTTAGAACAAATTGTTTCATCTAACCTAAAACCTTAGATTTAGATTATAAATTTATCTAAAGTAATTTACATTGAAAACATTTTTTCAACTATTTCTTGTTTTTACTTTATTTATTTTTTTAATTTTTTTTAACGTTTATTTATTTTTGAGACAGAGAGAGACAGAGCATGAACAGGGGAGGGGCAGAGAGAGAGGGAGACACAGAATCGGAAACAGGCTCCAGGCTCTGAGCTGTCAGCATAGAGCCCGACGCGGGGCTCGAACCCACGGACCGTGATATCATGACCTGAGCCGAAGTCGGACGCTTAACCGACCAAGCCACCCAGGCGCCCCTTGTTTTTACTTTAAATTGGCTCTCTATTAATTAGCTATCTCAAATAAATATTTAACCTCAATTTTACTTCAAGAGATTTTGAATTTCCATTAAATCTATTACTAGTGGTAAAACATGAAAAAACTAAGTCACCAAAATCTTTGGTATTGTGGTGACTCTTCTCTAAATAGCATGGCCAAGGAAACCTATAATAATCCTTATCCTTTTTTGTTTAACCAGTTGAGTTAATATGAAGTTAGAATCTAGATATTTGATTCATAGTCCACAGCGCTTCTAGACATAATAGCAACAGTGTATAAACTCTGCAGTGGGGCGCCTGGGTGGCTCAGTTTGGTTACGCTTCTGATTTCAGCTCAGGTCATGATCTGGCGGTTCGTGAGTTTGAGTCCTGTGTGGAGCTGTGTGTTGAAAGCTCAGAGACTGGAGCCTACTTCGGATTCTGTGCCTCCCTCTCTCTCTGCCCCTCCCCTGCTCACACTTTGTCTGTCTCTCTCAAAAATAAATAATAATAAACATTAAAAAAAAATTTAACTCTGCAGACAAGGCAATCAAATTGTAATAACTAGGAAGTATATTTGGGAGGGAATATAGGTGCTTCTTGTCTACTCAGCACTGGTGTTTTGTAAGAATATACTCACAATTCAGGGTGGCTTAATGCCATCATTTTGCTCTTCTGAAGAAGAGTCATGCGATCTGATGCCTTGTCTTACACACACACTGACTATACACATCTCACTGCTTGTTCATCCCTAGAACAGCAAACTTTATGGTTCTTTCTTAGGACAGATGATTTTAAAGAGGGAAATACTTAAAACATGCTAATAACTCTAAGCCCAACCATTTCCCCTGGTGATGTAATTTGAGAACTCTTTGATTTGGGCCAGGTCAGGTTTTCCCTTAGAAACTTAAAGGTCTAAGGATTTCTATTAAGTACTAAATGAAATAAAGTTTACAAGAAGAGGTTTTCTAAACTCAATTTTTACAGAAGTATAAAGGAGAATTATTCCTAAAACATTATCAGTCATTCTTGTCTCATCTTTCTTTTTTTTTTTTTTTTTTTTTTTTTTTTAATTTTTTTTTTCAACGTTTATTTATTTTTTGGGACAGAGAGAGACACAGCATGAATGGGGGAAGGGCAGAGAGAGGGAGACACAGAATTGGAAACAGGCTCCAGGCTCTGAGCCATCAGCCCAGAGCCCGACGCGGGGCTCGAACTCACGGACCGCGAGATCGTGACCTGGCTGAAGTCGGACGCTTAACCGACTGCGCCACCCAGGCGCCCCTTGTCTCATCTTTCATTTCACTTTCCCAAAACAAAATAAAAACTTCAACTAGATCACAAATAAGTTTTAACATCACTACACCCTGATAAAATTTAAGTACATTAGTGCTATCATATCACTTGCTCAAGGAAAACTTAGAAATATCACACTGGTTTCTGGTTTGAATTTTTGTAGTACTAAAAAAGTGGCTTGAAATACCCTGATATAAGTGCTAGTTTTAGTAATTTACTTTTATTTCTCCTCGGATTTCCTTTTGCCATTAAGTGTAGACCTTGAGACTAAGACTTATTCCACAAAATAGGCAGTGGCAACTGTATAGTACAAAGAGTAATTGTTTAACTTTGGCTTTCAAACTGAGATTAAAAAAAAAAAAAGTCTTTATTTCTGAGAGAGACACACACAGAACATGAGCAGAGAAGGGGCAAAGAGAGAGAGACACAGAATCAATATGAAGCAGACTCCAGGCTCTGAGCTGTCAGCACATGGCTCGAACTCACAAGCTGTGAGATCACGACCTGAGCCAAAGTCAGATGCTTAACCAACTGAGCCAAACTGAGATTTTTGAAAGCTCCATAAGAAGATAGTAGTTTTGAAAATCACGCTTTGAATACGAAGAGTAATTTTCTCAATCTCTCAAAATCCTATTTTTTCAAAGGTTGGAACCTCTAATATTCAATCATTTTTTACCAATAAGAAAGGAAATCTATTATTTTTCATCCTAGAACATATATTAAGAACAGAAGCTTGGAGAACTGGCTCAAGATTGCACCAAAGAAAAGAAAAGGAGATTAGGTTATGTGGCATAAAAATAATTCTTACTTTACTGTCCTGACAAGGAAATGCCAAAGAGAGAAGAGAGAGAAGGATATGTGCACCAAGACACAAGGCCAAACCCCTGGGAGAAAGCAATGGGCAGTAGTATAAACACCCCACTGAACTGTGGTGAATTCAGTGCAATACTACACAGCCTGATGAGTCTGTCCTCCTAGGTATCCCTTACTGACCGGCCAGCATCTCTGATTCCCCATATCTCAGATACTAGTCCAGGAAATACAGGCATTCTCTTGTGCCCCATCTGGGGTGAGGAGAGAGGGACTAAAGAGCTGAAACTCCATGAGAGCTAGGGTTGGGGCAAGGAGACTGGTTTGAGACCTAGAGAAGACACCAGGGTCCTCAATGACCAGTTCCACTGCGACATTTGAAAAGCAGCTGAAACCAGCTCAACAGAAAGCAATCAGCAGAGAATACAAGAAAGCATGGGGACAACAGTGACCTCACAGCAGGACAACCTAAGTATCAGGCACCTTTTTGTCAAACCTCAGCAGTGTGGTGTTTACTATAGCAAAGTATGAGATAAAATGGCGAGAAGGCCCCAAAACTGACTTAAATGCTGTGGGGACAGAGAGGCGACAGTTTTCAACTACAGGGATGTAAAAACCCTGAGCGGGCAAGTTCAGGTTCATTATCTTCCCCTGGCTTCCAAGTGACAATGGGAGATAGATAAAAAAAACAAGAAATCAATTAAATTTTGAGGCATACCACACTAGACATGGATAAATATGTTCTTCAAGATGGGTTACATATAAGAAATGTTTTCTTTTTTCCCTTTTGAACCTGTTTGCAACTTTTTGATTTTCTGCCTTCTTTGTAGTCTTCTGTGCCATTAGTATTCGATGGGCCCAATCTCAACAGCTGTACATGCTGTGAAGTTGAACAATTTGTCCCTCATCATATGGCTGCTTAATGAAAGAACTGGATGCAGCACTCGTATTTTTCTGACACCAGAAGGTCCAAAGGTGCCTTCTCATAAAGAGAGGCTGTTTTGTTTTGTTTTTAAGTTTTAGTTATAAAGTGCAAAGATGATGATACACTGAATTTTATTGTACTAATGACAAATGGTTTCTTTTATTTTTATTTTTCTGGTCAAGAGAGAGAAATGGAAAAGCTCAAGCCTTGATAAAATGGCTTATAAATATTATTTCATTTCTTACGGAAGACCATAATCTCAATTCATCTCTGAGATGTTTTTTATTAGCTCTCCTCTTAAAGAACATCTGTACAAGCATCAAATTTCAGTATTTTCAAAACGTGCTCACTTTAATTTTGGCACAGTTTCCTTACTTCCGCTGTGTCTGCCAAGCCAAACACCTGTGTGAAAGAGACACGTCAAACAGATCACACAGAGGGAGTGACGCTAAGATGATGGAGACAATCAGCATGTGCTACAAAGACAAGCTGGCCTTCCTGCATCTCCAGAGCCCCAAGGTGATTTCAGGTCTGCACCTGCTCCCTGAAGCTAGAGGCTAGACCCTTTCTGTCCTGCTTGTCCATCTGCAAAATGACATATGCCTGTATGGCTTTCAAGGTGATGTGCAGTAAAATTCTCTGTTGATTTCTCTTTAAACTGGATCCTTATGTACTGGGTCCCTAGAAGCCTTTGGCAACCTCACATAACAGAAAATTCAAAAGCTCAGAAGACTAGAAGGGTGCCAGCATTTGATGCTGGCTTCCTAAGTCATTACAAAGAAGTCGTGTTCAAAAGAACCAATGCTGTACCTTTCTCAGATTTGCTGGTTAACATATCCATCTTTATTAGCAAGGGAGTGGGGCAGAACAATGTAATATAAAAGGAACCTTCCATTTATGCTTCTAAATGATTCTGTGTGTAATAGGGAAATCTAGACAACAGTAAACTCCCAGCATTGATCTAGTAATTGTTCAGAACCGAATAAATATACAGGAGTTTAAATAGTTGTATGTAACACAACTCCCCCTACCATTCCCATTATTTCCCCATTGCGGTAAACATGGGATTTTCTGTTCTCATGCAGGAGCCATAAGAAAGGTAGTATCCAGTAGTAAACAGTGGACCACTAACTGTCCAGATCACATTATTTCACATGACCCCATATACAAGCTAACATCAGTGTTCTGCCAAAGTATAACCCATGGGGAATAGGCCTTTGAGGTTGTTTAAAAGTGGTAGGCTGTGAGAGAGAAGCCTATTTCCTTTCTTAGAGCCTAATTTAGCTGGAAAATGAAGATAGAATATGAGTTTCCTGTAGCTTCATGCATTGTGTAATTTTATTGGACATAAACAAACTTGCTCTGAATGGCTTATAGGAGCCAGCTGAGATATTTACTTTTATGCAAAATGTGGCCTTCAAGCTATATATAGCACATCATCCAAAAAGGACACAAAATAGTTCTGAACAATGCCCCTTTACAACTAGTCCCATCATCAAATCCGACAACGGAGATCGCTTTCTTAAATTTCACAAGGCATACGTTGAGCTCTACAATATTGTGAAGACATCAACCAACCTTTGTGAAACACCAGTGTGAGCCACTAAGTGTGCAAGCCCTGAAGACAGGAAGCCAGGTGACACTGTATCTCTATCCCCAAAGAGCTTACATGCCAGAGGAGAGGACACAGATGTAGATGTGCAAATACTAAAGATTGTCCACTGCATTCCGATGCCTGAAGAAAAACTGGACAATAAGCCTGCTGCTATTATTTAAACTTGGGAATTCTTCATGACTCTCAGAGGTACTGTCACTTACTTGTAATTGAAATGGACGTTTCCTACACCTTCTCCCATACACTGATCGTAGGAAGCTAAAAATGCACGCATGTATGGTATTCCTCTCAGCCTAAGTTGGAATGCTCCATGATTTATATTTATGGACGGATATTCACATATAGAGAAATTTTGTCTTCTTGGACCACAGAGGGGATGACTACATAGGGTAAAATTGAGAAGGAGGGAGTGTATTAATACCACAATTCCCTATTCTTGCCTCATTTTAAGTGCTTTACCCAGTTATTTTAAGCCCTATGCCCACTTAGCTCACACCCTCCACCACCTCCTACCAAAAAAAAGTTTTTGTCAGGAAACAAGAAAATATCAAGCAAGGAAATGCTACTAACATAAGGTGGTGTCTTCAGGCTGCCCTTCCAGTAGGCTCCCTATCAAGCCTAAGTTGTGCATTTTCATGGACAGGGTCTAACAACAGGTTGTATAGCTGTTCTCCTGTTATGACCAACGGAAACAAGTTCCTGGGGATAGGAAAAAAAAAATTGTACTTCCCATTTTAAGTACTCCCCATCTTTTAAGTATGATATCTAAAGTTTATATAGAGGGATTGTGGAACTTGAAGTCTTCCAGGAAGCCAACGGCTTGTGCATTTACAGAAAGCACAGGAAAAAAACTGTCTCCTTGATAATGGGTGCAGCCTCTTATCTGGATCAGATCCCTTTGGGTAATAAATAAGGCGTTCAATGGAGCTGTCATATCCAGTATACGTGGTATTTTCGGGAAGAAGGATTTTTCACTCTCTGATTAGATTTTTATAAGTAACTAAAATCTCTGGTACAGTTTCTTCTCCCCTGTTCAGTTCTCATTGAGTTCCGCAACGCTTCCTAGAAGACTTCCTAAGGCTTGCTCTGTGGTACCACATAACCAGGTTGACACCTAACCATGAAAGAACCACAACCAGCTCCAGACTGTCCCTCCTGTCAGCTTGTTACTTAGGACAAGGTAGTCTTTGAAATTTAAAAGCAAATTGAATTTTAGTAAAGCTGTGTTCTGCATGCAGCCTTCATCAAATACCTTGTCCTATCATCAAAAGCTACACTGTCCAAAAGCTCTTTCATGCTACATTAATACCTAGCTATGGTGTTTAGCAGCAGAAGAAATGTTCTGTTTCATGTGTGAACCTTCCAGAGATAGCAAGATGCAGGAATGAGATCAGTGGTTTTGGAGTCAAAACAAATCTAATTTGAATTCCAGCTGAGTAATTTTTTGTTGTGATGGGGCGGGGGGGGGGGGGGGGGGGGGGAGGGGGGAGGGTTTCTATAAAACCAGTATTATGATGCCTATTATATAGACCAAGAAAATGAGGTCCGAAGAAGTCATTTACTCCAGGACACATAATGAGTAAATGGCCCAGGGAGTATTCAGACACAGACAACACTTTACCCTACTTCCTTCCAAACTGAGTCTTTACCTCACTGGGGCTTGAATGCGTCACTATTTTGAATTAGTATCTGTTATAAGCCTACATTTACCTCTTTACTGTTGGTAACTAAGTAGTTCTACATCCTGAGGCCTCTCTGAACACAAAAGACAGAACACATCCTAAGCACACTGGAACAAAAAGATTTTCAGGTTCAGTTCCACCTAGACTGCTGCTTTCTATAAGTACTGTGAGATCAAATTTTGAAACCTAGCTGTAGTTACTATAGTTAAATCCGATGTGGAGATGGTCTATTTTGGAGACTTGTAAGTCACATGACTTTAGGTCCCCTGGAGACACAGAGGAAGGAGGTGTAGAATTTTCTCCTAGACGTCTCTCAAGATTTTAGGAGTCATTAACAACTACAGGCCTTTTAGATTGAGATCGCCAGTCAACTTCCTGAGATAAAACCAGATGAATTGCCTGAAGACCAGACAATTCTTCAACCAATGGCTCACACTAATAGGACATTTGCTAGAGGGCAAAATGGGAGTTAATATGCTTAGCAAGACGCATCCGTCTGAAATTCTTCACTTATCCCAAGTTGAGGAAGGTGGAAAAGGCAATCAAGAATACGGTTGAGGGAATATACACCTACCACCAACAGTTTGAGGTGTTTTTTTTTTTGTTTGTTTTTTGTGTTTTTTTTAGCGAAGTATAGTTGACATAAAATGTTATATTAGTTTCAGGTATACAACCTAGTGACTGTACAACATTTGAATTTGTTTTGACTTGTACTTTTTGGTGTGTTTGTATGAATATGGACGGAGGTTAGAGAAGGTAAGGAAGAGAAGAAAACAATTGGAAGGAGTAGAATTATTAGAATAAATGTTCCAATACCAAAATAACTGCCCCTTGGAAATTACAGCAGAAAGGACAAGTAGGAGAGAAGACTGATCTAGTGATAATGAATGTCATGGAGGAAATAAGTTTCACATTTTTTGGATCTGGAAGGCTGATTGGTTCAGGATGTTTATAATTGGAGACACTCACAACCTTGCTTAATAAATCTTGCCTTGCAAAGCCACAGATGGAAATTTCTTCTATACTGTCTGTCCTGACTAGTATAGGTCTACAATCTCTTATCTGAAACTGGGAGACCAAATATGTTTCAAAATGCAGAATTTTTCAAATTTGAAAGGTAATCCCAACAGTGACAATATTCCACAATCCAATATATTCATACAATATTTACACTGAATGGGTTATCTAAATACTATAAATAGCTTTCCATCAGCTCAGATCAGATTTTGCTGCCAAATGAATTCAGATCAGGTCAGGTCAGATTTTGCCACCAGATGAGCTATGAAAAACTTTCTTTTTCCAGAGCTTCTAGGATTTTGGGAAAAGAGCTATGGAACTGTCAACCTATACAAACGGAAACTTCTATTTGACTGTTCTATTAAAGGGAAACATCAGCTAATTTACAGGAAGATAATAATCAAGGAAACTTTCTTTTTTTTTTTTTTTTAATTTTTTTTTCAACGTTTATTTATTTTTGGGGGACAGAGAGAGACAGAGCATGAACGGGGGAGGGGCAGAGAGAGAGGGAGACACAGAATCGGAAACAGGCTCCAGGCTCTGAGCCATCAGCCCAGAGCCTGATGCGGGGCTCGAACTCACGGACCGCGAGATCGTGACCTAGCTGAAGTCGGACGCTTAACCAACTGCGCCACCCAGGCGCCCCAATAATCAAGGAAACTTTCATTCAGGGAATGTGCTTAGAAATTGCAGATATACAATAATACTACTACAGTTAACATTTCTTTAGCAACTATTATGTACCAGGCACTATCTTAAGAGCTTAATATTAATTAACCCACATAATTCTCTTACAGTTCTATGAGGTACTTTATTTTTTTTAACGTTTATTTATTTTTGAGACAGAGAGAGACAGAGCATGAACAGGGGAGGGGCAGAGAAAGAGGGAGACACAGAATCTGAAACAGGCTCCAGGCTCTGAGCTGTCAGCACAGAGCCTGACACAGGGCTTGAACTCACCGACCGTGAGATCATGACCTGAGCCGAAGTCGGACGCTTAACCGACCAAGCCACCCAGGCGCCCCTATGAGGTACTATATTGATGTATTGATAGGCCTATTTACAGATGAAGAAACTGAAGCACAGTAAGTTTTAGTCATTCTGCCAAGCTCATACACCAAGTTCTTTGGAGGGGCCCCAGTTTGAAGAAAGATTGCTCCTTTCCATAAATACTCACACTATAGTGTTATGTTCCACAGAAAGAAAACAATTCTTACATATCATTCTACCCACAATCCTGTTTAACTCTATAGGAAACGAAGGTGGGTAAATTACATGTAAAATTATTCTAATACTTCTCAAAATGCTTGCTTTCATCATGGAGTGTATGTGGTGTTAGAGAATATTTGCAATTCTTGGTCTTGCAACTTAGACAACAGATCGTTGATACAAACAAACTTCTTACACATAACAGAAGGAGAAATGAGCATTTATTTGTCTTTTCCCCTGAGAGTAGACTGGTTTCTAGTTACTGTTTTATCCCTAAGGCCTAAGAGGCACTTTTCAGGATAAACAACTTTGTCCAAATCTCCAAAACAAATAAGCCCCATTCAGAAATGCTAATTTATATTATTCCATTTGTTTACACTTCTCTCCTCATCAATATTAATCCATGACAATGTTTTATGAAGTCAAACTTTTATGTTAATTTGTTTTTGGGTAAGAAGTATATAGCACTGATGGAAAGGCAGTTAACAACCTTGCATTAGGTGGATTGTATTATTCTCCTGGTCTCTACAGACTTCTGGCCACGCTTATCTGTATGTGTATATAGAATGTACATATGCACACGGAATGTGTGACACATCCAGATAGGATCACAACTGATCCCACCAGCACTTGGAAAATGATGCTGCTCATCCAGTTCTACCACTCTAGATACTTGATTGCTAGGGTCAGATGCTTCCACCTGGTTCCCATGCCTATCTCTAACAACATCTAAAGGGTTCTTTGACTCAGAACATTGTCAAGATGAAAGATTGGGAAGGCCTAAAGCCAAGTATGGGACACACTATATACAGTTTTCTAAAGTCACTTTCAGTAAACCATGTAGTTCTTTTTTTTTATTTAAAGATTTTTGAGTAATCTCTACACCCAATGTGGGGCTCGAACTTACAACCCTGAGATCAAGAGTCACAGGCTCTACTGAACAGTCAACCAGGCGCCCCCCTCCGCCCTCCCCCCCCCCCCCCCCCCGGCAAACCATGTAGTTCTTGTATTACTTTCCAATCCAATTTAAGGAATTTCTGGATAAGGAAACAACTCCTTCCTGTTCCTGCCCATATTCTGCACCATTACCATTGACCTGCAAGATTCCCTGTTCTTTCCTACCCCTTGCACTGTCCCAGTTTCAGACTGTACACGGTAGAGTCACTCTCTCGTATCAGAGCTTCTGTGCACAAAGCATACAATTCCCAGTCTCCCTATCTCCAGTTGTACCAGGTTCTCTCTCAAGGCACAGAGTCTTTTTGTCACTGAAGTTTTATAGCAGATTCTACTTTGTTTACTGCACAAGACTGTGCAGGGACTTTCAACAGTCACTATTTTTTTTTTTAAATATGAAATTTATTGTCAAATTGGTTTCCATACAACACCCAGAAAGAGTCACTATTTTCCAAAGCATCCTCTGCAAAATTTGCCCAGCAAATGCTCAGTCCTGTAGCTTTTTCTTTTACTAGGCTCCTTTGCTAGGTCTCATTTTCCTTCTCTCCTTCTTTCTGTCTATTTCTCTGTCTCTCTGTACTTCTATATACCCTGTACTACAGAGGCAGCATGGGCTATTTAGACAGAGAGTTCGACTTTCAGGTGGGCTAACTCCAGATGAAAGATTCCCCGTTGGATAGTAGCCACTTACCCTCTATTACTTCCCATGTCACGTTATCTACTTCCTCTTTGGTATTTTTGTACCATACAGACATTTGTTTATACAAGCACAGATACACACACACCTGCACCCCTGTATCATCCTTGCAGAGAGAAGATAATCTGAAAATTTAAGTTTTAATAACATTTATTATAGCAGTTATTAATATAGAACCAATTTTAAAAATGTTTTTTTGCAATTTTAATTGAAATTCTTACTTGGCAGCATTCTTATTTTCCACATTTGAGAGACTCATGCTCATATGCAAATATCTAACTTTGTGGTTTACCATGAATAGGGCTCATAATTTCCAGGAAGCTGAAAACCTTAAGAAGTATTTTTTCTCCTCAACTTTGGCCCTTTTGGCTATTTTTCTATAGGAAAAGACTGACGAGAAGTTTTGGGGTCATCGTGACATTAGAAGAATACTAAATAAGCCCTTCACTCCTACCCATCCATTTTTAAAGAAGACAGAGCCATAGTCACCATCATTGTTTCCAATTTAACTCAGCAAGAATCTGGCACTTATCATGTACCCACTACTGGGCAATACAGATGTAGTATGGGCTGTTATACCAGGCATAAGGAGCTTAAATGGCAACATGTAAACTAACAACATGTAAACAATGCAAAATAGTTTAGAATTTATGCCCAGAAATTCAAAGTCCCTAATACAATCAGAGGACTCTAGAATCAAAAAACAAAATTTTCATCGATTATATAGATTAATATTTTTGTTTTATAAATGATGAGGCTGATACAAAGAGGGGCTGATTTGTCCAGAAGTTTATGTACTTATTACAGTGACGATCTATGTAGGTGTAGGCTCCAAACCTTCCTCTTGCATCTTTTGGGAGCTACTCTCCCTTCCCATCCTGAATTATATAATTCACTTCCTGGCTCTTGGACACTATTAATTTGTCCAAGGGTATATTTTAGAATGTATAAATATATATATATATATATATATATATATATATATATATATATATGAATATAATATACTATAAATATATACGTATTTTTACTTTGTGATGTGTATAGCTGTCATTTTAGAAATGTTGACATTCTGGGCACTAAACATCACTGTACACTAAAAAATATATGCTATTAAAAATATCTCTTATTATTTAGATTTAAAAAGTCTCTTCAAATGATAAGTATCAAAGGCAAATTTAAGCCTAAACTGACTGAATTCTGTGTGTGTTCTTTAGCCAAGAAGTAATTAATTCAGTTTCCCCAATATCAAAATGTCACAATGAGTAACATCATCTTTCTCAAAACCAACAAATTGCATCCAGAACAACCAGCTTCTTCTTCTGCTAGAATTTTGATGCTGGTGTGCTTTTACTAGATATTTCCTATCCATTTGATTTTTTATGATGTGTTTAATTTTAAGTTATGTTCCAGACAAGAATTATTCAATTTATTGAAACACTTGCCAGGGAAATGGCTACAACATTAAACTCATAATAATTGAGAGAGGTCTTTCTTTATTCATCGTTCATTCATACATTTTGTCTTCCTGACTTTTTTCCACTTCTGTCAGAAAATTAATATTATATGGGGCAACTGGGTGGCTCAGTTGGTTGAGCGTCTGACTTCGGCTCAGGTCATGATCTAGCAGTTTGTGGGTTTGGGCCTTGTGTGGGGCTCTGTGCTGACAGCTTGGAGCCTGGAGCCTGTTTCAGATCCTCTCTGTGTCCCTCCTCCACTCGTTTTCTCTCTCTCCCTCTCTCTCTCTCTCTCTCTCTCTCAAAAATAACTAAGTATTTTTTAAAAATAAAGAAGGAGGGGCGCCCGGGTGGCGCAGTCGGTTAAGCGTCCGACTTCAGCCAAGTCACGATCTCGCGGTCCGTGAGTTCGAGCCCCGCGTCAGGCTCTGGGCTGATGGCTCAGAGCCTGGAGCCTGTTTCCGATTCTGTGTCTCCCTCTTTCTCTGCCCCTCCCCCGTTCATGCTCTGTCTCTCTCTGTCCCCAAAATAAATAAACATTGAAAAAAAAATTTTTTTAAATAAAAATAAAGAAGGAAAATTACTGTCATAAATAGCATTGCTTTAAATGTACTACAATGTTATAAGCTTAAACATCAATTGCTTAGCCCATCCACTGGTTGAGAGATGAGCTAGTAATCTAAGCCAATGGAATGTGAGGGATATTTGCTTAAGATTAAGGGGGAAAAAGCCTCCTGTTTTTCTTTAGTAGATAGGGTAGAGACCCTAGACAGAAGAAGGAGAGTGTCCCAGGAAGACAGTGGCAGTCATCTGGCTACCAGAGTAGTGCTAGGCTTAGGAAGAAGCAGACATTGTAAAGAAAGAGCAGAAAGACCAGATGATCTTCAGTTCTATCACTGGGGCTACTAGTTCAATTCTTTTCAGAAACTAGCCCTATATCTGGAGTGAATACATTTTCTTTATTACTTAAGCCACTTAGAGTTAGGCTTTCAGCTTTTTGGACACACAAATACTACTGAATAATACACTATTATTAGCTTTTTTTTTTCTTTAAGTAAGCTCTACGCACAATGTGGGGCTTGAACTCATGACCCTGAGATCAAGAGTCACTTGCTCTACTGACTGAGCCGGCCAGAACCCCTCTGTGGCATTTTTAACAATTTTGTTCACTGTGGTAGATGCTATTAGTCACCTGCATAAAAGACATTATTCTTCATCCTTCTTAATACAACTCCAATTTTATTCATCATTTAGGCAGATAATGTACTTCAAGGAACATGTATGTTTATTAGTTTTAACCAATCATAGTCATTCTATTTCCTTGTCAAGGGATTCTTTAGGAATATGATATAACTATGGACTAAAGTGAATAAGGTAAATTCTGCTGAGAGCATCATGGAAAGTTTAATACTTAAAAAGGGCAGACCAAGACTCCTTTCTCTTCCAACTTTTAGACAACATCCTGTGAAGAATATAGCCATCTTGCAAATAGGAAGGACAAACAAGAGAAGCCAACCTGGCTTTCCTGAGCCACAAAGTGAGCTAACCCTGCAATTCCCCAGATTTCACCTTACATGCAATAATAAACTCTCCATTGTCTAAGTTGGTGATAGTCACCTGATCTGTTACTTGGAGTTGAAATCACCCTGACTCATGTACAGATGTTCCTTGGCTTATAATGATATGATGTTCTGATAAATCCACTCTAAGTTAAAAACATTGTTAGTCGGAAATGCATTTAATAGAACTCACCTACAGAATATCCATCATAGTTTATTTAGCCTAGCCAACCTTAAATGTGCTCAGAATACTTGCACTAGCCTACAACTGGGAAACATCATTTAACACAAGGACTACTTTATGACCAAGTTTGTAATATCTCATGTAATATATTGAATACTGTACTGAAAGTGAACAACAGAATGGCTACATGGGTAAAGAGTGATTGTAAACATATCAGATATTTACCTTCATGATTATGTGGCTCACAGGAAGCTATGACTCACAGTCCCTTGCCCAGTATCATGACAGAGTATCATACTCCATATTGTTAGCCCCAGAAAAGATCAAAATTCAGAATTTGAACTATGGTTTCTACTGAATGTATATCACTTTCACACCATCATAAAGTCAAAAACTGTAAAGGTGAGCCATTATAACTTGAGTACTATCTGTATTCATAATATAATATTAATTCCTTGAGTCTAATTCCTAGTAAAAATAATCTTGCATAATTGATTAAATCCAAACTGAGTCTTCAAAAGTAACAGATATTTGGGGCAACTGGGTGGCTCAGTCAGTTGAGCATACCACTTCGGCTCAGGTCATGATCTCATGGTTCATGAGTTCAAGCCCCACGTCGGGCTCTGTGCTGACAGCTTAGAGCCTGGAGCTTGCTTCTGATTCTGTGCCTCCCTCTCTCTCTCTCCGCCCCTGTTCATGTTCTGTCTTGCTCTGTTTCTCAAAAAATAAATTAACAGTAAAAAAAAAATTAAAAGAAAAAAGTAACAAATACTTTCACAATTTTGGGTATACTTTGCCACTTGAAGATTCACTTCAAGTGGTGTGAAGAAAAGAGCTGACTAATTAGTTCACATTAAATAATTTAAATAATAATTAAATGATATATCTTAAGCTAGAGACAAAATGAGAACTTACCCTGATGAAAATTAATGTGCCCCTAAGCTTTTATTTATCCAGGTGCTTAGAACCAGAAGACACTGGGAGAGCCATCTTGGAAATAGCCAGAACAAATGCCCACAAGTCTTAATGGTAATCCTGCTGCCAGTTCCTAGCATTCCTATTATCTTAGCATTTTTCTGGATCAGAAATTAATAATAGATGGAAACAAAAATGAATGAGACACCCAGCCTATTGCTTTCTTACTTCAAAGCCAGGAATATTCCATAAACAACTGAGAAATGCTCAGAATATTTCCCAAAGGATAAGTTGTGACTCCAGACCTGGAGGAGATGCAAATGGGACAGGGCTTACATTGGGCTTGCATGGGTACCTGATGGTAAGGGTAGGTGGGTCGATGAGGACAAAAAGTAGCCAATGTATTTCATACCCATGGCCTATGCAAGAATTGTGGTGGTATTGGTTGTAATAATGAAAACTAGATATAAACATTTATTGTGCTTTGTGTGATTTGCTGAGCAAGTTCTTAGTAAAGTGACACAGTAGGTGCTATGTAAATGTTTATTTCCTTTCTCACTTACCTTTTCTCTCTCTTTCCCTCATTTCTTACAATTATGAAGGGGAGTGATATGGAAAGAGGAGACAAAGTGAAATCATAGTTATGTAAGTTATTTGACACCTCTAAAAATTATATATATTATTTTTCAAATACTAATATATAATACATTT
This sequence comes from Leopardus geoffroyi, assembly GCF_018350155.1. Classification (NCBI taxonomy): domain Eukaryota; kingdom Metazoa; phylum Chordata; class Mammalia; order Carnivora; family Felidae; genus Leopardus; species Leopardus geoffroyi. The sequence goes on from NC_059326.1 coordinate 105,298,907, forward strand.
AAAAAATATTACAAAACTTTCCAGTATCAGAATAGAAGCATTTTGCTAAGAATTTCAATAGTTGCCTAGGCATCTTTTTGTGCTTCTCTATACTGCTTTCAGTTTAAGCCCACCCTGAAAATAACTCCTTTGCCATTAGCTTTGATAATGTTTTGAAGGCATATAAATTACGTGATGAAAGAGGTAACTAGTGGGGAAAATATCTATGAAAATTAACATTTGCACCAAATATCAAAAGATTTCCTAATAAAGAAAAGTTTGTTTGAATTCCCTCATGGGGAATGTCTCCATCACTTTTGAATTATGTTTTGTAATTTGAAGATGAAATTACATCTTGACATTTCAAAAAATAAAATCAAGCTGATAAAATTGGAATGGCATTCCATTAGGAGGAATTGAAAGAACCTCGTTCCATACACTGTCATCAAGAACAGAGATTTTTTTTTTTAATGTTTATTCATTTTTGAGAGAGAGACAGAGTGCCAAGGAGGGGGCAGAGAGAGAGAGAGAGACAGACAGACAGACAGACAGAAACCAAAGCAGGCTCCAGGTCCCAAGCTGCCAGCACAGAAATACCAGCACAAAGCCCAATGCAGGGCTCAAACCCATGAACTGTGAGATCATGACCTGAGCTGAAGGCAGATGCTTAATTGACTGAGCCATCCAGGTGCCCCAAGAACAGAGCTTTTTTATGCTTCTAATTTACCTTAGCAGAGACATCCCTGGGCATTCACCCTTCCATGAGTCCATTTCTTACTGCTATCTTCTTACTGTGAAATGTAAACCAAAGGCAAGTTGCATAAAAGTAAAAAAACAATTAAAAAGAAGTTACACTTGTACAGGAGGTAAGATTGATAAGCAGTGCCTGTTTCTGTGAACTATTCCTCTCAAGGGTGCACTTTGATATTTTCCTACCCACTTCAACTCTGCCATTGTCTCTCATGCACTTCAACTAACTACAGGACTTCTTTTCTAAAACCCACATTTTTCCTGATCTCTTCTGAGCTGAACCTTGGAGATCCCAACAATAGAAGTCCAAATTCTCAGGTGTGTCACTGTAAAGTCCATTTGTATCATCTGAAAAGTGAGTACCACCAACCGTTATTTCCTTATGGCCATCTATTATATTTCCATAAAGTGACTAACATGAAGAAATAATGGAGTCTAGGAAAGTTCTTCATAAAATAGTACTCTATGGAAATTAAGAACACAGTTTTTGAATGACAAGTACAAGCTGAAGGATGTTACAAGCGTATATTGCCTGATCTAATGGGTATGGAGACAATTAGACAAAGTTAAGAGCTATTTAGACATATGAATCAAGAGGACTTAGTGACAAGAGAGATGGAAGAGGATAAGAGTAAGGGAGAAATCCAAAATAATGCTCAGATTTCTGATTTTAGTGGAAGATGTGTGATGTTGCCATTTTACTCAGCTAGGGAATACAGAAAGGAAATTAATTTTGGAAGTTACATAATGAGTTCAATGGAGGGAGCCCCAGGTTCAGAGCTCAGGTCTCACCTCGTGTTGTAAACTGGGGCAGCATTCACGCAAATAGATTGCAACCAAGGCCACAGAGAACACCCATAGAGAGTAAGAATAAAGCTTAAGACCAAGAGTTCAAGGATCTCCAAGCAGTAATTACTCTGAAGAGGAACCCACAAAATGGGACTAAAGGAGTAGCCAGAAAGTTTGGAGGAAAACAGAGTGTCCTATTACAGAAGTCAAGGGAAGAGTGTTATGGGAGGCTGTCAACAATTGCAAATGTTCAGAGGCCATTCAAGATGAACATTAAAGCAAGTCCGATGGATTCTGTAACACCAGTAGGCTCAGCAAGGCCAAAGTGAATAATGTAATGGAAAACAAAAGCTAGAGTGCACTGGGTTAACAATGAGAAAGGTATGCGGAAAGGCAGTCAGAGTATAGACAACTCTCTGACAGTAAAGGGGACAATCATGATAGAGCAATAGATGAAAGGGCATTAAGCACTGAAAGGGTTTTATTTCCTTTTTAAGATGGCACCAAATGAGTACATTTAAGCGATAATGGCTTGGAGCCAGTAGGAAGGTTAACATTTGTAAGGAAGAGAGAATAACAATGGTATAGGATTCCAGAGGATGCAAGAAGGTCTGGAATCCAGAACTCTCTGGGTGTTTGGACACATTCGGTTGCCCTTTGTGGACATCCAAGTCTTTGGTGACTTTACACCTAAATGAGCTTTCTGGGAATCCTATAATGGATAGATTTTTCTCATTACTCAGATACTTGTTAGTTTTCCCTTCTATATTTGCTTCCTATTACTGCTGTAACAAACTACCACAAGTTTAGTGTCTTATAACAACACAAGTTTATTATTTTATAATTCTGGAGATCACAAGTCCAAAACAGATGTTACTAGGTTAAAATCAAGGCATCAACAGACTGTGTTCCTTACAGCAGCTCTTAGGTAGAACCTGTTTCTTTGCCTTTTCCAGCTTCTAAAGGCCACTTGCATCCCTTAGCATGTGGTTCCTTTCTCTGTCTTCAAAGCCAGCGGTAACATCTTCAGGAATTTCTTTGTCTCTGACTTTCTACCTCCTTCCTCTAAGGAACTTTGTGATTATGTAAGATCCTCCCAGATAATCTAGAATAATCTTCCCATCTCAAAATCTTTGACTTATACACATCTGTAAAGTCCCTTTTGTCATGTAAGATAGCATATTCACAGTTTGGGGGACATCTTTGGGGTCATCTTTGTTGGGGGGAGGGCACTATTCTGACTACCATACCTCCCTATTTCTAAAGTACTCTGACAAGCTTGCTGAGAATTATGGATGGAGCCCTCAGAGCTTCCTCTGGTTGATGCTTTACATAATTAAAAATCTCAGTAATTAAACTCATCAATGTCATTCTCTAATGAAGGAACATTCACCACTTGGAGAACTATTCTGCATGATGTAAAGATTCAACCTGGCCAGTACCAGCAGCAGGTGATTTTATCATTTTTAGTGTTCCAGGGTGAAATAAATCAACAATTTAAATCAATCCTGTGTGATCCTTCAACTGGTATTTTTTAAGGGGGAAAAAAAAACTATCCTGACATTTGTTAAAAAAAATAAGGAAGACTTTATTGAGGACTACTGAAATTAGTGTTGAGAATAACACAATAGGAGGAGAGAGGATGCTGAATATGACAAGCACAAGTTGGGATTTATAGCGGAGGGGTGGCATGGTGTTGAGAGGAAATGAATGTGAGGGAAGGCAGGCCAAGGCAACCAGATGTCACCTGGGCTGTGGTGAAGGATGAGGAATTTGATCAGATATGGAGGATGATCAGACACAAAGGGTGGGGATTCTCGATAAAGTGATTTAGCAGAATTCTCTCTGCCACCGGCTCTTGAAGACAAGGTTTAAGGATGGGGAAGAGTAGAGAAAAGGGATCAGAAGAACCTAAACAAAGTTTGGTCAATAGAGTCTTTGTCACTATAGTATTTTTTGCAATTTATTACCTCTTAAGCATACATTTCTTATCTTCATCCAACAAGGGCTGAGTCTAGACCTAGGAGGCTGGTAAAATTCAGTGATGCAATTATGATCATTCCAGGGCTAATAAAAAGGAAGAAAATGAGGGCCACAATAAAACTTAAGGAAGAGAAGAAGCCATTATGTTATGAGGTCTAGCTGCCATGTTACTCAAAATTTTACAGAAAAATGACTGCATCCAAGTGTCCTTTTGTGAGGGACATTTAATGGCACCGTCAACTCTATCAAAATGACTTGCACCTCCTGTCCACAAAACCCATTCTTCTGCATAGTTTATACAAGCAAAATCCTGATCTGCAGAAATGAAGAATTATTTATCCTATCTTTTTCCATAAAAACTCACCAATTTTTATTGTCATTTTCCAAGAATAATACTGCCAATACTATCCTTACTATGTCACCAGATAATTTCCAAAACCATACAATACCAGAAACTATAACAAAGAACTATTTTAAAATCAATGTAAACTACTAAATTGGCATTCTTCATTCTATAGAATGAGCCTCATATAACCTCTGTGCATCAAGAAGAAAAGTAGGGAAGAGTCTCACTGTTAGACCCTAGTGCAACAATGTAGTCCAAATGATATATAATCATCTTTATGCTGATTCCTCCAATTAACTTCGAGTCCATACTGATTATCCTGCAGATAAGCATCGAAATAGTCCTTCAAATATTATCTCTTTTTTTTCTTCTTTTCTCATACTCTCCTACATATCCCCCTCCTGTGAATTTCCTTTTCTCCTACCAGGATCCATTTTCACTTTTGGGCCTCTAGCCAGGCTTTCGGTCATTGTGCTTAACCCACTATCCTCTTCAAAGGAGGCAGATTTATAGGAGGGAACTTCAGATCCTACTTGTAGGAAAAGGTAAAAGAGGTTCCAAAAAAAACCTTCCTTCTGCTTAGATTGACTACCTGTTGGCATAACTCACATGCATTGTGATGCTAACAGTGTTTCTGTTGTTTCCCCAATCGTGTTGAAGAACTCCTTCTTGTAGAATAATCTGGTATGATCTGAGACCCTGAAGAGGGTGGGAAGGCAACCTTCCCTGAAAGGCAGCAATGGACTAAGTTGTCCTACATCATCCTACCTTTACCCGGATATAACAATTTACCCTAGTGGTATAGACGGGAAGTGAGACACAGAGCGGCACTATGCCTACCATCCAACATCTGGCCACTGGGTGTTTCCCCCATCTCCCATCACGTAGCAGCCTATGTTCATTTTGTGGCATCATCTTTGAGATGTCCTCACTTGCTTTTCCACACCAACAAGTTCCTCCCACCTCCCAAGCTTCATATCTCTCTCTCTAAGTCTTCTTGGGCATTATCAATTGACTCCATCAAGTTCCAGGAAGAAAATCCTGGATTCAGATCTAGAGAAGGGGATTTCGCTTGCCCCCCTCTGTGGTGGTTGCAAATGTTAAACTCTTATGAAAGTTTGTGACTCACTTTACTTGCCCCCAAGGGAAGATCTCTCAAGCAGAGAAATCTCCTAAGAGACACTTTTCCTTTCCAGGTCAATTTTTGAAGAAATACATCCATCTATCCACTGAGAAACAGAAACAAAAGCAAAAACAAATACAAACTTCCAAACATTCATCATTTTCTCTGGATTCTGGAGATGACTCAGCCAAGTGAAAACTGGCAAGATGTTGCTGAGATTTAAGCAAATTGTGGGGGGAGGGAGGGGAAGACCACGGATACAGCCAGTCAGCTGGTAACATTCACAGGCAGAGCCTTGTCAGGGAACAAGGGAGAGGCAGTGAGAGTATAATAGATGTGATTGCTCTTCTGTTGTGTGTACTGCAACCTTGTCAAGAAGAGGCATGCCTGGGAGATTTCCGACTTACCTTTTAGGATTTAGCCAAAAATTTAGTTTGCCATGCCTATTACAGGTCAGCAGAATTCAACTGTCAAAACCTGGCCGATCATCAGAATCACCTAGGGCGCCCTGTAAAGCCACAGATTCCCAGACACCCTCCTAGATTCGCTCAAGCAGAATTTCAGAAGCCAAAGTCTTCTCTGTATTGATGCAAGTCCCTAGGTGCCAGCATGGAGAACCATTTTTATAGCTCATAGAAGCTAAGTCACAGATCTGGAAGAGATCTATTCTAACTTTTCCAACTTTCTATAAGCCAAAGTCTTCTCTGTATTGATGCAAGTCCCTAGGTGCCAGCATGGAGAACCATTTTTATAGCTCATAGAAGCTAAGTCACAGATCTGGAAGAGATCTATTCTAACTTTTCCAACTTTCTATTTAAACAAAAACTTAAATTCATAGATGTTAAGTGCAATGTTGTCCAATCACAAAAGTTTATTATCTGGGGAAAATGCAGTTGTGGAAAGCTTTGTGCGAAGAAAATAGGTACCTGGGGAGGAAACCTAGGAACCATCCTAGTGATGCACCAGTGGAAACATTTGGACTGGCCATTCCTACAATGGTTTTGTATCATACATACACTTAACTTTCATTCATTTATTCACTTAACAAATGACCTAACACATGTGCCAGGCACTGCTTTAGGTGCAGAAATTACAGTAGTAAACAAAGCAGTCAAAGAATTCTGCCTTCATGGAGCTCTTGTTCTAGTGAGGTAGGGAGATACTACCAAGAAGATAAAAATGAAACAGATATAGCATGTCCAAAAAAAACAAAGCAGGGAACAGGGATTTGACTTGTCCAGTAGTGGGGGCTGGGTTGAAATTGGGCTTTATTGGGTGAAGTTGACTTTGGAGAAGAGAGACTGGAAAGAATTGAGGAAGCTAGTCATGTATGCATCAAAGGTACAATTATCCAGACTGAGGAAATAGCAAATATAAAGGCCCTGGGTAGAAACATGCCTGGTCTATTAGGAACGATGAAAGGAAGGACAGATGTGTCAGGACCAGATTATATAGTGTATAAGCAGGTGGGTTTTGAGTCTATATGAGATGAAAAATCATTGGAAGATTTTAGACAAAAGACTATTAAGACCCAACTTGTATTTCAATGAGACCTCTCCGAGCAGAGAAGAAACCAAACTGAAAGGGCAAGTAGCAGAGGCAGTCTGACCAGACATAAAGCTATTGCAATACTTAAACTGTAGTACATGGTGCTGGGCAAGAGAGAATTAACCATTTCAGTAAACACTAAGATGGGCAGGGGTGCCTGGGTGGCTCAGTTGGTTAAGCGTCTGACTCTTGATTTAGGCTCAGATCATGATCTCATGTATAAATAAAAACACTGAAGAGAGGAAACTTCAAGTAGTAAGACTAACCTGATTTATTTTTTATTTATTTTAGAGAGAGAGAGAAAGTGTGCAAGCAGGGGAGAGGGACAGAGGGAGAGAGCTAGAATCCCAAGCAGTCTTCACTCTGATGCAGGGCTTGTTCCCAGGACCCTGGGATCATGACCTGAAATCAAGAGTTGGACGCTTAACCGACTGAGCCACCCAGGTGCCCCAAGACTAATCTGATTTTTAAGACATAAAAACATGTGCTATAAGAATGCAAAAAAAAAAAAAAAAAAAAAAAAGGTGGCGGGAATCCTTTATTTTAGAGACTTACTATTCTCAGATGATAACTGTGAACATCTACAGAAGGACAGAAAACTATGAAGGTTATTGTTGAAGTTTTGTTTATTATTCAAGTAATGATAGAAATATATTTACAAGGATGAGCCAATTTTCAAGTCCAAGTATGGCAATAGATGAAACTGGACTCCCGTGTGGTTACTGAGAAATATATACAGCTTCCAAAACCACATGAAGGTGAGTCAGAGTGATGGGCATTCGTACAGAGGAGGAAGCTGACATAGTCTTTTAGGCCAAACAGTAATCCTGGGTGGCTCTGATGAAATAAGGTATTTAATCACCTCACTGGGAAGAGTCTCTCTTATTGAGTAAATACTTGGCAGCTTTGGTCATTAGCTTGAAAAGCAGAGAGAAAAGTAAACGTTCACGTGGTAGTATCCAGCGGAGATGTTTGTTTAGGCTAAATCCTGAATGTCCTTTTGGGCCTAACTCCTAGCCGCCTCTCCCCTACCCAGCCGTGGAATGGTGATTACAGGAGTCAACAACACATCTGACTCATTCTCTATGTGCAGGGTCCCAGAGACTAATTACAGGTGAATTAATGTTTAAAATGACCATGGGTATCCGACCAGGGAGAAGTGTGCTTCCCATTGTTCGAGGCATGTGAAGCAGAAACCAGATCAGAGGTGCCTAGGTGGTTCAGTCAGTTGAGCGTCTGACTCTTGATTTTGGATTAGGTAATGGTCTCACGGTTTGTGAGATCGAGCCCTACATCAGACTCTGTGCTAACAGCACCGAGCCTGCTTGGGATTCTCTCTCACTCTCTTTCTCTGTCTCAAAATAAATAAAGAAAAGAAAAAGAAAAAAGAAACTAGATCGGTGGTTCTTAGCATTTCTGTGTTCATTGAATGCTTTTGGGCAGTGGCATTAGCAAAGGGATCGAAAGGTGAACATCCCTTTTTAGATACAAGTATTTAGAAAATCTAAAAACAGCCTCCCAGACATTCACTGGGTCAACCTTCAATAATTTATCACTCTTGACATGAGACTATTAACTTCCCAGATGCACGAAGCCACGTTTTCACATGATGGAGGTCTTCCATCCTAGCGTTACACCCCATGTCCTTTCTCTAATTAATGAGCTGTATCTTGTTCTTCTCCAGTCTGTCCATTACAGCTTTCTACCCACCAGATATTTCTCTACCAATGTGCAGCTGCACTGAAGGTAAAATGCAAATTTTGCTCATTGATTACAAGTGGCAGCTGACCTACAAAGAGCTTGAGGGACCCCAATGCCTGAGAGCCACTCCCTTAGAAAAGCATAAATTAGGGATACTGCAGATATAATTCCTATACAGGTGAGATCGGATGGACCCAAAATACACATTCTAAGAGAAGTCTAAGTTTCTAAGCTACTCAAACTACAGAATTAATACCTCTGCTGTTATCTATTTAGTTATTAGCATTTAAAAAAATTTTTTTAATGTTTATTTATTTTTGAGAGCAAAGAGACAGAGCGTGAGTGTGGGAGGGGCAGAGAGAGAGAGAGGGAGACCCAGAATCCCAAGCAGGCTCCAAGCTCCGAGCTGTCATGTCAGCACAGATCCTGACGTGGGGCTCGAACCCATGAACAGTGAGATCATGACCTGAGCCAAAGTCAGATGCTTAACTGACTGAGCCAACCAGGTGCCCCTAGTTATTAGTATTTTTGACATAACTTGTCATGTGGCACTTTGCTAAGAGCATGAAAATTTTAAGGGTATTAAAAAGGAGAAGTTGGAAATAGCCAAAGGCAAATGTCACATTTTCTTCTGGGCCTTTTGTCTTTTCAAGGTTACGTGGAAAAGTGAACATATATACGTGGAATTTAAGAAACAAAACAGATCCACACAGGGGAAAGAATGGAAAAATAAGATAACAACACAGAGGGAGGCAAACCATTACAGACTCTTAAGTACAGAGAACAAACTGAGGGTTGCTGGAGGGGAGGTAGGTGGGGGGATGGGCTAAATGGGTGATGGGCATGAAGGAGGGCACTTGTTGGGATGAGCAGTGGGTGTCACACGTAAGTGATGAATCAGTAAATTCTACTCCTGAAACCATTACTCCACTCTATCTTAACTAGCTTGGATTTATATCAAATTTTAAGAAAAAAAGAAAAAATAGTGAGCACAGTCTGCCCCAGCTCTGGAAAGAAGAATGCTCCTGTTGTCGGTCTTCTTTCTGAACCTTTTTAAGCACGCACAACTGTCACCATCTTTTCTCTGGCCTCCTCTTTGCCATGACCCTAAGCCATCATCCTCATTCACACTTATTTTAAGTTGAAGCAGAAAAACAGGAAATCATGAAAAATGGCATGTGCTGGTAAAAACCTCTACAACTATAGCAATTATGATTTCATACCCTGACTGTGGCTAATCAGGTTTGCTCCCTCCCTTTGGCAGAAGAATTTCTCTTTGCTCTCTGTCTCATGGAGCCCTTGGGTATGGGGATAACCCTTCGATTATCTGGTCAGGTGACAGAACCTTCCATGCTTCAGGCAGACCCAACCTTGGCAAGACTATCTGATCTGCTAGTGAAAATCTAGGAAAGACCACCAGTGTTCGAGATGTGGGGACGTGTAGAGCTGTGGGGAGCTTTCAGATAAGGGAGCCTGGACTCCAGGAGAACAGAGCAGATCAGATCATGCAAAGGTTAGTGGTGGACTCTGGACAAATCACTGGGTGGCCTTGGGCTATTTCCACTACAAATAGGATGTGAGACTCCTGGAGTCCCCCACTTTACTGAAGAGGTTTTAAACACTTTTGTGATTTGTAATGTGTTTAGAAATGGAACAAAAATATTTTTATTCTATGTGTGAAGAGGTCATTAAATGATAAAATACTGAATGGTAAAATACAGCTGTATGAGAAATTCCCTTCTTGGTATATATACTTACCCCCCATCCCAGTTTTATTGAGATATAATTGACATAGAACATTGTGTAGTTTAAAATGTACCATGTGTTCACTGGATACATGTGTATTTTGCAAAATGACTGCCACCATAGTGTTAGCTAATGACACCAACACATCACATAATTACCATTTCCATTGTGCGGAGTGAATATTTGAGATCTATTCTCCCAGCAGCTTTCAAGTATGCCATACTGTATTATTAATTATAATCATTACACAACACAATAGATACTCAGAAGCTTCTAACTAGAAATTTGCACACTTTAATCAACACCACTCCATTTCCTCCACTCCCCATCCTGTTAGTAACCCCCACTCAACTTTTTTCTATGAGTTCAGCTCTTATGTACATTATTCTTGGTAAAATATGTCAGATAGAGAAAGGCAAATACTACATGATATCACTTAAATGTGGAATCTAAAGGAGCTGGTGTATATATGTACTTTGGCTTATCTCCTTATCAGCATTTTCACGTAATGCATGAAAACAATACAGAGGGAATCAAAGCCCTCAGGTTCTCTCTCTTTTTTCGGTTGTTTTTTCTCTGTGCTACAGTATGAATTGTATCCCCAACAAAATTCATATGTCGAAGCCCTAACCTCAATGTAATAGGATTTGGAGATATGGTGCCTTTGGGAGTAAAGAGGTTTCAATGAGGTCATAAGGGTGGGGTCATGAGATTAGTGCCTTTAAAAGAAAACATCAGAGTGCTTGTGGTCTCTCTCAGTACCAAGTGAGAACACAGTGGGAAGGTGGCTCTCTGTAAACCAGGCAGAGTTCTCACCAGAACCCAACAATGCTGGCACCCTGATCTCAAACCATCAGCCTCCAGAACTGTGAGAAAATAAATCTCTGTCATTTAAGCCACCAACTCAATGGTGTGGTTCTGTGTTATGGCAGCCTAGGCTGACCAAGACACCCTGCTTCTCTTTCTACCTTCTGTCTACACTATTCTCTCCTGGGAGGGCAGAGACAGAGGATATAGACTTAGTAACAGTGATGGCCTATGTAATGGCATCCTGTTGCATTTTTACCCCTTTATCACTAAAATTAGATGAACACATTATTCCACCTATAGTGCATTATTAAAATACAAAACAAGGGGCGCCTGGGGGGCGCAGTCGGTTGGGCGTCCGACTTCAGCCAGGTCACGATCTCGCGGTCCGTGAGTTCGAGCCCCGCGTCGGGCTCTGGGCGGATGGCTCAGAGCCTGGAGCCTGTTTCCGATTCCGTGTCTCCCTCTCTCTCTGCCCCTCCCCCGTTCATGCTCTGTCTCTCTCTGTCCCAAAAATAAATAAACGTTGAAAAAAAACAAAACAAAACAAAACAAGACAGGCACTTTTGACCAGTTTGCCTTTTGTAATGGCACTAAACTCCTTTCTTTATTATGCAAATTGGTGGAAAATAACTCTTCTGGAAAACAGAGGAATAACTAGATCAAGAAATGATTGAAGAAGAGGTCAAAGAGAAAGGTAACAGGCACATATATCAGGGAGAGAGGCTCCTGATTACCTTCTCCATCCCTGAGCCTCACCAATGCCCAGCCTTCCCTATACTGCCCACTGTTCCTTTCCTTCCTGTCTTCTGTCTATTACTTCCACTTCCTGTCTTTTCTTTCCTCTTCTGTAGGAACTCACCTCAACCCCTAAGAACGTATTCTCCCAGCCCAGATTTCCATGCATCCACCTTCAATGGTAACAGAGAAATGATCTGTATGCTAATGGTTGAAAGCCTCAACAGTCCTCACTCCCAAATAACAACTGTACATGTTAAACAGGACCATCTACGAGGAACCCATCTATGTGGGTTTTAGAAAGTGTTCCTCCAAAAGGAAACTCTAGCCCAACACTAATCAACAGAAATATGAGAGCCACAAATGCCTGCCACATTTGATACTGGTATTTTAAATTCTCTAGTAGTCACATTTTTTAAAAAGTAAAAATAAATGACTGAATATTGTTTTAAAATATATTTTATTAGGCCACCTGCGTAGCTCTGTCAGTTAAACATGTGACTCTTGATTTCAGGTGAGGTCATGATCCCAGAATCATGGGATTGAGCTCCGCATCAGGCTTCACATACTTAAGATATTCTCTCTCTCTCTCTCTCTCTCTCTCTCTCCCCCCCGTCTCTCGGCTCCTCTCCCCCACATGTGCTCTTTCTCTCTCTGAAAAATAAGATAAAATTTATGTAACACAATATATCCCCAAAATATTATTGCTTTAATATATAGCCAATTTTTAAAATATAATGGGATATTTCACATTTCTTTCAAATTAAGTCTTCAAAATCAAATGTGCATTTTAATTTTTGTCATGTTTTTTTTTCTTTTTGAGAGAGAGAGAGAGACAGAGTGTGAGAGGGGATGGCAGAGAGAGAGAGGGAGACACGGAATCTGAATCAGGATCCAGGCTCCAAGCTGTCAGCACAGAGCCCAATGTGGGGCTTGACCTTTGAGTCGTGAGGTCATGACCTGAGCCAAAGTCAGATGCTTAACTGACTGAGCCACCCAGGATCCCTTCAAATGTGTATTTTATACTTCCAGCACATCTCATTTCATATAGCCACATTTAATTGCTTAATGCCACAGGTGGCTAGTGACTACTGTATCGGACAGCATAGCTCTGGTCAGATGAAATGAAAGGTGAGGCCGTGTAACAGCAGATAATGAAGGCCTCCTGCCAAATGGACTAACTCTCCTGGGCCTAAAAGCACAAGCCTATTGCAGAGGCAACAAACTAAATGCTCCTTTGAGACATGGAGATGTTTTTCATTGCTTTTAGAGAAAGGTACATCAACTACCATCTCCATCAATATTATGGTAAAAGTTCAAATATTCAGAACAAGAACATCTCCATGGAATCTTGAAATGTAGTATATTGCTGATAACAATTTCTAAGAGCAGAAAACATCTCATCTTTCCTCTTATCACTTTTGTGAGGCCAAAATTATCCTGCCCACTGTGTAATTCCATGCTCAAGCTTTTGTCTCATGATCATTTGGGAAAATTACAAAAAAAAAAAAAACCCTGCAAATTAGTTTTATTTGCTGAGAAGGGGGTGATTCCCCACCTACATGGAAAATCACAGCACAGGTGCCCTATCTTTAGCAGGTGTACATGTACAGCAGGCATTTGTATCCTGGACTGGCAGTTATGTTGCCTTCGGGTGCAGCTGTGGGGTTGGTTTACACTGAGGACTGAGTAAATGCTGGACTTTTAATTATACTGATTAACTGTCAATACCATTAATTCATACACCATTAGTTCGAGTATTCCTACAGTGATACCCAAGTCGTTGACATCCCTTTTTATAGTTGATGTCTTCCCTCTATATAACTCAGAGAAATGATTTTATGGTGGAAATCTCACTCTCTGGGTGAGAATGGTAAGGAGGGTGGTCTTGCTTAAGTCTAATAGGATTTACCTGCTTCTTTGAGCAGGTAACTTTTGTGATGGTCTACCAGAATTTTTTTTAGGGATTCCCTGCTATCAGCCACTAATATTTTATCTCTTTGTTGAAGCCTCTCTCTCTCCTTATTCAGGCTTTTATCCTTTTCTGAAGGGTCAGAAATTATAAAGCATAAACTTTTATATACAGGGGATATTTGAGATTTTATCACAGAAATGCTATAAACCCTTCAGACCTAAAGAGAAAGAGAAAGAAAGAAAAAGAGAGAGAGAGAAGAGAGAGAGAGAGAATGAATCTCTATGGAAGATATTAGGCTAAAAATTTTCCTAGATCCCCTCAAATTATACCTCTGCCAACTTTAAAGCTGACTTGGGTTAAGTAACATGTCTTTTTTCATCACTTCCCCCAGAAGGGGCAATGACAACTTTTTTTTTCCTATTTGAGTTAAAATTCAATTTAAAGTCCATTTCTACTTGACTGTCACTCTTGTGAGATTCTTAGGCAAAAGGATACCATGAAACTTGGGATGCTATTGTTTACAGATTTGATTTTCAAGGACGCTTCATTCCCATGGTTAATTAAAAGTTAAATGTGTACAAAAAAGAGTTGGCAAAGACTGATTCTCCTCCCTCTCTAGAGGTTTCCAAGTTCTTTTTTCATGAGCACCCAGAATCTTTTCCCTCACCGGACCCGGATTCCATTCTCGGTCTATCTGACCAGATGACGCAACATCTGTGTTCCCTTTTAAGAACGTGAGAAATAAAGCTTTTCCATCTTCCCTGTCTTTGAGTTCTGGGAAATCCAATTAAAACTGCTCAGATTTTGTTTTTCTTGTTTGCTTTAGAAGACAACCCTCGGGAAGAGTCCTGTGGCGGTCTCCCGCCTGTGGAAGAAGGTGATCAAAAAATTAACCTGATTATGGAGTTGTCGATGCAGGTTTCCCTTCAGACTGAAAAGATCACCCAGCTGGAAGAAGTTTTAGAGGAGAAGGAAAGGAAGATTCAGCAGCTGGAAGCTGAGCGGGGATCCCATCCTTTCCAAGAAGTTGAGGAGTCTCCAGAATGTTTACAAGAAGCCCCAATTTTCTTTAACAATAATGTCACCCCTGTGGTCTCTCATGAGGATATGTAAGGATTCCCAATAAGAAAATAATAAATGTTTATTAAGGGTCACGTGTGTGAAGTCCAGAACCCAGCTAGTCTCCTCATTGTCGAACTCAACTTCAAGATGATGGGTTTGAATGTATCCTATAATGTGCCTATTGGAAAACAAAGGGAACTTTTCAGAACCAATGCCTGAATGTTTCCCCTACAGACATTAGCAGTCAGGTAACCCACATAGTTGTGGAATACTACATTTTTAGACATCCCAGATAACTGTAGGAGAGAGAGAAAAACACACAAGTAGACAGATGGCTAAAGAACATAGTTATCATTTTCTTACCAGAGGTTTGTCACACTGCAAGGTACCACCAATCCTGTATCTGTAAGTGGCTCATCGTGAACAGAAAACTGTCATGGGAGGCAAGCTTGCAACTGGGAAACTGGGGAATGTTAGGGTAATGAAGAGTGGAATCATTACCAAGAGAGTAAACAGCCATGAGGTCTGTTTTTTCATGTCCTCTAGAATATATTTCTTCATGGCATGTAATTTATTACCATTTAGCAAGAGTAGAAATGACATAAAATCAAAGCAATAAAAATAAATAAAGAATGGATGAATCAGTACTGTGGTCCTTTGGGAAAACTGTCCTGGGACATCTCCTTGGGAAAAGAGACAACACTGATTTTTCCTGTTGGATCAAAACTAAGACCAAAGCAAAATATACTCTTCTGTTATTATCATAACAAGGAGGTGTGGACAGTACACAATCATGTCAGGAAAAATAGAGGATGGGCAAAGGAAAGCTACCCTATAATTAACGGGCTACAAGAAATCAAACCATATTCCTCTTTTATACAGCCCCCTCAAATAAACTTTCCCACACAAAGGGAGCAGCTAGGCACTAAGTTTGGGGAAGACTTTGGTACTTAATTCTTACTGTTCTGGAACTGTATGATTCAGACAAATAGCTCCAGCTCTCCCGTGAATCTGACTGTATCACTATTTCTTGATTTAATTCAACCAGTTCAACAAATACTCCCTGAAACCCTTCTATCTACAAGAGACAACAAGAGATGTTAGAAATATCATAGCAAATATGAGAATCACCATCTTTATCATCCAAGAGTTTATAGACACACAAGAGTCTCCTCAAATGTAAGGGAGTTATGAAATGGAAGAGGGAATGTGGGTGAACACAGAGTAAACCTGATTAGCACTGCTTTAGTAAAAGTCCTCAAATTTACTGAACATGAGTAATCACTAAAAATTCATATTCCCAGTCTTTGGTAATCCCGGAAGGACATTTTTCCTTGCAAACCAGTGGGAGGAGTCTCTTACCAAATGCAACCAGCCCATAATCTAATTATGGATCTGGCTATCAACAAAACAAAGATTCCAAATGTGACTTCAAAAAAAGAAAAAGGAAGTAATTGAGTTTTGGGCTCCTAATAGCTTTATGATATTGACTCTAGATGTTCACTGCAAAAAAAAAAAAAAAAAAAAAAAAAAACCAAAAACACCATAGATTCATACAAAGCTAGAATCTTCCTATATTTGTATGTAATCTCAGAGTTTCACATGCAAGGTCAGCAAGTATGTACAGGTGCACTCCATGATCAGAAATAAAAGCAATTTACAACTCCCAGATCATGAATACACACCTCCCCCAAAAAGTGACTCAAGGCACTTTTCCATGGTCCCAAAAGAACCTTTTCCAGAGAGTGTGCTTCAGCCCTTACCGAATTCATTTCAGAAATCCCTTTTCTCTGCTCCCTTCTCCTTTTCATCTCCTCCACCCCAAGATCTCTTGGATCTATGTATCTGGCCCTGACTAGGTCTCTCTTTTCCAGCCTTGAGGTTTTGCCCATTGTTTTTTACAACATGGCTGACAGTTGGCAAGTCCTCACTGTGTATTTCTGTAAGAAAGCTTTAAACCTTTCAGTTTCTAAAGAGTGGACTATCTCGAAGGTAAACCACTATCTCCATAATTTTGATCTGTTATCATAATCAAGTTTCCATCCCTTTATTTTACCAGAGATTGTCTTAATCCCAAGGGATATGGGGGGTGGGGTGGGGGTGTAACATAGAAGGAAAATATGGAAAGAGAGAAAAGAAAATCCCATCACATCCCAGAAAGGCAGATATTAACGTCTAGGTCAATTTCCCATGGCTAATGCCCTGGCTAGCCATCAGTATGAAAGCAGACTGATAGTGGAGATAAAATAATAGATGGAACTGGAACTGCTGTTAATAATTAATTGAGCCTGTCCCCTCTAAATATCTAAGACAAGTCAATGAAGAAGAAAGCATCAAGGCTCCCATTCCCTGGCAAAACCATCCTTTCAAGAAGCTGATCTGGGTTACCTAGACTCAGACCCAGGGGATCTCCAAATCCGAAGTGGGGAGAAGATTCCACCCAAAGATGAAAAGACTAGTCTCTACTAGTGACACCTTAGTAACAAGGATTCTTTAAATATCCAAATTTTATGGGGTGGTATGGGGATGGCTGGGGGAAGGGGTGTTTTAAGATGGGGTATTGCTGGCTTCTGATGCATTCCTAAGTAAAAAATTCATATTCTTAGCTGGATATTTAAACCAGTGTATGCCCTCAGAGTTCATTTCCATTTTCTGCCATTCCTCCAAAGAGCCAACCCCTGGTTCAGATGAACTAAATATCAGATTATACCCCTACACTGGAGCAAAGTCTATTTGCTTACAAACACGCTAAGTTGCTGAAATAGCCTGATAATCTTTCAAATATCTGGTGTAAATATCATGAGACAAGTAGCATGCTGAGGACCTTATTCCTTAATGGAAATGTGATGAATCATCAGGTAACATACCTGCTTGAAAAAGTAATTTTCTAGATTTCAAAAAAATTAAAACATTTAACAAGTAACTCAAGCCATTCTCTAACATTCTAAAGACATTCATGGAAATGTATGCATAGTTTTAGTTCTTTTTTCCACCAGTCATTAACTTTTCTCAGAGAGAAAGTACAACTGAATGTGTGGCATGTCTAATTTAAATAAATGTTGGCTTTCATAATTTAGTGTCATTATTATGTGGGTGTGCTCCCAAATACTTTCATGGCCAGCTGCAGTGACAGCAAAGGACTTGTTAAGGACTATCAAGAGGGCAAACCATTGGAGAAACTAGCCCACAAATGTGAAGGCGGGACCCTTGGATTCAATGTAGTTCAGCAAAAGCAAAGAAACGATGATGCTTTCTGCCTAAATGTATTTCTGGCAAAGAATGAATTGAATCAAGTTTTCATTGTCTCCTACACTCTTCCCTGCTTATCCCCAAATCCAATCATTTTCTTCTACATTACACTGAAGCAAAGAATTTTTGGTTTAATGCAGCAAGTAGAGAAGTGTTGATGAATGTTGCAGATCAAGTCAAATTAATATTTATTGGCAATTATCAAGTATAGGGATGCAGGGACAAAACTATCCCAAAAGATATAAGAAAACTATTTTTAAAGGACTTGGTAAATCAACCGCCTGAGATTGACTAAGTGTGACTCTTAAAATTTGAAAAATTTAGAGGGGAAAAATTTGAAAAAATTAGAGGGGAAAAAAAAAGGGAAAAGGAAATTGTAAAGAGTAAATCTTTATGAACAATTTCCCCTGCTAGGACAAAAACATCTTTTATTAAGATTTCCCAGACACAAGAGACCTTTTTGCTTAACAGAGGAGAATCAAGTTCAAGTAGGAAATAACCTTTTTAAAATAAAAGCACTAGCACACTGGGATAAAGTTCACAGCCAAAGATAGGGCTGGCCATGACATTTTCCTTACCTAATGAAATGAGAACTTTTATGGTAAAACAAAACAAAAGCAAAAACAGTTCTTATTCCCAGCTTCCCAAAGAAAATGAACATCTGGAGTCAGACCCTCTATACATTCCCAACATGAACCTGCAGCAAAACGACACTTAATTGTCTGACCATTTTCACCTATAAGGTTTATATTCATTTGGTTTTTGTTTAACCAAGAAGGACCTTTGGGACTCAAATCCCAAAACACCCAATTCTTTATTCCTGGATGGGAAAATCACATGACATATTATCTAATAACTCCTAAATCCCTTTTCCTAAATGTCACAAATAAGTCTCGCCAAGAGTTTATTAGCTGGTATCACCTTTTCCACAGTATGATGCTAGCATAGGCAAAGGATGATAGAATAGGAGAGGAAAGACTTATCCTAGCACCAACTCTTTGTCACATGGGGTCCAAACAATGGTAACAGTGAGTTCTTGTTAAAAGAAAACAAGCTGGGGTGCCTGGGTAGTTGAGTTAGTTGAGTGTCAGACTCTTGATCTCATGGGATCAGCCCCTGGTGGGGCTCCGCACTGACAGTCCGGAGCCTGTTTGGGATTTTCCCTCCCTCCCTCCCTCTCCCTCTCTCTCTTTCTCTCTGCCCCTCCTTTGCTCACTCACCCCTGAGTGTGCACATGTGCACACTCTCTCTCTCTCAAAATAAATAAACTTTAAAAAAAAGAAAGAAAAGGAAAAAAAGCTGTTAACAAAAGTGTTGATCTTATAATAACAAGGTATGTCTTAACACCTAGCTGCTATTTAAATCAAATTGGTATGAAAGAAACCACAAACAGTAGAAGCCCTACTGTCTTGTTAGGGATCTGCATTTACTAGGCATCCATTATGTGTATAGGAATATACCTAACATTTACATTACAATTTATAGTTAAAGTATTTTCAAAAGGATGATTTTATTTAATCTTCATGAGGTAGATTGTAGCTAAATAATCTCAAATTTACAACTAGGTGATGTCAGAACAAAGGCCTGTGGCCCCCAGGACCATAGAAGTTTCCCAACACTCACCATCTCTGTGTAGTTACAGAAACAAACACATTCACCATCTATACCTCTTTCCCAGGTCAGTCTTCATTTCCATTTATAGGAAAAAGAATTTTCTACAGGTACCTTCTTTCTCAGGTTTATTCCACACAGAGTCAAAAAGCTGTCTGTATTCAACTGACCTATTTACTGGGTTTAGCCAGAACAGGGTTTTGAGTTTTGTTTGCTCATTTTCTTTCCTTCTTTCTCTCTCTCCCTCCCCCTTCCTTCCTTCCTTTGTTTCTCTTTTTTCTTTCTTCCTTTCTTTCTTTTTCTTTCTCTTTGTCTCTCTCTTTCTTCCTTCTTTCCTTCCTCCCTTCCATTTTTTTTTTTTTAATTAGGCTTCACACACAACATGGAGCCCAACGCAGGGCATGACATCAAGACCTGAGCTGAGATCAAGAGTCAGATGCTTAACTGACTGAGCCACCCAAGTGTCCCTCTTTCTTTCTTTTAAAGTAAATGCTTTTAAAAAGATGGCTGCCTTCTACAGATCCCACTAGGCCTCACCATTTCTAGTTGTCACATACCTTAAGGCTGCTTAACATCTTTATCTTACCTACCTGGCCTATAAGTAAATGGGTTTAGAATTCCTACCCAAAATACAGTGTGTATACCAGGTGAATTTTGTAATTTGTGGTTGCCACCAAAAATTACAGCATCTTGATCTTTTGATTTATAATCTAATATACACAAAATATTTTATATCCCACATTCAGTGTTAAGGCTTGTTCTCCTCTGCATAACAGAGACAACACAACAAAGACCTAAAGAAAGTAACTAACCCAGAGTCCACTGCATTTTCCTCATGAGGTCAAGACAGTTTCTGAATCTTTCTGTTTTGATGTGTGTGCTGTGTAGATAAAGGAAATACTGATGGTAAAAAGTCATCTTGTCCACACCACCAACACAAGTGAGTAGGTAAATGATTATCAGAACTGAAATTTTCTAAAGGAAGGAATCCCACACATAGACAGTCTACTTGCTTTTTTTTCTTTAAAGT
The DNA here is from genome assembly GCF_018350155.1 of Leopardus geoffroyi. Classification (NCBI taxonomy): domain Eukaryota; kingdom Metazoa; phylum Chordata; class Mammalia; order Carnivora; family Felidae; genus Leopardus; species Leopardus geoffroyi. The sequence goes on from NC_059326.1 coordinate 105,319,284, forward strand.
TTATTTCATTTTGAGGGAGAAACAGACAGACAGACATAGAGAGAGAGGAAGAGAGAGAGAATCCTAAGCAAGTTCAGTGGTGTCAGTGTAGAGCCCAATGCAGGGCTCAAACTCACAAACTGTGAGATCATGACCTGAGCCGAAATCAAGAGGTGGACACTTAACCAACTGAGCCACCCAGGTGCCCCTAGACAGTCTACTCTTTAAAACAACAAAATTCTCCCTTCAACTCACTGGCATGGATTCTATGGTACATGGAGAAAGAAAGAAAATCAGTTCAGTGACATCTGCAAAGATTATTGGTTGTAGCTCTACCTGCTTTTGTCTCCTTCTTCGACAAAAAGGTAGGCTTTAGGTCTCGTCAGCACATTTAGCATATTTAGCAATTATGCCTTAAATTTATAAATCAAAGTAAAAAATTATGCTTCTGTTTATCCTGACAACCCTGTGAGTTATGGGTTTCTCATTTACAAGTGGGAAACACAACTCTAGACTTTAGAATTACAATCTTAGAGTCCACAACAGAAGTCAGCATGCCTAATACAGTTTCCCACCTTTGTTAGCAGGGCCAGTGAGTTCAGAATAGTTTTTGTATTTTTCAGTGATTGAACAACAACAAAAAATCAAAGAGTAAGATTTGTGGAACAAAACTTCTATGATATTCAATTTTTGCTGTCCATAAATTTTACTAGAAAACAGTCATGTTCATTCATTTAGATATTGTTTTGGTTATTTTTCTGCTATAGTGGCACAGTTGAGTAGTTATGATAGAGACCTATGGCCAGCAAGCCTAAATATCTGAGACTTTATAGTAAAAATAAAGTAAATTTAAATAAATACTCCAAGTCATATAGCTAGTAAGTTTCAGAACGAGGCTTGAGTCTGATTTTCTCACTCCAGTTGGAGTATTCTTTGTGATCAGAGTACTAATGCTTTTACACAGATTCATTCTCAACTTGGCTTTATAAAAAATGCATATACACATACACACATACACACATACAGTGTATATATATGTGTGTATGTATATGTATATATGTGTGTGTGTGTGTGTCTGTGTCTGTGTCTGTATGCACCCAGGAGTCCTCAAATCTCACTAGACTATGGCTAAAAATATAGGCTTATATGTCTTTTATTGTCCTGTAGCAGAAAGCCTTTTCAGATTATTAATACATTTTTCTCCAAGTATGGATCTATTTTATTCCCACAATAGACAGATAGCTTGCTCTGTGTGAACTTGCCTAGGACCCAGAAGCTCTGTGTAAAAGGAGCAGAGTATAAGGAGAAGCTGACCTTGAGATACTTCCTTTCTAGATTTTTCTTTCCAAAGACTAAGCCCACTGAAGAAAGAATGACTGAAAATTCGCCTCTGACAGGAAGTTGGGAGACAGGGAAGGCAGTTCTTGTCACTGCTGAAAGGAGAACAAGAGAGTTATGTGTGTCTCAGCAGCAGCAGGAGCCTGACCCTGCTCTGGGACATTGCTTTAGGGATGTAGCAGAATCTCAGAAGGACCAAGGAGGTTGGGTTCTGAATGCCCAGGATGCTAGGCCCTGCTAAGCGCCCATACCAGTGTGTGTCTTGGATATGACCAAGCAGTAGACCTGAGGAGACCAAGCTGACTGGGAAGACAGGGAACTCATATCATCAGGTGACATAGAATGATCTCAGAACCAAGAATCCTGGCATAGGGCCAGGGAAATGGAAGATTCAAAATGACTGAGGTTGGGGGGCACCTGGGTGGCTCAGTCGGTTAAGCATCTGACTTTGGCTCAGGTCATGATCTCGTGGTTCATGAGTTCAAGCACAGGCTCTGTGTTCACAGTTTAGAGCCTGGAGGCTGCTTCAGATTCTGTATCTGCCTCTCTCTCTGCCCCTTCCCCACTCTCTGTCTCAAAAATAAATAAACATTAAAAAAAAATAGTAAAATGACTGAGGTTAAACTTCCTGCCTCCCTAGTGGGTTAAGGACTTAGAGTCAACATTCCAATAATTTATAGAAAAGAAAGAAAAGGAACTAGTCCAGACATGAGTTTGCAGACTGAGATTCACATGACCCATACTATCAAAAGTCCCCATTAAAAATTCAAATCACAAAGCCTCCATATATCTATCCAAAAATTCCTGCTGGAGTCAACATTCCATTGAGTTCTGTTCCCCTAACAATTTATGAAGATCCCACCATTCTCAACACCTCAGTCTGTCATCCTCACCCTGAACCTCTGCTGATTCAGAGAACGGCTGTCACCCCCTGCCATGTTATGACTGCCTGCCTCCTGCCCCCAGGCCTCCACTGGTACCGGGTTGGGCTCAGGCCTCAAAGAGAAGCACCTTCCTCAACTCTCCAAAACACAAACAAATATATTAGGCTGGGGTATTTAACAAAACTTCATTAAATTCTTGGGAATAACCAAAACATGGTGCAAAATACTACACTGTTAGTTCAAGTTCTTGCTATGTTCTTTCCAAGTGGTGGACATCAGCTTTGCTACTACTGTTGGCATTTTGCTGCAGACATTCTGTTCCTTCCTCAGGGAGAGGAGCAGGTCACCAGTTCACCCAACCCAAAGCTGTTCATTTGGAATCCCAGGATGATTAATTGTGACAATATTCTTCTTCTGGACATAACTCCTTCCACCTACAAGGTGTGGTCTGACTCCAAGGACTCCAACCTTATGTGCTAGAACCTGAGTTATTCAAGCTTAAATAACACTCTCTGTGGGATACCGACAGGCTTATAACTTTCTATACCTGAGGAGGAAATGTTCTCAATGTATACTACTTTACAGGGGCGCCTGAGTGGCTCAGTCAGTTAAGCGTCGGACTTCAGTTTAGGTCATGATCTCACGGCTCATGGGTTCAAGCCCTGCATCAGGTTCTGTGCTGACAACTCAGAGCCTGGAGCCTACTTACAATTCTGTGCCTCCCTCTCTTTCTGCCCCTTGCCTTTTCACACTCTGTTTCTCTCTCAAAAATAAGTAAACATTAAAAATCTAAAAAAATGTATACACTACTTCATAAAATGCTACATATCTTAGCCTGCACATCTATAGTCATAGATACAGTGACTTGATCCTCAAAAAAGAAGACTGGGTATTGGCTTTACATTCCTATAATTAAAGGGCCTTTTTGTGATTTTTCTAACATACAGGAAGGATTCTCCGAAGATGAACTAAAATTCTAACACTAGAAATGCAGCTGCTAATTTAGATGGGGTTTTTTATAGTAAAACAAAGTCTCTTTCTCTGCCATACCATCCTCTCCCATTTCGAAGACGATACAGAGCAATACCACTGCTCTGTCAAAATCTTCTCCCCACATTTCATTTTTGGTAAAATTTCCCACTTTTTAATAGATTAATATCCAAAGTATATTTTCCCTTCCTCAACAGACACTTACTGCATGCTTTTTAAGAACTTGTCCTTGTTGTATGCTCGATCAGTCACATCAGATGTGTAGATTTAGCCCAAATATATACAGAAAAATACAGAGTTTATTACTGCTTCAGAGGCATTTGCTGTACCTGTTAAGTTTGTTAAATAATAAGTTCAAGAAATGGCTGGTAAAAAGAAATCAGGAGAAGGGCGGGTTTCCTATGCCACAGTTCCTTTTCTAAATACATTTGAAATTGGTGAGAGGTATTTTTTTAAACCCTCCATGGACTTTCTTGAGTGGATGAATGCTCCTTTGCAGGAGTGAACGACCTTCAGAGAGGCAGGCCATGTGCAATCTGAACTAGATTACAGATTCAGAAGCTTACAGGAAAGTCTCCAGATGGAGAAGGGATGTGGTTCCCTTTGTTCACTTTACCTCCAACCTCACAAAGATGCCAAGAATTTAAATTAATCTGATTATCCTCTGGGAGGATAATCAATCCTACTATTTTACCATAGAAACTTAGACCCATTCCATGCAGTTGTTTTTCTAGATTGCTTTTTGCTAAGAACTGTAACAAACGGATATCCTAAGAAAGAAAAAATTTTTTTTTCCATCTTGTTATTCACTTTACAATTTTGGAACACAGCAGTTATCTCCTAAAATATCAGAATCAGGAGCTCAGGCTCAGAGAAGGGGGTATCTGTAATGGTGGGAGCTGTTTCAAGCATCAGAGAATATTGACAGATCCTTGGGACCTAATCAAACATTGAAATTGAATAGGCCTCTGGAGTGATGTATAACTTCAGGGAACAAATTCCCATGTGTTAACTTTTTTAGTAAGAATTGGAGAACTCAACACATACTAAGAAAAGAGAATTAGATTTAAAAAGTAAGCCTGTGTCTATATTGAAATTTCTTTTCTTTAGTAATGAAAATTGGAAAAAAAATACTTGAATTACAAACCAAGGATGGAAAGCCCTTTCAGAGGATGAACCCCCTCCCCCAAAATCCTGTTCTCTTTTGTACTAGTGTTAACCGTTAACAGGTTGGAGTATTTGTGTTATTTTCCCCCCAAGAAAATGTGTGGCAAATCTGTAAGAGTTTTTTTTTTTTTTAATTTTTTTTTCAACGTTTATTTATTTTTGGGACAGAGAGAGACAGAGCATGAACGGGGGAGGGGCAGAGAGAGAGGGAGACACAGAATCGGAAACAGGCTCCAGGCTCTGAGCCATCAGCCCAGAGCCCGACGTGGGGCTCGAACTCACGGACCGCGAGATCGTGACCTGGCTGAAGTCGGACGCTTAACCGACTGCGCCACCCAGGCGCCCCTCCCCAGAGTAAAGTTAATTAGAATTTTCCATAAAGTGAGACAACTTGAGAAAGAACATGTCTTATATGTATTAGGTCATCACAGATGCTTTTTCATTCTTCCTGGTGACCTCAGTTTTACTGAAATTAAAAAAGTATTATGGAAGCTTTATAAAATAAACAACTTAACTTTCCTTCCAGTTGAAGTACGAGAGTCTTCATTCTGTTTCATTTCTTCGAAAGAATTTTAGAGAATCACAATGGATAAAATTTCTTTGAAAGAATTTTGAACCCACAATGGGTTCAATAATGAAATGGCACTCTCATACTTCTCACTTTGAAAATAATCCACACATGATTCAGAGAACTATCGTCTAAAATGCATTTGATAATGTGCAATACTTTCCCCCCTTCAAACAAAAGAATTTGTTAAGTTATATATATAATTTAATATGTAGAGTGACCACTAAAAAAGCTACGCAAAGAGGTATACTCAAATTCGTACAGATGAATCAAAACGGAATTCTAAAAAATGTTCAAATAACCCAAAGGAAAGCAAGAGAAAGAAAACAGAGGAGTGCCAAAGTGTTCACCAGCAAATTCTATCAAATATTTAAAGAAGTATCAATACCAATTTATGCAATCTCTTCCAGAATACAGGAGTATATCAGAGTTCTCCAGAGAAATAGAACTCACAGTGTGTGTGTGTGTGTGTGTGTGTGTGTGTGTGTGTGTGTGTGTGTAGATGGAGGGATTTATTCTAAGGAACTCAATTATGTGACTAAAGAGGATGCCAAGTCCAAAATCTGCAGTGTAGGCTGGCAATCAGGAGACCCAGGAAGAGTTAATGTTGCAATTAAAGTTCAAAGGCAGTCTACTAGCAAAACTCCACATCCTTTAAAGAAGGTCAATATTCTTTCATTAAGGCCTTTAACTGTTTGAATGAGGCCCACCACCCATATTATGGGGAATAATCTGCTTTCTCAAAGTCTATAGATTTAAATGTTAATCTCAGTTTTTTAAATGTTTATTTATTTTTGAAAGAGTGAAAGAGCAAGCAGGGAGGGGCAAAGAGAGAGGGAGACACAGAATCTGAAGCAGACTCCAGACTCGGAACTGTCACACAGAGCCCGAAGCGGGGCTCGAACTCACAAACCGCGAGATCATGACCTGAGCTGAAGTCGGACACTCAACTGACTGAGCCACCCAGGCACCCTAATGTTAATCTCAGTTTTAAAACACTTCCACTGAAACTTCTCAGATAATATTTGACCAAATACCAGAGTGCTGTGGACTAGCCACATTGACATAGGAAATTAATGATCACAAGGAGGAACACTTTCCAATTCATTTTATAAAGTTTATACTTATATGAAAACGTCAAAACCAGACAAAGAAAACTATGACCAATAGCCTTTATAAATAATGACTCAACAACTCTTACAAAATATTGGCAATGTAGTATTTAGCAATAATGAATAATAATTATGCCATGACCTAGTGAGATTTATACCAAGGATTCAAAACTGATACAGTATTGAAAACTCCATCAGTGTAATCCACCATATTAATAAGCCAAAGAGAAAACTACACAACCATATTAACCAATGTAGAAAAAACATTTGGTAAAACTTAATACTCATTCACAAAAACTCTCAGAGATAAAGTGATAGAGGGTAACTTTTTCAACTTGTTCTCTTATGAAGAATTTATTCTCTTGATTAAGAGCATCTACAAAAAAAAACTTATAGATAACTTTATACTTAGTCATGAGAAACTGGACATTTTTCCCCTAAGATTGGGAACAAGACAAGACTGTCCAGTCTCACTACTATTATTCAACATAGTGCTGGAAGTTATAGCCAGTATAATAAGGCAAGGAAAGGAAATAGAAGACCTATAGACTGGAAAGAAATAAATAAAACTGTCCTTAGTGCAGATGTGTAGAAAAGTCCCATGACTAATACCTGGGTTCAGCAAGGTTTCAGGATACAAGATAAAAATCGAAAAAAATTACTTAATTTTTTAAAAATTTCTAAATGTAAATCTAACAAAACATGTATAACACTTATATGCGAAAACCAAAATGCTGAGAAAACAAATCAAAGAAGATCTAAATAAATGGAGAGACACACTGTGCTTATGGATTGGAAGATTCAACATAGTAAAGACACCAACTCTCCCCAAAATGATATACAGGTTTAATGCAATTTTGATCAAAACTTAGCAAGATTTTTTGGATATATAGAAAAGATTGTTTTAGGGGCCTCTGAGTGTCTCAGTCAGTTAAGCATTGAGCTCTTGATTTTGACCCAGGTCATGCTCCCATGGTTCATGAGATCGAGCCCTGTGTTGGATGCCATGCTGGAAGCATGGAGCCTGTTTGGGATATTCTCTCTCTCTCTCTCTCTCTCTCTCTCTCTTCCCCTCTCTCTCTGCCCCTACACGGCTTGCATGTGCAGTATCTCTCTCAAAATAAATAAATAAACATTTAAAAAAAAGAAAGAAAGAAAAGAAAGAAAGAAAGAAAGAAAAGATTGTTCTAAAATATATTCTAAAATATAAGTAAAGGGAAAGGAACTGGAACCATTTGAAAATGACTGAAGTAACAATGGGCAAGAAGTTTCCAAAATTAACAAGAGACACCATATCACAAGTGCAGTAAGATCAGAGTATGCCAACCAAGATAAATGTAAAACATACATATGCGCATGCATGCACACGTGCACACACACACACACACGTCATATCAAACTGCAAAAAAAAAAAAAGACAAAACATTGAGTGAAGCCAGAGTAAAAAAACAAAAACAAACAAAAACAAACAAACAAACAAAAAAACACCTTACCTACAAAGAAACAAGTAGAATTACACTGGGCTCCTCATCAGAAACCACACAAGCAAGAAGAGAGTAGAGTGCAATGTTTAAACTGTTGAAAGAAACAAGTTTCCAACCTAGCATTTTATATCAGCAATATTATTCTCAAAGGTGACAGAGGAATACAGGCTTCCTCAAAACAGCAAAATCATAAAAACGAAGAACAGATTAGCGGTTGCCAGATGTTAAGGATGGGACAGGAAAGTCAGGATAGTTACAAAAGGGCAACATGAAAATCCTTATGGTGACGGAAACGTTCTGCACCTTTGCTGTACCAATGTCAATATCCTGGTTGTGACATTATACTAGCTTTGCAAGCTGTTACCACTGGAGAGATTGCGTAGAAGATACACAAGATCTCTCTGTATTATTTTTTATAATCGCATGTGAATCTTCAATTATCTCAGATAAAAAATTTAACAGGAAAAAACCTCAGTCTGCTCTGGATGGTTTCTGCTTTATCCTCCTCCTGGGGCAGATGCTAATGAGCCCTGAGAGGATGTAAGCAGCAGGAGGCAATAGGCTTCTACTTCTGTGTCAGGCCCATCCGGCCTGGCTTCCTGCTCACCCTATCTTATTTCCACGGGGCTTAGAGGGGCTGCAAATGTTGATCTGGCTCCCACATAGCAACCTGGCATCTCTCTGCTAACCGTGGCCTCAATCTCCTGGTACTGAAATGACCTCTCATTCCTGCCATTAGACCTACAGAACCTGAGGGCTCCCCTCAGCTTACAACAGTGATCTCCTCTGGAGATTTGGGGTACTTTGAGTATCTTCATCCACAACCTCAAGTGCACCTAAAACTGAGGAAACTGTCCCCACCATGCCCCCGCTCCTACCCAGATCTGTTGTGCTGCCAGTTTTCACCGATACCTGCCAGCTGTCACATGAAAATGGCATGGTTGGGGGAAAGTGTCACTGCCCTGACAATTTCTGTTTCCTGGTCCGAATCCTGATTGTAAGTCTCTATTTTCCAAACTGCACATTTATAAGTGGTTCCTTCATGTCTGTATCCACCTAGAGTTGGTCTCAAGAGAAACGGGTTCTACATGGATGCTTGTAAATTTTTCCATTTTCCATCAAAACCAGCAGTTTCAAATATAAGAAATAAGAATATGTTACCTTTGTTTTTCAGGTTCTATATATCTTCCTTTCCCCAAGGCAATACGCACCTTATTTCTAACTTATCTAGGCTGAAGGGGAATATGTTTGAGTCAACAAGTGAAGAGATTTAAAGAACCTAGCAAAAAGGACAAAGTACATCAATTAATGCATTGGTAGGTGAGGATCACACCAATAAAGTAGCACTGTATTGTATCAAGGGTATAACTCAGCAGCGCTCCCAAGACACCATCCCTCTGAAAGCAGGCAGGTCTTCAGCTGTGAATGCTGTATAGTTTGTCTTTCAAGAATAATCTAACCCTACCAGGAACCTCAAGACAGAAGAGACCCTTTGAAATACCTATGAATGTGAATGTTTTCATGCTTCTTGAAGAGAAAGGAAGAAATACATGTGGAAAAAAAAAAAAAAGAAAAGAGGAAAACCTTGAACACAAACCCTGAGGGAAATGGGCCATTTGCAAACCCTTGTCTTAATTTTATCTTGACAGTAAGACTTTCCTTTTCCTTTCCTCTGCGCTGTCCTCCAACTTCCTGACATCTTTCACTGTGCACTGAAACTCTATTTCCATGTAGACCCTTTGTGATGCCTTTGCACCACACACACAAAGGTCCTTTTCAGAAGTTCCAGCAACATATTTGTTTGGTGCTAACCAGCTGCTTGCTAAGTCACCTCACATCCCGGTGCACAGAGTACTATAGATCATTAACATTGCGAATTCCCTATAAAAATCCAAGCCAATGTCCCCTTGGTCAAAGATTTCAAACACAAGAAAATCCTTTGTCTGAACAGGAAACTGATTTGCGTACTTACTGTTAACTAGACAAACAACTTGTAAGTGAATTGTATTTGTTCTCTTGGCAGTTCTGTTTGCATAAAGAGGCTTAACTGGGAGATTAAAACAAATTCTATCTTAAAATATTGCGCTGTAAAACCATACACCTGCTCAGAGTTCAAAGGACTGTGGTCTTATACAGGTTTGTATAAGCATCAGGGGAATTTTACGTGGAAAATGGTTCATAGTAACAAACTTGGAGGTCGAAGGCAAATCCTCCCCCCAAGTCCAAGTTTTCTTTCTTGGTCTGACAAACTGGAAAGAGAAAGCCAGTCCTACCAGCTTCCTCAAGGAAAGCCATTGAGACTGACAGGGTGAAGCGTTTTTGTAAACTTCCAAAGTACTGCTGATGAGAGAGACTGATGAACTTTAAAGAGCAGGGAAAACATGAAGTCATTTTTGGGTTCTGTGACAAAAGCAGACTTATGATTTTGCTAAATCCAGCAATAATCATGGTCATAAACAATTGCTGCTCCCTAGCCTTTGCAGTGATTACCCTTTCTTTTCTATCAAAGATAAGGGGAGGCTGGGAAAAATAAAAGATAGGAAACATAGGAGAGGTTTTAGAGAAAGCAACAGGCTGTTCAGGCTGTCACCAAGACTGATACTTTCTGGGGAAACTGCTCACACACAAGGTAATATAAAAATAACCCAGGTGTGCAGAGGGTGATACAGGGAGAAAGCCATTCACAGAGGTGTTAAACCGACTGCTGTTTTTATTACTACCTGCAGTTTTCAAATTCATGACCTAATGCTGCCCAGGATGAATAGACCACCTCTTAGAGGATGGTTGGGTTTATTTTTTTAACCCAGAGCAGGAAATGCTCTTTCTGAGCTCTGTCCCTCTCCTGAAGCTGCTCTGGGCATCCTGCCAAGGATTGCTCACCAGGCCCCTATTGTTCTTTTTTGATCTTTTCCAGTCCTTTTGCCTTATGCTCTCACTTCTTTTCTCATTTTCCTCTTTCGGGTTCCTCCTGCATGTTAGGTAATAGAAGCGGCCTGCACAGAGACCTGTGATTCTCTTAGATGAAACAACTGGTGTTTGGAAACTTGAGTTCTTCCTGTGGATCCTTCCTGTGCGGTGCACAAACCAGTGGGCCCCTCATGGGCTCAACACCAGGGAGTCCCAGTGGCAGCTTCTAAGCTCTGGTCCCCTACAGAGCAAGGTAAGCAAGATCCTGCTCAATTAGGCTCTGCTGTTTTCACTGAAAGAGTTTTGTCCTCACAGCACTTTGCAGAGAAGCTTTCTTTACCAAAGTTCCAAAGTGTAAGCTTCTTAGAAGTTTCTTGTCAGTTTTCACAGACGTTTCACATGAGCCGGACTCAGGGACACATTTGTTATTCAGTTCTGTCTCTCAAGCTCTCTTTCTCTTGGAGTATCTGTTCTGCTTCTGAGTAACTGGTATGGTTAACTTTTTTTTTATGGTTAACTTTTAAATCCAGTTGAAATCTCCCAAAAATGAAACTTGCAGAGGCATGGTTCGGGTTGGTGGAATGACAACAGCTACATGGGATGGTACCTGTTGCTGTCTTCTTCGCTGTTACTATAGAAGAAACCACACCGCATGAGTGGCTCTCCAGAAGGCGCCCCCACACAACAGCACCTAGCCCAACTCTTTCATTTCCTGCTATTTCGGCAGACAACAGAGCAGCCAGGTTCAAATCTCGACGGCACCACTTGCTACCTGTGTGACTAAGGGGACGGTTCTTTTTACGTCTCCGAGCCTTTGTTTCTGGCTTAGTACCATGGCAAACAGTCTTATCTGGTCTTCCTCTCTGGGTTTTCCCTTGGAGTCAGAGGCCATTTCCACCCAAACTGAGAAAGACAAAGCATTGCCACGCAACTAGCAAAGAATTAATGCCTGTTCCTTGACCCTCCCTTTATAAGATTTCCTATTTCCTGCTGCAGCTGCTGAAATTAGCGGTCCACTGACATGAATGGTTACTATTGACTCATTTCTCATCTTCCTGTGACATCCACAATACTTATTTTATATATTTATACATTTTTAATATTTTTACTTGCATGTTCTATATATTTATATGTACCTGTGTATATATTTACCTATACCTATCTATGTAGATATCTATAGACAAATGTAAATAGAGAGAAAATACTTAACGTGGTGAAAACTTGGTAAATACTTATTATTGGTAAACACAACTTACTTAATGGAAATGTGACAGCACGTAAGTTTTTTAAAACTAAGACGAACCCTCCTGGACCCACAAATGCATGATTTAGCAAAATACTCTGCAACATCGATATTGCACAGCAAATGATCAAATGACTTTAACAAAATGATTGAGTGTTGTGAACGGGGATGTTCCCTTGCCTCTCAGGTTTTCCTATCAATACTGTTCAATGATGAATCAGAGAAGCCTGATACTCCCAGGTGAGGGAGAGTCAAGTTTGTCTTTCTGGTTTGTGACAGTTATCAGGTGTTTCCTTATGTCATGTGTCAAAGGCTGTATTTATGCAGGCTCAGAAGGCTTTTGTTCCTAGAGTAAAGAATAGTACAACACAATCTCAGACATGAAATGATTTCAAAAACACTCCAAGTATAGTAACTGATAATAGCAGCTCTTTCATATGGTCATGGTAAAGATTAAATGACATCATATATATTACATACCTAGCACAAAGCCTAGTACATCATAAGCACTCTGCAAACATTAGCTGCTACTCTTTCACCAAAGTGTAAGAGGGCATTTTGATCTCTCCCCGAGAGTGCCACTAAACTAAAAATATGCATGCAACTTCGTTTATAAATACGTATTGATGGTGAGGGTCGGCTGTCTTTTATTATTGTATTTTATTAATATTATCATGTTTTATTAACATCTATCCTGGGAGGGACCCCTAGATGCAGGGCCTGAGTCAGGGAATTGGGAGACTGTGATAAACCGAGGGAGTACTCTTCATGAGAAATATGCCAAGGGATGAAGAAAGTACGACAGGGAAAGGGTAAAAGCAGAGCAAAAATACGGTCTCAGGTCAAGTCTAGTCTTGCCTCTACAGGGAGGTTCTGAAGCTTACATCACACTACAGAGCATTTGCAGTGTGAGGTGAAGGGGTTGGCCTTTTGTGTTCCAATGTCCATCAGTCATTTGCTGAGGACCACATCTCCTTCCCCTCCCGTGAAAAATGGGGCATAATCGGTAGAAGGAGGCAGACCCTCAGCCAAAGGCAATTCTCCAGAAAAGGAGAGGCATCTGCAGGCCTTCAGCAGCAGAGGCACTGGTACCATGGCTGGGGAGAGTAGGTTGCATACAATGTTATTGTTTTTGCTTGCAAGAAGTTACTTTCCTCTCTGCGTCCGCGCTCCTTTCAATATGACTTTGCAGCTCTCCACCCTGTCTATCTGGACTGGCTTTCGGGCTTATTTTGACCAACAAAATATAGTGGAAGTGACACTGCGCTAGTTCTAATCCTAAGGCTGAGGAAGCCCGGTGACCTTCCACAGGCTCTCTAACAATGCTGATGCCACCTCGTGAACAAGACTGTGAAGGCCCAAAGAATTAAAGACGCTGCTCCAGCCAACAGCCTGCCAGCCCGTCGCCAGTCACGTGAGGGAAGCAGCCAGCTCACAATCAACACTCAAGCTCAACAAAGACACCACAGCCAGCCCAGCTAAGATCAGCTGAGCTTAGACACGTCAGCAGAAGTGCCCCGCGGAAACGGTTAGGCTCCGGAGCAAGAGTAAATGGTGGTTGTCTTAAGCCACAAACCTTGAGGGGTTTAAAAACCTTAAAAGCTTTAAAAACAACAATAGGGACACCTGGGTGGCTCAGCGTGTTAAGCATCTGACTCTTGATTTGGGCTCAGGTCATGATGTCTGAGTTTGTGAAATCAAGCCCCACATGGCACCTGCTTGGGCTTCTGTCCCTCCCTCTCTCTCCCTCTCTCTCCCCTCCCCTGCTTGTGCTCTCTCTCAAAATAAATAAATAAACTTTAAAAAGTCATTTAAAAACAACAATAAATAACTGATACACTCAATAGAGGGAAAATGAACAGAAATATGAACTTAATTGAACATCTTAAAATAATTCCTATAATCATGCTTGAAATTGTTTTTCTCAGGGGATGTTTTTAAGGAATAATTGGTTCTATGATTCTTTAGATAATATAAAAACCTAATCTGTCATAATCAGACACATTGCTCTCAATAAATATTGAATTCAACCCCTACAGTCTAGTTTAATTTCCATCTAGCCTAAAGAATACTTATCTAGACTTGAAATCAGTTTTTGTCTAAGGGCCCTGGTCTCATCTTGGTCATTAAAGAAATCAACATGAGGAGGACTCAAGCAAAGAATTTCAGTGTTTGGGGTGCCTGGGTGGCTCAGTCAGTTAATCATCTGACTTTGGCTCAGGTCATGATCTCGTACTTCACAAGATCGAGCCCTGTGTCAGGCTCTGTGCTGACAGCTCAGAGACTGGAGGCTGCTTCGAAGTCTTCGACTTCCTCTCTCTCTGCCCCTCCCCTGCTCTCTCTCAGTCAAAAATAAATAAACATTAAAAAATGTTTTAAAAAGAATTTCAATTTGAGGACAGAATCCTCATTTTTGTCTAATTTAGGGAATAACTTGCCTGAATCAATTTCCTTATGTGCTAAATGATAATATTCCATGTCTATGGAGAAAATGTGTCAAAATGCTTGAATGACATATCATTGTGGAAGTCCAGACAAAGTGACAAGTGTTCCACAAGCAGAAGTGAAGTAAGGGGACATGATCTGTATAGCCTCCTCGGAAACTCTGGGATGAAAAGATAACCAGGAATCCTTGCTGTATAAAGGTCTTGAAACTTCCTGAGATAAATGTGATGTAGATTTTCAAAGACATTTTCTGAATTTGAGCCTTTGTAATCATATTCCTTAAATGGTGAAATAATGTAGGTCTCCAAATTCTCACCCTGAGGAGGAAGACATCTAAAATGTGCCTCAGAAGGGACTCTGAGTGATCAAGACCAGGGAAGAGATTCAGGAGCAAACCGAAAATAATTCTGACATGACCTTGAGACATTTGTTATAAAGTCTTCTACAGAGGGAACAATAAAATGGAAAATCATGGTTACACACTAAAGGCTTAAACAGAGTTGGCTTTCAGGTTCAAGACGGCTAACTAAATGCTAGGTTTACTCTCATTAAAAAAAAATCCATTAAAATGACAGAAAAACATGTGTACATATAAAAAGAATAGTTCTTCGATTGATAGATTTGAAAGAGATACCATCATCTCTATTTTTGGAAGATCGGCACCCAGCACTTCAGACCAGGTTGAAAGTAAAACTTGAGAATTAAGGAAGTCACAGCCTCCTATGGAAGAAAAGGTCAAACACCGTGTGTTTTTCCTAACTGTGCCCCAAAATAATCCAAAGAGCAGTAACAGTGGGAACTAGGGGAAAGAGCAGGATGAAGGCAGTTGGTAAGGTGACTAATTAAGAATGACAAAACATTTACATCAGTATCCACCCACGTCCCTGTTGTCATGAAGGGAGTGGTTACTTCTTAGAGCTACAGACTCTTGACTGGTCTGCAGATTCAAGTTGAGGCATAGGAAATTCCAGAGTAGCAGAGACTGGAGAAGGAGAGCAATACTCCAGTCAGCCTGTGGTTACTGGAGGGATGGGGGCTCCTGGCACTAAGATCCCACACACGCTTCCCCACCATTCCACCAACACTGCTGGAGCTAGGCTCCTGTAATCAGAACCTGTTTCATTGCTACATAAGCAGTGATATTCATTCTAGTTAGGACTCACTTTTACAGCTGGGAACAGACAGCCTGAATGTCTACATGTTTGAGGAAGACCAACAGAAAAGACATCAAACATAATTTTTAAAAATAATAATAATCACAAAGTTCTGAACTCAACAAGTAGGAGAATGAACCCTGGGGAAATGATGGAATTGCAGCAAATTAAACTATAATTATATATACACAGGAAATCAAACTGCAAAATAAACATAATTAATTTCCTCAAATTGGTTGGAAGGGATATTATGTTCAAAAGAATAGATTGAATTGAAAAAGCAATGAAGGAGATCTCTGAAAATATGATCAAAATAGGATGGCCCAAATAGTAAAAGGTACATAGCTCAAGAGTCAAAAATCAGTGGTAGAGACAAGTAATTGCCCATGCATGTAGTGTGGAAAAAAATAGAGAGGTGGGTAACATGGGGGGAAACCTAAGGAACATGAAGAAGAAGAGATCTGGAAGAACAATCAACCATTTAGTAGGAATTCTAAATTTACAAACCAACTCAGAAGAGTGAGAATGGATGGGAAGAAACAATAAAAATAACAAGAATAAAAATATACTTACCAAATCTTCAGAGGAAAAGCCCCAAATTAAAACAATGGCAAAACTTACTAGGCTCAACCTAGTCAAATTTCAGCACCCAAAAATAAAGATATTATCTGGAAACACTTCAGAGAGACGTAAAGCATATCAGTAAGATGACAGAATCAGATTAATACTGAATTTATCTGAAAATAGGGTTGCTGGAAAACAAAGGAAGAATATCATCAGAATTCTGAAAGCCAACTGAACCTAGAAGTCCATACCTAACCTAGGTCTCACAGAAAGGTAAGAACAAGGTACATTTTTGGGAAGCATGCACTTGTATTCCTACTCAGAAAAGGTACCATTGAACAAACTCTTTCTAAAACAGTATCTGAATATCACCATGAATGGGCACAGGAGAAAGGTGTGGTGGAGAGAACAATATCCTTAACAGTAAGAGAAAATACATTCTTTTTAAGTTTCACGGAATATTTTCAAAAATTGGTCATGTATTAAGTTGACATACACACATATACGATTCAATACATTTCAAAATGGAGAATTTCAGGTGCATTTTTTAACCCTAACGCATACCAAAAGAACAACAAAAGAAGAGCAAAAAAGGAAAAAAAAGTATCTTTCTATAAAAAATCCTGAGTAAAACCAAAGTAAAACTCCAAAGTATAAACAAGTCAGAGCTGAATGCCAATGACCTGTAGGATGTGGCCAAAGCAACGTGCACAAGAGAATCCAGAGCCTTGAAAATACTTGTAACATTAAAACTGAAAATAAATTATCTAAGTATCATGTTTAGAAAATTATTAGAGGAAAAATACAAATAAATTAGGAATGTAAGAAGATAGTTATAAAATACAAAACTGCAAATTAGTAAATGAAGACTTGAGTAGTAAAATAAATCACTGTTGTCTTTCTGAAAGGCCAATTAGTGAAAACTGCAGCAAATACAAAAATGAGTAACATGTCAACACCTCTGGAAAGACAGGCACCGATGAATGACAAGAATCTTCATGCTGACCTAAGAGGTCTGACATGTATTTCGAAGGCAATGGGAGAGTCACTATAGGGATTTGTAAGGAGAGGAATGACTGGGTCAGATTTGCGGTTTGAAAGAAATCCCTCATACAGCAATGTGCAAAGAAGATAGGAAAATGAAAATGAAGTCAGAGATGGCAGCCAAGCAAGTTTTGTAGGAACCTGAATAAAGCAATGACAATCGGGATAGAAAGTAGCAGGAGTCACAAAAGATTCAAGAATGAATAAAGTGCAGGCTTTGATGACTAATTGGAAGGTAGGTGTAAGGGAGACAGAAGAGAAGCAGGTTTGCCGGTAAAAATGAGGATTTCATGTTTGGGCATGTTGGAATTGAGATACTCTTGAGTCATCCAGGCAGAGATGGGCTGTTGAACATTGAGATACACAGCGTGGAGGAGGTCTCGGTTAGATAAACAAGTTTAGTGTATTCTGGGTGTAAGATTAACTGTGGTCCAAGATTCTACTTAATGCCCATTCTGAGCAGTCTGTATTGTTTCAGGCTGAAGGCAAACGTTTAAACGGACGATGAGACCAAGTCAAGGTTGAGCAGGAATGGGTATGAGGAGCGATCAGCCATGGGTGCCATGGGCACAGGATAAAGGTGTGGTAGCAAGCAGGTTGTACACTCACTCACCGTGTTATAAATGGTAGTTGAAGTCACGGGTGAAGATGAGTCGGGCCCCAGACAGCACGTAGCATGAGAAGAAAATGGTGGTTAAGAGGACTCCAACGGATCACCAATAGTTAAGGAGGAATGAAAGAAGGCGTTCCCATAGGTTAGCAAGTTTTAACAACCATTTTATGAAAGGGTTTTGAAGCATTTCATCCATCCTTATCACAAAGAGCCACAAGAGTTGCAGGAGGTGATCTGAAAGGTGCATGTATCAACCGCCTTCACTACTTATACCTACATCCACAAGAATTTGAGCTGGAAGAATTGTTAGTAACAGCACTGGGGTTAATTGTCCTCATTTTTATTAATGAAGAACTCTTATCCATTGTCTCATGCCTTTTATCCAAGCCTTGTATATTTTAGATCCCATAACTATAGGCCTAAATGAATTTCCAGGACAAATGCTTCCTTTGGCTATCCTCAATATGCTTCATTGATTTTTTTTTTCTCATTCCACTAAAGACAGAAATAGCCTACTATCCTTATTAAATTTAAATTAGGTTAAAAATGTATGTGCTAATGCTGAATTCTTAGGGATGAGATGGTCCAAATCAGAAGTGGGAGAAAACTTTCCTAAATATCCTAGAACATAAAGTAAAATTGATCATTATATTCCAGAATCTTAATAAGCTTCTCATGAATGAGGAAGTATTTTTATTGCATTAGGCTGTCATGGGAAAGACTGTATACCAGAAGTTAGAGATCATGGATTTTATTCTGTAGTGTATCAACAATTGCTCTGAGATTTTAAGTTCGTTACTTGGTTGTTGGGATAGCCAACTTCTCCCCATTGGCCTGAGACTTCCCCAGTTTTAGCATTTGCATGCATTGCAGCTGAGGGCAAATCATAATGGTTGGTTGGTCACCACAATAGTTGCTATCTCTGAACTTTAATTTCTTCACATAAAATGTAATGACTAGAATCAATGACCTATAAAGTCTCTCAGGTCTAAAATGTCAAAAGACAGGTAAATTATACATGCCCCCCCCCCCAAAAAAAGGAGGCTGCTTGCATGATACAGTCTTCCCTACAGCAAAAGAGCAATCTATTCAAATATACAGCCTCTGCCATAGAACACTTTTTTTAAACTTTAATATTTTATTTTTTTTTGAGAGAGAGTGTGAGCAGGGGAGGGGCAGAGAGAGGGGGGACAGAGGATCCAAAACAGGCTATGCACTGACAGCAGTGAGCCTGATGTGGGGCTCAAACTCACAAACCGTCAGATAATGAGTCAAGCCAAATTCAGACGCTCAACAGACTTAACCACACAGGCAACCCCAATATATAAGACATTTTTAAATCACTGAGCATCAGTTCAACAAAATTACATAGATGGGTTATAGCTTCACTATCAAACAGAGCAGGGTTAACATTATTCTAGAACCTGAAGCTTAGGAGAAACTAGATGTAGAAGCAAGAGGCAATGCTTGGGCTGGGAGAGGGCACATTTGGAGACCAAGAGGCTTCCACTTGATGGTACTGGCCTGGCCAACATCAGATTTCTGTTCTTTCTTTCGGTGGTCATCAACAACAAAGGTCCTGAATAGAGATCAGCCTACAGTAAGAATGAAAGCAGGGCTTTGTGAAGCCATGAATACAGGATGCAGTGACCTGGTTAGTACAGGGCTGGTCAAATAAAAAGGAAGTTTTCTCTAGCTAAGACCAAGAGGTTGCTTATCTCTGCGACTGCCAGTATTGAGTCACTGCAAAATATAGCAGGTCCAAAAGAGTGTATGCCCTTGTTTCCCTGCCCCCCTTCCCATGAACAACTGCTTTCAGACAATTCTGTTCTTCTGAGACACAAGAAGTTTTCAGTTGGGCCATCTGAGTTTCACTAGTATCATCAATATGGGAGGATTTCACAGCAACCAAAGAAAACGGATTTGTTACTTTCCAATGAAGAGTTCACCAAATCTTCAAAAAGCTTTCCTTTTTCTGTTTTATTTTTTTTAACGCCTGTTTATTTTTTGAGAGACAGAGACAGAGTGTGAGTGGGGGAGGGGCAGAGAGAGAGGAAGTCACAGACACTGAAGCAGCTCCAGTTTCTAGGCTATCAGCACAGAGCCTGATGTGGGGCTTGAACTCAGGAACTGTGAGATCATGACCTGAGCCAAAGACAAACACTCAACAGACTGAGCCCCCAGGCACCCCCTTAAAAAGCTTTCTATAGAATAGGCTCCCATGGGGGGATCAGTCAGTTGAGCATCCGACTTAGGCTCAGGTCATGACCTCTGGGTTCGTGGGTTTGAGCCCTGCATCGGGCTCCGTGCTGACAGCTCATAGCCTGGAGCCTCAGATTCTGTGTCTCCCTCTCTCTCTGCCACTCCCTCACTCACGCTGTCTCTCTCTCAGAAATAAATAAACATCAAAAAAATTTTTTAAAAAGCTTTCTTTATAACAAAACAATAGTAAAATAAAACTAAATACCAGGCATTAGGATCCTATGGTTCATGCCTCAGGGACACTGACTTATTGAATCAGCTTAATAACTGACAGTTGAGTCAAATGTTCTTTTTTTTAATTTTTTAATGTTTGAGAGAGAGACAGAGCATGAGCGGGGGAGGGGCAGAGAGAGAGGAAGACCCAGAATTCAAAGCAGGCTCCAGGCTCTGAGCTATTAGCACAGAGCCTGACGGGTGAACTCATGAACCGCGAGATCATGACCTGAGCAGAAGTCAGACGCTTAACCGACTGAGCCACCCAAGCACCTTTTGACTCAGATGTTCTTACATAAACACCTCCAGCTGCACAACAATAAATATAATGCCTTCTCAAGGCTCTCATTACGGTGAATGTACCCTTAAAATAATAGTCGAGATGGATTCAGGGATGCATCTAATTCTAGGAACAGATAAACAAAATTTAATAATACGTTGCAGGAAATGAAGATTTTAGTACACAGAAGACAAAAGAGCAATTTTTTGTCCATTGAGAATGCTACAGAAAGTGGGTTTAAGTTTATCATTTTCTCTCCTGCTTAAAAATAGCCTCCTACATCTCACACAACAAACTCCAAATCTCCTGGACTATTAACATTTAAGATCCACCACTGTTTATTTCACTTCAGATTTTCAATCTCATCTCCCAATTTCTGATCTTGCTCTCTAGCTTTTCTGTTCTTTTTTTAAAAAAAATATTTATTTATTTATATTGAGAGAGAGAGTGAGAAAGGGTACCACATAGGAAGGGCGAAGAGAGATGAAAACAGAGAATCCCAGGCAGGCTCCACAGAGTCAGCACAGAGCCTGATGCAGGGCTTGAAATCACGCACCCAAGATCATGACCTGAGCCAAAATCAAGAGCCAGACACCCAACCGGCCGAGCCACCCAGGTGCTCCTCTCTAGCTTTTCTGTTCCAGTCATCATTTCCCAAGTACTCATATGCCTTTCCCTCTCTGTGCCGTACTTGTGGAATGCCTTCCACCTGAACTGCAGTCCTCCAGTCTTCATCTCTTCACAAAATCTTTCTTGAATGCTCCGTCACTGAGTTCTCTTGCTTTTAAATTTCTACAGCACATGTATAAAAGCCAACGTGAGGTCCTTAACAACCTAATGGGTTAGCTGTTTTTTCCACACACATGGGTTTTGCCTTCCCAACTAGATGCTTGCATCTTTGAAGACTGAGATTTTCAGACTTTGCGTGTCCCCTCACTATTAAGTGGGAACAGTGCAATTTATTGCCTCCCTGGATCAAATCCCAAGACCAAGTCCTTCCCTTGAGATGAGGAGACTTGTCCATTGGTCTGAAACAATCTAAAGAAAGAATAATTAAAGCTGGAAGCATAATAATCGACTCCAGAGGGGTAATAATAGATAACAGATAGATAATAATACCAGACTCCAGAAAGATGCTAAAATTCTCAAATTAGACACAACTGACAAGCCACTTCTCCTAGGCCAAACATAAATTGGATGGAAACCATGGGTTCATGTAACAATAACCATTGACTGAGGAATGGAAACATTTAGTCAAGGAATCTTCTGGGTTATTGTCATGTCAAACACTGATTCAGAGGTTAATTAATTTTTTTGTAATGAATAAGCATAGTCAGCTAATATTAGAGGAAAATCAGATTGAGGCTCTCCTGCAACCAAGCCAGAGCTAAAGTACGTTCAATTTCCTGCCTTCACTTTTATTCTTATCTTCACAGGGGACTATGTTTTGGCAGAATAATTAAGTGTATTTACTGTGAGATTGAGAGAAAATTAAAAGCAGCAAGCAGATGATGAAATTTGTTCAATGACTGTTAGAAATCTGTACTTAAGACATGAATACATGAACAACGTTAAAGAGATGAGAAGTTTTTAAAGGAACCTTCTCAACCTTCCAGGAGGGCCTCATTATGAACAAAGTTGTTTCACCTAGAGCCCCATAAAGATCCCATATGTCTTGCTTTCCCTCTTCTTCTCCCTCTATTTTTAGCATCTCATTTTCTACAAGACATACGGAGCTGTGCCGCTGAGCAAAAGGAAATTTAATATGCAAGCTCACTAGCACCAAATATAAAACAGAATTACCAGCGGGAAAGGATTGTTCAAAAGGGTAGGACCAGCAAGAGAGAACCATTTTCAGGAAGGCACACTTGGCTTTTTTAAAGACTCGATTTTTTCCTAGAGCAGTTATTTATAGATTTACAATTCAATTGATAAGGAGGTACAGAGATTTGCTATATACTGCCTGCCCCCACATATGCATAGCCTCTCCCATTATCAACAATTATCAACAGTATCATTCATTAGTACGGTACTTATTTTTTTAACCAAGGATGAGCCTGCACTGATTTATCATAGATTACTCTAGGGTCTACTCTTGGTGTTGTAAATTCTATGGGTTTGGACATATATATAAGGACACGCAAACACCACTATATTATCATACAGAGTATTTTTTGCTGCCCTAAAAATCCTAGTGTTCCAATTAGTCATCTCCCTGCCCCTCCCCCTACACCAGCAGCCTCTCATCTTTGACTGTCTCCATAGTTTTCTCTGTACCAGCCTATCATATAGTTGGAATCATACAATATGTAGCCTCTTCAGACTGGCTTCTTTCATTTAGTAATATGCATTTAACTTTTGTCCGTGTCTTTTTATGGCTTGATAGGTCATCTCCTTTTAATGCCAAAAAGGATTCCGTTCTCTGGATACACCACAGTTTATTTATACCTTTGCCTACTAAATGACATCTTGGTTGCTTCCAAGTTTCGGCAATTATAAATAAAGCTGCTATAAACAGCCATATGCAGGTTTTATGTGAACATATGTTTGCAACTTCTTTGGGTAAATTCCAAAGAGCATGATTGTTGGATTGTATGGTCTAAGAGTATGTTTGGTTTTCTAATAAACTGTCAAACTGTCTTTCACAGTGGTTGTACTATCTTGCATTCCCACCAGCAAAGTGTGAGAGCTCCTGTGTCCCACGTTCTCATCAGCATTTGTTGGTGTGAGTATTCTGGATTTTGGCTATTTTAGTAGGTATGTAGTTGTACCTTATTGTTATTTTGATTTGTATTTCCCTAATGATGTATTACATTGAGCATCTTTTCATGTTTATTTGCCATCTGTTTATCTTCCTCAGCGAGGTGGTCTATTAACGTCTTCAGCCCCTTTTTTAATCAGGTTGTTTATTTTTTGAAAGAAACTAAAGCAGGCTCCAAGCTCTGAGCTGTCAGCACAGAGCCCAATGCAGGGCTCCAAGCCATGGACCATGAGATCACGACCTGAACCAAAGTCAGACACTGAACCAGGTGAGCCACCCAGGCATCCCACTAAAGCTGTTTCTAAAAAGAGGAGGCTTGAACACAGGGGTGACATACTGGAACGATACAGAAAACACATTCCCCTGAACTCTCAAGTGTACAGCTTATCTTCTAGTTCTCTTCATATTGTCTTTTGTGGAGCACAAGTTTTTAATTTTAATTAAGTCTAGCTTATAAAGTATTTCTTTCACGGATAGTGTCTTTGGTATTGCATCTAAAAAGGCATTACCGTACCCAAGATCATCTAGGTTTTTCCCTATATTATCTTCTGAGAGTTTTACAGTTTTATGTCTTACATTTAGGTCTATGATCCATTTGGAGGTTTTTTTTTTTTTTTTTTTGAAATGTATGATGTCTTTTAGACTCATTTCTTTGCATATGGATATCCAATTGTTCTAGCACCACTTGAAGAGATTATCTTTGCTACATTATATTGTCTTTACTCCTTTGTCACAGATCAGCTGATTATATTTATAGGGGTCTATTTATGACCTCTCTACTCTATTCCACTTATGTATTTGTCTCTTCTTTCATCAATACCACACTGGTTTGATTACTGTAGCTTTATACTAAATCTTAAAGTCAGGTACCATGTATTAGAGCTCCAGCTTCAAAACTGTGTTGGTTGTTCTGGGTCTTTGGCCTCTGCACATAAACTTTGGAATCAGTTTACCCATACCTGTAAAATAACTTGCTGGAATTTTGATTAAGATTTCTTTGAATCTATAGATTAAGTTGAAAAGAAGTGACATTTTGACAACATTAAATCTTCCTATCTTAAACATGGAGTATCTCTTCATGAATTTAGTTCTTCTTTGATTTCATACATCATACCTTGTACGTATTTTGTGACATTTATACCCAAATATTTCATATTTTGGGGTGCTAAAATAAATGGTATTGTACTTTTCATTTCAAACGCCACTTTTTTGTTGCTGGTATATAGGATTGGCAATTGACTTTTGCGTATTAACCTTATATCCTTCAACCTTGCCAAAATCACTTATTAGCTCTAGGTTTTTGTTTTGTTGTTTTCTTTTTGGTCAGTTCTTTAGGATTTCTTACATAGACCATCGTGTCATCTACAAAGGCAATTTTGTGTCATTTTTCCCAGTCTGTATTTTCTTATCTTCTTGCATTAGCTCTAACTTCCAGCACAAATTGAAAAGGAATTGTAAAAGGAGGTATACTTGCCTTGTACCTGATCTTAGTGGCAAAGCTTTGAATTTCTTACCAGTAAGTTTGATCTACATTTTTTTGTAGATAGTTTTTTTTTTTTTTTTTTTTTTTTAATTTTTTTAATGTTTATTTATTTTTGAGACAGAGAGAGACAGAGCATGAACAGGGGAGGGGCAGAGAGAGAGGGAGACACAGAATCTGAAATGGGCTCCAGGCTCTGAGCTGTCAGCACAGAGCCCGACGCGGGGCTCGAACTCACAGACCGTGAGATCATGACCTGAGCCGAAGTCGGACGCTTAACCGACTGAGCCACCCAGGCGCCCCTGTAGATAGTTTTTATTTGATTGAGAGACCTCTATTTCTAGTTTATTGAGAGCTTTCTATCATGATGGGTGTTGGATTCGTCTAATTTTTCTGAATCTATTAATACAATCATGTGAGTTTTTTTAGTTTGTTGATGTGATGGATTACATTAATTGAGTTTTGAATGGTGAACCAGACTTGCATACCTGAGATAAGTACCATTGGGTCATGGCGTAAAACGATTTTTGTCCTTTTCTGGATTCACTTGACTGCATTTTTATATAATTATTAGACCTACATATAAAAGATTATAAAGAAACTTGGAGCTCATAGAACTACAGCAAAATTTCTCTATTATATTTCCAAAAATATATTTTTGATTCCCTTCTTGAAATAGAGAATGTCCACAATGTCATAATCAAGTCTGAGTCGGCCATACCTACATAAAATTTCCCATAAAAAAAGAAATAGGGCTTCAAGACGTATGGTTGCCCATAATCAAACTAACTCTAACATCATTTAACACATTTGCTCTTAGGAACTTTGTATTCTTCTTCTGCTCTTGAACTTCTCTTTCCTCAGGATACAGTCAGACTTTTTGTCTGCCATTTTATTGTGTTTTTTTTTCAACAGTTGATATTCCTCACCATTTTGTCCTATACTACTTTGTCTACCTGTTTAAGTGCTCACATCTACACTAACCCCCTTCCTTCTCCTTATCTGAAAAGAGGTATTATGCATGGTCTGGCCAGTGAACCCATGGGTCACCTTTTAAATTACTGTCCTTAATTTCTGATGGACAGTCCTTTCCCTCATCTCTTTCAGACTTACAGTTGCAATACCTCATCTTCAAGTTCCTAGTCTAACTATGCTTTTTTCTGTCTCCACAAAGGCTTATCCTATACTTTACTTAATACAGAGCCATTTGACAGGATATCCTACAAATTCCCTTTTCTCTTTCGATGTATTTCTGTATTTTCACTTTTCCCTTCTCTACCTCTTTCTCTGGTAAAATGCCAGGTATCTTTCCTAAATAAACCCCATCTCTATCTCCTGGATTATCTCTTCCCACTTCTTCATCCACATGGCTCCATCAGTCATTCCCCTCTCATGAATCTCTCTCAAGAGTCTATCCCATCATTCTCTTTTTGTTCTCTGTCTACAACCATGTATAGGTCTTTCCATTCTCTTTTTTAAAAAAATATTTTCTAACCCCATGTGATAAGAAAACATTACAAATTTTAACTCCTAATTGCTCTATACTCCCTGGCCTTTCCTCGTTTTAATTAGCAAAGGCATCTTATGTTTATTTTCTTCAGAGGAAAGATGCTACAACAATCTTCAAAAAAGAAAAATTGAATTCTTAGCTTCTCTATTTCAAAAACCTAAATTAATTGAGGATGAAACATAGAAATAAATAGCACATAGCAACAGATTTGGGAGAACACCAATGAGAAAAAGCCACATACTGGGAAAAAATATTCACGTAAGTATTTCCAACTTAGGACTTAAATCATGGTATGTAAGTGTTCATAAAAACAGCCATAAAAAGATTGACATACAAATTCTTGGTAAAGATGTGGAGCAACTAGAATTTTCATACAGTGCTGACAGTAATGTGAAATAACTATTTTGAAAAACTTTTTGGCAGGTTCTTATAAAGTTAAACAGAAACCTATTCTATGACCCAGGAGTCCCATTTTACACCTTTACCCAAGAAAAATTAAAACAAAACAAAACAAAAAGAAAGTCCACAAAGAGACTTATATGATAGGAAGCATTACTGTAATAACTAAAGACAACACCAATGTCCATCAATAATTGAATGGATAAACAAACTGTGGTATATCCAAATAATGGAAAGTTACTCAGAAGAAAGGAATATTGATATACTGAATGATATGGATGAATCTCAAAAACTTAGTATATAAAGGAAAAAAACAGAAACCAAAAAGTATATACTATCTTGATTTTATTTACATCAAGTTGAAGGACAGATAAATCTAATCCATGGTGAGAGAATTTGGAGCAGAGGTAGTTTCTGGGATTGGGAAAAGGTAGAGGATTGACTAGATTGAGGAAAGAAACTTTCTGGGTTGATGGAAATGTTTGCTATCTTAACAGAGGTGGGCATTGCATCACCATATGCATTTATCAAAATTTAAAATGACAACTTAAAATCTATCCATTTTGTTGTATGTAAATTGTATCTCTAAAAAAAACTTTAAAAATGAAACTAACTCAAAAGGAGAAAAAAAGTAAAAATACACACATATATATGCCATATATTCCCCTAAAATTGTATCTGGATTTTACTTGGGGTGTATCTTACCATAATCAGTGATTCGCACCCTTTTTGTAGATACTTTACAAAGCTTGATAAATCATTGATTTCAAGGTATATTCTCACAAGCCAAACTGTTCCATCCTCCAAGTAATATTCATTAAATTTGGCAGAATGGCATTGCTTTGTCTGAAAGTCTTGATATCCAAGTCAAGGAATGAGCTTTTTTTAATTTGAAGTCAGTGAGATGCTTTAAGAAACAATGCACTGGCGGCAACACGTCAATGTTAGCCATTTCTGCCTGCTCACCACTCTATTACTAATGCCCAGCACAGAGCACCATGTGCTGGCAGGCATTGAGCATGTGTGAAATAAATGAACAAGTCAGGTTGGGTAGAAAAAAGAAGTGAACAAGGTTACTGGGAAAGATTATACTGGGTATAATCCCCAAAGACAGTTACTCAGCCAATAAAATAATGAATAGACGTGCAGTTGTATTATGGAGACTATATTATGGATTTGGCAACATATTTAGGATTTTGCCTAAATATGTCATAGAAAGAGATGAGGGCTTGCTGATAGGAGAATGCCAAATGCTTTGGTTTAACTATGCATGAATAATTTAAAGTTCGTTTTAGGTACCTGGGACTAAGACATGAATAGAGATCTTTCAAATTCTTATTAAACTTGATAATTATATTATGAAGGCACAGAGTTGATAATTTACTCAGCTGCTGTCTTCACAGAAAACATGTTCAGCCCCATCTAAGTTACACTTCTATATTCTCTAAGGCTATCAGAGTACCAACTGACGACAAACTTACTTTACCTTGCTTGGGATCTACCAAGATCTCCAGTGTTGGGATGCACAGGCCCTCCTTTTGCTACACCCCAATCCATATTAAGTTATCTCAAAAAGGATTCCAATGAAAAAAAAAAGTTTTCAGAGAAGTATTCTTTTAAATTACCTCTAAAAAACCACAACTCTTGCATTTAACCCTTTGGGAGAGGTGAAAAGGGCTATCACTAAAACTATCAAGCTTGGAAAGTTTAGCAGGAATGTATTAGGGAAAAAGAGAAGAATGGAAATTTAAACAGCTGGAAAAGGGGCAGAGATAAGGAAAGACAAGAATAAAAGAAGATGGCAGCCAAAAGGACAGCACATAAAGTAGCCATGGAAATGAGACACAAACATAGCAGACATTCCCCCCCCACCTCATACTGCTACGTGATGTCATCCTGTGGGAGATAGGAGACAAATGGGACTTTGTGTTTACTTTCCTTTTCCCATTCCTAAATCCCATTCCTAAATCTGGCTTTAATACCCGTCATCTCAAGGGGAAAACATTCCACTACAGGCCTTCTTTCAGCTGTTGGATTCGCCAAGCCAGTTTAAGAGATCCAGCAACGGTGCTGAGTCTTTGGGTGACCACAGTGGAGGGAACAGGAAAAGAGGGGAGAGCTTGTTTCCCAGTCTGGGGAAGTGTGCTTCAGTTCTGGCTGAGTGTCCTCTTGGGGATGTAACATTCTCTTCTGGATTTGGACTGCAACACGCTACAAACTCAGAGCACCGCCCTCGTGAGCCAGAGCAGCAGCTCATAAGCAGGTCTTTCAGGGCCCCTGTCTACGCTTCCACATGTATCCTTTTTCTTTTCTTCCCAACCAAGGTCTTCAAAATCACTTCCCAAATCAGCTCCCACTGCAGGGCTCAGCTCAGGTGACAGGCTCAGGACTAGGCGACACAGGTGACCCCACTTTCAAAGAACTCCCCACTTAACTCTTTTCCCCACAATCCTCTCCTTTCCTCTTCAGTCCTATACAGGCTCACATGTTGTTTTCAAAGAAAAGGGTCAAAGGCCTTTCCATTAAATTGAGGAAGCACTTTTTTTTTTTTTTTTGGTAAGGTATATTTTCAGGTAAGTATTTTTAGCTCCATAAATACAGTTTTTAAAATCCAGGTCCCTAAAATGCAAATCCTTTGTAATGTTTAATTATAATCCCCCCTCTTAATAAAAATTCTGAAAAGGCTGCCTTCCTTAACCTCAAAACAGTGAGGGCCTTCGTACATCACCTACAAAGTTTCATAACCTATTTAATTAGGCTCTAATCCAGCATCCACAACCCCTCAGTCAGCTTGGCCTTTTTTCCATCTACACGAATGCCAGCATTATCTCAGAATATTTTACACACAGGCTGAAATAT
Source organism: Leopardus geoffroyi (assembly GCF_018350155.1). Taxonomy (NCBI): domain Eukaryota; kingdom Metazoa; phylum Chordata; class Mammalia; order Carnivora; family Felidae; genus Leopardus; species Leopardus geoffroyi. Next base: position 105,348,540 of record NC_059326.1, read on the forward strand.
CTGCAAAGGAACATTCATACCTGCAGGAGAACAGTCAGTACAAATTGAGTACATTTGCTCCTCTATAAGCTAAGGCCCTTGTCCTTGTTCAGGCTTTGCCCTCTATATTCTCCTTGAAAAGAAGAGAGCAGACAATTTTCTTGCCTACTCACAAAACTGGGTGACACAGTCTCACATTGCATAGAAGAAAGAAGTAAACTATTACTGGCTGCTTGCTGTGTGCAGGACATTGGTGCTAGATATTGTGTCTACATTTTTTTCCTTTTATTCCTCACAATACCTATATGAAGTAAATATACTTATTTCTGTTTTACAGGTGATGGGACAGTAACATTGAGATGTTGAGTTCTATCTCATTCTACCACACTATGTGGTGTTATCTCTTCAGGCCACCTAGCTATATTAAACCCAAACAAGTAGCAATGACAGCCCTAAGGACCTAAATCTTCTTGCTTTGTCTGGTGACTTCAAAAAGCCTATGTCAGTGTGAAGGTAGCCACATTTTCTTCTTCTGAACGGAACAAGGTCACATGACAGCCACACTGCCTGAAACCATGTGCTGAAGCTGCAAAGATACAGGTGTTGAGTCAGACAGGTGCATCTGGGCCCTAGTTAGCTATGCAACCTTGGGGCAGTTTGTGCATTCATTTGTTCCTCTACATGTTCTGCAATATTTATTGAACATCTACTATGAGCCAGGCATTCTTCTAGATGTTGAAAGAGTACAGCAGGGAACAAAACAAGTCAGGCTCTCACAGAGCTTAGCATACTCAAGGAATTTAAAACACGCCTCTATTTTCTCCTTGTGTGAAATAAATGGGAGTAATGTCACCTCCCTCATGAGGTTCTGTGAAAGATTATTTAAGTTAATATATATACACAGTATTTGCTATAATAACAGGCACACAGTAAGCACTCAATTGATGTCAGTCATTCTCGTTATTTTAAAATGGAAATTCTTATCTCTGGCACAAACTCAACCAAAATCAACACAGGTGATGACACAGTGGGACTTCCAGTATATAGAGATGGGTAGGGGGTAGAGAACAATTGTCCCCTGAAGTATCAGGGGTAATTTCATATCACATTTAGTGGAGGCTGGAGGGCTCTAATGTGAGCTGCTTGACTATCACTCATTTGAACACTAATGGAAACATCAGGCTGAATGGAGAGTCTCGTTTCCCTGCAAATTTCAGCATACAAAGTGGACCTGGGATTTATTTTTACCTAGTACAAAAAAATTGAAGTCTCCTTAGAGAAAGCAAAGTGCAGGTGTTACAGTAATTATTTTAAATAATGCAAGCATTAAGAGGGAGAGCTTTTCTATAATACCTTTTGAAATGAGACTTTTTTTTCTCTTTTTTCAGAAAGCCGGAGCTGTACCTAATCTCCTTTATAAGCTTCGGGAGCTAAAAGGAATGCTTAGAACAATGATTTCATTGGTTAACACTTTCCTAGCCATTCCAAGGATTTTCTAGTCAAGACAGCACAAGGAGAGTTGTAGAAGTCAATCCAAATTTCAGATAAGCAACTTCCTGAAGTTGGGGCACTAGCAAGAAATGAGCCATGGCAACAAAAAACTTACTAATCTTCCCCCGTCCCCAGTAATAGGATGTATCTTTCTGAAAGCCTAAGCAAGGATTCCAATCTGTCCCTGTCATTACAGACCTTGGAATTAAAACTCCCTGTGTTTTGTTCAGTTAATTTCTGAAAATATTTTGATGTTCTTGAACAAAAGAAAAAATTAAAACAAACCCTTTCATTTCACCTGTATCTGAAGCAAATATTGATTGACCGATATATCTTTGGTTCAGGGTTAGCAAGTTTGTTGGTAGTCATGTTGGGTCGTTTTTTTTTTTTTTTAATATTTTATTTATTGTTGAGAGACAATGAATGCAAGCAGGGGAGGAACGGAGAGAGAGGGTGACAGAGGATCTGAAGCAGGCTCCGTGTTGACAGCTGAGAGCCCGCTGCGGGACTTGAATGCATGAACCCTGAGATTGTGACCCTCTCCAAAGGTGGACACCCAGCTGAGCCACCCAGGGGCCCCACAAGTTAGGGTTTTTGATGCAAGTTTCAGTTTGGTTTAAATTCCTGCCCAAAAGTCTAAAAAGAATCAAAAACTAAGTGACATCTTAATATAAATGAGGAAGGGCATAAATAAATTCTTCAGAAGACATTTCCTACCAAATATTCCTAAAAATAAACATCCTGGTTATAACTTAATAGTTATATCATCTTTCCATTCACAGGAAGCCTTTCTTCTTACACAAAGTAGTACAAGTGAGATTTTTTTTTATAAGTTCTCCAGAGTCCCCAGGAGAGAGCCAACAGCTTCATGTCGTTTTCTGCTGCCTGTGGTCCACACCCTCCAGAGGTAGAAAGTATCTGCCCGAGACTTGGGGAGGCCTGCAGATCTCCCGCATAAGAGGGGCTTGCAAGAATTATTTTAACTGACTCTGCATCTCTTATGACAGTTTGACAGTTACTAATTTCTTTACTAGAAAGGAATGCTCTATTGATTTGCAACCTGTCAGTTTCCCGAGTTCCAGGGCAGTGTTCATGAGAGTCAGCCGGCTTCTTAGCTAACTCCTACAAACACTAACTCCATGTCATTGGCACCTTAATCTGGGAGCCAGCTGGTCTGCTCCTTTGGTTGGGGGGAGGGTCAAAAAATCACCAGATGGTTTTATATGGATGTGTGTGACAGCACTACTTAGCTTCTCTGCCAGCGTTCCCCAAAAATATCCCAGCAACTTTAACAACACGTAAGAGGAAAGGGAAAGTATTGAACATGAAATCCTAGGAGGTCGGCTTAATTTAAGCCATGACTCTGCCCATAAACGGAAACTGAATACACAATAGAAATCAAACACAAAGAACGGTTATTTACTCAGGAAAAGTACACTCACATATTTGCCGAGACTGAAAAATAAAGATGTGATTTTTTTTTCCTACTAAGAAGGTGTCACAGGTTTTTCAGGGTGACCTTTAGAGGTCAGTATCACGGAGGGCAGCTACAAGGCTAAGCTTCAAAATAGACTCAGAATCTACTGACACAGAGTACACTCTTCCTAAGTCACAGATGACAGAAGGGCTGATCCCAGCTTTGATGCCAGGCAATCTAGCTCCAGAGCCAACCCTACCTATCAATGAGGCTCTGTGGTTACCCCAAGACCGGAGTTTGAATTATTACTGCGATATTAGATGGGTCACTTGACCTTTCATGGGGTGAAAAGAGACAATGTGGGAGAATCCGTGTGTCAGGCGTCCCAGTAAGCCCAGGTCAGGATTCAGGGTCTGGTTGTGCTTAGGAACTGGCAAGTCTGGTGATTCTCAAGTCTATATCATGATTGATTTGCATACAAGTAAGAGGGAGTTATGAATACGAGGATGTAGGTAAACAAGGAAGGAAAAGGAAAATAGGATTATGGAGAGGAAATTATGTCTAGTCTTAAGCCTTAAGCCTATGGTCTGAGAGGCTGAAGCTGAGAGACTATTTTTTTCTCAACTTTATGAGGCCTGACATCGATGCATGAGCACAGGTACAAACACCCAAGAATGCAAGAAATATCCAGAGTAAAGCAAGAAAGAGGAAGGAGACAATCAGAATACTGAACACTAGTGTTTGTAAAGGACCTGATCCAGTGAAGTTGGAATAGAGATGTTGCCATGACTTGGCCCCCCCAAACGAAAGACGCCATTTAATCCTCACAGTAGGACAAGGAGGGAAACATTACCCCTGTTTACCACATTTCTGAGCTGCTAAGAGTTTAGGCAGATAGCTGAAGTTCAAGCTACTGTGTGTACAATATGATCTGAACCAAAGTCTTGCTAAAAAGCAAATGTCCTTTCCAGTATGTGGCACCACCTATACGCCTTAAATCCTTTTCATTTGCCTATTTACAGCTGGAAAATTTCTAAAATGAACCAGCAACTAGCAAGGATGCTCCATTCATTTTCCCTTTTAATTTTTTAAAAGTATTTGTTTAAAGTACTTATTTATTTATTTATTTATTCATTTGAGAGAGGGAGAGAGAACTTGTAAAGGGGAGGGACAGAGAGATAGGGAGGGAGAGAATCCCAAGCAGCCTCTGTGCTGTTATTGTGGAGCTGGATATGGGACTCAATCTCAGGAACTGTGACATCAAGACCTGAGTCAGAATCAAGAGTGGGATGCATAAATGACTGAGCCACCCAGGTGCCCTGCTCCATTCGTTTTAGGTATAGCACGGTTAATAGCATCAAAAAGAGGATTACTAACATAGGGGCCTGAAAACAACCTAGGCATTAAAATCAGCAAGTTCAAGTCTTTGTACTTTTTGTAAACACTGTCCTTTCTTAGATTCACAAGAAAACGGAGTCAAACCAAATGGGAGATCCCTCTCTCACTGTTTTTCTAAAAGTCAAACGCTTTCTTTATGAATTTCTGATCGCCTCGGGAGCATAGCTTGGTCAGTCTGGCACTTCTGTCAGACATTCAAACCATTCTGGCTGGCCTTGATTGGCCATGGAGTAACAACGGTAAGCAGCTCACCTGATAAGTGGTTTTGACCATTTTTTAATGCGGTGACCTTATTTGGAAAGAAAAACCTCATCACGGGTGCCAGTCTCTCTAGCAGTTGTGGTTTTAGCTCAGGTCATGTCTGAGATGTCTGGATTTCTTCAATCCTCAGTGGACCCACACAAATCTTAACTTTCTCAGAAGAAATTTCTGCGTTTCACTGATACCCTTATGAGCTCTTTTCACGTTTTGGAGACACAGCATGCAGTTGCGCGGGATCAAAGTCTCCTGTCCCATATTGTTAGGCCAGCTGTGCCCAGGGAAATCAGTAAGCCTGTTTGAGCTTAGAAAAAAATATCTATATAATTGACTCAAAGTTAGTCTTTATGTTTACGCATCTCTTCATGTTTATGGAGAGCACTTCACACTGTCACATCCATTTTTACAGAGCTTTGACATCATTTTATCACCTGATTCTCACCAGTTCTCTGCTTTTGGAAAGGCGGGTAACACTGTCCCTAGTTTACAGATAAGAATGCTGGACTCCAAGAAAGTTTAATTGATATGATGAAGGTTTTAAGGCTAGTAAGTGAAAAAGGTATTATAACTTCTTATCCTATGCATGGATTCAGGAGTGTTTTGTTTACTTACTGCTGTGTAACAAACAACCCCAAACTTAGTGCTCACAGATTCAGAGCATCAGGAATATGGACAGGGCACAGCAGGGGATGACCTGTCTTTGCTCCTCAATGTCTGGGGCCCCAACTAGAAAGAATGGCTGAAGTGACTAAAATCACTGGGGTTGGAATTCTCTAGAAGCTTCTTCATGCTAGCAGCATAACTACAACACTCACCTGAGACTGTAAATGAGAATATCTATACACCATGGCCTCTCCATGTGGTTTGGCTTCCTCACAGCATACCATCTATGCATTCATGAGCATCCAAAAGGGAATATCCAGAAGAAGGGTGTGTCAAAAAGTTAGGCAGAAGCTGAATGGTTCAGATGGTACACAGTGTTTTTTGTTAGTTCCAACTGAGTCATTAAGCCTAGATTCAATAGAATGGGACTCTTAGAGTGGTAAGGTCACATTCTTAAGAGTACACAGAATGGGAGATGCTATTGTAGCCATCTGTGAAAACTAACGTCTTCCACAGTCACAACAAATATATTCTCTACACAAATAACGTGAGATGAAAGACAAATATATCTGAAGTAGGGCTCTAAATAATTATGAAACAAATAAGCAAATATTAAGAGTTTTCCTACATATCAACTATAATAGGTAAAAAAAATTAAGTGGAAAAAATATGGCAAATTTAGATCAGTTAAAATAAAAGTTAATAATTATATAGTATTCATATGAGGATAATGTTAAATATTCTGAAATGTGCTTGATAGCTAAAATAAAAGGGAGCTATATTATGTTGTGGTTCTTCATAGTGTCATTTCTGAGCAAATTCAATACATCATGTTTCTTAACAATATTTTTTCTCCCAAAAATCTAACTTAATTCCAACTAAAAAAGGCTCAACATAGTTATATGAATTCAATAACATTAATGTAAAGTTCATAACGAAGAATGTAAGTGTTAGAATAGACAATAGCCTTATTAAATGAAGACTAAAGGAATTAAAAGCATACCAGATATAAAAAATGTTATGAAGTTTCAGTAATTTAAATAAAATAACTTCTCATAGTTAATTAGATAAGTATATACTTAACACAGTTGCAGGTTACATCTCTTGTACCAGTGTAATTATAATTTATTTTACTCTCAAAGTGTCCCGGTTTGAATGATGAATGATCTGTCCATCCTACAATGAATCATATATACTTGGTTCTACTCCTTCCCCAAACCCCACTTAAATTGCAGTAGATACTTTTTTTAAATATTAGTCACATGGTCCAAGAGAAGAGATGGATGAATAAATGAATGGATGGATAGATGGAGGGGCGGAGGGAGTGAGGGACAGGTGGACAGATGGAGGGTGGATGGATAGATGGAGCGATGGATGAGTGGATAAGTACACAGAGAGGTGAACAGATAGGTAAATAGATGAATGGACAGGTAGTTGAATGGACTTATAGGTAACGAGTGGTATTAAGCATGGGTTTCATTCTAAATGTAATGTGAAGCAGTTGAAGAATTTTAAGAAAAGGAGTAATATCGGACACACATTTTCAAATGGAACAGGTGTGGAGAATGAGCTGCAGAGAGGCAAGAGTGAAAGCTGGCTGCTCAGGACTACTTCCCTGGTTTGGAAAGAGGCGAGAGTGTCTTAGGCAAGAATGGGAAAAAGAAAAATGAAGAGAAGGGTTTGGATTTGGGAGAAGAATCCATGGGAAGAAGATCGATGGATGTGGCTGTATGAGAATGTCAATCTTGTATATCAAAGGGACCATCAACAAAATCAAAAGCTAAATGATAAGTTAAGAGAAAATATGTGTAACGTATACAACAAAGGATTAAGATAAAATATATTTGGAGTGTACAAAAAAGATTAATAAAGAAGCTATACATTAGTAAGAAAAATATAAACTACCCAATAGAAAAATATGCTACATTATAAACAGATAGGGTAAATTAGAAAGGGTAATAACATATGCCAAAATATTCAGCCCCACAAATAAATAAAGATAAAGTATCACTCTAATCTTTCTGACTGGAAAAAAATGTAAAGTTGTAAAACTGAAAAGAAAAATAAGCAAATCTCTTCTGTAATAGTTGTGATTATGAGGAAATACATACTCTCATATTCTATAAGTGAGAATATAAATAAATATACAAATTTTGAGGGCAACATATCCATGCTTTAACTTTCTTAATTAAGTAAATTGAATAAGTATCTGGAAAATTCTTAGAGATACCCCTTCAAATGTGTACATGGAGATAAAAAAGATTCATTTCAGGGCACCTGGGTGGCTCAGTCAGTTAGGTGTGCAAATCTTGGTTTCTGCTCAGGTCATGATCTCGTGGTTTCGAGGGTTCAAGCCCCACTTCCAGCTCTGTGCTGGCAGTGCAGAGCTTACTTGGGATCCTCTCTCTCTCCCTCTAGGTGCCCCTCCCCCACTCACACTGTTTTTCTCAAAGTAAATAAAAACTCCTTAAAAAATTTAAAATAAGATTCATTTCAAGAATACTTGTAATGGGGGGGAGAAAGGAAACCATCTACTTGCCCATTTTTAGTGACACATCATAAAATATAATAGAAATATAAGGAGAACATAAATAGTGACATTGATATATATGTACTTGCTTGAACACATCTCTATGATGTTGTTAGGAGGGAGAAAATCAAGTCATAAAATATTATGAGGAGTCTGACTTTTTTATGCGGAGCAGAATAAAACTATATGTGACCATATGTAGATACATAGAATACTATCTGGTAAACTGTATGTTAAATGTTTAATAATGGTTCAACAGTGAGGTAGGGACTTGGTGGTAAAGAAGCACTTTTACTTTTTAACTCTATACATTTCTACATTGTCTGAATGTTTCATAACGTATACTTATCTATTACTTCAGCAATTCTCTTAAAATATTTTAAAGATCCATTCACCTTTTTAAATTTCAATATAATGATCAATGACACTTAGAGTCCTGGTATAATCCTCAATGTCTTACAAAGAATTATGTCAACACTCATAGACGGGCTTTAATGCTAGATAGTTGTGAAACTTTTGAGGGAATTTAAATTTCATCAATCGTGACTGAACAAGGATTCCATGAACACAGTTCAACATAGAGTCTGGTCAAGTGGCATCACAGAAGCCCAAAGGAAGAAGTCCAGGGGAGAAAGTCCAGTGACTTCGCAGGGTGCATGGAGCAGGGTGGTGATCTCTAGCCTCTCTGAGTCCCCTTTTCCTTACCTACAAAATGAAGTTACTGGCCAAAGCAGCTTTGTCAACTCTTTCTTTCTCTTGAATACTTTTAAATCCTAAAAATGAAACTTATGATGGCATCTGTGTGGCTCAGTCTACTAATCCTCCGACTTGGGCTCAGGTCATGATCTCGCGGTCCGTGAGTGAGCCCCGTGTCGGGCTCTGTGCTGACAGCTAAGAGCCTGGAGCCTGCTTCTGATTGTGTCTCCTTCCCTCTCTGCCCCTCCAACACTCACTCTCTGTTTCTCTCTCTCTCTCTCTGCCAAAAATAAACCAACATTAAAAAAAATTTCTAAAAAATGAAATCTTACAAAAATGTCACTATTTAAAACTGATGAAAACAAGGTTTCTCTGGTCAAAGGAAGTCAAGGGCCAGAGAGCCCCATCACCACTACTTTTTGGGCATTGCTGTAGGCAAATCCCCAGGCACCTGAGGCCCTGTGGAATACTCCTGGAAAACTTGTCGTCTCAAGACTTTTCATATCCAGGAAGACTTCATTTTCATTTACTAGATGAAATTTATGACAGCTGGCCTAAGGAAAGCCCCAGTGAGTATAGCGTGCTGTGCTGGTAGAATATTACTGGTAGAATAAGACATGAAGGAGAGGTACAATAGAGTAGCATTTGTTTTGCCGTTAACTTGCGCTAGGTGTTGCATAAGACACTTCAATACTTTACTCGACTTAATCCTCACAACCACTCTGTCATTTTAGCCTCACACAGATGAGGAAACACAGGAGACATCAAACTTGCCACCAGTCATGCAGTACGTACTGAGGTAAAACTCTAACCAGATGTGCCTAACTGTAAAGGTCATACTGGCTAAGCCGGGGTTTGGTGTCCTACTAGAGGAAAGGGGACGCAACTAATGATATTAAGCCTGGGAGACTCAGGGCATAGTGGAGGATTCCAGGAGAGAGAAGGGAAGACTGTAACACGAGCTCCCCACAATTCCAAGTTTTGCCGCCAATGATGCCTTCTAACTATCTATTTGGAAACCAAATATTGTCCTATGTGGAACAAGTTAAGGAAAACATGACACAGCATGTAATTTAGCTGTTTAGCCACATGGTATGTCCTAGCATTTGGAGAGCTGGGAGTTATTTTTTAGGATTGATCATAAATTTATACTTACCTTGTTCCACCCTCTCCAGAGCTAGCAGAGCTAAGGTTGTGGTCAGCGCCTATGGTCAAGGCATTGTGAGGAGTATGGAACATGACACACTCACACACGTGCATACTAGTATAAGCTCATAACTCTGCCTCCACAGCATGACCAGTTGACCTAAATGCCTACCTTAATAGATAGGGCTTTTTCTGCATGCTAATGACCTGTTTGCTAGTTGTCCCTACTTGTACCTTACCATTGTAAGAATAATTTACATTATTTTCCAGGTAACTGATTCACCGAGCTGCGTCATCTTGGAAGGCAGCCCCAAATCTCTGCTGCAGAGCAAGCTTTACAAAAAATCATCTTTTGTGGAATGCCAACAAAATGGCCTCCATTGTTGATCAATCTTCACAAGAGTTATAATAAATCCAGACATTTTGGGGGTGCCTGGGTGACTCAGTCAGTTATGCATCCTAATCTTGATTTCAGCTCAGGTCCTGAGACCACGATTGTGAGATCAGCCCTGCCTCAGGCCCCGTGTTGGGCATGGAGCCCGTTTGAGATCCTCTCTCTCCCTTTCCCTCTGCCCCTCCCGCACTGGTGCTCATTCTCAAATTAATTAATTCATTAATTAAATCCAGACATTTTTTTATACTCAATTGAATCTACTTATGCAATGTGAACAAGGTTATCAGTTCACAAGTTACTCAGAAGCAGCCTGAGGTACAACTTAAGTCTCCAGGTCCTGTCACATATAACTAGGAACACTTTGTCTTCTAAGATGGAATGTTAGGCAAGATTTACATTGAATGCAACCACAATAACCAATAACTGGAGGTTATGCTAGCTAGGAGGCACATTTTTCTGTCTCCTCACATTCTTCTCTTTGAAGGTGAACAAAACATTGGCCTATCCCCAGTCCAAACCATTACTTCAACTGCTGTCTATATGAAAAGAAATTTAAAATAAGAAGAAAAAAGAATTCACTAAGGCACCAAACATAATTTTAATATAATTTAAGGAACACCAGCAATTTCACAGGACAAACAGCAGATGTAGAAGTTGACATGATGTTTTATTCAAAATAGCAGACAGGAACTGTATCTATTCATATATGTATCACCCCCCCCCCATACACACACACTGTGGCTGGTATGACCTAGCAGTAGTTGTTGCTCAGTAAATGTTGATTACGTAAATAAAGAAGACTTAGTTGTGGGACTTTGTTTGAGGAGTATAATACCCACTCCTGTTTGAAGACAAACCCTCATTTTTCTGTGGAGGTTTACAAGTTAGTACACTCTTGTCCATTGTAGTAGAATGACCACCATAGATTGATTTTTTTTTCCCTTTTCCTCAATATTCAAAGAAGTTTATAGTGACCAAACATCCCAGTTTGCCTTGTCTATGACTGAAGACTTGATGTAATTATTAATAGTACCCTTTCAGAAATGTCCCAGTTTAGGAAACCAATTAAACTACAAAGTCATCTAGAAAAGTGCCATAAAAGTCAACTTTAATATCACTGGAGATTGTGTCCTGGGGACAATGATCCTCCCTCAGCTATGCATACCTTGGAATCACTCTAAAAACCTGTTAGAGGATAAAACACCTTTGAGTTAATGAGGTATCCTCAGAAGAGAGGTTGAGCATTGTTCTTAGTATGAGGAAATCAAACTCTTTCAGTGAATCCAAAGGAGAGTAGGGAGCTATAGTTGTGGGGCTTTAAGTGGCAAGATGTCAGACCAGACCAAGCCTGCACACCTGAGGCCTACTAATACCCAAAAGGGTACCTGTGGGAGTGAAACTTAGTACTCGGAGAGGTGGACTCTTTCTAAGGACTCAGAGTCCTAGGCAAGGTCTAGATCAGAACAGAACCACAGAGCCATCATAGGTACAACCAACACCATCTCCCCTGGGAGCAGTCTTCAATGATGACATCATGTGACAGAGGAAATGTGGGCTGATCAGACTCATTTTTTCTCCTTGCTAGGATATTAAAGCCATATTCTTGCCTCTTCCTTGCTCCCCAGTGTTTTTGGAGACACAAAAGAGATAAACAACACAGAAAGGGTTCAAAAGATTGTTTGCAAGGGATAAAGGAAAGATGGCTTTAACTTAATACCCAGATGCAGAAGAATTCAACCAACATGGATTAAAAAAAAAAAAAAAAAAAAAGGACCTAGATGATAGCAACCCATTTTAAGTAGTATTTTGAGAAGATGCCTTCATTACAGAATATCCATACCTGGAGTTGTTCAAGACCCATAGTGGCTTGCAGTCAAATAGACACATGATCTATTTGGTCCCAAGTCAGGCCATGACTAGGATCTTCCACTTCTAAAGCACTTACTCTAAGTTAGCTCTAGGCTTGATAACAAAGACTGGAGGGAAGTCTTTCCTTTGTCCAGGATGAAATCTAGGATGACAGGGAAATATTAATTCTTAGAAGTTTCAGGACAATGGCATGATTTATACAACTTAGAATTGTTTATAGGACCACATGAAACAGAGAAGTTTTCTCTACACTCAGAGGTCTTATCAAAAAGGCTACCAGAAAAGTTAAGACTCTGAAGATCAAAAGTCAAACCTCACAGTGCCACTGCAAATAAATGCCTCTTTTTTTTCACCACTTGTCATTCCAAAGAGAGGGGCACCTGGGTGGCTCAGTCAGTTAAACATGCGACTGTGGTTGAGGTCATGATCTCATGGTTCATGAGTTCGAGCCTCATGTTGTACTCTGTACTGGCAGCTCAGAGCCTGGATCCTGCTGTGGATTCTGTCTCCCTCTCTCTCTCTGCCCCTCCCCCACTCATACTCTGTCTTTCTCTCTCTCAAAAATAAACATTAAAAAAATAGTTAAGAAGAAAAATCTCTGAATGAAAATAAATAAGTAAGTAAAATAAAAACACCAGGAGACTCAGTGAAGAAGATTATAAAGAATGGATAGAGGAACAGAACAGAGAACATAGAAATGGACCCACAAACATATGCCCAACTAATCTTTGACAAACCAGGAAGAATATCCAATGGAATAAAGACAGTCTCTTCAGCAAGTGGTGCTGGGAAAACTGGACAGCGACATGAAGAAGAATGAACCTGGACCACGTTCTTACACCATACACAAAAATAAACTCACAATGGATGAAAGACCTCAATAAGACCGGAAGTCATCAAAATCCTTAATGAGAAAGCAGACAAAAACTTCTTTGATCTTGCCCTCAGCAACTTCTTACTCAACATGTCCCCAGAGGCAAGGAAAACAAAAGTAAAAATGAACTACTGGGACCTCATCAAAATAAGAAGCTTGTGCACAGCAAAGGAAACAATCAGCAAAACTAAAAGGCAACCGACAGAATGCAAGAAGATATTTGCAAATGACACATCAGATAAAGGGTTAGTATCCAAAATCTATAAAGAACTTATCAAACTCAACACCCAAAAAACAAAAAATCCAGTGAAGAAATGGGCAAAAGGCATGAATAGACACTTCTTCAAAGAAGACAGCCAGATAGCCAACTGACACATGAAAAAAGGCTCAGCATCACTCATCATCAGAGAAATACAAATCAAAACCACAATGAGATAACACCTCACACCTGTCAGAATGTCTAACGTTAACAACTCAAGCAACAACAGATATTGGCAAGGATGTGGAGAAAGAGGATCTCTTTTGTATTCTTGGTGGGAATGTAACCTGGCACAGCCACTCTGGAAAACAGTATGGAGATTCCTCAAAAAACTAAAAATAGAACTACCCTATGACCCAGCAATTGCACTACTAGGCATTTATCCACGGGATACAGGTGTGCTGTTTCGAAGGGCCACATGTACCCCATGTTTATAGCAGCACTATCAACAATACCCAAAGTATGGAAAGAGCCCAAATGTCCATCAATGGATGAATGGATAAAGAAGATGTGGTATATACATACAATGGAGTATTACTCACCAATCAAAAACAATGAAATCTTGCCATTTGCAACTATGTGGATGGAACTAGAAATTATTATGCTAAGTGAAATGAGCCAGAGAAAGACAAAAATGATATGACTTCACTCATATGAGGACTTTAAGAGACAAAACAGATGAGCATAAGGGAAGGGAAACAAAAATAATATAAAAACAGGAAGGGGGACAAAACAGAAGAGACTCATAAATATGGAGAACAAACTGAGGGTTACTGGAGGGGTTGTGGGAGGTGGGATGGACTAAATGGGTAAGGGGCACTAAGGAATCTACTCCTGAAACCATTGTTACACTATATGCTAACTAATTTGCATGTAAATTTTAAAAATAAAAAAATAAAAAAATAAAAATTAAAAAAAAAGAATGGATAGAAACTAAGAGCACTAGAAAATTTATACAAAAGATACATGTGGGGTACCTGGCTGACTCAGCCAGTAGAGCATGTAATTCTTGATCTTGGGGTTGTGAGTTTGAGCCCCATGTTGAGGGTGGAGATTACTTAAAAATAAAATCTTAAAGAAAGAAAAAAGAAAAAGGAGACATTTTCAAAAAGACTGACAAAAAACAAGGAAAGAAATGCAAGGTAATATTATATAGGAGAACAAGGAAGGTAGAAAGAAAAAGGTACCCCAAACATGACACATGCATTGAGAAAACTATTGATATTATACTATTTTAAGGGGAAACTCCTCAATGCAAGAGATGTAAATGTATTTAGTATGGTAAAAGATAATGAGTGAGAGTCTAGAAATAAGATCCTAAGTGTAGAGCTAATTGTTTTCCATTTAGGTACAAGGCAAGTATTTATATAGCCAACTGGTGCATTCATAATTAGGTAAAATGGAAAGTGGCACAGTGAGTCAACCACATAAGCAGTCATAGATCTGGTCAGAATATATACTGAATTCTCTCAGCACTAATTTGACAGCTCCACAAGATGGCACATGGAAATTTTCCACAGTGTATAGTTAGGGCCAGGTCCTCATTTCCATGAAAAGTAAATTCATTTCTTTACAAAGAGCATGGAGCTTCAAAGGAAAAACTACAGATTTGATCTCCACTCTTATCGCAATTAAAGTTGAAAAGGGTCAGTTGCTGCCAGTTATGAAATCCTTCCATTGTTGGCTATTTGGTGGTGAGGTATTATTTTAAAAAATGGTTTCACTGATAATTATGGAGCCTAAGGTTTATGTTCTAACTTCTCTGTGACTTGGTCAGCAGTTTCCCAGGTTTGAAACAGAAGTAGTTTCTTTGCAAAACTGTATTCTCCAGTCCCTATTCACTGCATCAAGTTTGGATTTTGGAAACCAAAACTCTCAGGACATCATGATTGATCTATTTAGTAAACTATATCTCTTTAAGAACTGTTTTGAGTAACACAATATGGAATGAATCATTTCTTTAACAGCCAAACAAAAGAGCTTGTAGAACTTCAGTATCCTTACCCCCACCTCCCAATCCTATGAACTGATTGGGTTATTAAACATGGTTATGAAACATATTTGCGAGAACTATACAAAGTCAAACACAGAAAGGAGATGTTAGGCATCCAGCAGGTATGAAAAAGTAACCCTTGTGTTACAGAACAGAAGACAAAAAGAATAATTGTGAACTAATCCAAGTAAACAGGACATGCTGTCATAATCAATTTAAAGTCAAACACAAGGATCTGTCAACCCGAATCAGGAAAGAAAACAAGGAAAAACTTCCCTCAGCCAGCATTCAACTCAACAAGACTGCCAGTGCTGGTGGACACATGTCAAGGGAACAGAGTGGGGCTTCTTTGTTGCATGGACCTTCATTTCTATTTGTCACCTCGTTAAGGCTTTGCTCTCTGACATGGGCAAGACATTCATTCATTCGACAAGTAAGTATTGATTCATTCAAGGAACCAGGTTCCTAGCACACTGTATTTAATGCTTTTTTTCCCTATAAACTGAAGAACAGTAAGTACTGTTGCTTGCCTTGATTCAGTAAAATATGTATAAATAATCTCTGATGAGACAAAATGACCCACTACTAGTTTATGTTTGATTAGCTGTTAAATATGTAACCACTGGCAACCTAGATCCCAACTGTTCTCATTTGTAAAATGGCTTGTAAACAACTGCCCCTGTATTGCCAAATATAAGCTCTTATAAAATTTTAAGTGATGTTAAACACTAGGCAGGTTGCTATGTTTTTCATCCAGAAGGGGGTGTTGGTTGGGCTTTTCTACGTCAGAGAAAATTTTGTTATAGAAAGGGATGGTTGGTTTTTCCATCCTCCTCTTTGCTCTACTACCCCACAACAGGCTCTGGTAATACCTCCCCACTCCCCTTGACAGTGATGGGCACACAGTAGAAGCCAGTTTTATTGTGTCACATAACCAGAAAGCTGTAAGATCCTTCGTCTAGAGCTATGGTAACCATGCCCCTACCACCTAGAGAATGGTTTGGAGAATTAAGCCAATGCTATGCTTCTCTATCAGAGATGAGAGACAGACAATTCTAATGAAAGGTGAAGTGCTTCTAGTCTAGTCTTTTGGAGACCTCTCAAGGCACATCTTATAATTGTAATACATATTTCTGCATAAGCTAATTTGGATTGTTTCTGTCACCAGGGCAATGGCTCATCCATAGAGAAAAGCTGAGGAACTCAAATTGTCTTGGTGCTTGGATTAAATGCTAGCTCTAAGAATGCTTGGGGCTGGGAAAAGCGGTCACAACTCTTTTCTAAGGGGCATTCAAAGGCACAGTAGAAAAGGGATCGGTGCTGATTTGTGGAGAGGGCAGTGAGCCTGAATTTCTCTGGCCTAGGCCTGAGCTCAGGCCCCCCAAAGCTATGCTGTTCTGACCTTGAAGCCACAATTAAGGTATTAGAAGCATAAACAGGATGTTAATCCTGGCAATGCAACCAAGTGAGTTTTTTACTTTGAGCCACTCATATAGCCTCTCCAGGGCTGGTCTGCATCTGTATAATAAGGGTTTCACACTGTAGAGTGCTGTAATTCTTGAAGCTCTCATGAAAATTTGCTTTAAACATACTAAAAAATTAACTCTAAGAAATACTATGAGAAGCATGATCGGGGAGAGATTTATGTTTTACATTTTATGTATTTATTTTGTGAGAGAGAGTGAGTGGCAGAAGGGCAGAGAGAGAAAGAGATCTTAAGCAGGCTCCACACTGTCAGCACAGAGCCCAACACGGGGCTCGATTTCATGAACCATGAAATCACAACCTGAGCTAAAACCAGGAGTCAGTCGCTTAACCACCTGAGCCATCCAGGTGCCCCAGTTGGGGAGAGATTTAGATGAAAATATTTGATTAGGATTATGTTTCTTTTTAATAATATTTCTAATATCAGTAATAATTAAAACCTACAGTAGTAGATGACAGGCCTTGTTCTAAATGTTAAGTCACTGAATCCTCATATCAACTCTGTGAAATAGATAGTATTACTATCCCCAATTTATAGCTAAAGAAACCAAGGCACAGACAAGTTGAGAAACTTGCCCAAGGCTACCCAATTAACGTGTCTGAAATAAAAACCTAACTCATGTAATTAGTGTCCACGATCTGAGCTCTTAATCACTGTGCCATACATCTCTTGTTAACTGTGCCTACTTCTCTGCCTGGCACAAAGTAAAATTCACCAACAGCTCATTCAATGTTAGCAGATGAATAAAGTAACCTTTGTAAAGGTCATTTTTTTCAAAGTGGCTAGAGTGGAGGGTCCTGTCCATAGGACAAGAAATCCTCTGTTAGGGATAGTATGCTCCCGTACTACCAAATGAGCCTTCCTTTCTGTCATGTTCCCAGTAGAGTTCTTAGAGTATTATGTGCAACAGCTATTTAATTTTTGTTAAAGGCAGGGCCATCTCTGTGTATTTCCTTAAAAACTGGATTATACGAAACACACTGGCTTTTGATAAGCAGTTTCACCTCATGTCAAGGGGTAAAACCAGGAAATAAACTCTCAGAGACAAAGAAGAACAGAGAGAAAAGAATATGGTCACCAAAAATATTCATGTGTGTTCCTTCCCATTAAATGAAGGCACTATCTTCTCTCATCAGAGACCTACATAAAAAGTCCTTTAAATTAAGACTTTCTCTGCTTCCAGTTGGCAGAAATGGCTTCTAGAAGTAGGCTGCAACTTGGACAATGTCCTTACATTAAGATTTACTGAAGAGTAAGTATTAAGTACATTGGAATTTAGATCCCAGTAAACTTTGATGAGGGATCTCACTATCCCTTTAAACAAGAATCAGATTTTCCTACATTAACTTCACTGTAAAGAATTATATTGCTTGAGTCAAACTCAGTGATTTAATAAAACTACTTCCTCATCAGAACGCTGAGATAAAGTTTATTAGTCCATACCAGCAGAGCTTATCTAAACAAATGGAAAAGACCATTGTAATTATTATCTACTATGTGGTTTTACAGAACAGCTAAAGTTTAGCCATTTGTGCTTCCATTGTGTAACAGCCTCAAGGATCTAAGGAACAAAATGGTTCAAAGGTTAATTCAAACTCAAGCCATGACAATTACCAGGGTTTGGAAAATTTGGATTATAAGGACAACCAATAGCTCTCATGTGATCAGAACAATAGCTGTGGAAAAAAAACTATTAGATCACTCCATCTACTGATCCCCCTGTCGGTTCTAGAGAAGCAATTAGAGACTCCCTTGCTCCGTTGTGGCTTTCCTGCACGCAGAGGGACAGCTTTAACTCCTTGTGGTGTAGCCAGGCCTACTGTGGGGAGAGATGGGGCAGCGCCCATCCAGACAGTAGGGATGGGGTGGCAGCAGGAGGGAGGAAACACGATGCAAGCGGAATCCGGGACTTAGTCCGTGTGTGTGCTCAAACATGAATCTGAAACAGGACATGCCAGGAGTTTGCAGAACTTTCCCACCTTTGGAAATGCAGGCACAGGAGCAACACCTCACCAAACCAGGCCCATACATAACATTCCTGACAGGGGACAGCCCCCCGAGTTCAGCCCATGGAAGCACCCTGAATATTTGATCTTAGAAGTCTCTCCAGCTGCACCAGGATACAGGTGCAAGTCTAAACCTGTCTGGTGACTTCTGAATTATTTGCAGACGAAGTGAGATACTGTCGTGACTTTAACACTCTAGATGGAGATACAGCTTTTCTTTGAGACCATACTAGAGATTTGAAGAAACACAGGGAAGAGTAAAGGAAGACAGTAATCCCAATATCAAAAACAAGTCGTGCAAGCTGGAAAAGGAGGGTTAGGCATGATCAAAATTATTTACCGGGCCTGCCCAGAAAATTAAGTAATAAAAACTGAATTGAAAAGGGGACTCCTTTCTGCCCCTTCTGACCATTTGACCAGATAAGAGTGATCCAGAGATGCTAGACCGAAAATAAATCTCTGACCTTGGGCCCAAATTAGATGGCTTGAGAAGAATTCCATTTCAAATACAGTAGCAGAAACCGGTAGGAGGAATCTTTAGATTTTATTTTGATTTCATAGATAGCTTACTTTCCTGTTTAACTATTCCTGTAGCCTAGCATCAACTGTTGGCTCCTTGAGGGGCGAGATTAGGCCACTCTTTGCCCTGTGGGGCCACACACACTCTTGGAACAATGTCTGTAACTAATACTGTAGCCAGACTCTAAAATGCCCCCTGAGGATCCCTGCCTCCTGATATTCACAATCTAGCTTTCTAGTTCTCTGACACTTTGTTCCAAAGTGGGAACAACTGAATACAGCGCAAGTAATAGAATGTCACTTCTGAGATTAGTTTATACTAGACTGTGGCTTTCCTTGGGGTATTCCCCACCTGCCAGCTCCTGCTTTATCACTCACTCAGGGAAAGTACTGTGCCATGTCTAAGCAGCCTTATCAAGAGGTTCCCGTGACCAGAACTTACTGGTGTACCAACAGCCAGTGAGGAACGGAGATCCACCAAACATTTTGTGAGTGAACTTGGAAGCAGACTCACTAACCCCAGTCGAGCCTTGACATGAATGCAGCCCCAGCCAACGGCTTGGCAGAATTATCATCAAAGACTGGGAGCCAAAACCACACAGGTAAACTGCACCTAGATTCCAAACTAAGTTGCTACATTTCAGGGTAACTTTGCTACTCAGCAACAGATAACTAAGGTAACTACACAGCCTGTATGCCTTCTCATAGTAGATATTTCACAAAACTCATCTTGACTACAGGCATGAGGGAGGCAACTGGGGACATAAATAGCTAATGAAAAAGTCCCATTGGATTACAACATTTTTTGTTTTTTTCCAGTGGCCCTTGATCTGAGTACTTCCATCTAGCTACCCTGGGACCAAAACCATCTTCTTTTTTGTTCGACCCCTTCTAATTGCAATAGAAACTGAGCTGTGATCATCCAGTTTGCTTTAAGCTCGTCAGTCTGCTGTCTGAGATGATCCCATTCCATGTCTTTCTATTCATTCAGTAACTAATGAGCACTGCTACTCTAGATGCTGGAGCCATAGTAGTGAACACAACTACTAAAGCTCCTAGCCTCAGGACTTTATATGTAGCATACTCCCTTGATAAGCTTTATCTCCTTGACTACAGACCTGTCCTTCTGACCTTTTCTACCAGCTACCTGGGCTCAGAATCTCCATCTAAACTCCTGCTTATGGGGACCCAAGACTAAACAGCTTATGGAAGCCTGAAAGATACATATCTTCTGCAAAAGGTAGCATTGGTAACAACTTTTAACAATTACTGGTAGCCATTTAGCCCATAATCAAGACATAGTTATGGGTACATTCATTGCAGGTAAGCATTTGACACATATACCTTTTGCTTCCATCCTGCTAATGTAGGTGTTTCTTGGCATTTAACAGTGTTCCTTTCTCCCAACGTTTTTAATAAATCATCTTTTATTACGTGATAGACATTATGATGTGATATTTCCTGCCCAATATGCAACTGCACTTGGACCATACAGATCAGCTACATAAAACAAATTCACTCACATAAAAATTGGACGGCAGAGTCTCAAATGCATATCTAATTCTATTTACATACCTAAGGTGATTTTTCCACTCTCCTTGGCTCATCTTTATTCTAGCAAAAATTCTAAGTTAGAGAAAAACTCATGTTTCCTAGGTCACTGTGGCCAGAAAAATAAATATGTTATTCAAACAATGACCACAAATATTATTTCCTGACTCTGCCCCAATCAGCCTCAGTTCCTCCCAAGAAGTATGAAAATTCTCAAAAGCAGCTTTTTCTGGGTTGCGCAAACCACTCTTTGGGTGGACCCTGGCTGGCACTCCTTTTCTCAACTAGATTTACTGTGGACATGAAAATCAGTGGCTGCAACCAATGCCATCTAAAGGCACATGACCCCATGATGAGACTGCAGAGCCCAGAGCTACTTCTGGAAGCTGCTGGGCCCATTTCTGGCAAAGCTGCTGAAACTAAAACATAGGAACCAGGGATGAGCCTGGGTGTTAGGGATTCCTTTGAGGGGGTAGCCACAATGTCACCCTTTTTCTCTAGTATCGATTACCCTTTCTTTCTGTAAATGAAGTTTTGCTCAGGACACTTATTAACAGCATATTCCCTACCTCCTTTCTGCTGATTTTTCAGACTTGTTCACATGAGCCTAAATGGTGGGTGAGAGCTTAGTTTAGGCTTAATCTAAGACCCGTGATTTAAAGGAATTTTAGGAAAACCAGTTTGGGGGCCAGATTAACCTGTATACTTCCAGAATCATCATTATTTGTCAAAGTCACCAGAAAGCCTGGAAAACCTAAACTGGCAAACCTACACAGACTAAATACTGAATTCATTGACTAATTCTGCTTAAATTATTGACAAAAACCTGTTTACTGCCTTCAACATTTTCATTGTTGTCGTTAAGTTTTGAGGCAGAACTCAAGGGTTTTATCGCCTTACTCAGTAGACTCATTTTTAGAAAGCCTTTGAAATACATGATAAGTTCAGCCCATTAAAAAGAGCAAAGCCTTTGTTTTTAGAGGAAACGATTTCTTAGTTGATTAGTTTTTTTTTAGAAACAGTTAAGTTGGTGTTGTGTTTAGCCAGCATTTTAAAACAACAAAATATAGTTTCTTTTCTATAGTTCAGAGAATAAAAAAGTTTTTAAGTAAGCAGTTAAGAGTGGGAACTCAAGTGGGAAAAAAAAAAAGACAGAAAGAGACTGGGAAGTCAAATTACATTCACAGCTTTTGCTTTTACCCTGCTTCTTTACTTGTGTGTGTTCTGTTTATTTCCCTGTTAACATTTTATAAGACAAATTTGTTTTTCCTAAAAGATACATGTTGAATTAAATATACTTCAAGATAAGATAAATTCATTAAGATAATGAAAGTTTATAACCCAAAGCTATGAAAAAGCAAATTATGGGAGTAGGTAGATTCAAAAATCAAAGTGAACATGGAATTTCAGCTGGCCAAAAAACACAAACAAAAACACATAAAAACCAGAGATATATTTTAGCACTGTGTTAAGCAACAAATGGAAAAATAGGACAACTTTGCATTTTGTTTTCCAGGAGTTCATAAAAGGACCATTTGTAATTCGCGTGTTATATTCACCTCAAAGTTGGTTTTTTAAATTCGTCCTTATGGGCTTAGAGCATTTCCTGACTGGTGAACATATACATTCAGTTTAGATAATGAATTAGTAAATGTATCTTGAAGTGTCAGAAAGTAGAAATAATAAATCTTGGGGGAAAATGGGTTTAAAATTGTACAACATTCCTATCAATTATTTCAGGGTAGGGGAAGAGTAATTGTTTTCTTCTTTATACTTCATCATTCTATGATTTTCTATAAAAAACAGATTTTACATTAGAGCAGAGTTTTTAAAAAAAAAGGAGGAGAAGGAAAAGGAGGAGGAAAACACCGGCCCAACCCCATTTGTACGTTGGTAGCTTTCCTTTGGTAGAACACTATTGTTTGGTAGAACACTGCAGTGACTAGTTAACTGGAGACTGGTTCACCTGAGCTCTACTTAACCGGGTGTCCAGGCTGCATGCCCTATGGGAGGATATGGTATGGTATATACCTAGGAGCCGGCTAACCAAGCAGACTGTTCTCTCGTTTTTGTGTACTAACAAGTACCACAAGCAACAGGTAATTTAGTGTCCTTTTTACTTGAGAAAATGACAGTCACCTTTAGAATACAGCAAGCAAAGTGTCAGGCTTTACGCCTATCTTTAAGGAGAGAAGGTCACAATGCCAAGATGGATCATGGTAACAGGAGAGCAATATTAAAAGGCAGGAAATACCTCCTCTGGAATTTTGGACTTTGTGGTAGGTTTTCCTGAGAACTGTGGGTTCAGAATACAGCCCCAGGGCTCACTACTCTTATTTTACGGTCTTCCCATAGATAGGGGAAAAAAAAAATTGAGCCATTAAATGCCTATGCAAAGAAAAAAAATCTGTATGTACAGGCATGTTCTATATAAATATAAATAGCAGGATATCAGACTAGAGGAGGTATAAGATTATTTCAGGAGTATCCAGACATTAATGAAAGCCAATTTGCAATTAGGTGATTAACATAAGAGCCAGTGGTAACAAGCAATGTGTTCTTATTCCAAACATCTTTGCTACAAATTGCTGTTAAAAGCTTCTCCCTGCATTTTCTTTGTCTTTTGCCTGCATGGTGATGATATAAGGTAATTGCACAGTGACTGCAGAAGGCTGCATGTTATTTCATGCAAGCCATTTAGTAACTATGTCAGGTAACCACACAGCAAACCCTTTTAATTACAAGATGTAACATTACCCAGCTTCAGGCTCTCTAGTTAACCTTGAACTAGAGGTTCATTCTTCAAGTTTCCATTTGTCCCCAGCTGTGCTCCACTGAGCTTCCAAGGCTGCAATGAGTGGTGGCAGGCTCCTGGAGCTTGAGGCACATGGGGACACTCCCTCATCTGTCTGTGCTGGGTACCAAAGCTTTGGCTGCAAAGACTACTTGGATCCACCGTGTCCTAGTTCTCAACACTTGAAAATTCTGCTACTCAAGGACTCTATGAAGAAAGCAAACTGTAATTGTTGATGATTGAACCCCCACTGAGAAATCAACTAAATAGAGCTTCCCTAACAGCTAACATAAGCAGATACATGCACACATACATATATTCATGGTAAGTAATTTAGAGTTTGGAGTTACTCCCTCCTAGTCTTCTTTCTGATTTTTCCTCATTAGAGAACAGGGACTCATTTAGCTGTGTGTGGCTAAGAATAACGTATCTGCTGTATTTAGCTATATGTGGCTAAGAATCATGCACCAGCTATGATCTGACTGGGGAGCCTCTTTTTTTTTTTTTTTCCCCCATCATCTTGGTTACATGTCACCTGTTGATAGTCCTTGAGTTTTGTGCTGTTCCAGTTCCTTCCTCATATGCATCGGCGCTGTTTCCTTTCACAAGGGTGACGCGCTGCTTTGTACCGCGCCTTCAGCATCTTTGGTGGTAGCTCCTCAAAATTCAATTTTCAATACGCATAATGAATTGTATTTATAGCTCTTGCTATTGCTCGTCCTGATTTGCTAAGGAGCGCATACTGAAACTGAGATACTCTCCCGGGCCCTGTATAAAATACTTGCTTCTGTGAATGACTGCCCTCAGGCACCCTGGCTTTTGACAGTGTGAGGATGACTGACTTTGGGACTGAACTCTACCACGGGGGACAAAGTAGATCCTATTGTGCAGAAATGGAAAGCCCGAATTAAGGGCTTTCTTTAGCTACTGCTACCAGAGGCCTGTTGCTTAACTATTTCATGACCACATACATGTGGGTTGGCACTGTTAGGTGTCCAAGAAATCTCCACCTTTTTTTTTTTCCCTTTCCACAGGGTTTAGGGGTATGTATGGGCAGTGACAGAGTATTAAGTGGCAAGTTTTTGATCAACATTAGAAAATTTAAAATATTTCACATTGCAGAGAAATAAAATGTGATTTTCTTGACTCTAACAAGTCTCAATATTTCTTGTTTTCCTAAGGGCTGATAGGAAACAATATCCTGCTTTAGAGTCCTGAGTTAAGGAGACATCCCAACAAACATGGCCTAATCCACCTCTCCCTCAGCATCAGATTTTTCCCACTGGGGGCCTCCTCCCAACTTCCTGTGTCATGTCAATCTTCCCTGACCTGAACCTACAGACTCTTCCTTGACTTGTACTTGCAGGCCCACACACATTATCAGAGCAGCAAAATCCTGTATTTTTCAAACCATAGAGACAGCAAAGATATATTCCACTTTTTAAAGACCTAGTGTAAATGATGTATTTACCCATAAACCCAGAGATTTCTTTGTTTTACATCAGTGAAGTAATGTACTATCTCAGAATTATTACAACATTCCACTGGCTTTTGACGGCATCAGAAGAATTCCCGAAACATGAATTGTAGATCAGACTTCAAGTTAAAATGTTCGTCACATGACTGACCTTGGATATGGGCACAGTGACAAAAACCTGCAAGTGCAAGCAATAAAATTTTATAGGTCTGCTCATTTGCTCAACTTTGGTGCTTCTTATCACAGCCAGGACAATAATATGACTCTGAGCCCTTGATGATTATCAACTGTCCGTTACAATCTGAATGTGTTATAATGGGAAAAATAATAAACTCAGATGGAATTTTTTTTTTTGGTTTAGTTAAATTCAATTTGCTTCATTACTCCTATCTTTGGAACCATGGAATCACAGCTGGTACAAAGAGTGGGAATCACCAGTGGACCTACATGTCCTCCTCCTTAACACAAGTCCGACTGGTTTTCTTCCTCTCCTTTGACTTGGTTGATATCAAAGATTTCTAACTAGGCTGCCATCCTTTTGCCTCTCTTGGTCAAATACACTTCTACTCAATCTTGATCAAGTATTTTTAATACATCTCTATTGAACATCAAGTATAAAATTCCTTACCCTGGCATTTAAGTCCTCTGAAATTTAACTGCAACCTACATACTAAGCTTTAACTCCCATTACTGCCTAACAAAAGGCTTGTGTGAGCGAAGGTGTACTGCTTCCTACTATTAATCTTAGCAGTTAGACAGCAACTCCTGACTTGTTGACTCCATGGGTTCAAATCTTGACTATGCTGTTTACTAGCTATGACATTAACCAAGTTTTTCAATCTCTCTGAACCATATCTCCTCAGTGGCAAAACCTCAGGGTTTTCTTACCCAAAAAGTTAGCTATCTTTATTATTATTTCAAGTGCCCTTCAGTTCTTGCTTCTCTAAATTGCTTATCTCTCTCTCTGGATTAAAAACTCTCCATTATTTTTCAAATTTTGTAGAGCAATGATAATTCAAACACTGTCACTGAAAAAGCAGTAGGAGACTCACCTGGGAACTTGTTGGAAATACAAGTTTTCAGGCTCCACCTAAGACCCTACCGAACCAAAAATGTTGAGTGTGGGAGGCATCTGGGTGGCTCAGTCAGTTAAGCATCTGACTTTGGCTCAGGTCATGATCTCACAGTTCAAGTTCCAGCCGCAGGGCTAACTCTGTACTGACAGCTTAGAACCTGGAGCCTGCTTTGGATTCTCAGTTTCCCTCTCGCTCTCTCTGCTCGTCCCCCGTTCTCACTGTGTCTCTATCTCTCTCTCAAAAATAAACATTAAAGGGGCGCCTGGGTGGCTTGGTCGGTTGAGTGTCTGACTTCGGCTCAGGTCATGATCTCACGGTCCGTGAGTTCGAGCCCCGCGTCGGGCTCTGTGCTGACAGCTCAGAGCCTGGAGCCTGCTTCAGATTCTGTGTCTCCCTCTCTCTCTGCCCCTCCCCTGTTCATGCTCTGTCTCTCTCTGTCTCAAAAATAAATAAACGTTAAAAAAAAATTTTTTTTAAATAAATAAAATAAACATTAAAAAAAAAAGTCAAGTGTGGTGCCTACCAATCTGTATTATAACACAACCTCCTGATACTCCTGATGCCCAGTAAACTTTGAGAAGCCAGATTTATCTCAAATGCTACCACCCACGTTTGTCCTTATCCCTCCCAGGGACCCGACCTCTTCTGCCATCCACACCCTCAGAACACTTTGGACTCTCCCTTAGCATTGACCCTCTTTGCGCTGTATTAACCAAACGTGTATTTCTCCTTATTTGTCCTCTTACCTTTGCCAAGTTGTGAACTTTTTAAAACGAGGAATTTTGCTCACTAACCTTCAAATAGGAAGCAGGGCTTAACTAAGTTTCTTTCAAATATGTGTTTGGCTGAATTGAATCACATTGTCGTAGTGCTCAATGGTATTAAAGACTGAATGAACAACTAGATAGAAGGAAAACTTCTTTTTTTCCTACCTATTAGGAACTTCCCTGCTGGAAAATAGAGCAGCAACATGGATGAAATGACTCAAGTTCTTACTGGAAGCAGAGTTTCAAGATAGAGGAGTAAAAACTTTTTACCTTGTAATCACCTCCTAATCCTTGATTCTGTAGTTTGAAGGGTTTGTTTGTTTGTCTGTTTGTTTGTTACACAGAGAACAGAATGGGAGCATATGAGAGGGCCCAAGGGAGAAAAACAGAATCCTAGGCAGGCTCCCACCATGCTCAGTCCAGAGCCCAACACGGGGCACAATCCCCCAACTCTGGGATCATGACCTGAGCTGCAATTAAGAGTCAGACACTCAATCGACTGAGCCTCCCAGGCATCCCTGTGATCCATTTTTTAAGCATAATTTCCTGTTTGTGTAATAATGAGTGGACAAATGTAATATTTAGGGTTGAGGCAAAATGAAAGTTCAAGGCTCATGTTGCTATGTAAGTGCTCTCTATTTTATCTGCCTGTAAAACGTTTATATAATATTTTGCTTCCCATTTTGCTTAAGTAACTTTGAATTTAGGAATGAAGCCAAGCTTGACCTACTGAAGCACAAATCCAGTTAAAAGAACCAGTCTCTATTATCTCCAAATGCATGGAATTTGTCTTATACAAAAAGAAACAATACGATATCTTAAAACATTTTTCACTAATTAGTACCAATAAGCAATTTTTTTAAAGAAATAAAAGCTAGTAGCTACCTAGACTTTTTCAAATTATGTGTGCCTAATTGTATATGTATTAGTGAGGTCATTATGAACAGAAACACTTTGTGACTGGCTACTAGATATCATTTTATAAGCAGTTAATAAGTTAGTATGACTTTCCAAGATATAAAAGGAATCCAGGGCTATCAGTGAAACTTGGTTTCTTTTGATCTAGTACTTTTAGGTGTACAATTTACTTTCCTGGAAGGCACACTTACTTTCTTTACAAGTTAACAAGTTGATACACAGCCTGAGCTCATATGTAATCAAGAGCAGTGGTATCATCCAATTCTAACTGTAATTATCAGATTGTTGTCCCTCCCCCCCCTTGCCTTTTTTTAAGGTTTATTTTTGACAGAGAGAAGACAAAGTGTGAGCAGGTGAGGGGCAGAGAGAGAGAGAGAGAGAGAGAGAGAGAGAGAGAGAGAGAGAGAAACAGATACAGAACCTGAAGCAGGCTCCAGCCTCTGAGCTGTCCGCACAGAGCCTGACATGGGGCTCGAACTCATGTGAGATCATGACATGAGCTGAAGTCGGACGCTTAACTGACTGACCCACCCAGGCATCCCACGATGTTTTTCCCCTTTGACAGAGATTCATACAGCTGCTACCGTGTTAGGTCGAAGACACCAACCTATGAGACAAAATGCCAGTCTCTATCATCTTTTAAATTTCTTCACAACCTTAGTTAATTTTCTTGACTCATTACTTGCGGAAAAAAATAGCCATGTTAATGATAAAATACTCAAGAGGTGGTTGTTCCAGATAAAGTCCAGGCAATACAACTTCTACCAGGTGCTTTTCTTATCTTTTCTTTTCACTTTCTTTTCTTTCCTCTATTTCTGAGGTCCTCAGGTTTAGAGATTATCCTAGAAGGGTCTAGAAGGAGCACTCTTGAAAAAATTCTCATAGACACCTAAAATGTTCTGCAACAATTTTACGTGCTGTCGCAGGTGATACAACAAGATGAGAGCTGAGATTTCACTGATGCCCTGCTCCTGAGCCGCAGAACAAATAATCAGCACACAAACCTCTATTCACCTGCTAGTAAAAGCCAAACAAAATCAATGATTCCAGAATCCTTGCCTTCAGTATAGAAAGACTCAGTGTTTTCCAAAAAAGGGAGGGGAGGATGTCATGAAATAACAAGATTTCTTTTGAGAAAGAACACTACAGAAAACACAAACTCTACTGGAAATATCTAGAAAGAAATACAGATTATAAAATCAAGCAGAAATGAACCTTGAAAACCTTACGGTAAGTGAAATGAGCCAGACACAAAAGGGGAAATATCATAGGGTTCCACTGAATATCTAGAGGTACCTAGACTTGGCCAATTCATAGAGACACAAAGAATAGAGGTTACCAGGGACTGGTGGGAGAGGAGAATGGCAAGCTAGCATTTAATAAGCACAGAATTTGTTTGGAATGATGAAGAAGTTCGGGAAATGGATATTGGGGACGGTGGCACAACACTTAATGTACTTAACACCACGTCGGTTACAAGGGTAAGCTTTGCTGTGCCCACTTTACCCCAGTAAATATGTATATAATGAAAGCAAACAAACAAATGCAAAAAGCAAGCTGGGTGACCCTGTGACACACAGGGACTGATGCTAACGTGTCATGAACCTGGAGAAAAGAAAAAAGAACTTTCAAAAGAAGAGGAATTAAACCAGAGTCTCCTCGGCAAGAATTATATCATGTTCTCCATTGAGGAAAAAACAACAGACAATCAAGTCATAGAACAGAAAACCACCAAGTGCTTGAGTAGCGTGCTCTCTCTGAAATGCGGAGAATGTAAGTAGAAGAGACTGTAAGAATATTTTGTCATTTACAATGATTTCGTTAAAGTTCATGTGTATTTCTTAGACTATCACCCTTATTTGTGAAGATGAAAAACAAGGAAAAAAGATTCTGTCACTGATGAACAGCTAGCAGGAGAGGAAGGCAGTCTTTATCACACGGAGCCCAGATATACTGGGTTGGAGCACAAATGGTGAAATGGTATTTAAAGCCCAATAAAGAAAGGAAATAGAGGACAAAACGATCTAACTTGGCATTGATTAGACACCTGACATTTGTCATTTGATAATTCATTTGATAATCAGTCATTTGATGATTCAGACATCTTTAAAGACATTTTAAACACTCAACATCTAGCAATAAAAAATGATTGGTAAGCATGCCCCGGGATCACAGAAAAGGATTCACTTTGTTAATAAATAATTTCCCATAAAAATACCTGTATATATCAACACAGCATTTCTCTGAGGGTGATCGCCAGACCAGCAGCAGAGGCATCTCCAGGGAACATGTTGGAGGGGCCAGTCCCAGAGCTCCACTCAGACTTACTAAATCAGAAACTCTGGGAGTGGGGCTGGCCGTCTGTGCTTTAACAAACAGTACAGGTGATTCCAATGCTACATTTAGCAAAACACAGCTTCAGCAAAGAATTGGAGCCCAGGCAGTCAGCGAAGCCTGCAAGGAATTGCTTAACCAGACTGAACTCACCTGAGGGAGGACCCAGGCAGGCCTCTTGC
Organism: Leopardus geoffroyi; assembly: GCF_018350155.1. Lineage (NCBI taxonomy): Eukaryota > Metazoa > Chordata > Mammalia > Carnivora > Felidae > Leopardus > Leopardus geoffroyi. The sequence goes on from NC_059326.1 coordinate 105,378,557, forward strand.
AAGGAGGCAGCCACTCCGAAAAGCAGGAAAAGCACTGCAGGGTGCAGGGGGGTATTTTCTTCTTTTTTTCCCATGAGGGGCTCTTATTTGACTCCGGGGAACTATGTGTCTGTTGCTACTGTTAGTAAAGCAAAGCTGTAGGAGTTCTAGACAGTGATTCTGCTAATGAGACAGCACCAAGACTCTCCCTGATTTCAGAATGTCTGCTCCTTCTTTTCCTCTGCATTCCTCCTTATTGGAAATATATCTGCAGTTTATTATGTAGATCTCTTCACATCTTTCTGAATGTATATTCATATCTCAGGATTGTCCAGAAGACTTTTTTACGTTAGGCCCACCTGTTATGACTATCCAAGAATTTCTACCACACAATGGCTCGTTTGGAGATTTAAGGAGTCTCGTTTGATACGTGGAAATTGTTTTGTTTTGTTTGTTTTTGTGTCTTTGCTCTTTTGTGTGCCACGTAATATCTGGAACCAAAGACCGTGTATAATGGAAGATGAGGTTATTTGAGTAGGTTTATTTGTACAGCTCCATTTCAGCATCACTTCCCAGTCTCTGGCCATAAGAAGTTATTTTCTTCCTGGTACAGGGAGGGCATCTTTTTCATGGGGAATTTTATGGCCTGTTTTTAGGTAGAAAAGGCTAAGTCACAGAGCTCTTCCTGCATCTGCTGTTTTCAAGTGTCCTCAAGCTCAAAATAATCAAGATTCCAAAATGGCATATTTGGGGATAGCATGTCCTGAACTTCTTCAGGTACTAATCTCTTGCCATAATTTTCACTGGTCCCTTGCATTATATCTACTTCTGGAAGCTCTTGGAACAACTGCAAAGGAGCCTAAGAAACAGCCCATTGAGCTAGCATTTCTACCAGCCTTCCCAAAGAGAGCTGGAGAGAGCTGGGCATCTGGAATCATTTTTAGAGGCACACCATTAAAAAAAAAAAAGTGGTCAAATGGAGATTTTCAATGTTGTTTAAGTGATGGTTCCTCCAAGAGTAAGAACAGATATTCACTCCATGCTGGTGACTGCTGCTGGCTAAACTCTGAATGCCCAGCTGCCCATCTTGATTACAGAATTTATCCTTAATGGCAAGGTAGTGCACAACACTCAAATTAGACCTTTTATTAATGGGTGGAGCATTGCTAAGTCGATGAAATTTAGAAGGGAGGAAACATAATTTATAAAACTTTGGTAGAAAAGGACATCATTTTTTAATAAGTCATGAAAATATGCATTGACTCGTGGAGTCAAGGTTTCAAGAAAATAAGGTAGCCTGAATAAAGAGGATTAGCTGGTGAGCCAAATGGAAAATTTAATGCACTTTTTTCTCCTTCCTATTTTATTTTATTTGACCTCCTTGGAATCTATGTTTCTGGAAAACCACGCATTTTATGTGCAACACCAACATTTTTATGTCCCCAGTACTGAGTACAGGAGCCAATACTCTGGCTCCATGAACCACTAAAAGTTCCAATGTTTGTGAGTAGTTCTATTCAATTCAAAAGTAATAATAATAAAAACAAAAACAACGGTAATAATGACATATAATGCTAGGCTAAGCTACAGTAATAATAAAAAAAATCAAATTGCATTATGCAATCAAGTTTTATTTCACGTTCACGCAAAGTCCAATATGGTCCAGAAGCCCTCCTGTGAAGTTCCTCTTTGATAGTGACTCAGGGATCCAAGCTGCTTGCATATTATAACTACACCATAACTGAGATTGCTGCTATGCAGATAGAAGGGGATGCATAAAATATACTGGCTTTTAACTGTCTTGGCCCATAAATGCCACTCTCCTCACATTTCATTGGTCAGACTTAGTCACATGACTCCAACCCTCCTGCAAGGTAGGCTGGGAGGCACAGAAGAGCTTAAGAATATTTGCCGAGCCTTTCCCACAAGTGGTGATGATTTACTGACCAATGCAATCTATATTCCAAACACTATGCAAGTTAATTTATATGTATTATGCCAGATCCTCAAAACAACCTTTCAAGATATGTGTTATTAATTTCATTTTATAAATGAATAAACCAAGATTCACAAAAATTTGCTACTTATATTATGTCACATTCTCCCAGAAACCTTTAAAGGTATGGATTATTCATTCTAATTTATAACGGAAACTCATAAACATAAATGAATTTTCCAAAAGCCAAACGGTAAAAGTAGATTTGAACCCTGAACATGGGCCCATCTCCTTGCTTCTGCACATGATGTATACAACATATAACACTAGGCTCTGGGAATACCAGAAACAACAGGAAATACAGGAAAGAGGGGAAAGAGAGAGGTCCACTACTATTCCCATAACAGCCACAGCCACATCCACACTATGCTCTGATGCCACCAGGGGGTACTTAAACCTGGACCAGAGATGTAAGGACCAGTATTTCTGAAAGAAAACACCCCAGGCACTTGGCCTGAATCAGGTTTTCCATGAAGTCAATAGCACATAAAGTTCATAATCTTCACTTCCAAGGTATCTTCCAAGCCTCTGGAAGGGACCCTAGAAATGTGCTCAGGGGATTTTGTATTTCTATAAAATATAAAAACGTGATATCTTCTAACAGAAATTAGTTAAGGCCACTGTCTCTTTCCACTCCTATGTCCTAACGTCACTTTTCATATTGGTAATTTGCCGGGAAGCATGTTTAACATCCTCTTTAAGGAAAAATTGAATAGAGTATAAATACATTTACTTTGGCTTTGTTGAAATATATTCATGGATTCACAATCACTTCCATGTATAAATATTATTGCAAGCCATCCTCGTGTAAGAAATGGCTCTCGGGAACATTTCTACTGCTTACTGTGACTACTCACTGGCCTCACAACACAAATGTGCAGAGCCAGGGCTTGTATTGTGACGTAAGGTGCCCTATGACACCTGGCAACGGAAGTATGTGGGTGAAGAAGGAAACATAGGGAGTCAGAGCTAATCTTTGGAAAACTCTCCCAGGCATCAGACTTGTAAAGTTGTGAGTGGAGAATGCAGTTCTCATAAATGACTGGTCAAAGTAGAAGTTTTCTTTCTGTCAAAGATACATTCCAGATTGCAGCAAATATAATTATAACCACACCATTATTTTTTTCCCTTTGGATGGCAATCGCATGAAATAAAGTTTCTTGCAATTTCTGTGTTTGGAGGAATGCAAACAGAGTACACATGTGAATGAAACTTTTAGACGTTTCCCAAACTTGACAACAATCTATAATTTTCTTGACTAAAATTGGGTTGTAGAAATAAAGAAACTTTTGTAAACTATGAATAATAAAAAACAAATTGCAATCAACCGTTCTGGTGAAAAGATTATTTTCTCTACAGGAAATGATATAAAAATTTTAAATTGTTCATATATGAAGAGGTAATCAAACGACATACACCTAAAAATATTGGGGAAAGGGTGGTTTAATTTCAGGTACTTAATTTAATTTGTGGCATTGGTCAGTTCTTTTAAATTTCATGTGTATAAATTTCTTTTTCTAAATATATATTCACCTTCATACATACTTCTTATTCTTTTTCTTAAAGAGTCCTCCAGTTATGTAGGCTCTAGGCCCTGCTCTAGACTGAATGTTTGTGTCTCCCACTAAATTTGTATGTTGAAATCCTGATTCAACATAGGTGAATTAAGGTGATTAAGTCTTGAGGGTAAAGCCCTCATGAATGGGATTAGTGTCCTTATAAAAGATACCCCCATGGGGCACCTGGGTAGCTCAGTCGGGTATGCCACTGACTCTTGATTTCAGCTCAGGTCAAGATATCCCAGTTTGTGAGATGGAGCCCCGCCCATGTTGGGCTCTGTGCTGATAGCGTGGAACCTTCTTGGGATTCTCTCTCACCCTCTCTCTCTGCCCCTCTCCCACTCAAAATAAATAAACATTTAAAAAAATAAAAATAAATACGTAAAAGAGACTCCCAGAAGCTCTCTTGCCCTTTCCATCATGCAAGGATACACTGACAACACAGCCATCCATTTGCCAGAAGTGGGCCCTCTGTAAGTGCCTCGATCTTGAACTTCCCAGTCTCCTGAACTGTGAGAAATAAATATTTATTGTTTATAAGCCCCTCAGTCTATGGCATTCTGTTTTAGCAGCCTCAATGGGCCAAGACAGTCACTTCCCAAACCTGGATATACGTCAGTAGATAAAATGCCCATCTTACTGACCCAGCAGAACTTCAATTGTTATAACATTTAAAAGCCATGAAAAAATAAAATAATAAAGGATCTGGATGACAGTAATGTAGTTAGTTCACATGCCAGCCACTTCAAAGCAAAATAAGTTTTTGATGTTTTAAGTTATTCAACCCAGGAGATAAGTATTTAATCTGCAGAGACATGTGGATTTGAAAATCCCTGCCAAAGATAAAGAACAGAGTCTTTAGATTATTACTAGTTATATTTTCCATGCAGATTTTATTTATTAATCATCAGTATTATTCATCTTTAAAGAACACTTATGGCAAAATTAGGCCAGGGAATAAAGGTCGTTGGGTAAAAGTGGCCTTCAAACAACTAAGAAAGATGTCCTTTTAATCCATTCTACACAAAATGAAATAATTTAAACTCTCTAAGGAGACTTATAGTTTCTATATGGCAAAGAAATTGGATAGTTCCCAGGAAAAGAAGGAGGGAACTTAATATTAATGATTTGAAGCTTAATAAATAACGTGAATGATTATACTTAATAAATATTTAATGGATTTTTTTTTCAACGTTTATTTATTTTTGAGACAGAGAGAGACAGAGCATGAACGGGGGAGGGGCAGAGAGAGAAGGAGACACAGAATCAGAAACAGGCTCCAGGCTCTGAGCCATCAGCCCAGAGCCCGACGCGGGGCTCGAACTCATGGACCGCAAGATCGGGACCTGGCTGAAGTCGGACGCTTAACTGACTGCGCCACCCAGGCGCCCCAGATTTTTCTTTTAAAAACTGTTGCTTAGGTGCCTGGGTGGCTCCATTGGTTAGGCATCCAACTCTTGGTTTTGATTCAGGTCATGATTTCACGATTTGTGGGTTCAAGCCCTGCGCCAGGCTCTGCATGGACAGTTTGGAACCTGCTGAAGATTCTCTCTCTCTCTCCCTTTCTCTGTCTCTCATTTTCATGTGCTCTCTCTCTCTCAAAATAAATAAATAAACTAAAAAAAAAAAAGTGTTGCTACTACCATCAACATCTCCAAAAGTTCTGTTTGGAAAGCAGAAATGACATTTCTCATGTTGAATTTTTTTTAATGCATGAAGAGGAAAATGATACTAAAATAAGACGTTGTCCTTATCACTTTTTATCAGAATATCTCAAAACATGTTACAGAAATTTATTTCGTAACCTTAAGTTCTACATAATTCTGAATTAAGGCCACTATTTATTAACTGGGCAATCTGTTACTTAGATGAAGTGATTGTCGAAGGCTGAAGTAGGAAATCAAATACAAAATTGAGGAGGGGAAGAGGGGAATAGAAGCTAGAATCCTGAGCACAAATTCCTGGACTAATCCATTCCAGTAAGTTTCTTCTTAAGATAAATGATTCTGTTTCTTCCTAAGACACTAAGGCCCTGTTTTCAATAACAAACATAGTTCCAGAAACTGTTTAATGGTCAATCTGAAAGTCATTCAAGGAGATCTAATTATAATTCCAGTGGTTCTTAACATATTTTGAACTACAGATAATTTTAAAGAATTTGATTCACAAAAAAACGTACAGAACAACAAATCAATAGAGAATATGTTTACAGTAGAAATATACATATTTTATATTTTATACAATATAGCATCCATATTGTATAAAAACAGTCGTAGTCACACTCTATCTCCTCCAAATTCTATTTCACTGAAATTCTAGGAAACAAACAAAAATCTAAAGCTAAATTGGGGTTCCTGGGTGACTCAGTCAGTTAACCATCCGACTTCAGCTTAGGTCATGATCTCACAGTCCGTTGAGTTTGAGCCCCATGTTGGATTCTGTGTCTGCCTCTTTCTACCCCTCCCCAGCTCATGCCTCTGTCTCTCTTGTTCTCTCAAAAATAAATAAACATTAAAAAAATATTTAAAATTAAATAAATAAGATTCCAGAATCTTTTCTCTCACTGTTTTTTTTTTTTTTTTTAATCTGTAAAGGATTTTAGTGATCATCCAGTTAGCTTTCAACTTTCTTATTCTACATACCCAAAAGTTTAAACTTGTCTGAAATAGTCATTTTGTTAGAGGCAGAGTTAGGACCTGAAAATAAATCTCCATTTCTACTGACACAGGACCATCACATATCAAACTGCCTCTTCCCAAACTTCTACCTATTTCCCCCAAAAAAGATAAAGAAAAAAATTTCACAGTAGATGATCACTTGAAAAATGCACCCAGGTTATATCAGAATTCCTAAGAGCCTAACTTTTTAAAATTGTTTTTAATCAAAATAAAACTCATATTACCAAGAGACAAATGATGGGAATGTGATTTGACTTTTAAGATTAGGGATGGCGTTAGCACAGGTGTGAAAGAGAAAACTACGTGAAGGGTAAATGGAACTATATCCACAGCAACGCTATTTGAGCCATATGCTGGATGCAGAGGAAAAGGAAATGAAAAACTGAAACGCAGCTGTCACACTCCCTGCTATTTCCACTCAAACCCAACTATTTTTCCACCAGGATCCAACACATGTGTAGTGACACATGGAAACAGGGTGAACTCAGGGGAATAGAGTCAAGCATTCCTGATGCAGCACCCCCGAAGCACACGGCCACTCCCCACCCCCACCCCTATGGATGCTACATGTGAGAGAAGACCTAGTGATGGAAAAACCCACGTCACGGCAGAAAAGCCAAAAACTAACTCAGACACCTGGCTGCCATTTATTAATTACTCTGGCAGACAGTAGATCGTTAGATCTAAAACCAACCTAAATGGAAAATATCTTTATTCATTAAAATCAGAGCCAGGGCAGGGAACTCCTTAGGGACACTGGAAGATAATGGTACCAAAAACTAGTCATCAGTGAAGACTGTACAAACATAGGGAAGTAAGTTTTTCCATCAAAGTTTCTTAGGACAGTTCCTTATTTAGTTTTTATTTAGCAAAAGAAAACCTCTCCTTTGAATACAATGCATGACAAAGCTTAATTCATACAATGAAATGAAGCCTTCCTTTATTCCATATTCTCTTCATGTTTGTATATTTCTGACACTGCCATATCAACATATTTAAATTGAATCTTTAAATAATCATTAGGATGAGAGACACATCATTGGGAAGGCCAGGCTCAGTAGATGATCTTAAGTCAGGGACTTTGCTGCATAGGTTCCAATAATTTTGTTTTGTGATATATCCTTTCCTTCTTAGGTATTAAGGTCTGGTTTGAATTCAAGTCTGCTCTTGAATTCAAGAGCTATGAGAGTAACTGAAAGGACATGTTTACGGCTAGAAGCCAAAAAGCTCCATTATAGTTTGTACCATATATTTTATTCACTTAATTATTTACTTATTTGATGAGCATTTATTGACTCCCCCCCCCCCTCACATGCCTGATGCCATGCACTGTGCTAGGTAGACGCATAAAACATGACCTAGTTTCAATACTGTTTCTGCCAAGTATTTACTTTACAATGAAGCATGATATTTAATTCCTGTGAGCCTGCTTCCTCCTAGGTTTATTGTACGAGCCAAATGAGTTAACATATGTAAAGTGCTTATTCAATAGTCATTTTACAAAAGCATCCTCTACCTTTGAGTAGCTCAACTTGAAAATATGACATATATATAAACAATTAATATGTAATTTGATATTTGCTACAACAGAGGGTGTGTGCACCAAGTAATATGAGAAGACAGAGAAAGCAGTGGCTAAATCTGCCTGGAGTGGGGATAGGAAGAGCTCATCAATGAATTATCAGAGAGTAGGTGACCTTCAAGTGTGAGTACCAAGGGGCAGAAAGAGACATTCAAAAGAGCTAAGATTGACTGCATCAGGTCCCTGGGAAGTGAGTAAACCCCCTGTCAGCAGAAGCAGAAGAGTTCATCCCCTCAGGTTGGCAATGCTTCTGTTCTTGGGAACTGGGAGTTGCTCATCAGAGGTCATTCCTAGCATTACCCACACCACCTGATGCTATTTCTTCCCTCTCCCACAAGCACAGGGTGAGAGGCCTGGCCCTTCTAATGCAGCAGTTGGAGAAAAAGATAGGGCAAAATCAGCAGAGGAGTTGTAGAGGAAGCAGGGTGGATACTACTGGATAAACCTAGAATTTCCAAAAAAGATAGTTAACATAATATACTCAGGGTACTTATGATTTAGTATGCATTCTACTAGTAGACAACGTTTCCAGCCACTAAAATGTTGGACTGGCTGTTTTATCTAACACGTAAGAACAGTCACTGTAGTCACAAAGCAGTGACTAATGAAACAATGATCTAGTATGGAGATGTCAGATAGAAGGTACCCTTGCCCTCTCCCATCCCAGGGCAGACATTATTAATCAATCTTTGCATGCTTTTCCATTGGTCCTGGATACAGCCTCAGAATTTTGGCCCTTAATGTCATGACTGGACTAGTAGCTCTGTGGATAATATGCTAATAACAAAGATACATGATGTACCTACAGAAGGATCAGGGCTGAAGTCTCATTGGTTTGATTAAGAGTCGTACAAACCTGAGGTCCAACTTGACAATAGGTATTCACTACAAAATGAGTCTGAGACATTACATGGAATTTTGTGGATTGCCTTACTCAACATTTATGTCAACCACCTTCTAAAATGCAGAAGCTAGAAAGTTTAGAAGCAAAATCCTCTGGTCCCTTTAAATTTCTGGTTTTGGATTATGATTCAGAAAGGCCATCAGAGAGAGAGGCAGGTTTCCGTGTGCATTTTCCTCATAAGTCTCTGTTGCCGATGCAGTTTGCCATCTGGTCAGCAGGAGTGACAGGGGTCTTCTGATCCAGGGCTTTCCTGGCCATAGTGGAGGGAGGCTGCAGCAGCTTACGTGGATGGCCAGTTCTGTAATGGGGTTTAGAGAGTCGTTCCTGAAGTTTAAGCTACAGTCCGTTTCTTCAGCTCCTTTGTCCACAATGATTTCACAAACCTCGTAACAGCCATTGACCTTTCGGCTTATACTCTGTTGTCTACAAATGAACCTTGACTGATAACGGCATGAAAGCCTATCTTAGACCATATTTGCTGGAGGAACAGTATTTGGCAAAAATAGTTTGAACAGTAGGAATGTGAGTTAAAACTTACATTTTTGTAGTTTTAGCTATTAGCTCTGTGAAAATAAATTCAAAATCTGTATTTCTGCCTCCACCTTCTGATCTTTTCTGCCTTCTCTTGTCTCAAATTGTTTCCTGGACTTCTACACTTGGATTTCCTCATCACCAGGAAGTCATATATCAATAATTTCATTCTTCATTTTGTATCTTTCATTACCCTGGTCACTTGAACTCAACATTTCAGCATAATATGGCTTCCCTCTTTCTCACTTACCAAACCCTGATAATTCTTCTGCATAACCTTTCTTCCACCTCTTTTCCATTGCCACCATCGTGCATCTAGTTTTGGCCTTTTCTAGCCCATGCTGGCACTGTGACACTGTTCTCCTATCCAGTTTTCCTGCTCTCAGTATCTTTCCAAACCTCTCAGCCCTCAAATTTACTCGAGCTATGGTAACCTAATTAATATTCCTAAAGATCATTCTCATCTTGACATTTCCTACTCAAACATTTCCAGATTTCCAATACTTTGTGTTTTTTTCTTTATTTTTTTAATGTTCATTTATTTTAGAGAGAGACACACACACACAGAGAGAGAGAGAGAGAGAGAGAGAGAGAGAGCATGAGCGGGAGATGGGAAGAGAGAGGAAGACACAAAATCCAAAGCAGGCTCCAAGCTCTGAGCTGTCAGCACAGAGTGCAATGCAGGGTTTGAACTCGTGAGCAGTGGGATCATGACCTGAACCGAAGTCTGACCCTTAATCCAACTGAGCCACCCAGGCACCCCTGGAATTCTAATACTTTGAATACAAAATTCAAATAACTTAGTTTGGCACCCAAGACTTCCACAAACTGACTGCCAACTATCTCTCCCAGATTATTTCCTATCACTTCTCTCCTTTAATCAATGCTACAGCCGACTACAACCATATTGCACGATTTACTTCATCTAATTAACACACTATTTTAAAGAACAATGTCTTGTACACCATTTTCCCTTCTCACAGTGCCCTTACTCTCTTCTCTACATTTCAGGTAATGTTGAATGGAAAATCATAATCCCTCCTCCATTAGAAGGAAAAATGAAGGGAGCAGACTCCACAGACTATCTGAATAACAAATAGAAGAGAATTACTGAATTGGGAAGATAAAAATTTAGATGATTTTGATTGTTTTAGTCCAATGCCTATTAAACCTGAGTTTAATTTAGATTCTTTGAGAGCAACCTGGTGTTAGTCTTGTGGTTCTCCAGGTAGAGAATAGTGTTCACATGGGTTGAAGCCATCAAAATACCCACATTACAATGAGAAATAGTACCATTAACTTACAGAAATGTCTATTCTGATGAATGTGCTTATCCTTGTCGACAGACCAGAACATGGTTAACTTTCACCAAGTGAGACACCCAGGCAGATGACTAGCTATTTGAAACCCTCCATCACTACCATATATTTTCTCTGTGAATCTTTTAGGATCGGGATCAGGAATGAATTATTCACTTTATCTCACTGGATGGCTTTGACTCTCCTTGTAGAATAATGAAAAACTTTTCTTTTGCTTCATCGTCTCTCCTGTTCTCTGGGCTGCTTGCACCAGCAGATACAAAGATTCCCTCCCATTTAAGTACCTTCTTGACACACATCACTTCTCCTCTCTCCCTGCCTTGCCAATTGCACTTCTCCAGTTGAGGGCTTTGACATGGCAGACTGAGTATGCATCTGAATTCACACTGCTGATTATAATCTAAGGCTCATAGAATCTAAGGCTTTTTTTTCACCTTGCTAGCGATCTGTACTCATATTACACAAGGGATGGATGTCTAAGGTTTCAAGTGTTATTTGGGGGCCCCTGCCAACTGTCAAAACCTGACAGGCTCCCACAATCTTCTTTCCATGTCAACCAGCACTTTCCCAGAGGGTTGGGTGTTTCTCTTCTTCTTCTCTTCATCTCCTCCATATTTAGTTCCAAAAACTTTAGACCAGGCAAATACATTCTTCTGTATTCTAGTAAGACATGCCTGCCCCAGCTGAACGTCTATCTTCCTATTACCTGCAACCATGATTTAAAGACCCAAATCCCTGGGCGCCTGGGTGGCTCAGTCGGTTAAGCGGCCGACTTCGGCTCAGGTCATGATCTCGTGGTCCGTGAGTTCGAGCCCTGCGTCAGGCTCTGTGCTGACAGCTCAGAGCCTGGAGCCTGTTTCAGATTCTGTGTCTCCCTCTCTCTGACCCTCCCCCGTTCATGCTTTGTCTCTCTCTGTCTCAAAAATAAATAAACGTTAAAAAAAATTTTTTTTTACAGACCCAAATCCCTATTCTCAGCTCCCATCTTGGTAAAGTGCCAATCCTTACCTCTTAAAGTCCCGGAACCTCACTGGAAAAAGTGAATGACAATTTTCCTATGCCTAAGTCCATAAATTTTTTTCCCTATAAGCTTATTGCCCTCATATGCTTCCAAACTGATTTCTTTTCCAAAAATGGGCCCCACAAGTCCTTTTAGACCCAATGGTTGCCTTGGGGAAAGGCAAGCAATGGGCCACATCAAATCTGCATATAGCCACATAGAGGGAATCACAACTTTCATTTTTCACTCAAAAGGTTAATGTCACCCAATACTTAAGGCCCTCCTTGGGAATCATGATTCTTCTCAGGACAGCATTCCCCTCTTCGTTTCATATTCTTTTCCTTTTCCCTCTCCTCCAACTCACATTCTTCTGTTCTCCTTCCTCAAGAGCCAGGTATTGATTCCTCGTTACTGTTGGAAGTGTGCATGTTATTTCTCCTGCAGATATTCCAGATTATCACACACTTCTCAGCATGAAGAGGCTCACATTACTGTGTTTAATCCTCCTTGGGATAGATTTTTATCTTCCTTTCCTCTTGTCACATTCTTCTACTTTTTATTCTCCTCATTCAGGCTTCAGTTCTCTGCCATCTTATTGGAATCTTATGTTTCCTCGTTTTCTTATTTCCTTTATTCTCTACAAGAACTTTGCATCCTTTTTAAAAATTATTATTCTCTAAGTCCCTTCACATTCTTCTCAAGCCAAACTGCATTTGGTTGCTGCATATCTAGTTCTTCCTTCTGACAAGAACAATGGAGCACATTGTCTAATTTACCCTTAGATCCTTTCCTAGGGACAAGGAGTTCTAAGAAGTTCTAGGATTGGAACCTGAAATTGAATCCTCATTCTTTGTGACTCCTATCCATTATTGCTTTGGTTGACAAAGTGCTTAATCATACATTTCTCTGCCAAAGCGGATACCTATTCTGGATATTACCCATTGTACTTTATTCACCTACTCAGCTACATTCAAAGCTCAGGAGTGGGTGTCTTGGTGTGCCTTCAGAAATGTAAAACCCTCCCTTTTCCCATCTTGTAAACTAGAATGATTAAAAGTTGTATTTCATCATCCATCAGGCTTAGCCAGGTAGCCCCTCTTATGTGATCTCAGGGGGCTCTGTGCCTTTCCTTCATAGCCCTCTTCAGAGTTATTATCAATTATTGGAGTGCTCAGCATCTGAATTCTTAACATTGGAATCCACCTAACATTGGAAACACCCTCCAATTTGCTACTTGTTACCCAAAATTTGGATCACAGGCAATAGGTGTCATAATCATCGTCTTGAATATTCAGCAGTTGAGGGAGAGCTAACACTTCAACTTGCAGCAAAAGAAAACAAGAAGGACGATGCACTTATAGGCATGTGCTCTGACTGTAGAGGGGGGTGTCAGTCCACAGGCACTGCAGAAAGCAGGCTGCAGTCACTGAAGAAGATTATAAACATCCTTGCTCCTGCCAGAACCTCCCGGGCAACAGAGCCACAGGAGACATCTCAGTGGAAAAGGCTGCTTGGCTTCACATCTAATTACCTGAGCACTACGCTGGGCAATTAGGCAACTGGCCTCCAGGGTATGCTTGGTCACCTTGCAATAGGTATGTCTTCCTTGCATGGTCTGGAGCAACCCCTCACCTCTCTGCCATCCAGGGCCATTTCTTTTCTCCTCAAGTCCATCAGGAAGAGCCAAGGAAGAGCCAAGTTGCTTTTCTCCTGCCCCAAGCTATAATACTTTTTTTCTTCTGAGAGTTTAATAATTTTTAATGACTTTTTACAAACCCCTTTTGTGTTTTTAACTCATGGAAATCTGAAGGAGAACAAGTAAAGAAGGATAAAAGTGAACTGAATTCTAATCCTGACGTTGCCTTGGGCAAGTCCCATTTCTGGACTTGTTTCTTTGGCTATTAAATAAGGATGCCATCTGCTTCAGGATTTAGTTTGGTTTTATTTTTACCTCAGGTAGACCCTCTAGGACAGAGTTTTTCAAGCTGGAAGTTGCAACTCAGTGGATTATAAAATCAGTTTTTGTAATGGACTATATGGAATATATCAGAGTACATTGCACAGAAGGAAATCATTGTTACATGAATCTTTTGTTGGGTCTGGATGTGCATCTATGAGTTTGATGTTAAACGTATTCCTTATTGTGGATAGAAGTAAAAAAAAAAATTAAATTCTGCCCCTAGAATATAGCAATGACCGAAAGAAGGTACATTAGTGGTTTCCTGGGACTGAAGTAGAAATGGGGAGTGACTGTAAATGGACTTAAGATTTCTTTTCAGTGTGATGGAAAGGTTCAAAATTAGATTGTATTGGTGGTTGTATAACTCTGCACATATACTAAAGTTCATTAAATTGTACACTGAAAATGGGTGAATTCTATGGCATTTAAATTACATAAAGTTATTTAAAAATTTAAAAAAAACCACTGCTCTAGAAGGCCATGGATTTGATTCAAGACATCTGTGGACCCTCCAAAATTATATCATAAACTTTATTTTTCTAAGGAGAGGAAATATGGCTTTTATCATATTCTCAAAAGGGTCCAAGACTCAGAACTTTTAGAATGAGTTGATCACAGTGTCAGTTTCTGTCTAGCACTAAAATTCTATGATTCTAAAACCTTGAAGCTTAATTTAACTTTATTTCCTCAAAATACAATGATAAAGTTTTGCCTCCCATGCATTTGCAAGAGACCATTTATTCATCCAATAATCCGGTGGATTGGGCCATATGTATTAAAATACTTTTTAAAAAAATATTGTGAGGATTTTAGGTATTATCTATAGTGTTATCATTATTTGATTATGTTTTCTATATTTTATTATATGTACCTGCATTTGGTTTATATACACAGAGTTATGTGTGTTTTCATTCTTCCTGATCTGTGCAATAAATTTTGGAGAGATTTATTCTTCAGACCCAAGGAAAACAGCATATTTATGATCATGCTTACCTGATGAAGCTGACTAGACCTGTACTTTCTCTTTTCTCAACTAACTCATATTTAGTTTTTATTCCTACCTAAAATTTAGTAATAGCTCAACTGATCATATGATTGCTAGAGTGTAGGTAATGCTTTCCATTTACTATCCCATTTCTTCCTCACCACAGACCTGTGAGATATGCATTTTTACCTATTGTTAGAAATAGGCAAGCTGCTGGGGCACCTGGGTGCCTCAGTCGGTTAAGCATCCGACTTCGGCTCAGGTCATGGTATCACAGTTTGTGAGTTTGAGCCCCACATTGGGCTCTGTGCTGAAAATTTAGAACCTGGAGCCTGCTTCGGATTCTATGTCTTCCTCTCTCTCTCTGCCCCTTCCCCACTTGTGCTCTGTCTCTCTCAAAAATAAATAAACATTAAAAAATTTAAAAAATAATAATCATCGAGCTGAGACACAATAGGACCCAGAGGTGTAATTGTAGAAAGTTCTGTCCAACAACAAAGTCCAAGCTCTTAACTGGTGCAGCTATATCCACAGGGTTTTCAATCACAGCTGCATCTGTAATCTATATGCCATTTGCATATTACAATGGTATTTGTATCTTCATTGTTTCTCTTATACTGGTGATCCATAGTTCCAAGGGTGATAAGAGTTCACAGATCCTCTACAACCCCCTTCACTGGTGTGCAAACCATTTGGTACTAAAGAAAACCAGAATATGTGACCCACTTTTACATATTGATTATTTTGAATTAAAGATACTTAAGAAATAGCAGGTACAAGAAAGACACTAAGATGCTCCTTTTTCTTCCTGGAAGCAGAACATAAAATCCTCATGCGAAAATAAACTTTCCTGTATCAGGAGGAAAGAAGACATTCTTATCAGGCCAGAGATGGCACCAGAGGAAACTGTGAACAAAACTTACTCCATTAGTCTCCCCCCATATATTTACCTTCCCATGGTTTGTCACACTTGGAAATCTAAAACCAGTTTCCTTTGTCCTGTCATTACTCTACAAATTTCTTGTTCTTTTTTGAAGATGCTGTATAAGCCGCCGTTTTAAGCTCTTACCTGGAATTCTAAGCTGCCATTTTGAGTTAGTTTTGGTTTCCATTTCTCCCTTATGATGTGCATTGAACACATTAATGAGTTCTTTGTTTTTCTCTTGTTCATCTGATTTTTTTGCTAGAAAGTCCCAGCTGAAAACCTGAAATGGGTAGAGGTAAAGTTTTGCCTCTCCTATCAAAGAAAAGAGGTAAGGAGAGTTGAGAAATATAAAAGGACCAAAAAAGACGTGTGTGTGGCGGGGGAGGGGGGGAGCAGGATTCTGTCTCTTATATAAAGAGAAAGACAGATTGGGATTTTTCTAAGAAAAGTGGCAATATGGAGACAGAGAAAGTATTTCTGGTACTGGTGATGTTGATTAGGTTAAGAGTTGTATTCTGCACCTGCCATGCACTGTCAGCCAACTACATATATTAGGTTAAGAGTTGTTTGATGGCAAGAAACATGTCTAGTTTAAGATTGCTAAAACTAGGGCTTGAATACAGGAAGTATTCAATGTCTGTTAAATTGCAGTGTGACTTTACATTGCACAGTGATTGATAACAGACAAAAGACTGGATATAACTTAATCTTGTCCGTCAAGGGAGACCTGGTTAAATAAATCCTTACTTGCAAACCACTATGATAATAATGTATGATTCCATGTGCTATTATAAAATGTTCTCCAGAATATACTATTAAGTGAATAAAGCAATGTATAGAATATTCCCCCACTGAGGTAAAAAATAAATAAATAGGGAGATTTTATATATAGTAGAATATATCTGGAAGGATACAATAGGCTATATACAGTGAATGTCTCTAGGGAGTAGGACTGAGTATTATAGGTGGATAGAGAATCATTCTTCACTGTATATCTTTTTAACCTTTGGGAATCTTTTAATTTATAATCTCATTAATTTTTTCATGTAAAAATCTCTTAAAAATAATATCACCGAAAACAATTCAGTATCACCATGTATTCAATTCTTTCACATACCTTATTGTATTTAATATAATCAACAACATGTCTTATAGATGAAGAGATTGAGGCTCGGAGACCATAAGTGACTTGCACTATGTCACACAACTTGACAGTAAACAGCCTAACCAGTATTTGACCCACAAATCCTTGGGCTCCACACCCACTGATGCTTTTTTCACAGCTCCTTCAGACCAAGTGCATATGACTATGAAACCATAGTACACCTTAATATTGTTCAGTCAGTTTAATTATGTGCTCAAGCTTGTTGCTTTTGCTACAGATGGCTGGTCAAGCTTTAAAACACCACATAATATTTTCCATAAACCTCCTCCTTCCAGCCCTTACAATTCCTTCTTAGGGGGTCCAAGTTCTTCATCTACCTGGCCCTTATCTCTGGCTTTAATGATGGGGAATTGTATCTTTGCACCAACTCTTATTTCCAGCTTATATGTTACTTCTGTTTGCCTGGCTATCACAAGCCCCTGAATGCCTGATCTGCCATCTTGGTCTTCCCATGTTACACATATCACTCCTCTCCAGTATCTTTCATACTCTCTTTCTTCACTGAACTCTAAACGCTACTGATTTCCATTGCTTTTTTTCTAAGTACTACATTATCTCCCCATTATTCTATACAACTTCCTATTCTCCAACCCACTTCCAAATCCCCAAAAGAATCCACCTCTGGTAAGAGTTCCTTATCCTCCACTGAGCTTAGCTATGTTGATACCTTTTATCCCAATCCACATATTTGGGTGTTTTTGTACATTATTTTATTATATTACCACACTCCTTAATAGCAGCTAAATGCCACCTCTCTGACATTAAAATGCAAGATAACATACATTAAAAATAGTTCTTAAAAAATACAATTATAACCCCATGGTTGGCAGTATAGTCCAGTGGTTAGAAGCATGGCTTTGAAATTAGTTAAATCTTGGGTTTGAATTGTACTTATGGGTGGGCTTGGGAAATTTTCTTAATCATATCAATTTCCCCTTTTGTAAAATGAGGACAACAATACTTTCTTTATAGGTTTTCTGTGGTGATTATGTGAGATAATACAAGTGAAGTGCTTGAGATATTAGTGAGTTCAATGTAAATGCCAAATAAATGCCCATCCTTTTGTCCTCATATTTCCATCAGCTCTACATAACCTTGCAAAACACATCCTTCTCTTCCCCGACCTCCATTCTACCCACCTTTTGGCCTCAATTCCCATCATCTCCATGGAGAACAAGAGAAACAATAAGCAAAAACATTTTCCCTAAATCATAAAACTCTAGGTTCTGATCTGTAAGATTTAACTCAATTTTTTTTTTTTTGGTAAACAATAAGAATCTAATGCTACATTAAAATTCATTAAAAAAAGCTATCTGGTATTCATTTACATTAATTATAGTGGTGATTGCCTATGGCTAATGCCAGAAAATGTATTCCAGCTTCGAGTTCTATTTTTAGACAACTGCTCTAAGGATCATCAGACACCTGTCCTATTTAGCAGCTGGAATATTTAAGCACCATAGTGCTTTCAAAATAGCAGACAAGCCAGCCACAAAGACATATTTTAAACAAAGGGGTTTCAGTATTGAAGATCATGATTTGAATTCTTTCAATGCTACCATAATAGAAGCATGTTAAAATCCAAAAGAATATAAGGCTGTGACACCAAACAAATTTAGATAAAGAAAAAGTGGATTGGGTGCCTGGCTGGCTCAGTCAGTGGGCATACAACTCTTGATCTCGGGGTTGTGAGTTCAAGCCCCATGCTGGGTATGGAGATTACTTAAAAATAAAATAAATCCTTAAAAAACATAAAAGAAATAAAACTTGGAATTACTTGCAGACAAAAGAAAAAAAATGTCTTCCCCACTTTCCCATTTCTATACCTTGATTGAAGTTGCTAGAATCAAATAAGAATGGACATGGGCCCCACAAAATCCCCATAAATTAAGGGAAATTTTGAACATCTCTAATATGTCAAGGGATCTTCTGAGTTGGAAGGAATCTTCAGAGATTTCCCTGAGCCAGTCTAACACAAATTCCCCTGTTTTACCCAGCAGGAAACTGAGGCTCAGAGAGTTAAAGTGAAAGTCTCAACATGGATTCCAAGATTGTCAAATGAATCATGGTAATAGTGGGATTCAACATAAAATGACTGGTATTTCTCACCCAGTCTCAGGGTATAAAGCATAACTGCTCTAAGTGAGCACAGTAACCCATCCTCATTGGGGAGAGACTGGGTTATGAGTAGGCATGTAACCCAGTAACAGTCAAGCATGGGGATGATTTCTGGAAGAGGTTTTGATCCCTAATAAAAGAAACAGTGAGGAAGACTACATTTTACGTAAAATCACCCAGTCAAGGATTTGTTGACTGTCTATCTAATACTGTACTAGAGGCATAAAGATGCCAAGATGTTGCCTTCCAGTCAGTTAAGAGACGCCATGTTGGCTGAAAAATTCGAACAGTTCAGTACAAAGTGAATGAAGCAGATAAAAGAGTACTGAAAGCTCAAACCAAGAAGCAATCATTGAAAACAGGATTTTAAGGAAGATATTGTGAAGAGGCAGAACTTCACCTGAGCTTGGAAGAAAAAGGAGTATTTGGGGCAGAACAGAACACTGTTTAGTATATTCTGGTAGTGGAATAACAAGTTAGGGAAGGGAAAATCAACAAAATTAAGGGTTATGTTGTCTGTTCAGTTCGTGTTCTGAAAGGGCAATTTAGAGTTATTTACATTTTAAATTAATATTCAAGAATTTTTTAATTTAATGTTTCCTTAACCCTTTGAGATCAACAGCCACATCTTCTACTTAAAAATCTAATACTTGTTATATAAAACAAGAGAAATCACTCCCAGGTATTTTTATTCATATTCAATTAACTCATGTTGAACAGACTAAATTCACTCACATAGTTTGGTTTAAATCCTTAATTACATTTTATACCACATTTTAAGTCCCACATTTGATATATTTTTTTTGGTAAGCTTTTCAAATGTTTGAATAGACATACTTAAACCCTCACACATAAGATCTTTCTCACCTTCTACATAACCCTTACAGATCAAATAAACTAAATGAACATAAATCACAATTGTTCTTAATTAGTACAAAACTGATTTTTAAAAATATCCAAATTCCATTACACTTTTCCACTTGTCATATATATAAACCAAATACATATTTCAAATGGAAGTACAGGTGAAAATCTCTCAGGTTAACAAATATATACATTTTCCTAATGATTGTGTAAAATGTTCTTATACAAAAGCATAGGTACCATGGGCTTGGTTTACCTTATTGTATTCATATTTAATTATAAATCTGCCTAAATATGAAGGCTTCATTAATGAGATTTATCATCTCAGGTGGAATGAAGTTATTAAATCAAAATACAGTTGTTTATTGTTCAGAAATTGAAGACCTGGAAGTAGGACTTGAGTTCTACATCTCCATGATTTTGCTGGAGTCACAAATGGATTGTACCTTTTTTTTTTATGTTTATTTGTTTTTGAGAGAGAGAGAGAGAGAGAGCACAAGCGGGGAAGGGGCAGAGAGACAGGGAGACACAGAATCCGAAGCAGGCTCCAGGCTCTGAGCTGTCAGCACAGAGCCTGATGCGGAGCTTGAACCCACAAACCACAACATCATGACCTGAAATGAAGGCAGAGGCTTAACTGTCTGGGCAACCCAGGCATCCCTGGACTATACCTTTTTTGTATAAACTGTGAAAACAAACCCATACCATTCATCAAATCAATTTTAAGCATCTAACTGGGGTAACTAGAATTCTGCAGCCTCACCGTAGTTGCAATTAACTTCCTTCATTCTTTGATTTGATTCTATTAATATATTTACTGCCTCCTGGGATCCTGCAAACTTTCCTTTTTTGTTTGTTTGTTTTGTTTTGTTTTGTTTTGTTTTGTTTTTGTCCTGATTGGAGCTTCCATGCTCCTCCTACTTTGGTCTAGCTCTAGACATAACCTGTAATCTTTTTAACAACACATTGGCTTTGCGGAGGATCTGGTGCACAGTATTCTATGTTCTTTAACAGAGATCGCTTGCCAAGGAACAGGTGCCAAAGAAGAAGGTCTCTAAGGTCTTGAAACTGACTCTGATCGTGGAAAGTTCAAGATGGAAGGTAATAGAGAGTGTTGGGATGGTCTGAATGGAAGTCAGGCAGAATATGCGTTCAAGGGAGTCAAGGAAGGCTTCACTGGGTGAAGTGATAATAGTTGCCTAATGGTGGAGAAATAGAAAAGACAGTAGCTGTGAGAATGTGGTCCTGAAGGAGAAATGGCTCTGTTCAAAGTCTCTGGAAAATTTATGATGGTAAAATCCAGGATTTTACCTCATGTGCAAATGATACAGAGAAAGTAAAGATGTGTAACATTACAGAGATTGAAGGATTTAGGAGACTAATATTTACTAATGAAGATGTAAAAAGCATTGGGGTTCATGGCACAGGTGGCACAGGTAAAGAAAGAAATTTGATCCCAGAGTTCTAGCCATCTACTAGAGAGGACCCATGGCAAAAAATAAATTAATTAAAATTAAAATTTAAAAAAATCCATATTCAACTAACATTCTGGACAATCCAAGGACGTCTAAGCAATGAGCCAGCTGCCCCTTCATTTCAAGCAAAATTTAAAACATCAAAAATTCCAACTGATAACAAAAACTGAAAAAATACAGTCACTTTAGAGGTGGTAGTAATAGTGGAATTTGATCTGTGGCAATTTTAAAAATAGTTTTATAGAAAATAAAGTTGTGGAAAAAATGATAAAACATGTTCTTTTACCACATCTACTAATATCAGCCATATTTGAAATTATATTCCAAGACTGGTTTGCGTTGTCTTCTATAATATACTTGTAAATGTGTCTGTTAGGTGACCTGTATTTCAAACAGAAAAACTGAAACCCAGGAGGCTGGGAAACTTCTCAATTCCCATAGGAGTCCTAGAAGGAAAGAAGAGGAAAAACTACTGAGGCTCAACTTGTTTCCCTAAATGCTAAGGGGCTTTATCATTCCATCCTTAATTCAAGTGTACTTGCCAGAAATTTAACGGGAACAAGGGAAGGCAAATTTAGCCTGTTCATCAGAGATATCAACTATATTTTTGGTTAAAATTTTAGTTCCAAATAGAGTTGCCAGAATCAGCAAATAAAACTACAGAATACTCCATTAAATTTGAATTAGAGATAAACAACTGGGAGGGTTTTTTTGTTGTTGTTTTTTGGGTTTGTTTGTTTGTTTGGTATAAGTATGTCACAAATATTGCATGGAACATACTTACACTTAAAAAATTCATTATTTATTTGAGATGCAAATTTAAGTGGATGGGTTGAATTTTAGCTGATAGCACTAGTTCTACTAGTTCTAGTAGAGTTTAGTGACTTGAAATCAAAAGGTCGTAGAATAGGAGAATTTGCCAAATAATACTAATACAGGTAATAACCTAATCCAAGCCACCAAGGTCCTTCTACTTCCTATCCTTTACTTCTATCCCTGTAATATATTTTGCATTTTAGTGCATATTCTTACACAGCCAAGAGAGCTAATAACAAAAGCATTAGGATCAATGGCAAAGGTAAGAAAAGAAAGGAAAAGAAAGGAAAGAAATTTGACCTCAGAGCTCCAGCCAGCTACTCTAGAGGACCCCATGGCAAAATATCCCCATTCAACAACATTCTGGACAATCCAAAGATGTCTAAGCAAGAAGCCAGCTGCCCCTTCATTTCAAGCAACACCAGAAACATCAAAAACCAAAACTATTAACAAGAACTGAGAAAATACAGTGACTTTAGAGCAGGTAAGCTAGTAAGAAAGTTAGCATAGTTTGTATGCAACTGATATAACCAACTGCACACAATTTAAAACAGCTAAAACTTAGCCGGTTTAATAACTGATTGACATGTCATAGAAATGGAAGTAAGCATCAGTTGATTATTGACTTCACATTTTTTAAATTTTTTTTAACATTTATTTATTTCTGAGAGCTAGAGACAGAGCACAAGTGGGGGAGGGGCAGACAGAGAGGGAGACACAGAATCTGAAGCAGGCTCCAGTCTCAGGGCTGTCAGCACAGAGCCTGAAGCTGGGCTTGAACTCACCGACAGTGAGATCATGACCTGGACCAAAGTCAGAGGCTTAACCAACTGAGCCACCCAGGTATCCCTGACTTCACATTTTTAACTAAAATTAAAACTCTCTCTCTTAAATACATACATAAAATAAAATAAAATAAAATAAAATAAAATAAAATAAAATGGGTGCCTCGGTGGCTCAGTCGGCTAAGCATCTGACTCTTGGTTTTGGCTCAGGTCGTGATTTCATGATTGAGAGTTCAAGCCCCACACTGGGCACTGTGCTGAGCATGGAGCCTGCTTGAGATGCTCACTCTTTTGTCTCCTTCTGCCCATTCCTTGCTTGCATGGGTCCTCTCTCTCTCTCTCTCTCAAAAATAAACAAATTAGTTAATTTAATTAAAGCCCCAAATTCTCAATTCATTGTGTGTCAATAAAAAGTTATCCCCACAGCGCCTGGGTGGCTCAGTCGGTTGAGCCTCCAACTTTGGCTCAGGTTGTGATCCTGTAGTCTGTGAGTATGAGCCCTGCGTCGGGCTCTGTGCTGACAGCTCAGAGTCTGGAACCTGCTTCAGATTCTGTGTCTCCCTCTCTCTCTATCCCTCCCCCACTCATGCTCTGTCTCTCTCTCTCTCTCTGTCAAAAATAAATAAAAACATTTAAAAAAAAGAAGTCATCCCCATTGAATGAGTGTCAAATGCATGAGAGTAAATGAAATTCCTGGAGGAGGGAGTGAAGAGAAGACAGAATGTCCATGATATCAGTACAGAGAGGAGAGGGAAAAAAAGCGTTAGCAAACAAATGTCTATCAACGTATGATAAGCAGAGTAATACCCCTCTCCCCAAAGATGTTCATGCCCTAATCCCGAAAGCCTATGAATATGTTATCCTACATGGCAAAAGGGACATTGCAGATGTGATTAAATTTAAGGATCCTGAAATGGGGAGAATATCCTGGATTATCTACGTGGAACCAAACTAACTACGTGAGCCTTTAAAAGTAGAGGCTCTTCCTTTGCTGCAGAGAACTAGATAGATGGCAGCATGAGAAGGACATGACTCACCATTACTGGCTTTGAAGATGGTGGCAGAGAACATGAGCCGAGGAATGCAGATGGTCTCTAGAAGGTAGAAAAAACAAGGAAATAGCTTCTCCCTTCGAGCTTCCAGGGAGAAGCTCAGGACTGCCAACACTTTTATTTTAATTCAAGTAGACCTGTGTCTGGCTTCTGACCTGCAGGACTGTAAGATAATATAATTTGTGTGGATCTCAATGTCTATATTTGTGGTAATCTTTGGCAGCAATAGAAAACTAATACCTAAGGCTTGGCTATTTCCAGTTAAAACACTTAAAAAATTTGAGAGTGGCAGTCTCACAGGGAAGGTCTCAGTTCAAGGATCTTTATGAGAAAATAAAAGGATTTTTCTCTTGATATCTGGATTTGAATTTGGATGCTCTCTCCCACGGATGGTCACATCTCCTTGCCCAATTTAGAAGGTGCTCCTAGAAATTGTCAAAACACTGACTACCCCACCATCTTGCGTTAGAATCTACTCATGCGGCTATAGTGACACAGACACGATTTTTAAGCACAAAGTAAAATGAAAAAAAAAAAGAGGCAGATTTCAACAAATACTTAAGCTCTAAAGCAGAAAATAGTTCAAAATTCTGTTATTCCCTAGGAAGCATTGTACTCCATTAAGCATATACGAGGAACTCACAGCTTTAAAGAGCATTTTAAAGAAAAGATTTGGGTATGGGTGTGAATAGCTGCTGTCATTTAATATGTGAGTAATCAAGAAAAAGCCTTACTTGCTGATTTTTTAGAAAATATTAATTGTAGAACTTCTGTGTTACAAAGAACCTTAAAGATAAAATAAGCCAACATCATTCATTCAATACATAAATGCCTTTTTACTCATTCTTCATGTGACATAAAAATGAATTGCTCTAACAAAATGAAGACAGAATTCTTAATTGAATGACAGCAGTATGAATAATTCAATAGAGGCGAGGAATTTTAGTACCAATGCATTGACGCATTTATAAAGCTAGCAAAACCTTGCCTGTTGCCTGTAAAATGTCTCAAGAATTGCAGAAATTCACTCTGCAGCAGGATGAAAATTTAGCACTCTAATCTCAGATAATGAGTTGGTTAAAGAATTTGGTGGCAGATTATTAAATAATTTGCATTCACTAGCAGAATACAGCAGTAATGTGGCAAAGGTCTATCTGAATTAAAATTAAATGTGATGCATTTGCTAACCAAGTGATCATGCAATTTAAAAGCGAGTCTAGGAGTGCCTGGGTGGCTCAAGTGGGTAAGTGTCCAACTCTTGATTTCAGCTCAAGTCACAATCTCATGGTTTGTGAGATAGAGCCCCACATCAGACTCTGTGCTGGCAGCATGGAACCTGCTTGGGATTCTCTCTCTCTCTCTCTCTCTCTCTCTCTCTCTCTCCCTCTCTCCCTCTCTCTCTCTCTCTCTCTCTCTCTCTCTCTCTGCCCCTACCCCACACTTGATAGATAGATAGATACATAGATACATAGATAGAGAGATAGATAGATAGATAGATAGATAGATAGATAGGAGTGAGTCTAGAAATTACCAGGTTAACACTGTGCCTCTTCAACATTTTGAATTCTCTTCTTTATGGATGATACGGAATCTCTTCTTCATAGATGGACGTAGCCCAGTTTTTAAGAAAAGACCCCCAAATTTAACTTCTCTACAACTTCTTCTCCAAGAACAGGTGATTAAATCATGACAATGTTTCTAACTATGAATGGGTGTCACATAGAATGTGATATATATCAATTGAAAATTGATAAATAATTTTCAAGCACATCCGAGAATTATATAAACAAACACCACTAAACAGTGTCAGTTCAGAAAGGCAACGTTTTGAACAATGCTTTGTCTACACATTTGGGTTTTCTGCCTACCAAACTTTCCTTTCTTGTCTTCATTTCTGAACATTACAAAGATGTTTAGTTTATTTCAGGGTATTCATCATTGCTGAACTTATAATTCCCAGCTAGGAATGACTCAGAATGCCCTCAATTTTTTTGCCCTGCAGTCTTTGCTTACCTAAAGGTTACCTATCTCTGATGTTCATACTGCTCAACTAAAGTCAGGAAACAATGATCATTATGATTTGCTTCAGAAAAGTGAAGACAGCTGTTGGGTAGTCAGTCTGTGAAGCACTTGCCTTTTGAATATAAATGAAGTGCTTCTTAAATTTCAGTTCTTTCTTTCCTTATTTGTATTCATCCAGCAGCTGATGAAACTGTACTATGTCTTCCAAATTATTTGGCATTTTATTTTGTCTGAAGAATTGTAACATCAATATAAATCAGCTGAGAATTTTTAAAAGTGGCAATAAAAGTCCTGAGGCACATTCAATGAATTAAAGGCTTCTGATGCATGATTCTGATTTAGTTTAGCTTTTAGGTAATCGCTCTTATTTGAAGGTCAAAGTGGCATCCATGGGAACTAGATACTTTCACTTGGGTGAAACTTGTAGTGATATGAAATTGCAGGTGTGAACTACATTTATTATACAGCATAAACATCAACACCTTCCGAAGACAAAGGATGAGTTTAGCTCTGCAGCTAAAACTAACCAAGAGAGCAATTTTGTAGAGCATAGGCAGACCTCACCGATTCCATGGGCCCCCAGGATGTTGCATTCCCTTCAGATGTCTCAGTGGCTGGTGGGCAGCTGGTGGAGGAGAGGTCAGAGTGAGCAGTACCATTAATCAATAGTGTGGAGGCATGCTGGGCGGCTGGGGGGTCAGGGATGAGGAGAGATTTAATGAAGTGGAGAAAAGAAGAGCAGTGGATCCTGAGAAGATAAATTACTGGGTTCTGAACAAGAAAAATCACACTGGGGACTATGGGAATGGCTAATGTCTAAACTTTGAGTTGTCATGAAATCTGGCTTGCCCTTGGAATGGTTTTATTTATATAATTTCTGATAATCTGAATAAGTTACAGACTTCTATCATTCCAAATTTCTGCCCCAAAAGTTTAAAGTATCAGTATGTTCAGAGGTTATACTAGTGGAGTTTGCAAATATATCTATATCTATAGACATAGATATACATGTATATGTATATTCTTTTAGTAATGAATTCATAGATTTGTCCATTATTCAATTTACTCCAAGTATAACTTGGGCTTGTAATTAGTGGTTCTATATTTAAATTCTCAAGTACAAAATAATCACACACAATCCACTCATTTCAGAGAGATGAAGTGGATAGTTAGCATTTCTTTAAACACTGATAAAGATTTACTTCATTTTCCCTATGATAATTGTCCCACAAGTGCTACTATATCTAAGTTTTATAGTGTTTTAAAGCAAAACTCAGGGAAATTTACACAAGTTGAGTATATCAAGTAAATAGAAATTTTTAGATGTTTGTTTAAAATATAAACACAGCAGGGCACCTGGGTGGCTCAGTAGATTAAGCGTCTGATTCTAGATTTCAGTTCAGGTCATGATCTTACAGTTTGTGTTTATTTTTTTATTTAATTTTTTTTAATGTTTATTTATTTTTGAGAGAGAGAGAGACAGAGTGCGAGCAGGGGAAAGGCAGAGAGGGAGGGAGACACAGAATTCGAAGCAGGCTCCAGGCTCTGAGCTGTCAGCACAAACCCCGATTCACTGCTGGAACTCACAAACTGTGAGATCATGACGAGAGCTGAAGTTGGATGCTTAACTGACTGAGCCACACGGGTGCCCCTGTTGTAATTTATTTTTTAATCGATGTATTTAATTGACATATAGTTGACATGCAATGTTACATTGGTTTTCAGTGCACCCCATTGGTTTTAATCATCTCAGTGATTCAACTTTTCTATATGTTATGCTATGCTCCCCACAAATTTAACTACCATCTGTCGCCCTGCAAAGATATTCCAATGCCATTGACTCTACTCCCTATGCTGTACTTTTCATCCTAGTGACTCATTCATTCTATAAGTGGAAGCTAGCACATTGTAATTTAGATTAATCTAATTCCCTTCATGGTATAATGCTAAGATATTGCCAGAAATGCTCCCTTGATAATCTTATGTCTTATCCTGGTCACTGTTCGGTATAAGTAAAGCACTATCAAAATTAGAAGATAGAAAAGAGGAGACATTTGCTAGTACAGTCACCATATCTTGATAAAGTGCTTGTAAAACCAAAAACTCTGAGCTTCAGCTGATCAGATATAAACTACATTTAAAGGAATATGGTTATTTGGGGGACTTTTTCTTTTTTTAATTTTTTTTTAACGTTTATTTCTTTTTGAGACAGAGAGAGACAGAGCATGAACAGGGGAGGGGCAGAGAGAGAGGGAGACACAGAATCTGAAACAGGCTCCAGGCTCTGAGCTGTCAGCACAGAGCCTGACGCGGGGCTCGAACTCACGGACCGTGAGATCATGACCTGAGCCGAAGTCGGACACTTAACCGACTGAGCCACCCAGGCGCCCCTTGGGGGACTTTTTTTAAACAACATGAATTAGGATCAGTTTTGCTGCTATTGTAGGATTAGCAGAAATCCATCAATTAACATCATTTTTTTAAGTGAAAGATGACCAACATTCAAGACTTTGCATAGACCACAATAAGGAAGTATAGATTTTTTTACATTTGTTTCTTTTCTCATGTCCAAGAGAATTAAGAATTGCTTAGACATGCTTGGCCCAAGGGCATAGATGACAACTAAATGCAGTAATGCTTGCCCTATGGTTTTCAGACTTGATTAAAGTGACTGGTGGAATAAATGTGTGTTGTGGTTGATACCCTTCTAAATTTAATGGAAAACACTATAATTACAGTCAATCTTATGTGATGCTCTGAACAAATATTTACACTATGAAATGCAGACAGCTTTGTCCCATTTATGACCTGTAACATGGCTTAGAAATTATACCTTAACTGGATGCTTTGATATAATTAAATATATATTTAGCTGACTACCTAAGGTTTGCATGACAAAAATAAAAGCACCAGCCAATGGGTTTGGGTTTTTTGTTTGTTTGTTTGTTTTAGTTTCTCTAAGAATTACTTATGTCTGAAGTCAAATGCAATTATTTTTCAAGTAATGCCTACTAGAGAGAATAAGAACAAAAAATACTGCACTTTTTTTCTCTCCAAAAAGGGCTTCGACAGATGCAACATTTAGGGGCTCAGAGAAATCTATATCAGAAAGACACTTGGAGGGTGGCTCTTGGGTGGCTCTGTTGGTTAAGTGTCCAACTCTTGATTCGACTCAGGTCATGATCTCATGGTTCGTGAGTTCGAGCCCTGCAAAAGGCTCTTCACTGACAGCGAGGATCCTGCTTGGGATTCTCTCTCCCTCTCTCCCTGCCCCTCCCCTGCTCGCTCGCTCTGTCTTTCTCAAAAATAAATAAATAAAATAAAAAAGAAAGAAAGACACTTGGAGAAACCACACTACAAAATGGAACTGTTTATCCTATTTCAAATACAAGTAGAATTAAAACCTTTTACTTAGATTTATTCACTCTTCATCACCTTTACTATCTTTCATTTCTTCTTTAAATTATTCCTGATAGCACAAATCTTTCCTCCCACGATTCAAGTCCAATTCTTATTTTCCACCTTCAGTGGTGATAAAGTCACCAGGTGGGACCTGTAGCATGCAGTAACCTCCAATAGAAACATTTACACCAGTTCACAAAAAAATGCTTTGTACTGTTAAGGATGGCTTATAAAACATGGTTTCTATTAAAATTGGGTTTGCTGGTGAAGGCTCAGCACGTGTCACGCAGACTGAGGTAGAGTTCCCTCTCAGCGTTCTTTATTTAATTATACCCAATGACCAAGAACTCACTTTAGGGTCATATCCCACTATCCCTTTCCCTAATGAGAGGCAGGTGGGTGGTGAGGTGAGGGAGTAGTGGTTTATTTCTCTTTCACATCAAACTCCTGAGATACGTCATACATGACTGCCACTTACATCCCATTTTCCTGCACTGAATGATTCGGCTGTTCCCAGCTGGAAGAGAGAAAAGGAGATGCAGCCTGAATCGGGGCAGCCATGTGCCCCGATGAACACCGAGGATTTTGTTTTTTTAAAGGAAGTAGGTTTAGAAACAATCTCTAATGTTTATTTATTTATGAGAGAGCACAAGAGGGGGAGGAGAAGAGAGAGGGAGACAGAGGATCCGAAGCAGGCTTTTTGTGCTGACAGGCTCACAGCAGCAGTGAGCCTGATGTGGGGATCAAACTCGAACTCTGAGACCATGACCTGAGCTGAAATCGACGCTCAACTGACTGAGCCACCCAGGGCCCCCAACCAAAGCTTTATAAATCGAGAATAACTGAAAAGTGGACTTGGGGCTACAACCAGCAGTCTCTTTCACATTCCACAACATGTATTTTAATACTGAATTCATCAGTGCTTAGGATCTGTTATAATTTCTTTAATCCTAGTTGACCCTCACCCAGACTAACATCATTCATAGTTTTCAAACTATTCGATTTAAGTATTGTGCTTCATGAGGAGGAAAAAAAAATCAATTAGATGGTACAGAGGAAAAAAATAATGTCTCTAAGCATCAGGTGACCAAGAGTTTGCAATAAGGCATGCTCATGGTATATGTTAGAAGTCAAGAAAATTATTACAAAAATAGATTTCACTGTAGGGAAATCTCTTATTTAAATTAAGTTATTTATTTATTAAATACTTGGGCCTCATCTTTTTTTCTAGTGACTCGTTGCATGTTCTCAAAATAATACGACATATTACATTAAAGCGACAGGACTCAGTTAAAAAAACTTAGCTTTGTTTGGTAATTCTAAAACGTGGCCAATTTCTTACCACAGCAGAACATTTCAAGGTGCTTCACAAAAGATGTACAATTACTTAGCAATTGTAATGCAATCTGTGGTCCCAAGATAAGGATTGAAAGTAGAAGGAAACAAATGAGTCATTACAACTATTAGCTTCTATTTTGGATAAGATTATAAAGGAATGGCCTGCCTTCAATCTTAGCTACTTCCTATGCCAATATGCACGAAGAATGTAGGTGTGGTAAATAAAACACAAGAAGCTATTTTAACACATTTTCATAACTTCTTGCACATACTTTTAAAATGAGTTCATTGGACACAATCTGATCATCAAAAAAATTATACTACGTAAAAATTAAAAGAAAAACAAGACACCTTTCCCTCTTTTTGTTCAAAAGCTCCTGATTTGGTATCTTACAAAGTCCTACATACTTGCATTCTACATAGTATGATTTAAATGATCCATACTGAAACTTTCAATATTTAAAAGTTTTTCTTTTCCTCTTTGCCCAGGACTACTAGGTATACAATTACTAACACTTCGAGGTTTCTGCGCTTTGTGGAAGAGTTGGGGGACAATTAGACACAGATAAATTTTTTCTTCAAAATTATATGCTTTTCTGACCTACTTCAGCCTCAAGCAAAGAGTCATTCTTTGATCCCCACTCTCCGATGGGTTCACAGCTTCATCAATGACATCTTGGCTTTCCTGACCTTGTCTACTTTTGACCTAACTCTGTCCTTGGTAAACATACACAAAAACCTGAAGGAATGCCTTGAAAAGATGATTAATAGAACAGTAAACACAAAGCTGGGGTTTCCAGTGAGGATATTCTAGGATGACTTTAATTTGATTTCAAACTAAAGACCTCTAGCAGATAATTCAGACAGTGAAAGTTCATAGAAATCACAAGTTCTGTCCTGCTGAATTTGTATACCTAGTGTTCAGTGCTTTTTCTTTAGAATTTTTTTTTAATTTTTTTAACGTTTATTTATTTTTGAGACAGAGAGAGACAGAGCATGAATGGGGGAGGGGCAGAGAGGAGACACAGAATCTGAAACAGGCTCCAGGCTCTGAGCTGTCAGCACAGAGCCCGACACGGGGCTCGAACTCACGGACCGTGAGATCATGACCTGAGCCGAAGTCGGATGCTTAACTGACTGAGCCACCCAGGCACCCCTTTAGAATTTGTATCAACAGCTAACATTTATGGAGCATACACTGTTGTATGGGCAGTATGCATGTTCTAATTAAATCCTCACAACAATCTATATGATAGGAATCATTTTGTATCACGTTTTACTATCAAGGTAATTGGGCCTCAAGGTGATCAAGAATTTTCCCAATGTTGCAAGGCTAAGAAGTGGCAAAGGGGAGATATCCACATAGGCAGTCTTGCTCCATAGCCCTGTTCTTGCTCCCCACACTAAATCATTTTCCTTTTTTCCTCTCAATCTAAGTCATAGCTGCAAAACATATTTCTCTTAAAAACAAAATTAAAGACACCTTGGAAACATTTATAAGTTTTGTGGCTCTATTTGCATAATATTTGGGTTGATGCTTCCTTCTCACATAGCTACTCTCAACTCTCCTTCCATCCATAGGGCTACAGTCAAAGCACTAATGTGCCAGTCTTCTAGACCACAGTTTATTGATCCAAGCGTGTGCACCTGCCTGAAGATGATCTACCAAGACCTTTTCCAAGGTATATAGAGTTGGTTGAGGGTCTAGTTTTAGTCTGGCTCCCTACTTCAATGGTGAATACATAAACTTAGAAGGTGGTAGCAGTGGCCATTTTCTACCACACAGACCAAGTAAGAAAGAAAACTGGTTAAAATAAAGAAATAAATGAAAGCAAGCAAGAAAGCTAGCAAGCAAGCAAGCAAGCAAGAAAGAAAGGTAGGTAGGTGTATGGTGGAAAAAAAAATAAAGCAAGGCTTACAGAAAAGCAAAGGTGATTGGGGCGCCTGGATGGCTCAGTCGGTTAAGCATCCAACTTCAGCTCAGGTCATGATCTCCCAGTTTGTGGGTTTGAGCCCCGTGTTGGGGACTGTGCTGACCAGTTCAGAGAGCCTGGAGTCTGCTTCTGATTCTGTGTCTCCTTCTCCCTCTCTGCTCCTCCCCCGTTCGTTCTCTCTCTCTCTCTCTCTCTTTTTCAAAAATAAGTAAAAGGAAAGAAAGAAAGAAAGAAAGAAAGAAAGAAAGAAAGAAAGAAAGAAAGAAAGAAAGAAAGAAAAGTAGAGTTCCTGGGTTTACTATAGTGGATAGATTGCAAAACAGGCCCCCTTCACTCCCCCCCCCCTCTCCTGTATGCCACTTTCCAGCTCTTCCTGGATCCTGGTATCTCACCTCTTCAATTTGGGCTTAATATGTGACTTGGTGAAAGTGACACACTACCAGTTTCTAACTTAAATCACAAGAAGCCTTGCTTTCTCTTTGACCCATCCACTCTCTGAGAAATGCTTGGCTAGTTTGCTGAAAGGGGAAGGACCATAGCTATAGTGCCCCATCCAAGGTCACCCTAATAAACCAGGCCGCAAATGACTTACCAGCTAACCAACGAGATATGAAGAAACGCAGCTGAGATCATCCACATCCCCCCCGCCAGATGAAAAGAACTACCCAACCAACTCACACACTTATGAAAAATGATAAATGGTTGTTATTAGAAGCCACAGAGTCTTGGGTTATTATCATATACTACTAAGTCTGGGTTTGTTGTGCAGTACTGGCTAACTGATGTAGTTACCTGCGGGGCTTCCATCCATGGTTCAGGCGGCCTGGATATATCCCAGGACTAAGAATCCAAGGCTCGCACTTAAAATCTTAAATTTTCCAATTTGTCTTAGGTTCCCTCAGCTGAGATTCCATTATTTGCAACCGAAAGAATCCTAACTAAGTAGGGTTTTATTGGATTTGAGAAGAGCAGGGACAACATCTTACCCTCACACACAGTCCAGTAAAAGGTAACTAGGTGTGTGATAGTACAGCTCAAGGATACTGGGTAAGGGACAGGGGGTCTGTTAATCAACTTCTAGTCAAGAAAAACAAAAGCCAAATGGAATATTTCAACTAGAGAACATTTAATGCAAGGAATTGATTATAAAAGTAATGCAAGAGAGAAAACAGGGAAGGAGGGGAGGTGGAGGATGAACACCAAGAGGAGGGGCGCCTAGTGGCTCAGTTGGTTGAGCATCCAACTTTGGCTCAGGTCACGATCTCATGGTTTGGTTCATGAGTTTGAGCCCTGTGTCGGGCTCTGCACTGACACCATGGAGCCTGCTTCAGATTCTCTGTCTCCCTCACTCTATCCCTCCCCTGCTCTCTCTTGCTCTCTCTCACTCTCTCAAAAATAAATAAACATTAAAAACAAAACAAAACAAAACAAAACAAAACAAAAAAACATGAGGAGTGACAACCAAAGAATAGAATCTGCCAATACTTCTAAGCTGGGGTTCATGTGCTTATACTGACCACGGTTCTGATTGAGACACTACTGTAGTTAGCTGTTGATCTGCTGACAAGATGTCACCCCAACCAGGAATGGAACTTTGGCAACACTGTCACTGTAGTAAATAACATCATTGCTGCCTGAGACATTGTCAGAAATGGAAAGCCATAGGTAAATCCCTTTCCCTCATTTCCTGCCTCCCAGCATCCTGCCATTGCCTCCCATTAGCGGTCCTAAACCAGGAGCCCGCTGGTAAGGGGCACCAAGAAATGTAACCTGCAGACTTTCAGTTCTCTAGAATATTGGAAAAGCAGAGAAGAAAAGCAGCAACAGAACTGAAAAGCCAACCAACAAGTGACTGGTACGAGGGAGGTAGCAATTAACTTTATGAAAAGTATCTTGGAGAGCTGTTAAAGAATCTTCATGGTCAAAATAAGGTGAAAAGAAGCTGAGCTACCTCCATTCAAGAACTTGCAGAAATGGACAAGGAGGGTGTCACCAGTGTTGAAGACTGGTGGGTCTACCCCTGCACGTGCACTGAACAATGTCTACTCTTGACAGAACCCTATAGCAGGGGCAGGGAAATCTGAAGAAAAAAAAAAAAAAAAGACTGGCATTGAATTTTCCTCCACCCAGTAAAAAATAAATCAAGAAGATTAAATTTTGTTTGGAGAAATAAAAGAATGTGACTTTTCTTACAATGAGATCATTCAAGTGAGAGTCATATGAACTACAGAGTGGTGGGGTTCCAAGAGGCCTCAGCATTCAATATAGCGTGAGATGGATAAGGAAACTGGGGTTTAATGACATGCCTAAGGAATCCACATTTCTTTTATTCTTTACTTTTTTCTTTAGAGAGAGACAGAGAAAGTGTGGGCATGTGCACACGTGTGAAAGCAGGGGAAGGGCAAAAGGACAGATAGAATCTCATGCAGGCTCCACACTCCACACACACGGGGCTCAATTCCACTACTGCAAGATCACAACATGAGCCAAAATCAAAAGTCGGATGCCTGAGACACCCAGGCACCCCAGGACTACACATTTCTTACAGAGCCAGGTACACGGACTTCTGAACATCCTCCCGGACCATGCAGCCACCACAAACTATCTAATAGT
The DNA here is from genome assembly GCF_018350155.1 of Leopardus geoffroyi. Classification (NCBI taxonomy): domain Eukaryota; kingdom Metazoa; phylum Chordata; class Mammalia; order Carnivora; family Felidae; genus Leopardus; species Leopardus geoffroyi. The sequence goes on from NC_059326.1 coordinate 105,413,559, forward strand.
ACATCAGAAATAGACCACCATGAGCTCCACTCTGAATGCTTCAATGTGTCTGTGGCCAGATTTCTACTTTTGTTTCATTGGTGGTGATGTTGGCAGGGTTTTTTTTTAATTATGTAACCAGTGTATGAATATTTTCTCATTGCAATAACTCAAAAGTATACAGTAAGCCTAAAGCATGAAAATGGAGTCTCCCTTTGCCACCTCCTGGCACAGTTAAGACCCTTCTCAGAGAATGAGGGCAGGAGCTGAGACTACTAATCAAGGAACAAGAAGCTTGAATTTGTACCTTTATTGAAAGTTGGCCAACTAAAACCTGGATGGAAAAGATAAAAGCCTACAAAACTGTCAAAGGAGTGAACTGGTTATTATTGTTTGTTTTGTAGTATTGAATCAACTTGTAGGGCAGATTGTTTCTTTGATCTAAAAATCCTGAATAGGCCATTTACCTAGTGAGAATTAAGCTGATCCCTCATCTGCATAAAAGGTGTTTGAGGGGCGCCTGGGTGGCTTAGTCGGTTAAGTGTCTGACTTCGGCTCAGGTCATGATCTCACAGCTCGTGAGTTCGAGCCCCGCGTCCGGCTCTGGGCTGACAGCTCAGAGCCTGGAGCCTGCTTCGGATTCTGTGTTTCCGTCTCTCTCTGCTCTCTCTCTCTCTCTGTCTCAAAAATAAACATTAAAAATAAAAAAAAATAAAAAAAAAAAAAAGGTGTTTGAAATGTTGAGGTCCCCCAAAAGTGAATGCTTTAGTACAAAAAGATTCACACAGGACGCTGCCTATACAGTACTTAATGTGCCAGGGTATTATTCTGTTCGAGAGAAACAATTTGTTTTATACATTTGGCATGAGATCTCACTGTCCTAAGAAAACCACTTGTTCTTATACGTGAGTGTATACATTTGTTTGCAGGCTTGCTGACAGGAAATTGGGAGTTGAGCTCTGAGAAGCTGAAGAAGGAATTTTCTTTAGAGTCATGGCACATGGCAGTGCTGCGTGGAGGCCCACGAGAGGGTTGGCGGGTTTCTAAGCACTGTGAGCTGGAAGATTCCTTGCAAAGGTAAGGGGCACCATTAACAGTGGTGACGGTAAGGCTCCTTTTAGGGTCCATATCAGTGAACATGGACCCACGGAGAAAAGAAGTGGTATATCCAGCCTCCTGGAGATCAAGGCAAACCAAACACACAATAAGAAGTAATCAAATAATTAAATATTAAATTGAGCCCAGTTTTTAATCACAGATGATTAAAGCTTGCAATTACCAATTATAATGTATATAAATATATGCCCTCTAAAATTTTGTTTTTTGAAAGGATATACACCAAAACTTAACACGGGCTATTTCTAGATAACAGGATTAAAATGCTTACAAATTCTTTCTGTATATTTTCTATTTTTTCCAGAAATATATGTGTGCTAGCTGTGTAATTTTTTAATAGATAAAAATTTTACCTAACGAGGGAAACAAACAAACAAAAAAATGTATACTACATTTCAGTTAGGATGAACACCTGCTCTGTTTTAGGCTTATGTGATAGTTCTTGAAAAGCATATGAAAACACACATCTTTTACTTTCTGGAATATCATTAAATAAAATATAATTTCCATCCATTAGTGACTAGATTATCTGGAACAACAGTATTTGGGCATGTACTGATAATTTGGTAAACATAGTCCTTTATAATAGTCACTTGAGGTTTGGACTGTTTATTTATTCCTAGGGGAAGATGATAGGACTCTGATGGGACAACTCATCTGGCACATAGATCTGCAGGCCTCTGAAGTTACTTCTTTGGTCCTGTTTGCTACACAGTTAACACCTTCAGGTTCTGCAGAAAGCTGACAGAAAGAATAAATAAGATATCTGCGTCTACCTGTTTGCTCTGGCAGAAAGAACATGTATACATGAAATCTTAAAGATAGACCTTTATTATTTAAATACATATAGGGTGATCGAATATCTTTGACCAATTCTAGATATTGTCAGGCTTTTTGCCTCCAAAAATGTAGCTTAAAAACAGGGAACTTTATACTTTACATGAGTGAAATGAGTGAATTGTATGACATGTGAAATATATCTCAATAAAGTTGTTTTTAAATTTTTTAATATTTATTTTTGAGAGAGAGAGGGGGGGAGAGAGAGAGAGCAGGGGAGGGGCAGACAGACAGAGAGACAAAGAATCTGAAGCAGGCTCCATGCTCTGAGCTGTCAGCACAGAGCCCTATGCGGGGTTCAAACCCACAAACTGTGAGATCATGACCTGAGCCAAAGTCAGATGCTTAACCGACTGAGCCACCCAGGCACCCCAATAAAGCTGTTTTTAAAAAAGAGGAGACTAGAACACAGAAGTGACATATCGGAACAATAAAGAAAACACATTTCCCTGAACTCAAAAATATATAATATAAAAATAAAAATAAATTATTATTTATTAAATAAATTAATGAATGAAGATAGTCTAAAAAGAGAGATCTGCTTAATCAATTTGTTTTTAAAATAAGCATAATACGGGGCGCCTGGGTGGCTCAGTCGGTTAAGCGTCTGACTTCGGCTCAGGTCATGATCTCGCAGTCCGTGGGTTCGAGCCCCATGTCGGGCTCTGTGCTGACAGCTCAGAGCCTGGAGCCTGTTTCAGATCCTGCATCTCCCTCTTTCTCTGACCCTCCCCTGTTCATGCTCTCTCTCTCTCTCTCTCTGTCTCAAAAATAAATGTTAAAAAAAATTTAAAAAAAAAAAAAAATAAGCATAATACGTATAATTTAGGATATGGAGCATTGGTAAAAATATAAGAAACTACTAAACCCCAACCACTAAACGTTAGAAACATTTTTTTTTATGTTTATTTATTTTTGAGAAGGAGAGAGACAGAGTGTGACTGGGGGAGGGGAGAGAGAGAGAGAGACAGACAGAATCTGGAGCAGGCTCCAGGCTCTGAGCTGTCAGCATATAGTCCAATGCAAGGGCTTGAACCCATGAACCGTGAGATCATGACCTGAGTGGAAATCAGATACTCAACTGACTGAGCCACCCAGGCAATCCGTGTTAGAAACATCTACATGCAAACTGTAAAATTACAATCGATTTGTAACATTATTTTGAGTACACAGAAAAAATATAGAAGGGAATCAAAATTCTAGAAATGTAAATATAAATCAAATTATAAAGGGAATTTTACAACCTGAGAACGGTATATGCAGTGGTCAACCTCCAAGATGAGGCCCAGTGATTCCTACCTCCTGGTATCCCTACACTACATATCCCACCCCACACCCCTCTCTTCCCTCATGGTAGAAGTTCTGTGCCACAGCATATGGCAGAAGTAATAGATTGTCACTTTTGTTTGTTTTGTTTTTTAAAGATTTTATTTTTTTTAATTAAAAAATATTTTTTTTAACATTTATTTATTTTTGAGACAGAGAGAGACAGAACATGAATGGGGGAGGGGCAGAGAGAGAGGGAGACACAGAATCAGAAGCAGGCTCCAGGCTCTGAGCCATCAGCCCAGAGCCTGACGCGGGGCTCGAACTCACGGACCGCGAGATGGTGACCTGAGCCGAAGTCTGACGCTCAACCGACTGAGCCACCCAGGCGCCCCTAAAGATTTTATTTTTAAGTAATCTCTTCACCCAAAGTGGGGCTTGAACTTCCAACCCTGAGATTAAGAACTGCGTGCTCTACCAACTGAACCACCCAGGCACCCCTGGATTGTCAGTTTTGAGGCTGTCATACAAGACAGCGCTGCTTCTATGTCCTCCTGCCCACCAACTCTTTATCTCTTAGATGGTTTGCTCCGGGGTAAATGAGCTGGCAGGTCATGAGCAGACCTAGGGAGACGCCCATGTAGTGAGGCCTCCCGCTAATAGCCACACAAGTGAGCTTAGAAGCGGATCCCTTAATTAGGTCAAGCCTTCGGAGGACTATAGCCCCAGCTGACAGTTTAACTACAATTCCATAAGAGACCCTGAGCCAGAACCAGCCAGCGAAGCTCCTCCTGGTTCCTGACTCTCAGAAACTGCAATAATAAATGTTGGTTGTTTTAAACTACTAAATTTGGGGGTAATTTGTTATGCAGCAATAGATAACTAATACAGTAGAGACTAAGGCAACTGAAGAAAATGTAGAGATCCCAGACTTACATAACATTATGGGCTTTTCTAGAAAACATAGAACTGACACAATTCTATAATACCTAGTTTGCCTTAGGCTTTTCATCCTATTAATTCCTTTCTCTCCAAAAGTTTTCAACACGTTTGACTGGAAGATTCTACTCTCTTGTGGAAATATACTTCTAGCCGCATAATCAAAGTCCAGAGAAAAATTTAGACTTACTTTAAGTTGGTCATGATTTTTCTCTATAAATATTAATGTTCTGTCCTTAAATACTAGATGTGCTTTTCTTATAATAACCACAAAATGCATTATGCGAGAAATGTGATTTTACGTATGTTAATTCTAAAAGAGAACAGCTAACAAGTTTTAAAATCTTTTTCCATGATGGAGTTTTCTTATTCTTATTAAGAGTTGACAATAGGTAACATTCCAGTTGAATCAAACTGGAGTGCTCATAGAGGATGGTATCTTCTTTGTAGATGCATACCTCAAAAACATGTGAAGGTGTTGTTGCCCACTGTCAGATGAAATGAACTCAGTGTTAGAAAAAAACTATTCGTATGAAAGAAAGAGAAAAAAAAAAGAATTTCCTTTTTTTCACTGGTTTAACTGTGCCAATTTGTTGCAATAAATATCTTTACATAAAAACGTGTATGATGAGTGGTAAGAGTATGACGGTATTCATAGACTGCCTCCCCATCATTTACATGGCTATCGAGTGGCTCCGGGCAACCGTGTTCGTCAAGCACCATCCCTTGGCCTCAGTTGATGGGGCCAAGGTGAACATCTGTTAATCCTGGAAATCTGAAATGGAGAATGGGTGCAGCCATGAGAAAGAAATGGGAATGATTTAATTTTTCTCAGGATGGCTGGGCCTGTGCCATACAAATGGTTGCTGTGGGTGGCTCTGTTTTTATGCGTGTGATATGAAGCAGGGGGAGACTTTTGGGTGAGAAGGAGGTAATGAATCATAAATTTAGAGACCAGTATACATAGGAGTCCAAAGAATGTTTCCAGCAACTTCCCTGTGCTTAAGGTCCTCAGGATACTCCTAGGTGCTTCTCATATATCTCTTTTTGTTGTTGTTGTTAAACTCAAATGCATTTCTTAAAAATGAGAGTTCTAACACAGAAACAATTTAGTGATATATTCTAAGGATTAATTAAGGAAATCAGGAAAGATTTAACTAAACAGTTATTGACCACACCATTGAGAATACTAAATATTTAACAGAAAGAGATTAGTACAAGTATTATGTACCCAATACAAATCAAGCTGTATGGCAATGTTAGGGTAGGATTACATGTTTATAATTCATGTTAATGAAAAAAGCAAGTTTGGGAAGGTTATGTTCTATATGATCACTTTTTTTTTTAATTTTTAATGTTTATTTTTGAGGGAGACAGAGAGAGACAGAGTGAGAACAGAGGAGGGGCAGAGAGAGAGGGAGACACAGAATCTGCAGGAGGCTCCAGGCTCTGACCTGCTAGCACAGAGCCGATGCAGGGCTCGAACTCACAAACCATGAGATCATGACCTGAGCCAAAGTCGGACGCTCAACCGACTGATCTACCCAGGCAGCCCTCACATTTTGTTTTTAATTTTTCATATATATGTATACAAAAAATTGTGGCATCATGTAAACAATAATGTCAGTAGTGGTTCTCTCTGATGAGATTGTAAACATTTTTATTATCCTCTTTATTTTAAAAAAATCTCATTATCAGGAAGGAACTTACACTTCTTGTGCATTAAAAACAAAGTTTCATACCAAGAGTAAAATTAAAATAACATATAGAACAGGGGCTCCTGGATGGCTCAGTTGGTTAAGCGTCCAACTTCGGCTCAGGTCATGGTCTCACTGTTGGTGAGTTCGAGCCCCGCATCGACAGCTGTGCTGACAGCTCAGAGCCTGGAGCTTACTTTGGCTTCTGTGTCTCACTCTGTCTCTCTCTCTGCCCCTCTCCCCCCCCCAAAAAAATAAATAAACATTAAAAAAGTTTCTAAAAAATAAGACGTAGAATGTTTGTCAGTTTACAAGTTGAATAAGTAAAACCAAAAGCTGTAAAAGTTAAAAAAAGAGAGAACCCAGCAGTAGCTTAATGTCAATTAAAAGATAATACAATGATCATGAAAATATGGAACAAAAAACAGACACTCCTGCGAATGAATTATAGTTTGACTATCACGGTTATACTGTATAGATAAACAACAGGCTTATAACAACTCATTGGATAAATGATATGTGGTTTGTAAGGCTCACTTACTCTTTTTGGGCAATTAGCCACTGTCTGAAATCTCACTCATTCAGTAAATGTTTGATTCAAAGAGTAAGTTCAACAGATAACAAACATAACCTGGAAGGATGATGTATGCTGAACTAAGCACACTGTGATTAACTGTTATTTATATTTAAAGCAGATCGTTAGGAAGAATAAAAAAGAAGATATTCAATGAAAAAGTAGAAAATGATCAGATCGCATATTAAAAACATGTTTTGCAAAAACAGATTATCTAAACCATGACTCATTCAAATATAAAACATTAAAATCAAACTCTCTAAATACCTGCTTGGCATCTCACCCCTTCTAACCTGTGTTATACCAAAGAACTTCAATCACAAGATGGGGTTGGCAGTATTTCAGAAATGCTTTTCAACAGCACAAAAACCTTTTTTTGGAAACTAGGATTAGCTTAACACAAATATGGGTATGCAAAAGTAGGCACTGAGCTATGCCATATTTATTCAAGTGGAATTCTTCCAATATTTTCTGGAAGAGAAGTACTTTTCAATAATGCCATTCTGTAGACCAACATCTTAGAGAAAATGCTTATGAGCATTCATCTTTCTTTTTAATGATTTTTCTTGAGAAGAAAAGGGCATAAAAGTCTGATACCAAGATAAATCTCAGAATTTCTATGTAATTAATAACTGATTTCAATAAAGCTCATTTATTTTTTTTAATATATGAAATTTATTGTCAAATTGGCTTCCATACAACACCCAGTGCTCATCCCAAAAGATGCCCTCTTCAATACCCATTACCTACCCTCCCCTCCCTCCCATCCCCCATCAACCCTCAGTTTGTTCTCAGTTTTTAAGAGTCTCTTATGCAATAAAGCCTCATTTAAAAATAAAATAAGCTTAGGATTTTTTTTCACGCGGAAGTTAGCTCCACTACCCTTTTTCCGTCTTTAAAATCCTAGAAAAAATTTATTTGGATCTACAAACATCAAACTTCTCTCCTTCAGTTCATGCGCAGCAACATGTCATCAGTGAACTATCTCCACATACATTATCTGTACCGTAAGCCATTGACACGACTGTCTCCATCTTTTTACTGCATATTACTGCATACAAGCTATTTCCACCTTAAGCTTCTTCAGTCTGGTCTCTGACTTGATGATGGAATTGAACTGCATGTTCTCTCCGCTCACCCACCATCACACATAACACTAAACTCTTATTGTTTCCTGGGTGCCCAGTGTCTGCCAGTTCTTTTTCTTGTTTGCCCCTGAAATCTGATAATTACCTGAAATTCAGTCTATCACCCAATTGGTCACCTCTTCATAAAGTCTTCTTTTAAAGAACTCATTCACTGGCAAAATTTCAACTCTCACTTGATTCCTAAAGCTTAGCTCCCATGGCCCGCTGGTCAATACCATTAAGTTATGGCCTTATCTAGATTAGGACCCACCATCTTGTCCACCAAGATGACTATTCTCATTCTTCATTGCTTTATTACTAAGTTCTGTCAATTCTTTCATAGAATTTCTGAAATCCATCTCTTGATTTTTCTTTGCAATTACCTTTCATAGGTAATGGTCTTATTATCATGTTGATTTCTCCCTGCCTCATGCCTGACATTGGGTGTCTCAAAAGGAGAGGTAAGACATAGGTTTCCATATGGGTGGGCAGTGATCTCAAAAACCGTGGTTGAGAGTCTGGGCGAGTGGGACATAGAAGGAAGGGGAATCAGTTCAAAGATACCTTATTGAGTTGGCCACCACTATGGGTAACTGATATTGGTTTTCACCAAGATGTTCTAATGACCTTATGAAATGCATCTTTGAAAATCCCTGAGGAAATATTGATGTATAAGTTCCTGTCCCTCTTTGATTAAAAAATGGCTCTACCAGCAATAATTGCCCTGCACTTTCAGACTATACGTGCATAAGTATGTGCAGTTCTGCTGGCCTTCACCATGACATTAGAGAAACTCCGGGCCAGAAGAGGTATGTAACTATTTTGAGCTTATGTGAGTTTTGTCTAGCTGTATCTGTAAGACATGGGCAAAGAGTACTGGGTACCTTATAAAAGGCATGTTACTTGATTTGCTATGTATGTCTCTTATCTTTTTAATCCGATTCTAAATGTCTTAGTGGCATAAATCAATTCAATAGAGATTTTGACCCACAACTACTATCACCCCTCTGGCTCTGTCCCCAGTAATATGAAAACGCTCCCCACCAACTACTATTAAACCTTGTGCTTTGAATTGTTTTCTCGTGATACTGCTGTGTTCTTATTACCTGATTTCCTTAAGACTATGGCACATCTAGGTATGAAGTCTGACCAGTTTACTACGTAGTCCCTTGGTAAAGAAATAAAGAAAATGAGTAGACTGTCTAAAGTTGAAACACTGGAGTCATTACCTCTCACAGTCCAGTCAACTAACCTGAACTTCCAGACTATGTTTTGAAATCTTTCACCTCTGGATCAAAGTCAAATTGTTCAAGTGACTTAAGGTTGGTTTTCATAACATTTACTTATCTTTACATCCCACAACCTAGGAAGACATTTTTTACATACTCTTCTCTATTCTATCAAGATGGGCTGGAAGAAGTTGGCAGTTGTGTATTCAGTTCAAGTGGTGATGATACTCAAACTATGCCTATGTCCTACACAATGGTGTTTGTTTATAGAATGTTCTAAAAAAGAGTAGACATAAAACAAACTCCCCTTCTTTATCCTTTGGGTACAATATAACATCCACAAAAATTTATTGAGCTCTTTATTTACTGGTTAGTGGTTTTCAAAAGTTGAAGATAAAGTTAATAGAATTATCTACTCTAGTGGAAATTTGGGGAGTTCTTTTGACCAAAAATAAATGGCCTTAATGTTTTTAAATGAGGGAAGTTTGAGAATTTGAAAAATGTACTCATTCACTTAACAAATGTTCCTTGAGCACGCTATTGTGAAAAAGCACTATAAGATCTTGTTCATCACTTTAAAAACCGGTGCCTATATTTCTGCTTACAAAATACCAAATACACTCTTGCAAAACAAACAAAATCTCAGAAACATAAAAGTACCTGCTAACACTCAATCACTCAAAGATACTGCTAACCTCTGATGGATGTCTTTATTGCTTCTTTGGTGGAACCCACTGAACACTTTCATGGGAACAAATCAGAGGTTAGAAAAATTTAAAAAAACATCTCTATTCAAGTAGACTCTACATTTTCCAGGTACTGAGATTATGTCTTATTCTTTATGGTATCTACCCCAAGAACTAACACATATTATATGCTAAAAAAAGGTTCACAGCAGCAGTTCCTGAGTCTCATTAAGACCCAAACCAGGGGCGCCTGGGTGGCTCAGTCGGTTAAGCGGCTGACTTCAGCTCAGGTCATGATCTCGCGGTCCGTGAGGGCTGTGAGTTCGAGCCCCGCGTCGGGCTCTGTGCTGACAGCTCAGAGCCTGGAACCTGTTTCAGATCCTGTGTCTCCCTCTCTCTGACCCTCCCCTGTTCATGCTCTGTCTCTCTCTGTCTCAAAAATAAATAAATGTAAAAAAAAAAAAAATTAAAAAAAAAAAAAGACCCAAACCAAAACAAAATATATGAATAAGCTCTATTCCTCGGTGTCTGCTGTTAAAGAGATTTAGAGTGTTCAGTCGCATTAACTCTTTGGTGGTCATAAAGGATGTTCACCAACTTGAATAGAGTCTCTCTATGTTCACCAGAAGATGATAAGCTTTGGTGTTTAATTAGGAATGGAATTTGGTGGTATAGGCAACAAAATATATACTGATGTGGTTGTTGAAAGTCAGGAATGTGGTATCATTTGGAGCACATGTGGTGATGGTGTCAAATTCTTAACACTCTTTCATCCCAACTCAACCAGAGTAAGGTGAAGATTGATTTATCATATCAGCGACTCATTTTTCATACATGATAAAAAGGTGACTAAACTATAAAATTATCATCTTAATATTTCTACCAGGAAGTTCAAGTAATTGGAAAAACAAACCAGGAGACAAAACAAACAAACAAACAAAAAGAAACAGAACAAAGCCCGTTATTTCTCCTTTGTTTGGGAATTACATGGAACTTTCCTTCAGAAAATGTTTTCTAGCAGTTATTTGTATGCTGGATCTGAACAATTAGACTGTTTTAATACGGAATATTTTCCCTTTTAAACTTAGTATTAAAAGGGACATGGTAGGGGTACCTTGCTAGCTCACTCAATAGAGCATATGACTCTTGATCTCAACATTGTAAGTTGGAGCCCCATATTGGGTGTAGAGATTACTTAAAGATAAAATCTTTTTTTTTCTTAAAGGACGTGCTAATCAATTCATGGGGAAGAGTACCTTTGCACCTCCCCATCTTTGCACCTTCAGTACATAAAGCAGATATTTCCAATATCTTGAAAAGGCTGAAAGTAGGTCCCACATTTGTATAACTAACTTCTTTTTGCCCTTAAAGAAATTAAACTAGTTTTTATGTTGATTTTGGCTACAGTTTTAATATGTAATCCAGTTTTATTATGAAAGAAGAAAGCAGACCTTTTGACTTGACAAACAAAGAAATAATAGGTCTGACATGGGAGACTTAGGGGGCAATGGATAGTGGTACCAGTTATTGTAATGGGGGTGTGTATAGAGACACAGGTTTGGGGGAGCTGGAGAATCAGGAATTCTGTGTGGTTATTTGATGTCTCTGATGACAGAATTCAACCTTGGTCTTGTGTCCCTGGCACTAATTTGTCCCTGAACTTCTGCCTTCGTCCTGCTTCTTATTCTGCTCCAGTGTATCATAAAAAGTAAAAAATCTCACTTAGCTGTGCCCAATTCCCTTACTGGGGCTTGGCATCACCTCTTCCCTGGAATGGCAGGTCAGGAGGGAGGACCATCATATAGAGACAGCCCATCCAGATGTTACTTCTGGTCTGTCTTCCAAAGCCCGGTCATTACTTTTTCTAGAACCCATGTTGAGCAGCTTTTTTATGGAACCCTCCACACTAAAATGATGGATCATCAGTCTTTTAGAAATCATGCTCCTTTCTGATTTGTCTGTCTTGTAAAGATTCAGCTTTGTCCCAGCAAGTCCTGAGAGGGCCAGTTGTTCAGGTATAAGGACTAGTTTTCAGACTATTCATCTGTTAGCTGAAGAAAATAAGATGCTATGGGATACACAGACAATAGTATAATTAAAAATAATCATCAGGATCTTTAAGATCTCATCAGGCAGAGAAAACATATGCTATTTTGCCTCAATCACTAATTAGTGGTAGTTTTCAATAAGAGGCATTTCTGTTTTAAATAATGTATCTGAAAATGGAACAAATGCCACTTTTTAAAGTAAGCCTCAAAATAATGAAGGGTGAAGTTAGAATTATCAAGTTATTTGAATTGCGCAGTTAACCACTAGAATAATTCAGCTAATTGACTCCATATCCCCTCCATTATCTTGGCAATTTAGAAAAATTAGTGGTTCCTTTCCTGAATTACCCAAGTAATTATGGTTGTAGACCTGAGCTATTGTCTTTTTATTGTAAATGATGTTCTGATTGGGTTGGTAATATTTTAAGTAACATTTTAGGGCTCAGTTTCTTTCATGGGGGATAGAGAAAATCCAAGAAAGAGGTCTTCTAGAACTCCATGTATTATGACAGATGCCAGGCACACATCCCATATCTACAAAGCCCAAGTCAAAGCTAATGTTCATTCTGACATTTCATGACCAGCATTATAATTCTCAAGTATGTAAAAATTTTTATTAACTGTTTTTTTCAGTTTTATTTTAACTGGTTTTATTTTATTTTATTTTATTTTATTTTATTTTATTTTAGACAGAGGGAGAGCAGGCAGGGGAGAGGTGAAGAGGGAAAGAGAGAGAGAAAGGGAGAGAGAATCCCAAGTAGGCTCCTCACTCAGGATGGAGCCTAGTATGGGGCTTGATGTCACAACTGTGAGGTCATGACCTGAGCCAAAATCAAGGGTTGGACGTTTAACCGACTAAGCCACCCAGGCACCCCTGTAACTGGTTTTAAAATGACTTAGTGGTTTGTCTATTTGAATATATTGAAATTATTTGTTAATAATCTTATTTCCCAAGGCTGTCTAACTAGTTCTTTCTTATGTATTTTGCCAGGCTATTTTCTCAACTAAATGGATGGATATTGGCCTTATTTTCCTCAGGTCAACTGTAGAATCAGTGAAGCATTCTTAGCTCTAGAATTTACTTCCCCTAGTGGTCCAACAAATGTAAACTTACTACCTTTTCAGAGATGGCACTAGTTTTCTCTTGGCAATGCTGAACACAAAAGGAATAATGTTCCATGTCAAATGACCAACTCAAGGGTTCTATAAATGCATTTTCATAAGCAAGATACAGGATATATTTTTAGAAATTAGTAAACAATTCTATTAATATATTTATAACAATTGTTTAATATTACAATAAAACGTTTATTGACCAATAAAATAGCAATGGCCAATTTAAAGTAGTGAATTAATATGCATGTTTATACTCCATTGCATTTGTATATAGAACAACTAAGATATTTTTATTATGAGTAATGCTTTCCCAAGCAAAGTAAACCAAATATTTATCTGGGGAATTTAGGCAACAGAAGATAACTTTGGCAAATTATATGTTTTAAGCCAATTTGAAGAGAAGTTACTTATCTCCTGCAAGCAATATTGCTCATATGCAAATCTTCTGACCTATCTTAAATGCATTAGGATTTTGTTCACTCCAGCTTCAGTGAACTTGTGTAAAAGTCCATGACATTATCAAATGGCAAAAGAGATGATATCTATTGGTAAGATGTATTTTTCCCACTAACCCACAGTGGCCCTATAAATGCTTAGCATTTATAAACAACTGATGACATGAGCGGATTACAAAAGCAAAGATATCACTTTTCTGTTTCTCTTCTGAGGAGCAAGAAGTCTAATGAGATGAAGAGGATATAAATAAAAAAACAGCAACAACAACAACAACAACAACAACAACAACAACACAGACAAAAGAAACTGAACCCAAACAAAACCACCATGCGTGACATCCCAGAATATCCATGGGATGTCAGGAAGAAATTAGGAAAAATAGAATCATGAAAGATGTTTGTTTTCTTGAGCCACCCAAATTATTTAGGACAATTGCAATGAATTCTAAGGCAAGCTTAATGCTCAGTAAGAAATTGATTCAGAAGAGTTAGGTCGAATATGAGCAAAAAGTGACGAATCAGCAACTGAATACAAGAAATGCTGATGCAGAAATTAAGCAAACTTGCTGAGATCTATGGAAAGGGTTTACATTTGTACTAAAAATCACCATAATTTCCCATGTGCTACTGGTGGCAAGGCAGAAAGACTAATTTTCAAATATCAATAATAATCACAAGGTTTTTTTTTTGCAATGCTGTGCTAAGAGCTTCACCAAATTTACCCTGATTATTCTCACAGGAACCTGTGGGGATCTACTCAGACTCACAGAGCTGGTATGAAGATGATTTTAAACCAAAGACATTTGAGATTTAACAGATACAGGAAGAAGGCTTTTTGGAGCTTATCTAACTAAAGGCAGAAACTTCTGGGAGCGAGGATGCCATAAATCCCTTCTCAGAGGAGTTTTACTAGCCAGAAAAAGGACAGAGAAGAGAACGTGCATCTGCACCAACAAACATTAGTACAGACTTTCTTATCTCCCATTTGTTCCTCTAGAAACCCATCTGTTCTTTCCATAGAAGCCTTTTGTCCCTCCTCCTTTCCCCTTCTTAAGTTAGGCATATAAACCCCTGTCTTTAGCTGTTTGGAGAGTAACATTTTTCTCTTTGCTCCTACGACAAAGGTGAGTAAGAGCGGACTTTTCTCTTGCTAATCTGACTTTTTTTCAGTTTAATTCACATGTCCCCAGCTAATGAACACAAGACTGTACGTAGAGGAAAATTTTTCCTCTGATGAACTAAAGGATGCAAGTAAATCTCAACTTCATTGTAGATGTGAGAAAACAGAGAAAATAGGAAACTTGCCCAAATTCACTGAACCTGAAGAGCCAAGATTCAAATACAAGGCTATTAATTTTACACTAGTAAAATTCATTAAGTTGTTTATAGTGGATCTAAAGGCCCTCCCAGCCCATGTGAACTGTCATCTCTTTCAAGCAATTCTTCCAAGACCCCACCATTACTGTCTTAATTCTGAATGCTTTGGCATTCACTGGGAAGGATGTTATTTGGATGACTGCAAGGTTTACCCAAATTATTCGGTAAAAGCAAAGATAAATGAAGCGTTTAATTTTACTTCCTTCACAAACTGGTTTCTAAGGTTGCTTATGTTTAACCATTAGAAGAAATTCCTTACATACAATTGGAAAATTGACTCAAGGTGAAAGAATCTAGCATGACTAAGACTTGCATTTGTCACATGGCGGTAATGAGGAAGTTGAGCAGACAATACACAGGACCTACACCAGCCAGAGACCAATGTCTCTTAACCCCTGGACATGCCCAGCCCTGCTATGCTGAGGAAACGGCCTTAGAACAGCTGTTGCTAGCAGCCATGAGGGACGGCAGCCAGCCAGGGTCATGGAGAATCAACTGCAGCTCCCAGATTAAAGGGGGAGTAAAGCCTGCGGAGGAGGAAGGGAGGTAGGACAGGGGGGTGAAGATGGAAACAAAGTCCCCTGTGATAGACACAGGAAAGGAAACCACACCTGCAAAACACTAAAGTAGTTGGCACCGGAGAGCTAACTGTGCTACAAGAAGGCAGGATAAATATTACTACCTCCCTGAAAACAATTAGGATTAACTAATAGGGATAGATTTCCAGGATTTTTTTTAAGTCAAGTTACGAAACCAAATGACATTATTTTTGTTTTTCAAAATCCTCAAAGTGGTATATATTTCCTAAGGGTACACAGAAATATCCATCTGTAAATACAAAGCAAAAGCGCTAGAAGGATATTGTGGAAGTCTACAAAGACCACCAAAGGGGAAAATTCAGAGGCTACTTAGTGAGGACTTGCTGGAGCAAGGGAGTCAGCCACCATCACTGATGTTTGGCAGAGACTCAAAGACACGCAGTGGTGAAGAGCGGTGGAAGGGAAGGTTATAGGGGAAAAAAGAGAGGAAGAAAGCTTCAGGTATGCTGTGATTGGAAATCACTACATGGGACTCTAGAGACAGGCTAACTAGAAGTCAAGTGTTCCATGTGATTGGTTGGGAGAGCATAGTTGGCTTTCTCTGGTTGCTCCTGAGTTGGAAGCTGACAGTCATTGATCAAGCTCTGAGACTACCGGACCAGTTGCTACACAGTTTGTGGCTTGGCTCATGAGCCTGCTTGCTGCGGAGGATTTGTGTCAGAGTTCTATTGACAGATATGGCCTGGCCCTTGTTTGTTGGCGTTTTCAGTCTCTCATTATGTACCTGACTGATGTTACCGGCACTGTTGGCAAGATGGGAAGGAGTAGGTTCATCAAGGTCTAAATTCTTTCTGCAATGTTTTCTTTTCTTGTGTAAGAAGAACACATTACTCATTTTTTACTTGTAAATTTTTTTTAAATTCTGAAGCCAAATGGGAGAAGGATGTTAATTGTCATTTCTAAACCTTATGATGGGTTCTATTATTTTACAGTAGAGAATACTGAGACACTAAGAACTTAATCCGCCCAAGGCCATACAGTTGAGAAAAAGCAGACAGAATTTAATTCCAGGTATACCTGATACTAAAAGCTACTGTTCACTGTGCCATGCTGCTGCTTACAAAAGTATAATTATTTTAACATTAACAGAGAGAACCGTCATTACCACTCACAAAACATAGGCATAGACATGTTGGACTAGCACAATATTAGCATCTGTTAGCATCTGTTAGTACAATATTAGAATCTCCCTACCAGTATGATATTAGAACTCAGAAATAGTTGCTGCCCTTTTTCAAATTAGGTTTATGAAACTATCAAATAATAGTCTTGGATGAATTATTACAGTCCAATCCCTTTTATTTCCAGAAGAGTAGCTTTGGCTTTTGAAAAAGAGAGAGCATTTAAAATGCAGTTATAACCAATGATAAAACAGTATAGTAAGGAAGCCATGTATTTCTCAAATAATTCCTTTCAGGGAACAATCTATCACCTATATTGCTGAGGAAATGGTGTGTACCAATTTCTCTCCTCTTTCTCAGGAGATGCTCATGAATTCATTTCCTGTAGGTTTAAAGCAGGGTGTGAACCACTTGACTTTTTCATGTGCTAATACAGCTAACCTAACTTTGAACATCTTGTTGATCAAGAGCTTATAAAGGTGTTATATTTACCTCTGGCTTAAGGAGTGCAAACCAATACTTGAAGGGCTGAACTCTTCTCTTTTTTAAAAATCTTTAATTGGAATCACAGGTTAGGATGACCTATGAATTAAAAAAAAATAAAAGTAATTTTTATATCAGGTAACTGTAGCACTCACCTGAGACAACAGATTAATATCTATAAAAATTTTTGCTGTTTTTTTTGCCTTAAATATTACCTCAGTGATTCATACAATAATCCCATGTTTCACAGCACGAAGTACCACATTAAAATCATCTGGAAAGCTTAGAAAATTATATCAATGTCTTCCCCCTTACTGCACACACATCCAAAAAATTCTGGTTTAATTGGTCTACAGTAGAATCTCTATGCCAGTGTTTTGAAAAAGCTTACCAGGTGATTCTAGCCAGCAGCCTGAGTTCGACAGCACTGTTACAGACCAAGATGGTCAAAATGAAAAGGATTTCATGATGCAGTTGTTCATCCATCTCTTAGGGTCCTGGAAGGCTGACTCTACCCCTACCCACCCAGAGCCAGATCTAGCGGTGTGCACATGACTCAGTTCAGAGTAATCCAGAGCATAGGGGAGCCCTCCCTGAGAAGTTTCCACCAGTCAATGGGAATGGATAAAAAAGTGTTTTTCCGGTACCTGTCTTAGGTTCAATAGCCAGGGTCTTACAAATTAGACTGACAAGAGACAGGGTAACAAGAAAAAAATCCAGAAGCTCATTAATGTATGCGTTGCACACAGCTGAGTGGTGAATAACTCAAACGAGTGGGTAGAAACTGGGCTTATACTGAATCTTAACAAAAGAAAACTAAATTTCTAGAGAAGTGACAAGACAAAGGAAAAGGGTTTTAGGCTTGCAAGGGTCGCAAACTGTGGGAAGGTAAACACATCGGGGAAACTAAGAAGATAAAGGCTAGTTAGTAAGGTTTGTTATATAGATTCTTCTGTTGCCATCTCTGGGCAGGTAACAGTCTAGAATTATCTCCGGTGACTAAGAATTGTTCTGCCCTTCCCAAGTAGAGAGGGGGAAACCAGAGAGTTCTTCTTTGTCTGACTTATCTCCATTGCTTTCAGCTTAAAATAATCCATATGCCAGATTGGCATATTTTAGGGTGGCATACTCCATCCTTTCAGAAGGAAGTCCTCTTTTCTGACTGTAAGCTATAAGGACAATGTCAGGAATGACTTATGGTATCTTTACTACCACATGGAGAAATTTTTCACGAATAGGAGAGAATTGGTTCTAACTTAACATACAAAGAGAAAGAGAATCTAAAGATTGAGAAACAGTTCAGATTTCCTTCAATAAATATTTATTTATGATATGTGTTGGCTGGTGACAGATGACCGACATTGAGCCCCCGGCTCTATCACTAGTGTCTACTTGAAGTTCTATAGTACTAGCTTAGGCTACTTAATTCCATTTTTAGTTGGTTTTCGTTTTTTTTTAATATGGAATTTATTGTCAAATTGGTTTCCATACAACACCCAGTGCTCATCCCAAAAGATGCCCTTCTCAATACCCATCACCCACCCTCCCCTCCTTCCCACCTCCCATCAACCCTCAGTTTGTTCTCAGTTTTTGTCTCTTATGCTTTGGTTTTCTATTGCTTGTAACCAAAAGCATTCTGAAAAGTATAGTAATCATTTAACATATTTATAACACTAGAACCAATTTTTGAAGTTATAGAATAGCTCACCCCTTCCCAACTCCTGTTCTTCTAACCATGGGTTTAAAATCTTTTTGTGTGTGTGTGAAACATAACATATACAGAAAAGTATACAAAACACTGTGTGTAACCACCTCCCAATTCAAGAAATAGAATTTTACTAGCAACCCAGATGCTCTTTTGTACTATCGTCTCATCATTAATTCTTATACACCCATTGAAGGTAACCAGTGTTCTCTGACTTTTGTGGTAATCAGTTCCTTATGTTTCCTTATAGGCTTACCACCTCAGTGTAGATGTCTAAAACACAAAATTTTGCCTGCTTTTGATTTTTTATATGATGGGAACTACAAAGTGTTTGTGTTTGACTTCTTTCAACATTACATTTGTGAGATCCATCAATGTTCTTGCATATGGCTGTAGCTAATTCATTTTCATTGTTGTATAATATCTTATTCTATGAATATGTAACAAGTTATTTATTCAGTCTATTGATAAACATGTGAATTGTTTCCACTTTTTGGCTACTGTGAATAATGTTGCTGTGGACATGCTTGTACATATCTCTTCATACACTTGGGCAAGCATGTCTGTTGGGCACATACCTAGCAGGAGAATCACAGAGTATCAAATATAATCATGGTCAACTTGGAAAAATACTGTCAACGTGGTTTCCAAAGTGGGTATAATAATCTAGATTCCTTCTAGCAATGGAAAGGAGTTCCTTTTGCTCTATATCCTAATTAAGACTTGACAGCTGCCTTCTTAATGTTTATTTTTGAGAAAGAGAGAGAGACAGAGAGAGAAAGAAAGAGTGCACAAGCAGAGGAAGGGCAGAGAGATAGAGGGAGACCCAGAATCAGAAGCAGGTTCCAGGCTCCAAGCTATCAGTACAAAGCCAAACATGGGACTCAAACTCACGAACTGTGAGGTCACGGCCTGAGTCAAAGTCAGATGCTTAAGCGACTGAGCCACCCAGGTGCTGACATTAGCTGCCTTCTTAAGTGTGCCTATCTAGGTAGGTGAGTAGGAATTTCACTTTGATTTTAATGAACATTAACACAATGACTAATGAAATTAACTATTTCTTGGTAGTTTACTGGCCATTTGGATACCTCTTTGTTCAAGCCTTTTGCCTAATTTTCTATTTTGTTGTTTTGGCATTTTCATAGTGATTTGAAGGGAGATTCTCTGTGTACCTGAATAAAAGCGTTGCAAATATGATCTCCCAGTTTGTCTTGACTTTTCACTCTTTTAATGGCGTATTTTGATGAGCAGAAGCTCTTAATTTTGACTTAATTTGACTTTACAATTAGCGTTCTTTGTGTCATGTGAAAAAAGTCATTCCCTACTGTAAGTTCAAAAAAATATTCTCCTTTGTGATCTTCTGGAAGAATTGTTACGGCTCTAAAATCCATCTGAGTTGATTTCTGTGTAAAATGTTAGGAAAGGATCATTTATCTTTTCCATGTGGAAATTGACTTGTGAAGTACCATATAATGAGATGATCCTTCCTCCACTATAGTGCAGGGACATGTTTTTTTTTTTTTTTTTTTCCTAAATCATGTGCACGTGTGTGTGGGTGTTTGGGATTTCTATGTTATAAGTCTATTTTGTGCCAATACATCATAGGATTAATTACAATAACTTCCTAATAAGTCAAAAAGCTATTCAGATAGGTTCTTCCACCTTGTTCTTTGTGTGTATTTTGGCTATTCTTAACCTTTTCCACTTCCATATGTTATTTTAAAAACACCTCGTCACTTGTGCTGATCCCCACTTAAGTATCCCATGTAACAAAGCTGGTTAGGATTCAGACTGGAATTATACTGAACCAATAGACCAATTAAGGAATAATTTATCTTCTTCATAACATGGTAGTCTTCCAATTTATGGGCAAAACATAGCCTTGTTTCTTCAGGACTTCTTTAAGGTCTCTAATAAAATGTGGTAAGTTTCCTGCATGGTATGCTTGCACATCTTTAGTTAGATCTAATCCATGGTTCTTTTTAATGCTGTTTTAAGTAGTAACATTTAAAAAATTATTTTTTTTCTGATTTTTTACCAGTATATAGAAATGCGGTTGACTCTTGCATATTGAGTGTATATCTAGCAAACTTGCCAAGCTCACCTTTTATTTCCAATACTGTAACTGTAGATCCTCTTGGATTTTCTCTACAATCACATGAATTTGGACTATAAACAATGACAGTTTTAGTTCTTCCTTTCAAGTATTCCTTCATTTTACTTATTGTTTTGCTGGCTAGAATTCCTATACAATGTTGAATAAAAGTGTTCAGCATAATAACATTCATTACAATATAATAAAAGTATGTGATATTCTTGTTTCCTATCTCAAAAGGGAAGCATTCCATATTTTAGGTATAAATATAATGCTTAATGTAGGTTTTTTACAAATGTTTTATCAGATGAAAGAAGTTCCTTCTACTTTTAGTTTACAAAATGTTTTATTCACAAATAGACGTTGAACTTTTCTGCATCTATTAAGATTATGATACAATTAACTATTCTTTATTCTGTTAATCTGGTTATTTATATTACATTTCTAATATTAATTCAGGATTTAACTCATGAAATGAACACAATGTGGTCATCATGCATAAAATTTTGCATTAATATTGATATATTATCTATGTGTGAGATAGGATTTTTAATTTCCTTTCTTATTATCTGCTTGTAAGGTGCGAGTACGAAGATTGGTCTGGCTTCAGAAAACAAGTTGATGTTTACTCTTTTTGTCTTCTCTGAATGATCTTGTGTAATATTGGCATATTACATTGGCATATTCTACTTTGGTAGAAGCCTGGCCCTAGAATTTTCCTGTCAATGTAGTGATCTAGGGTCAAGTTGGCTAATCTTGTTCACATCTTCTACACTTCTGCCGAGCACACATTACATACTTTTTAAATTTGCTTGTTCTGTTACCAAGAGAGGTGTGTTTTTGAATCTAAGTTCTTTAGTTAACATCAATTTATGCTTTATATATTTTGATGCTATATAATTACACATAAATATTTTTATATCTTCATGATGGATTAAAACGTTTATTATAATGAAGCCTACATGTTGTTTCTAATAATACCTTTTACCTTGAAGTGTACTTTCTCTGATATTTATATCATTACCTCAGCACCCTTTGGTCAGTGTTTGCATTTTTTCTATCCTTTTAGTTTTTTTGCATCCTCACATTTTTAAATACCATGCTTGTAAACAGTACAACATTGAGTTTGTCTTTTTAAAAAAAATTTTTTTTTCAACATTTATTTATTTTTGGGACAGAGAGAGACAGAGCATGAACGGGGGAGGGGCAGAGAGAGAGGGAGACACAGAATCGGAAACAGGCTCCAGGCTCTGAGCCATCAGCCCAGAGCCCGACGCGGGGCTCGAACTCACGGACCGCGAGGATCGTGACCTGGCTGAAGTCGGACGCTTAACCGACTGCGCCACCCAGGCGCCCCGAGTTTGTCTTTTAATGAAGCACTTAGCTCTTCTACATTTAATGCAGTTAATGGTATATTTATGTTTAAAATTATTTTAGGTAGTGTTTCTATTTATCTTGTATCTCCTTTCAGCCTTCATTTGGGTTTTTTACTTCATTTTGCCCTCTGTATTACCCTGAAGGTTATATAGTCTTTGACTATTTTTGTAAGAATATTCCTAATGACTGGAACTCATATGATTGAATTATCAAAGTCTACTGTTATTTAATAGATTCACCCTCTTCACAGACAAGGCAAAGTCCTTAGAAAACTCACTTAACACCTGACTTATATCCCATTCTTGTAGGTATTTTAATTGTCTCTATATTTCCCCCTAAGACTTTATTATTATTATTATTATTATTATTATTATTGCTTTATACTACCAGTATTTTTATATTCCCTTCCCCCATATTTGCCACTTTCATTGTCTTTCCTTCCTTCCTGCATCTTCAACCTTCTGAAATCATTTTACATGTATCTAAGGAACTCTCTTTAGTATTCCTTTAATTCAAGTCTGATAGTGAATTCTCTTAATTTTTGTTTGTATGAAAATGTCATTTTGAAAGTATGTTTTCATTGGATATATAATTCTAATTTGGTAGTAATTTTCCATGAACACTTTGAAAATGGTATTGTTATTTCCTAGCTTATTTATTTTTATTAAAATGCCAACTCTTGGAAAGCAGTTGAATGCTTGTTCAAAAAAAAAAATAAACATAGAATTACCATTTGACTCAACAATTACACTCCTAGGTATACACCCAACAGAACTGAAAACAAGTACTCAAACAGATACTTCCACATCACTGTTTAGAGTAGCATCATGCATAATAGCAAAAGATCCAAACAACCTACGTGTGTATCAAACAATAGATGAATAAACAAATGTGGTACATACATACAATGAGATATTATTCACTCGTGAAAATTAATGATGTTCCGATATATGCTGCATCCTGGATAAACCCTGAAAATGTGGTAAGTACAATAAGCCTGTCAGAGAAGAACAAATATGGTATGATTCCATTTAAATGGAATATTTATAACAAGCAAATTTATAAAGACAGAAAGTACAATAGACATTAGCAGGGTCAGAGTGGGGGGAGAAGAGAATGGAGAGTAATTTTTCAACCGGTACATAGCTTTGGATTGAGATGATAAAAAGGTCTGCAAATGGAAAGCAGTAATGCTTGCACACCATTCTGAATGTCATTAACACCACTGCATTGTAGACTGAAAAAGTTAAAATGGTAAATTGTATGTTATATATATTTTACCACAATGAAAAACAAAAAGTCAGCTCTCAAACCGCTTGTTGCTCTTTAATGCAATACTTCCCCGCCCCTCCTCGCCGCCCCCCCCCAGCTGCTCTAAAATGTTCTTGTTTTTGTTTTTGAGCTTTTTTTTTTTCTTTTGCTTTGATGTAGTTCTATTTTTGTTCTTCTTGCCTACAGTTCCTAAGCACCTTGAAACTAGAGCATCATGTCTTTATTAGCTTTGAAAAGTTCTTGGTCGTTATCTCTTCAAATATGGCTTTTGTTCCTCTCTTCCTTTCCTTGCCTTCTGGGACTAAGAATCTGAGACATTCTCACTAGAATGAGATACTATTTCCCATCCTTTTCTCTCACTAAACTTTATTTTGGATACTTTAATTTTACTAATTTTCATCTCAACTGTTTCTAAGTTTTCCATGCTTCATTCTGCAGTTTGTGACCTATATTCCACTTCACAAAATCTCTACATGATGTGTCTGTCTATTCAGTTCTTAATTTCAGTTCTGTTTTCAATTCTAGAATTTCTAGTTGTTTCTTCTTAATTTTTAAATTTTTAATCTTTTACTCTCATGAAAAGTAGTAAGTATAATCAGATAAATACAGCATGTGTCTGGTAACTTCAACGTGTACAAGTTCCTGTGTAACTCTTCTACTGTTTCTATTGCTTTTTTACAATATGTCTATTTTTTATCCCTGTTGTCTTGCTTCCTCACACAAAATTGTTTGTAGAAATAATCCTGGGAATACTGGCAATCCAGGATCACCTCAAAACAATCACAGACAGAGGATTTCAAGCTGGTGGTAGTCCCTGAAAACGCTTGTCTCCTTTCTGGCTCTCTTTTTCTTCTAAGCAATAATACTTGGTTCCCAACTTGATAATGAACAAATAGTTTACCACCATCTCTGTTTGGTGGGAGCCTTGGATACTCATCTCTATGCATTTAAGGGCTTACTCTAGGCTGCAAAACCATGAGCCAGCCACTTCATTTCTGTTCCTCGCAGAAAAGTAGCCCCAGGGCCTGGCCATTTCCTTAGTTCTCATCCCTCCCCCAGATCCTAGCTTGATAATTCATCATTATGTTGTTAACTTTGAGATACCCACGTGCTTTTTTTTTTTCTTAAATAGCTTTTTAAGTTGTTCTAGAAGGAAGGTTGATTAAAATTCTCCAACATATCAATACTTAGATGACCAATTTAGACCCAATGTTTCATACTCTTTGAGAAATCCCATTCACACAAAACTTAACAAAGAACCTCAGGGGTAAAAGTTTGACTGCATTCAGAGGAATAAATTATCCATTTTTAGAGTAAACCCTCCCAAAAATTCAATGTAAATTTTTTACTGTGAGCAGTGTATTATAGAAGGGACAAGTTGCCTGTCACCTACTGTTAGCATCAAATAAATCAGAGCTATTTGGCTCACAGACCAAGATTTCTTACTCTGATTTCCAAGAGTGAGATTAAGGATGAAAATGCTCCAGAAAAACTACTTAGTAAGACCTTCCTTTTTCTTTTTATTATCTAACTAATTTTGCATATTTTATTTCCCAGCAGATATGCAGCAGCTCAAGCTTCATTTTCTTATCAACTATTATAAAAGCATGTGTGAAGAGCAACCCGTAATAATTTTGAGAAAGTTTCTGGGAGACTTGGTAGGAAAGCAGAATAGCCATTTAATCCTGTGTTCTATACCAGGGGCCTATCAGGGCTCTACATCAGCAACATATAGACCCTCAGTGAGATCAAGGCCAAAGAGTGTTTTGGTATGGCCTGCAAGTTATGAATGGTTTTTGTATTTTTAAAGGGCCATGCACACACCCACAAAAAATCAAAGCAGCACATGTAACAGGTAACATACATTATCCATCTATTTACAGAAAAAGTTTGCTGATCTCTGTTCTATATCATCTTGCCAAGACGTTGTGAAGGTTCTGAGAATTTTACCCTATTTGCAAGCTAACAATTTAGCTTGTATCATTTCATGGATGGTGGCAGAAGACATGAGACTCTAGGGTCAGAAACAAAAGACTTTATTTTTCACAGTAATAGCAGTCACGAGATAATCAGCATTTACATCAGTTCCCTAAGCCCCAATTCCCACAGGGCAACATGAAGAGAGCCAGGTAAAACCTGCACACACAGTGGCTATGTTACAAGAGAGGAATTCAGGGAACCTGAGCTTAAGGAACCTGAACCTTCTATAATGGGCAGTTGAGCATACCTGCTCTACTCCCAAGGAGACATCATTTCAATATTCAAAGGCTAGTTGCTATACAAGCTTTCAAGAAAAAGAGTCTGGAACAAAGGTAGTCAATGTCTCTGCTTGCAAGACATGTAGGAACACAAGAGATCCAGGGAGAATGGTCTTCCAATAAATCTAAACTTGTTATCTACAGCTACCACCTTCAGCATGTTATGGTATAGCTTTATCATTCCAAAAGTTGACCTGAGCCAAATAAACTGTTAAAGTATTTTCAGTATTCTCTTAAAAACCAGAGGAAACATATACACAGAAATTTCTTAAAGCAGTTTAAAACCTTAACATTTAAAAAACTATTTTCGGCTACCTTAAAATTTCTGATATTCAGAAAGGTTTATTTCTGACAGGGTCCAGGGAACTGATGAATTACTCTATATTTACCTTCGAACTACCTTCTTAACTGACTCCTACATTTTATTTAGTAGAGGCATAATTTAGTGTTCAACTTTTAGTACTACAGCCCAAAATGTTTTTAAGTTATCTGAGAATTAATGAGAAATATACATTTTAGATAAGAAATTCAAACATGTTAAGGACACTTTTAATGTATGATTTAATCTGTATTATAGTTTTATTTACTTTCTTGAAGTAGAGCCAAATAAGTAGTTTTCTCACAGCACTATAAATGCAACCATATTTAAGATTAAGATGCAGTTTAAAAAAAAATCATAAGATAAAGTTTTACAAGGCTATAAACTAAATAACATTCACTTAAACACATAGCAAGCTGCTTTATTGAAAACAATAAGCTTTGTGAAATTGGGAATCTTTTAGAGAATCTGGGTCATCTTTAAACGACAGATATGGGACAGTTACAATTCCCTCAGTCCAACGTGAAACTTTCTTAACCCCCAAAACCAGAACTATGAGGTCTAATCTAAACTGGCCTGAGGCTTCCACTATACAGGCCTGAGCTGAAGAACTCTGGAGAAAGTAAGATTAGTTTGAGGCAATACAGAATCATGGGTTTCCAAATAAGAGGAACTATCTGGTGGCTTTGAGTTCCTAGCCTACTGAACAAAAGCCAAATATAAGACTTGATGTTACACTAGCTAATTTTACACAGTAAGTTATAGGAAGCTTAAAAATATATATGAAACAGGAATGTAAACTAAAAATGTTTTGCATGGTTGGTTGCTACCCACTACTTATAAGCGTCACTATTTAGTCTTGTTCAGTCACATTTTTTTTTAACAGCTTATTTATTTTTGAGAAAGAGTTGGGGGGGAGGGGCAGAGAGAAAGAGGGAGGCACAGAATCTGAGGCAGGGTCCAGGCTCCAAGATGTCAGCAGAGAGCCTGAAGTGGGGCTCGAACTCATGAAGCGTTAGATCATGAACTGAGTCGAAATTGGATGCATAACTGACTGAGTCACTCAGACGCCCCAGTCTCTTATCTTAATTTGGATTGAACTACAAGTCATTTTAGCTTAGAACTAAGTCTGAGCTAGGTTCACATGGATTGTTTTTATATATGCAAATAATAACTCATTTGGTTGTCCTTAAGTGTATTGAGAGTCTTCATCTACTGTCTTTTAAATATTCTATTAAAATATCTATTATAGGCTTTCTAAGGCAAACATAAACTCCATATAAGTCAATTTCATTTCATTTACTATAAGACAAAGCTTAACCATGAATAAATTGTTATTAGAGATGCTTAAACTTCTGACAGCGTTTGATACAGTGTTTCAGATGAAGTGAGGACATGTAAATTGAAGGAAGGTTGGAGAGAAGGTATTTTCTAACTTCTTAGGGTACATACTTCATGTCTGGTAAGACACTGTCCTTTACTCATAGCCCTTGCCTACCCATAGACTTTTAGGACCAGTGAAGGAAGAAAGAGTAGTCATTTAAATGTTAAACAGATTTTTGTTTAAAGTGATAACATTCATCATATTCATGATCTACAGTGGTTCCTAGATGAAGTTCACACTTAACAGGTCTTTGCAAAGAGAGAAAAAAAAGGCTGAGCTATATGTGAGCTAAATTTAGCTATCTTTATATATATTTACAAAGCAAATGACAACATATGAAATAGGTTTGTAAGCAATTTGCATGTACAACCTGAAAATCATAAAGAAGATTAAAATTTATGTACAAAAAAATTAGAAACAAAGGGTAAAAATTAAACAAAAAATAGTAAAAGTATTTGCAACACATAATAGGCAAAAATGTTAGTATCTTTAATTTGTAAAAAGTTTTACAAATCACTAGGAAAATATGCACTGGCCCAATAGAAAAATAGGCAAAGGATATTAACATGCAGTTGACAAACAAATGGAATCATGTTCAACTTCACTCATAATTAAATAAATGCAAACCCAAACAAATTATATTTTCAACTATCTGAACAGCAAACAAAGTATTCTGGGGCACCTGGGTGGCTCAGTCGGTTAAGCATCTGACTTCGGCTCAGGTCATGATTTCACGGTTCATGGGTTCAAGCCCCACGACACGCTCCGTGCTGACAGCTCAGAACCTGGATGGAGCCTGCTGCAGATTCTGTGTCTCCCTCTCTCTCTGCCCCTCTCCAGCTTGCTCTGTCTCTCTATCTCTCTCTCTCTCTCTCTCTCTCAAAAATAAACATTATTCTGGTAATAAACAATGCTGACAAATAGTCATTGATTAAAAGGTAAACTGACACAGTTTTCCGGAGGGCAATTTTGCAGTATCTAGAAACATTTAAAATGCTTACACATTCTGAACCAAAATTCTACAATTAAAAATATATCCAATGAATAAGTTCTCAAATATTATGAGGTATTTGTTCGATCTGTGCTGATAGCTCAGGGCCTGGATGGAGCCTGCTTCAGATTCTGCGTCACCCTCTCTCTCTGCCCCTCTCCAACTCACTCCGTGTCTCTCTCTCTCTCTCAAAAATAAATAAACATGATTCTGATAATATACAAAGCTGACAAACAAGCAATGATTAAAAGGTAAGTTGACACAGCTTTTTGGAGGGCAATTTGCAGTAGTTAGGAAAATATAAAATGCTTACACACTCTGAACCAAAATTCTACAACTAGAAATAAATCCAATGAATAAGCTCTCAAATATTACGAGGTATATATTTCAGTGTATTTACAGATCCATCATTGGTAACAGTAAAAACTTGGACATGCCCTAAATATCTGTCAATCAGTCTGCCTGGTTAAATAAATCACCATATACCCAACCAATGCAATATTATTACATTATTAATAATATGTTAATATGCCATGTGTGACACATAATGTATTTTTTAATTATATGTTAATAAATATCATTCACATTAAGATACCTTTTTAAACAAATGACTGAAAAGAAGTGAATTCCATTTTTTCTAAATGGTATTTTAACTTTTATTTTATTTTATTTATTTTTTTTAACTTTTATTTTATAATAAAATACAATACCATAAAGTTTGTTTTCCTCACTCAAGAAACTTTCAGCAAATATCTGAAGAGATGGTAAAGAACCTTAAAAATAATGCCATTCTTGGTACAACCACTTCACTTGGACAAGACTTTGTCATTCATGGTTTCTATCTTCTATAGATATATGGTGATCTATCAAAGGTAAAGAACATACCTTGTGAACCAGCAATACCCTCCTAAATATAGACCCTACAAAAACTTAGACACATATTCACCATGACGTGTACAGTAAAATGTTCACAGCAGCAATGTTCACAACAGCAAAAACGCCAAAAATGAACCCGGAAACCACCAAAATATTCATGAACAGCAGAATGGCTCCATCAATTGTGGTATATCCATCCAAGCTAATACTACAATGTTGTGAAAATAAATGCACTACAACACATACAACAACATGAATCAACTGCACAAACAGATGCTAAGATGAGGCAAGACACAAAAAAGCCCCTGCAGTATGAATCCATTTATATTGTTTGGGGATGCATATGTATACAAAAAAAAAAAAAAAAAAAAAACAAGGAAATGACTCTCACTCTACGTGGAAGTAGGACAAAAGGGTTGTGATCTGGAAGGGACATACTTGGGGGCTTCTGGGGAATGGGCAATGTTATGTTTCGTGACTTAGATGGTGACTTATACAGATACTTGCTTCGTAACTTTTATCAAAACGTATGTCTTCAACGCTTCCCTATATATGTGTTATATTTCATAATAAAAACTGCAAAAATAACACAAAGCGTTCCAAACTATTCTGCATCAAAACTATGGTTCACACAGACCAATAATGATTCCAAAGGATATCTTATGCTAGTTGCCAAGGAGTCAAAGGCTTGCAGAATGAATTCTAAGGTTTAGGCATTTATAATCCCAAAATAAAGTACAGAGAAACTGAATATGAAAGTGTGTTCAAACCATCACAATAAAAATCCGTACCAGTACTAAGAACAGATTCTGCATTTAGATGAGAATATAGAATTTCTGATTCCTTCTTCATGATTAGATCTTTAATATTCATTCCTAAATCAGATATAAGTCATTCCTTTTCAAGATACTATATTTCCTGGGGCACCTGGGTGGCTCAGTCGGTTAAGCGTCAGACTTTGGCTCAGGTCATGATCTCACAGTCCGTGAGTTCGAGCCCCGCATCAGGCTCTGTGCTGACAGCTCAGAGCCTGGAGCCTGCTTCAGATTCTGTGTCTCCCTCTCTCTCTCTGGCCCTCCCCCCTTCATGCTCTGTCTCTCTCTGTCTCAAAAATAGACATAAAAAAAAAAAAGATACTATATTTCCTGATGAATTTACTTCATAAATTGCAAATCCACTTACACACTCATACTAATGTATACTTCCATAGGACATGGGTGGCTCAGTCAGCTAAACGTGTTTGACTCTGGATTTCTGCTCAGGTCATGATCTCACAGTTCACAGGTTCCAGCCCTGTATCAGGTTCCACGCTTACAGTGTGGAGCTGGCTTGGGATTCTCTCTTTCCCCCTTTTCTCTGCCCCTCCCCTGCTCTTTCTCAAAATAAGTAAATACACTTTATAAAAATTATAATAATATACCCTTCATTATTGCTCATATTCACCTAAACTGCACAGAAAAGAATCTGAGAGCTGAACAAAAGAACTATATGAAATATGCCCAGAGAATTAAACTCACCTGGTTAAAAAAAAATCTCTTTTCAACTCACACATCATATTCAAGTATGTGGTAGTAGAGATGGTGGAGGAGGAGGAAGAAAAGATCTGAAGTGCTATGGCACGCACACGTGCGCGCATATACACCATTTTGTAAGGGGAAAACTCCTTCAAAATGTTAGCTATGTGTTAATTTTCACTTGATGTTTCTAGGTACATCTTCGGTTCCATATTCAATATAACCACCATTTTAAAACTAGTATTAAGATGTTTTATAGCCCTTTAAAATGCATGTGTCTACCCACTGGCAGGACTCCTCATAGAAAATACCAGAACTCCAGACCAGGTTTTGGCTGGTCACATGAATGCCGAGTAAAAGGTATTTCCCAACCTGCTATGCATAGTGAAGTGCCTAAATCTTGGTCAACAGGATGTGTGTGTGTGTGTGTGTGTGTGTGTGTGTGTGTGTGTGTGCGCGCGCGCGCGCGCGCATGTGCGCGCATGCGCGTGTACATGTGTGATGCTAAGAAGTTGGTTATTTTCCACTCTCTAGTTCCCCCTTTCCACTGACTGGAAAGTAGCAACAAGTGAAGCAAGTGCCTCTGCCCCAGAGATGAGAACCTCCTTCCCGGTAAGAATGGCAGAGCTGCCTGACAAGCTTGAGACATATCGTTTCTGGAATGTTGTCTGAGTAAAAGATATGTATCTTACTTAAACACTGAAATTTGAGGATACTGTTAAAGTTGATTCTAACATAAGAGCCTAAGTACTCAAGGTAAATTATTTGTAGAAAATTGTTAAACCATTGCCTCATCCTAAAGCACAAATAAATGTTGTAAGAGTTAGGGGATTAAAAATAAAACCATAAATTGAAACATATAAACATACTAATTTTATGTACATGAGCCATGATGGCAAAGACCTGTCTAAACATTACATCAAAGGCAAAAATCACAGAGAAAATGGTTGAGATACTTAACGGCAATACATTTTTAAAATAACTGAATGTCAACACTACATGAACAAAATTATAATGCAACTGAAAAATGAAAGAGAATCAATTTAGTTTAAGGCTTATGCACGTGATACATAAAAAGTTCTTAAAATCGATTAGTAAAACACATCAGTAAAATGGCAAAGAACGTTGTATAAATACTGATTCTTGGTTGCAAGTCATAGGAACCAACCATGGTTAACGTAAAGTGAATTATGTGTAAATTATGGGAAGTCTAAAAGGACGGACCAGATTTAGAAAGGACAACAGAAGTAGTTTAGGAGGGTTTTGGCAGCATGAACTACTATGCAGTTTTCCCTGAATGCTGCCACTGGAATGAATGGGCAGGTCTCTGGAAGCAGGCAGAAATGGAAGATGGCATAGAGAAGGTTGGCTGGGAAGTGCTCTCAGGAGATACACCCTCAATCAAATGAGGAAGGCAGGACTGGGCAGAGGGAGAAGCAGACGCACAGTGAGGATGCAGCTGAAGCCTCAGCCAGTTCTACAGGGTGCTCATTAGAGTCCCAAATAGAATGGTGGCCTTAGTACTGTCCCTTTAGCTAGTCCGGCCTTGGACTTTGGACTGCTCCCAGGCAAGGCAGTTCTCTCCAGAGGGAGGCACTGAGGCATGAGCAGCTAATAGTCCTAGCAACTGGACTTATTTTCTGACTTTGCATCATTCAAAAGTCAAAACTCTTGGGAGAGCCAGATGGTACATTTGTTAATGTTAAATGTGCTCACAATTGGCTGGGGTAGGCAAGGTCCTTGAATATTATATCCTTCAAAACTGCACAGAGCAGTCATTCCCATACTCTGAAAAAAAAAAAAAAAAAAAAAATGTATTTATATGCTATTACCACAAAAATGCAGGATGGAAGCCAGACTTCCAGGATACATCAACAGTCTACTATAGATATCAAGAGGCAATTCAGATATATGTATATAAGATTAATAAACTTTAACAAGTTCACCCTCACCAGCAATCAATGATCTGAAAATTAAACCATTTTTTGCTAATCAGATTGACAAAGATAAGAAGATTCTTCTCAGAATTTGTAAGGGTGGAGGGAAACAGGCACTCAAGTAGAATGCTGATAGAAAAATACACTGATAAAAGCTTTGGAAAATCAATTTTGGATTGTATGCCAGAAGCTTTAAAAATACACATACCTTGCAATTTCACTTCTAGGAATTTATCCTAAGGAAATAATAATCAATTATGAAGAAAGACGTATGCTCAAAGCAATTCAGTATTGTTTGTTATATTCATAAAGGAAGGAAATAAACATTCAAAAAAAGGATAGATTCAGTAAATTATGATAAATTCAAATGAAGAAATATTATGAAGCCATTAGGAATAATACAGTTGCAAGATATTTATATATACAGAAAGATGTTCACATAATTGGTAAGTTTTAAAAATTACAAAAGATATAAAAATTGTTTAAAACCAAAAGGTAAATGTTATATTAGGGTGATGCATTACAAGTATATTTCTTTTATATTTCCTATGACTTCTATATTAAACATATAACTTTTATAATTAGAAAAATGTCTAATTAATGGACCTCATAAATATGAAATTTTTAATTTACATTCCAAAATTTCATGTCTTTGGAAATTGGTGGAAATAGAAGTATACTTTCAGTTCAAATTTCTTAAAAAACTGAAAACATTTTTTGACCAATCAAAAGAGTTGACATTTGGTGCCAGATCTGAAGTCTGATGTGAAAGCCCAGTTTCAAGTAAAAACAATTACTTCAACTATAAAAATCTGTCTTTACCTTTACAATCATCAGTTGTTGTTTTTTTAACTGGAATATTGAACCTAATAGTTTTGGCCTACATTTAAAGGAAGATTAAATTACTTGGAAAGGGCCCAGAGAAAAGTAATAAAAATAATTATGTACTCAAATATTGGGCTCTATAATGACATGTAAGAGGAAATCATTTAGAAAATAAAACAAAAAGTAACCTTACATTTCATGGGTTACCATAACACTTGAAGAATAGGACAAGAGGCAAAAACTTTGAATTATTAGAATAATTTAGTTTAGCCATTAGGAAGAATGTCCTGTTCTTAAATAATATATTTGAGTGTGTATTACATGTCTAATATTATGGCTGTAAAAACTTGGAATTGTTAAAATGTTACTACAGAAAAAAACGTTTTTTGGGGGGGGTCTGGCTGACTCAGTGGAGCATGTGACTCTTGATCTCAGGGTTGTCAGTTCAAGCCCCATGTTGGGTATAAAGATTAAACATTTTTTTAAAAAAGTGTTTTCTGTGTGTGTGTGTGTGTGTGTCAATGGTAGAATAACTATTCTATTTTTCAAAGTAGGGGCTTGCTACATAATCCTTAAGATCCCTTCCATGATTGTTTTTAAGATTTTTAATAATTTATTTATTGTGAGTGGGGGAGGGGCAGAGAAAGGGAGGGAGAGAGGGAGAGAGGGAGTGAGGGAGAGAGGGAGAGAGAGAGAGAGAGAGACTCCACACCCAGGGCAGAACCTGATGTGGGGCTCAATCTCACACTGTGAGATTATGGACTGAGCTAAAATCAAGAGTTGGACACTAAAGTGACTGAGCCATCCAAGCACCCGGAGTTCCCTTCCATGTTTATGGTCTTACATTTCAGGCATCCTAAACAATTATAAAAACATATCTCAATTATTCTTACAGTTTTTTGAAAATGAAATGGATTAATCATTAATGAATATAATAGAAGATAAAAAATTAGACATTTTTCATTAAAAATGAAGGGAATATAGATACGGAATTTAGTTATGGGATGCATTATAATATTTGACTCCATGGCGGGGGGAGGCAATTAAACTAAATAACAAGGTTGTTTTTTTTTGTTTTTGTTTTTTTTTTTTTTTTGAGAGACAGATGGGAAGAGAGGTGGAAGGAGGGGCAGAGGGAGAGGGAGAAAAAGAATCTTAAGCAGGCTCCAGGCTCAGGATGGAGCCCCAGCTGGGGCTTGATTCCACAACCACAAGATCATGACCTGAACCAAAATCAAGAGTCAGACACTCAATAACTGAGCCACCCAGGCACCTCTAGGTGTGTATTTTTTTAAAAATGTTTATTTATTTTTGGGAGAGAGCGAAAGAGAGAGAGCAAGAGCATGGGCACGGGCACATGCAGGGGAGGGGCGGAGAGAGAGAGGGAGGCAGAGGATGTGAAACAGGCTCTGCGCAGCAAGCCTGACGTGGGGCTTGAACTCAAAAATCTCGAGACCTTGACCTGAGCTGAAGTTGGGCGCTCAACCAACTGAACCATCCAGGCTGCACCCCCCTGCCCCCGCCCTGTGTGTATTTTTTAAGTGTTGGTGTGTAATGCTATTAAATTCTATTATTTTGAAAGTATAGTAAACACAGTGAATACAGACAAAACATCACTATAGCATACTTTAGTAATATATTTAGTATACAATGGTTTTAGTAACAAACAGTTTTAAAAGGGCCCACCCAGTAGGAGGAAAAAATGGACTTAAGGTGAATACAGGATAAATCCTCAGCCTAGGGTGTTATTCCATCTTTCAAATAAATGGCAGCAAAATGTTACTAACAAATGCTTTAAAACTATACAAACTCTGAGGGCGCCTGGGTGGCTCAGTCGGTTAAGCGTTAAGAAGTTAAGCTTTAAGACTTCAGCTCATGTCAGGATCTCACAGCTCGTGATTTTGAGGCCCGGGTTGGGCTCTGTGCTGACAGCTCAGAGACTGGAGCCTGCTTCAGATTCTGTCTCCCTCTCTCTGCCCCTGCCACACTCAAGCTCTGTCTCTCTCTCTCCTTCAAAAATAAATAAACATTAAAAAAAAAAAAAAAAAAAAAAAAAAACTAAAAATCACTTAAATGCCTCCCAAAAACAAAATTTTAAAAATAAACAGGACACATCCATAAAAAAGATGCAATTTAAAAGTTTCAACTTACTACTGTTTCTTATTTTTGAATGAAATATTTAATGTTTGTATATAGTAGGGCTTACCATGTGTCTGGCACTGTTCTAAGCACCATACAAGTAGCAATTAATGTAATCCTCATACGTCTAGGAGATAGCTACCATTATTATCCCTATTTACAAAGGAGAAATCTGCGGCACAGGGGTCACACTAGCCCAAGTCACACGACAAGGTGCGCTTGAAGCTAAGAGTCAAATCCAAAGTTTGGCTAAGAGCATGCCTGTAACCACTACACTATTCTGTAAAAGTATTTCCTTCATATATTATTATTTGGTAACAATTTTGAACTTCAAAGTTTGCAAATGTTCACCACCTGCAGAGTTATAAGTATTAAAAGTAAATCAGTACAGAGAGAAAAATAACTTTTTCAATACAAAATTTGAGCGAAAGGGATTTCCTTGATTAGTTTTACGACAAATACATGTATTCATAGGTGGAAATGGGGAATGAAAAAAAGATTTTGACCAGGTTTATTTTAAAAGTGTTATAGGCTTATAGCTGGGATAAGATTTAAACTCAATAAAACCTTGAGCTCTCTTTTTAGAAAGATATAACTTACAAATATAAATTTTTAAATAAGAATGTGATTGGGACTTGAGTAAGAAAACAAAATTATGACATTTACAGCATAAACAAGCTTCTCTAGGGTAACTTTTTTTTTCCCCATAATAGGATAATTACTTTATTTGTCAAGAGAAATACCACTGGCCTAATCTGTATGCAGAATGACAGCAGTAAGAAAGAAAAACCAATAACCACATAGAATGTGAGGACACACAATATATTCAAGTAAAACCCACTGTAAAAAAAAAAAAAGAAAAAAGGCTGATTTCAAAGGCTCCACATGGCTTTGTATCTCACATATTCTAAAGCTGCAGGTATGAAGAGTTGTAGGTCTAACATAATCTATGCCTCCTTTTAGCATTTTTTGCATTTGTTAACTGAGAGGCTTGGAATAATAACCTAAGTCTCTTCTCATCCTAAAATTCTAAGTACATTCACTACACACTAGCAAATACATTGCACATACAATGCCACAGGCTAACTTTCTGACAAAAGGGGAAAATGAGCAAAGCGATTGGAGTACTCCCTCATGGCACTTGACAAGCAGTCTGTTCTCCTGATGGTTAGTCTCTAAATTGACACACAGTAAATCTAATAAACAAATGTTGTATCCTGACAGTGTTTCTACAAGTTTCACATGCACAGTTTGATTACATCTCCTGGAACCCTTGCTCCCCACCATTACCCTCCCATTATGTTGGCTAATACATGGTACTAAATTCAATCTATTACTACTTTTCATCTGTCTCCATCTCTTGGCCCAGTTTAATACAGCTAATCTTACTTTAAGAATGACTTCATCTGGTTTTCTTTTCAACTTTCAGGCCACTCCTCCTTTTTATCTAGTCTTTACATGTTGGAATTACACAAGGCTGGACTCTAGGCCTTCTTTTGAGCCCTATTATATCTACGTTGTTCAATATGGTAGCTACTAGTTCAGGGGGCTACTTAAGAAATTCAATAAAATTAAATTAAATATTTAGTTCCTCAGTTGCACTAGGCATTTCAAGTGCTCAAGAGCCACAAGTGGCTCATGGTTACTATACTGGGCAGCAGTGATATAGAACATTTCTATCACTGCAGAAAGCTCTGTTGTACAGTGTTGCTCTACACCATCTCCCTAAGCGATCTTATTTGTGCCCATGGGGTCTACTTGCAGAAGATCCCCACATCTGTACTCTGTCATACAAACTTTTCCTATCAGCCCAAAACCCATGTAGCCAAATACCTTTCCATTTAGGTGTTTCAAAAGTATCTCAGCCACAATATGCTCTAGACCAAATTTCTCATAGTCATCTCCAAACCTAGTTTTAGAATGTTCATTTCCTCACTCATGTCACCATCATCTAACCCCAGGTACACAAAGTTAGAAAATGCATACTTTATTCTCTTTCATTCCTTAAACCCATTTCTAAGTCCTCTTAAGTACCTCTCAAATTTTCCCCTTCGTCATCTCCCATGCATCCCACACAATCCAAACGAGCATAGCTTGATTAGTGAAGACATCTCCCTGAATTCAAATATGCATTTTGGCTGAGTGACCTCAGACAAGTTACTTAACCATTTTTTTCCCTTAAGCAAGTTTTTCATCTGTAAAATGGGGGCAATGCTAGGATTTTCTTCATAGTGTTGCTGTAAGAATTAAATAAGATTATGAATGCAGAGTCGAGCACAGAATCTAGCACAAGTTCCGTATAAACGTTAGCTAGTGGTACTGCTATCATTTTCTGCCTAGATTACTGAAATTGTATCCTTTCTTATTCTTGCCCCTCTCCACAATCTTCTGCCACAAAATCACTAGAGAGACTTTTAATAAATTTAAATCTGGTCATGTCCCCCTCTGCCTCTCTGGAAACCCCTTACTGGTTGTATAGGGCTTTTAGAATAGAGTCATCTCTTATCACTCTTGTCTCTTAATCTCCATGCTTTCACCAAACTGGCCTCAAGCTCCTTAGGCCATGTTCAGTCCATGAGGGCTTTTGCCCACAATATTACTCTTTTTTGAACCCCTCCCCCCACTCCTGCAAGTTCTCACCCTTCAGACCTCAGCTGAAAAGTCACTTCCTCCCTCACTAAGTCTGGCCCCCGTATTTTGCATTCTCATTGTACTATGTTCCTCTCTGTCCTAGAACTTCTCAGCTTGCAATTACACATTTCTATGACTGACTACTATTAATTGCTATACATGTATTTGTTTCCTCCAACGGATATCTCAGACTGAGCTCCCGATACGCCTCCTACCCAACCCTGCTCTATTCACCATTTCCTCCATCTCAGAAAATAGTAACACGATTCTTTCAGTTGCTCAGGCCAAAGGTGGATTCCCTTTCACCCTCCACATCTATCAAAAAATTCTATTGCTTCCCTAATTCAACCACTTCCCTCCCACCCCCATTTTCACTACTACCCATTATGGCCAAAGCCATACCATCACCTCTTGGATTGCTGAGTTGCCTCTTAGCATCTTTCTTTGGCCCCACCACTTACCTTATTGTATATTTACAAGGCAGTTAGGTTCATGTCTTAAATATATGTCAAATCATGTCATTCCTCAACTCAGACACTCCAATAACTTGCCATCTGCTAGGAACTAAAGTGACCTTCCCACCCAAATCCATATGTGAGAGCCCTAATTCAGCTAACTGTATTGGAGATAGTGCCTTTTGGAAATGATTAAAATTAAATGAGGTCATAACGGTGGAGCACTGATTAGATGAAAATGGTCCCCTTATAGGAAGAGACACCAGAGTTCTCTATCCACCAAGTGAGGACACAATGAAAAGACTGTAAGGTCTGTAAGCCAGGAAGAAAGCCCTTACCAGAAGCTGCCCATACTGGCACCCTGATCCTAGACTTTCTAGCTTCCAGAACTGTAAGGAAATAAATTTCTGTTATTTA
This sequence comes from Leopardus geoffroyi, assembly GCF_018350155.1. Lineage (NCBI taxonomy): Eukaryota > Metazoa > Chordata > Mammalia > Carnivora > Felidae > Leopardus > Leopardus geoffroyi. The sequence goes on from NC_059326.1 coordinate 105,452,403, forward strand.
AGCAACCCAATCTACGGTACTGTGTTATGCCAGTCGAAACCAATATACCATCTCACTCAAATTAAAAGCCAAAGTCCTTCCAAGAGCCAATGGAGGGGGAGGGGGAGGGGTCCATTCTGGTCTATCCTGCTTCCAACCCCTAAACTCTCCAACACAATTGCCTTTGATTCTTCCCATCCCTTCAAACAGCTTTTGCCACACTGGGCTGTATCTAATTCCATGAATATGTCAGGAATATTCTCACCTTTCGGTCTTTGCTTTTCTTCTCCCTGGAACAGTATTTCCCCAAATATACATAGAACTCCATCATTCAAATGTCGCCTTCTCAGTGGGGCCCTTCCATGACAAATTTTGCCACCTCCATCTCACACACATATCCCATTCTCCTTCCTCTGCACTCACTACTCGCTTGCTATACGTTTTATCTATTTGTCTTTATTGCCTCTCTCTCTCCCAAGGGAGACTACGATTTCCATGAGAAGCGAATGTTTGCCTTACTCACTGTCACACCGTCAAAATACAGAGCACCGCATAGTAGGTGCTTACCATTTGTTCAGCTCAATGAATAATGAATCCCAAGAGCTACCAAATTAGCATCCCTACCACACAGATCTGCTACTAAGGCAGCCATGCCCTTGTAGAAACTGCACTGCTTTAAGGACTGCCTGATTTTTCTGGCCTCTTCTGGTTTTCTCCTACTATCGCTAAAGCTCAAGAAGGACTTTAAAAACTGTGGCTACAGGATTCAAAAGTGGTTCCTTCCTGCCTCCATTTTTTACAATAGAAATAATAAATGTAGAAGAAAAGTTGCAAAGGTCAGATAAGATCATGGGTATCACAATTTCTTGAAAACTCCCTGGTTGCCAACTTTCTTCACAGCATTTCCAAAGAACCCTGCAAGCTCCACGGCTCTTTGGTCACGTTTTCAGGGTTCAGCAAAGGATGGTGTTTATCCCCAGAGATAAAATTTTAAATACACAAGCATAAATAAAAGACAAGGGATCGAGGAAACCAATCGTTGCTGTTAGCTGCTTTTACGTGGGGCTGGGGATAGAATTTAGGTTAAAAATAGATTCTGCTGCTAAGAAAGTTGCAAAATCACGATATTCCTCTACATTTCACAGAAGAGAAACCAGGCTTGCGGAGGAAAGGAGGAAAACAGGAATTCCTCACAACCTAAACCAAGCCCAAAGTTCCCGGTGAGCGCTCCACGGTTAGTCACTGCTCTACAGTTAGTTACTTCGGTGTATTCACTTCCGAGCTGAGCTTCCTTTTCTTTCTGGAAATGCCTCAAGTTAAGAATCGCCTCGAAACGGTAACGTATCACCACTAAGCTCCCTTCTCACCTTCAAACATCACAGCTTTTAAAATAAAGGTGTCATCGAAGCGTGGACACACCCACTGCATCTCCACTGGAATGAGTTTCTGGTTATGCAAATCTAACGCGGCCAGGCGGGGAGTCGACCGCCTCAAAAGCTGCACAGAGGAAATCCTGCCTCCCCCTAAGGCTCAGGCCTGGGGTGAGGGCCGGCAGTCGCGGCGGACCGGAGCAGCGAGCGGACCTCGCCTCGGGGCGCCCCTCGGCGGCCACTCCGGAAGCACCTGCGGGCCCGACGGGAAAGCCCCCGGCATCACCCACAGGAGCGGGGGGCGGCCGGCAGCTCTAGCACCGCCTCGGGTACCACACGCCTGAGGTGAAGCGGCCCTGCAGCATCTCGCGAGATCTCGCCGGCGCAGCCCAAGTACTGCGAGCTCAGAACTTAAAAAAAAAAAGAGAGAGAGAGAGAAATCGAAGAGAGAGAGAGAACGCTCCTGGAGCCGCTGCTGTGGTGGCAACTGCCGCGGGAGCATCAGCAATCGGCGTGCGCCGAAGCAGGACTCGGCCGCCCCTTCACCCGCCGGGCCGGACGCCGTCCGCAGGCTGCTCCGCCGAGGCCTGGGCTGCCGGCCCATTGACGTGCAGCCCCAGGGGCGGGGAGAGAGGGAGGCGGCCGGGGGCCCTCTCCTCTTCGCCGCAGAGGGGGCGGGGGAAGGAGGTGGAGGGGTGGGAGGAGGGCGACGGAAGAGGAGGTAGCGGCGCGGAGATCCCGGTGACGGCGGTGAGGCGGTGCGCCGCCGCGCCTGCTCCCTGAGCGCGCTGCCGGTGCTGCTCGCGCTGCCCGAGGCCCGGCGCGGACTGGACGGAGGCGATCCTCGCGCAGGCAGCTCTCGCGTGGGGTCTCGCCGAAACCCGGGAGGGCCGGGACGCCGAGGGAGCGTCCGCCGCGCGACGCTGCGGGACCGCGGGTGGGCGGGCTGAGGGGCGGAGGAGCAGCCGACCCCGCCTCCCGCGTGCTGCAGCCGGAGCCGCCACCGCTGCGGCCCCGCCGAGGCTTTAAACAGCGGGGCCCGCCCCGCGCCCACTGCACTCGCGCGCCGACTCGGCTGCCGGCGGCGTTTGTGCCGGTCCGGGCTAGCGGCAGCGACTGGCGGGTGGAGGGGCGAGCAATTCCGTCACCTGGCGTCGTGGCCGCAGGCACCGCCGGCGGGGGGCGCGGAGGGCTTGCAGCCCGCGACGTCCGCCAGGCTCTCGGAGTCTGCCGGGGGTCGGGCGGCGATGGAACCGGGGCCCACGGCGCCCTCCTCCGGCGCCCCGAGGCTTCCCGGGGTCGGTGAGACGCCGCCAGCTGCCGCGCTGGCCGCCGCCGCGGTGGACCTGCCTGGCACGGCCGTGCCCTCAGCGTCCGAGGATGCTGCGGCCGCGAGCCGGGGCGGCGGCGGGGTCCGCGGGGAGGGCGCCGCGGCGGCTGGGGACGGACTGGGCAGACCCCTGGGGCCCACCCCGAGTCAGAGCCGCTTCCAGGTGGACCTGGTTTCCGAGAACGCCGGGCGGGCTGCGGCGGCCGCGGCGGCTGGTGCCGGGGCTGGGGGCAAGGAGACCCCAGCGGACGGGAAAGCTAGCGGCGAAAGCGCACCAGGCAAAGGCAGCGAGGAAGCCAAGGGCCGCTTCCGCGTAAACTTCGTGGACCCGGCTGCCTCCTCATCCGCCGACGAGAGCCTGTCGGATGCGGCGGGGGTCGGAGGCGAAGGGCCCAATGTGAGCTTCCAGAACGGCGGGGACACGGTGCTGAGCGAGGGCAGTAGCTTGCACTCGGGCGGCGGCGGCGGCAGTGGGCACCACCAGCACTACTACTATGACACCCACACCAACACTTACTACCTGCGCACCTTCGGCCACAACACCATGGACGCCGTGCCCAGGATCGATCACTACCGGCACACCGCGGCGCAGCTGGGCGAGAAGCTACTCCGGCCCAGCTTGGCTGAGCTCCATGATGAGCTTGAAAAGGTGAGCTCTCCCGGCCCCTCTCCCTGCATCCCTCTCACTAGTCCTCCCTCTTTCCCCAACCACTGGTCCTCCTTGACCGGGGGGATGTGGCCGCCGGCTGGCCACGGGTGAGGTGGCGGGAATGGACGTGCACGACTCCGTTGGCTTCTCAGCAGTCAGCTGTCAAGGGTGGAATTGCAGAGGAATGTAACTTAATCTCATAAAAGTTTGCAGCGGGTTATGCTAGTTAGGTAATGGAAGAGAGGCTGCGTGTAACAACCTTCACCATCCACTTGTGTGTCTCCTGTACACTTTTTCTCACCCACGCTTTACAGTCACCATCCCTCTGAATGACAGTTGTGTTTGTGGGCTCCTTAAAGGGAATGTGCCGGGATGTTTAGGTGAGGATGTCTCTGGGGAGAGAGGGGAGAGCACCTACCATCTGCGCCCTTTTTAAAGGTTGTATTGTATGGCTTATGTACACCCACTAGGGGTCTCGAGAGTGGGAACGCTAGTGTTTGAAGGGAGAATATTAACCGGATGTGTTTATTATAGTCTATGAATTATTAAAGCTGAAACCTGCTATCTTGACTATGCAAAGGATTATACAGATATTGAGATATGCTGTTCCTGATAATGGCATAAATCTGTTTTTTATTACATAAATTTTTGGAGAGGACTATATAAAAAGATTACCGGGGGCCGGGGGAACGCAAAGTCCAAAATAGGGGGATGGCAGAGAAAGAAACTGAGAACGAGAAACAAGAGAATTGGTTTTTTTCTATGAAGGATGTCCATAACTTCTGGGGTCCTGCGTAACTGGTTACACTTAGTGAACAGAAAACCATCCCTATAAGGTCTATTGATGTCTGCAATTCTGTTTTTTATGGCCACATATGATTTTTATTTCTTCAGGGCCCAATATTATTATTTTGAGATAACCTCAGCACTGTGAGATTTGATTAATATTTAACTTTTATGAGTTCGGATTACTTGATTTCCACTTTAACAAGTATATAATGATTACATCGATGAGATATTGTGAATGCAAATGTGGAAAAGTTTAAACACAGAAAGTATGTAATTTTTTTCGGATGTGATTATTTGATCTCATACAGTCATTTCATACAAGACTATACTTGTCTTAGTGTTTGATAATGTAACATTCATACAGTTTGAAATAATTACAGAGGTCCCAATCCTTAGAGCTTAGTGACTCTTTAAACGCCTGACATCATTTAGCTTTCGATAATACTACTCCTGTTATTCCATTCTGGTATTTTGTCATATCAGAAGAAAAATGATTTTTAAAACACTTACACTTATATACTCTCTTTCAAATTTATTATTTTTACCCTTTCAAAACTATACATCTTTGTAAAGTAGATGTGTAGGTGGTAATTTCTCTTTCATTACAGCATTTTTATTATTTAAAAAATCATAAAGCTGTATTTCAGATAACACCAAAGCTGAGTAGTTTAGTAGTAAAGCAGTCTAAATTTACCCATAAGTGTTAAAAAGGGTTTTTAAATGGAACTATGTTATAGACCTCGGACTTGTAAGCATCCTATAAAATTGTCTGAATAGCAAAGCACTTCGAGTTCTCCAAAACTTGAGGGTTTGTGTTTGGGAGCTTTTGATCAGTTTACAGTGTCTTAAAAAGAACACCTGTATTGTTAGCTATGTAGTTGAAGAAACCACTCAACCTTTTCGGCCTCCTCTCCTGCTTATTTTGAAGATTTCATTTTGAAGATTAGAAAGAAATGAACATCAAGGCCCGTGTTCAGTGCCTGGAAAATAATGGCTAGTATAGTTATTACTTGATACGTGTTGGTCCTTCAGAAAGTACATAAACTCTAGGATTCTCTTAATTTCTACTTTATTAGATGAATATAGTATATAAAATGTTATGTTCATAGTTCATTTATGCAACAGGTGGTATAATGAGTTGTTCATAGTTTTTGTTTGTTTTTGTTTTTACCTTCTGCCCCTTGGTTCCTTTATGGTCAGTGAAAAAGGTATGTTAGGTTAACTAAGCATAGAATCTCCTATGGAAGATAATTTTGTTTAGAATTTAGCAAATGGACTGAAGAAACATGTCACGTTAAGGAATATAGATGTGGATATAGAGATATACCACTGTTGAAGGAGGGCAGGAAAGGGGTTATAACATAGTTTGACTAGATCCCAAAAGGTTGTTCATCACCCAGTCTAGATTTACTTTTACCTGCATAAAATCTCTTCTAAACTTCTCGCCCTCAATGAATCATAATATTTAGAATTCTGTAACATTGAATTCTAGCACTTGATCAGTGTCCTGTAGGCTGCTTTGGTCACTGAGTGCTTAAGAACCTACCTTAACTGGATCTAACTCTGTGCCATGTTCTATAGCAGGACAAAAGAAGTAAAAGACAAGAACTCTAGATCCTTATTAGGAGAAAGAATATATTTTCAGTCTTCTACTTGAATTCCTTTCTTTGCCCACCACTGTGACTTAAACGTTTTTTCCCTGAAAATCCAAATGAAGTGAAATAAATATTCATGCTGCATCTTGCTGTCTTATGCAGCCATTGTAGAGCCAGGACTCATGAGTTTTTCCATTTATCAAATATTTATTGGAGACAGGAGTTTGTTAGGTATTGGCCACCTGGCTATTGGTACTGTGGGTTGATGCAGTGGTTAGCAAACAAATATTGTGCTTAGATATACCGTAACCAAATAGTTGCACAAATAACATAGTTTTACCAACTTTATTTGCAGTGCTATGTAAGAAAGATGTAGGGTCTAGTAAGGATATAATGGGACCTGATCATATTGGAGTTGGGAAGGCTTGTTTTCAAGAAATGTGACATCAAGCTAAAACCTAGAGGGTAAGTTAATGATAGGGCAGAACAGCATTCCAGGCCTAGGGAACAGTATATGTGAATATAGTGAGGGGAAGAGAGTGGTGTGTCCAAAGAACTATCAAGAGGCCAGTAGAAGATTTTATTATAGATACAATGGCAGGTTCTTGAAGGATTTTTCGTGAGGTAGCAACATGATCTGTTTGGTTTGAACATCTCTGGCTCCTGGATAAAGAATGGATTGGCAGGGGCAACAGTGGAAGCAGGGAGACCCAAGCTATTACTGAGTTACAGATAATAACAGTTGGTGGCAGAATGAGTTGCATGCAGGTGGATTGGATATGGGAGTGAAAGAGAAGCGGATTCCCCGATTTTGGACTTGAACAACTGTGTAGATGGCGCCACCATTGCCTGAGGTGGCCAACCCAGGGGAAAGACTAGATATGAGAGGGGAAAGAGAGAATTGTGTTTTGAGTAGTATCTTGAGCTGGAAAGATAATTAGCCCAAGAGTCATATTGAGGGAGGGGGGCTGAATACATGTTATATCTACATAAACTTTATGTATATGTATGTATATACACATATGTACATACACACAGGTATGTGTACATGTATGTGTATGTATATACATGTGTTACATGTGTATATACGTGTGCATATACAACAAAAATATATATGTGTGTCTATATACAGAGAGAGAGAACGCGCACGCACGCGCTGAAGTCATGGACTTGAAATGACTTCAGTAGAGTGGGAGGATAACAGAAAAGAATTCGAGTCGGGGAGGGGCGCCTGGGTGGCTCAGTCCCTTAAGTGTCCAACTTTGGCTTAAGTCGTGATCTCACGGTTTGTGGATTCGAGCCCCACATCCGGCTCTGCTGTCAGCATGGAGCCTGCTTGGGGTACTCTGTCTCCCTCTTCTGCCCCTCTCCCCTGCAGGTGCATGTGCGCAGTTTCTCTCTTTCTCTCTCAAAAATAAATAAACATTAAAAAAAAAAAGGAAATAGGGTCTGGGGTTGGGAATAGGGAATGTGTAAGTCTGTTAGAAGTTGAGGAGACGAGAGCAAGGGGAACTGAGAAGGAGCTGCTAGGCTGGTGAGAAATAGCCAGGATAGCAATGTCAGGGAAGCTGAGAGAAGAGTTTTAAAGATGCCAGAAACTCTTCAGTGCTGATGCCAGGAATTGATTTTTTTTTAATGTTTTTCAAAAAATGAATCCAAAGTAGTGATTCTTGCCCCTACAAGAAGAAATTTAAAAGCGAAAGGCAAACAAATAAGCATTTGATGGGCAACCTCACTTACAGATGGACAACATGATGATCAAATGTAGAAAAGTTGGGTGGTAGACAATCCATAATAGCTTCTACTGGATTTAAAGCATTATTAAAAGAGTTCTAAAGGTAGAATTACCTTTGCACAGTAGTCCTTAGTCAAAGCTTGAGAGCCTTTGGTGGTTGGATGTCAAGACTTTGCATATCGCCTCTCTGTTACAGCCTTTTTCCCTAATAAGAAGAGGAGGAACTACATTTAGTGTCTTTTATGTCTCTCTGAGCTTACTCATTTTTCATACGTTGCGTCAGAAGCAGTTCTTACACATGTTATTCGTGATAAAATGGGTTCACAGAAGCTGAAGAAATTACTTACTGCTACTCATAGAAAGTGATACAACTGGAAATCACTCCCAGGGATTTCTCACTCTAAGGCTTAGAAATAGTAAGTAGCTCTTATCTCTTACTATGATCTCTTCTGCCTTCCTGTTCCCCAGACGTGCTGTGAGATGACAGGGATGTTGAGGGGGACATGTTGGAGATTACCAACATCATCCCTCTACCCTGATTTCCTTAAAGTGGAATGATTATATAACTGAGAGATATGAGGAGGAATGCTTGTGAAAATGTGATTATTGATGAACATGACTGTCGCTTTCATAGGATATGGGCCTGTGTCTCATTTATTCCATACAGAGAATAGGTACTTAATAAACATTTGTTCATTGAATGTATCAGGGTAGGTAGTTCTTCCTTCTTAACAAGGAATTTACGTAGAACATCATACAGTATGTTATCTCCACGTACTCGTGTAGCTGCCTCTCTGAGTGGGTTGCATTGATTCTTGGACAAGAAATTCCACACACTATTAACTACTTCAGTACATAGCTTGCGTCCTTGAAGGTTCCTGAAGGAACAAGAATGGGTCACATCCTGGGAAGGGAGGGCGGGTAGGAGAGTGCCAGGACTGAATAAAGGTGGGAACCTGATAAGAAATATTTGCACATGGCAAAGTCAAACTTGAGAGATTTTACACTTTTGCCAGGGGCTCTACCCTGCTTAACCCAAGCCACTTGAAGTGAAAGCTGGTTTTTCCATAATACTGTACACAGTCCCCCAGGTAGTCTACCCTGCCTGGGTAGAAAGAAAGATAAACTTTGGGATTTAAAGTGTGGTAGAACTGTACATTGCTATCATAACTGATGTCTTCCCGATCCCATGAGACTGGACTAGTGTGTCTTGTTTTTTTGTTGTTTTTTTTTTTAATGTCTATTTTATTTTTTGAGAGAGAGAGGACAAACAGGGGAGGGGCAGAGACAGAGAGGGAGACAAAGAATCCAAAGAAGTCTCCAGACTCTGAGATTCAGCACAGAGCCTGATGCAGGGGTCAAACCCACAATCACGAGATCATGACCTGAGCCAAAGTCAGATGCTTAACTGACTAAGCTACCCAGGCACTCCTCTTGGTTCTTTGGTGTTGAGTGTGTTTGTTTCAAATAATTTTTTTTTAAATTTATTTAATTTGAGAGATAGCACAAGTGGGGGAGGGGGAGAGGTAGAGAGAGAGAGCGAGCGAGAATCCCAAACATGAGGATCGTAAGAATTTGCCAGGGCAGAACCCAACACAGGGCTTGAACTCAGGAAATCAAGAGTTGGACACTTAACCAACTGAACCACCCAGGTGCCCTTTAAATAAGTTTTAATTCCATGTTTCATATATGTGTTTGGAAAGTTTCCAGTACTAATCCTATTGATACCTTGCTGAAGTGAAATGAATATGGATTTAGTTGTTCAACAAATCCTTACTGAGCACCAGCAGCAACAGCACTGTTTTAAGTGCTGGAGATACAGCCATGAACAGAGACAAGTCATGGAGCTTTCATTCTAGTGTTAGGAGAAAATAAGCAAATGGGTCAGATGTAATTACTGTGCAGAAAATTAAAGGTGGTGATGGCTGGGGTAATGCTGTATAAGGGTGGTCAGAGAGGGCTTCTCTGAAGCACGAACAGACTCTAGATGAGGGATCACCCCTTGCAGGTACTTGGGGTAGAAGAGCAATCTAGGCAGATGAGTGAATAGCACCATGACCCTGAGGTGGAAGTGTGTCAGGGGTGATTGAGATACAAGAAGGCAGCAGTACTGGAGGAAAAAGAGGGAGAGAGAGGAGAGGAGGTCAGAGCAGTTGTGAGGAGCAAACCTAAAGTAATGGTGTTTGAGGTGATGACAGGTGTTAAGGTGCTAGGTATATTTAAAAGATAGAATTGTTGGGATTTGCTGATGGTTTGGATGACGGGTGTGTGGAAAGATTAATGCTAGGGTTTTTTCCCTGTTTGGAATGGAGTTGATCCTTGAGATGAGGAAGATTGTGGAAAGAGCAGCTTTGGGAGGTGGATTCAAGAGCTGATTTCATTGTGCAAAATAGTTCTACCATGGGGCAGGCACTAACAAAATGACAGCCTCTACTTTGTGAAATAGTAGTACTTAAAAATGGGTTTTAATTTGTAGCTTAAAAATGTGCTTTTATACTTCAAATTTTAGGTCAAGCCATGAATCAGTAGTTGTTCAGAAAGAGTATACAGCAGAGTACAAAGAGTGGGCAACAAAGGAGTGAGGGATGGACAACAATGAAAACAACTTAAAATAATTGAAGTTAAAAACATATCAGTGTTTTCTTATTTAAAATATGAAAGCTGTCATCTGCCACTGACTCCTTTATCCTGTGATTTTTTTACTAGAATCTGTATCAGTGCTGTCTAAAAGCTGTTACGAAAAACTGGGTACGGATAGAGAACTTGGGGATTTCTAATTAGAAGGTGGGAAAAATCTAAAAAGCAAAAACAGCTTAGTGGAATGTTGTCTCTGCAGAAGCTAATTATGACAGGTGATTTGTAGTGCCCTTGGGCTCTGAAATTTCCTTGCTTTAAATTTTCACTATGCTGTTTTTCAACATTGACTAATGAGACATTCATCTAGGTTGAGAATCATAGAAACATCTGAGATGGTTCTTTGTTTTGGTGTCACTTAGTTCCTTCAACAGTGTGGTTTCTAACAGAGTTAACTGTATAAGTCATTTTGGGGCTTTGTGGAGGGTAGGTGACTTTGTAGGGTAGGCTTGATTTTTCCAGTGGAGATTTAAAGGACCTGTGAGGACCCTGACCACCTGCTGTGCTCTGGCTTCTGTGCTGTCATTTTATTTAAAAAGTTCTTGTTAAAGTGACCGGTGACCTCCATCCTATTACCATGTCCAGAAAACCTCCTCCCCTCACCCCCACCTCCTCAGCATTCAGCCTTCCAGCAGAATTTGATTTTCTCTTGAGCTCTTCTTTGCCCTTCTTTGGACTTGGTAACACCACTTTGCCTTTTAATTTTTCTCCCTTTCTGGCTCTTTGAGCACAGGGTCTTAGGCAGTCTCCATCATGTCCAAATTGGCCTTCCTCAAGGCTTGATTCTGCCTTTTCTTCTTCCTCTGTTTTCCTTTTTCTTTCCCTATGCTGTATCATCTGTAGGCTAATGAATCCCCAAATTTTGTGTCCTACCCATCTCTTCAGTGCGTTCAGGACATCCAGTGACTATGGGATATTTTTGCTTCTTATCTGAAGGACACCCTGTACTCACACACTTAGGATTTTCTCCCTCCCATTCCAAAAGCAAAACGACCCAGCCATCTTCCAGTATGCCCTATGTCTCCATGGATGGTACCACTATTCATTGTGTTACACAGGTGAGAAGCATATGAGTGGGTCATCCTTGATGCTTTTTTTCATCCTTCCTCATCGAATTTATCACCAAGTGCTTTCTATCCCCTTTATTTCCTAAATATTCTTTTCATCTTCACTATTCCCATCCTAAACCAAACTGTAGCATGTCCCTCTGTAACCTAATAACTGGATTTCCCCTATTCACTGTGCACTCCCAACACTGTTGTACCTAGAGTAGTTTTAAAACAAAAAGGATATGTTATCCCTTGGCTTAAAACTAGCACCTCATTGTCCGTGTCTGGCTTACCTGTTCCTCACTGTTTCATTTACTCGGTGGCACAGTATTTCCTTTGGCCATAGGGCCTTTGTACATAATATTGTCCAAGATCTCTTCCTCCCTTCTCCTCCATACATGCATTGTTAACTTTTCAGTTTTAAGATTTCACTTCCATCCTGTTTCCTCAGAGAGGAAGCTTTTATCCTCTAGCTGGGACAAAACACTTCTTCCCGAGAGCCTTTATATCATGTAATAATAGTATATTTATTAATGTGGTTATTTGAATTGGCATGAGTTGACTTCAGGCTCCCTGAGAAGCAAACTATGTCTGTGGCTACTTATCATTATGTGTTTCTAGTACCTTTTATATAGTTTTGACTGTAGCATGCCCTGAACCAATACATTTTGAAATAGAGAACTCATTCTTTGTAAATTAATGGAATACAAAAGAATCTTATACTCTTTGACACACCTTATATTTGTTATTTAGAATCTCTAAAGGACATTTGACAGACAAATTACCCCAATGTGCATATTGGGAGTTTAAGAAGCCGAAGAGCCCAGTAAGTAACCTGTCCAAAATCCTAGGACTTGTAACTACCTGAGCCAGGGTTGGAACTTGGAGCAAATATTCTGACTTTAAGTTGGTGTTAATTCCAGGATCCTGTAGTTTAATACTGTATAAGTTCTTTGTTATTTCGGTGATTGTTTTCATTTTTAAATGCCCATGACAGTTGTTTTTAAGTTCATTGAAGATAATGTAGGAGAGATTTGGAATCCTCAGTATTATTGTATGAATGTATATCTTTTTCTAGTGGAAAGTCTTTCAAAAAAAATTATAAGAGGGGTGCCTGGAAGGCTCATTCAGTAGGTCATGATCTCGCATTTTGTGAGTCGAGCCCAGCATCAGGCTCTGTGCTGACAGCTCAGAGCTTCATGCCTGCTTCAGATACTTGTGTCCACCTTTCTCTCTGCCCCTCCCCCACTCACACTCTGTCTCTGTCTCAAAAATAAATAAACATTAAAAAATAAAAATTTTAAAAATTAAATATAAGGAAAGTTTTTTTGTTGTTGTTGTTGTTTTTTTTAAGATCTAATTGTCAGTAATCTGCATATCCAAATGGAGCTCAAACCTCTAACCCCAAGATCAAGAGTCCTGTGCTCTGCTGACTGAACCAGCCAGTCGCCCCTGAGGAAGTTTGTTATAAATGGAATCTTAACTAAGGTTTTGTTTCCTCTGCCTTTCCCTATCCGTACATACCTCCCAAAAGACCTAAATTTTTTAATGTTGTAGGGCTATGCTTTCTGTTAGTGTAACCAGTAGTCCTATGTGGCTGTGAAACTAAGTCTAAACTTAAGTTTAAAATTCAGATTTTCCAGTTACTAGAGCTACATTTTATGTGCTTGAATACCCACATGTGGCTAATGGCTACCCAAGTGGGCAGCTGGAGAGCTGGAAAATTTGCATCATTACAGAGAGATCCATTAGAACATGCTATCAAGGGAAGTAATACTTAATAGGACTTTTGTCCTTCCTTCATTTCTCCTTTCTTTTCTTCCATATTAAATAGCCTGGTTTAAAATTACTAAAGTCAGGGGTGCCTGGGTGGCTCAGTCGGTTGAGTGTCCAACTTCAGCTTAGGTCATGATCTCCACAGCTCATGAGTTCGAGCCCCACATCAGTCTCTGTGCTGATAGCTCAGAGCATGGAGCCTGCTTCGGATTTTGTGTCTGCCTCTGTCTCTGCCCCTAACCCACTTACATTCTCTCTCAAAAATAAACATTAAAAAAAATTTTAATTATTAAATTCAAAATTTTCTTGTAATTTTGCATGGGATCCTTCCTCATATAAAGGTGTTTAGACATATTAGGCCCTCCATGAAGTGTTTGTTGAATCAGTGGAAACTTCCCGTTTCCATCTGAGACTGAAAATCTGGGTCTTTAATTGGAAAGGTTATAAGGAATTTCTTAATATTGTATAAAGTGTTAAGGTTTCCAAAGCACTCTTAACTTACATATCTGTATTTGGTCTTCAAATCCATCTTTGGAGGAGGTAAGTTTTAAGAAGATCTTGAAGTAGCAGTCTCATTTTGCAAGGTCTGGTTTGTCTAAAGTCAACACAGCTGATACTTGGTGAGGCTGAATCTTGTTGAAACTGGGTCTTTGCCTTCTTCTCCTTTTCTTCTGAACCAGTGATTTCTAAATAAGAATCCCCTGGAGAAAAACTACAGACTCCTTTCTTCCAAAATTTTTAAAAAGCTTTCCTGGTGTTTCCCAGAGAGCCAGGTTTAAGAACCAGTGTCCCAGAGCATGTTGAGAGTCTTACACTTTGGTTATGCCTATGACAGTAGTACATTGTTATTTTTTTGATGTGCTGATGATACTCAACTTTAAAATACCCTTATATACGATAAGGGTACTAGTCTCAAGATCTCCCTTTAACCCTCCAATAACATGTACTGAATTGCATTGTTACCAGTTATTGGATATCTGTCGTGTTTCAGGAGCTTTCTGTAGTCTGAGCACAATTAACTTCCAAACCAGGTAATTTATCATTAGACAAACTCAGAGGCTAATAGAACTTGCTGAAGTCTCTTAGCCAGTTAGTGATAGATGGCTGTTTATATATACCTGGAAACATTAACAAAAGCTTACCTGTGAGGTATTAGGGCCGACATATATATTGCTTTTTAAGTGGCCTCTTAAAATCCTGTAGGGAGGTGCGCCTGGGTGGCTCAGTAGGTAAAGCTTCTTCTGACTTCGGCTCGCTCAGTCATGATCTCACAGTTCATTGGTTAGAGCCCGGTGGCCGGCTTTGTGCTGAAAGCTCAGAGCCCGGAGCCTGCCTCGGATTCTGTGTCTCCCTCTCTCTGCCCCTCCCCCGCTTGTTCTCTCTCTCTCTGTCTCTCTCTGTGTGTGTGTCTGCCTTTCTGTCTGTCTGTCTCTGTGTCTCTCAAAAGTAAATAAAATCCTGGGGCACTTGGGTGGCTCAATAGGTTATCCATCCGACTTTGGCTCAAGTCATGATCTCCTGGTTCACAAGTTTGAGCCCTGCATCAGGGTCTGTGCTGACAGCTCACAGCTTGGAGCCTTTTTCAGATTCTCTGTCTCCCTCTCTCTCTCCCCCTCCCCTGCTTCTACTCTGTCTCTCTCTCAAAAATCAATAAAATATTAAAAAATAATAAAATCCCGTAGGGAAATCAGAGGTATTAGAGTACTAAGTGATAAGTCTGAATCCTGAAGAGTTCATGTGGAGTAGTTGAGCCTACATACTACTTTCTCTTTTATAGGACCTAATGGTTTTAGACATAAACACTCAGTCTTTCTATTTTAGAAATTAAGTTTTATGATAAATTACTTCCAGCATTGGTTTATCTGTAAATTTCTAGAAATAATAATATGCAATTCTGTAAATTTGTAGGCTTGGAAAAATTACTTGACTGTGAGTTAATCCCAATTATTTGGAACATTTGCTGACCAAAAAAAAAAAAGAGAGAGAGAGAGAGAGAGAAAAGCTGATCTCTTAATTAAACAGAACAACAACAATAAAGGAAAGATTTTCACATAAAAGGGATTCGATTGACTACACCTATACTTGGAAACTGTATAGTTATACTTTATTCACAGTGATCACAAATATGGTGCTCTGGTTTCCAGAACCAAAGTAAGTTGGAAGGGAAAATGAATACTGGCAGAGGTGGATCCAGAGATAGGTAGCATGTTATAGAGGCAGAAGGCAAGTAAATCATAAAAAGCAAAAACGAGGTTTTCAGTAAATAGCAGTCTAGAATAGCCCTTTAGAATCGATGCAAAGAACAGCACCTGAATGTTGGTTATTGTAGCATCTCCATTGTACAGTGCTGGCACAAAATTATTTTTGTTTTGTTTTGTTTATTTTTACAATAGTATTTTAAATCTTAAAAGAGACTCCAGAAATGTACATTTTTGGGAAATTTCAGTCTCAAGCCATCCTAGAGTATCAAATTTTAAGAAGCTGAAAATTAATCCTTTTTTATAAAACTAACAATGTAAAAATTTACTCCAGGGTTTCACTTTTTACTTAATTTAAAATGTTTTGTTATTATTTCATTATGCAAAGAAAAAATAGAAGATTAGGAAAATAAGGAAAGCTTAACATTCTTGTGTTTTTGTGTGCATTTTAAAAACTATACTTTTATAGTTGACTCTTCCCACCTAGCATTAAATAATCATTAGTAAATAAGTAATAGAAGTTTTCTGTTACCCACGGTAATCTTCTGTTTAAGTGCATGTTTGGATAATGTTCTCATACATATACCCTGTGATAAAGACATGCTAATTTGCATTTTCTGTTCGCAGACTTACTTAGTCATTTACATCTATCATGATTTGGTTGTAATAAGCTTGGTATTTTGGATACTTGTTTTCTATTTTCTTGTTTCTTATTCTTCTAAACCTCTTTTTGTATTATCTTTTGTACTAATCAGATATCTTTTGGTATTGCATTTTAATTCTTCTTTTGAATTTCCAGTGATATATTTCTTTGCCTTATTATTTTAGTGGTTGCTCTATTTAGAGAGAATATTGAATTTCTTTAGCTAAAATCTGGGAACCTTAACAGAGACTCTTTTCCTTAGTGCTCTGGTTGTTATAAATTAGAAACCCCAATACAGTGTTGTAATTTTTGCTTTCAACAACCATATGGTTTAAAAAAAGAGAAAGAAGAAAAGAGGGACGCTTGGGTGGTTCAGTCAGTTAAGTGGCTGACTCTTGATATTAGGTCAGGTCCTGAGATCAAGGTCTGTGTCGGGCTCTGAGCTGAGCCTGGAGCCTGCTTGGGATTCTTTCTTTCCCTCTCTCACTGCTCCTCCCCCTACTCATGCTCTCTCTGTCTGTCTCTCAAAAAAAGAAAGAAAAATTGAAAAAAGAGAGAAGAAAAGAAAGTTGGATGTATGGTATATTACGCTCCTATATTCCCATTCATTTTCATTTCTTCTTGTAGATTTCTGTTGCTATCTGATACTGTTTTCCTCCCTTAACTACTTCTTGTAAAGGAGGTCAACTGATAACAATTTTTTTTGTTTTTTTAATGTAAAAATGTCTTTATTTCACTTCACGTTTGAAAGATAGTTTTGCTGGATGTACACTTCTTGGTTGACAGGGTTTTCTTCTTTCAGCTCTTTGAGTATGTACTTCCAATGTCTTGTGGCAACCATTGTTTCTGATAAGGCCATTGACCATATTATTTTCTCTTTACTTTTGGCTTTCAACATTTGTGTGTAGGTGTGTTTTCTTTCTGTGTGTATCCTTTTTGGTTTTGTTAAGTTTCTTCTCTTTGTAAGTTAATGCTTTTCACTGCTTCTGGCTGCCATTTCCATTCTGCTTTTGAGTCCATTTTGTGAATTTGTCATTTCATTTTTTGTGACTTTCAGGTCTAGAATTTCTAATTTTGAAAATACAGCTTCTGTTTCTCTATTGAGATTCCCTTTCTGTTACTCACTGATAATTCACCTTTAGTTTTTTAACATATTTATTATAGCTGTTTTAAAGTCTTTATCAACTAAATGCAACATCTGAGCCTACTTGGGGTTAATTTTTAGTGATTGTTTTTTTCCTAAGTATGAGTTATAGTTCCTTTTTATTAATTTGGAGGTGAAAATTGTACATGCAGATAATATGTTGTAGCACCTTTGGGTGGTGATGGTTGTTTTATTTTCTTTTAAGGATTGTTGTTTTTTGTTCCAAGAAGTATTTAACCTGCCTGGGCTTAGACTACAAACTGGTTTCTGTCATTCCACTATGCAGTAGGTTTTCAGCTGCCAATTTTTTAGTCTGCCTCTTGGGACTGGGAAGTCTACCCTCTGCAATTTAGTGGTTTGCCAAGATTTGGGGCTTACCCTTGATATCATTCAGGTTTTCTTTTCTGGAGATTGCCACTTAATTTCCAATTTTCTCTTTTGGCTTTGGACTATCTTCTCTTCTATTTCTAAGTACTAAAGCTTCTATCCATTCAAGTTACACACAGTTGGGGAATGCTCTCCATTAAAAAAGACATCAAACTTAGGGATCTCACCCAGTGCTTCTGTATCTATAAAGAATGTTTCCTTTCTGGTTTTTGCTTTTTTTCTATCTGCTTTAGGTTCTTCACCAGGCATGTGTAGTTAAGCTGTCAGTCAGGGATTTAAATCTTGACCTTCTACTTAACTATTTGTGTGACCTTGAGAAAAAGGACTTGCCACCTTTGATCTGAAAGATGATATTTTTTATAGTGAGAAATACCATATATTGATGTGAAAAATAAATGAAACAACAAGTGTATGCCATACTCTGTAGTTTTGCTATCACGTGGTTCTCTATATTGCTTTTATAATATTTTACCTACTTAAGATGCCACTGGTCATGTATTTATGTCCCTAACATCTTTTGATTCTTCTTATTTAAAAAATAAAACAGTTTGGGGGAGCCTGAGTGGCTTAGTCCAATAAGTGGCCAAGTCTTGATTTCCCCACTCAGGTCATGATCTCATGGTTTGTGAGATCAAGCCCTACATTGGGCTCTGCACTGACAGCATGGAGCCTGGTTGGGATTCTCTCTGTGCTACCCTCTTTGCCCCTCCCTCACACATGCATGCATGCTCCCTCTTTCTCTCTCCAAATAAATAAAGTTTAAAAAAAAACAACGTGAGATAAAGATCACACAGTTATTGATACTGGGAGGTATCAAGTTTTCTGGTAGTTTGAGTTATGTTCATACTGTTGGAGTTAGCAAGTTGTGTGGGATTTGAAATGATGCATACATTATGCTATTTTTAATGCACAGTGTTGTAACTCATTCTTGAATGGCTAGTAAAGAGCATGATGGGCTAGGTAGAGGACTGAATTCTTTGACTGTAATCAGCAGTTCTGACTTGGTTCATTGTAAAGTCACATGGTCACACCATCCACTTTTATCTGTGGCACTTGAGTTTTGAGCTTTGCATTAATGCCACTGGATATTAATAGACCATTGTTAACCAGAGCAGATTGGATTCCTGTAAAACAATACTTTGTTTTGAGAGAGTAGTCTGTATGGGGAGCATTACACTGAATACACCAATCACCGACAGCACGGATAGGAAATGTTGGTAGCTTTGGGATGATATAATTGGCTAGTACTTGATGAAAAAATTGTTAGAATAAACCCAGCCACTTTGGCATCTAAATGTACATATGTACGCATCCATTTTTAGTTACTAATTTTACTATGTTTCAGGATTTAATTTAATGCTTTAGTTTACACTAGTAAACAGATGCTATTAATTATATGCAAGATTTTTATCTTTAAAGTGTCTTTAGTAATACCTTATTCAGAAGTTTAAGGATTTAAATTGCATTTTTTTGGTGAACTTTAACCTTTCTTTAAATGTAATTTGGGGTTTATTTAAATCCATAATAATATGCTTATAAATGAAGAATAATTTTTATTTATTAATAGTCCTGAAAAAGATATTCACTCTTTTGCCTGTCAGTAGCTTTGATTTAATTTGCTTAAATAAAGCTGGGCCCAGAAGTTTGCTTCTCTTCTCAGACCATGCTATCTAATATTAACCCTAACTGATGTAAAGTGATTATCCTTTCTCACTAAAGGAAATAGTGAAGAGAGGAAGCTGTCTAGTTTACTAAGCACATTTTTAGTGCCAGGTGAGTCACAAAAACATTTCCAGCAGTGTGATCCGTAATAATCAAAGCCATGTTATTTGTACTGTATTCTACTAAGTTGCTGGTAGGTTAGGTGATAAGTCTTTTACCAGAATGGTGATCCTATTTGTATGTAAAGGTCATTATTTTTAATTTTATCCTTCCAGAGATAATATAATTCCTACTAATATCAATTTATAAGAAGCTGTATGGTACAGTCTAGATAAATACTGTTTTGTGGTATTTACTTTCATGTATTTGTTTAACATCTGATTGTAAACACACAGCGTGGAAAGTTGCAGTAATAGATTGCTAATTAGTTGTTTGTAATAATAGCTCAAATCTATTCAGTAATTACTTGTTAGTGCCAGGCAAGAATATAGGAAAAAAAATATATATATTTATATATAATTTAAACATTTATGTATATATAATTTATATAAAATTTATATATAATTTATATATTTTTATATATATATATAGGAATATAGCAAAGAAAAAGACATAAAGCATAAATGATGATCTGTACAGTCATCATCCAGATCAAGAAACAGAACATTGCTGGTACCCCAAACACCCTCTGTGCACCTCTTTCACATCCTCCCTCCCCCACCTACTGTCCTGACTTAATGGTGATTATTTGCTTGGGAGTTGGTCTTGATTTTATCCAATGCTTTTTGTTAGCTTTATGTGTTCCTGAAAAGTATTAGTCTAGTTTGCCTGCTTTAAAACTTCATATAAATAGAATCATACAGTATATTTTTATCTGTCATCTTTTGCTCACTGTTATGGTTGTGTATTTATAATTCATTCAGTTTTATTTCTATTTATCTTCCACTGCATAAAATGTTAGTTTATTTATTCTGCAGTTATGTGTTTGGATTATTTTTGGCAGTTATTAACCAGTGTTGATAGGAACATTTTTATACACATGTCCTGCTTCATATTATATTTTGTATCTGTAGGGCTATCCCTTAAAGTAGAATTGCTGGGTTGAATGGTATGCATGTTTTCAGTTTGAGAAGATAATGCCCAAATTTATTTTCCAAAGCCGTTTATTAATTTATATTACCGCCAGCAGTGTATGAGAGTTTTTGTGTTCTGTGAATCATCATGTTTTTTCACTTGATCTTCTCAAACAGTATGGAGTAGCTCATATTACCTCCAGTTGACAGATGTGGACCCTGAGGGCCAGAGGGGTTAAATAGCTTCCCAGAATTTACATAACTACTGAATAGCAGAGCCAGAATTTGAACCTGGATCTGACTCAGGAATAGACACTTTAGATTTCACTTGTACCATTACATGACATTGTTTGGAAAATAGACCTGACCGTAAAGGGTCAATATTCATTTACTATGTCTTTGACAAAAATCACAGGAAAGGCCCTCACCTTTGTGGATGCTCCATTTTAATGCATAATGAAGGAGTGGAGGTGGATGCATAGATAACAAATACTGAGTGAATAAAAAGATAATCACAGAGTGCCATTGTGCTATGACAACAATGAAAGGAGCGCTGATGAGGAGAAACTCTATGTCGGGCAGCCTGGGACGGAGGAGCCACACTTTATCTATGACCTAAAAGATTTGAAGGAGCCAGTCATCTTCAGAGTGTGTTACAGGCAGAGGGAACAGCAAGCAAAATGTCCCCCTCTGAGAAAGTACTTTAAAACCAGTATTACAACAATAAAGCAATATTACATCAAATTAAATATTTTAGTTAGAACGCTTTCAGTAATTTTCTAACTTAAAGGATAGGAGTTTGAGGGTGTATAAAAGTATGTATGATAACTTCCAAGGAAATTTACAGAAATAGGAAAGTGGTCTGTAATTGGAAATGTTTACTGTTTCTTTAATCTTGTTATACGTGGTAACAAAACACTGATGATAAGTCTCAAAAATTCTGGGTAGGTAATTTTATTTTTCAAACCTTCCTGGAAAGGCATGGATGTGTACGTGGATCCAGGAGTCAAGAGGTTACAATGGTAAAGCATATGATGGATGAAAGAAACTTGTATGACCTAGAACATTTGATATAAAGGAGTTACTAGCTGAAGCACCTGATGTGGGTTTTTAAGTGAAAAATAGAAAATCCTAGGTAACGTAAAACTGAATGATAGGACTTTTTTTTTTTTTTTTTTTAACCTACTTTCTGTGCCATGATAGCCTCCAAATACACTATTAAAGTTAAATACCAGCTACAGCTCTATTGGTACACAATTTTATATTTAAACATTTGACATGTCTTCCCAGATAGATTATGTCCGGACCGTAGCTATTCTTTCTCTTCCACAGGGGGTCCAGGGCAGCTGTCTTTAAGAATCCTCTAGGGCAAAGAGTTTTGTAGACATTGTAGACCCTGGGGGCATTTCTACAAAGCACAAACAGGTTTAAAAATAATCCCCTGTGGTTCCATCCCATGTAGAACTTGTGTCTTTGTTAGGAGGACAATGTCAGAAGCTTTTAGCTTCTTTAGATGTGGAAGCAGAGGAAGGAGGGAAAGATGAAACAAGGTTGAAGAGTGAAAATAGCTGGGAAATTGCCAAGTTTGAGCAGGACATTTTCCTGAGTTGGGTGATTTGTCTGTCTTTTGTCCCCTTGCCCAAAATATTTTAATTGACTCACTGTTGTATGTGAACTTCTACCATTTAGAAGATTCTCAGGGTGCCTGCGTGTCTCAGTCTGTTAAGCATCTGACTTCGGGTCAGGCCAGTGATTTCACGGCATGTGAGTTCGAGCCCCACATCGGGCTCTGTGCTGAAAACTCAGAGCCTGGAGCCTGCTTCAGATTCTGTGTCTCCCCCTCTCTCTGCCCCTCCCATGCTCATGCTCTGTCTCTCTCTGTTTCTTGATAATAGATAAACATTAAAAAAAAAAAAATGAGAAGATTCTCTGCACTGTCACATTAATAGCTGTATAGTTTGGGCTGTGTTAACCTCTTAAAAGACTGTTTCCTCATTTTTAAGTGAAGATAATACCTACCTCTCAAAGATGTGCCAATTTAGGGAAATAGGACGTGTAAACATTTAGGGAAATGTCTGGCACAGTAGTTTTCAGTAAATGGTGACTGTTATTAAAGTAAGCCAGACAGATTATGAAGGTCTCACATACTAAGAATTCTTGGTTGACCTAAGGTGATGAGTAACGAGTCATAGATTATGTACAGCTATATTTAGTAAGAAACTTTTGCTTATTAAAAGCAGGAAAAACTATATTTCATCGTATCTGGCAATATTAGTAGAAGAATTCTGGTGTGTATCACAGACTGGAATTGATAGGGTTAGATTCAGTGTCAGGGTTCACCTCACCCCCAAATATATAAAATCAAACTATTTTTTAACCCACAAACCAATTCTCATCCAGAATTGAACTCTTTGCAAGTAATTGGGAAGACATCATTCTTATCTCTTTTATGTTTTCCAGATGTTCATGTGCTTATAGAAAATAGTAAGGGGGGTAGGTCAGAAACACGTGGAACTAAGTGCACTAAGGCAGCTTGTGATAACTGCTAACTAAGCTTTTCCATCTTGTTTTTTTCATTTAGTGTGTTTATTAATTTGGGATAGAATTTAAAACAAATTTTGAAAGGAATTCTTATTTCAGTCTTATATGAGATCTCCCTTGATGTTGGACTTGTGACATTTTTGATGGTTATAATTAGGATTTTTTAGCATTTAGATGATGTGCTCTTCCAGAATAATTTGAAATTGGACTAAACATTTTTTGTATATTGTTAAATTTATGTATTCTTTACAATAGCTACTATTACTGTACCTAGGACCTTCTTCTGAATAAGCACTTGTTAAATGCATTTAAAGTTCATAGCTGTGTATCAACATCCCTCCACCCCCACATTCTTCTCCTATTCATGTTGTTTCTGTAACTTTGGATTATTTGGTAAGGTCAATTTACTTTGTAAAAAGGTACATCAGTTCTGACTGAGATCCAAATTTTATTTCGTAGGTCAAAATGCTAGAAAGCAGTGTATACTTATAGTTCCCTAATCTACATTTGGCGGGGTCAATGAATTTTTGACTCCTTTTTTGTGGTAGCAAAAAAATGATTAGATTGTGTGTGTGTGTGTGTGTGTGTGTGTATAGCTTTGTCTTCTTGAAAACTAATTCTCTGTCGTAATATATTCTCTTTTTCTTCGCAGCTTTATCTTCAATGAAATAATCAACCTTAGGTTTTGTTTTGGTTTTATTTTGTTTCATTTTGGTAAAACAGTACCTTTTCTTGTTTGATCCTCACATTAACTGTGTAAGTTAGCGTATTGGTTTAAGAACTACTTTCTAGTTGCAGAGGCAATACTAGAAGCAAATTGCGTTTGTCTAAATAAATAGACCTTTCCACAGAAACATAGACTCACAGTGGCTCCATAGAACATAATGACGACTCATGCAGTATGCATTTCAGGGAGGCAGTAGGCAGACAAAAGGAAGAGGAGTTCTAGTTGCAGGAGCAGTTAAGTGATGCTCACTGGCACGGGTTTTGGTCTTCCTATACTGTGATAAGTTGAGCTGCTTCGCAGGTGCCACAGGAACATCCTTGACCAGGTATCTAGAACATGCAGAATCCTAGGCAAGCTGCCACCCTTCCTCAGACAGGGCATAATCTTGTTCTTGTTGAAAAGTGGTCAGGCACTGAAAAGCCAGGGCACCTAAGAATAAGTTTTCCACAAGTTCTTTTGAAATATATAACCATAAGTGAGTCATAATCTCACATTTCTAACATGGCACTGGCATTTAAATTTAAGTTGCTGTATTATAAGCAAGTTGTATCAGCTGGCTTTATAGTCACGAACTAGAAACCTCAACTGCTTTATGTGGCTGTGTTGTTACCAATTGATCTTTATTTAGAGAGCCTCAAGAATCCAGGGGGATGGTACTGGTGGGCAGGGATTGTCATTTCCCTTTTACAGATTAAGAAACTGACTGTTACAGAGAGGCTGTGACTTGAAATAGGGTACTATTGAAAAGGCACCCAACTTTTTTTTGACTGGGTTAAGCATTTAATTTAATAGAGGCTGCTTTGGTATAGTGGAAGAAAATCCACATTTAAGGCAGAAGACCTACCCTTTCATCTCTAACCTCTGCTGTAAAAATAAGTCCAGGAGGGCTGGAAAGCACCTAATAATGATGCTTGATAAAATTGATTAATGAATGGTTGTTTAATGAATGAGTAGAAGGATGTGATTATGTTTTATGCCCAGAAACAGCTTTCTGCAAATAACAGAAAAACATTAGAAGTTACTATGGACTTTTTTTTTTTTTTTTAAATATTTATTCATTTTTGAGAGACAGAGACAGAGCAAGAGGGGACGCGGCAGAGAGAGAGGGAGACACAGAATCTGAAGTGAACTCCATGCTCAGAGCTTTCAGCACAGAGCCTGACATGGGGCTCGAACCCACGAACCGTGAGATCATGACCTGAGCTGAAGTCAGAAGCGTAACCGACTGAACCACCCAGGTGTCCTAGAAGTTACTATGGACTTTAAAAAAAATTTTTTTTTAATGTTTGTTTATTTTTGAGAGAGAGAGAGAGAGAGAGTTGGGAGAGGGGCAGCTAGAGAGGGAGACCTAGAATCCAAAGCAGATGCCAGGCTCCAAGTTGTCAGCACAGAGCCCGATGTGGGGCTTGAACCCACAGACTGCGAGATCATGACCTGAGCCAAGGTTGCACGCTGAGCCCACTGATCGACCCAGGTGCCCCATGGTGGGCTTTTTAATATATTAAATACAGTTAAGGGATGGGAACATTTCTGTTTTTGAGGAGTGTCCATATTTGAGCATCCATGAGTCTACCTGGAAAGAGTATTGTGGCAGCCTTAGGCCTAAAGTTTGCTCAGTTCTTTAAAATACAATTAACACTGCAAACATTGTCTTTTGCCTGTTGTGACCTGAAATTGTTGAGCAAAGACACTTTTACCAAGTCATTACCAGTTTAATTGTAAAATCAGAATGAATTTGTATTAAAATAAATTAGATTTATTACCATTCTAATAAACATGACTAGAAATGTATTTTATTAGTATTTTAACTATTCAGAAGTTGCTGTGTTGAAACGGTCTTGACGTTTCTTTGCACAGTGATAAACACCTTACCAACTCATTCTTATCCCTGCACGGTCATCTTTCATGAGTATTAGTATCTTTCTCCTGTATATTGTAAAGACCATCTATGCTACATTGTATGCTAGAGATGAAAATTCTGTGGATTTAGTGACTGGGGTATTCAAAGAAAGAGAAATAAATGACATCTTAATGTAAGGTGAGCTAAAGCATTTAACAATGAGAAGTGCAATGATGTGCACATTTGGGACCTGAGAAGGATGTACATACAGGACAGCCTTGCACTCCAGGTTACAGAGCTAGTCTAAAGCAGTATTAAAGTTTTCAGTGGTAATGTTTTGAAAACGTGGTCAAGTATTTTTTTTCTAAAGCTTGACTTTTATCCATTGTTTTGAAAACAAATCTGGTTTCATCATAAGTTGTTTTAAAAATTCTGAAGAAAATTGTTTTGTTAGGGAAGAAAGAGTAGCTTCATATATAAGTGGCTTTTTTTTTATGCTGAGAAATGATGATTAATCTTAGTGGACTATGGGTAGTGTCTTAGATCAAACAGAATTGAAATATGACATTTGATACATAAAAGGTAATTTAAATGGGTGAATTTATGTTTAATTGTTGGTTTGGAAACTGAAACTTTGTAACAATTTTTTTAGATATCCATTGAGGAATCTAACATACATTTATACTATTAAGGTTTTAATTATTAAGACCTTGCTATTTTTCTCATCAAATACTTTTTTTGATAGTTAGGTGTTTACTGAACCTAATCCAAAAAAGAGAAACTGTTTCCTTCTTTTCATGCAGAGGAAAGTTGCTGTTTATAGCACATTGACAATTTCTTTTTCTCATTTCATAAGAATTAGAATAGAAAAAAAAAAATATCCAAGTGGCACACCATTATGTGTATTCTGGCCTGAAATTCAGAGGGTAGGTCTGATCTGGAAATGAATAGGAGCCATCTTTTTTACTTCACATACAGATAGTGTTTAAAGCCATGGGTTTGGTGAAATGACCATAGAAAGAAAATACAGAATAAGAAAAGGAGATGAGTCTAGGACCAAGTGTTATATTTAATTGCTGGGTAGAAGATGCTTTGAGAAAGTGTGGCACTGGAAGAAATGTTTCAAGAAAGAGGAGTCAGCAGTGAAATGCGTTTCAAAAGTTGAATGGAGAGTGACTGAAAGATGTACATTAGATGTGGCAGCAGAGAAGTCTTGGGATGTATTAAAGCTATTTTTGTGTTGTGGTGGGGTGAAGCCAGGTTGGCCGTCATTGAGGAATGTGCTGTAATATTTCAGCAAATTTGGCTGGGTATTTGTTAATGGTTCGTACTGGTGGTTTTGTGTGTGTGTGTGTGTGGGGTGGGGGGGGGGGGTGGGAGGAGGTGGTCATTGTGTGGTAAAAAGTTAACCATCGTTAAAGGAGAAAGAATGATCGAGTTGAGAAGGGAGAGGAGATTACCCATACTGCAAAAACTTTTTTCTCTACTCTGCAAAGAAATAATGGCCATGGAGACCAGAGTTCCTTTTCATTTTTGTATTTTCTGTGTCCTCAGAAAAATGGTCAACTCCTCACTCTTTCTCTCTGTAAGTTTCTTTTTTCATTTTGTTTCCATAGCTTCGCCCACTTGCTCTTCATCCCTGGCCCCTCTCCTAAGTTCCAGTCATGAATTTTTTAACAGCCTGATAGAACTCTTTAATTGTCTCATGACTCTTCAAATTGAGCATGTCCAGCTGAATTAATCATTCCCTTTTCAGGCTAACATAATTTACTAGTATCTCTATTTCTTTCATTTCGAAATCCTTCCACTTACTGAGGGCCTAACTCTCTGGGTCTTTTATTGTTTTCCTGTCTCTTCCTCTCTTCCCCATTCTGTCCTCACCCCGAACAGCAGTCCTGTTTGGTAGACTCAGAATCACAATTGATATTTTCTGAAAGATTTTTCCCCACATAAATCCAAATTAATTTGGTCCACTTGGTCCATCTCATTTGATATGGTATTAGCCATAAAATTCAATTATGTTGTTTATTTTTGACCTTTTATCCATTATGTGAAAAACAGTAAAAAACACAAACCGATCATAACTGTGAAAATGTTACTTGGGTTGAAGATATTATTTATGTACCTTTGTATCAGCATAATTTTATTTCTTAATGGTAAATGTGAAATTTTCTGATTATAAGATTTTTAAACAATTTTTTGTATGTATGCAGAATCCCACACTGACATTTTCATTCTTTTTCTGAAATTAATTTATGTAAAGGAACAAAATATGTGTATTCTACTTTGATTTCGTGTTACTGCAGGAAATTAATACCATGTGAACCCAATTCTATTATATTTAAATGTATTGATTGAACTATAAGTAATAAATACTTGATTATAATTTTTTAATTGTATGCTAGAGATTAGTAACGGTTTTTAAATAGAGCATTGGGACGTGGAAAGGAAGATAACTTTCATTTTATGTGGAGTCATGTTTATTCTAAAATACTGCTTTCATACATGCAGGAAAATCTTCATGTTTTGAATACAGTTGTTCATAGTATAGTGGAAATTTGCATAGTTATCACTAGATCTTCAACTTTGATGTGGAATTCTGATAAACACCCACGGCAAAAATTTTAAGATGCCTGCGTGCTTTTTGCATTGTTAAAAAGACACCCACATTAGGGCGCCTGGGTGGCTTAGTCTGTTAAGCATCAGACTTCAGCTCAGGTCATGATCTCATGGCTTGTGAGTTGAAGCCCCACATGGGGCTTTGTGCTGACAGCTCAGAGCCTGGAGCCTGCTTGGGATTCTGTGTCTCCCTCTCTCTTTGCCCCTCCTCTACTCATGCTCTCTAGCTTGCTCTTTGTCTCTCTGTCTCTCTCTCAAAAGAAACATAAAAAAAAAAAAAGACTCACATTAATACTTAACCTTGGAAAAGTTAGCTTATGACATATATATGTCTTTTTCTTTTTAAATAAAAATGGAAAGGAAGAGGTATTTTTGGATATTATAGAAACTATTTTTTTTGTAATACTTGGAAGATTATATAATAACGTCTCTATTTACAAGTTAAGGGCAGAGCACCACATACCCTAGAGTGAAAGCCAAGGAGCTTCTGTCTGCTTTACAATTGATTGAATTAACAGGGAGAAATTTTTATTCTGGCTTTATTTGAATAATGGAACTGTTGAGTCATCCATGCCTATGAGGAGTCTTTTTTTTTTTTTTTTTTTGAGTGGGGAGTGATCGTCATCGATGTTGTACCGTCCAGAACACCTTCAACGGTGGAAATAAAGCCAAAGTGGGTTGCTCTTGTGATTGAGTCACACAGGCCTCTGGTCACATTTTTTTTCCTTGCCTATACGTGTTTCTAACAGTTATGGTTACTGATTACATTGTTTATACCAGATGCTAAGTGAGGAAGGGGAATAACAAAAGGCACATGGACTGACTGAAATGAGGAGTGACACTCTGCAGTCTGATACCAAAGAAAAAAAATGACCAGAAGTAGTCATTTCAAAAATGAGAGCCAGCAATTCCACTGGAATTGAAAATTCTGTTTTCAATTCCAATGAAAATGTATGTCCACACAAAATCTTGTGCACACATGTTCACAGGAGCATATTTCATAGGAGCCATAATGTGGAATGGGCTCAAATGTTCATCAAGTGAAGAACAAATAGACAAATGTGGTATATCCATACAATGGGATATTATTTGGCAATAAAAAGGAGTGAAGTACTGAAACAACATATGGATGAATCTTGAAAAACGGTTACACTGGGTGAAAGAAGCCACAGACAGAGGCCACACATCACATGATTCCGTTCCATTTGTATGAAATGTCAGAATAGGAGATCCACACAGGCAGAAAGTTGATAAGTGATTGCCAGGAGCTGGAGCAAAGGAGAAATGGGAATGACTGCTGATGGGCTTGGAATTTCTTTTTGAGATGATGAAAATTTTCTAAAATTGATTGTGTGATTGTGGTGATAATGGTGAAACTTGGTGAATTTTCTAAAAGTCATTGACATGTGTACTCTAATTGGGTGAGTTGTGTGGTATATGAATTATATCTCCATAAATCTGTGAAAAAAGTATAGCAGATTAAGTTAATTAATTTTTGTTAATGGGAGTGGTTCTATATACCATACGCTTGGGGCAATCTTCTTAGAGTACGGAACCGTAATCATTGATGCCGAAGATAGTAGTTATGAAACTGTGAGTTATAAGGGCAATTATTATAATTTATGTCCCGTAGGTTCTGTTTTTAGAACTCTGTCAACTATCACAGATTTGTGGTTAACACTAACATTCACGTTTAAGTTCTTCGTGATCTTAGGCGGACTTGTTTTTTGTATGTTTCACGTAGCTGAAGTTATTGCCTTGTCTTTTAATGGAGAATGAGGATTAGTTGAAAATTAGATTATTTTTTTATTGTCATTAAAAAGCCTAGGTAAAATAATTTGAAAAAATATATTTAAAGAAATTATTGCATCTAACCTACAATGTTTCTTCTGTGGCTTCAAAACCTAAGAATTAGTAGTCATTCAACTAAATATGGAATGTAAGAACTGATCCAGGTTGATCTTAAGAAATACAATACATTAAATGGAATTTAATGAGTTTACTTGCCTAATAGATATTGGTCAAGCAAAAAAGGAAAGTTAGGGGTATGACATAGATTTTTCTCTCTGGTAACACAGCATCTGGTGTAGCTCATTTCTGTGAAAAATATTTGTATTAGGAAATCACTAGAGAGTATGAACCACTGAAAATGGCTTAAAAAAGTATGGTAGGAAATCTGGATGACAAGTTTGAGGGTTATATGATAATTTAGTTGATTTTTCTCCGTTTAAAGAATGAGATTAAAAACACAGCTGTATTTTGTTCCCTGCTGTTGACATACAGGTAAAGAAAAATTATGGGGATAGTGTCAGGGACATGATTCTAGACATAAAGCATTTTCCCTGCCCCAACACCTCCCTTCACCCTTCATGATCTGTTTAATAACGTTGTTCCTGGTTTGGAAATGTGTCATTTATCTTGGGTGTATTGGAACTGAACAAGAAAACTAAAGGAAGAGGGAGAGAGAGAGGGAAGTTAGAGAACAAAATATAAGAATAATACAATCAGACATGAAGGATAAAAACCAGTTCATGTCTGAATCTGAGAAAAATTACAATGGAAAAAAAGCACTAAATGGTTGAATGCAGATGAAGAGTGCGTAAAGGCAGGAGTTAGGAATGAATCTTGGGAATCCGGCTATAACGGACTATAGGGGGAAACCTGTTCATTGGTGATGAGGAGTTTTAAATTGTTAATGTTGTAATTTCATTTGTAGGAAGGATGCAAACCAAATACTGTAAAGTTGTGGCCAGAGAAACAAGGTCTGAATTGACTTACTTAGCTAAGCCTATACTTAGCAAACAGTATTTGTTCTCCAGACACCACCAAAGTGTAATTAAAATTTGAAATGATGAAAATGGGTTTACTGTCATGATAAGATTTAAATTTTTTAAACACTCATTAATTAAGGTTTTCCTCTACTTTGTTGCTCTACATTTTTTTTTTAAGGTAAAATATGTGCTGTACATTTTTTTTCTTAGGTAAAATATGCAGACTCCCTTGATTCTTGGAAATCTGTATCCTCTTAAACATGACTAAATGTATTTAGTGATATTTGTCTTTATCAGGTGATTGTGAACTTCAAATAATGAATAATTCACACTTCTTTTATAACCAGGAACCTTTTGAGGATGGCTTTGCCAATGGGGAAGAAAGTACTCCAACCAGAGATGCTGTGGTCACGTATGCTGCGGAAAGTAAAGGAGTTGTGAAGTTTGGCTGGATCAAGGGTGTATTAGTACGTACCTATAGACTTAATTTTAGAGTTACAACATTTCTTTTTATTAGAAAATCTTCCTAATATTCTTATCATTTCTTAAGAGAGCTTGTCTGTTACAGAAGACCATATTAATAACATGTACCTCTTTTTCTTGTATTAAATTCAGTAAAGGAAACAGGATATATGTATTAATGGAATCATACTATAGTTGATTTCCTCTAAATTATATTCTGTTACCTCTTATAAATCTCACATATTGTCATTTGTCAGAAATTAAGTATGAAATGATGAAATTGTTGGAACCATCAGAATCAAGAAAGCTGAACGGGCAATAGAGCTGATAGATTCCTGCTTCCTTTTCTGCTATGCCATTATTTTCTCGAAGAGAAATGTATAAAAGTTAATGAGGAGCAAAATAAAGGAGAAATTGTTTTCTTAAGTGTTGAGGTCACTTCACTAGATAGGTTTGAGTGACTTAGTTTCAGATTTGCTTCTGTTTTTCTGTGTTCACATAGGCACTAAGGAACTGACTAGAGTAGACAGGTGAACTAAAAGGCCCTCCCATTTAGACTTTGGGGGTACTTAAGAGTTGTGTTGACATTTAGAAAAGAAGTCGAGGAGAAGTCCCACTTCTAGGAGTACTTTCATCACTTTTAATGAACAGAGTAAATGTGAAGCTCCAGGTAGTGCTCTTTGCCTATTCTTAAATGTTCATATTTTAGAAGACTATGTTCTATGTGTAAGCATAATAAATAAAAGTAAAAATAAATACAGAAACCTCTGTCAAATAGTTGAGAGTTTTAAAAGATGTGTGAGGAGCACCTGGCTGGCTCAGTCAAAGGAGTGTGCAGTTCTTGATCTTGGGGTGGTGAGTTTGAGCCCCACACTGGGTGTAGAGATTACTTAAAAATAAATATACTTTAAAAAATAAAACATGTGTGAACAATTGGCATTTTGTGTTGACAGATATTTTGTAATACCTCAGTCTTCTGAAGGAATCAGGAAATAAGTCTGTTGATAAAGAACAAGCAAAAATTAAACCTAGTTGCTTTGATAAATGGGAACAGGAACTACTTTCTTAGGGTTGAAGTCTTAAAATACCCTTTTACCTTGTTCAGTTGCTTTTGCTGCTGTGTGTGTGTTATATTATCATTAAATTAGCTTACATTTTAGCTCTCAGTAAATTCTTTTAAAAATAATATAAAGAAAAGGATAAGAGATTTAAAGTGATTTTCTATAGTTCTAAATGTATGTTATCCTCCTTTTGGCTAGTTTAACATTTACTGATGTACTATGTTTGATCACTTGCTTCATCTGTAACTTGGCTTCTTTTCTTTTCTAGGTACGTTGTATGTTGAACATTTGGGGTGTGATGCTCTTCATTAGGTTGTCGTGGATTGTGGGTCAAGCTGGAATAGGTAAGCGAAGTTCCATACTGCTTGATAGACTTGAGAATGAGTAAGCCGAGTAGCTGTGTGCTCATCTAGCCTGGGAACCTCCTAAAATTCAAACAATTAGAAATTATTGTACGCTGTTTTTTCTTTGTATCAGATTGTTGTCTTAATGTTCCTTTTTTTATAATTTTGGTTTGATTTTTCTAAAATGGGGTAAAAATAAGGTAATTGTTCACTATAAAGTAAATTGTTCACTATAAAGTAAATTAGGTTTATTAACCTTTTCTAGATATAGCAAGTTGAAATAAGTATTTCTCAGCCTCTTTTCTTTTCCCCTCAAGGTCTGTCGGTTGTTGTAATTATAATGGCCACTGTTGTGACAACTATCACAGGATTGTCTACATCAGCAATAGCTACTAACGGATTTGTCCGAGGAGGTAAATTCAGTCTTCTCACATCATTGTTACGAGATTACTGTTACTAATAAAGTGAGGTTTAAATTTTTAAATTATTTTTTACCTTTCAAAAAGCAACATAGGTCTGTATAGGTGAGAAATGATACTGAGCACTTTCAAACTAGTATATTTAAATATAAAATTTTATTTCAGCCCATACAAAAACATGTATGTGTCCAGTTACTTAGGATGCTTAATGTATTTTGTAGCAAGAATGGAGCTTCTAACCAATTTCTTCTCAGTTGGGTTGCCCCTTATTGCCTCCTCCCAGATTTCAGCCCTTAGATGAGTGGCATGCATCCTTTATTTGTTTAGTATTCTATAGGTGTAACCTCATTCTTCCCATTTAGGGGAACTTTGACAGAGTTCTTTTCCCATGACCTGACAGCTGGTATATTACGCCCAGAACTCGGAATCCACACTATCAAGTCTTGGTCTCTTCTTTGGGTGCCCTGAGCCCTCTTTCGTTGGAGTCCACAAGATCCGCCTTGTGAGATTTTTACCTCGCCCCCGCCCCCCTCCTGCCAAGGGAGAGAACCCAGGAGATCAGGGGAATGGCTTTGGGAACTCTTGGAACAAGAAGAGAAGAATTCCATTTTCCAAATCAGAACCCGTCATTTAGCTGGAATGAGGAGATCCCTAGAGAAAGGGGAGCACATGGACTTTAGCAGCTCCTGTAAAGTTGTCAGAGTGGACCGACTGACAAGAGGATCAACCTATACCATCTGCCTCACCTATTTTACAGATCAGTTTGACATTATGTATACACAATTTCTGTTTTATCTGCATCAGCTATTTAGAGAACTACATTGAGCCTTTCATTCTTCCTCATCGTCTTCCTATTTCTTACTTACCAGAATATCCAAATCACTGTGGCCCTGGGGGAAGCTAGTAGCAATATGATTATGGCCGTGCTGAGCATGCATGACTGTTGGCTGAAGTTTTATGTGTACATGAGTCTACACTGAGCCATATTGTGGTGTAAGGTATGGATTTGTCCAAAAGTGTTTCGTCAGGCTACAGTGAGACTTTCTTTTTGGCTTCTTGCGTACTGGGTGCCCCATGCTTCTTTTATTTCCGCTACTTCCATTCTGGGCAATAGAAGTGAAAGGAGAAATGAATGCGGTGTTAGGTACTTGTGGGGACCAGCAAGTCACCAAAGAACTTGTCCCTATCTTCAGGCTTTCCAGTCTAGGTTGTAAGCCTCAATGGGGGCACTGGGGCATGAAGCCGTTAGCAGCATGAATCCCACAGACTGTTCTTCTCCATGTGAACACAGACTTAGGGGAAGCATAGATTCTCCTACATCATGACTGAAATGCCATTTCATCTTTTGATACTGCCAGTAGTTTTTATATATATCCATGAGTACACGTACTTTAGAGACTTTGACCACAAACTTTGAAACTTTGCTAGAAGGCATTCAGTTTTCACTTGTTGGTGACTTTGGAAATTTGGCTGATCCTTGACAGAATATAAAAAAGTTGTTTCATCACCTGAAGTGAAAGTTTTGTGGAGTTTTTTTTCAATGACTGTAAGCCCCTTCTGTCACCTCTATCTGCTTCATGGACAGCCGTAATGGGATTTATTTATGTTCCACAAAGTAGATACAAGTCTAAATCTGGTGAGAATATATTGCATCCTATAGTCATGATTCTAAGTTGAATATATTGTTGTGATTCACACGTTTTATTCCAAAAGTCCCTGTCGCTTATTTCTTTGCATAAAAGTTCCCTGTAACAAATGACCAGCCCAGTAGCAGTGAGCACCCCTAGTGCCTATGTTGTGTATTTTCATTCAGAGGAACCAGGGGACCTTAGAGAAACAATTGATTTCCAGATCTGGGCAGGAAATGTACTACAAGAGCCTAGACCTCTTTTGGAAAGTAGAGAGGTAACAAAGGTGCTTGGTTTCAGGTCAAAAGGACCCAGGAGCCAACTTGAAGAAGCTAACACTGACCTAAGTTTGGATAATTTGAACAGCAGTACTACTACTAATAACTGTTTTGAATGAAGATATAATATATGATAAAATCCTTAGGTTCACAGACACCACAAAAAAAGATCTTTTCATTTTTTTTTTACCTTTGAAGAATGCTAGGGAACTAACTTATTAGCAAAATTGATAAATAAACATAAAGAATCTCCTGTTGAATCAAGCTTTCTTGAATGAAAGTGTCCTTACCTAAACTCAGTGTAAGCAAGAAATTGATGAGATTTGTTCTCTGATAATTATTCTATGTGATAAGTGAAGGAAAGAAAATTAAAATGTTCCAACTTTGTAAGCCCTTTACTCAATAAAAGTATCTGAACCATTGTTTTCTGAGAAATTGAATCTGTACTATGTCATTGCCTGTAGCTCCAGGAAGCATTTTATATAATATGCAAGGGAGACAGGAACTTAGTAAATGACACTATAGGATGGTTAGATCAAATTCCAGACTGGGAATGTCTCTGGAACAAGAATCCCACCACCCCCCCTTTTTTAAGTAATGTGTACACCCAACATGGGGCTCAAACTCACAACGCTGAGATCAAGAGTCACACGTTCCACCGACTGAGCCAGTCAGGCACCCAGGAATCCTTATCTGACATAATTTTCTAAGGAGAAAAAGAGGGAGAGAGCTAGGGTTTAAAACTCATGTATAGGTATGAGTTTGTTTGCCATTTGTAACTGTAAACTACTTTGTCTTTTAGTGGGTTGGGACCAAGAGTGCCAAGTTTGGATCTCCTCTAGCCCCATCACTGAGGATTGATTTTCACTTCCTCTCTTAAAAGGGCTACATAGGGAAGAGAGGAATGGAGCTAGAAGTGTCCATAGGGTCAGGGTGCTGAAGGCTTAGATATCTAATGGAGAAATGGAAGGGTATCATGGGAATAGTGATGTTTTGAGGCCCATCTCAATTTTCTATGATTGATTATTAAGGGAATTAACAAGGAAATATTTTACTGAAAAGTTGTGGTTGCTGTCTATAGTGGTTTTAATTTGGAGAGACTCCTTTTGAACTTGCCTAGTTATCTTATTAATATAAAGAACTACTTGAGGTAGTGTTCAACAGTTTATCTTGATTCTTTTTTTTTTTTTTTTTTTTTTTTTTAAATTTTTTTTTTTTTCAAAGTTTTTTTATTTATTTTTGGGACAGAGAGAGACAGAGCATGAACGGGGGAGGGGCAGCGAGAGAGGGAGACACAGAATCGGAAACAGGCTCCAGGCTCTGGGCCATCAGCCCAGAGCCCGACGCGGGGCTCGAACTCACGGACCGCGAGATCGTGACCTGGCTGAAGTCGGACGCTTAACCGACTACGCCACCCAGGCGCCCCAGTTTATCTTGATTCTTAAGTTATACATTGATTTATATTTTACTAATATTGAATAATATTTTATTCTTGGTTTCTAGGGTATATTTCCAGCTGTGTTGCAGTATGTGAAATGTATACTTTTCCTATGTGCTTTTTGCCATAGGAGAGGTTTAAGTTTACCAAGTAACCTTAACATTGGCTTTAACAGTACATTTTGGAGATTAAACAGATACCAATTTATAAAAGTGTAGTTTTTTTAAATATGAAATAACTGCTAACTTATAAACAAATATAATGTCCAGTTATGAAGTCTAGGATAAAAATAATATAACAACATTCAGGGTTTCTTTAAAAAAAAAAAAAGAGTCAAAACTTAAAAAATATAAGATGCTTAGTTTTGGGCTTGATTAGATTTTAGTAATGATGTTTGGATAATCATTACAACTACTAGCAGGTGAGAGCATCATCCCCTCAGTTCTCTCCCTGCACAGAATAAGACGAGCAGTGCTGAGTAACTTCGGCACATCTTTACCTTCATCTCTGGCATAGTCCTTAGCCCAACAGACACATACATTGTACAGATAGTCAGGAGCCAGGGCTCTTTACTGTGCCACAAATCCTGTCCGTGTTGAGACCTGGGTTTTACAGAATTGACCTGCGTCATGTTCAACGAGTTCCGCAACCCAGATGGTGCTGGCCAGCGGCTGCTTTCACTGAGATCTGCATTTTCTAGATGTCACAGGCCAAAGTTCTTCCATCCACAAATAATTAGTCTGTGAATATGAACTTGTTTATGACATAGTGGACAAGCAGAGGCAGCCTTTTATAACATGAAAGTGTAAATACTAGTCGTTCATTGTATTGTGTTATATGACCTGAGGGTTAAGTTGAAAACAGAGATTAGTACAGTTTCAAATAAAAATCCAGGTTACACCAAATTCAGAGGAGTAGTTCTGAACATGTAAAATCAACATAAATGACCAAGATGAAATTTTATATTACTTGTATTTCTGTCACTCAACAGGTAATTGTTGAGCTCTTGGTGACAGGCACTGGGTTTGTAACCATCACTGTCAGACAAGATCCTATTTTCTTGGAGCTGTGTTCAGATAATAGTGGCAATTATTTTTTGAAACATAACTGCTGGGCATGATAACATGCTTTTGACCTATATTATCAGGTTTAATGCATCACAGTTGTTAGTCCCATGTGTAATTTGTATGGATGAAGAGAGCGAAAATGAAACACACTAATTTTTTCAACAAATTTAAATGTTATGCAGGTTTTACTGATGAATCTTTAAGTTTCTGCAGTATGTCAGGATTGTCTTTATATACTTTGATATCATTTTGCTGAAATAATTGAAGACCTCCTCATTCTGTATATAGGTAAAACTAAATATTGGAAGTAATCGTAACATTTTTCACATGGATTCTAAGTGACAGAAAGTGCTTTCTGTATTAGTAAAATCAGATTATCATTGATTGTGCAATTTTTTGTTTAGTCTATTATGTAACTATTCATTCCTGTCATCACCAAGCAATGAGTTGTAACTTAGAAATAAGCTCCATAGTTCTTTCCTTTTATTGCTAATTTCTTTCAAATTACAGCTTTCCAGATCAGTGAAATGTTTGAAGAAGCTGTAAAAAGCAGTTCTGTAACAGTTGAATTATGAGGTTTTATTAGACTTCAGCATAACATTGTGTTTTCAGTTTAGTAAAAACATGACTTAACAAACCACAAGTGGCTCAAATGTGAATCTGGCAAGTAGTTGTAAATAATTTTTCATTTGGGTTTTCTCTTTGACTTACTTAGTGGCATTTCAATTTTGCCAGTCTTTAATGATTAAAAATACTTGAATCTCATTCTGAAATTGTCTACTGCAGAATTAGGGCTCTATGTCTTGACTCTTCAAGTTTAATATTTAAAGTGATCAGTTACAGTGGTAATATAGCACTCAGTCCTAGTCAGAAGATTCCGTGTTAGTTCACACATCTTTCTCTACTTGACTTAATAATGACAACAGAATACAGCAAATTTGACCAGTGTTAACAGGCACACAAAGTATTGTGTATTGGTAAACCAGGGTATTAGAATGTATTTCCTAGAACAGTAACCAAAATGGATATTAGATCCTTTTGGGTCCATTATTGCCCCATTGTATTCTCAAAATCGTTCCTCAGAATGTTAACACAAGGTGGCTTTGGATAAACTGATTGGTCAGTATACAGAAGTAGGTGGTTTATTGCTGTAAAATTCTGGTGTGTTTTCTAAACATTAGATGAATTTTGAACAGTAAATGTTAAATAGTTTACTTTCTCATTCCTAAGTTTATTACTTTTTCGTTATTTTGACCTTTTGATTTGTCTCTTCCTCAGTACCTCAACAAAACCTTTATTTTATGAAATTTCCACAGATACAGTAGAGTATATAGATGATTCATATTATATATATTGATCATTTCATCCACAGTAAACAAAGGATGTTTGGTCACAAACTTCATTTTCGTCTGTTCGGTGGCTAACAACTTTCTGGAGATTTTTTTTTTTTTTTCAACGTTTATTTATTTTTGGGACAGAGAGAGACAGAGCATGAACGGGGGAGGGGCAGAGAGAGAGGGAGACACAGAATCGGAAACAGGCTCCAGGCTCTGAGCCATCAGCCCAGAGCCCGACGCGGGGCTCGAACTCACGGACCGCGAGATCGTGACCTGGCTGAAGTCGGACGCTTAACCGACTGCGCCACCCAAGCGCCCCTGGAGATTTTTATTAGTTAGAAATTTTGAACCTTTTTTTTTTGAGTGTACTTGACTCACTGACCCACAATGTTACATAGTTCTAGATACACAACTTAGTGATTTGACAAGTTGTTACATTATAATATTTTCACAGGGGTAACTACCATCTGTGTCATTACATCGCTATTACAATATATTGAGTATTGTGCTGTGCCTTTTATTCCCATTCTGACTTATTCCTTCCATAATTGGAAGCTTGTATCTTCCTCTCCTCTTCACTCACTTTGCCCAACTCCCCATCTGCCTTCCCTCTGGCAACCATCAGTTTGTTACCAGTATTTATAGGTCTGAATTCTGCTTTTTGTTTGTTTATTCATCTGGAGTTTAGGTAGGGTGTTTTTTTTTGTTTGTTTGTTTGTTTTTTTTGGTTATTTTAGATTCCACTTAGTGAAATCATAGTTTTTTTGTCTTTGTCAGTTTGACTTAGATCACATAGCGTAATCCTGCCTAGGTCCATGTATGTTGTCTCAAATGACACAATCTCATTCTTATTTATGGCTGTGTAATGTTCCATTATGTATGCATACCACATTCTCCTTGTCCATTCGTCTATTGATGGCCAGTTAGGTTCCTTCAATATTAATTCAATGTAATTCCTGTCAAAATCTAATGGCATTTTTCACAGAAATGGGAAAAATTACCATGGAACCATAAAAGACCCTGAAGAGTCTAACAGTCTTGAGAGGGAAAAAAAAGCTGGAGCTTCACATTTCCAGATTTCAAACTATATTTCAAAGCTGTAGTAATCAAAATGGTATTGTAGCGACATAAAAAGGTACATAGACCTGTGGAATAGAATTGAGAGCCCAGAAATAAACCTATGCGTATAGAGTCATGTAGTATTTGACAAGGGAGCTAAGAATACTCAGTGCAAAAACAGTAGGCTCTTAAATGGGAACTGGATATTCACATGCAAAAGAAATTGGAACTGTATCTTAAATCACTCATAAAAATTAACTCAAAATGGATTTAGGACTTAAATTTAAGACCTAAAACCATGAAATTCCTAGAAGAAAGTATAGGGGAAAAGCCCCTTAGCATTTGTCTTGCTAGTGATGTTTTGGATACAACAGGAAAAGCACAAGAACAAAAGCAAAAATCAACAAAATAACAAAAGCAAACATCAAACAAAAAGCAACAACTTCTGAACTGCACAAGAAACAATCAGCAAAATGAAAAGACAACCTACAGGATGGGAGAAAATATTTGCAAATCATGTATCTGATAAGGGGTTAATGTGCAAAATAGAGAAAGAACTTACATAGTTCAATACCAACAAACCAAACAGTCTGATTTTAAAATGGGCAAGGCGCCCCAGTGGCTCATTCCGTTAAGTGTCTGACTTCGGCTCAGGTCATGATCTTGCAGTTTGTGGTTTGAGCCCTGTGTAGGGCTCTGTGCTGACAGCTCAGAACCTGGTTTCTGTGTCTCCCTCTCTCTCTGACCCTCCCCCGCTCACTGTCTCTCCCAAAAATACATAAACATTAAAAAAATAATAAAAACTAAAAATGGGCAAAGTACCTGAATAGACGTTTCTCCAAAGAAGACAACAAGTTCATGAAAAGGAGCTCATCATCACTAATAATCAGGGAAATGCAAATCAAAACCACAATGAATTATCACCTCACACCTGTTAGAATGGTTATTTTCAAAAAGACAAGAGACTGTAAGTGCTGGTGAGGATGTAGAGAAAAGGGAACCCGTTGCACTGTTGGCAGTGAAAATTGGTATGGCTACTGTGGAAAGCAGGATGGAGGTTCCTCAAAAAATAGAACGACCATATCATCCAGCAGTCCCACTTCCTTGATATTTATTCAGAGGAAGTGAAATCACTATTTGTTAGAGATGTTGCCATTCTTGTGTTCATTGCAGCATTATTCACAATAGCTAAGCCTTGGGAACAACCTAAGTGTTCATCAGTGAATGAATGCATGAAAAAAATAACACACGTTCTCACACACACAACGGAGTATTATCTAGCCTTAAAAGGAGACGTTGCCATTTGCAACAACATAGATGAATCTTGAGGGCATTGTGCCAAGTGAAATAAGTTAGAAAAAGCAAGTACTATATAATCTCACTCATATGTGGAATCTAAAAAAGCCAAACTCCTAGAAACAGATTGTAGAAAAGTTGCTACCAGGGGTTGATGAGCAAAGGAAGTGATGAGGAAGTTGGTCAGACTTAAAGTTACAAGCAGAGTAAGTTCTGAGGATCTAACATACAACATGCAGACTATAATTAGTATTGTATACTCGAAAGTTCCTGAGAGTAGATCTTAAATGTTCTTACCATAAAACAACAGCACAAATGGAAATTCTGTGGGGTAAAGAATATATTAACCTTATGCTGGTAAACATTTTGCAATATGTATGTGAATCAGCACGTTACATTATGTGTCTTTTTAATGGTTTATTTTTTTGGAGAGAGTGTGAGCAGGGGAAGGGAGAGGGAGGGAATCCGCAGCACACTCTGCACTGTCTGCACAGAGCCTGACGTGGGCTCGATCCCACACACAACCTGTGAGATCATGACCTGAGCTGAAATGAAGACTGCGATGCTTAACTGACTGAGCCACCCAGGCGCCCCCATCACGTTGTGTATCTTATACAATGTTATATGTTAGTTATATCTCAGTAAATCTGGAAAATAATTAATTGACCCTACATGTGTCAGTCTGTTTCTGGACTCTCTCCTGGTACATTGTCTGCAGGTTTGCCCTTAATCTAACACCATACTATCTTGGTACTGTGGTTTATAGTAATGCCTGAAGTCGGGTATTATAGCTTCTTCTACTTTGCCCCTTTTCAGAATTGTCTTGGCTATTCTAGTTCTCTTGCCTTTCCATATATATTTTAGAATTATCTTGTCAATTTTTGAGAACTGTCTTGCTGGAATTTAGATGAACTTGGGTTCAGTATAGAGATCAGCTTGGGGAGAATTAACAACTGTTAGGGCTCTCATTTCATAAATATGCTTTATCTCTCTCTAGTTCTTAAAGTTTTAGTACACAGATTTTGAGGATATTTTTTAGTATTTCCTGGTTTTTGTGCTATTGTAAGATTTAGTTTCTTACTGTTTTTTGCTGGTATATGGAAATATGATGGATTTCTGTATATTTACCTTGTAATACTTTTGTAGTTGGGGTGTCCAGAGAAACAGAACCAATAAGGTGCGTTTGTGTCTGTGTGTGTCTAGAAAGACGTATTTGAAGAACTTGATTCATGTAATAATGGAGGCTGGGAAATCTAAGACCTGCAGGGTAGGTCAGCAGTCTGGAGACCCAGAGACAAGGTGTTCTCAGTTGATGTCTGAAGGCTGTCTCCTGCAGAACTCCCTCTTGCTATGTAGAGGTTTGTTTTTGTTCCATTCAGGCCTTCAGCTGATGGAATGAGACCCACCCACGTTATGGTGGGCAAACTGCTTTATTTACATTCCACCAATTAAATGTAAATCTCCTCTAAAAACACCCTCACACAGGGCTGCCTGGTAGCTCAGTTGGTTAAGCATCTCACTCTTGGTTTGGCTTAGGTCGTGATCTCACATTTGGTGAGGTCAAGCCCCGTATCTGGCTCCATGTTGACTGACTGGATCCTGCTTGGGATTCTCTCCCCCTCTCTGCCCCTCCCCGGCTCACACTGTCTTTCTGCCTCAAAATAAATAAACTTTAAAAACAATAATGAAATAAAAATACCCTCACAGAAACATTCAGAATATAATGTTTGATCTCATGTCTGGGCACCAGGGCTAGGCAAGTTGATACATAAAATTAACCCATCACAGTGTCACCTTGTTAAATTAGCTTTTATTTTAACTGAGTCCATTACCCTTCCAATTTTATATGGGATTGTTTTTCTACCTCATAGTTGAATTAGTTTGTATTTTACATCGAATTCCTTTGAAGCTCCTCTTTGAAAGCAGTTCATTTTAATAGAAAACTTGGGTCAAAATTTGATTTTGTTCAGTCTTACTCATACCTGA
The DNA here is from genome assembly GCF_018350155.1 of Leopardus geoffroyi. Taxonomy (NCBI): domain Eukaryota; kingdom Metazoa; phylum Chordata; class Mammalia; order Carnivora; family Felidae; genus Leopardus; species Leopardus geoffroyi. The sequence goes on from NC_059326.1 coordinate 105,495,289, forward strand.
GGCACTGAGGATGATCATTTGTTGACTGATATTTTAACATCATTTTGGACAATAAGATTTCTTGTGCAATTTTTATCCAAGGAAGAGCACTAGTTACAACAAAAGAAAGTGTAATAGTTCAGAAGAAATTAACTGGACTTGGACAGGTTTGTTGGTGTTTCTAAATATTAAAATACCTTTCACATTAATGGACAAGATTTAGTCCCTGCTAGCAGGTAAAAAGAGTCATGCAGTGCTAAACTGAGCCATGTGTAGTTTTTATTTTCTTAGAGTTTGAGATGTAATGACAATACAGTACTGAAGAAGTTTAGATCTTACAGCATAATGAGTGGACTTACATGGTATTGTGAATTAGTTGCTAAACTGAGCCATGTGTAGTTTTTATTTTCTTAGAGTTTGAGATGTAATGACAATACAGTACTGAAGAAGTTTAGATCTTACAGCATAATGAGTGGACTTACATGGTATTGTGAATTAGTTGCCACAATAAGTTTAGTTAACATCTATCATCTCGTACAGATAGAAGGGAAAAAGAAGAAAAACATGTTATTTCCCTTGTGATGAGAACTTCTAAGAGCCATGTGTGGTTTAAGAAATGTCTGTTTTGTGGCATAATTGGTAGTAAGACATCCAGAGCGCGTGTTCAAAAGATAGTTAAGTACTGCTCCTCCCTTCCTGCCTGTAGTTTTGTGGGGTTTTTTGTCTCTGTGTACTTTAGTTTTGAAGGTTCTATATAATTTGTGTTGAATTCATTTGTTCTGAATGTTCATAATAGTTTCATAATAGCTGTATCTGATAATTCCACTTTCTACAAAGATGGATTAGTAAATGTGGTCCTAATCAAAATTGCTCCTTACCATGCACATGCACATTGGTTAATTATGGGTTTTTCATTTTTATGTTTCGTATCAGCAAAAGCTAAGGTAATTGTTGATTAATGCGTTACGACAAAAATTGGCAAGATACTTTACTGGGAAGTGAGGTATCAAATCCAATGACTCCTGTTTAAAAAAAGAAACAGGATAAGGTCGGTTTCTTGTAAAATGTTGGATACTTTGCAAAAACCTTTGTTACCCATTTATCATTCATGAAATTTTTTATTTCAGGTAAAAGCTGAGGAAAAGATTTTTAGTGTTTTGCCTAAGTTTAAAGTACAATTGTAATAGAGCTTTGTTTTTTTCCATGGAGTTTTAAATTAATTCTTAATAGTAATAGGCAGTCTTTTAGTGTTGATTTTACTTGTGGGACGAAATAGCAGATCACTTTGGTCTTTTCATTGCTTTACCAGTCACCTATTATACTCACTGACCTCTCTGAATCTCTGTGTACTCCTGTAAAATGAGGGGTTTGGCTTAATGACCTGTGAGTTGCCTTATAGTACTAGGATTCCGTGAGCTTACACTTCAGCAACCACAGAAGTGAATGGAGAGGAGGGAGGGTGCTAGGTGGTGATGAAAAATTTGGGTCACCAGTCTGTCCATTCATTTTGCAGGTGTTCTTTGCTCATCCTGAATTAGGGTTGGGTTCTTTGTTTTTTACAGAAAGATATATAGATGAATTTAAGTGCCTTTTAAAAACAACTTTAACACATGGTTCATCTTAAAGGTAACTTTTGACTCCTTTTGTTGTAATCAGTGAGCTGATGAACTTGCTTGGGATCCATTTAATCTTCTCTCGAAGTCTAACATGCGTGAAGATTTTTTGCTATATCATTTTGACTAGGGTATACTTTTTAAGTTTTAAAATGATAGTTGTTGAAAGTAGATTTACAGTTTATTAGAACAATATTATTGAAGTAAAATTCACACGTAGTGAAATGTAGATTTTAGGTTTACAGTTCTGTGAGTTTTGGTAAGTATATAAACCTAGCTCAATCAGAATACAAAGTATTTTTATCATACTGGAAACTTCCTTCATAATCATTCCCTCACCTCTAGCCCAGGGTGGGCTTTTATTACCTAAAAGGTACTCTTTTTGTGTCATACCTCAATATAATATTTTTAGAATTCATCCATGTCATTCTGTATGTTAGTAGTTTGCTGTAGTGTAGTATTTTACTACATACATTTTACTGTATATTACTCTGTTTTATGACTGTGCATTTGTAGTAACAATAATTTGTTTATTTAGTACTTATTGTTGGACATTTGGGTTATTTTTAGTGTGAGGCTATTATGAATAAGCTTGACAAGAATATTCTTAGACAAGTCTGTGTCGATGTCTATGTTTTTATTCATGTTGGGAGATTATGAGTGGATTTGTTGATTCATGGGGTATTTATATGTCTCATTTATAAGAAATTGCCAAATAGTTTTCCGAAGTGGTTTTACCATTTTATACTACCATCAATATATGAGACTTAATAGTTTTCCATGTTACTGCCAACACTTGTTATGTATTTTTAATTATAGCTATTCTTGTAGATAATTAATTGTGGTAAGTATCTTTTCATGTGCTTATGACCGCTTGTATATCTTCTTTTGTAATGTATTCAAATCTTTTGCCAATATTTAAATTGTGTTACCTTTTTTTATTTGTAGGAGTTTCTAAATATATTCTGAATACAAGTGATTTGTGTAACATCTGTATTATGGGTTTTCCCCCCCAGTTTTTGACTTGCCTCTACATTTTTATAATTTTTTTAATGCTATGTTTCAGAGTGTAGAAGTTTACTATTTTGATGAAATCCAGATTCTTGTGTTTTTGTGTACGGCTTTTATCTACTGGCCTGAAATCTTTTGCTTATCCCAAGGTCTTAAAGATATTCTTCTTTGTTTTATCTAGAATCTTTATAGTAGCTTAGGTTTTGACTATTAGTAGTATCAAAGGAATTTTTTAATATTAGCGCGACAGAGGTTGTGGTTTTCTCCTCTTGCTACCCCACTGTGTACGTATCCACTTGTTCCTGCACCATTTTTTGAAACGACCTATCTTTTCTCTGTTGAATTAATTTTTGTGCCATTGTTGAAACATTTATTGTGTTTTTGTATAGACTATATGCTATTTCATTGATAAGTTTTGTTTCTCCTATTATGCTAGTTAGTATTGATTGCTTAGCTTTATAATTTCAGAGACTTCCAAATTTGTTTTTCTTTTTTTAAGATTGTTTTGGCTCTTTTAGGTCATTTGCATTTTTACATAAATTTTTGAATTAGGTGTTTTCTGCTAAATAGTAAAAAAATAAAATAAAATAAAATCTTAGTGGGGCTTTGGGATTTCAGCCTTAAAAATATTTTGGGGGGTGCCTGGGTGGCTCGTTTGGTTAAGCATCTGACTCTTGGGTTTGGCTCAAGTCATGATCTCATACTCTGTGACCTCGTTGTTTGTGACACCCAAACCTTCATCCGGCTCTGCACTGACATCACAGAGCCTGCTTGGGATTTTCTTTCTGCCCCTCTCTGTATGCCTTTCTCACTCTCTCTCTCAAAATAAACTTAAAAATCTTTAAAAAAATCTTTTTGGAGGGCACCTGGGTGGCTCAGCCGGTTAAGTGTCCGACTTCAGCTTAGGTCACGATCTCGTGATTTGTGAGTTCAAGCCCTGCGTCGGGCTCTGTGCTGACAGCTCAGAGCCTGGAACCTGCTTCAGATTCTTTGTCTCTCAATCTCTCAGCCTCTCCCCTGCTCATGCTCTGTGTCTCTCTCTCAATAATAAATAAACATTAAAAAAATTTTTTTATCTTTTTGGGAAGAATGGTTATGTTAAAAGTATTGAATCTTCCAGTTTATGAAGTTTTGTTTTGTATATTTCTGTATAGATGTCTCGCATATACATTATTAACTTTGCCCTTACATGTTTCATGTCCTTTGTGTCAAACGGTATTTGTAAACTTTATTTTCCTTTTTTTTTTGTTTCTTATATATAGAAACATATATAAGATCCCTATATATATATAACATATATATAGATCCCAGTAGTCTGTGATCTGGCTAAACATAAACAGACGTATCATCAGTTAATAGACATGGCTTACACTTTGTCTTTACAATTTTTAGGATTTTTTTCTTTCTTTTGTTGAATTAGCTAGGAGTTCCACTGCAGTGTTTAATTGAAGTGGTGAGAATAGATATCATTACCTTGTTCTCAGTCTTAAATGGAATGAGTGCAGTATATCACAACTAAGAAGTTGTTAGTGGTTTTTTTGAAGATGTCAGATTGAGGAAGTTCTATTTCTGAATTGCTGAGAATATTTGTTCATGGATATTGAATTTTGCCATGTATTTCCTACATCTTCTGAAATGGTTATATGGTTTTCTTCCATTATTCTATTACTATCACAAATTATACAGTTTTTTGAATCTCTCTTTTTTTTTTTTTTTTTTTTTTCTTGAAAGAGTGCGAGCAGGGGAGAGGCAGAGGGAGACAGAAGGAGAATCTTAAGCAGGCTCCATACTTAGAATGGAGCCTCGCATACAGCTCAATCTCATGACTGTGAGACTATGACCTGAGCCACAATAAGGAGTTGGAGAATCAACCTATTGAGCCACCCACGCACCCCAGAATGTGTAATTTTTAACAAAGCAAATTTAAATTGAAGATAAATATGTACTTTATGCCAATTAGTAAAATACCAGGCTGAGAGTAGTAGGTCTTTAGTACTATCTTTTGATGCTAATGAAAAAAAAAAAAGGAAAACAGCTTTTAAAACTGGTTTCCTCTAGGAAGCAAGAGTGGAAGTGAAAGAAACGGGGCAGAGAACATTTACATCAGGAGTAAAAGTATAAGGAGAACAGCAGCTGCTCTTTTATTTTCTAATATCCATTTGCTCTTCGTATATTCTTGGAAAAAATGCAAATCTTTTAAAAATTAACAAAACCGGTATGAAACTTTAAGGTTTACACATCTTAATTTGTAAAAGATAAAATACAGTTCTGGAATGTCAGAATTTGCCTACCTTTCTTCATCATTCCTGAGGTGAATTTCCCCCTCTCATTGTTCCCGCATATTGAATGCACCTGAAGATACATATTTTTTCTTCTTTGTAATAGAAAGACTTGAAATCATAACTATAAAGCATATGATGGATGAATTCTTTGCTTTTACAGGTCCTGTTGGTTATGTCTCTCATTTTAAAATTTATATTGTCAGCTGTTGGAACCCATGAGTCATTGTTGATTTCAGTTAACCTTTCATGGTGACTTAATTTTCTCATTTATGAAATCAGGATAAATAATATGTAATTCATTGTTGGTATTGGCATTAAACAAAAATAGTTTAAATCAATTTTGAGAACATATGTTAAATATAGGCTTGATAATTAGAGTATTCTAGGAATTTTCCTGTGATTAATTAGATTATGATTTAGTCTTACACTAAGATCATTATTTGACATAAAAAACTGTCCTTATATAAGTCCATTAGAACTTTTTAGTATTCAAAAATATTTCTGGGAGATTTTTAAGTAATTTCATCTGATTAAAAACCATAAAACCAGGAGCACCTGGGTGGCTCAGTCGGGTAAGCATACAACTTTGGCTCAGGTCATGATTTCACAGTTCACGGGTTCGAGCCCCATGTCAGGCTCTGTGCTAACAGCTCAGAGCTTGGAGCCTGCTTCAGATTCTGTGTCTCCGTCTCTCTCTACCCCTCCCCTGCTTGCTGTCTGTCTCTCTCAAAAATAAACATTTTAAAAAATTAAAAAATAAACATGAGTTAAAAAAATACCTAAGACCAATCAATACATAGGATTAGGTTGTTGTTGTTGTTTTTCCCCAAGATTTCCAAGGTGGTGGAAATGATTAATTGGTAAAATAAATAACTAAGGAAGTTTGGGGTGGATGGATTTAAAGTGTAGAATATTTTTTTTTTGAGAGAATTGATAGAATTAACTATAAGACCTATTATAGGTATGTCCAAAATGAAGTTTGTGTATTTAGTACTTTATTAAACTATAGGATTTTTTTTTGTATTTGTCTTCATTATACTAGAAGAATAGGAGAAATGTTCAACTATTAAAAGGCATTTCATTATATGGTCTTATGAACTAAACAGTTCATTAGTATCTAAGAGAAAATGTATATAACTTCATGTAACTTCATTATTATTAAAACTAAGTTTGATAATTACCTAGAGGCCATAAATAAATTAGAATTTTAGAAGAATTCTTAGAGCTAAGCGTTAGATTGACTCAAAATCATAATACTGGTTAATATTTAGGTTAGAAAAACACTTGCTTCATGATAGTTCATTTAATGTCCTTGTTGACTATTGCATTTAGGCTGGATTTATTAAAATATAAACTGTATCTATTTAGGAGACCACCATATGCTTCTTTGCAGTTTCTTGTGAAATTTTCTTATGAAGTTTGCTTAGTCTTAATATTCACATTACCAACAAATTCCCATATTAATTTAAGTAACTGAAATAATCTCAACTGTGATTTTGAAAGTTACATTAACATTAAAAGCACTACTTAGAAAACCATCGGGAGATGATCTTGGTATCTGTGAATCTGAGCAGAAGGCTGTTGCCCGTTTTAGTCTAAGCTTTAGAAGAGAAAATAAGGATTTAAATAGCTGGATGGTTTTATATTTGATACAGGCAGAATTCTCTGGATGTTGAGAACTGTTAATGAATGAAGTGGGTTGTTAAGAATTCTTTTGTTTCTTCCTGAAAATATGCTCACCCACTTGCTCGTTAATTTAACTGCTGTGCTTACGGGAGGCATGTGCTTTCTGAATTCTTGTGAAATTAAAAGGATTGTTTGACATTTAAAATCCTAACTTTACTACTTTTTTTGTTCTTTCTTTTAGGAGGAGCATATTATTTAATATCTAGAAGTCTAGGGCCAGAATTTGGTGGCGCAATTGGCCTGATCTTCGCTTTTGCCAATGCTGTTGCAGTTGCTATGTATGTGGTTGGATTTGCAGAAACTGTGGTGGAGCTGCTTAAGGTAATTTCCCCTTTTAGACGTTGGTTTCCCAAATGTTTATTGAGGGGGTTATGTACCACTCCCCATGTTAGATGCTAGGAAAGCTGTCATGGACGCAAAATACATCCTTCAAGAAGTTTAGTGTGGAAGATAGACAAAGAAAATAATGACGATACGATGTCACAAGTGGGTAGTTGTAGGAGACCTTGGCAACACAAAGGGTAATCACTTAACCTATGTCCAGGAAAGGGGGTAGCACAGGAGTGTAAGGAAGAGTTTTCCAGGGATGGGAGTCTAGGTGTTAGCAGGCGGGTCAGAGGAATGGGGCATCGTATGAAGGGAATAGGGAAGAAAAGGAAACAAAGGCCTGGAAGAGTATGGTTTGTTTAAAAAACAAAACAAAACAAAACAAAAACCCTGTAAATATTTCTTTATGACTAGAGCACAAAGATTTAAAACTAAAGAGAGGAAAAAAAGGGTCAAATCAGGAAAGGTATTGTTTGCTGTTAAATTGTGGTCTTATTCTTGATCAGAGTTAGGGGCTGGGATGTGATCAGATTGGTGCCTAAAGAAACCCCTGGCCCTCGAGTAGAGAATGGATCTGAGGGATCACAGGTGGAGAAGGAGACCATTTAGAAGATTGTAGCTATCCTGGGAGAGGGATGCTGGCATACGTTCAAACAGTGACCAGTGAGGCTGGAGAAGTGTAGTGAACTGGAAAGATTTTTTTAAATGTTGAATGAGTGGACTTGATGATTATTGGGCTTATGGGAAATTAGAGAAAGAGAAAGGATTTTCAGGTTTATATACAGATTTCTCAGTTGGTGATTCAAATGGAGGATAATGGCCTTCACTTCGAAATAGCAACACAGGGCAGTTTAATTTGGGATGTCTCATTTGAGGAACCTGAGTTACATCCCAGTAGAGCTGGCCAGGAAGTAGTTGATAATACTGCTCTGGAGTTTAGGAGAGCATTTGTTTAAAAAAGGCATTGGGATGTGTGTAGTTAAAGCAGTACAAGCGGAATAGGATTTGGCATATTTAAATGAGAAGAACCTTGAGAGATACCTGTAGTTGTTCATGTTAGGTTAGGTTGTAACTCTTCTTCTGCAGTAACATGCAGTACAGTAGGAAGTGTAAAATCTGAGGAGGACTGAGACTTACATTGGCATTGACCTTCTTTGTATAGGCCAAAGGGATGGAGAAAAGCAAGGGCTATAAGAAAGCAAGCAATATAACTATTATGAATTCCTGTTTTTACATTATTTAATTTGTTGCATGTTTTTAATGTCATTGAAATTAAACCACAAACATTTTTACTTGTAGAGTAGAAAGAGTGTGATTTTGGCCAAAAATGTATTCATTTCTTAGACAGTATAAAAGACCATTTTCAAAAGCATGACTTGGCTACTCACAGTGAATACAAAATATATTTCTTGAAAAATCCTGTTGGTACTGCTTTGACATACTATGATTTTTATTTGCTTGTTACCAATTTCATTTTTGATTTATTGAATCTGTATTAAATACAGCATTATTAATTTGATCATATTTTTGATATCTTGAGATAATTGTATGATACCTCAATAGTACATAGTTATTTATTCCTTTTCCTTAGGCCTCCCTGTTCATTCCATAGTCATTTATCTAACTTTTTCATGTAAGGTGTTGTCATGTCTCTGAAATGTTTCAAAAAAGAATTAAATAGTTTACTTCAGTAACTAATATTGTTCATTACATTTATAATTCTCTTCTTCTAGGAACATTCCATACTTATGATAGATGAAATCAATGATATCCGAATTATTGGAGCCATTACAGTGGTGATCCTTCTAGGTATCTCGGTAGCTGGAATGGAGTGGGAAGCAAAAGTAAGCAATGACATCATTGGAATATCTGTACATATTTAAAAAAAATTTTTTTTCAACGTTTATTTATTTTTGGGACAGAGAGAGACAGAGCATGAACGGGGGAGGGGCAGAGAGAGAGGGAGACACAGAATCGGAAACAGGCTCCAGGCTCTGAGCCATCAGCCCAGAGCCTGACCCGGGGCTCGAACTCACGGACCGCGAGATCGTGACCTGGCTGAAGTCGGACGCTTAACCGACTGCGCCACCCAGGCGCCCCTATCTGTACATATTTAATATGTCAACTTTTAGAACTTATTAGGAACCACTGTTAAGTGTGGTAATATACTTAGATTTTGAAGATTCCTTAAGTGGCCATTTTCAGAGAAATTTATGTATCAGGTTATCTTCTATCTGACAAGGTAAGGAATATTTGGAGATAACAGTCATTCCAGCATCCACTTAAACCCAGTACTTTCTAACTTTTGACTTCCTACCTTCCATCCCTTCCCCTTATCTTAATTTACATTCTTTAGAATCACTCTGGTCAGTATGTTAGGAGCCCAAATTAAACTCTTGGCTTTGTAATTTATTTAAAAGTTCAACTACAAAAATTAACACAGGGGCAATAAACTTCAAACTAGTGCCCATAGAGATCAGAAAAGTTAATCTTGTTCCTTGCGATTGAACTCTCAGAAATCTCAACTACCTAAGCCAGGGGCACTGTTACTGGGAAGAATTGGTGAAGTCACATGTTAACATGTAGGCAGGGCATCTGGAATTATTTCTGTACCTTTGAGAAAATATTCCTCAGCACAACTCTATTTTCCTGACTAATGCACATCCACACAGATGCTGCTGAGGATCTCTAAGTCCTTTTAGGTTTCTTCTTGTTTCCTTTTTTAAGTCATGTAAGATCACACATCTGTGCTATATATGAGCCATGATAATGTTTACCAGGTCAAAAATTAGGAAAACTGTAAAGAATAAGGGTTATTTTCTTAAATCATTAGTATAAAATTAAATCATTTACTTACACATTTAACCAGTTGACTTTACTGAAAATAATAGAATTTCATACTACCAGGGACATGATTCTCATTCAAGCAGTTTTTCTTACCACAGATGACACAGGTTTTCTGGAGTATCTGCTCCACTTTATTGGGAGGTTAAGAGTGGAGGAGGAAAGGTGAGGGTAAGGGGCAAAATAGTAAACAGAGTCAAATGTATAAAATTGCAGTTCTAAAATAAATGTCATAGGGATGTCATGTACTGCATGGTGACTATAGTTTACTGCATATTTGAAAGTAGCTTTTTTAAGAGAGTATATCTTAAAAGTTCTCATCACAGGAAAAGACAAATTTTTAACTCTGGTCAAGGATATTAACTAGACTTATTCTGGTCATTTCACAATTTATGTATATAAATACTGAATCATTGCATGGTACCCAGGAAACTAAAACGTTGTTACACGTCAGGTACACCTCACAAAAACAAAACACAAAGAGTGCAGGAGGAGGGGTTGTTCTCATAGATTGTTCCCCCAGACCAATTGCTACTTAGATCCTCCTCCTGGATATTGTCTTGTTTCTGTACTTTTTCTTCGTCTTTTCCTACAGGTGTCACACATTCAGCATGGTCTTTGGACTTGGTGTAAAACTTGTGTTTGTAACAGATATGTTCCCCACGTCAACATTGTACTTAAGGTGGAGGGGGCAGTAAATAACCACAAAGGATGAAAAGCCTACAGATTGTGGAATTTATAGTGCTTTATGATTTACTGGAGGGCATGCACATCTTTAATTTCAGAAATACATGGGCTGGTTCTACGTTTGCTATCCATTTTCTTCGGAGCATATTGAACATTTTTGGATAGTTATTCAAAGATTTTTCACTTAATAAAAGTTTATTGAAGGGCGCCTGGGTGGCCCATTTGGTTAAGTGTCTGACTTCAGCTCAGGTCATGGTCTCACAGTTTGTGAGTTCGAGTCCCACGTTGGGCTCTGTGCTGACAGCCTGGAGCCTGCTTCGGATTCTGTGTCTCCTCTCCCTGCCCCTCTCCTGCTCACACTCTCACACTGTCTCAAAAATAAACGTTTAAAAAAATTAAAAATAAAAGTTTTTTGAGCACTTGCTTTGTGCTTAGTACTGTTTGAGGCTCTGGGAAAACAAGACAGAAATCCTTTCCCTCATGCAAGTTATATGGTAGTGAAAGTGAATCAGTGTATAGACATGAGAGATTTGATTTTGATTTTTAATATTTGAAATTTCTAGGCTCAGATTGTTCTTTTGGTGATTCTACTTCTTGCTATTGCTGATTTCGTCATAGGAACATTCATCCCATTGGACAGCAAGAAGCCCAAAGGTTTCTTTGGTTATAAATGTAAGTAAAAAAAAAACAATTTTAAAGGTGCTTATTATAACATTCCATTAGTAAACAAGATTAGTATATTTTAGGTTCTTTGTAATAGAATTGATTTTGGTATAGTTACTCCAATTTAGTATTGTCTCCTTTATGTATGTTACAGTGTAAAATACCACTTTTATTTAACCCTTTGGTTTTTCATTATTAGCAACAAAAGGTAATAGAATGTAGAAAAATCATTGCTACTGAGGAAAGGTGCTTTTGTTCTTTATAATTTAGGGAGTTTGTAACTGAAATGGTACCTTGTGTTTTCACATGGCTTTTTCATTCCTCACAACCCAAAGTGCCTAAACCTGTGAAAGAAACTTTCATTTCTTGGTGTAATTGCAACTTAAGTTTTTCTACAGTTGTCATTAGAATTTGTGAGAATTTTCCACAGTTTTCACCTCTGTAACCCTTTTCATTCTGCATCTGATTGATGAAATTGTCATTTTTTATTCCCCAAAGTGTCTCTCTGTACTGCCCCTTCCACCCCAACTCCCCACCTACTGGATCAACCCATCCTGTCTCCACAGGGTAAAATGGAGCAGGAAACAATTGTTGCGTCAGCGTCATAGAGGCTCACCACTTAGGGTAATAAATAGACTTGTCTTCAGTTCATCAAAATTCCTGGTTTTGCAGCCCTAGAGGAAGAGACGTAGCTTTTATACTGCAGAATTGTATAGCCCAGAGCTGCTCACACAGATCTGTGAAAAGATACAGAATGTACATCAATGCATTTCTTCCTTCACGAAGTCTTACTGGGAACAAAAATCAGCTGACCCAAATTGTGCAACCTAGACCCCTAGTTGGTCTACACCCTGGTGTAAGCTCACTGATAACATACAGACCTTAGAACATTTGTGAGTAGCACTGGTTTGGCTTTTATCAGACACTTAGTTGGCCTGGGTGGTTTTCTGATAGGAATTGTTCCAAGGATTTTACCTGAGCCAGTGATGCTTTTTCATTCTTCACAACCCATTATTTGTGCCTTATGGTCCTGGGTTAATAGTGTGATAATATGTTTTTATGAGTGGTATTCATGCCTGATTCTAAGCTGGGCTTTAAATTCTTTATCTTCTCCATTGGGAGGACAGGTGTCTACTACGCATGCCAGAAGTGAAGTTCAGTAGCATTACTTAGATAGTTCCTTTTCTTTATTTTATACTCATAAATTGTGACATTTATTTTAATTACAAGTGATTTTTTACTTAAGTGTTTTTTTAGGATAAAAAAATTTTTTTGAGCATTTCTTTTTGCAACTTTATTTCTAAAAGAAGTGTTAAAAATTAGAGTGGATGATTACTTCTAAAAATATTCCTAGTAATTATATATTTTCTCTTTGTGACTTAGGTTGACTTCAGAATAGCTACAAATAACTGCCAGTTTTTCATTTCCTTGTGTTTCAGATCCTTGGCACCTTTACAAAAGTATTGCATAGCTATCTAGTATAGTAATAAATATTGTGTAAGTGGAAAATATCTAGATTTATCTCAGTCTAAAGTACATAAATCTAAATAAATTTTGGAATGTGACTTTTTTTCTTGGTGACTGATATTGCTTTGTTGTCTTGCCATTCATCTTACTAAGGTAGTGAGCTACCAGATGTCTCTAGCAGAGGACCTGGCGTATGGCACGCACTCAGATACTGGTGGATGGGTGGATGGTTAAATGACAGTTAGTGGGTTATTTCATTGTCAGGGCCCATGATAATAGATGAAAACAGTAGGACTAGTTAAAGCTTTGATTATTGTTACAATGGAAAGGGACTTTACCTAGTTTGCTTTAGCTAAAACTCTGTGGAAGCCTGATGAATAATTCAGCATCGAAGCATAAACAGGTCAGCACTAGGAAGTAGAGAAAGCTATACAGATAGTATGTAGGTTAGATGTAAGAAAAAAATGGTTCCATATTAGTATGATGTTTTTCTACCTCCTTTCTTGTTTCCTTGACTGACCCCAGACATTAAGAAGTTTATCCATGCTTTGATTGACATCTGGACGAATGATACCAATCAAGGTAGAGGTGCTTGAAACATAATTAGTAAGGTATATGGACTAGTAGGTATGACCGAAGTCAAATCATCATTTTGATTGTAAACTGTTCCCTCATACAAGAAAAGAGGAATGCCAGACTTCACCTAGGAGATATTCAAGAATTTACCAGTGACTTGAACTGAAAAAAAGCGAGGGATCGTGCATATGTATCGCTCAGACTTGACCTAAATTATAATGGTGCAATCTGCTTTCCATTAATTGCCAAAGACATTTTGTTCTCCATAGCTGAAATATTTAATGAGAACTTTGGACCGGATTTTCGGGAGGAAGAGACTTTCTTTTCTGTATTTGCCATCTTTTTCCCTGCCGCAACTGGGATTCTTGCCGGAGCAAATATCTCAGGTGATCTTGCGGTAAGTATTACAAGGTACTGGATCACTTCTGTATAAAAAACGGTAGATGTATATTATTTTTAAAGGTAGACTTAAATTTTTTTTCTTGCCTTCTAGGATCCTCAGTCAGCCATACCCAAAGGAACACTCTTAGCCATTTTAATTACTACAGTGGTTTACATAGGAATTGCAGTATCCGTAGGTAAATAACCATATAGTTTTTTATGTGTTTCAGAAATTTCATGATGTACACACTTTAAGTATTTATTTCCATGACATTTATATTCCTAACTTTTAAATTAAGAAATATTTCAGTAAGAAGGTTTAGAGTTGCATATTTAATTCAGAAAGAGTTTTAAATAAACTGGTAATGATTTTATAGGCATTAGCTAAACTACCAGATGCTCTATTGTTTTTTCCTCTAAGATTTTTATTAAAGTAAATTAGAAAATTATGTAGTCTTATTTGCAAACTTAAATTTCACTGAGCTACAGTTTATAGAAAATGTAATACAATGGTGTAGAAGTAAGTGAATTTTACTTTGTGATCTTTATAAAATTTTTAATATTTTTGCTTATGGTCATTATTTTATATTTGCATGTTAATCTTACTACGTATGAAGATTGTTTCAAGACATTTAAACAACATTTGGCATTTTCTGTCATAAAAAAATGATTCTGGTAAACAGGACATAGTGCATCAAATGAAAAGTGTTACTGAAATCTTACTAAATTGAATGAAAATGGTTTTAAATCTTTTATTACATTCATGAAATCATGGCATTTTAGAACTTGAAAGGACTTAAGTGGTCAACCAGTCTCTAAATCACTGTTTTGCATAAGACTGAAAGTTTAGAGATTTCCTTACCAAGGATAACTGACACTTGATTTCAAGAAGTGTTTTCTTGGCAAAGAGAGATTTTGTTTTGTTTTATAATGAATTCTTTAAAGAATGTTAGTAAAGTAGGTTCTTTAAAATATACTAATCCAGAAAAAAAGGTAAATATTGATTTGCCTGTAATTTACATGTAGTGACTATAGATAAATTGTATTGTGTTTACTACACTTTGGTGAAACTATATACTTTACCCAGAACACATATATTCTTGAATTGTAAGCCTTGTTTTAATGTCTAGACTCAAGTTTTCCAGTTAAATCTCTGAAGTATATTATAAGAATAAAGCTTTAGTTTAATACCAGTCTGAAGAATCAAACTCCAAAATCATAGACCACAGAGTATAACATTTTCATAGTATTTCGGTAAGAAATTTTTTTTAAATGTGTATTTATTTTTGAGAGAACATGAGTAGGGGAGGGGCAGTGAGAGACGGAGGCAGGGAATCTGAAGCAGTCCCTGCGCTGTTAATGCAAAGCCTGATCTGGGGTTTGTTCCCACAAACCATGAGATCATGACATTCCCACGAGCCATGAGATGATGTCGTGAGCCAAAGTTGGGCACTCAACCGACTGAGCCACCTGTTCACTCCAAGAAAATTGTATTTTGTCACATATTTGGTGATATGTTGTGAAGTAATGACAGAACTCTTTTTATAAACTCTCCTGTTAATTTGCCTAAATGTAATTTTGAAACTTCACTAAACAAGAATTGGAAATGCTAATAATGCTATCATGGTGGACTAAATTCACATTTAGTAAAGGAATTGGATTTCATTTATTTTTCCAAGTCTGTATATGCGCAAATCTCTGAAATTCATTTAAAAAAAAACAAATCAATTATATATATATATAAGCTTAGCAAAATATTTTTGTGTTCCCCTAAAAGTTCTTGGCACAAGAAAATTTAGTTTTAATTTAAAGAAAGGTTTATATAACTGGTTATGTTTCAAATTGGAAAATAGTTACAGCAAATAAATGGTTTCTGTTTGTATGTTACCCCCTAACGCTGTTGGCCATCATACTCCTTTCATTCTGTCCACATTAGCCCTTGGAGTGTCTGTTCTCCCTGACCAGCCTACATCAGTGGTTGTGTAACTAGTTCAAAGTAATGGAACCTTTTTTTACCCAATCACTTCCATGTAGAACATCAGAATATGAAACACTTAAAAGCATACATGCTTTATAAAGGGTAGACAGGCTTCTTTTCTCCCCTCACCCAAATGGTTTCACAAGTACCTTTAAGGAAACATGGTTTTGCAAACACTATTCTGAGAGTTAGATGAAGAAATTGAGGACAAAAAGGACTTGATGTAGGCTGTCTAATCATTAAAATGTTCTTCCTTTCAAACTTAAGTTTCTGTTTGTTGTTCACTTTAGGCTACACTGTTTATTATTTTTACCTCATATGTGATGAGACAGGAGTGCTAAAGTGCTTCAAAAGTAAAAATATATGAAGTCTAAGGAATGGTAATTGCCAATAGTTACACATCATACGTTGTTCCAAATAATGAAATGCTTTTTTATCAATAAAGTTTTTTAAATGTCGTATTATAGAAGTTTTCAATTTTGCACAAGAGTAGAGAGCTTTTTCTAACGAACTATCACCCAGTTTCAATGAACTTATCAA
The DNA here is from genome assembly GCF_018350155.1 of Leopardus geoffroyi. Lineage (NCBI taxonomy): Eukaryota > Metazoa > Chordata > Mammalia > Carnivora > Felidae > Leopardus > Leopardus geoffroyi. Next base: position 105,511,323 of record NC_059326.1, read on the forward strand.
GAATTAACAATGTGTGGTTAATCTTGTTTCACCTATACCCGTTCATTCTGCCCCACAAGTTATTTTTAATCAATTCTCCAGTAATCGTGTATTTTCTTAATATCAGGGTAGACTTACTTGAGCCAGAGGTTTAAACAGAATTATAATTCATTGATATTCAAATTGCTTTCCTTCACAGAAGTTTGATATTACCTGAAATCTGATCTTTGGCATGTTTCAAATATAAAATACTTGGAGCAGGAAAACATTTCTCCCATTTGTAACTCTTTCAACACAACGTGTTTATATTTGCTTAAGGACATCTTACCAAATAGACCTAGAAATGGTTTTGCTTGTTATCATTTTCCACAACCATATGTACAGGGTTTTTAATCGTGTATTTGTAAAATACTAGTTTTTAATAATGTTTTGATTCATTAAAATATTGGGGATCATGATACTTTTTAAATTCTATTACAGGTAAATCTTTGTAAACTATAAATGCTATGAAAGTAAATGGTGAAAATGTCAGTACTTTTAACAAGTGTATATTCAGTACCATAATTTGCTTTATGGGTATATGTAATTTTGAAATGAATATAAATTTGAGCTATCTTACTTGTTATATTGTACCTTGCACTTCAGGTTCTTGTGTTGTTCGAGATGCCACTGGGAACGTTAATGACACTATTGTAACAGAGCTAACAAACTGTACTTCTGCAGCCTGCAAATTAAACTTCGACTTTTCATCTTGTGAAACCAGCCCTTGTTCCTATGGCCTAATGAACAATTTCCAGGTGAGCATCATATTTATATTTTACAGACATTTATGTAGAGGTTAGACTGCTATCAAATTTGGGCATTGAGATTCCAGCGCTAACTTAGAAGGGAGGGCTATTGTTATTTTCTACCCAGATATCTGTTGGAAAAGTCTATAGATAACTAATTGGGCAAATAGAAAAATTTTGAAAGGGTAAAATCTGAAGCTCTTCAAGAGCAAAAGGGCTCCCAAGGGTAACACTTCTATATTAGGGTACAATATATAGTACATATGTATGGTGTATAGTTTCAGAAAACAAGCATCTCACACATGGTCATATTTCTTGGGTCTATTTCTGGGTTCTCTATTGTGTTCTATTGATGTTTGCATCTATCCATCCACTAGTACCATACATTCTTGACTAGAGTAGTTACATAATAAGTCTTAAAGTCAAGTAGATTGATATCTACCACTTTATCCTTTTTCAAAATGGCTTTAGCTATCTTAGTTCTTTTTGCTATTCTATAAAAATTCTAGAGTAATCTTATGTTTATCTGAAAAAAGTCTTGGTGGGATTTTGTTACGAACTGCTTTAAACTTGTATATCAATTTAGGGAGAATGACATATTCACTCTATTGAGTGTTAGAATCCATCAACACAGTCTATTACTCCATTTATTTAGGTCTTTGGTTTCCTTCATCAGCATTGTGTAGTTTTCAGAATACAAGTCCTATACGTGTTTTGTTAGATTTGCGCAAGTATTTCATGTTAGTTTGAGTTTTTTAAATTCATATTTGTTCAAATGAGTTTGTTTTTCTAATTAGAGGTGTCTACATAATTGCTTTATATATAAAATCCCTTTTAAAAAAACACTGATGAGTATCAGTAGTGTTATTTAGTTAGATAAGGCCCATATAGTCGTGTGCTAAACTACCATTGAACAACAGAATTAAATTTTTCTTGTTGTTTTTTACTTACTTATTTTTGAGACAGAGAGATCAGGGGAAGGGCAGAGAGAATCCCAAGAAGGCTCTGCATTGTGAGTGAGGAGCCTGACATGGGGCTTGACCTCATGAACTGTTAGATCGTGACCTGAGACAAAATCAAGAGTCAGATGCTTAACTGACTGAGCCACCCAGGCACCCCCAGAATTAAGTTCTTAATGGATGTTTGAAAGTTTGTGACCTTTTGAAACATATGAACTGTGTAAAAGATAACACTACTTGTCCAGAACTTGGAGGATATAATTTCTTCTTCCTTTTATTATTATCTCTACAAGGTTCTAAAGGTAAAATGAAATTTTTGTAAAATATATGGGTTTTTACAAACAGAAGATTATACTGAATCAAAGGAAAAACTAAAAATTTTGTTTCCTGGTGTTTTTACAGTTTAGTGTAATTATAATAAACAATAATTGATGATTTATTGTATTTTAGGACAGTATAAATTTCATGTAGAATAATGAAATTTTGTAATAAAATATTGTAACATTTTAATGGTGTTATTTTTATTTTTTGTGGTTTATTTTTTGTCTACATTTTCAGTGTTTAGAAATATTGAACCCAATTATATAATAGAAGTTTGTTTTTTTCTAGTCACAAGACTAGGCATAGTCGTAGGCATGAAAGAAAGTATTCATATCCAGCTAATGATCCAGGCCAATTCTGACATTGATATTGTGTATGAAAGGCACAAATGTTGATCTCTGCCCAGTGACTGAAAATGCCAATCAGATTTCTGTGTTGTTGCCTTAAAATACAAAAGTGTGTTGTCTTTATCAAGTCTAGTATGGACTCAGTAAGCAAAGAGCAGCTTGGTTTATGTAAAGCTGCTTTGCTTATACAACTAAATAAATCTTCAAAAATTTTAAAAATGCTTTGTAAAGTGAAACAAAAAAATCCTGTAAAAGCATAAACTCATCATTTAGAGAATGAAGAATGGTACACAGAACATAAGTAACAAGCATGTAAGTTGGAGTTTGATGATGCAATCCACCCAAAACCACACTTGATAATGCCATTGTGCATGTCTTTGTCTTTTCATACTTCAGGAAGAAAAATGACTTGGATCATTTTGTCTTAAATTTTTATTTTTTACATATATAGTCGTAGGTTTCTTAATGTATTTCTACATTTTAATGTCTTCTGAAACCACTGACTCACCATTGCTTAGTAAATAAAGTGTGAGCCTTTTTACTGTCAGTCAAAACCCTTCATAACCAGTCTTATGTCCCACTACCTTCTATCCACACTGAACCCATGTGGTTGCATATTTTTGCATATATACATGCACACATGCTTCTCCTAGTCTTTCCTTTTTTTTTTTTTTTTTTTTTTGGCACTTCATTCTGCTTGGAATGCACCTACTTTTTTTCTTTTTATATATGCAAATATGCCTTTAATCAAGGAAACCCATTCCATGAAGATTTTCTTGAACCTCAAATCATCAACACATACACATATATTTCCCCCATAGAAAAATCTTGACTTTTGTTTTTTTTCTCTTACTAGAGATAAGACCTTTATTTTTGTCATCTTTGTTTCCATCATGTATTGTGGACAACACTGATGTTACCATTATTTACATTCATTATCATTATCCTTGCTATTCATATTTTATCATAAAATGGTGGGAAATGCAGAGGTTATTGGGTAAATATGTAACTAGAAAATAGGAAACTCAGCAAATTTTAGAAGGATAGCGTTTCTAGATGCTAAGTGTGGAGCATTATTTACCTCCCTTCAGAGGTGATAGAAGAAGAGGAAACGTGATTTTTCCCTCAAAGTTGACAGATGAAAGATTATAGTTATATGTAATGCTTGTGGTGTCTGTTTTGCCTTAATCCAGCAAAGTATCATTTTCTCTGTACTTTGCTTTTTTTCTTCCTTTATCTCCTGTCTTTGCACTTACCTTTGGGGCTATGATGGACAGGCACACAATTTTGGATTTGAAAAGTATATATAGCAGAAATCAAGTCTGTTCATTTTTATCCTGGTCCATCTTATCTGTCCTTTATAATCTCCTTCCCCAAAGACAGGAGTTGCACTGCTAATCTAGTATTAACGACCGTGAAACATAGTGATTGTGAAAAACATATGGCATATATCTAACTACCAAAATTTGACTAAAGGGCCGAATAGAAAATCATTTGTTTAAGATTTTTTTCTCTCTGAAATGCTTACAGAGGTCAATGCTAATATTTTTTTAACCACTTTAATGTATTCTTCATTTTTAATACTAAGTCTTTTGAAAGATACAGGGAGAGCTACTTAGGTGAAACAAGGTGGAATTATCAACACCTGAAACCAGATGTATGCATTATGGCCCGGGATCATGCCTATAGCTAACTTTACATCTGGTTTAAAGTATAAAATTACAGTCAAGGGCAAAATAGTCACAAATACCTTAAAACCATATTTCCTTGTCTCCTTCTTCTTAGTTGGCACGGTCTTGGTCACTATAAATGAAAAGTAAATCTCTACTAGGGAAGTAATGAATCTAGGTAATGATCATCATTCACTACTGGTGGAACTTATAATGGATGGGTCAAGTTGACAGTACCTGAGTCCTCCAGACAATTTTCCACCTCGGTCTTGTCTTTTCACAGTTTTCAAAGATGTGGGAGGAGCAGTGCAATGAATACCTCTATACCTACCCCTTCACTTAAATTTACTAGGTGTTTATGTTTTGCCCCAGGCCTTTACCTTTGTATATATGTATAGTCTCTTTCTTCTCAAATATATGAAAACAAATTATACACACCATAAAATGCCCATCAGTTTGAGCTCTTTGAAATATTCTATATGGGCACAGTATAGTTAGCCCACTTCAGGAATTCGTTGTTGTTGAAATACTGTTACTTAAATATATCATCCATCTTCATTTTCCCCACTTGCTCCAGTAATGTCCCTTATAGCTATTTTTCTTAGATCCAAAATCCAATCTAGGTTACGTATGGCATTGAGTTATCATGTTCTTTTAAAATCCTTTAATCTAGGAGTTTCCAGCCTGCCTGTTTTAATCTTCCAGGGTGTTGCTATTTTAAAGAGTCCAGGCATGTTACTTTGGTTTTTGCCCCTCAGTTTGGATTTATCTGGTTGTCTTCTCATGATCTAAGTGATCAATCCATTTTTTTTTTTAAACTTCATTAGGGAAATTTTTGAACATGTACAAAGATAGAGAAAGCAGTGTAATGTACTTTATGAGATTTTATTAATCACCAGTGCTTGGCTGACTTTGTTTTATTTATAACTTCCTACTTCCCACATTATTTAAAGACACATCATAGACTTATGTCCTTTCAGGTAGAAATATCTCCACATTAGGTTCCGAAAGTTGAGGTCTCTTTTTAAAAAAGAGAAAACATAACTACAATACCAATCTCATAGAAAGGGAGGGAGCAAGGAAAGAAAAGACAGAAAAAGCAACCTTCTTGAGAAAGAAAAGAAAAGAAAGAAAAAACAACCTTCTTGATGGAAGTGCACCATCTTGAAATACTCTTGCCACAGAACTTGTACTTCATCCTGATGCACTGTCTAGATCTGTGAGTTCACTAGAAATACAGAGGTGAGAGCAGTGGGTTACATACCACAAGTTGGAGATGCAGTCAGTGAAATCCAGAAGTGTGAGGCTTCTCTGAGACAATGACCTAATAGTAAAATGTAAAGGAAAGCAGTGAACCTGCTGATTGAAAAAGACTTTAAGAGACGTATCAACCAAATTTAATGTGTGGTCTTTTTGTGGATTTTGGTTTAAACTATTTAAAAAGGCAAGAAAAGATGGACAACTTGGAGAACTTGAATGGTGATAGGCTGTTTGGTGATGTTAAGGAACTACTTTTTAAATTCTGACAGTGGCTTTGTAGTTAGAGTTTTTAAAAGTTCTTACCCATTAGAGGTACATGGTGAAATATTTATATATTTGTTTATTAAGTGATGTCTGGGGTTTGATTCACAATGATGTGAGATTGGTCCTGAGCTGATCATTGTTGAAAGCAGGTGATAAATACTTGGTGGTTCATTATGCTCTTCTGTCTGCTGTGTGTCTGAAATTTTACCAAATAAAAAGATTCAAGGTGAACACTACTGGTAAATATGTTTTAGAAATTTGTAATGCACATAACCATTATTACTGCTTGTTATTATCATATCCCCCCGCCCTGACTGTTAGTCTCCTTCATTAGCATAATAATGATATATAGTATTTTGTTCTTTCTTGACTTGTTTGTAACACTTAATTTTCCCCTTTTTTAAGGTAATGAGCATGGTGTCAGGATTCGCACCATTAATTTCTGCAGGTATCTTCTCAGCCACTCTTTCTTCTGCATTAGCATCCCTTGTGAGTGCTCCCAAAATATTTCAGGTAGGTATTTTCATAGTACAAGCTTTATTGAAAGGGAAGTTATGGTAATATATTTCACTTTGGGATTCTTAACTTTTTCAAATCATTTGTTTGCCTTTATATGTGTATGATATATACACACACATCTCAAGACAGGTATCTTTAATTTTGTGAATGTTTCTCGTTATATAAACATTAGTGCCTTTACCTACTGTGAAGGTATAGTCAAGTTGTCTTTCTGTAAATGGTGATGGAGTTTTGTTTTTTCAACTTACTCTCATTGCACAAATTTTTTATAATGTCTTACTAAGAATAAGGAATGCAGTCCAAGTATAAGTTGAAAGAATTAAAGGACCTTGTGCCCTCTTGCATGATGACAGCCTTTATGTTTTGATTTATGAACATTTGAATGCCTACTATATGCCACACATTGTGTTAGCTACTCAGGATGACGAATGAGGCACATCTTATCTCCCTTTAATGAGCATTAAGCAAACAGCTGACACTGAATAGGATGTTCAGTGCACTGCAGCCTTGTTCCTGATATTATAGTTGTAGCCAGTGAGTAGGGTCAATGTAGAATATATCTCTTAAAATAGTTTTTAGTAGAGTTTTAAGAAAAGTGGTTAAGTTTTATAATAAGGATTTTTATTTGCTTTAAGTCTAGGATTTAGACTTTTTTTTTTTTGTGATGTAGGTCACACCTATGTCATACTCCTCAAATTTTCAGATTTATTTGTATGCCTGCTTCTCTGCCATTTATCTTCATAAAAGAGTTTCAGCGTGGGGAGAGGGGTAAGGTAGATAAAAACTTCAGGGGTATTCTCTACCAACTACCTTTCGATACTTGAAATGTTTGGTCTCCTTTATCGTTTGTTAGGTAAAGCAGTGTGACACAGTGGGAAGAAAGAGGATCAAGAAGTAGAAATCTTGTGTTCTAATCCTGTGTCTGAAATTTTACAGTATTATACGTTTATACAGTATTATACAGTATTATACACTTACACATATTATAACTGTAAGGAAGTCTGTTTGTCTAATTTCATTATATTTCCTCTAATATTTGCCTTTCTTCACTAGGCTCTGTGTAAGGACAACATCTACCCAGCTTTCCAGATGTTTGCTAAAGGTTATGGGAAAAATAATGAACCTCTTCGTGGCTACATCTTAACATTCTTAATTGCCCTTGGATTCATCTTAATTGGTTAGTCATACAAATGATGTGCTAATACAGATTTTGTAACATTTATAGTGTGAACTCTAAACATTGAATTATTAAATTATGAAGAAAACTTTAATTTGCCTAGTAAACTAAGTTAGTTTTTTTGTGATTAAATGAAAGTGTACGTAGAAAATACTACAAATTATAGTGCTCAGTACATACCTGCGAAAATTATTACCATCACTAAGTCTCCATCAGAGGGAACTCCTAGGTTCTTGTCCCTGAAACAAATAAAATGACAGCGTACGAGAAAGGGTTTTAGTGCCCTCCTGAAGGTAGAGCCTCCCCTGAGCTACTTTTGGGCACTTTTACCTCTGATCACAAGTGAGTTAAATGAGTCTTCCACTGCTGAAGATGATAGTGGACTTTTATTAAAAGTCTGAATTAGACCAGCAAGTATGGAAACTAACTCTCATGTAATGCTGCTTGGTATCTCTTCGGTATGGCTACTTTGGAGAATAAATCACTAATGGTTTGTAAAGGTTCTCACAGTCCAGCAGTTCTTTTTAGTAGTCTATATATATCCTAAAGAAACTTGCATGTATATCCAAAGAACCATATCCAAAGATGTTTTTAGTGTCATTATTTATAATAGAAAAGGAAAGCAACTTGAATACCTACTAACAGAAGAATGAAACTGCAGACTATTATCGAAGAGTAAAAATAATGAATACGCTTTATCTCCACATATCAGTATGAATGAGTCTCAAATATAATAAATGTAACCAAATTGCAAAATGATAAATATGGTATTTGTCTGACTTTGAAAATACCCAAAACAGTACTGCATAAAACTTGTGGACTATATATGTGTTTAGTAAAACTATATAATGTCACTGGACAAATAGGGCAACTTTGGAAGAATGAGGTGGAAAGGGTTCAACTGTGGACCCAAGGGTCGATGTCTGAAAGTATATGAAGTACATGTGGCAAAATATATGTACTCATTAAATCTGAAGTGTGGATATAGGGGTATATCTATCTATCATCTAAAGGCTTAAAATAATTTCATGTTTTAAAAAGTTAAAAAATGTGTATAGTGTGTCCTTAAATACACCTCATGTGTCTTTTGCAGCTGAACTGAATGTTATCGCTCCAATTATCTCTAACTTCTTCCTTGCATCGTATGCTTTGATCAATTTCTCGGTGTTCCATGCCTCACTTGCAAAATCTCCAGGTGATCTTACATTTTCTTAAAGTTCTGTGAATGCATTAATGTCTTTGATTTTAGAAAAAATAATAAAACTTCAACACATTTTAAAAGATGGTGTTGTGAGTGATTAACCCATTAATGCTCAGTCCACCTTTACTCTAGAGTCAAATTAAGTGAGTCTTCAAAGATCTCTTTGTCATGAAGTTTACTGGTAGTTTACTGTTTCTTAGAACCATTTAAGATAGCAATTGATCTCCAATTCTGACTAATACTATGAAAGAATTATTTTCTCCCTGTTTTTATTATTTATTTAACTGCTTTCCATTTAAGTTCTAAGAACATGGTTATGATAAAGCTAACATGCCCAGAAAAATATTTTTAACACAGTAAGTTCTGTGGAGTTCTGTTTTATTTATTTTTTTTTTTAATTTTTTTTTTCAACGTTTATTTATTTTTGGGACAGAGAGAGATAGAGCATGAATGGGGGAGGGTCAGAGAGAGGGAGACACAGAATCGGAAGCAGGCTCCAGGCTCTGAGCTGCCAGCACAGAGCCCGACGCGGGGCTCGAACTCACGGACCGCGAGATAGTGACCTGGCTGAAGTCAGACGCCCAACCGATTGTGCCACCCAGGCGCCCCTGGAGTTCTGTTTTAAATGGTCTCTGGGAACTGAAAAACTGCCCCATATGCTTTCATCGAGGACTTTTTATTATAAACCATAACAACAGCTGGACATCAGGGAAAGAATGAAGGAACAAAGGCAATTTTCCTTCTAAGGGTCTCAAATTCTCTCAGAATAGGGAAGATAAAGTATGGAAGTTGGGACACACATATCTTAGCTTCAGTCTTTCCTTTAAGAATATAAATTTTAGAGATGGGTATGTGTGGTTGTAAAAGGATAACACAAGGGATGCTTATATTGGACTGTTCTTTGTCTTTATTAATATCAGTATCTTAGTTGTGTTATTGTGTGATTTTGCAAGGTGTTACCATTGCGGGAAACTTAGGTAAAAAGTCCCCAGAATTTCTCTGGATTCTTTCTCACAACTTTGTGGGAATCTGCAATAATTTCACAATTAAAAGTTTAATTTAAGAAAAGAATATGAAATTTATTGAAATGATTTTTAAATAATATTTTTGGCTATGGAATGAAAATTTGAAAACATGGTCTTGAGCATTTTTTTTATAGTGAACTTAATTTATAAATACTTCATCAAATGGGAAGATAAGTTTCTACACCCAACTGTTAATTTTTTCTAGCAAGTAGATGAATTAAGTTTTCTAGAAAATTTTGTTTGAACTCTTTTGTATGTGCATTAGAATATGCCTATGTTTCATGGTAAAATCCAAAACATAAAGCCACACTTGTAAAGACTCAACTTGAAACTTCCTCTCAATCTTTTGTAGTTTTTTTGTATTCACTAAGATAGGTTGATGCATAGAATAAAGTAGAATTAAATACATGTGCTTTCTTCATGGCCTTCAAAAATTGTGAAAGTTCATTGTGCTCAGTAATGCTCCATGAATCTACTTTTATATGTTAGCCTTATACTGAATATTTAAAGCAACCACAAAGAAAGTTATTTTGTGCACACATATGTTCCATTGTCTAAAGCAGATAAGGTATTTCACTGACTTTTATGTATCTGTTTTGTTTGTAATTGTTAGGATGGCGTCCTGCATTCAAATACTACAACATGTGGATATCACTTATTGGAGCTATTCTTTGCTGCATAGTGATGTTTGTCATTAACTGGTGGGCTGCATTGTTAACATATGTCATAGTCCTTGGGCTGTATATTTATGTGACCTACAAAAAACCAGGTTAGTACTCTTTTATTATTGTTTCAAGCCACAAGACACTTCGAAGTTCTTTGTTACTTTTCCTGTCTAAGCTTCATCTTCTGTGTACTTGAAAGGTGCTTTGTGTAAAACCTAAAATACTTCTCATTTCCAGATATATGTAGTCTTAGTGAAATAATTACCACAAGACTTTTTATTCTATGTAATTTCATACTTGCCCGTAAATTTAACTAATCCTACTTACAGAAAAATGACACATTTGTATTACTAACATTTGGGTGACCCTCAATGTATTTTAAAATTTTCCTTGGAAGGATTAGACTTCGTAGAATAGCTCTTGTAATAGCTGTTAGCCTAATAAGCATACGTGTTAGTACTGTGGTCTTAGCACCTGTTGGAGTAAATTGCACAGAATGGACAGTATATTAGAAAGATGTGGTATCTTTCCGTTAGTTCACCATATAGCAGGGAACATTTGACAAACATGTTCTAACTGGGAAATAGTTAAAGATTTCCCAGAACGTGTCGTGTTGGTAACTCTTGGGTGTATCTCTACATAAGATGATGATCCTTAGGTGTATTGGGATTGGTCCAGTGTAGTGTGGTAACTGTAACACTGAGGGAGGAGCCAGTGAGAAAAGTTTGACAAGTTTTGGCCCCATTCGACTAAGTTAGGAAGAAATGCAAGAGTAGCCGCAGTGTCATCATCTGAAACTGTGAGGAAGCATTTTGCAATCCAGATATGATGCAGGGAGGTTTTGGATTAGAGTGCTGGCTTTAGAAATGAAATGGACAAAGAAGGTAATGTTTTAGCCATCTTAGAAACAATTATTTCTCTAAAATAACAAATTTCTAAAGTCCTATTTGGTGTCCAGGCTGTTTACTCAATGCAGAGTGTGAAATTTTCCTGTTCCAATAACAAACTATTAAGTACCATGAATGGTAATTTCACAGTTTTGAAATCTTCCCATCAGAGATCGGCCTCTTTCCCTTTAGGCCTCTGGCTATATAAACAATAATTTTAAAATTATTTGTGGAACTTTGTTGAGTTGCATGCACAGCGTGTCTCTAGCCCCATCACCTTAGTCTTTTCTGAACTGTACTTGTTCTTTAAATGCAGTTCCAGTTCAGATTCGTATTATCACGGTGTCATGCCATGCACTTGAACTCTTGAGCATTGTCAGTACATTGGTTTATTTTAGCATTTGATTTTTTAAACATGAGAGCATCGTTTACTTCTCTGTGCCTCAAACTGGTTCTTGATCGTTGGTTAATACTGGTGTGTTGCTGTGTGTACCCTGTCTTCCCACAGACGTGAACTGGGGATCCTCTACACAAGCTCTGACTTACCTAAATGCTCTGCAGCATTCGATTCGTCTTTCAGGGGTGGAAGACCACGTGAAAAACTTCAGGTAAGCGGTAAGGTGACATAGAAGCATCTGTGTTAGGTGCCACTCACTTCTTGACTTACTGTTCGGTAACATTTTCATCTGCTGATATTTCTTGCGAAGTTTCCTAAAAGCACAGAATATTCGTTTTTGTTTTGGCTGGACTTTGGATGGGCCATGTGTTCAAAAACAAGGGTAGTAAGATTTTTTGGTTATCAGAAATTGACAAAGAGGTGAATTATCTGATTTACAAAAATGTTATAAAACTAAAAGTGTCAGAAGTCTCTCATTTGAAGGCTTTTAAATGGTAGCTGTCATAAAGTGAATAGTTTCTTCCCCTTGTGGCCAGCGAAGTTCAGTAACCACTGTATAACTACAAAGTATGAGCTTCTTAGGGATTTTTGACATACCCTGTTTTGTAATTATACTAAAGCACTAACTATTTTCGTGTTAGTTGTTTTTTTCTCTCATCATTGATTTACTGGAATCCAGTTTTGATGGTAAAGAATCAATGTCTTAAAGAACATTTATACTGTTTTACTCAATAAGTGACTTTGTCTTTTATAGTAGTGTATTAATCATCAATTTAAAAACTATTCCTTAAAAAATAAAAATAAAAACTATTCCTTAATTCAACCTGCTTCTAACAATTGATGGAATTCAGTTATTAAAGTGCTACTGATACATATCCCTCTAAATCAAGAAATATCATTATTTCCCTATGTGGATTCTTATAAATTATAGATTTTGCATTTTGTGGAAAATAGGCTTGCCATTTTTTTTAAAATTGATCTAAATAGTCTTTCTCATACTGTTCAGTTAAGCCTGGCTGTAAGCAGTTGACTTTCTGTATTCATGAGTCATCACATCTCACTGGCTTCTGAATAATGAAGAGATGTGTTCCATGCCTGTCAATAAACCAAAAGGGGAAATACTGTTGAAAGAAATCCTAAGGAGTGAATGAGTGACAGAAAAGAATTGCTCTACCAGTTTTCTCCCAGTAGGAAAAGTTTTTATGTATTTTTCTGTTACTTTTTGGATCCTGCCCCCATCTCTTTTTTTCTAGAATGAAAAGTTTCCAGAGACCACAGATGTTCAGCTCTGGAGTAGAGAGAAATTGGGAAAAGAAAAAGCAATGAGAGCCCTGGGCGGAAAACTTTAATTTTAGTGCATTTTGAATAGTTGATGCCAAGTATGGCTGAAAATAGAAATCCTCCCTTTGTGTAAAAAATTGTATTACAGAACTGAGAGTATGACCAAGACTCAGAGTTAATTTGCCATCAATGAATACCTTTTGCTTTGCTTTGTTATACTAATGGGAACATTGAAAAGATGTATTTTATTCCAGTATGGCTTCTTAAATCTTTATCAGAATACACATGAACATAGCTGAGAGAAACAGAAGAAAATCATGAAAATCCATAGTTGCCTGACTTTTCATGTCCCTGTTTGTGTCATACCACAGGCAACTTCTTTCAACTCGTAGCTGATTGATTTAGTAATTACTTGATATTCCCCAACATTAGAGTTGTCTTGCTGTACTTTTTGATTTTTAATTTAACTTCAATTAAATTTAATTGACGTCCTTTACCCACATGTGCCCACCACACACATGCACTCTTCCCTTTGTCCCATCCTCACAATATATTTTTATGTCATTATTTTGATTAGGTTTTTATATTTTTATGACTTTTTAAAATGATTCATAGCTGAGCCACGTGGTAATTATGACTCCTTTTTCTTTCTTTGTACAGCTTTCTTGTTTTCTCTGGAACCAATTTTTTTCCTTTTCTTTTCTTATTTAATTTTATACATATCACTGTCTCAGCCTTCACCAAACTTAGCTAAAGATGTGGTTTTCTCCACCTTGTAGTTTCTGTTTCTTGAAATGTCTTTCTCTCTGTTTCCTGTCTTTTAGCTTGGGTTCTTAGATTTAGCCTTGTGTGAAGTAACCGTGGTCCTTGGCCAGGGAAATTCTGCATTGGTGCTTGGAGCTTGTCATTGAAGCCCTTAATGGAGATGAATGTGGCTTTGCTGGTTCTTTGAGAAATTTAAGTCATCTTGAAGATTGTTTTTTTCACAATTAGATTTCACAGGAAGGAATCTTTTAATTTTTTGCTTGTTGATGAAAGTCGTGGCTACTGAGTTCTGAGAGTCAAGTGGGAGAGGAGATTGAAGGTCTCAGGATTCAGTATGTAAATGTTTTCTCCATTCCTCCCCTGATTAAAGTAGCTGCTTCTGCTCTCAGTTGTTGCTAGTGTGTCACAGACCAAGAATGTTTTCATTAAAGTATAGTTGACATATAATATTAAATTAGTTTTAGGGATGCCTGGCTGCCTCAGTTGTTAGAGCATGCAGCTCTCGATCTCGGGGTCATTCATCAGTTCAAGCCCTGTGTTGGGTGTAGAGCTTACTTAAAATAAATAAAATTTAAAACTTACTTAAATTCTAAAGTTATAGGTAGACTACATAGTGATTTAACAATTATACACATTATGAAATGCTTGTCACGATAAGTATATTACAGTATTTTTGACTATTCCCAGTGATACACTTTTCATCCCCAAGACTTGAAACTGGAAGTTTTATACCTCTTAATCTCCTTAACCCATTTTGCTCATCCCCCCAGTCCCCTCCACTTTGGTGGCCATCAGTTTGTTTATATTTATGATTCTGTTTTTCTTTTTGTTGTTGTTGTATTGATTTCTTCTCTATATTCTGAGTCCTTTCATCTCTTTCTTGTTTGTTTTCTCTTTTGGTTTTTAGACTCCACATGTAAGTGAAATCATGTGGTATTTGTCTTTCCCTGTCTGGCTTATCTCCCTTAGTATAATATCTTCTAGGTTCATTCATGTTGTCACAATGGCAAGATTTCATTATTTTTTACGGCCAAGTAATATTCTGTTGTATATATACCATGTATTCTTTATTTATTCATCTGTCACTGGACACTTAGGTTGCTTCCATATCTTGACTCATGTAAAACACCAGTGCATGAGGGGTGCCTTTTCTCCACATCCTCACCAACACTTACTTCTTGTCTTTTTGGTAAGAGCCATTCTGAGTGTTATGAATTGATACCTCATTGTGGTTTTGAGCCCCTTTTTAGCAAATAAGCCTTAGCCTGGCAGGATTGGGGAAGGACACAGAAATGTATTCATGATGGTAATGAAGATGATTTGGTTCTTTCTAGTTGTTTCTTATGCAAAGTTGCAACCAGTGCTTCTTACTTCAGTTTCTTTAATACATGGTTTGTGCCACTTCCAGAGGCACCCACTGCCTCTAACTTGTAGGCAGTGGTGATTTTTAGGTGTCAAATCAGGTAGCTTCACAGCTTTCTCTTAGGCTTTAGGATTTAGCCTCTTCCTAATATGGGGCCTATCTTTTGTTGTTTTTTCCCTCTCCTTTCTAGCTTTCAGTATCTCCATACTACTGTGTTTTCTCCTGTTCCTTTTTTTTTTTTTCCTTAAAAATCCCTTTATACAATGGACGGTTTTGAGGAAGGAATTAAAACAAAGGTAGATGTTTGCCCTCTGTCATTGTTACTCGGTCTCATCCCTAATATATTTTGTATTCTGCTTTTTTGATGCTTTTATGATACAACTGTACTGAAGTAAGCCTTTGTGGTATATTTACCATGTAGTGAAGATAGGGGCTACCAGTTCTTGAACTGCAACTCTAGATTGTGTTAGAGTGTAGGTTAAACTACAGTTAAGGAAAGTTGGTAAATAGAGTGGTTACATAAGACAAGCATCCATATTACGTGGTAGTCCAGAGGCAGATGGATGGTTCATGGTGGGCAGATTTGCTGCACTTGGTCACTCAGGTCCCACATTCTTTGTATCTTGTCAGTCTGCTGTTTCCTAGGAGGTGTTTTTGTCCATGTGGTCAGAATCATCAGCACATCCATGGTGTGGCTTACAGGAAAGGGAAACAAAGTATGGAGGGCAGCCAGCTTCCTTATATGGGCTGTAAGCCACTCACAGGGTCAGTGGTAAGCTACCAGGAAGGATAGGAATTGTGTAATTTCTACCTGAGGAGCTTTTTAACCTGCTAAAGCTCAGATAGACTGAACTATTAGCAATCTGGGCCGTACAGGCTGATTTCTTGTTTGATCACTCCAGCGCCCTTCTCCCAGACAGAATTGGTTTTTTCAGATAGCTTGCTAAAATTCTGAATACGTTAGTTATTTTGGTTTGCTTTGGTTTTTGTAGTCTTTATTCAAGTTCTCATGCTTACTTTATGAAGTTAGGAACTACCCTACCAATTTAGTGATTATGTCAGAAATTTTAGTCTATTTCCTTTTTCTTAACGTTTGTTTTAATCATATAAATTCTTGTTTTAAAGAATCTTTGCTAATGTTTGAACTTATAAAATGGATACTTAAATATTTTTACATTAAACAACATTGATTTCCATTTCTTTTCAGTTAAAATAAAGAATTAAGAATATATGAAAGTCATGCCACTGTTTTGTGTTCACAAGGGCAGTTGAATTTAAGTTTGATTTCCACCATAATTTAGAATCAAAACTTTTACTTCAAATAGAAACCTTCAAATCAACCATAGATGATTTTACTGATAGAACAGCCGTCATTAAAAGTAAGCTAGATTAGATAGGGCTGATATTACGAAGTAGAAATCATTATGATAGGATCAAGCTAAGAAGGAAGATGACCTGTTTTGTACATGAAAGGAAGGCCAAGCTCTTAGGAAGTTTTGGAACTCTGTGAAAGAACTGGGATGTTTATTACCTTTACATATATATATATATATATATATATATATATATATATATTTTTTTTTTTTTTTTTTTTTAAGGAGTGATTCATTTTCTTTTTTAGATGATTTTTTTTAATGTGAAATTTATTGTCAAGTTGGTTTCCATACAACACCCAGTGCTCATCCCAAAAGGTGCCCTCCTCAATACCCATTACCCACCCTCCCCTCCTTCCCACCCCCCATCAACCCTCAGTTTGTTCTCAGTTTTTAAGAGTCTCTTATGCTTTGGCTCTCTCCCTAACCTCTTTTTTTTTTCTTCCCCTCCCCCATGGTCTTCTGTTAAGTTTCTCAGGATCCACACAGGAGTGAAAGCATATGGAATCTGTCCTTCTCTGTATGACTTATTTCACTGAGCGTAACACTCTCCAGTTCCATCCACGTTGCTACAAAGGACCATATTTCATTCTTTGTCATTGCCACTTAGTATTCCATTGTGTATATAAACCACAATTTCTTTATCCATTCGTCAGTTGATAGACATTTAGGCTCTTTCCATAGTTTACCTATTGTTGAGAGTGCTGCTACAAACATTGGGGTACAAGTGCCCCTATGCATCATTACTCCTGTATCCCTTGGGTAAATTCCTAGCAGTGCTACTGCTGGGTCATAGGGTAGGTCTATTTTTAATTTTTTGAGGAACCTCCACACTGTTTTCCAGAGCGGCTGCACCAGTTTGTATTCCCACCACCAATGCAAGAGGGTTCCCGTTTCTCCACATCCTCGCCAGCATCTATAGTCTCCTGATTTGTTCATTTTGGCGACCCTGACTGGCGTGAGGTGATATCTGAGTGTGGTTTTGATTTGTATTTCCCTGATGAGGAGCAACGTTGAGCATCTTTTCATGTGCCTGTTGGCCATCTGGATGTCTTCTTCAGAGAAGTGTCTATTCATGTTTTCTGCCCATTTCTTCACTAGATTATTTGTCTTTCGGGTGTGGAATTTGGTGAGCTTTTTGTAGATTTTGGATACTAGCCCTTTGTCCGATATGTCATTTGCGAATATCTTTTCCCATTCCGTTGGTTGCCTTTTAGTTTTGTTGGTTGTTTCCTTTGCTGTGCAGAAGCTTTTTATCTTCATAAGGTCCCAGTAGTTCATTTTTGCTTTTAATTCCCTTGCCTTTGGGGATGTGTCAAGTAAGAAATTGCTGCGGCTAAGGTCAGAAAAGTCTTTTCCTGCTTTCTTCTCTAGGGTTTTGATGGTTTCCCGTCTCACATTCAGGCCCTTTATCCATTTTGAGTTTGTTTTTGTGAATGGTGTGAGAAAGTGGTCTAGTTTCATCCTTCTTCATGTTGCTGTCCAGTTCTCCCAGCACCATTTGTTAAAGAGACTCTCTTTTTTCCATTGGATATTCTTTCCTGCTTTGTCAAAGATTAGTTGGCCATACTTTTGTGGGTCTAGTTCTGGGGTTTCTATTCTATTCCATTGGTCTATGTGTCTGTTTTTAGGCCAATACCATGCTGTCTTGATGATTATTACAGCTTTATGGTAGAGACTAAAGTCTGCAATTGTGGTGCCTCCCTTGGTCGTCTTCTTCAAAATTACTTTGGCTATTCGGGGCCTTTTGTGGTTCCATACAAATTTTAGGATCGCTTCTTCTAGCTTTGAGAAGAATGCTGTATCCATTTTGACTGGGATTGCATTGAATGTGTAGATAGCTTTGGGTAGTATTGACATTTTAACAATATTCTTCCAATCCATGAGCACGGAATGTTTTTCCATTTCATTATATGTTCTTCAATTTCCTTCATAAGCTTTCTATAGTTTCCAGCATACAGATCATTGACATCTTTGGTTAGGTTTATTCCTAGCTATTTTATGCTTCTTGGTGCAATTGTGAATGAGATCAGTTTCTTTATTTGTCTTTCTGTTGCTTCATTATTAGTGTATAAGAATGCAACTGATTTCTGTACGTTGATTTTTTATCCTGCGACTTTGCTGAATTCATGTATCAGTTCTAGCAGACTTTTGGTGGAGTCTGTCAGATTTTCCATGTATAATATCATGTCATCTACAAAAAGTGAAAGCTTAACTTCATCTTTGCCAATTTTGATGCCTTTGATCTCCTTTTGTTGTCTGATTGCTGATGCTAGAACTTCCAACACTATGTTAAACAACAGCGGTGAGAGTGGACATCCCTGTCGTGTTCTTGATCTCAGGGAGAAAGCTCTCAGTTTTTCCCCATTGAGGATGATATTAGCTGTGGGCTTTTCATAAATGGCTTTTATGATGTTTAAGTATGTTCCTTCTATCCCGACTTTCTTGAGGGTTTTTATTAAGAAAGAATGCTGAATTTTGTCAAATGCTTTTTCTGCATCGATTGACAGGATCATATCGTTCTTATCTTTTCTTTTATTAATGTGATGTATCACATTGATTGATTTGTGAATGTTGAACCAGACCTGCAGCCCAGGAATGAATCCCATTTGATCATGGTGAATAATTCTTTTTATATGCTGTTGAATTCGATTTGCTAGTATCTTATTGAGAATTTTTGCATCCATATTCATCAGGGATATTGGCCTGTAGTTCTCTTTTGTTACTGGGTCTCTGTCTGGTTTAGGAATCAAAGTAATGCTGGCTTCATAGAATGAATCTGGAAGTTTTCCTTCCCTTTCTATTTTTTGGAATAGCTTGAGAAGGATAGGTAGTATCTCTGCTTTAAATGTCTGATAAACTTCCCCAGGGAAGCCATCTGGTCCTGGACTCCTATTTGTTGGGAGATATTTGATAACTGATCCAATTTCTCCACTGGTTATGGGTCTGTTCAAACTTTCTATTTCTTCCTGTGTGAGTTTTGGAAGTGTGTGGGTGTTTAGGAATTTGTCCATTTCTTCCAGGTTGTCCAGTTTGTTGGCATGTAATTTTTCATAGTATTCCCTGATAATTGCTTGTATTTCTGAGGGATTGATTGTAATAATTCCATTTTCATTCATAATTTTATCTATCTAGGTCCTCTCCCTTTTCTTTTTGAGAAGCCTGGCTAGAGGTTTATCAATTTTATTTATTTTTTCAAAAAACCAACTCTTGGTTTCATTGATCTGCTCTACAGTTTTTTTTTTTTTTTGATTCTATATTGTTTATTTCTGCTCTGATCTTTATTATTTCTTTTCTTCTGCCGCGTTTGGGGTGTCTTTGCTGTTCTGCTTCTATTTCCTTTAGGTGTGTTGTTAGATTTTGTATTTGGGATTTTTCTTGTTTCTGGACATAGGCCTGGATTGCAATGTATTTTCCTTTCAGGACTGCCTTTGCTGCATCCCAAAGCATTTGGATTGTTGTATTTTCATTTTCCTTTGTTTCCATATATTTTTTAATTTCTTCTCTAATTGCCTGGTTAACCCACTCATTCGTTAGTAGGGTGTTCTTTAACCTCCATGCTTTTGGAGGTTTTCCAGACTTTTTCCTGTGATTGATTTCAAGCTTCATAGCATTGTGGTCTGAAAGTATGCATGGTATGATCTCAACTCCTGTATACTTATGAAGGGCTGTTTTGTGACCCAGTATGTGATCTCTCTTAGAGATTGTTCCATGTGCACTCTAGAAGAAAGTATATTCTGTTGCTTTGAGATGCAGAGTTCTAAATATATCTGTCAAGTCCATCTGATCCAATGTATCAATCAGAGCCCTTGTTTCTTTATTGATCTTGTGTCTAGATGTTGTATCCATTGCTGTAAGTGGGGCATTAAAGTCCCCTGCAGTGACCATATTCTTATCAATAAGGTTGCTTATGTTTGTGATTAATTGTTTTGTATATTTGGGGGCTCCCGTATTCGGCACATAGACATTTATAATTGTTAGCTCTTCCTGATTAATAGACCTTGTAATTATTATATAATGCCCTTCTTCATCTCTTGTTACAGCCTTTAATTTAAAGTCTAGTTTGTCTGATATAAGTATGGCTACTCCAGCTTTCTTTTGACTTCCAGTAGCATGATAGATAGTTATCCGTCCCCTCACTTTCAATCTGAAGGTGTCCTCAGGTCTAAAATGAGTCTCTTGTAGACAGCAAATAGATGGGTCTTGTTTTTTTATCCATTCTGATACCCTGTGTCTTTTGGTTGGAGCGTTTAGTCCATTTACATTCAGTGTTTTTATTGAAAGATATGGGTTTAGAGTCATTGTGATGTCTGTAGGTTTCATGCTTGTAGTGATGTCTCTGGTACTTTGTCTCACAGGATCCCCCTTAGGATCTCTTGTAGGGCTCGTTTAGTGCTGATGACTTCCTTCAGTTTTTGTTTGTTTGGGAAGATCTTTATCTCTCCTTCTATTCTAAAGACAGACTTGCTGGATAAAGGATTCTCGGCTGCATATTTTTTCTGTTCATCACATTGAAGATTTCCTGCCATTCCTTTCTGGCCTGCCAAGTTTCAGTAGATAGATCCATCACTAGTCTTATCCATCTCCCTTTATATGGTAGAGCACATTTATCTCTAGCTGCTTTCAGAATATTCTCTTTATCCTTGTATTTTGCCAGTTTCACTATGATATGTCATGCAGAAGATTGATTCATGTTACGTCTGAAGGGAGTTCTCTGTGCCTCTTGGATTTCAGTGCCTGTTTCCTTCCCCAGATCCGGGAAGTTCTCAGCTATGATTTCTTCAAGTACACCTTCAGCACCTTTCTCTCTCTCTTCCTCCTCTGGAATCCCAATTATGCGTATATTATTATGTTTTGTCGCATCACTTCTCTAATTCTCCCCTTATACTCCTGGATATTTTATCTTTTTCTCAGCTTCCTCTTTTTCCATAATTTTATCTTCTAATTCACCTATTCTTTCCTCTGCCTCTTCAATCTAAACTGTGGTCACCTCCATTTTATTTTGCAGCTCATTTATAGCATTTTTTTAGCTCCTCCTGACTGTTTCTTAGTCCCTTGATCTCTCTAGCAATAGATTCTCTGCTGTCCTCTATACTTTTTTCAAGCCCAGCGATTAATTTTATGACTATTATTTTAAATTCATTTTCTTTTATATTGTTTAAATTGTTTTTGATCAGCTCGTTAGCTGTCACTACTTCCTGGACTTTCTTTTGAGGAGAATTCTTCTGTTTCGTCATTTTGGATAGTCCCTGGAGTGGCGCGGAACTGCAGGGCTCTTCCTCTCTACTGTCTGGAGTAACTTGTGTTGGTGGGCGGGGCCGCAGTCAGACCTGATGTCTGCCCCCAGCCTGCCGCTGGGGCCACAGTCAGACTGGTGTGTACCTTATCTTCCCCTGTCCCAGGGGCAGAAATCACTGTGGAGTGATGTGGCCCCTGTCTGGGCTACCTGCACACTGCCAGGCTTGTGGTGCTGCTTCGATGGGATCTGGCTTATTAGTCGGGGTGGATCTGCAAGGTGCACGGGGGCGGGAGGGGCAGACTCAGTTGGCTTTGCCTTCGGTGGTCTGCTTCGGGAGGGGCCCTGCAGCACCGGGAGGGAGGCAGACCCATCGGAGGGGTGGATCCACAGAAGCACAGCATTGGGTGTTTGCGTGGTGAAGCAAGTTCCCTGACGGGAACTGTTTCCCTTAGGGATTTTGGCTAGGGGATGGGCAAGGGAGATGGCGCTTCCCAGCTCCTTTGTTTCCCGCTGAGCTGAGCTCTGTCCTCTGGGGCTCAACAACTCTCCCTCCCGTTGTCCTCTTCTAGCCCTCTCTCTCTTGGAGCAGAGCTGTTGACTTATAACATTCCAGATGTTAAGTCCTGCTGGCTGTCAGAACTCACTCTGTCTGGCCCCTCCACTTTTGTAAGCCAGACTTGGGGGCTCTGCTTTGCCAGGCGGGCTGCCCCTCCGCCGCCCGGCTCCCTCCCGCCAGTCCGTGTAGCGCACACCACCTTTCTGCCCTTCCTACCCTCTTCCATGGGCCTCTTGTCTATGCTTGGCTCCGGAGAATCTGTTCTACTAGTCTTTTGTCGGTTTTCTGCGTTATTTAGGCCGATGTGGGTGGAATCTAAGTGATCAGCAGGATGCGGTGAGCCCAGCATCCTCCTACGCCGACATCTTCCTCTGATTCCTGTTATGAATATTTTAATTACCATGGTCATTTCTTCCTGTAATACCTACCAGAATTTTGATGTGTAATCTTACCAAGTGATGTGTAATCATTTGGCATGATACTTGTTCCAAGAAGTTTTTGTTCATGCATTTCTCATGTACCTAGAAACCCTGCTTGAAAGTCATCTTCTGTTGAGAATCCTGTGGCCTGTGTCTTGAAAACAATTACATAAAGGAGAGATTCTAGTGTAATAACACATTCTTAGAGAAGCAGTGTAAAACCTTTGCATGTTATCAAAATCTAAACTCTAATATTGTTTTTTTTTTTTTTAATCTTAAATTAGGCCACAGTGTCTTGTTATGACAGGTGCTCCAAACTCACGCCCAGCTTTACTTCATCTTGTTCATGATTTCACAAAAAATGTTGGGTTGATGATCTGTAGTCATGTACATATGGTAAGTGTTCGCTTTGTTTTCTATATTAAAACATCCTTTACTCTGTGTATGTAATTTGTAATTCATGGGACTTTTTAGATGTGAAATAATTTGACAAAATAAGTCTGTTGAGTTTCTTTGGACATTTTGTAATTAGTTATTTTCTTCAAAATATTTTTGCCTCAAAACTGTCTCAGAACCTGACTTTAGCAAAGATTTGAGAATTTTGATTGTTTTTTTTTTTTTCTTATTTATTATGAGATTTTAGGAAACTATATTTCTGTTACAGAAGGTTTTGGGTAAGAAAAGTAGCTTCTTGGTAACTAAGGAGCCTAAGTGAAATACGTGTATTTTCTTTTTTTTTTTTTTTTAATGTTTATTTTATTTTTGAGACAGAGACAGAGCATGAACGGGGGAGGGTCAGAGAGAGAAGGAGACACAGAATCTGATGCAGGCTCTAGGCTCTGAGCTGTCAGCACAGAGCCAGACGCAGGGCTCGAACTCACAGATCATGAGATCATGACCTGAGCCGAAGTTGGAAGCTCAACTGACTGAGCCACCCAGGCACCCTGAAATACGTGTGTTTTCTTACTGACATTTTTCATAATGTTTTGAGAATACTGGGAACATTTACTACCAGAAAAAAAAAGTTGGAAGAGGTAGACAAATCTTGGTAAATATCTAGTATCTAATATATAAGAAGGGCAGAGTGAATGCTGAATTTCCAAGTTGAAACAGTGTTAATTTTAATTGCCTATTCTTTTTTGTTTTAACCATGATTAATACC
Source organism: Leopardus geoffroyi (assembly GCF_018350155.1). Lineage (NCBI taxonomy): Eukaryota > Metazoa > Chordata > Mammalia > Carnivora > Felidae > Leopardus > Leopardus geoffroyi. The sequence continues at coordinate 105,534,940 of NC_059326.1, forward strand.
ATTTTAAAAATACTGTTAAACTTTTCATCCAAAAGTAGTTTTTATGATTTTGGCATCTTGATTGTTAGACAATGGATCACCTGTTCTGTGTGAGAAATTTGGAGCATTTGTCAGATTAGCTTTTCTTCCAAACTGTTTTGTTCATCTTGGTAGAAATTTGGGTTCGACACCCCATGTCTCAGCCTGTGCTACATTTGCTCCTCTGCTTATATGGTAGCAAGGTCAAAGCCATGTCTGGGGGAGAACATTAAGACACCGACCCCACTTGGGACCTGTGGAGGTTTTCAGTTTGTCTCCAAGTTGAACATTTCAAGTTGGGGTTTGACCACAGGAAATTACAAATGGGGCAATATTCCTTAACTTTTTCCTCTGTAAAACAAATTGTATTTTTCCTATACTTTTTCATGTACAATGAGGGTATACTCTTAAACCTACTTTTAGATTGTTGCTTTATACATTTGCATATAACACATTTTATGTGTTGCTTGCGAGAACCAAAATAGAATTGCAAGTTGAAGTCTCATTTCCTTAATTCTCTTACTTCACCATTTAACTAACAGAAATATGAAGAAAAAAATGCATTTATATTTTACAGCAAACTTCTGTTTTCAGTAATATTTTCAGGTTACTGAGAATTAATAACTCAAACATTGGGGACAAAGGGAAAACAAGCTGAGAAACTTTATGTAGAAAAACACAAGGCTCGGGTGCCTGAGTGGCTCAGTAAGTAAACATCTGAGTCTTGATTTCAGCCCGGGTCATGATCTCACGGTTCGTGAGTTTGAGTCCCACATCGGGTTCCGTGCCGACAAGCAGAGCCTGCTTGGGATTCTTTCTCTCTCTCCCTCTCTCTGCCCATCCCCTGCCCACTCATGTTCTTTCTCTCAAAAATAAAAAGAAATAGAACATTAAGCCAAACAAATAGAAAAGCAGAAGGCTCTTATTTTTCTCCATGTAATCTCTTCTCCATCTTTAGTAATTTCTAATTTTTCTCATTTACTTAGTATTGAAACCTTCTTATTTTTTCAGTGTGCATTTCTTCCTCTTTGCTTTTCCCTTTTAGTGGCACCCCCCCATCCCTCCCATGCCTTCACTTTTGCAATGTAGACCCGTACTGTCATTATCTTCAGTACTGGAAAGGATTCACTGACAGGAAAATACAATGTTGTTGTCCTCCTCTTCTCCCCATCCCCCAGGTGCAGGCAGCTTGTTCAGACCAAAGTAACAGGGTGATTTTTATAAATGTGGAGTAGATGATCTTTCAGTTAATGATATTATTAATATTTTTCTCCAAAAGGGCCCTCGAAGACAAGCCATGAAAGAGATGTCCATTGATCAAGCCAAATATCAGCGGTGGCTTATCAAGAACAAGATGAAGGCTTTTTATGCTCCAGTCCATGCAGATGACTTGAGAGAAGGTGCACAGTATTTGATGCAGGTAAATTTGTCCTGCCTTTCAAATAACAGAATTCAAGTTCTTTGTAACCTTTGAAAAACCTTTTACATTCTAGGTTTCATTCTTCATATCAATAAAAATGGTAAATCTTTTAACATATTTTTATTACTAAGATTTGTGTAATTGGAGAGCGTAAGGAATGAAAGAAATAATGTGTCCTTGGCAGCCCGGGGAAAACCTATTTGGAAATTATCCTAGCCTATTTCCCTAAGACGTTTCCCTTTCACTTTCTGCTGTACCTCATGGGGTTAGTTAGTTTGTAAGTATGAATTAATGGCAGTCCTTATTTAATTCTTTAAAAATTCTTGTTCCTTACTGTATTTCTATTTATTTACTAAACTTAGATGTCACTTTCAGTTTTGTGTATGACACACTGGTCAGAATTTGGGATTTGGAGTCAGTCCTAGATTGACATGTTAGCACTACCACTTCCTTATTATGAATTTTTACTGAGAAAGTTCCTCAACTTCTCTGAAGCTCAGTTTCCTCAATCAGCCCTGAAGTTTATGGGAAGAAATAAATGGGTTGGGATCATGTTGGCCATCTTTTTTTTTATAGGAACCCCTTTCTTCAAAAGAAAGATTAACCAGAAGCCCATTCACTGTGTTTATTGCAGAGCTGCTCTGTTAAAGCAGAGGTGGGAGGCTCAGCATGCTGTCACCTGCACATTCTGTTTAGATATTTTATAAAACTTGACAAGCACAGGATTAAGAATACCTTAGGCGAGCCTCAGGAATAATAAGGGGTGGTAGTGGGCTTACTTTGGTAGATATAAAGTCTCATCGTAAACTTTAGTAATTAACCCATAGTGGTATTGAATTAGTGATAATAAGGTTAATGGAATAAAACAGAAAGGAGAAATAGAGCCCCTCATATAGAAAATTTAATATATATGGAAGCAGAATTAAAAGGATTAAAAGCAGAATTAAAAGGCAATTGGTGATTCGTGTGAAAAAATAATAGATCTTTACAAAGAATACACAAAAACCATTTCTAGAGGGATTAAGGACTAAATGTGAAAGGCAAAGTTTTTAACTATTAGAAGAAAAATGTAGAATAATTTTATGACTTTGAGCTAGGGAAGGATTTTTATTTCAGTGAGACACAAAAAAGTTGAACTCTGAAGTTCAGTCTGCCATTTCCAAGTGTTAGGAGCCGTATGAACCGTTGGAAATCTTTGAACTACCATAGTAACATAGATGGCACAGTCCCTTGGGTCAGCAACCTGGCAGTGTCCTCTACTTTCAAAGTGTTCGTATCCTCGGACATTCCGTTCTTACGTGTGTTCCTTAGAGAAACTTTTACACGTGTAGGGAAGACTATATGAAATTGCATAGCAGCATTATTTGTATTCGTGAAAAAGAAATGGAAGTAACTTCAACAGCCATCAGCCACAAATTGAAAGATCGTGGTATAAACATGCAGTGGAATTCTACATAGTGATAAAAGGGAATTAGTTATACGTAGCAATAGGAATAAACTTTGAACACAGAAAGTGCTAAGGAAAAATAGCAAGGTAAAAAGACAGGAATAATATGGAGATGATATAAAATTTTAAATATACGTAAATTAAACATGTATATGTATGTATGTATGCCTAAATGATGAAATGGTGAAAATACAAAGAGGGCGTGACAAGGATACATAGGGTGTTTGAAGTGTGTTTGTAATGTTTTTTCTTAAGCTGGGTGATGCATACATGATTATTTAATGTATTTGCTTTTCTATGTAAAGTATTTAAATATTTCAAGTAAAATTCTCCTTCTGGTCATAAGGTTGTTTCTAGTGGGTAAATCTTAACTTGCTTTTGTGTGATTTGTAGGAACATTTCTAGAACCACTTTATGTATTTAAGAAGCGTTAGGAAGGAAAATACTTCCTTAGAGCAGTGGTTCCTGAACTTGAGCGTACGTCAGAGTCATGTAGTGGGCTTGTTAAAACACACTGCTGCGTCCCACCTTTGGGATGACTCAGTGGGTCCTTGGGTGAGCCGGGAGAGTTTGCATTTCTATAACTGCTCCTGGTACAGTGCGGACACTACAGTTTGAGAACCTCTGCCCTTAAGGGTTTCTGTGGTAAAAATGACACTGTTGACGAGTGTTAGGATCCATTGTCCTCCTCACTCTTCTTCCCGCTAACATGTTCACCCCAGTGGGTCTAGACCGTTTGAGCAGTGTGGGGATAAAGGTAGGATGCATAGCGCATGGTAGTATTTTGAGACTGGCCTATAAACTGGTGGATGCAAGCATTTCACTAAGATGCCCAAGAAGTTGCCTTGATTATAGTGGCAGAGCTGTCTGAGTAACTGTGTAAAACAAACTTACAAATAGAATTATCTTTGCAGAATTAATCACTGACTTCTTAGTGTAAATTGTCACTGACAGTATTTCTCTTTCTTTTGTACCTTCTGGAAACCTGTTAACATCCAGTGGCAAAAGCCTGTATGTCTTATTAGAGGTTTATAATCTTTGTCAAAAACCGCTTTTGAACATGTTTACTCTACCTTACTTATGCTCTCTCTTCTCGTTTCTCTCTCATTTATCTAGTTACTGATTATAAGCATTCATGTATCATTGAATTAGCATTTAAGTGTCCAGGCTCCACAATAAATCTCAAGATTCACGATTTTAAAAAAGAGGCATTCTTCTCCAGTAGCACTGCTAGCTTCCTTGTGTATTTGTATCTTTCTGTTTTCTTTTTTAATGGCAGGAGCCACTTAATTGTCAGTCAATTTTAAACCTTCATTTCAAAGAGCAAAAACTTACTGTCCTTAGTGAAAATTCAGATTACAGATTACGTTATGGGGGCCCTTTAAATCAAGTGGGTCTCATTCACAGTCTCACTCTAGACATAACTTTACCTTTTTTCCTGCACAAAAATAGCCCAGAATTATACTCTTTAATACATGCTGAATGTTTGTGACCTTTCCTCTTCATCAGCCACTTTTTGAGGTAGACGGTAAGTTCTTTTAAATTCTTCTGAAATAAGTAGATCAAGATAATCTAATTCTTATACCAATAAGAATATTAGAAATATAAATTATGTACAAATTATGTCTTATAGCCACATCTACAAGAAATATTGTGCCATGACATATTAACTAATGATAGTTTAAAGCAATCACTAATTTGGGGGCACCTGGGTAGCTCAATCGGGTAAGCATCCAACTTTGGCTCAGGTCCTGATCTCGCGGTTCGTGAGTTTGGACCCCGGGTGGGGCTCTGTGCTGACAGCTCGGAGCCTGGAGCCGGCTTCGGATTCTGTGTCTCCTGCTCTCTCTGCCCCTTCTCCGCTTGCACTCTGTCTCTCTCTTTGAAGATAAACAGACATTAAAAAAAAATAAAAGCTATCCCTACTGGCTGAACATTTTAACCATCCAGGACATGGAGCCAAAACTCTACAAGTATTGTTTTCAGTAATTTTTAAAGTAATACAGATCTCACAGCAGTATTTAACTACATTTCAATATGTAACCATAATGATTGGAAATATTTTTACTTAATAGTGAAAGACAGAAATAAAAAGCCATTATGTACCATTGTGGAAATAGTTGTTTCTGCTGCAGTAAAAATGGTTATGATGATGCAAAGGAAAATATAATAACAAACTAAAACACATTTCTTGTCAGCAAATTCTGGTGAAAGATGCATAAAAACATTGCTGAAGATCCAAAGAAACAACACAATGGGAATATTTGAAACTAAAGACGTTTGTAATAAGCTTCAGAGGATTGTATTTTGCCAAATCAGTTTCAATTATGGAATTCCATGAAAAACTGATTTTATGAACCATTAAAGAAATCTGTTTTCCAGAGAAGACATATTTTCAGTAATAAATTGTTCTTTAAAACACAGGATGTTTTATGGAAACTGAAAGCATTACTTCTGACTGAATAACTACTTTGATTAGAATTTACAAAGGATTTAGGGATGAGTGATACATTTCAAATTTCTTTGCTTAGTCATTCAAGGAAAAGTTATTGAAATAATGAAGTTGAAACAAGTGGACAGAGTGCCGCAGGGTGTTATTGTTAATTTTATAAAAATAAAACCTTTTAATTATTATGTTGTGACAAAAGTTTGTGATGAAAAAGAGAATAAAAGTGACATTATTTTGTATCATCAGTAAGTTATTGGTTATCTTGTAGCCTCGTTCTTTAAAAAGCTCTAAAACTCAAAGATGTTTCTTGCTTTGCTTTTACCAAAAAAAAAAAAAAAGAAAAGTCTGTGTGGTTAGTGGCTATCTTGATACCTAATAGATAGTTTTAAAAAACAATGATTATCTTTTAGCTATGAAGGTAAAGAGTTGTTTTTAATATCTAGTGGGATAGATATTCTTTCTTTTTTGAAAGAAATTTGTGCATGGAGAGAACATTTTGAGAAAGATTTTAAGTTTTATATGGTTAGGATATTGCTAACTATCCCAAATCGTATGGACAGTGTCTGGCACATGATCACATAATGTATACTTGGATTAATTTAATCTTGAAATTAAGATTTAATTGTTAATCTTTCAATAGATTAATCTTTAAAGATTAAAATTAATCTTTAAATTTATTTTGAGAGAGAGCACATATGTACACTCTCAAATAAATATTAAAAGAATAAAAATAAAAAAATAAATGTTTATAGCCCGTCTGTCTGGAGGATTTGATCCTTTATAAAATATTTTGCTGAATAGTATATATTGAAAGTTGTGTTTTTCCTTTGTTTTAGGCTGCTGGTCTTGGGCGTATGAAACCAAACACACTTGTCCTTGGATTTAAGAAAGATTGGTTGCAAGCAGATATGAGAGATGTGGATATGTACATAAACATATTTCAGTAAGTATCCTTTTAATCCAGGAACTTGGTTCAGAAAATGAAAACTTGCACTGGTTTTCAAAGCCTGCAGTGGTTTGTGAAGCCTGTTTTCTTAATACCCTCTCTTCTCATAGAAGCCTAAGAATGAAAAGAATCACATGCGGTTATCTGAGTAGTCACTTGACGAACTATTCACAAAATGTTTTGATTGATGTTTCTGTCTCTCTTAATACATTTGAACATTCACACACGTGTGCAAATGAGCACATGACATATATACTCTAGCTTCTCATTCAAGTTAGGAAGAGTTGGGGTATCCTTACAGCTGTTGCTGAGCAGATTTCCCGAATGTCAGACCTCTCACCTTGTGTTCTGTCATTATAGTATCTGGTGCTGAGGAGGGCATTTCATCATTGATATCACCCTTCAGATGGTTAGGTTTATTCTCTCACACCGATTTACATGTTACTACTTTATTTATGCATTAGGTGATTTGCGTTTTTTTTTAATAAACTTTTTTTTAATGTTCATTTTTGAGAGAGAGTGAGACAATGGGGGAGGGGCAGGGAGAAAGGGAGACACCTACTCTGAAGGAGGCTCAGCACAGAGCCCAATGCAGGGCTCGAACTCTCCAACTGTGAGATCATGACCTGAGCCGAAGTTGGACGCTTAATGGACTGAGCCAGCCAGGCGCCCCAGTCATTTACATTTTTTAAGTGTACTTACATGCTTTGATTTTCAACCTGTTTGTGAAGTGTAGATTTTGAGTCTATAATTCACTTCTTGGTGTAATTTAAATGAATGATATTTATCAGACAGCTTGTGTTGGTTTAACATTACTTCATCTTCCCTTGTATGGATTGTCTGGTGCATTCTTTTTATTTTTTTGTTACTTTGTCTTTCTGACTTGAGCTGGTTTATGTTATAGTTGATTTTTATGAATGTATCTGTTTAATCCACCACAAATGCTTGTTGGAACTAAGTGAGTTATTTAATAAAAAGAATAAAACTTGTTATTTTTGGCAATTTTCTTCTTAATTTTGAAATACTTCCTTTTCCTAGTATTCTGGGTTTGCTTAACAGGTCCCTTTATCTCATTTGTACTGTTTTATAGAGGATAAGGATTCCCTTTCACACTACCATTGTGTGTGTTTTTTTTTTTAATTTTCTTTAAATGTTATTTCTTTTTGAGAAAGAGAAAGAGAGAGAGAGTACAAGTGGAGGAGGGTCAGAAAGGGAGAAACAGAATCCAAAGCAGGCTCCAGGCTTCAAGATGTCAGTACAGAGCCTGACATGAGGCTTGAACTCAAGAGACGTGAGATTGTGACCTGAGCCAAAGTCGGATGCTTAACCGACTGAGCCACCCAGGCGCCGCTACCATTATATTTTTAAGTTTTTTTATTTTAATTCCAATGGTAACATTTAGTGTTACGTTAGTTTCAGGTGTATAATATTGTGATTCAACAATTCTCTGCAATACTCAGTGCCTATCATGATAAGTATACTGTTAATCCCCATCACCTATTTTTTTCCATCCCTCCACCAACTCCCCTCTGTTCTCCATACTTAGGAGTCCATCACACCACCATTCTTTTTTTTGTTTTTTGTTTTTTGGGTTTTTTTTTTTTTTTAAATAATCTCTACACCCAACATGGGGCTCGAACTCCCAACTGTAAGATCAAGAGTCCCAAGCTGAGGCAACCAGGTGCCCCACACCACAATCCTTGGTTGAAGAATAATTTCTTCTTATTATAGATGCTGATGAAACAGAACTGTTCATTCTTTCATATCTTGTTTTTCTTTACATACAATTGTGCTTTTTTAAAAAAAAAAAATGTGTTTGGCAAAGTAGCTCTATGACCAGGTTCAAATCTTATCTCTCTGAATTTTGATCTGATTATCCTTAACTAAGTAGAGTTATTTCCCTTACTGGAACTCCTGTTGGAGCCATGAGTACTTACCTGGATCACATATGATAATTTTGTGTCCATAGCTACCTTGAAATCTATTTGAGGGAGTAACCAGATGTTATACTTTTTAAAAAATCTCTTCATATTGATTAGGAAAGTATAGAATGAATAAGTTTTCCCAAGTAATTATTAAATGCTTTTAGTAAAATTAAAGCTTTTCTGATTTTTGACCTAATATGGTTGCTCTTTAGCTTTGGGGTTTCATCCTACGTTTCTAATTCTGTCCTATGCACTTTGCATATGTGAGGACTAGGAAAGGAAGGACAGTGTGAATGTTTAAATCATGTGGGCCATCTGACGTGGACTGTGCTCTTTTCTGAAGATGCAAGAACAGTGAGATGGAATAATTATCCTAAAATGTAGAAAAAGTGACATTTTTACAAAGAATTCTTCCACTGTTAGTTGTAGTTGCTCATATGGAAACACTGAAAAGAAAGGAGTCTTTCTGACTTCGACCTTGTAGGAACTTGAAGTGAATGTTTGCTCTGAGAGTCAAGTATTACTCTAAGTATTATACAGCAGGCAGCAATTAAAAGAGAGGCAAAATGATGCTTTCTGGTTTCCAGAGCCATAGAAATTGATGTCCGTTTCAAAGCAGTGATACTGCTTATGCTTTTATCTTGTGACACTTAAGTTTTGGTTCTGATTATAAATACTTTGAGCACTTGAGGTTTACTTAATTTACTATGCCTAGTAACAGCATGGAGAGACTAAAACTCCAAATCAAATTATAGCTTAGAGAAATTTCTTTGTTTATAGCAAAAATATTTAGCTAATTTATTCCACGGTAAACTTGGGAAGCTATATTCACTGCCTTTTCTTTAAGGACCTTGATTTTAAGTCATTTGTGATTTATTAACTATTTTTTCAAATACTTGTAGTTACTCTTCTCTAGCGTTAGGTCTTTCAGGATACAGCTGAGGAAGGTTACTGTGTCCATTAATTTTCCGATGAATCTCTTCAGACCTTAGCTAATTCATTATAGGAATGAGGCCAAAATTGTCTCCCCATGATTTAAAACAAAAACAAAAACAAAAAACATCAATAAACCAATAAAATATCTCTTACAGTGATAGGTATTCTTCTTTGTGTCTGTGGGAACAAAAATTTGATTTTTTTTTTTTTTTTTTTTAGCATTTTAGCCCCTTCTTTTGGTTATATAGAACTAGGTTGTATGTAATTTTTTGAGTATAATGAATATTGGTTGCTTCATAATTAAAAATAATAATGAAAGATAAAACTCAAGTCTGTTACACTCCGGGAATGACCCAAAGTTTAGGAATTTGTAATTCTTTCAGTAGATTTGAGAAAAACTTGAATCCACATGATTCATGGTCTCAACATAAAGTTTCCAGAATTGAAGTCTTTGAGGTTTTAATATATTTTGCATGTGTTATAGGATGATCCCATTTGTGTTTAAAAAACTTGAAAGGACATATGAATGCGTGTCTACAAATGCATATAAAATCTTTGTATTACCTTTTTAAACATTTTTGTAAAAATGTGAGAATTACTTAAAAATACTCTGGTTTCTTTCAGAAGTCATTCCTTGATATTCTACAACCTATTCTCTTTCTCAGTGGAATCACTTTGCTTTGTCTTCTTGTATTTCTCATAGCTCTAAGGGTGTAAGCCTAAATTAAGTATGGTGGGAATATTGAATGTTATTTTTCCGTAATTTTAGTTTGTTTCAGATAGGATAGGAGTACAGGCATGCTTTAAATGTCTGGTTTAGGTAGAGTGTCAAGACTATAAAGATGTACACTTAACTCATTTTTAAGAGTATTACAGAAGAAAGGAAAGGGAATGGTATAGAATTTGAAGCAGACATTATATGGGTCTCACTGTATTTTTAAAAGCATATGTTAGAAATAAGACATTTAAAGCTGAAGGTGTTTTAGAAATCATCTCTTACTGCCTTCATTTTATAGAGGAGGACACTAACATTTTTGTGATTTTGATTCTCCCCCCACCCCCATTATAGTGACGCCTTTGACATACAATATGGAGTAGTGGTTATCCGCCTAAAAGAGGGTCTGGATATATCTCATCTTCAAGCACAAGGTAAGTCTTGCTTGAATAAATGTTTTACTTTAAAAATATAAATGACTCTGTTAGTTCTATGTCATTCTCACAGATTCTTCAATAACTTTAACATTTACTATCTGTTTTGTGTCATGTACTTACTGTATGGCATTTGGAAGTGAGATCTTTTCAGCTCCACCATCTTTTCAGAGTTGGCACCAACCTGGATGATGGCTGGTGATTATTGATGGAGAGAATAAAATTCAGCGTAAATCATAAGTTTAAGAGAAATAAGCATGAGTTATGGTTTTAGATTGGCCAAATTTATAAAAATACATGATAAATACTATAGAGAAAAAAATGTTAATGACTGCTAAATCATCATTTTCATGTTTATGAAGGTCATGCTTTTTTTACACACAGGTATATTAATAATGAAAACTGAACTTGGTAATGTCATTTTCTCTGTCTTCAGAAAAGACCCTATAAGTCATTTTTCATAACTTTTTCGTTTTGAAATTATTATAGATCCGTAATAAGTAACAAAAGAAATAATAGAGAGGTCCTCTGTACCCTTCATCCATTGCTCCCAGTGGTAACATATTGAATATCTATCATTATACGTCATAACCAGGAAACTGACATTGTGACCATTTACCCACCTTATTCAAATTTCACCCGTTCTACTTAACACTTGTGTGTGTGTGCTCATGAACACGTGTATAGTTCTGTGCCGTGTATCACATGCGGTTGATTCATATAACCGGCACCATAATCAAGATACAAAACTGTTCGATCACGGCAAAAATCTCTCTTGTGCTACTCCTTTATGCCCCCACCATGCCCTTCATCTCTCCCCCATCATTAACCCCTGATACCCACTAATCTCCTCTCCAACTATGTAATTTTTAAAGCATTCAAAAAAAATGTTTTTAGATGAAATTTTAAACCTAACTAAGGTATACTGATTACTTTTGCCACCTTAATAAAAACTGGGAAATTCTGTACCCTTTGATGATTTCCTGGTAGTTTAACAAATATTATAAGTTTAAGAAATTGCATACCTAATATTTTACCCTTATCAATTAATTAACTAAATCATCAAAAATAGCTAAGCCTAAATAGCTGAGAGGCACATCATGAACTTTTGTCACCTGTTTATATATTTAAACAGTTGTAATCCTCCCCCTCCTCCCACCATTTTAAGGGTATTGTGCAGTTTTGAAAGGAACGCTTTGAGGTCTTTATCCATGGAACACAAAAGTATGGCTTGCTGAAAATGCATTTTCTTACTCCGGAGTAGGCCTTGCAAAATACTGTTTCAGTTCTCTCGTGAGCTGCCAGCAATTGAGGTTTAGGGTACCTGTTAACTGCACAATTAGTTGTGTTCCCTGTTACTCTGAAAAGTATGACAATTTGACTAATCAATTACATATATAGTTGTGTAATCCACTGTGATTTGAATCTGACTAGAACTTTAAGAAAACATTTTCATGTGTTTCAATTAGGAAAATTGTTTCGAAGGTCTTGTTATTCGTCATCAGGATTTGGACACAGGAATTTGGATCAGCACAGGATCAAGAGCACAGGCTTTGGAGTCAGATCTCCTTTGAAAATCCCAGCTTTTTCTCTTAGTACATAGCTCTGTAGCCTGGGCAAATTTGCTGACTTCCCAGCTTCAGTTTCCTCATATCTTAAAACATAATTATTGAGGTGCTTGGGCTGGCTCAGTCAGAAGAGCCTGAGACTCTTGATCTTGGGGTTATGAGTTCTAGCCCCACGTTGGGTGTAGAGATACTTAAATAAAACATTAAAATTTAAAAAACGGGATTATTTCATAGGGTTGTTGTAAAGAAATGTCTGCAAAGTTCTTAGCATAGTCGTTTCCCTTGTTATTTCTCATCATACACACAAATCAGTGATGAGGATTATCTGTCACCGATCAGTTTCTTATGACATTTGTCTTCGTGTCGCATGTTTTCATGGTGGAAGTTAACTGTTTACTAACTACTTCTCAAAAGATACAAAATGGAGGGGCGCCTGGGTGGCGCAGTCGGTTAAGCGTCCGACTTCAGCCAGGTCACGATCTCGCGGTCCGTGAGTTCGAGCCCCGCGTCAGGCTCTGGGCTGACGCTCAGAGCCTGGAGCCTGTTTCCGATTCTGTGTCTCCCTCTCTCTCTGCCCTTCCCCCGTTCATGCTCTGTCTCTCTCTCTGTCCCAAAAATAAATAAAACGTTGAAAAAAAAAAAAAAAAAAAAAAAGAATCAAAATGGAGAAAGTGCTTTAAAAATGAAAAACTGGTACTCTACCCTGAGTTGATGTCCTAGTTTTGTCTCTATAGTCAGGGGTATAATTTTTCAGTATTGTTTGTCATCTTACACATATGTGAACATTTGTCACATTTTACATATTTTCCATGTGTAAATGACTTTGAGAGTAGAATTTATTCACATCCTATACACTATTCTTTTGTCTGCCACACTTTTATGTTCTTTGAATCTCACTCATTACTAATTCCTCAGTACCTAATTCACATGTCTGATACTTAGCCGTGGCTCAAGATGTTTGAGTGAATAGTTCTTTCAAAACAGATTAGCACATTTGTTTACCTAAGAAATCATGTACTGTAAACTTACTATTTCTTCCTAAACTGTGCTGTGAACTGTTATTTAATCAATATACCATGGTGCTTTCATTAATGGTCAAAATAAGATTTAGATAATGATTTGATTACTTTCATGTCCATAGAAGAATTATTGTCTTCACAAGAGAAATCTCCCGGTGTCAAGGATGTGGTACTAAGTATGGAGTACAGTAAAAAATCGGATTTAGATACCTCCAAGCCATCCGATGAGAAAAGTGTTACACACAAAGGTAATTTTTATTCAGACAAGAAATGTTATTAATGGTAATGTTTACTTTGGGGAGAAATGGTTTTTATTATATAACATGTCTTATTAAGTAACCCATTCTCTCATTTGTACTGTTCATTTCTAGTAGATGAGGTAAAATGGATGGCTCCAACATGATTAGCTATTTTTAAAATACTAAAGTCGATCATAGAACAGAAGCCATGCCAATTAATTATACACTACACTAATACCTGCTTGTATATTTTTATATATGCTTTAAATGAAACAATTTAATTTAAAGCCTAGGTTAAATCTGAACTTGGAAAGTAACATGGTAATTTTAGAGTAATGTGATAGAGCATAAGATAACCCTGGAAGAAATGAAATTGACCACAAATCTACATAATTTTTTTGTAAATCAAGATATTGAAATACCAGGGATTTTGTTTATGTGCTGACATATTTAGAATACTTTTTACATCTACTGCACCTGGAGTTGTTGAGGTAAAGCCATGTAATAAAAAATCACATGCAGTTGTATTCCTCACTTAGTCTCTGAAGGAACATGCTATTGGTGTTTGGTTACTGAACTGTTTGGCCATAAATGCACACCTGCTACCCCTGGTGGCCCATGTGGTTCAGGCCACACAAAGGTCTCCAAATCTCCTGAGACGCTGAGATAATTTCATCCATAAATCTGTGTCATGTTTACAAGACGGAAAGAGGGATGACTTCCAAATCTTACTCTCCCACCCTCACTCTCCTACCTCTGTTCAGTCAGTATCTCCATCTGTCCTGGTCCCAGCTGGCACGCAACAAGAAAAATCTGCACTGTAAATCATCAAACCATATCATGCTTTTTTGATTCCTATCAAAGAATTACCATTCTTTTTCTGGAATTGATCACTTTGGACAAATCTTGTCGCTGTGAAGTCGATCTTTCCCAGATTACGTAGAAGCACTGCTGTTACTTAATATTTCTTTGTTCCTTAGTTACATTGGCTGCTCAGAGTAGTGGTAGTTGAGGCTTTAGTTGAGACCCATTTTCCCTTTAAGTTCTTTGCTGGCTTGATTATAATTTGTTTCCTGTTTCATCTCAAAACTCTATGAAAGATGCTAAAACTGCTTTTAATGTTCCTGCATTTACTTTTAGTTTATGGTATACATGCTCTCATTTTCTCTTTTTATTTTTGTTATCATTTTCTTTTTCCTAAAACCGATCCTTTCTTTACCGAATCTGTTAGGAATTGATAGGTAAAACTATGATGGGAAAGGAAGAAGTAATAGTCATCAAGCATCTACTCTGTGCCTTTCACATTGCAGTAGGTGTTTTCTACACATTAGCTCATTACTGTGTGCCACAGTCTTGGGAAGTCATTATTTTTAGAGTAGGAACCTGGGGTGAGTACATACCTGCTCACCTTTTTATTTTGAAAATGTCAATAGCTTTATTACCTTCAGATACCTTTAAATATCTTAGTGTAAATTATTTTTTAAGTGTCAGGATTTCCTTAACATTTTTTGAGCTCTCTGAAATAAGTACACAATGTCCGCATTTATAATTGTTATTTTTACTATCATCAAAGACAGTGTCAAATATCTACTTTATAAGAATAGTACATAATCCTATAAAATTAAATGTAATAATTGAAATGTTCCCTAAGAGGCATAAGAAATTAGCATTCAAAAATAGCATTAAATTTATTTTGTGTTTATTTTCTATGTAGCCAGTTATTTTCAAAATTAACATAGAAACTATAGAAAAGTTCATATAATTTAAAGGTGTTCAGAATTAGAAACATTCTTGTGTAGTCACCATATAATTACAGGTGTTCGGTATGTCTTTCTTGGTTACTGTGGCACACAGCATGCAAGGGGCCAGAAAGAGCGCCCTTTGAATACTTACTTTGTGCTAGGCACTGAGCTAAGGGCTTTAATGCTTGCAGCATAATGATCTGAAGAGGTATGTATTGTTCACCCTTTTACTAACAAGGAAAGTGAGGAGTTAACTAACCGTTTCAAGCTGACGCAGCCAGGAGAAGCGTTAGAGGGAATCCTGGAATCCTGGGAGCCACTTGACTCCAGAGCAGTGTACTCTTCCCTGTCCGGGTCCGGAGTTTTACATGCCTCAGACACCTCACATAAGCTTATCTGAAGAAGAACCTGAGATTAGCAAAACTGTTAACCCAAGAAAATACTTAAAGATACCTAAATGCAGATGGACCGGTACACGCATACAAACATATATACATGTATATATATGCTTACGTTTTATATATCAATTGATGTATATATGTATAAATAGTATTTTATATAAACCAAAAGACTCTGTCTCTGATCAAATTCCTTCGTGTTTCAAGTGGTGATTATTTTTTACAAGGACCGGATATCCATTAAACGTTTCTAAAAGTAACTTTTCAGTCATTTGCCCAGTGATGCAGTGGCAGTGTTTAAAATTCATGTGTTATCTGCAGTGTCAGTTTTTAACGTCCTATTTCAATTCTATAAGCCATAGTTGAAATTCTTTTCAACTGATTTCAAGTATGAACATTCACAAGTTTAAAAATCGTGTTCTAGTTTTTGTCAGTTTTACAGGAATACAATGTAGGGGTGAGCGTTCATCAGTAGCCCTGTTGGAGGGGTCTAAAATATGTTTGCTTTTAAAACTCCTCAACACTCAGTGTAGAAGATATCTATTTTCAGTCTTGATTATTTTTGACAGACTGTCTCATCATACTATGCTCTGTTTATAAATGTGCTCTATTTACATTTTCATTATTAATATAAAGACAATTAACTTATATTTTGTGTTTTTTAAACATAATCTAGATGAGGAAGAGGATGGCAAGACTCCAACTCAACCACTGTTGAAAAAAGGCAGGCATTTTTCATCATTTTGTTTTAATCCCCTTTTTCATACTGTTAACTCTTTAATTCCAACTTTGCTATTTTCTTTTTTTACCTTAGTTTTTATTTCCATGGCAAGGTGATGCTACAGTTACTTATTGAATGCAGATTAGAAACATTATCTTTAGTCCAACTAAAAAGTATAAGTCATCCCAGGGAAAGGGAGTATATCAAAGGCAAATTATTTTAAATCATCATAGCATTTCTGAATTACTCAAACCTTGACTGTCAATACCAGTTTCTTATTTTAAACTGCATGGTTTAGGTGCTAAACAGAGACACTGAAATGGGTCTCTGCCAGTGTCACTTGCATTCTTTACCATCAGGTGTACCAAGCCAAGCCCTTAATTTTGATACTAATATATTTTTCATTTCAAAAATTACAATATTTCTCACAGCCCTGCTGCGTTTGGGAGATACACAGTCATGTCCCCGGGCATGACTTTTATGAGAAGGAGATAGAGGTGAGAGTTACGGAGCAGTGTGGTTTGGCAGCCATATTATGTCATCATGCACAATCATTCGTCATGTTTGCGTGTATCATGGCAGCATGAGAAGTGAATGACAGACATCCTGCAGAAACGATCAGATTTCCTCCTGTGGATTCCTGCTTTTAAAAATTTGCTGTAGGAGTCTCATAATAGTCATTTGCTTGCTCATAGAGTCAGTGCTGAGTTTTTTGTTTTTTGTTTTTTTTTAAGTTTTTAAGTTTTTAATTCCTGGGAATATGGGAACTTCCTTGGTATATTGCTCTTTAGATCTGCAGCACGTGGTGCCCTCCAAGGAGTTCTGCCATCTTTCTGTGCCTCAGAGAAAGATGTGTGGTTATATGGCTTTAGCTTTTTGCATCACAAACCAAGGGGTCAAGTTAGGTAAAGATGAAGGTGTTCTTGCTTAGACTCAGAGGTTTCACTGTGATAATTGTTAGATTGTATTCATTCGTCTTCCACTTCCCTCTGTCTTTTATATTAATGATGGCATTTTATGTAAAATAATTTTTTGATCTTATATTAATGATGACATTTTATGTAAAATAATTTTTTGATCTTTAAATTACTGAGGAAAAAGATTACAAAAGTGATACGTTCATGGAATAGGCATAAGCCTCATTTGTCCAGTTAGCGTAAAACAACTTCTCAAAAATCTCAGTCAATTATAATATTCTTGATTGGTATTGGTATTCATGCTTCTCTTTCATTAAGAATGCTTCAAAATATTAGAAATTAGGCAAGATAATTTGGATGAGTTAAGCTGTTGTAAAGATGTATTTATCTGTGAACGTCTTTCAAAAGTACATTTAAATTATAAACCACTGAAAGCTTATGATGGATGCCATATACAACTGTCTGCATTATAAACATTTAAATATATAAGAGTTAGGAAATTATAGGAATTCAGCAAAAGAGACTTGAATATTTATCTCCCTTACATGTTATTTTTCTGCTTCATCCTTTAGAATCCAAAGGCCCTGCTGTGCCCTTAAATGTAGCTGACCAAAAGCTTCTTGAAGCTAGTACACAGTTTCAGAAAAAACAAGGAAAGAATACTATTGATGTCTGGTGGCTTTTTGATGATGGAGGTAAGGTTGTTACCATGCTTTTTAGCAGTTTTACATGTAGTGAAGTTGTGGGACTATGGGAATAGTACTAAGGAATGACGTGTCCTCTTCATCCCTAGACCCCTTTCCAGTTTTGTCAACATTCCCCAAAGCACCAGGATTAGTTTCAGAATCAGGTGTTGCACTTAACTGTTACCTCTTCAGTGTCCTTCACTATGCAAGTTGCCTACTTCTTGAGCTCATGACCTTAATATTTTTTGGTTTTTGTTGTTTTTTTTTTTAATTGACCAGTCTGAGAATGTCACTAGATTTGAAGTACCATTTAATCTTTTGTCATAATTAGTTTACATTATGTAGGTTTTTGGTAGAACTATTACAGAAGTGACGCTATGCTCTTCTGTCTATATCTCAAGTGGGACATGATGTTTGTTTTGGCTCATGACTGGTGAAGTTAGCTTTGACCATTGAGTAAGGTGGTTTTCACTAGATTTTTAGAATGAAAAGTTACTGTTTCCCCTTTTTAATTACACATATTAGTGGATGGGGATTTACTTTTGGATTAGGTAAATATACCATCATTACTACAACTTTTACCACTATCTTTAGCATCCTTTGATACTTTGGCCTGCTCTTATCATTGGTGTGGTGTGTTTGTGGTTGCCAAATGATGATTTTCGAATCCTGTTATTTCTTCCTCTTAGTTGGCTTCTTACTGTAAGGAAGAGCTTTCTCTTTTTTTCTATCTTTGTGAACTCATAGACTGTATTCAGTGTGAGATGATTTGTCATTCTCATTATTTGTTTTGATGTTCAGATCGTTTCCATATTTGGCCAGCAAGATCCTCTGTAGTCTGACTTGTGTGTCCATTTGTCATGTCCCAATCATAAGATGTTCCAGACTTACTTTTGTACTTTGCCTGTACCAGCCACTGAGTCACCTTTTACCCGAGGAACGCTGACTGCTCTTAGTGGAGAATGGTATATAGAAACAAAGATATGCTCGTTGCCACTGCACTGTCACTGCTCCCACGCCCTCTCAGTAGACGGGTCTCAGAAACTTACCATAGATATGTTAGTACATGTAAGTATAGATTGAACACCCATTCCAGTTTAAACACTGCAGGGTTTAATCCAGCTTCTTCTTCTTGGAGTTCTCATTTCAGAGAGAAACCTGGCTCCCACTAGGTTCAGTGAAGACTCTCAGTTCTTCAGTCCTCCTGTATGTGACTAACCTCCCGGTTCCATTGGGCTTCCCTCCTTGTTCAGGCCTACCTCATGGCTTTCTGTCTGAATTATTAAGGAAGAACAGATAGAAAAATATTGTTAAATGCGGAGGTGTAGCAGACATTCTTTTAGAGATTAAATTGAATTAAAAGGTCTTAATTGAGAAATTAGCATTTTGTGAATGATGTTTCATATTTTTATGATTTAGGTTTGACCTTACTGATACCTTACCTTCTGACTACCAAGAAAAAGTGGAAAGACTGTAAGATCAGAGTGTTCATTGGTGGGAAAATAAACCGAATAGACCATGACCGGAGAGCGTAAGTGTATTTAAATGGAAGAGCATTAATCTAGCCATAGTTCACTATTACAGTATATTTGATAGTATAAAAAAGACACAGTCCAGAAAATGTCAGTCAGGTTGTCCTATACTGAAGCTGAAAATCTTGTTAAACAACTAAAACCTCATTCTCTTTAATTTAATCTTTATGTTTACGTTGTGGATAGTTCATTTTACTGATTCCTAATATTTTTTCATATATCGACATTTTAGAAAGTCTTTGTTAAAAATTTGCAGCATTTAAATGTTAGGCACGTAAAAAGTCAGTGGATGTGCCTCCAAATCACATATTCCCGTGTGAGATACATTCTGTAGACTTGAAGACAACAGAAACGAAGGATGCCACGGTCATCCCTTGTCTTACTCCCACTGTACTGTCCCCATTCTATTTCTGGTTGAGTGATTTGCTACATACCCCACATCTCGTCCCTGACCTTTTCAGCACACACTATACACTCTTCTCTTGAGTTCACGTTTGAAAAGTAGAGCTCTGATGATAAGATGCCTCTGCCCAAATACTTGGAATTTCCTCTCTGTTACATTCCATAGAAAGTCTGTGCTAAAATATGACAAAGCCCAAACCCTCTGTCCTGTTCTCCACACTGTCTTACCCCTCACTGTGGTGCGCACTGGTGCACCTGCCCTGAACACACATGCTGTCTCAGGCTTGTACCCCTCTCTGCTCTCGTCTCTACTGTAAACAGCTCCTCTCATGAAACACTCCAGACTTTCAAGTCCAGCATTGCCGTCACTTTCTTCATGACACTTGCCCTAATGTGTT
The DNA here is from genome assembly GCF_018350155.1 of Leopardus geoffroyi. Lineage (NCBI taxonomy): Eukaryota > Metazoa > Chordata > Mammalia > Carnivora > Felidae > Leopardus > Leopardus geoffroyi. Next base: position 105,554,852 of record NC_059326.1, read on the forward strand.
TTATTTTTATACCATTGTCTCCCCATTAGTTGTTACCCTTCCTTCCTCAGTAACGGTATACTTGGTATCACTCGCTGCATTCTAGGTACTGTATTAATTTATTTTTGTATCTTAGATTTGAGTTTCATGGGCCCAGTGACACATAGCAGGCGCTTAATAGATCTACACTGGAATTCAACTAAATGTTGAGTCATCTCACATAGTGAATTATGCAAGAAATACTAGAAATAATTCAAAAGTTAAACCTGGAGCGAGTCTGTTTTCTAATGTCTTAATTTAGAAAACTCTGTTTTCTTAAAAATAGAATCCCTTTGTGCTGACAGCTTTTCCTTTGTGTTTTTTTCCACTTTTTTGTTGGTGCCACCAAGATTTCCTTGCCGTCTATGCCTCTGAAAAGGTATTTCTTTACTGAAAAGTCAGAGGCTTCTTGGAGCTTCTTTTTCATGTCTGTCCCAGTCCCCCTCCCCCTCAAAAATGCTGTGAACTTGATCTGCCATTAGTTACAGCTTTTGATGGCTCCCAAAAGTCCTGTTTGGGTCTTGAGATAGGCATTCTTCATGGATGGAAGAAGAATCGAAAAATAATTAAACGTAACAACTGTTTACTAGTTTTTGCGGAAATCCATATAGTCACCAATATAATCTGTCTAAAAAAAGTTTTAACTGAATTATAGTTGACATATATTGTTATGTTGGTTTCAGGTGGGCAACATAGTGATTCCATATCTCTTTATGTCGTGCTCACCACAGGATTGCTACCATCTGTCCCTGTACAGCGCTATGAAAATACCATTGACTATATTCCCCAGGCTGTACCTTTCATCTTCGTGACTTGTTCATTCTGTAACTGAAAGCCTGTATCTCTGACTCCTTGTGACAAAAATTAAATTTAAAAACTAGTTGCCTTCCAGATTTCATTGTTACTGTCTTTCCATTCATGATTGGATACTAAGGAGCGATTCAGAGAAAGTGAAAGAATATAACCGGAGTCTCTACTCAGGGAATTTTGAGTTCTACTCAGTTGAATATACGGTGTGAACTAACACAGATGAACTTTATTCAGCACCTGATACGGTTTTCCTATAAATGATGCTTTTTAGATACAGTGATGCAGCCTGAAATGGAATAAAAATACATAGATGCAGCTTTTATGTATCTCAATGCTTTTCATTTTTGTTTTAGGATGGCTACTTTGCTTAGTAAGTTCCGGATAGACTTCTCTGATATCATGGTCTTAGGAGATATTAATACTAAACCAAAGAAAGAAAAGTAAGTTCTTGGATAAATTACTGTGTATAGATAACTGATTCTTTTATGGATGACCTACTCACATATTCCAGTAACAGATCATTCAACTTAAACTAATTACTTGGAGGTTTTACCTGCTGTTAGCATGTGAAGTCAACTTTTTTAAATCTGGTAGTGACAGTTGGCATGCCTGTAGCTGTTACTGAAGTAAGTATAAGGGCTTTCAGTTTTCAGAGAATTCATTTAGTGCTTTACAAGTAATTTCTGAAAATCCTAATGCCACAGAAATTCCACATGGTTCTTTGAATTTCCACTCTTCATGCCTATATTCATTACCACCACTCACTCAATTCCTACTCCACATTATATATTACTTTTCACTGTTTTGCCTTATTAGTAAAATAGGAGAATCAAAAATTAGCCTATAATAGTTGCAATCAGAATTCTCAAGGGTCAAGGGAAAGTATACTCATGGAATAATCTACCTGAAAATGGTACCTAGAGATTGTTATAATAATATGTATATTTATGTTACCAGGCATAATTTTAATTATTCTCAAGTAAATTGTTGAATAAATGATGAAGCTGGTTTAAAGAATTTATCTTAAATAGAAAATAATAAGGTATACTTTGTAAGCTTATAATCAGGGAAGGATTTGTTTCCTTTTATAAAACAATATATGCCAAGAACTTTGTACGAAACTTGACACTGAAAAATATTTTTCACATTCATAGGGGATTAGAGTGTTTATGTTCTTTTACTGTCTCTTATCCTATTAAATTATCTTTGTATCTAGAGATTAATTGTGCATCTTCTTAAATGTTAAGTATCTGTGTGTTCCTCCCTTCAGAATATTCTAGTACCTTTTCTCCTACTACTGCTCCTTTCATTCAGTGGTACTTGAACTAGGAAAGGTTTTGAATATTTTGAGTAAAGGAACAACACAATTTGACGTATTGCTCAAAAGGATCATTTTAGCTACGGTGATGGAAATGTATGTAGGTTGACGGGGGGGGGGGGTGGGCATAGGAGCAGGGAGTAGATACAGAGAGATCATTGTTAGCAGTTCAAATTACAATTCTGTTATTGTGAATATGGTTCTAAATCTCTAATCAATTTGAGAAACTAGAGATGGCTGTTTTCTGAATAAGTTGCCAAAGAGATGGTTATAATTAGGGTGAGGAACTGAGCAGGAGAGATGGAAAACACTGACTTCTCAAATTCTAATTTAGCATTTACGATCTTAGTGTTAAGTAATTCAGATTGTGATTGTCAGTTTTTTTTAAGTATTGTAGCATTTGATGAAATGATTGAGCCGTATAGACTTCATGAAGATGACAAAGAACAAGATATTGCAGATAAAATGAAAGAAGATGAGCCATGGCGAGTAACAGATAATGAGCTTGAACTTTATAAGACCAAGGTATTATTTCTCTTCTGCTTTCTTTTCATTAATCTTCCATTGATTTTTTTAAAAAATACGTTAAGATAGAAGTATCAAGAACTATAATTTGTTATGGGAGGAACCAGTCTTGTAAATTCAGTCTCCTCTAAGTTGGATCTGTATGTGAACAGTGTGTGTAAATCATTAGGTCTTTTTTAAACTAGGGAACAGATACTTTTATTACACCAAAATTATTTTGGTTTCTTTTTGCTTACTTCTGTATAGTTCTATGAACCACACTAGATTCCACTTTTCCAATGGTCAAGGAATGACTTTGTCTTATTTCCTTTCAGACCTATCGGCAGATAAGGTTAAATGAATTATTAAAGGAACATTCAAGTACAGCTAATATCATTGTCATGTAAGTAATGTCTATACTAAGATTTTCTTCAGTATTCATTTTATGATAACGCGATTAGGATTAATTGCCATACCAAGTACATATGTATATATTTCCCAGTAATGATCTAGTGGTTATAAGTAGGAAAAACAAACTTTTGTTAATATACTTTAAGCATACGGAAAAATCACTTAAGGTAGGAGGAAAGAAAAGCAAAAATCTTAAGCTTATATGAATCTAAGTAATTCTTTACCACAATAGTTTATTATGGAATTTTTCCTTTCTTCTTTTTCCCACCTTTTAAAAACTCCTTGGCTTTGAGAACACTCCATCATATGTGGGGTATGAGGACCTCAAGTTAAACTTTGGACCCTGAGGTGGTGGAGGGCACCTGGCTGGCTGAGTCTGTAGAGCGAGCCTTTCTTGATCTAGGGTTGTGAATTTGAGTGTGACATTGAGGAGTGGATTGTACTGACTTAAAATAATTTTTTTTTTTTTTTTTTTGAGAAAGAGAGGGCACAAGTAAGCCAGGGGCAGAGAGAGAAGGCCAGCTCACCTGAAACGGCACTCAAGCTCATCTGATGCCAGACTTAACTCACGAACTGTGAGATCATGACCTGAGCCGAAGTCAGATGTTCAATGAATGACTGAGCCACCCAAGCACCCCTCCAAATCAGTTTTTTACTGTTAAACTTGCCTTAGATTTTTAAAAAATCTTAAAAAAAAAAATTGTAGACCCCAGGCAGCATCCTCATAGAAATAACACCATAAAGTTACCTTGGGGGTTTAATGTAAAAAGTGGTTCCTGTCTGAATCTGCTCCCCCAGTTTTCCACACACAAACTTTACATACAGACACTCTGTCCTTGCATTGAATATAGATGTTAATGCTCTGTAGCTTTTTTTTTTTTACTCACTAAATCAGATTTGGTAGGTATTACTTGAACCTGAATTTTCTGTCATGGAGCCTGGGTCCTTCAAGAGGTTAAAAAAAAAAAGCTCAGTCCTCCAAAAACATCCCAAATGATGAAATGAAACAATACTAGAGAAATGTTGTTTTGATTAACAAAAAAACAATATACCAGAAGATTTCAAGTTTTGCTGCTGATGATCAGATACTGTAATGGAATATGCTAAAACAGAAGTCTAGAGAGAAACAGTTGATAGGGCAACTGGTGACTACTACCACTATCTACAAATAGGAATGAAAGACCAGACAATTGAGTGGCTCAGTCCATTGAGTGTCTGACTTCAGCTCAGGTCATGATCTCATGGTTCGTGGGTTCGGGCCCTGTGTTGGGCTCACTGCTGTCAGTCAGGATCCTGCTTCAACTCCTCTCTCCCCTTCTCTCACTGTCCCTCCCCTACTCGCACTTTCTCTCTCAAAAATAAACACTAAGAAAGTTAATGAAAGCCCAGAGAAATAAGAGAAGTTGAAAATTAATACATAGAATTAATTATGTTTCAGTTTTGTTTATCCATGTGTAGTTTCTGCTTTCAAAATTCAGATACAAACAGCCCTTTCTCCTAAAAGAATTCTGTCCTTAATGAAGAGGGGAAAATGTGAGGTTTAGCATTAGATATAAAATGTGCTACAGTTGATAGAAATACTTATTTCTATTCTTACGGATAAATTTTAAAAATCTTTTGTTCAGACATGTGAAAGGGAGAGTAGTGATCTATGAGTATAGTCATTGTTACGCTATGTTCAGAATTTGCCACGCTCAAAAACAATGTGTAACTAACCGAAGTAATTTTTAGTTAATATTAGTAGGGACTCCATATATAATTTTTATTACAATTTCTGTTTTCAACTTAAATGCATTGCCTAATTTCCTTTCTCTTTTTGATACCAGGAGTCTCCCAGTTGCTAGGAAAGGTGCTGTGTCAAGTGCTCTCTATATGGCCTGGTTAGAAGCTCTATCAAAGGACCTACCGCCAATTCTCCTAGTCCGTGGGAATCATCAGAGTGTCCTTACCTTCTATTCTTAAGTGTTCCGACACAGTGGACAGCCCTCCAGATGGTACTTTAGTGCCCAGTGGAGTAACTGAAATCTTCAATGACACATTAACATCACAATGGCGAACTGTGACTTTTCTTTCACTATTTCATTAATTTGAAAGCACACAGGGAAGTTGCTCCATTGATCCGTGTATGGAGACTTCAGTTTTAGTCAAGTCTATATTTCAATCTGAATGAATGGTGATGATTCCTTGTTGCTGGACTAAAGCTCATGAGAGTAAAGTTTTCCTTTGCTACTTGAATAGCAATAAAAGTGTGTTATTTTTTGATTGATGAGAGGAGTACAAAAAGCCTTTAGCCTTGAGGTGCCTTCTGAAATTAACCAAATTTCATCCATATATCCTCTTTTATAAATTTATAGAATGTCAAATTTTGCCGTCAGCTATTATTTTTATTTCTAGTCTCTTCCACCGTGAAATGAAATGGACACTGCTTTTCTTCTTCCATTGACCAATTAGTGTTGAGTACTGTATGTTTTCTATTACTTTTGTAAAGGTATCTGTTAGATACTAAAGATGAGAATTAGGGCAAGTTAATGAAAAATGCAAAAAAAAAAAAAATGATAACCCAAAAGTGACCCCAAAGGTTAGGTTTCTGTGGGTTTATATAAAATGTAGATCTAGGAAAAAAAGACCCAATAAACCTTTCTTTGTTTTGTTTTTTTTTAATCTCTAATTGGCTATTTGTATTTTTATTTGAAATCTTAGGGACGGTTGAAGATTTATCCAGTACTTCTATATACCATGCTGAAAAATCTCCTGTTGTCGTTCTTCAGACCAAAGTCCTCAAAATCATTTGTATCTATTAGAAGGGAGATCTGTCCTAATTTATAGTTTTCCTCAAATCTTGAGGGACTTTTAAGAAATGTTAAAAGATTTTTCTCGAGGAAAATTGGATAAAATAATGTCATCAAATAGACTATTTCAGTAAACAATATGTGGAATCCCACTGTACCATCGTTTATAAATCATTAAAATATTTAATGTTTCATCAAATGGTTAAATGGACCACTGGTTTCTTAATGAAATGTTTTTAGGCTTAATTCATTCAATTGTCAAGTATACTTAGTCTTAATTAATATACTCAGGTTTGAACAGATTATTCTGAACATTTAAATTTAATCCATTCTTAATACTTTAAAACTTTTGTGTTAAGAAAAACTGCCAGTTTGTGCTTTTGGAATGTCTGTTTTGACATCATAGTCTACTAGTACAATTTTGACAGTGCGTACGCACTGTTACTAAAAGCTTTATATACAATTATCAATGTGAAGTTTTTCATTTTTTATTCAAGGAAGGATTTCCTAAAAACATTTCAAGGGATAGATGTCTGCATATATGTATGTGTGTATGCATACGTATATGCATACACAGATGCATATGTGTATATAATGACGTTTATGTTGCTGGTGTTTTTGCGTTTTAAAGTGATCCAAGATTCATTAGATTAAAATTTTTTTGTTTTGGTAAACATAAGTTCAAAATGAGATTGAAAGGTAACAGGTTTCCAGGAGAACAAAGGTGATCATTGGAAGGGCATGTAACTTCACACAGTTACTGTTCAGTTAGAAAATGGAGAACACGTCCGCTACAGTACTGTTCAGTGAGTTCATTGGCATAAGTCTCCGTGGTGAAGAATGTATGCAGGTTTTCATGAATCTTGATAGAAATCCATAAAATTACTACTGTTGTCAATAGTGCAGTCTTTTTGCTGCGTGAGCATAAACTAAATGAATAGAAAAGTGGAGACCTGATGATAATTTTGAATTCAGAATGTTAAAATGAAGTAATTGTTTTTCCAAATTTTTTTCCCTACATTATAACTCACAGCATTGTTCCATTTTATTGCAGGTTTTGTAGTGTTTTGGGGGAAAGACAGTAGAAGTATCATATTATTCAGTAAACAATATCGTGTTTGAACTTTTTAAATGGATAATAGGGCATGAATTGAGTGCTGCTATCTTGAAATGTGCACAGGTACACTTACTTTTTTTCTTTTTTTTTTTTTTTTTTTTTGGAATTTTTCCCATTCAGGAAACCATCATTGTGATCTGTACTGCAGGAACCAAATGTCATGCATCATACATATGTGTATAAAGTACATAAAATATATCTAAATATGCATAATGGGGGGAGGGTAATATTGTCTGTGAAATAATGTAAGAAGCTTTTCACTTAAAAAAAAAATGCATTACTTTCACTTAACACTAGACACCAGGTCAAAATTTTCAAGGTTGTTGTAGTACTCTAATAAATTTCAACAATTCTTAGACATGCTAGCTAGTGTTGAAGCTATTCTACTCTGTTTTATTTATGCTGAATTTGATTATTTTAATGCCATTTTTTTTTTAGTTCTAATCATTGGTGATAACTTGGAAATAAATATGCAATGGCATTGGACAGTTCATTATTTCTATAGGTAAATACCGGGTTTAGAATGGTGGTGTTAAGCTGATTATTAAGGGTTAATTAAATCAAATATTTATTTGTTACATTATTTCATTTGTACTTTAGGTTTCCTTTTACATTCTTTTTATATGCTTTCTGACGTTACATATTTTTAAAGACTATGGAAATAATTTAAAGATTTGAGCTCTGGTGGATGTTGATCTACTAAGTTTGAAAATGTAATATTTTGATAATACTGTACTATAACTGTCACACACCTGCTTTTCTAACGTTTTAATGTGGAATATTGCAGTTGCTGCTTGTACAGAGGTTACTGCAATAAAGGAAGTGGATTCATTAAAACTACTTAATGTCTACTCTTCTATTTTATCTGTTTTGGAAATCTTTATCAACTTTGTGATATACCCTCATTTATAGGACTGTTATTTCACAATATCAGAGTTTTTTAGTGGCTTTTACTGTAATATTCATGCCTTGGAAAAGTTGTTTGAAATTGTTTGCTATCCCTGGGCCTTTGTCCCTAAGCCTCATAGTCCCTGTCTTTTCTTCGGAAGACTTTTGGCTAAGCTGATTAGCGATTCTATAAAACATTTTCGCTTTCTTATTTGAACATTATAGTAAGCATGTCATATATGCAGGACGGTTAAGTTATCTCTGTTTTACTCTTGAGAAAGCAACTTGGCGCAATGTAGGGAGTTTCCTGAGGTCATGTGGCAAATAAGTGAAGAATGTTGGCCGAGAGCCCAGATCTTTCATCCCTTGGGGTATCTCTATTACGCGTTCACTGCTGCCTGATCCATAACTAAGAGGTCTGGGATAGACTGGCTATTTCCAAACTGCTCGTCCATGTCTGCCAGCAAATGTGTGTTCAGGTAATGCAATTAAAGTTAGAAATACAGAGTGGCTACAGGCTGGCTAATACATCTGAAGCCAGATAGAGGTGTCCACTGCATGATCTTTACTTCTTGCTTATTGTCCAGTAGTCTGCTATTTAGGGTCCTTATTTCTTTGGGGACTTAAAAGGGGGTTCAGAGGCAACTATGAACTATGAATGTGGCATTTCCCAGTATCATAGTATCCAAAGGTTTTCCAAGTGGGGATGCCATTCATCTTTGAGCCAGCAGGTATTTTTTGTTCATTCACTGGGAAGAAAATATAAATGCATGTGATACAATTCTGTCTTTATGGACCAATAGGATGTGTGTAGATACAGAACCAATAGGTGATAGTTTAATGTTGAACTCTTGGAGGAAAGATGGCACAAGTCCTGGGACATGCTCATCAGGAAGTACTGTTTAGCTAGTTGAGAGAGTAGATACACATAATGTGTTGGTGGGTTAACCAACTGGACATACATACTTTGTTTGTAGACTCCTAAAATACCTAAAGATCTAAGTCTTGTTGCTCTCTATGGAATCCGGAAGCAGGGGTCAGGTCAGAGACCTCTTCAGATAGGCTATTAAATGGTAGTATTAAGAAATTCAGCCCAGTTTTTCCTCTTGAATCTTCCAATGAATTTTGTGTTATGGCTAGAAAGCACTGTTTTAGGGGAAATGTGAAGGCCTCTGAATTTGTCACCTCCTGTTGTGCGGCCTTAGTGTTCACTATACTTACAGATGAGGAACTCATTCCCCAAAACGGTAGTGTCTTGTCCACACATATCCTCTGTTCCACTCTTCTCGGATACGGAAACAAATTACCAAGATGTTCTGAGCACAGCTGCAAAGGAAAACATATTGTACGTTTTTGATCCACAGAATAAGATCGGTGATCTGTGGATACTGAACACAAACATAGAGACCTGACTCAATACTTGCCAGAATTTGATTAGATAACTGCTGAAGCTTTTGGGGTAGGGGGGGAGAGAAACATGCAGATTTTGTCCAGGCTAAAGAAGGGAAAGCACCTGACAGGGTCATTTTATGTCTTCTATCTCTAATAACAGATAAAAAAGTCTTAAAATTATGCAGGCAGTGTTTTTGATAAACATACGGTACACAAAAAAGGCATCTAACAACTACTCCTGCGAGAGACTATTTTACTTGCTCTTTTACAAATACATTTAGCTCCCATCAAGCCATTTTTGAAAGAGGTAGTCACAATTTGAAAAGGGAGCTGTAGTTCATCTGAATGACAAGCCACGGGTTATTTTTCTTTTAAGTCCGCAACATTTTTGCTTAAGTGTAGACAACTCTTGAGTTGTCTTAAGAACTCGAGTTCCTAAGAAACTTCACTAGTTAAGAAATTGAAGGGGCGCTTGAGTGGTTCAGTCAGTTAAGCATCCGACTCTTGATTTTGGCTCAGGTCATGATCTCACCTTTGTGAGATCCAGCCCCATTGTCAGAGAGTGCACTAAACTTGGAGCCTGCTTAAGATTCTCTCCCTCTCCCTCTGCCCCTCCCTTGCGCACTCTCAAAAAAAATTTTTTTTTAGAAGATGATAGGGACAATTTGGGAAAGGGGGTGGGGGAGGGTAAAAGGGTAAGCTCCAAGAAAGATTCGAGGATTGTGAAAGATAGACCGCTTTATGGCTAAGTCTTTCACTCCTGTTTCCTTCCAGGAAACAGTAGATTGTGAAGAATGGAATTTTTTTTCACCGAATTTTAAAATCTATTGATCATAATCAGCATCTATTAGCTACATGGTACCAACCTCCGAGATACACCCTACATCCTTCAGGTAGCCTGTCTATGACTTTCCCACCAGTAAAGATAATCCTTTGTTTACTGTCTATGCACCTGTGAGTTCAGCATTATTGACATAAATTTTCCAAGTGGGCTTTTTTCAGAAAATTGATAGTCAGGAAGCACAGGTGTATTATGTATTAAAACACTAGAACAGTGGTGTGCTTCAGAATCGGCTGCAGAGTGTGTTAAAACCTCCTTCACGCCTGCCAGATCTCTGTTCTGAGTGAAATTCCTCCCTTCACATATGCTGCTTCTCAGCATAACCCTCCCTTTATGACTGCCTTTGTCCTTTACACATGCTCTATTGCATTTTTTTCAAAAGGTACACGTATTTCCATCTCCCCTAACTTCAGCTATGAATTCAAATAATGACCTCTCTTTCAAATTCCTTACCTTTTTTCCTTTTATATTAATTAGATCTTCATCAGTGGCAGGAATAGAACCCAAAGAAGGCAACCAGAAAAAGGAAGTCCAGGAAGACACCTGAGTTCAGGGACTCCATGTAAGCAGAGACTCAGAACAATGTCCTTAGGGCTCTGTCTCTATCTTCCCTTCTCTCCGGTCTGCCTCTCTAGGTTTGACTTGAGTCTTCAGGTAGATGGTCACCGTGTAGGGCGTCCACTGACTTCTAGAAAAAAAAGAAAGAAAAAACAGTCCATGTAGTTTGGCAACAACTGAAGTAGAAAGATGATATGTTAGCAGCAAGAAGAACCTCATGTATGTCAGGGGCCTTACCCTCTCCCTTGGGTTTGCCTTTAGAGTCTAGGGTTTACGTGGCCCAGATATTGAGAGGAAGGGCATTGGATGTTCATTCCACCAGGGCTGGCTGTTCCAGGTGCTGGGCTGACCAGGCTCCAGCAGTTGATTCAAAGGTGGACAGCCCTTGGGGCGCCTGGGTGGCTCAGTCGGTTGAGTGTCCGACTTAAGCTCAGGTCATGATCACACAGCTCGTGAGTTCGAGCCCCGCATCAGGCTCTCTGCTGACGCTCAGAGCCTGGAGCCTGCCTCAGATTCTGTGTCTCCCTCTCTCTCTGCCCCTAACGCACTCAGATTCTGTCTCTGTCTCTCTCAAAAGTAAAAAATAAACATTAAAAAAAAAAAAAAAAAGGTGGAGAGGGCTGCAGGCCCAGCCTAGGCTACCAACACCTCTGCTAGGTTCCTAAAGTTCTGCAGCTAACTGCTTCATAACTATTTCCTCCTCACTTTCTACCCCAGCCCAACAGTTACACAGCCGTCCCAACTCAAAGTATGTGTTCAGAGAGTACTTGGCAGAGCATTCCTGACCTCCTTGTCCACGGGAACTCCATTTCTGGCACCTCTTTTCTCTCCTTAGGGTAGTGTCTCTCTAGAACTTGTGCCCACACCACGGGGCAGGCTCTCCCTAGCCCTGGAACAAGAACCAGCTTTTCTTTCTCTTCCCCTTTACGTGGCAATGGAATCTTCATGGCCCACAGGAAAATGCAAAAATGCTCAGCTAAATAGGCTCTAGATCACAGAAGCATCTCCTTTTCCTACAACATCTAGAAATGCAATAACCATTTAGAAATGCAGTAGAAGAGTCTTCCCTCATCAAAATAGGCAGAGTATACTTTTTCTGAAACAACTGAAAATGACCTGGTTAATTTTCCCTCTTATGTTGCATTAAATTCTCAACAGCTCACCTTATTACGAGTATCAAGATCAACAAATCCAAGAAGCATGGTGCAGGATTAACTTCTCTTTGGGAAGATATTCATTAGTCCCCAGACTAAAGTGGGAGAAAGGAAATTTAAGATCTTTGGGAGAAAAACATTAATAGGATTGGGTGACGGGTCGTCCTGTGTGCTGAGCAAGAAGATGGAGTTACTCAGGTTGTCTTAATGGGTTGAGGATTGCCTTCTTACTCCTTATTCAGGAAAGATGGGGGAGAAAAGAGGACTCCTATCAATGGAATACCCACATGGTAGAGTTGAGGAGCAAGTTTAGAGGGGCTGTGATCACAGTGAAGAGGAGTGTCAGGCCAGAAACCTAGGTCAGCCTCTCTGGAAAGTCTCCTCCACACTTCTATTTCCTCTTAAGGGGGGGGCCTTCTCGTACCTTTTTACTCCTTAACTTCTCTGAACAAACATGGTCGCCTGTAATAAACAGAAAAGCATACTCCTTCGCTGAACTTTACTGACTTTCTTCCAGGTAGCTTTTTAAAAGTTCAAGAGATTGCAGTATGTAGCTGGCTCAGTCAGTAGAGCATGCAACTCTTAATCTTGGGGTCGTGAGTTCAAGCCCCGAAGTTCAGGAGATAGCTCACATTTATCAGTTATTCTAGTACAAGTTCATCCACCAGAAAATAGCTCTCTGTGCAACCTGAGCTCAGTGTGTAGCTTTCAGCCATGGAGCTAATTTTGTGCCATGGTTTCACAAATAGAAGAGCTACTTTGACATTTGAAATACTTAAGCCTGTTAGAGATACGACATGACTTGTCCTTTATCTACAGGCTGCTATTTGCAAGAGAGGTGTATCTTTTGGAAATTAATGAATATTTCCATAGATTGATATCTCATATTGTACTTACAGGATTATGAGAAAAAAAATTCCATGTGATTTAGGTCATTTCGAATGAGAGGGAGAATTAAAACATAAAGCATTTCTTCTGTGCATTTGTGTCTTCAGCTGTGACACCTGAGAAAGTTAATGGAAATGGTAAATACATCCAAAAAGTGTGTCTCTTCCAGGAAACAAACAAATCCAATCAAGAAAGGAGAAAAAAATGTAAAAAAGGAAAAGAATATATTAAGTATATAAATTTTGAAATGATAAAATCATGCTCTCCTTATTGCTAAAAAATTAAATGCATAGTAATTGGCACTAATGAAGGATTAATAAAATCAACACAGCAAGAAGTAGAAAACTTAAGTAAACAACAAACAACAACCTTTGAATGAACTGAGTGAACATCATTTAAGTGCTGTGTCCAGAGAAGGTTTTGGTCCCAATGATTTTATTGTTAAATTATTTCATTGGTTCAATAACTAATTGTCAGGGCATCCAGACCCCAATCTCTTATGTTTAATTCATATTCTAAATACCTCCTCCCACACACACACCTTTTCCCAAACCTGCTTAACTTCCGGCTTTCGCTGCCAAATTCCCTTTGCAGGCCTCCACTGGTTCTCTGGGGCCATCCCATTGTTACTTGATTTCCCAATCAGACTGTGTAACTTCCTTAATACTTTCATATCTCCCAGTGGCTTATCTTAGTTGTGAGCAGTGGAGGTTTCAATACAGGATTTTTAAATGAATGAATGAATGAACATACCAATTATTTATTTATGTTTTTTCTTTTTTTTTTTTTTCTTTTTTTTTTTTTCCAATTATTTAAAGGGGAAGGCTGCCGGGGCCCCTGGACAGCTCAGTTGCTTAAGCATCTGACTTGACCTTAAGTCATGATCTCATGGTTTGTGAGTTCCGACCCCTGCGTTGGGCTCTGTGCTGACAGCTGAGAGCCTGGAGCCTCCTTCAGATTCTGTTTCTCTCTCTCTCTCTCTCTCTCTCTTTCTCTCAAATAAACATTAAAAAATTTTTTTTAGTTAAAAAAGTAAAGGGGAAGGCTGCTGATGACAGGGAAGTGGATGAGTGGAATGAAGGCACACAGCCTTAATAGGAATGGAGCTTTTGGAAATGGGTGAGTTGGATCGGGGCTCTCTAGTCCTAACAACCACACACTACCAGGATTTGCCTGCTGTGAGATGTTCCACATGTGCTTGAATTCTAGAGGCCTACTTACAATGCAACTACTATTGTCATTTGTTAACTTATTTTGTGTCCTTCATGCTAATCATTACGATATCCTTATTTGAAGAAAGGGTCATTGATAAGTGATTATTGATTCAGCGAATACATATTGATGGCTACATCCCCAATACTTAACAAGTGCCTGGCATGAGGTAAGTGGTCAGTAAATATACAGAGAGTAAATGAATAGAATCATCTGGTTTAAAAATAGGGCCTGGTTTTCCACTATATATGTCAGTGACTTGTATAAAAGGTAACAATCACCCCCCTCACTTGTTCCAGTTAAGAAAGTAAGTGCGGACTGGTGGAGCACTGGCCTGGTCACTGGCACTACGATGATGCCCTTTCTTACTCCACCGGCACTTCCTCTTTCTGCTCTTGGGCTACTGGACCATCTCCATTTATAAGTGACCTATAAAGGGGCGCCGGGGTGGCTCAGTCAGTTAAGGATCCAACTCTTGATTTCCACTCAGGCTATGATCTCATGATTCCGGAGATAGATCCTGGTGATGGGCTCTTTGCCGACAGAGCGGAGCCTGCTTAGGATTCTCTCTCCGTCTCTCTCTCCTCTCTCCCTTGCTTAAGCTCTTTATCTCTCTCTGTGAAAATAAGTAAAATAAACTTAAAAAAGTAAGTGACCTATAAAGACAAATAATTAATATCACAAATACTTCTAGAATTACTCCAGCCCAAGTACAGTGCCAGAGACATAAAAAGGAAGAAGACAGTGTCCCTGTCCTTGAGTAATTCACAGATGCCTGTTGTAAATGAGTAACTGGAAAGCAATGCCAAAATCCAAGAACAGCGAAGTGGATTTTTTTTTAATGCTCTAGAAAAACACTTGTTGGAGTAAAATTGGCTATCATGGGACTTAAAAGTTACACATCCGTACCTTTTCCATCTAGAGTCCATGAGCTGAATGCAAAGAAACGCATGGGGGATGAATGCCTAAGGTGAAGGCATTCACAGTAACAGCTGGCAATTTTTCCATTTGTTATCTCATTTAATCCTCAAATCTCCAATAAGCTAGTTTCTATTATTATCCTCATTTTACATTAGAGACAGAGGATTCCAGATCTTAAACGACGTCGCTGCCAAGGGCCCTATTTAGAGCTCAGAGAAAAAATAGGTGCCGTATGCTGCTACGTGACATAAGACCAGGAAGCCCTGAGACTGGGAAGCCATCACCTGGAGAAGAAGACAGGTGCTGGCCTTCAGGAGGGGCTTTCATTTTCTCAACAAGGAAGCCCAAATGGGCCAGGCCAAATCATTTCCCAGGCTGAGGCTTAGGGAGGTGAGCATGACCTTGGGACCCTTGCTGCGCGGCCCAGGGGGAGAGCTGGCAGAGATCGGTGCGTGAGCTTGGTGGAGAAAAAAGAGAAGGACCCGCAAGGGAGCTGAAGAGAAGGAAGCAAGGAGGCAGAAAGTGGGAGAGGGGAAGAGAATCTGGGAAGATAGCTGGGGAGACGTCGGGGATGGGGGAGGAGACAAACCGGAAAAGTGGGAAGAGCTGGGGGAGGGATCCGGGAGAGGGAAGCTGAAGAGGGCAAAGCGGAAGGGCAGCTGGTGGGCGGGGGAATCAGCCCAAGGGAAGAACTGGGGAGGAGACGTGGGGCTGGGGAGCTGGGCGAGGGGCGCCCTCCCTCAAGCCGTCTTTCAAAGGCCCTTCCCACACGACGTGAGCCCTGAAGCAGGTGCCACAGGGAAGGTGGGTGGGGAGCGGTGGGGCTGGTGTGCAAAGCCCAAGTCCGGGAGGAAAGGGAGCCAGTGTTTAGCTTGGTGTCTAAGTGTTTACTTAAGGAATTAGTCACCTGCTGGGCCAAGTCCAGCCACCCGCTGTTATCTTAAATGCCCTTTAAAGGCTTCTCGGTGGCTTTTGTTCTTGGAGGATTACTGAACATTTGGGCCTCACAGGTGTCCTTTGTTTTGAGAAAACTTTGCCGGGAAAGTCCGAATGGAGAAAAATCCGTGTTGGTTAAACTTCCAGTCTTTTGAGAGGTCCCTTTCCGAGACAGGGGACTCTGAGGGTTGACATCATCTCGGGGTCGGGTCGGAGGGGTGAGCGGTCCTGCTCACCCCGCGTCACCCTGTACTCAGGAGCAGGCCAACAGAAGAAAGCTTGGTGATTTTTTCTTTCCTCCCTCCTCTCTCTCCCGCCCTTTCTTGCGCCCTCTCTTCCATCCACTAAAACTGGAGGAGTCCCGACTTAATTGACTTAATTCATGGCCTTCTGTCTTCTGTTCGACATTTCTCAAGTTTCACCATTTTATTGGTTGATTGATTTGATTTGATTTTGGAGGGTGTTTTGAAGAAAAACGTGGCTTGAAAATATTTCCTACTTAAAAACAGATTCCTCCCCCTCCCCCCATTCTGACTTGAGTTTTACTGAACGCCAACCCACGGAGTGAAGACTCGACGTGGCGGGGGGAGGGGGGCGGAAGGTGGGGAGGGGGGTAGCAGGGGTCAGGGCCCATCCCGGCCGCACAAGGAGAACGCGCCGCCGCACGCTGCGTCCTCCGCGGATGCCGGAGCCCCGCGAACCGCGTTTACCCCGACAGGGGCTCCCCCGTGTGGCTACAGGGGTTAGCAACGTCTGTGACTTGAACATTTACTTGCATTCTCTTCTGAGGATGGAAGGAAGGCCCCGGGGTCCTGACCTCTTGAGCAGACTGAGGAGAGGCTCTTGTTTTATTTTTAGCACGTTTTTGCTTTCTTAAGATTAGAAAAAGTTTCCAGCTTTTCTCTGGCTGACATGCAAGGACCCCGGCAGGGGAATTTAGTGATGTCCAATGTTCGAGTAACCACACTGCTGCCTGGGAAATGATTTGGGGTAGAGTTGTTGCACGAAGCCTCAGGGTTACTCTTGCCGTGCAAATGAGGGAAAGGGGAGGGGTGAGACCTAGGTGAATTGAACACATTGGGCAGCAGGCATTTTACATCATTCAATCTTCAGAATATCCCAGGGTGAGTAGGAATTGTCCCAGTTTACAGAAGAGGAAATTGAGGTTCTCAGAGGCCCAAGGTCTAAAAATGATGTAGCTGGGGTTCAAACGGCAACCTGACTGACCCCAGAAGTTTGCACTAATGAGAACTCCTACAAGAGGGGAGAGTTTGCTGCTTAATTCCCTCTCCCTAGAGATGTCACACTCCAGATGAAATTCCTCATGTATCAAGTAAGCAACGTCACAGCTGTATGACTCACCTGAGTTATGTGTTTTCGCTTCTGATACCTGCATTGATATAGTATGTTGTATTTTCATATTTAATCTTGAGAACAGTTCTATGAGATTTTTTAATTTCAGCTTTTTTGAGGTATGATTGACAACTAAAATTCCAAGATATTTAAAGTACACATTGTGATAATTTGATAAACTTTTACATTGTGAAGAGATTCTTCCAAATAATTAATACATTTATCATCATCACCATCATTATTATTGATAATTCATAAAATAAAGTGAGGTTGAGGGAGATGATGACAGCTAGTAAGTTATGAGAGCCAGCAAATGGATTCCCCCCATTTAGTTATGTGAAATCTATTTTTTAAAAAGATTTTATCTTTAAGTAATCTCTACACCCAACGTGGGCCTCAAACTCACAACCCTGAGATGAAGGGTCGCATGATCTACCCAATGAGCCAGCCAAGCACCCCAGTAATGTGAAATCCATTTTGATCCTCCTATCAAGTTGCCTTACATCTGCCTATAATTCATAGACTAGTTTTTAACAGTTTTTTCAAATGAGGATGTCAGTGATACCTAAAGTCATATTGGGAGTTAGGGCTTCAACATATGAATTTGGGAGGACATACAGAAATACAACCTGTAATAATCCCTTTAGAAAATTCAAACAAAAAACACACTTGTCTCCCAGAAGGTCCAACAACATCTGTGGCTGCCTGCCACTGGCCCATTTGGGACCATAACCTTATTTTTCTATCAATCACTTTGACTTGCTAGGCTGGTCACTTGAGCCATCCCAACGCCAGGTGTGTGTCAGACCCATTGAAATGAGAGGGGAAGAGAGGGAAATTATGATCTCTCATCAAAGAAAAGGGGCAGGTTGAGGCCAAATGGCAAATAGCCCACAGTGCAAGGCTACAAGACCTACAAACTGCATGCCAGTCTTGGGTGGGGCAGAGTTCTCCTGTGTGATGGAAGATAAGTCATCAAACCTCTTTGTGCCCCTGGCATCACAGGCCAGATCATGGGAAGACCAGGGAAGACACAGATGTTAAAGAGCTTAGGAATCAGTGCTCATAGAACTGGGGGACTAGAAGGGACCTTAGGTATCAATACTAATGGTGAAGCAATCATGAATCCTCTGTGTCTGTAGAATTGCCTATTTTGGATGTTTCTAATGAATGGAAATATTTAATATACGGTATTTTGTGTCTAACTTCTTTCCTTAGAATAATGTTTTCAAAGTTCATTCATGGAGTATGTATCATTTTATTCCTTTCTATGGCCACGTAATATTCCATTTTACAGATGTATCACATTTGGTTAACCCAGTTATCAATTGATGGACATTAGCGTTGTTCTTACATTTTGTCTGTTATGAATAATGCTGCTATAAACATTCAGGTACAGGGTTTTGGGTGGACATATGTTTTCATTTCTCTTGAGTACATACCCAAGAGTAGAACTGCTGAGGTATGCGCTGAGGTTTAATTGTTGGAAGAATTGCCAGACTCTTTTCCAAAGTGGCTACACAGGTTTACGTTCCCACCAGCAGTGTATGAGGGTTCTGATTTTTTCACCAACATTTGTTATTGTCTGACTTGTTACTGTAGCCATCCTAGTGGGCATGAAGAAATATCTCATTATGGTTTTGTTTTGCTTTTCTCTGATGAATATTACTGTCTAGCATCTTTTCTTGTGCTTAGTGGCCACTCTATATCTTTCTTAGAGAAATATATCTTCAGAGCTTTTTCCCATTTCTTAATTGGGGTATTTGCCTTTTTATTCTTGTAATGTAAGACTATTTATATATCCTAGTTACAAGTCCCTTACCAGACACATGATTTACAACTTTTTCCCCCATTCGGGGGGTTGGTTTTTTACTTACTTAGTGTCATTTGATGCAAAAAGTTTTTAATTTTTTTAAAGATTTTATTTTTAAGTAATCTATGCACCCATTGTGAGGCTCAAACTCACAATCCCGAGATCAAGAGAACATACTTTACTAATTGAGCCAGCCAGGCACACTGCAAAAAAAGTTTTTAATTTTAATGAAGCCCAATTTATCTTTTTTCATTTTGTTTGTGGTTTTGATGTCAAATTTAAGAATTTGTTGCCAAATCTGCAATCATGAAGATTTACCACTATGATTTTTTCTAATAGTTTAATACTTGTAGCTTTGACATTTGGGTGTTTGATCCATTTTGAGTTAGTTTTTGCATATCGTGTAAGGTAAGAGTTCAATTTTACTCTTTTGCATGTGGCTATCCAGTTATCCCAGCATCATTTGTTAAGAAGACTATCCTTTCCCCACTGTATTTTCTTGACAGCCTTGTTGAAAATCAGTTTACCACAAACACATGAATTCTCAGTTCTGTTCCATTGATCTATGTGTCTTTGTTCTGTTATCAGGCTGTGTTGATCACTGCTACTTTGTAGTAATTTTTAAAGTTGGGAAGTATGAATCCTTCTACTTTGGAATTCTTTTTCAAGATCGCTTTGGCTTTTTGGAGTCACTTGCAATTCCATGTAAATTTTGGAATCAGCTCATCATTTTCTATAAAGATATTTGTTAGGATTCTAATAGAGATTGCACAGGATCTGTGGGTCAATTTGGGTAGTATTGCTATCCTCCTAA
Organism: Leopardus geoffroyi; assembly: GCF_018350155.1. Classification (NCBI taxonomy): domain Eukaryota; kingdom Metazoa; phylum Chordata; class Mammalia; order Carnivora; family Felidae; genus Leopardus; species Leopardus geoffroyi. The sequence continues at coordinate 105,574,589 of NC_059326.1, forward strand.
TATTAAGCTTTCCAATCCGTGGACGTGAGATGCTTTTCCATTTACTTGGAAACTTTTTAATTTATTTTAAGAACATGTTGTAGTCTCCAGAATATAAGTTTTGCACTACTTTTGTTAAATTTATTCCCAAGTCTTTTATTCTTACTGATGAAGTTGTGAATGGAATTATTTTCCTTTTTTATAGTTTATTTATTTTGAGAGAAAATGCACATCCATGCAAGTGGGGGAGGGGCAGAGAGAGAGGGAGAGAGAGAATCCCAAGCAGGCTCCACGCTGTCAGCATGGAACCCCACTCGAGGCTCAATCCCACAAACCATGACATCATGACCTGAGCCGAAGTCAAGAGTCGGAAACATAACTGACTGAGCCACCCAGGTACCCCTGGAATTATTTTCTTAATTTTATTTTCAGGTAGTTCATTGCAAATATATAGGAATAAAATTCATTTTTGGGTATTGAGCTAGTATATTTTTATGAATCTTAAATCAGCTGGAGTTGTGTTTTTGGTACTTAGAACTGACAGAATGCTAACCAGTCTTTTTCTCTACACTGTGCCGTAACTGCCTTCCCTGAAGGTTGGAATGTAAAACTGTATTTAACAGTGTTTACAGAGAGCTTTCATGTGATCTAACTTGATCCCTACTCATCTTGGCAGGCGTGCAAGGGTATTTTTATCTGTACTTTAAGGTGCAGGAAACTGAGGCTGCCGAAGCTAAATGACAAAATAGGCCTCAGCTTAGTACGTGGCATATCTGGGACTAGAACCCGGGTCTTCTGACCCCAATCCAAAGCCCTTCCTGAAGCATTGTCCTAAGAAGCTCACTAGGCTTGACAGAGGTACTGTCCTGATGTGCCGGCCAGGAAGGAAGTGTGGTGCACAGAAACATTACCCCAAATAGGGACCTAGAAGCAGGGCCTCAGAGATGGGTTCTGACTGAGTTGAAACTCAAGAGATTAAATTCTTATATCCCCCCCCCCCCCGCCAAGTACAAATGATGACTTACCAACTACAGAACCTTTTTTTTTTTTTTAATAAAGTCTTAATTCTAAAATGTATGGAAAATGAAACTCACTCCTGCACCCCAATATGGTTTGGAATATTAGTGGTAGATAATTTACACGATTGTGGGAACTATACAAACTCTTGTAGTTGCAGGGCCAATATCTAAGGAGGCCAATTTGGCACTGCATTTTTTTAATAAACATAATTAAAATGAAAGTTGAAGTAAAGGAAATTCAGTAGAGTATGTGCTGTATTTGGCATCTATCTAAACATTGGAATTAAGACCAGTGAGGGAGGTCCATTACTTGGCTTGAAAGTTGAAACATTTCTTTATAATTGCTCTCTGCTGTAGGTCATCATTTTTTTTTAATTTAAAAGCTATTTTAACCCTGTTTTCATATTTCTGTAGGGCCATGACAAATGTAATCGCATGCATTAAGAGCGTCTGTTAACTTAAAAAGGAAGAATAGTTAGCAAAATTCTCCATCTTACTGGTGAGTCAGATTCAAATAGTGAGTTCCACTTAAATGATAAGTGTATTTTATGTTAACTCTTATTCGTATATGCGTGGCAGATAGAGCAAGATGGAGAGCAAGTAAGCAGACCCAATGGAACCTCTGTTTTGGTTGTCAAATCTCCTATTAAGGGCTTGTTTGGTTCACAACTGCAATACAAGTCTCCTTGTGGCTTATCCAAATAGCTGTGGGCTATTTTATAATAATTTGTAGTACGGAGGGGTTAGGGGATTCCTCATTCAGGAGAGTTCTCCCTTATTACAACTACCATTTTTTTTTAATGAATATAATTTATTGTCAAATTGGCCTACATACAACACCCAGTGCTCATCCCAACAAGTGCCGTCCTCAGTGCCCATTACCCATTCTCCCACCACCCTGCATCCTCCCTCAGTTTGTTCTCTGTATTTAAGAGTCTCTTGTGGTTTGCTTCCCTCCCACTCTGTTTGTAACTATTTTTGCCCCTTCCCTTCCCCCATGGTCTTCTGTTAAGTTTCTCAAGATCCACATATGAGTGAAAACATATGATATCTGTCCTTCTCTGACTGACTTAGTTCACTCAGCATAATACCTTTCAGCTCCGTCCATGTTGCTGCAAAAGGCATGATTTCATTCTTTGTCTTGGTGAAGTAGTATTCCATTGTATGTATAAACCACATCTTCTTTATCCACTCATCGGTTGATGGACATTTAGGCTGTTGCCATAATTTGCCTACTGTTGAAAGTGCTGCTATAAACATTGGGATACGTGTGCCCCTGTGCATCAGCACTCCTGTATCCCTTGGGTAGATTCCTAGGACAACTACCATTTTCTAATGACTCCATGTCTGTTTGAGAACTAGAGACCCTGACTATGCATTGTTGCCTATGAAGATTATAAAGAAGGAAGCTTTTGTATTATTTAGAAATAAGTACCCGTATATATCCATCTCTGTAAACCACCTGTGACAATGGCAGGGAAGGCATAAATAAAAACATTAAACCAAGTTGAAGGCCAAGTTAGAGCTCAAAGGGACCATCTACTAAGCAAGGAAGTCCAGAGTTCAGGGCAGACGCGTGAGGGAGAAGACATAACCCACGCTCAGTCCACAAGCTGGGAGACATACTGCTTACACCTTGCTGTCACCATGTCAGGTCATAGTGACCCCCTACTGAATGGGCAAAAAGCTTCCAGGAAGGCCCCCAAACTGGAGTTCTATGGGGGACAGCCCTACTACTGAGCATGGGTCCAAAGGTCAGGAAAACCTTGGACTCTCATTGCCACCTGTGAGAAATCCCCTCTTTCACCAGGGTTGAGGAGGCAGCCAGCCTCCTGAGAGCAGATAGGTAGCCTTCTCTGTTTCTTTTTCTCTCTTCTTTCTGTCCTGTGGGTCTGGGAAAAGAACCAGAAAGAGAGAAACCTCTGACTTTATTTTACTTAGGTAATCCTCCTCTTCCTTCTGTTACATACTAGAGTATAAACTCCTGATCTCCTCATCGCCTCAGTTCCTTGCACAAAACTGATTCCCTGTGGATTTTGTTAAAATGAACTAAATCTGCAGTCAGTCTTACTGAACTTGAGCTTTTGTTGACTTTACCTCAACAACAGTGACAATGTAGGGTGGTGGTGTGCCTTTCCACGTAAGCGTCCACCTCTCTTTTTGCTTTTGAAGATCCAGAAGTTATTTCTTGCTTGCTCTAGCTGAGGCCCTGAGTGTGGATTAAAAGTGCATTTGGCATTGAGAAATATTCAGCCCAAACTGGAGTGGCCATTTCCTTGAGAGATCATGAAAGGCTGAGCCAATATAAAGATCCCTCAAAAAATTTTAAATGCCAGTTTACAAGAAGCAAATGCAAATAATTATCCAGGAAAAAAATTCTCTCCAGTGCAAACTCAAAAAAGTGCAAATTAAAGCAAATTTGAAGTGCCATTTACATGTACTAAATTAGGAAACAGCTTCACATGATAATCAAATATGCTAATGTGTTTGTAGTGAATCTAATTTATTTTTATAGCAGTCTTGAGAAGCAGTATGACAATGTTAGTCATTATCTCCCAGTACGATCTTGGTGAGCACCACTCTACAGTGTAAATGGTGGCCTGGCACATGAAAGTGTTTATATCATAATATTGCTCATGGAATTTTTTTTTCCTGAAGGACGTAATGCAAAAGAAGTTAAAAACTACGTGAAGATGTTGAGGACTATTGGTGTGGCAATATTACTGACTTGATTACCTGAAAACCTTCCTACTACGAACCTTCTGGGTGGCTCAGTTGGTTGGGTGTCCGACTCTTGAGGTCAGCTCAGGTCATGATCGCAGGGCTGTAGGATCGAGCCCACATCTGGCTCAGCGCTGAGGGTGGATCCTGTTTAAGATTCTTTCCTTCCCTCTCTGCCCCTCTCTCATGATTGCGTTCTACCCACCCCACCCCCATAATATAATAAGTGAAGTAGAGTTACATGTATCAACATGACTAAATTTCAAACATATGATTTAAACAAAAAATGTGATGCAAACACAGAAAAAAAGTTGTACACACAATATGATGGCACTTAGGAAAAGTTTTAAATGCTGTGTAATAATACATACTGCTTTTTGATACATACATCTATAGAAAAAATATAAGTTAGCCCAGGAAAAATACCAAACTCACACAACTGGCTACTTCTTGGAAGGGGCTGGGAGTATTTTATCAAAATTGGACATTCTACCGTATCTTTAAATTTTCTTTTTCTTTTGTTTTATTTTCTTAAAAACAAAAGATCTGAAGCAATATGACAAAATATGTTAAGATTTGACAAAAGTATATGGTAGAAATATTTTATAATAAAAAAGATCTTTACTTGGGTGCCTTAACAACAACTAGAAATGTCCTAGTTGTTCAGTACATTTTGGAATGATCAAATAAATCCTGCCATTTAAATTTAATACAGCAATATTCACCGACTAAAAATGAGCAAATGAGGCATATGCTGCAATCAAAATAAAGCAAGGCAGTTTTTTAAACACAGTCTCCGTAGAGAGACTCATTCAAAGAAATATCACTCTGAAATCTAACAAATTATTAGAAAACCAACCTCAATCTCTTCTAATAGCTCTCAAACCTTTATAAAGAGCTCTATCATTCTTTTTTGTTTGTTTTTTTGCAAGAGAGAGTGAGCCAGGGAGAGGGACAAAGAGAGAGAGAGAGAGAGAGGGAGAAAGAGAGAATCTCAAGCATGCTCCACACTTAGTATGGAGCCCAATACAGGGCTTGATCCCATGACACTGGAATCATGACTTGAGCTAAAATCACTAATCAGATGCTCAAATGACTGAGCCACCCAGGTGCCCCGAAGAGTTCCTCATTCTTAAGCACAGTAAAACTTCTTAAGATGATCTTTCTGTATCTCTTATTCCTACTACCTCACAAACAGGTTAGCTACTTGGGAAGCCACTAGCCATCCTTCCTCTACATTTGTCACATGACTCCAAGACCATCTTTACATTCCTTCTTTCTTAAATTCTGGATTTATTTGGGTTTTGTTGTTTGTTTTGTGTTTTGTTTTTTCCATTGCCAGTCACTGTGACCCCTTTCCACTATTAACCACTCAAGCATGTTCCAAAGCTTTCCATTCTTCCTCCTCACCCACTATCTCAGTTCTGCAAGTGAAAGGCCCTGGAGCTGAATTGGCAAAGAAGGAATTAGTGACCATTGGGAGGAGGAAGGAGGGGAATGGCCATGACATACAACATTCACAGTCTGTGATGCTGCAAAACTATGCTAGAAGAGACAGGTGAAGGGTTTAGGACCTACTGTTGGGCAAAGAAAGTTCCACTACAAAAGTCATGTGTACTATGACTTAACTACAGATTCAAACTGAAATGTGGGATGCCTGGGTGGCTCAGTCTGTTGAACGTTCGACCTCAGCTCAGTTCATGATCTCATGGTTTGTGGGTTCAAGCCCTGCATCGGGTTCTGTGCTGACAGCTCACAGCCCGGAGCCTGCTTCAGATTCTGTGTCTCCTTCTCTCTGTCCCTCCCCTGCTGACACTCCTCTGTCTCTGTCAAAAGTAAATAAGCATTAACAACAACAACAAAAAAACTAAAATGTGTCATTGTTTCAAATACTAAGGTGGGCCAGATATTCGGATCTGCCTTCCCAATGGGGGAAGAAAAAGTAAAAATGGAAGGTGAAATACAAAAAGATATCTTTTACAAAAAAGCATCAAAATGTTGAATAACAAGGGACTACTGGACTAATACCTTTTTTTTCTGATTATTCAAAGTTAATTTATTTATATTAAGAGAGAGGAAGAGAGAGCAAGTGGAGGAGGGGCAGAGAGGGGGAGGGAGAGAGAGAATCCCAGGCAGGCTCCGCACTGTCAGCACAGAGCCGGAGGCAGGCTCAAACTCACAAACTGTGAGATCATGACCTGAGCCAAAATCAAGAGCTGGATGCTTAACCGACTGAGCCACCCAGGTGCCCCTGTTGGGCTACTATCTAAGTGAAGGTGGGAACTGAAAAGGCTGAAGACACAAGTGCCCCAAACCCGTCTTCCATATCTGCCCAATGTGAGCTTTAGTTTTCAGGACCTCAGAAGCACGTGGGACAGCAGACAAAGCAGCAGCATGTGGGGGAGGAGTGTGGCAGAAGATCCTTTCAGGAAATGCTGAGAACCCAGGAGTTTGCTTCTCAAGCAAGGGTGATCTGGATGTTCACGGCCCAAACTCCTGACTCTAGGTAAATACAATTACAATTGCTTGGGCAAAGGGAAACAAACACACCTGTAACCAGAAACTCATCTCTACAAGGATTTACAACCCCATTTACATTATCAATGTGGTCCCCAAACCTCTTTTTATAATTTTTCCAGAATAAGCCCTGAGGTATATAAGTGCTAACCCAGGATTCTGTACACAATAAAATATATCTTAAGGATTGGGGTGAAATAAAGACATTTGCAGACAACAAAAATTGAGCTCTTTACCAGCAATTTTCATAAGAGAAAATCCCAAAGGTTGTACTTGAGGTGGAAATAAAATGAATCCAGAAAGGACACTTGGGTTTAAGAAGAAATGGAGAGAAAATAAAACTGTTAATATATGGGTAAATCTTAGTTAAGTACTGACCATACAAAGTAGTAATATCTTGCATGGGTTTTTGTTTGTTTTTGTTTTGTTTTGTTTTTAAGCAAAACAGGGGCACCTGGGTGACTCAGTTAGTTAACCGTCCGACTCTTGATTTCGGCTTATGTCATGATCTCATGGTTGGTGAGTTCAAGCCCCGCATAGGGCTCTATGCTGACAACTTGGAGCCTGTTTGGGATTCTCTATCTCCCTTTCTTTCTGCCCCCCCCCCAACTCTAAAAAATAAATAAATATTAAAAAAAAAGAAATAGGACATTTTTAAAAAGACAGTTTAAACAATTAAAAACATTTGGATAGCTTCCAAGTTCGAAGAGTGAAAAACAATATGAAAAGTATTCTAGCAATCTGCAGAAAGGCAAGAATAGATAAAGAAACTGTAGAAAAGCAGGAACAAACAGAAAATCCAACGATGGAATTACACTAACCCTCAATGAATTTCATTCTCCAGTTAAGAGGGAGAAAAAATGCCTATTGACTATAGAAGAACCCAACTACTCTTCATAAAGAAAAGAGTGTGGCTACACTGATAACAAACAAAAGAAAGCAGCAGTATTGCTAAAAATAAAGTAGGTTCCTCTTGAAGGGTAGAAATGTTTAACTTATAAATAAGATAGACTAATTGAAATTTTACATGCATTTAATAACATATTCTCACAATATATAAAGTCAAATCAACCAACGTCCCAGGAGACGTAGGCAAATCCATGGTAGTAGTAGCAGATTTTAACATAGCTCTCTGTACTTGGTCGAAAGAGCAGAAAACTGCAAGGCAACATGCAGAGAAGAAAATACTGATGGGATTATGCTTGTTTTTTTGTTCTTTAAATATTTTTCTTCACCTCACACCTGTTAGCAGGGTTGTTTATCAAATAAGCAAGAAACAAGTGTTGGTGAGGATACAGAGAAAGGGGAACCCCCATGCACTGTTGGTGGGAATGTTCACTGGCACAGCCACTGTGGAAAACCCAGTGGAGGTTCCTCAAAGAAATTAAAAATGAAAATACCACAGTCTCCAGCAATTCCACTTCTGGGTAGTTATCTGAATAAAATGAAAACACTAAATTGAAAAGACAGTGTGTAATCTTGGGTCAAAGCAGTATTATTTCTAACAGCCAAGAGGTGGAAACAACTGAGGTATCCATAGACAGATGAATGTATAAAGAAGATGCGGTATAGATAAATACAATGGAATACATCCATAAAAAAGAAGGAAATCGGGGCGCCTGGGTGGCGCAGTCGGTTAAGCGTCCGACTTCAGCCAGGTCACGATCTCGCGGTCCGTGAGTTCGAGCCCCGCGTCGGGCTCTGGGCTGATGGCTCAGAGCCTGGAGCCTGTTTCCGATTCTGTGTCTCCCTCTCTCTCTGCCCCTCCCCCGTTCATGCTCTGTCTCTCTCTGTCCCAAAAATAAATAAACGTTGAAAAAAAAAATTTTTTTTTTTTAAAATAAAAAAAAAAAGAAGGAAATCTTGCCATTTGCAACAACATGGATGAACTCCGAGGGTATTATGCTAAGTGAAGTAAGTCAGACAGAGAAGGACCGATACTGTATGATCTCTTACATGTGGAATATAAAGACAAAAATAAACAAAAAGCCCAAACTCATAGATGCAGGAAACAGATTGGTGATTAGCAGAGGCAGGCGATTGGGGGTGGGGTGGGAGAAATAGGTGAGAGGAGTCAAAAGGTAAAAAAGAGAAATAAAATTTTCTCCGAATTTAAATTTACAATTACAGTTAGACAAGAAACAGCGGTGGAGGTGAAGCTTTCTATGGCTCCGTGTCTCAGGGGACTATGAAAGTTGAGGTTGTGTGTCTGCTGCTAAACATCTCAGTATCTGTGAGTGATTATGACCAGCAGAGTGGGGAGGGAGGAACGTGTGAATCAGGTGTTAGCGTTTTTTCCAAACATGATCCTTCCTGCTTTTCCCCAGAACTTTGTTTTTGCCGAGTCCCTTGTGCCACCCTCAAGGAAACCAAACATCTCCCTGAGAGTATGCCATGGGCTGGGTCCACTTTGATCCTGATTCCAGAAGGGGAATGGCCCCCCAAAGGAGCTGGAACAAACACACTTCCAAAGATGTGAAAAATCCCACTTGTTCTAAGTCATTTTGCTTTCTGCCTAGCGTGTGAAAAGTGGTTCTCTGTCAGGTGGTGTGCAACATATCCTGGTATGAGGTAAAGGCAGTTGATACGATTTTATTGTCTGTGCGAAATGAGCTGTCACCTCCCGCATTATGACACAGGAGTCTTACGATCTTACTCAGTATGTGAAGAACACAGCCAGGGGCCAGGACAGTTCACCAGAGACTGCACTAACTCTTACGTGTGGAAGAGAGCCATTCCAAGATGGAAGATGTTTCCCAGGGCCGGGTGAGGTGATGGAAAAAGAAAAAGTGAGACAAGTATGTACACAAATGTAGAAAGGGCACCTCTTCTCCAGCTTGATGCGGTACTTAGGGCTTGCTTTTGCAAAACGCCTTTCGTACAGACTTTCCAAAACCACTTTACAGTTACTGAAAAGCTCCGTATTAGTCATTTGTTGGTATGCAGTAACAAGTCATGGCCAAAGTAGAGGAAAAAATGACCTTTGGGAAAGGACACTGCTGTCAGCTGGGCATGGGGGGCGGGTGGAGGGGACAGCCTGAGGATCGGGTGCTGGGGCTCCAGGTGAGCAGCTGGTGCTGACGTCGTTCACTGACTGCACCCTTGTAGGGTCTCCTCCGGCTCTGTCAAGCGGGGATACCCACTTTTTTGAGCAGTGACCACATAGATGGACTTCTCAACCTTTCCGAGGCAACCCCCACCTCCCCGTGTCCCCTGCCTGTCCGATTTGGAAGGCAGAAATACCAAACGAATGAAGAAAGCTAGAGAAAATATTAAGTTAAAAGGAAAAAAATACATTTACGTATTGTACTCTATATATAAAAATCCGTGTTGTTCAAGGGTCAGCTGTATATTATTGCAATTGCTCTGTTTTACTGTTATTTATTGTTGTTAGTCTCTTAGTGTGCTTAATCTATAAATTAAACTTTCTCATAGGAAAAAAGGTAGTATGCATAGGGTTCAATACTATCTGTGGTGTCAGGCTTCTACTGGGGGTCTTGAAGCATACCTTTTCGGGGTAAAGGGGAATACTGTACAACTAGAGAGTGAAAGCTTAAGGACAGATATACATGGTGAAAATGTGGGAGGAGAAGAAATTTGACTAATTTTAGCTAAGACTCATTTTCAATCTTGAGCCACCTCAGTCACCAACAAGATATTTTCCTACAGTGAACCTATGGAAAACAGAGTTTATTCTGGGAGCTGAAATAGAAGCGAAATTACTTGTCTTATAAAGTAGAAGGTAACAGTTGTCACAGCTTTTAAGAGCAGTTTCTCTTTGACTGTGGTGAAATGGAAACGGTAGATGGCGATGTTGCCTTATTTTGGAGGGGGGAGGGGCATAGAAGCTGGTGAACTGAGGCAAGCCCTTGAAAACCTGAAGTTAAAATGTTTCAGCTGTGTTAGAAATGTACCTATTGTATCCCACCAGAAGTTAAAGACTTTCCTTCAACTTTTTGTGAGCCTTTTATACCTTTTTGCAGTGTTCAGGTTGTGCTTTTATATTGCAAGGTATGATCACAGTAGTGAGGGTAGAGAAGGAATTTATGCTAACCTCAGGCCATTCCCTCTGACCTAATATATTCATCAAAGGAGGCAGTCAGCAGCTGACAAAAATCTATCCAGTTACCAGGTGTTTTTTTTTTAACTTTTTTTTCTTTTCTTTTCTTTTCTTTTTTTTTTTTTTTTAGAGACAGAGCACAAGTTGGGGAGGAACAGAGAGAGAAGGAGACACAGAATCTGAAACAAGTTCCAGGCTCTGAGCTGTCTGCACAGAGCCCGATATGGGGCTAGAATCCACGAACTTGAGATCCCGACTGAGCGACTCAGCTGCCCCCAGTTACCAGTTTTGAAAAGGTACTTGGGACATTTGTTTGGCGGAACATAGTAGACAAAGGGCATGGTTGTCTTTCCCTGGCATGGCATATACTTCCATAATAGCACATTTCAGGAACTAATAATAAAAAAGCAATAGCAATAATGTTGTTACAATATATCTATCATTTACTGAGTGTTTGCTATAGCCCAGGCACTGTGTCAAATATTATACTTGTCTGCTAGTATGTAATTCTTAGAAAAATCTATAAAATTGGTATTAATACTCCCATTTTACAGATGAGGTCACTGACTTTCAGAAAGTTTACGGATTTTTCCTGAGGTTTTACAATTAGTCACTGGATTGGCCAGCATTGAGTTTTAAGCCTAACTTTTTATTACCTTCCCTGAACTATAAAAAGAATTTCTTTGACCTTTTAAAAGCCAATCAAGATAAAGGCAAGTTTACTGCTTTCAGAATGAACGTTTAAAATTTAGATATGTGAATTTCAGGAATGGGGAATAAAAAAGCCTCTGAGGTTAGAGGAAATGGGTTTGTTTAAATTTTTAGAACCTCCTGTATCCTACCGACAATAAGACCAAGTTTGTGTGTTTGTGTGTAAATGTGTACTGTGTGTGTGTGTGTGTGTGTGTGTGTGTGTGTGTAGAGGGAGAGAGAGAAGAGGTGCTGAGCACTTTAAATCCACCTTGGCCAGGCTGACCTGCCATTTGACCTGTGGTTGAGGCAGCCTCAGACAGATACCTGACCTAATTCTTGGGCTGATTCCCCTTTGCAAGGCTGGCTGCGTGAGACAACACAAGCTAGTCCAGGTCTGAAGCCAGTAAAGCCATAGAGGTCAGTGATGTATTGATTTTTTTAAATAAGGCAATTGTTGCCCATGACATCTTTTAAAACTCAGCAAAAGGCAAAACCTACAAAGGAAATGATTGAACAGAAGGGGAGGCTTCCTGGTGGCTGAGCGTTTAACAGTGTTCTGCTTTGGCTTCCTGCTCTGTGAAATGAAAGGTTTGGATTCAGCAGTCTCCAGGTCTTTCTGGGGCTGACATTTCTGTGATGGGATTTCATGTCCCGGGCTGCGGCATCATCCCGTGGAGGGGAACCCTGAGTGTTGGCTGATGCTGTTGTCTCATCGTTCCCAGGCAGCACCAGCGGCTTTCACAGCCCCCCTTGGAGAGAGGCGTCACCTCCTTGTCCTCTTTCCTCTAAGAAATCAGTTGTGTGCCAGACCTCAGGAGGTTATGTTCACAATCACATCTCCGAAAAAACACAGGCTGTTGGTGACCACAATGTTGAGGGAGCCTGGCAGAGGCTTTGCCAGAAGCCACGCTGTTGATCCTGGCAGGGGTTTCTGCCCTGCTGTGGACAGGGCACCAAACTCTCACTTTCAGTTCCTGCTCCCCTGCTGTGCAGTAAGGCCCGGGTGTCTGAGACTCCCCGTAGGAGCCAAGCAGCTTGCCTCATGCCAGAAGTTTGTGGCCTGTGCCCATGGCCTCCTGTGCAGGCTTTAACGTGCTCAAATGATCTCGTGCCCACACATCTCTGGGCTGCAATGTCATTGCCAACTGCAGTCAGACTCTGGGCCAGTCAGGTCTTCCTGCAGATCACACCTAAAGTGTATGTCACATACACAAACGTAGCAGGGGACGTGAAGTATTAGCTAGGGTCCCCACCTCTTTCTACCACTGTATCCTTGCCAGTTGGGCAGAGACCAGAGTTCCATATCGTCCCTGAGGCAACGGAGGACTGTCAGAAGGGAGCTGGAGAATAGAGACATCAGAGTCAGAACTTTTCATTGCAAAGCCTTGGGTGCAGGTATTTTAGGAAATTGAGACCATCACCCACAGCAAGTACCCACCTCATTGCCCACTCCACTAGATAAAGGTGCCCCTGGCTAGGGGAAGTGTTGTCGAGGAAAGAAACGAAGTACGAGTTTGAATGGACTGTGCACGGAGTAGTGGAAGGGGAGGGAGGTCTCTGAACTACAGCCTATTCTTGTATTTCCTGAGCCAGACCTGGGGGGAGGAAATAGTAATATCCCCAGTGGGTTTGGTGGTCCCAGAGCAAAGCAACCCTGTGACTTGATAAGCAACTCTGTGGCTTTCGTGTGGTCTTTGAGCCTCTTAGACCTGGAGGAAGTTCATGGAGGCTCCCGCAGGCCCACCCTCACCCCTCCAAGTGCTATGACAGAGCGCCCAAAGTTTCAATTGCCCTCTGATGAGGACATGGGAAATAGCAGAAAGAGATAGCCTACAAACCCCCAGGACCATGGCTGTCAGGTAGGGCATGCATAGGGTGACCCGCATGAATAGGGAGGCCAGGAGGCCCTGGACGTGTCAGGAGACATCCATGTGGCTATATGGAGGGCTTGTGGGAGCTGAGGGCGATGATAGGACTGTGGGCATCCGTGGGAATCAGGCAGAACAGTTCGAGACCGATCTGTGGACTGTTCTCTCTATGGCACACAGCCTGGGGTGCATCCTCTCTAACTCCTCCCTCTCGCAGTCCCAGGGTTTTGGCAGGGAGTTTGTGTGGGCAGTCTTGTATTTGTCTTGGAATTCTTTGAAAAATGTACTTTACCATCCTTCTAGTCCATCTCCCTGACCTAGTAACTCACCTGGCATAAACCAATTTATTTCCTCCTACTAGAATTTGCGTGGGTGCTCATCACCCTTTGTCCACGGTTGCACTTCTAAGACAGGAAAAGTCCCACTTAACGTTCTGTCACCATTTTTGCTAGGATGAAAGTAAGGTTCAGAGAAGTGCGGTGCCTCGCTCCGGGCCACACAGCTAGCGGTACACCTCACACCCCACGCCTGCCTGTCTCTCAGGCATCACATCACACAAACTTCTCTCCTACCAGCCTGAGTCAGACATCAAGTTGTATATAAAGAAATAATCCAGCACAGAGTAACTTTTCAGCATGTGCACATATACACACAGAGAAGACAAGACAGAAAGGAGAATCTCCACCCGATTCCAAACAAAACAAAAAAACTCAAACCCCGGAAAATGATGACTGCTTTTTCCTATGCTTTATCCACGGGTATCTGAAATACACGTCCCGAACTGAGCTCATTTCCTTTCTCCTGCCCCAGTCTGCTCTTTCTGCTGTATTTCTGAACTTGGTTGGTGGTAATACCCCCCAAACAAATGTCCCCCCAAATGAGAAACCGTATGGTCATTTTTGACTTCTTTCTCTCTAACCTTCCTTTCTCCTAGTTCCCAGCTTTCAAGCCTTCACTGTTGCAATACTTCTCAGGAAAACCTTTCCTTTTGGTTTATTTCCTCTGCCAACACTTAAAGAGTGGTCTTCTCACTCTTATTTTGCTAACTGTTGCCAAAATATCCCCTAAAATAATTTTGAAAAACTGTGTAACTCCTACATATACCAAGCTTTCCTCTAAAAGGCTTTGTCATCTTCTCAAATGTGTGCAAAGGATCTTCCAGCATATTATGAACATGGACACTAGAAAAGAACAGCATTTCAATACTCATTATTACTCTTTAAAATGTATCCAATAAGGGGCTCCTGGGTGGCTCAGTCAGTTAAGCATCTGAGTCTTGATTTTGGCAAAGGTCATAATCTCACGGCTGTGGGTTGAGTTCTCCACACCTAGGGTGCAGTCTGCTTAGATTCTCTCTTTCTCTCTCTCTCTTTCCCTCTCCCTCTGCCCCTCCTTGGCACAGTCTAGTGCTCTCTCTTTCTCTCTCAAAAATAGATGGATGGATAGATAGATAGTACATGTTTCAACACATGGGGTTGGTACAATGGATGTCCATGTAAAAAATTGGAAACTTCTATTTTGTTTTTATTTTATTTCATTTAACTCAAAATTATCATAGACCTAAATTTAAAAATTGAAAGTAGAAATTTCTTGGAGAAGATATTTGTAATCTTGGGTTAGGTAAAATGATTTTGATGTGATATAATGCACACAAGAAAAAAATCTGTTAAATTAGACCTTATAAAACTAAACATTTTTGTTCTTTAAAAGACACTTTCGAGGGGTTGAAAAAACAAGCTAGTAAGTGGGAGAAAATATTTGTAAATCATACATCTGGCAAAGGACTACTACCTCTCACAGCCCTATAATGAACAAACAGTAAAATTTTGATGAAATATTTAGTTTGTTCAGCCAAAAAAGTTACATGGCAGGTAAGCACGTGAAAAGATGCTCGATGTCATTAAAGAAATGTAAGTTAAAAGTACAATATGATATGATACCCTTGTACACCTATTCAAATGACTCAAATCAAAATTCCTGGGGTTCCTGGGTGGCTCGGTCAATTAAGCTTCTGACTTTAGCTCAGGTCATGATCTTATGGCCCGTTGGTTCAAGCCCCGAGTCGGGCTCTGTGCTGACAGCTCAGAGCCTGGAGCCTGCTTCAGATTCTTTGTGCTTTGTCTCTGTCTCTGTCTCTCTGTCTCTGTCTCTCTCTCTGCCCCTCCCCAGCTCGTGCCCTGCCTCTCTCTCTCTCTCTCTCTCTCTCTCTCTCTCTCTCTGTCAATCTAAAAAATAAATAAACATTAAAAAAGCTGCCTTTATCATTAAAAAAAATCAACCCCCCCAAATAGGACAGTCCTAACTGCTGGAGAGAATGTAGAACAACTTGAACTCATATGCGTTGCTGGTGGGAATGTAAAATGAGAGAGCCATGGAAAATGGTACAGCACACAGTTTGGCAGTTGTCTTTTAAAGTTAAACATGTACTTGCCACATGACTCAGCAATCCCATCTCAAGGTATTTATCCAAGTGAGATGAAAACCTGTACTCACACAAAGACTCGTATGCACATGTTAACAGTAGCTTTATTCATGGTGGCCAGAAACTGGAGACAACTCACATGTCCTTCAGCTGAATGGATAAACTCAATGGATAATCTTTGGTACATCTATACAATGTGACATTATTCAGCAATAGAAAGGAGTGAATTATTGATGAACACAGTCAAATGATTGAAGCCAGACCCCAAAGGTTGAATGATTCTGTTTATATGACATTTTGGAAAAGATAACACTGTAAGGATAGAGAATATATCTTTGGTTACCAGTGGTTGGGATGGAGGGAAGGAAAGACTATGAAGGAGCAGCTTCTGAGAATTCTGGGGGTTGGTGCACCTGTTCTGCATCTTGACTGTGGTGGTGAATACATTTACCAAAATCCATAAAATTGTAAACTACGAAGAGAATTTTACTGCATGTAAGTTCACACACACACACACACACACACACACACACACACACACACATGAACTGCATCTTCTTCAATAATTGAAGTTTTTTTGTTTGTTTTTTAATGTTTATTTATTTTTGAGAGAGGCAGAGTATGAGTGAAGGAGGGACAGAGAGAGAGGGAGACAAGAATTTTAAGCAGGCTCCAGGGTCTGAGCTGTCAGCACACAGCCTGATGCAGGGCTTGAACTCACAGACCCTGAGATTATGACTCAAGCCAAAGTTGGACACCCAGCTGTCTGAGCCACCCAGGTGTCCCTAATAATTGAAGTTTTTATGTCATTCCTTTTTGTCTTTAAATGCTGTATCTATTTTATCCCTTCCAAGAATTTTATCCTTAAGTAATGTATTTTTATACTTGAAAGTCTTTTATTGATAACCCCATTATGCTTTTCTTTTAGAAAGTGTACATAAATTGAAAATTAAAACATTACAATTTTTTTCATGTGATCATAAGTCTATATGCAATTTTAAAATACCTGTTAGAGCTATTTCTGCCATTAATACTAGTTCGGAATGGACTCGGCAGCAGAAATATAAATTTTGGCAATTAATAAACCTGTTTATATAAAAACACATTTACATAGAAAGTAAACATGTTTTGGAAATGTATCTCTTGATGAGATGAATGTTTATGTTGTGGGTTGTCCCTCTGTTTGCCTCTCCTCTGTCCCTGGGACAGCATGGTGAGATTCTGGGGGGTGAGACCCATGCCTGTCTTGCATCGTGGGATGCAAGGAAGAAGGGAGGGAAGTGGGAGACGAGGAAGACTTCCAGTCCAACTACTGCAGGCGTTTTCTCAGGCTGACCAGTTTGATGAAGGAGAACACGACCAAGGTGGAAGGTCTGCCCGAGGAGCGCTTGGAAAGTCCTGGCTGTCTCCCGCCTTAGAGTCCAACCCTCCCCACCTCCGCCTTGGCCATTTCAGTAGCTCTAATCCCTGGGTTCCCTTCTCATCCGTGCTGCACCCAGCCGTCAGGCTTCTCTCTCAGAGTGACAAACTTGACCATTTCTGACTTGGCTCCCAAAACTCGCTGCTCACCTCTTCCCCCTGCCTTCTGATCCTCTGTCTTTATCTACCATGTCCAAACTCCTGAGTGGCTCTCTTCATGAGCTGGGTCCCGCCTGCCTCCATTATACCCTTACCTGCCCCCACCTCTGCCCTTATCCCCTGTCTCCTCTTGCAGTCTGAATGTTTTCAGAGCATGTTCCATAAATTTCTCAGCTCTGTATTCCTGTCACGTAACAGGCTGCTGGGGAATAGCAGAAAATTAAATGTCAGAGAAAGGGAAAGAAGAATACTGTTATTTCTTTCCAAATCACCATAAAATGTTTCAGTGTGGAATAGAAGGAGACACAGAGAGCTTATACCTATCAGACATGAAGGTTTATAGGACCATGAAATGATTGGTTCTTGCCTGTGCGGCATTTTAATATTTTTATGAAAAGTATACACCAGATGTGGGCCTTGCCTTTTTTGGGCTGTAAAGTCTGATTGGGAAGGGGCCACGTGTGTGTTCTCTTCATTTCTTCGTGCAGGGTGGGCTGTACGTATATATTAAATGACAATGAATTGCCAGAGGGTTAGGCTGGTTTGTTAGTCTTGGCACTCTAGTTAACCATGGTGATGTTAATAATGAAATTCCTTATTTGAACACAGCTTCTTTTCATCCACAATATGACATAATGTGGCTTTGAAGTCTCATTTTAGGAAGGGGAGAACAAAAGGAATATTGGTGTTAGAAAGTTCCAATACTGTGTTTCCCCTGAATGTGTCTTTTAATTGTACTTCCATAAAAAAACAATATTGAGTTGCAGGAGATAGGGACTTTTCCCATTCTGTCCCAGAAGGAAACTGAATGAAGCATGAGGATACCTACAATAGCTTGAGGCTCCATGGGGAGCCTGTGTGTTGACCCTGGTCTTTGAATCAAGTTCTTACCACCAGAAGGGGCGAGATAAATCTTAAGCAGGAGGAACATGTCATGGAATCAAGTGACAGCATCAGTCATTACCTGTCACGGTGGAGTCAAGGTCTAATCACAGAAAGCCTTTTGGTTCTTAGCTGTGTTTTCCACAAGAGGCTGACTGACATCCTTAAAATATTTCAGTTTTACCTGTTCTAAAAATCCACCAGTCTTTATTCCTTTGGGAATCTCCATGGCCTCTCTGGATCATGTGTCATAGACATATTTATGCCTTTCAGAAGCCCTGAGGCTTCCTGGCAAGGTGAGTAAGGGAAGCCATTAGCAGAGGCAGCTTTCCCTCTGGTTGCATGTTGTCCGTGGCTGGTCTCCCAAATTATTGAGACTCTCAACAGCTTTAAAGGGCTCAGTGCATAAGAGTATAAATTCTGTCGATGGAGTGAGTCTGGAAATTCAAGTACAGAAAATTGTTGTCTTTTTAACTGAAAGGAGACAATGCTGTATACACGTGGGTAGAATCGGGGGAGGCGGTATGAGGGTCACAGAGAAAGAGCTGAGCATTTAATAATAAGGAAAGGAAAGACTGCTTCCTCTCTCTTATAGCCAGTCTGATAGGGTGCAACCCTCCATTATTTAATGCCCTCAGAAGAAAGCTAAGGGAATAGAATGACGTTCCAATGCCCTGTTTTGGCCTCATGGTGGTGGCAACTGGGAAGAAGGAGGGAGATATGGAGAATGGAGGTGGGGTGGGAATGGGGCCCTGTTTCAGGTGGTGGGTAGTGTATCGCTGTCTTAGCCTTTCAAGGCCCAGGTCTGTGGAAGTAAGGAAAATACTGTTTTTCTGGGAGAGATAATTGTGCTAACAGGGCAGGTAGTCATAACTGTATGCCCCGTGGCCTAGGGGGATGTGGCCGATTGCCATGGAGAGAAGGGTGTGAAGTGTTTATTCTGGGCAGCTGTGATAGGAATAGAAAACCCTCGCCTGGATCATGCTTGTGCCCCCTCTGTGATTTCTACCTTAACCACAGGTTTCCTTGAGAAAGAATTATAGCCCTTTGAAGAATCGTAGCGCCACATATATTTATTTCTCCTTTCTCCCGTATTCACTCTGAATGTCGTAGGATGAAATCCATCCATCCTGGTGAAGTCAACTCCGGGAACTTGCAAGCTTTTGAGTTACGGAGTGTCGGGTAAAAAGTGAGTCAGGGCAAGAAATAGACTCATAAACTTAGTTTAAGTTGGGAGGGACCAGACCATAGGAATGATCTGGTTACAATGCTTTTATTTTACAGACAAGGAAAAGAAAACAAAACGTTTCTTGCCTGATCACAGAGCCAAAGGGATGGGAGAATCAGAGCAAGAATCCATGGTTAGCAATTGCTCATTCAGTTCAATTTCTTCTTTCCCAGGCTGTTTTCACACTAGGTCCATACTAAACTCTGTGTGTGTGTGTGTGTGTGTGTGTGTGTGTGTATGAGAGAGAGAGAGAGGTGAAGGTGGGTACCCATGGGCCCACAGCATACCCACGCACATACTTTTAGGCTGATCTATACTAATCCTTAGCAATGACACCTTTGACCATTGGTGGGCCCTTTGATCTCATAATACACACAGACCCCCAGCCTGGATGTGGTGATGGACAAATACAGCCATGCCTGCTCTTTTGGCTCCTGTGATGAGGCTGATTCATTGACTTCACAGGCTGCTGGCTAGCTTAGGCAGCAGTTCACATCCCTGGAAGAAGTCTCTGAGTCTTAATACATACTCTTAATGCATGGCCCCTTGAGTGTTGGTAGGAGGGACCCATACTTGTCCCCACTCTGGGGCTATGTGATATATGGTGAGCAGCAATACAGAGTCCTGTTCTGAGTAGGGTTGTATCATTCTGAAACTCTTTTGTCCATCTGAGCCGCTCTGGCCCCACCAAATGTTTTGTAAGGACAGACCTCATTTAGCATCATATTTAGGGTCTTACTATTTTCCCTAGACAGATACCGTGAAGAAAAATGTGAAATGAGCTTATTAAACATCTATTACCTCTGCTGTTTAAAAACAATTTAAAAAAATCTCCTGTGAACATTTATTAGAGATATTAATGCCAACCAGGGATAATTAACATGTGCAGGACCTCACCATGCTGCCTCTTAATTATGCTTCATTTGCACCAAGGAATTGAGATTTGATTCTTTCCAAACTGTGCTGTTGGCTGACCTTACTGGGATTAGGTCATTAAACACCAGTATTTCTTAACCAGATTCTCTGCAGACACTACACATTCAAGCAATCATTTGTTTTCCTTTTCCTCTTTGCTAAAGCATCTGTTGTAGGTGGCATTGTTTCAATCCCACTTAATCAACAAATTAAACTTTCCCACGAATGAAGAATAGTCCCTAAAATTTCTTGAACTGCCCTGGCTTCCTCTGGGCACACTTACAAACACAGCCTGGTAAAAGCTGAATGGTGACTAATGCTACCAGAAACGGGTGTTCCGAATCTTACATGGTGGCCTCCCTGGTTTGCACTGGGGGCAGCATCCCACGTACCACAGAGAATATGATACACAGATGGGGATGGCAGTACCTCATAGGCAGAGCCAACTTGTGGGCATATTAGATAATGCAAGAAATGCTCAGGGTA
Organism: Leopardus geoffroyi; assembly: GCF_018350155.1. NCBI lineage: Eukaryota > Metazoa > Chordata > Mammalia > Carnivora > Felidae > Leopardus > Leopardus geoffroyi. The sequence continues at coordinate 105,594,957 of NC_059326.1, forward strand.
CTAACTATTCAAACCTCACGTTGTCCCACAGTTTATTGCCTTAGCCCCACAGTAAATACTTCCTCTACTCCCCTCAGAAAACATCGTCTTAAAAAAAGGGGGCGCCTGGGTGGCTCAGTGGGTGAAGCGTTCAACTCTTGATCTCTGCTCAGGTCATGATGTCGTGGTCGTGGGTTTGAGCCCCGCATTGGGCTCTGTACTGACAGAGCGGAGCCTGCTTGGGATTCTCTCTCTCTCTCTGGCCGTTCCCCACTCATTTGTGCTCTCTCTCTCTCTCTTTCTAGAAGAAACAACAAAGCAAAACATTGTCTTGCTTCTCATTAGTGATGAGTTAGCCCAATGTGTTTCTAAAATGTGCTTTTAAAAGTTAATCTCCCGTTTAGGGAAGGTATCCCCCTACCCTTTTATTTTTTTAATAGTGTTTTCTGACTCTAGCTCATATGCAAATACCAAGATATTCATTCCTGCTGGCTTCATTCAGTAACACCTCATGTTCCAAGGCAAACGTAGCAAATTAGGCTGTTCAGGTATTGTACTTTGACTTCTTATTACATGTGCCTGTTTGGTTTTGTTTTCTTTGTGGCTGTGCCAGGAGTGACAAGAAAAATAATTCATAATCCTGATAAGTTACTCAAAACGAACTATTGGAGAAGAACCCAAACCTCCCCCACCCCACCCCGGATTGATTAAAGACCACAGGTTCCCAAGACTCATACCTTGATTTCCTTTGATTAAGGCATGATTTGGGTGTGTCCCTAAGTACTTTACTTGTTCTATAAGGTTTAGGGAGAGAGGGGCTGGTGTGATCAGGAAAGGGAGCTGACATTTCTGGGTTGGCGCAGATTAAGTGCCGTTTGGCAGCTCTCTGATCACTGAGGTATAGGAAAAAGATCAGCCAAATCACTGACTAAATTAATTCTGACACATAACACTAAAGATAGCTGGAGGTCACATCAAAAGAATGTGTTCCACCTCCTTTCACCATTTGGAGAGAAGTGGGGGAGACAATAAGTCATTTGAGGTTCTTGACTAAGCATAGTAGAGTATTAATAACCACAGGACAGCCAGTAGTAAGCAGGGAATGGAGGTGGGGCATATGCTGAGCCCCTCCCCTTTGCCTGGTTTTGTGCTACGTGAGTTCTAAATGCCTTATTTCATTTAACCCCAGAGGCACTTTGGGAGAGGTAAACAATAATTCCTACATTGTCACTTAAGTGAAATAATTTGTCAAGGTCACAGGGATAGCATGCATGTCATAGCTAGACCTTGAAACTTATTTTTCTCATTCTGAAGTCCATTGTCTTTGCTTTCCTGGACTGCCTAGAAATGAAACAAGAAGCTTCTCTTCATATTCAGTTGGTAAGAACTTCTCCACTCAGTGATATAGACCATTTAGAACTCATATTTTCTAAAAGGCCTGGACTTTACCCATTTGATACCCACAAATCACATCATCCGCCCAATGTATATAAACCATTTCCAAAGCATATTTCATCCTTAGAAATATGCTGAAATATTTCTCCTCCCCCAGATGCACTGTGATAGCTTGGCTATTTGTGTCCACCTAAAATTCCTACGATGAAACCTAACCCCAATGTGATGGCACATAAAATAAATTTTACCTTCCCTTGCCAACCAGGAGAGAGCATTCTTTTAGATCTTGTGCTGAGCCCAAGGGGAGCTGTATTTTATTTTAGTTTTACAGTGACTTCTCCAGGGAGTTGCTTATCCAGGAGTTAATATCTTTGTGCATCATTTTTTAATGGTTAGCTGTGGAAGAGGGGGGAGAGAAAAAGCCATAAAACCATTCAGGAATCCTGTCACAGGTACTCACTCCTTTATTTAAGGACTGTAATTTCCAAAGCAGTTCTCTAACCAAGTTTTGGCAGAAGACCCTCCCTCTGGCCACCCCCAAGTGCCTTCCCATGCCTTTGAGTGAATCCTTCATCGCTGAGCTCCGAATGTAGTCACATTGCTAGTATTCTACAACACACAAGCCAAGTGTTTCTCTCAGAATTTGACAAGTGATTCTGTAGACTCTCTTATGCACGGGTAGAATACACAGAGAAAGTCTTCAAGCCCCCATGTAAAAATATTTTTAGAACACAAAAACTCAAAACTAAAGAAAAAGCAAAAGCACCTACCACCACAAGGGAAAATATTGTCATCTGTTTCTCTTATTCTCTTATCTGTGTCTCATCCTTCGTTTGGATAGGTGCGGTGTTATTTTCAGACCCTCGTCTTTCTGAGTTAAGGCTCTTGCGATGGTTTTCCATACATTTTTACCACTGTTTTCGTCAATGTGCTTTTAATGGGGGATTGTTTGGTTTGGTAACCGGGCTGTTCAGGTGCAAGTGCTGCTGGCTTACGTAGTGCTGGGTCTGTGCTTCAAGCACGTCTGTGACTCATGTTGCATTTGCACATGGAGTTTTAGGGTTATGGCTGTTCTAACAGCATTTCCTCCGGGGAGCATTTTGGAATATCTTTGTTTTTTGAACCAGCCTCGTGGTAGATCTGATTCATGACTTTCAGAACTGGAGTGAATTTGTCACCACCTCTTCTGGAAGCAATGCCTCTTTGTTTGAGGAGGAGTTTATTTTGCTGTTGATTTTAGCACCAGGTTTGGAGAAGAGACATGGAAGGCTATCAGGATATTTACTAATTACCGACTTATTAATTGACTTTCCAGTGCCTGTGCTTTCTTTCTTCTCGAAGTCATCAGTACTGTTTTCTATAACTTGTCTTATTTTGCTCTTTGCCAGATCTGTTTTTCTTTTTCCTTTTCCTTTGTGAGTGTATTTACCACATGGTAGTGATGTTTTACTCATCCAGATATCTTGAATGTCACTTTTTTTTTCTCCCTGCACAGGGAGGGTATGGGGGACTGGATGAGTGGTGGTGCTTTGTTTCCAAGAGCTTGGTTCGTGTTCTGCATGTAAAATGGATGTGTAGAACAGGGGCTGATTCTGAAAGCAGAATGGCCCTTGGGAGAATCTTGTGTTTGGATTACATTTTCTTTGCTTAATAAAGTCTACATGACTTCTAAATATTAAGAATCTTCATTGGTGGGGTGCCTGAGTGGCTCGGTCAATTGAACATCTGACTCTTGATTTGGGCTCAGGTCATGATCTCACTCCTTGTGAGTTTGAACCCCATGTTGGGCTCCATGTTGGCAGCATGGAGCCCCCTGGGGATTCTCACTCTCCTCTCTCTCTCTGCCTCTCCCTTGCTCTCTCTCTTTCACACACACACACATACACACACACACACACACACACACACACACACACACTTTCTCTCTCAAAGTAAATAAACTTAAAAAAAAAAAAAGAATCTTCACTGGAGATGGCAGTTAGGGGGAAATATTTTTTCTCTCCATTTATCAGATAATTTTGATGCTAGGTCAAGCTTTTCTTCAGGGAAATTACTTCCTAATGAGAAGACCTGTTCTAATAGGACTGATATCAAACTGGTGGAAGTGACAATACAAGTCTCTAGCTTGGAAGAAATGTACAGTGGTTTACAGAAATTCATTCCAGCAGGACTTTGACCCTTTGTGGAGCTCCCATCAGGACACCTAAAAAGGGACACACTGAAATTGCCTGGTGTTTTCACAGAGCTACTGGTTAAATGATAGCGAAGGCTGTCCCGATGGGGGAAGTCTTTTCTGGTCCTGGCACAGGACAACAGTGGCAGCCTTTGGCAGGCTCAGTCACCATTCAGGGAAGTTACTTATCTGTGTCCCCTTTTACTCCCTTATTTTTCACTTATTATCACAAAGCATTCTCATCAACAAATTCTGTGGACTCCACTTCAGGTATATCCAGAAGCATCTCCTTTCCACCACCTCCCTTGTGGCCACGCCCCTCCCTGAGATTACTGTGTTGACTTTCTCTCTGGTTCAACTTCTGCCCTTGCCTCTCCAGGGACAGTTTCCAGAGAAGCTAGCTTACAAGGGGGGGATCGCATCACTTCATGTCTCCCTTCTAGCCCAGCAGTGGCTTCCCATTTCCCTCAAAATAAGATTTAATGCTAATAAAATCCAGTCTCTTCATGAAGGCCTCCAAGGCGCTTCCCTTTTCTATCTCTCCGGCCCCCCTGTTTTCCCTCTCTTTTCTCTGCATTCCCCTTTCTTGTTCCCAGGCACTTGCCAAGGTCAAGCCTCCTTTGCATCATCTGCCCTTGTTCTTCTCTCTCTTTCCTCAGATTTTTACATGGTTGACTCTTTGTCATTCAGCTCTCAGCACCTCAGCCCTGCCTAGTTATTCTCCCTGAGAGTCTTCCCTGAATATACTGCCTTCGTAATCCCTGTCACTGCCTGGCATTTTCTTTTTGCTCTTCCTGTTTTCAGCATCCCTAGCATATATAGTACACAACATTGGAAACCTGGGTATTTTTTCTCGCGAGACGCTCAGAACTTAAGTAATGTCGGCACATTGCAGAGTATTCGTACAGCGAGTGAATGAAGAAATCAAGAAAGTACATACGCGGTAGTACATATGGAAGAGAGTAACTGGAGAGAAAAGGTCTTTGTGTCTAGTCATGCTGCATTTTTTTTTCTTCACTCTTCATTAATGTATTTATTTAAGAACTATTTCATTGCTTACTATGTGCTAGGCACTGTTCCAGGTCATGTCAGTAGAGCATAAACCAGACAAGGCCTGTGCGGTCATGGTCATGACATTTGAGACTCAGGACACAGCACATGTCCAAGACTCGCTCACGTATAATGAAGTCAGTGCCCACAGGATGTGCTATAGAATATGAGCAGAGAGGAGTCAGGATGACTTCTTTTTTTTAGTCCATGTTTATTTATTTTTTGAGAAAGAGAGAGACAGACAGACAGACAGACACGGAATCCACAGCAGGCTCTCTGAGCTGTCAGCCCAGAGCCGGACACGGCATGGTGACCTGACCCGAGATCAGACACTCAACCAACTGAGCCACCCAGGTGCCCCAGGACGACTCCTTGAATTTGTGACTGGATGGTTTCCGAGGCCCCATCTCGCCCCAAGGTCTCACTTCTACCTAATATGCAGTAGAAATAAACCGTAGGTGGTTGTTTCACATTGAAGAGGTGGACACTGCAAAGTCTCATGAAAAATGGAATGAACGCCAGAATTTATAAACAGATTCACTCATCTGGACGGCTGGGTGTAGCCCGAGGAGCACAAGAAATCACATCCAATTGGGTTCTCTCCAGCAATTATTTTGCTTTATCACATAAATACGCAGTTTTATAAATGACTAGGTTGACCTTTCTGTGGTGACTACTGAAAAGCTTAATGCTGTACTTTTTGTTGTTGCTATGTAACAAATCACCCCTAAAGTTAGTGTCTTAAACATTTTAGTGACTCATAGTTTACTGGGTCAGCAATTTGTGCTGGGCTCAGCTGAGTGGGTTTTCTTGCTTGGTTTCCCTATGTGGCTCCAGTCATCTGGGGGTGAGCTGACACTGGCTATTGGTTGGGCCAAGTGTCTCCAGCGGACTAGTCTGGGTTTCCTCACAGGGAGGCTGGTTGCAAGTGGTACAAGATGTCTTGAGAGCTGGCCCACAAGTTGATCAGTATGACATGCACTGAATTCTCTGGATAGAGCAAGCACAAAACAGCTTATTAAGCTTCTCCTGATGGGGGCAACTACAAAGAATTTGTGGCCATTTTTTTTAAAGTTTATTTATTTTGAGAGCAAGAGTGTGCGAGCTGGGGAGGGGCAGAAAGAGAGAAGGAGAGAGAATCCCACGCCGGTTCCATGCTGTCAGCACAAAGCGTGGCCATATGCTACATGCCAAATGTGTGGCTTGGAGTAAGTATACAGGAATTGATTGTACAAGTTTTGTAGTAACCTCACTTCTGGCTCTGTTATAGGTCCTATGCTTGTTTGCAGTTTATTTCATTTTTGCCCCCTCTACTACTCCTTTATGTTATCTTTTATATACCTTATGAAACTATCTTTAATACTGTTATTTCTGATACCTTACTACAATTTACGATTTTTTTTTTCCTGTATCTGGAGTGCTTTGTCTCAAAGTTTGCCCCTAGCTTTATGTGAATTTCTGTACTTCACACCTTCATATTATCTCATATCTGGGTCTGACTAACAGTCTCTCCAATGGCTTCCTCCGTCTTCCTGTGATGAAAAGAGGATATCCCAGCATGTCAGAGCAGCAAACAGGAATTGCCTCAATGTACACTATGGGAGCACTCTATTCTAGTCTCATCTCTGTGACTTGATGGATGGACTTTATACCCTTGCACTGGAAAGAAATGAAAACCCCAGAGCTGGAGGATTTTGGAAGAAACACGATCTTTGTGGCTTGCTTCTTCTCCCAAGTAGCTGGAAAGTGAAACAGATCTGATTGTAAAAATGAAAACTGATGTCCTTACTAACTGGAAGATGATCTGACATGATCAGGTTTCTTTGAGGGTTTCTTGCTCTGTCTCCTGATGTCTAACTACTGAGCCAGACTGCAGGAGAGCTATTGTGTTTTTGAAGACAAGCTGCCTGGTTTCTCAGTTGGCTTCTCTGGGCATGGGGATCACTGAAAAGAGGTCTTTCTCTAAATAACTCTAAGAGATGTATTTTTAATATTTCCATTATTTATTTTTTAATCTCAGTACAGTTGACACAGTCTTACATTAGTTTCAAGTGTACGACCTAGTGATTCAACAACTTTATACATTATGCTTTGCTCCCTACGAGTAGCTACCGTCCGTCACCACAGAGCGCTATTACAACATCCTTGACTCTCTTCCTATGATGTGCCTTTTATCCCCGTGACATACTCATTCCATAACTGGAAGCCTGTGTTTCCCACTCGCCTTCACCCATTTTGCCCACCTGCCCCCTCCTCTCTGGCACCCACCAGTTCTCTGTATTTATGGGTTTGTTTCTGCTTGTTTGTTCAGTTAGTTGGTTGGTTTTTAGATTTGACATGTAAGTGAAATCATACGGTATTTGTCTTCCTCGGTCTGACTTATTTCACTTAGCCTAATACCCTCTGGGTCCATCCAAGTTGTCACAAATGGCAAGACCTCATTTTTTTTTATCTCCTTCCTTTTTGTGTCTGAGTAGTATTCTGTGTGTGTGTGCTTGTGTGTATGTGTGTGCGTGTGTGTGCACGCACGCGTGTATAAGCTTCTCTTGATGGTAGGAACTATAAGAATTGGTGGCCATTTTTTTTAAGTCTATTTTTTATTTTTATTTTTTGCAATTTATTTTCAAGTTGGTTTCCATACAACACCCAGTGCTCATCCCAAAAGGTGCCCTCCTCACTACCCATCACCCACCCTCCCTGCCCTCCCACCCCCCATCTACCCTCAGTTTGTTTTCAGTTTTTAAGAATCTCTTATGCTTTGGCTCTCTCCATCTCTAACCTCTTTTTTTTTTCCTTCCCCTCCCCCATAGACTTATATTAAGTTTCTCAGGACCCACATAAGAGTGAAAACATACGGTATCTGTCTTTCTCTGTATGGCTTATTTCACTTAGCATAACACTCTCCAGTTCCAACCACATTGCTACAAAAGGCCGTATTTCATTCTTTCTCGTTGCCATGTAGTATTCCATCGTGTATATAAACCACAATTTCTTTATCCATTCGTCAGTTGATGGACATTTAGGCTCTTTCCATAATTTGGCTATTGTTGAGAGTGCTGCTATCAACATTGGGGTACATGTGCCCCAATGCATCAGCACTCCTGTATCCCTTGTTTTGAAGTTTATTTGACACACATATATATATATGCACATGCACACTCCATCTTCTTTACCGTTTGTCTATCGATGGACACTTTGGTTGCTTCCATATGTTGGCTATTGTAAATAATGCTACAATAAACACAGGGGTGTGTATGTTTTTCACATGGAATTCATGGATCATGTGGTATTTTTACTTCTAATTTTTTGCAGATCCTCCATACTATTTTCCACAGCAGTGGCACCATTTTACATTCTCACCAATAGTGCATGAGGGTTCCTTTTTCTCCACATCCTTGCCAACATTTGTTCTTTCTTTTCTTTTGGTCGCTAGCTATTCTGACAGGTATGTGGGTATCTCATCATGGTTTTGATTTGGATTTCCCTGGTGGTTAGTGATGTTGAATATCTTTTCATGTATCTCTTGGCCATTGGTTTCTATTCTTTGGAAAACGTATTTTTATTTATTTGTTTATTTTTAAAGTTTGATTTATTTATTTTGAGAGAGGGCATGTGTGCGAGTGGGGGAGGGGCAGAGAGAGAGAGAGAGAGAGAGAATCCCAAGCAGTCTCTGCACTGTCAGCAAATGATGACATCATGAACTGAGCCAAAACCAAGAGTCAGACACTTAACCAACCAAGCCACCAATGTGCCACAAAGTGTTTTTTTTTTTTTAAATCTGCCTTATGAAGAAAAAAAAAAAGGCAGGGTTTTTATCGAATACCCTTGTATTGCCAGTGCTTTGGCTAAAACCTGTCACTTCTCGCTTGAATTACTACAGTAGGCTCCCAACTGCATTTCCTACTTCCATCTTTGTCCCCTCTACAGTCTGTCTACCTCACACTGGCCACATTGACCCATTAATGGGTCCCAGATAACCATTATTCATTATGTCTTTCCCCACTATAGATTAGTGTTGCTTATTCTAGATTTTCTATAAATGGAATCATTCTGTGAGTGTTCTTTTATGTAAGCCTCTTTTACTCACCACTATATTTTGAGATTCAACCTTGTCATTGTGTTTATCCATAGGTTGTTGATTTTTATTGCTGCATAATATTCCATTGTATGAATATGGCAGTCCGTCTGTTCTCTTACTGAAGGACATTCAGGATTTTTTCACATTTGAGCTGTTATGAATAAAGTTGGAATCAAAATTCTTATACAAGTCTCTTTGTAGACATATGTTTTCATTTTTCTTGGGTAAGTACCTAGGAGGTGAAGTGCGGGATCACACTGTGGGTGTATGTTTAGTTTCCTAAGACATTGTCAGTCTTTTGCCAAAGTGACTGTAACGTTTACATTCTGTCCCACAATTTATATTAGTCTCCTTGTCCTGTATCTTTGCTAACATTTCACACTGTCAGTATTTTTTGAATTTTAGCCATTCATGTAGGTATATAATTGTATTATATTATGATTTTAATTTTCATTTCACCTATAACTAATTATGTTGAAAACATTTACATGTACTTATTGGTTGTTGGTATATTTTCATTTGTAAAATGCTCAAATATTTTGCTCATTTAAAAATACTGAGTTATCTTTTTATTACCAAGTTGTAGCATTTCTTCATATACCTTAGGCATCAGTCCCTGTAAAATGTATGCTTTGTGAATTTTTTGTCCTAGGCTGTGGCATGCATATTTATTTTCCTAATAGTGTCTTTTAATGTGCTAAGTTATAAATTTTGGCCAAGTCTGATTTATTGATTTTTTTTCTTCTTTGGTTTTGCTTTGTTTTTTCGGCCTTTGCATTTAGATATATGATCCAGTTGGAGTTAATTTTTGTGTTTGATGTGAGGTGAGGGGCAAAGTTAATATTTTTAAGATGGCTATCCAGTTATTCCAGGACTTTTTGCTAGAAGTATTCTATTTTTCTTGTAAAGATTTCTTATAAAAATTCTGAGGGCTTAGGTATATTGCTTTTCTGTTGCTGTTGTATTACAGAGTTAGTGGCTTAAACAATACAGATTTATTATTATCTGACAGTTCATTAGGTCAGAGGACTGACACAGTATCACTGGATTAAATTCAGCTGTTGGCAGGTCTGTGCTCTTTCCTGGAGGTTCGAGGGAGAATGTGTTTCTTTGTTTTTTCCAGATTCCAGATGCCACTCACATTCCTTGACTCCTGGCCCTATTGTGAGTTGAATTGTGTCCCCCCAAAAAGATATGTTGAAGTCCTGACCCCTGGTACCTGTGATGTACGTGGAATGTACTACTTGGAAATAGAGTCTTTGAGGATATAATTGATTTATTTGTTGGTTTGTTTATTTGTTTATTATATTTATTTATTTTGAGAGAGAGAGAGTAGAAGCAGGGAGGGGAAGAAAGAGAGGGAGAGAGAGAATCCTAAGCAGGCTTCTCACTGTCAGAAGAGGTGGTAACATATTCACAGTTCTGGGTGTAGACATTTTGGGAGGGCTGTTAGTTTGTTTATTATAACTTATATTTTCTAAATCTATAGTGAATTAAAGCATTTTTAAGTTCAGAGATTAAATATAAATATCATTTTAAAAAATAAATGATTCTGAAATTGTTTTTTGTTTATTTTTTTCTTTTTGTTTGGAAGTCTGCCTTTAAATTTTATTTTTATTTTTTAATTTACATCCAAATTAGTTAGCATATAGTGCAACAGTGATTTCAGGGGCAGATTCCTTAGTGGTCCTTACCCATTTAGCCCATCCCCCCTCCCACAACCCCTCCAGTAACCCTCTGTTTGTTCTCCAAATTTATGAGTCTCTTATGTTTTGTCCCCCTCCCTGTTTTTATATTATTTTTGTTTCCCTTCCCTTATGTTCATCTGTTTTCTCTTAAAGTCCTCATATGAGTGAAGTCATATGATTTTTGTCTTTCTCTAATTTCACTTAGCATAATACCCTCCAGTTCCATTCACGTAGTTGCAAATGGCAAGATTTCATTCTTTTTGATTGCTGAGTCATCCATTCATCCATCGATGGACATTTGGACTCTTTCCATACTTTGGCTATTGTGGATGGTGCTGCTATAAACATGGGGGTGCATGTGTCCCTTGAAACAGCATACCTGTATCCCATGGATAAATGCCCAGTAGTGCAATTGCTGGGTCGTAGGGTAGTTCTATTTTTAGTTTTTTGAGGAACCTCCATACTGTTTTCCAGATTGGCTGTACCAGCTTGCATTCCTACCAACAATGCAAAAGAGATCCTCTTTCTCTGCATCCTTGCCAACATCTGTTGGTGCCTGAGTTGTTAATGTTAGCTGTTCTAAACAGGTGTAAAGTGGTATCTCATTGTGGCTTTGATTTGTATTTCCCTGATGAGTGATGTTGAGCATGTTTTCATGTGCTGGTTGGCCACCTGGATGTCTTCTTTGGAGAAGTGGCTGTTCATGTCTTTTGCCCATTTCTTCACTGGATTATTTGTTTTTTGGGTGTTGAGTTTGATAAGTTCTTTATAGATTTTGGATACTAACCATTTATCTGATATGTCATTTGCAAATATCTTCTCCCATTCTGTCAGTCACGTTTTAGTTTTGCTGATTGTTTTCCTTCTCTGTGCACAAGCTTTTTATTTTGATGAAGCCCCAATAGTTCATGTTTGCTGTTGTTTCCCTTGCCTCTGGAGACATGTTGAGTAAGAAGTTGCTGCCGCCAAGGTCAAACAATTTTTGCCTGCTTTCTCGCTGCTGTTATTTTGATAGGGATTGCTTTGAATATGTAGATTGCTTTGGGTAGTATTGACATTTTAACAATATTTGTTTTTCCTATCCAGGGGCATGGAATATTTTTCCACTTTTTTTGTATCTTCTTCAATTTTTCATAAGCTTTCTATAGTTCTCACTGTATATATTTTTCACCTCTTTGGTTAGATTTATTCCTAGGTATTTTATGGCTTTTGGTGCAACTGTAAATGGGATTGATACCTTGATTTCTCTTTCTGTTTCTTCACTGTTGGTGTATACGAATGCAACTGATTTCTGTGCATTGATTTTATATCTTGCCACTTTGCTGAATTCATGAATCAGTTCTAGCAGCTTTTTGGTGGAATCTTTAGGGTTTTCCATATAGAGTATCATGTCATCTGCAGAGTGAAAGTTTGACCTCCTCCTGGCTGATTTGGATGCCTTTTATTTCTTTGTATTGTCTGACTGCAGAAGCTGAGACTTCCAATACTATGTTGAATAACAGGGGCGAGAGTGGACATCCCTGTCTTGTTCCTGACCTTAGGGGGAAAGCTCTCAGTTTTTCCCCGTTGAGGATGATATTAGTGTTGGGTCGTTCATTTATGGCTTTTATGATCTCGAGGTATGATCCTTCTATCCCTACTTTCTTGAGGGTTTTTATCAAGAAAGGATGCTGTATTTTGTCAAATGCTTTCTCTGCATCTATTGAGAGGATCATATGGTTCTTGTCCTTTCTTTCATTGATGTGATGAATCACGTTAATTGTTTTGCAGATATTGAACCAGCCCTGCATCCCAGGTATAAATCCTACTTGGTTGTGGTGAATACTTTTTTTAATGTATTCTTGGATCTGGTTGGCTAATATCTTGTTGAGGATTTTTGCATCCATGTTCATCAGGGAAATTGGTCTATCGTTCTCCTTTTTAGTCAGGTCTCTGTCTGGTTTTGGAATCAAGGTAATCCTGGCTTCATAGAATGAGTCTGGAAGTTTTCCTTCCATTTCTATTTTTTGGAACATCTTCAAGAGAATAGGTGTTAACTCTTCCTTAAATGTTTGGTAGAATTCCCCTGGAAAGCCATCTGGCCCTGGACTCTTGTTTTTTGGGGAGATTTTTGATTTGATTACTAATTCGATTTCCTTACTGGTTATGGTCTGGTCAAATTTTCTATTTCTTCCCATTTCAGTTTTGGTAGTGTATATGTTTTTAGGAATTTGTCTGTTTCTTCCAGATTGCCCATTTTATTGGCATATAATTGCTCATAATATTCTCTTATTATTGTTCTTATTTCTGCTGTGTTGGTTGTGATCTCTCCTCTTTCATTCTTGATTTTATTTATTTGGGTCCTTTCCTTTTTCTTTTTGATCAAACTGTCTAGTGGTTTATCAATTTTGTTAATTCTTTCAGAGAACCAGCTTCTGGTTTCATTGATCTGTTCTACTGTTTTTTTGGTTTTGATAGCATTATTTTCTGCTCTAATCTTTTTTTTTTTTTTTTTAATTTTTTTTTTTTCAACGTTTATTTATTTTTGGGACAGAGAGAGACAGAGCATGAATGGGGGAGGGGCAGAGAGAGAGGGAGACACAGAATCGGAAACAGGCTCCAGGCTCTGAGCCATCAGCCCAGAGCCCGACGCGGGGCTTGAACTCACGGACCGCGAGATCGTGACCTGGCTGAAGTCGGACGCTTAACCGACTGCGCCACCCAGGCGCCCCTCTGCTCTAATCTTTATTATTTCCTGTCTTCTGCTGGCTTGGGGTTTTAGTTGCTGTTCTTATTCCAGGTCTTTAAGGCGTAAGGTTAGGTTGTGTATCTGATACCTTTTTTCCTTCTTTAGGAAGGCCTGGATTGCTCTATACTTTTCTCTTATGACCACTTGTGCTGTGTCCCAGAGGTTTTGGGTTGTGGTGTTACCATTATCATTGGCTTCCATGTACTTTTAAATTTCCTCTTTAACTTCTTGGTTGGCTCATTCATTCTTTAGTAGGATGTTCTTTAGTCTCCAAGTATTTGTTACCTTTCCAAATTTTTTCTTGTGGTTGATTTCGAGTTTCATAGCGTTGTGGTGTGAAAATATGCAAGGTATGATCTCGATCTTTTTGTACTTGCTGAGGGCTGATTTGTGTCCCAGTATGTGGTCTATTCTGGAAAATGTTCCATGTGCACTGGAGAAGAATGTATATTCTGCTGCTTTAGGATGGAATGTTCTGAATATATCTGTTAAGTCCATCTGGTCCAGTGTGTCATTCAAAGCCATTGTTTCCTTGTTGATTTTTTTGATTAGATGATCTGTCCATTGCTGTGAATGGGGTGTTGAAGTCTTCTACTATTATGGTATTACTATTGATGAGTTTCTTTATGTTTGTGATTAATTGATTTATACATTTGGGTGCTGCCACATGTGGCACATAAATGTTTACAATTGTTAGGTCTTCTTGATGGATAGACCCCTTGATTATGATATAATGCCCTTCTGCATCTCTTGATACAGTCTTTATTTTAAAGTCTAGATTGTCTGATAGAAGTATAGCTACTCTGCTTTCTTTTGTTGACCATTAGCATGATAGATGGTTCTCCATCCCCTTACTTTCAATCTGAAGGTGTCTTTAGGTCTAAAGTGGGTCTCTTATAAATAGCATATAGATGGATCTTGTTTTCTTATTCATTCTGTTACCCTGTGTCTTTTTATTGCAGCCTTGAGTCCATTGATGTTTAGAGTAAGTACTGAAAGATATGAATTTATTGCCATTATGTTGCTTGTAGAGTTGGAGTTTCTGGTGGTGTTCTCTGTTCCTTTCTCATCTTTGTTGCTTTTCATATGTATGTATGTATGTATGTATGTATTTATATTTTCATCTTTTCTTCCCTCAGAGAGTCCCCCTTAAAATTTCTTGCAGGGCTGGTTTAGTGGTCACAAACTCTTTTAATTTTTGTTTGTCTTGGAAACTTTTTATCTCTCCTTCTCTTTTGAATGACAGCCTTGCTGGATAAAGAACTCTTGGCTGCATATTTTTCTGATTCAGCACATTGAATATATCCTGCCACCCCTTTCTGGCCTGCCAAGTTTCTGTGGATAGGTCTGCTTCAAGCCTGACCTGTTTTCCCTTGTAGGTTACGGACCTTTTTCCCCTTGCTGCTTTCATGATTCTCTCCTTGCCTGAGTGTTTTGTGAATTTGACTGATATGCCTTGCTGATGGTCAGTTTTTGTTGACTCTAATGGGAGTCCTCTGTGCTTCCTGGATTTTGATGTCTGTGTCTTTCCCCAGATTAGGAAAGTTTTCCACTATGATTTGCTCACATAACCTTTCTACCCTTATTTCTCTCTCTTCCTCTTCTGGGACCCCTATGATTTGATGTTGTTCCTTTTTAATGAGTCACTGATTTCTCTAATTCTTAAATGGTGCTTTTTTGCCTTAATCTCCCTCTTTTTTTCTGCTTCATTATTCTCCATAAGTTTGTCCTCTGTATTGCTGATTCTCTGTTCTGCCTCATCCATCATTGCCGCTGCAGCATCCATTCATGATTGCAGCTCAGTTACAACATTTTAAATTTCATCCTGACTAGTTTTTACTTCTTTTATCTCCGCAAAAAGGGATTCTAATCTATTTTCGACTCGAGCTAGTATTCTTATTATCATGATTCTAAATTCTGGTTCAGACATCTGCTTGTATCTGTATTGGTTAAGTACCTGTCATTTCTTCCTGCTGTTTCTTTTGGGTTGAATTCCTTCATTTTGTCATTTTGAAGGGAGAAAAGGAATTAATGAGGTAGAAAAAATTAAAATTAAATATTAAAATTAAAAAATATTAAAATTAAAAAATATATTAAAATTTAAAAAATATTAAAGTTACAAATAAAACACACACACACACAGACACACACAAATCGAATAAATGATGATAGATCCTAGGTGTGTTTTGGTCTGGTTGTTGAAAGTGGTTTGATATATTAGAGAAAAAAGGGGGAAAAAAAGAAAAAAGAAGAAAAAAAGGAAATCATTTGAAAATTTGGACAAATGAATACACTGAAGTAGACTAAAATGAAATGATAGAAGTAAAATAGAATTTGAAAAAATTTACACAAAAGTAAAGAATATAGTAGAAAGAAATTAAAGAAAAATATTTTTACTAAAAATTAACAATAAAAATAAATTTTTTCTCTTTCTGTCTTCAAGAAAAAGAAAAAAAAAGAGAGAAAAAAGAAAATCGTTTGAAAATTTGAAAAAGTGAATACACTGAAGTAGACTAAAATAAAATGATGGAAGTAGAATAGAATTTGAAAAAATTTACACAGAAGTAAAAAATCTAGTCAAAAAATTAAAAATATTTTTAATAAAAATTGAAAATAAAAATGAGTTTTTCTCTATATTCAAGAAAAAGAAAAGAAATGAAAATGAGGAAAAAGAAAGAAAAAGGAAATCGTTTGAAAATTTGAAAAAGTGAATACACTGAACTAGACTAAAATAAAATGATGGAAGTAAAATAGAACTTGAAAAAATTTACACAAAAGTAAAAAATGTAGTAAAAAATTTTAAGAAAAATATTTTAAATAATGATTTTTTTTCTCTTTCTGTATTCATGAAAAAGAAATGAAAAAGAGGAAAAAAAAGAAAAAAGAAAGAAAGAAAATTGAATAGATGGACCTGCTAACAGACGGAAATATGACTGAGATTACTTTGTTTTCCCCTAGAAGTCATACTATGAAACACATTATAGTCCCTTAGACTAAGCAGGCGATGAGACTTCTGTTCTTGAAGAGCCAGGTTGGCCCAGTGTAATGGCTCTGTTCTCCAGTAGATGGCGCTGCTAGCCTACTGGGGTGGATTTTTGTGGCGCTTGTAGGTGCGTAAGCACATGCGCGGGAGTGGGGAAAATGGCGTCAGGCAGCTAGCCCGTCTCTAGTTTCAGGACTCTGTTCTGGATCAGCAATCGTGCACCCGTCCTTTGTCTTTAGCTTTCGTCCACTCCCTGTTTTTACACTGTCCGTGACCGAGCCCCAGGTAGTACCTCCCTCCGGAGTTTTGTCTCAGATGCAGCTGTTTTACCTGGCCCCTTACTTCTGAGGGACTGCGGCTTTGACCCGTTTTGCCCCTCTGTGGAAGGTCTCACCAAGCAATGGCCGAACGCCGGCCGCACCCAGGAATGTTCGCAGGACCATGCTGCTGCCGGTGCCCCGAAACTGTGGCTGGCTGCCAGTCCGCCCCAGAAAAAGGTCGCGAGATGGTGTAGCAGCAGCGTTTCAGGGATTATGGAAAATCACAACACCCATCTGGCACCAGGCTTCACCCTTAACGACCTTATCCAGTACCAGCGAATGTGGCCATTCTTTGGCGTCTGCTGGGCCCAGGAACCGCCTCTCCCCGTGTGGCCTGAGAACTTTCCAGACCCCACTCTGCTCCTGGGGATTCGCCGTTCCCACCAGGTACCGAGCTACGGAGTTGCGGACTCTGTGCTCCCCTTGTTTACAGTCTTAATGGAATTTAAACCCTCTTCTTTCTCCCTTTTTAGTTTAGTCCCTGCGGCCGTTTCCAATTTTCTACTTTCTCTCCAGCTGCTTTTTGGGAGGGGTGCTTTTCCCGTATTCTCCCCACCATCTCCATCCTCTGTCCGAACGCAAAAAAACACCTCCCTGCCCTCTGCGGCTTCTCGCTCCCCAAGTTCAGCTCTCCGCACCGCGTACCTGCTGAATTCTGTGGTTCAGGTTGTGCAGATTGTCGTGTTAATCCTCCAGTCAGTTTTCTAGGTGTGTAGGATGGTTTAGTGTTGGTCTGGCTGTATTTCATGGACGCGAGACACACAAAAAGCTTCCGTGCTGTTCTGCCATCTTGGCTCCTTCTCAAATTTTTTATTTATTTAAAAAAATAAGCCAAAGAATTCCCATGGAACATACAATAATATTCATAAGCTCCAATAATGAAATTACTGTTTATTTCTTGATTTATTAATGTAGATGAAACATTACATTTAATTAACGTGTTTTGGTTTACCTATTAATGCATATAAACATTAGGTTTATGATAGGTATATACTTGGCCTAGGATATATTGCACGGTGTTCCTTAATGTGTTAATTTTATAAAACTTCCTTATTGTATGGAGTGTACACCCAATAAGTTCATTATGAATGAAGTACAGGTTTGGAGAAGTTATATTATCCTAACATGACTTGAATCAATAGTAACTTTGGTTTTATAAAGGTCACCTGGTAGATCTATAGGTGTTATCTTTTAAGGAAAATAAATTTAACCCAGATTAAGTATTTTTGCAGTATGATACCATCGTTACAAGTTTCAGATCGTCTTTTAAAGACACTTTGTTTTGTTTTGTTTTGTTTTTAATTTAAAGGTTAGTTATTTTGAGAGAGAGAGAGAGAAGTGGGGGATGGCCAGAGAGAGGGAGAGAGAGAATCCTGATGAGGAGCTCGAACCCACTGTGAGGTCATGACACAAACCAAAACCAAGAGTCGGATGCTTAACCAACTGAACCACCCAGGTGCTCCTAAAGACACTTTCTAATGATCTTTTTAAAAAGCAATATGGTAATCTCTTTATGAATACCTTAAGGATACATCTATAAGATGAATAAAAATAATCAACTAATACCATGCAAACAAGTAGCTGTAGCTTGGGGTAAAAAAAAATTGTAGTACAGCTTCAGTAACATAATGTATTCCAAAACAGTTTAGGTGACACTGGAGATACCATGCTTTGGAAATCTGTGTTAAATGATTTAAAAAAGTGTATAAAACACATAGGTCAAAGATGCATGCAAAGTATTTAAATAAAATTGACTTATAAAATGTGAGTCGAGGGAAATAAAATATATTAAATCAATAGATCATTTAAACAAAATTTTAATGTTTATATATTTGAGAGAAAGAGAGACAGAGCATGAGCAGGAGAGGGGCAAAGGGAGAGGGAGGCACAGAATCCAAAGCAGGCTCCAGGCTCTGAGCTGTCAGTACAGAGTCTGATGTGGGGCTCAAACTCAAAAACTGTGAGATGACCGGAGCCGAAGTCACACCCTTCACCGACTGAACCACCCAGGCACCCCTTATCAATATATCATTTTAGATAGGATGCGGTTTTTAAATGGGTGCATAATTGATAAATAGTAAAAATTATTATTTTGTACAATTCCTAAAATTTATAGATTGAATTTGGCCCCACACTCCATCTCTTTCCATTGGGAAAGTGGGAGCTTACTTTACATGGGGTGGCCTCATACTCAGGAGTGTATGTTACGTTATGAAGCATGCTTTGTGGGCTTGTCAGGTGGCAGCTTGGGATGGAGTTTGGACCAGGGGCTCGGAGACACAATGCCTCAGATGGCTCTCTCTCATTCCAGCATGACTTCGTGATTTCAGTCCTGTTTTGAAGAACGATCAGGCAGCTAGATTTCTTGCAGTAGAGATGGCTCTCAGGAGGACCCGGGGGGATGTGCACATGTCAGTGTCTATCACATGACCAGCCCTTGAAAGAAACTTCCAGAAAGTGAGGGAAGTGAATGTGTGTAGTTCATGGAAAAGATCTACATTGTAAAACAGAATGCTTTTATTATCAACAGCAAAAGGGAACTTATAGATACATAAACTTTTGAGACATGGTTTTTCTCTTTCCTCTATTTTGTTTTTGCTGTAAAACAGATACAAGGGCAAAGTAAGACACACAAAGCAGATTAAAAACAAATTTAAAACAGACACCAGAAAGCATTTTTTGCCCCTCTGTTCTGAAAACCATTCGTATGTAGCAGGTCCAAGGAGATAGGGGTGAAGAATTAAACTGCCAGGTTGCTGGAGAAGTGGTTAGCTGACCTAAGTGGCTGGCATCTGGAGAAGCTGGTTCTTTAAGATGTGAACTGGCTTTGTGAGGCCACATGCATTTATTCTTTGAAAAACTTCTTGTGTAATTATTTATTCTACACAAAGCTTCACATGCATGCACTCAGTCAGCCCATGGCACCGTTGAACAGAATATTGCTGGAAAAACGAAGGATGACAGCATGGAAAGAAATGTAATTAAAGTGGCTGACACAGCCACAGCATTTGATTTATCTCTCTTCTTCGCCGGGCTATTTCCACCCTTCTTGGGGCTCTTGGGCTTAATCCTTGGGGATCATGAATGGTTCCTCTTATTGCTGTTTTCCTTGGCCCTTTGTGAATTGCACAAAACTAGCTCTTGGCCAGAGGAGACCCCACCTTCCTCCAGCACATACTTCAGAAACAAAGGGGTCTGGTCTGGCTGTGGTTTACCTCTCCAGGATTGAGTCTGGCACAGCCCTGCCCACCTCTGTCCTGTCCCAATTAGAATTGGGGAGGGTCGGGGGGAGGATACGGGAAAGACTGTAAAGAAGGGTCAAAGCTCTTGTGAACAGTGGCCCCCACCCCTGGCTTAATTACTCATGGCGATGGGAGCACAGGAGATTGCACTGAGGAAAACCCAGGCTTCCTTCTTGACATCACTAGAGTTGGTCTGTCTTAGGCTCTATATTCTGGGCCCTGTGCTTGGAGACTTCCATACATGGAATCCTCATAACAGTCCTATGAATTCCAAGTTCTTTTTTTTTTTTTTAATGTTTATTTATTTTTGAGAGAGAGAGGCGGAGGGGGGAGTGCACAAATGTGGGAGGGGCAGAGAGAGAAAGGGAGACACAGAATCTGAAGCAGACTCCAGGCTCCAAGCTATCAGCGCAGACCCCAACGTGGGGCTCGAACCCATGAACCATGAGATCATAACCTGAGCTGAATTAGATGTTCAACTGACTGAGCCACCCCGGCATCCCAGGAGTTTGAGTTTTTAATCTTAAGATGCAAGCGCTAACTATTATGACAATAAAAAGTAACTGACTATAAGGATAGATAAAAAAAATTGGGAAACACTGAAGAACCAGGCTTAGAAGACAGAATGGATCAGCTCCCAGGATCTTGATTGCAGGGGCTGATCCATAGTTTCATTGGGGTGCTGTTAGGTTGAACCTGAGAACTGTTAGGTGTTCTTGCATTACTCTGCTCAAGGTCACATTCCAAGGAGAGAGACCCCAGTGGTGGCAGGTGGAGATTCCTGAAGTCCCAGTATGACTGTGATGCTGGCTAGGTAGTTAGCCAAAGCAAAATTGGTATGTTGTCATAGAAACACCTGGTAAAGGATGATGCGGATGGGCCATAGAGACTTAGAAGGCTTAATATAACTTGCATAATGCCACCCAGTGAATGAGTGGCAGCCAGATACAAACCCACTTCTTTTAGCCCAAAAGGCTACCCTTCCCCATTCTGCCATGCCACCTCTCCGGTCTTCCTGTGGACAGGGATCGTGTGCATGGTTTGTCTTGTTCTGCTGGCAACAAAGTGACGTCAAGAAAGAGAGAAAAATTGGAGACTGTGAGGAGTAGATAAGGGTGGGAAAGGAGAAGTTTTGATTTTGTTAGCAAATAATTCTAGTGATACTTTTCTCAAATACCTTCCTATCTCAGCATCCTTGAGATGCTCCACTGTCTCCACTTTGTCTTTGCTTTAGATGCTCTGACAACAACTCTGATTCTATTTCTGGGTATTTGAGTTTCCCAGGAGTTGGTCTTAGGCCCTCTTTTCTTCATCAGCTCTCATCCATACACCAGATGACCCCTCATTAGCTATTGTCTACAGGGTAGGCTAAATGGGTCAGCATGACCTTAAGGTACCTCACACCCGAGCCCCACCGTGCCCAGTAATCTTGTCTTTTTTCTTCATTGTGTCATCATTCAAGTCCCACTGCCTGTCTTTTCCTGTGTTCCAATATACCATCAACCTTATCACTTTGAGCATTTGTTCATGCTGTTCTTTCTTCCAGGTGATCCTTGCTACTCCACCTTGTGTCCAAATCTGCCTCATTTTCCAAGGTCCAGCTTAATTCCCACCATCCCCAGGAGACTGTCTCTGGTAACTCTACATTTCAGTGACCACTCCCGTGGCCAAGTCAGAGTCTAGGCCATTTGTCTGAGCTATTTACTCTGGTAGTCATTAACCGCATACCATTTTATAATCTTTCTTTGTTATCTTGTTTCTCTGAATTGACTTTAAATTTTTGAGGGCAAAATCCCTTTAGGACTAGGTAGTAGGTAACCAACAAATATTCATGTAGTTAATTTGTTTCAAAAATAAGAACTCTGTAAACTCTCTGTGAGAAGAGAAGGTATTGGGCTTTTTCTCTGACTCCCAACACTCCAGAAGTGGCACCTTCAGTACATGTTTGGATCAGGATACCCTCGTGTGAAAAGTTCAGACTGCATTCAGGCTTCCCAAAGAGGCTTCTGTTTTGCTCTCATCCTGGCTGGGATCCACGAGGCTTCCTAGAAAGGTGCAGAAAAGCAGCATAAATCAAGAAGGTCCTTCAAAAATATGGGAAGGATACTTACAGAATGATCTCCAGAAATCTGTTCAGATTCCTAGTAAAATCATTTGTAAAGCCACCCACTCCTTGGACAAGGACCAGCTCCCTATGGCAGTTCATCATGGTCCATGCTGGTTCACTACTACCCAAGGTGGTAGAGCCTGGAGAGTCTTAGAATCCTCTGCTTCCCTTCATTTACTTATTGAACATTTTCTGGCCTTGGCTCTGTGACTTACCAGAATGATTAAGTTATAGGCTCATCCCAGGTGCTGGTACCTGGCCATGGGCCTTTCCTTTGAGGAACAGGTCTCCTTAGTACAGGGGTTCCCAGGTCCTGTGGAGTGGGAGGCAGGGAGTGAACCCAGGAGCGGAAACCAAGGAGGCTTAAGCAGGCCAAGGGTTTGCTTTTTTGACACTTTGTCAGGAATTGGTCATTCACAGTATATACTGCTCTTTCATTAATGGAACTCACACATGTAGCAGTAGTTGTCTGGGGAAGGCTATTAATGTTCACTTTCCCTATGGCTTGCTCTAAAAATCATGTAAAGCATTTTCCTGTTTTCCTTTGGAAAATGTCTACACTACATCCTGACATTTAATCTGCAGCCCTAACGGGGGTGACTAATGAGAGCTGTTGGTTCTTGGCTATTTCAAAAGTAAGCCAACTTAATCTAGTAATATCTTTTTTAGGCTCTCAGGAAAAGGGGGAAAAAATGACAATTAAGTCACACAAGCAAGTAGTGTGCTTTCCTTAGGCACACTTAGTAAAACAAATGTCTATTTGTTTTTAAAGTTTTGAAGGTCTGGTTTAAATAACATGGTTAACATGGCTTAACCCTTTGAAAGGCTGGGCAATAGAGGGCTTTTAAAGAAGTATATGGTTTAGGTGGGGTCTGCTGCTGGCGGCCAATATCTTGGCTTTCTAGCATGTACGCAGATCTCTGGTCTATAGGAGGTTGGGAGCAGTTACCCGGAGGGTGGGGTAGACAAAACAAAAAGCAGGGCTGGAATAGTGCTTGGAAAACATTTGTGGATTCAACGTAAGCCAAAACCATGGGAACTGGACTATATCCTCAGGGTTTAAAAGAGATCCAAACAGGCTTACCACGTAGTGGAAATATGAATAGCACCAGACTGCAAATGGGCACTCAGGGCTCTGGTCTTACCTCCATGGAAACTAGCAATGCAATTAGCTGGGTTACGGGTCTGGGCCTCAGTTTCCTCACTTGTAATAGGAGTAGGTTTCTAAAGGCCTTGTAGCTCTGACATTCCATGGCACTAAATCATCCTAAAAGGGATTATCTTATGTCTGTTCTCTTTCATGTCTGGTTTCCTATGGGTCTGTAGACAGGAGGACTCTCCTGTGCTTGTGGCCCAAACCTCCAGGGCCATAGCCCGTGACTCCAGGAAGCAAAGAGCGGGGTAGAGATTGTAGATGCTCAAGACCACATGAGGACTCCTAAAGATTCCCTAGAGGTGCAGTCCATTTAGGAGACATGGCCGGGATGCTGTTTACCTGGGATGTGGTCCTACAAGCTAGTGGGGAGGCCATAGTTTCACGGCCATGCTTAGGAAGGAACTTTGCATGAACATGCAGGCACATTCTCCTGGTAGTGGTTTTGGTAATGTCAGGGGGAGGAGGAAGAGGAAGAGGAGGAGGAGGAGGAGGGGGAGTTGACAGTAAGTACGCGCTGTGGGCTAGGGCCTTCATGCTGACTACACAGCCTCTACTGTCTCACTCAATCCTCTCAGCCACGCAGTAGGGAAACATCACCCTAGGAAAGAAGCCAAGGCTCAGGGACGTTAGGTAGCTTGGGATCCAGAGGAGGAGAAGGAGTGGGAGGAGGAGGAAGAATTCACACTGGTGTGCTGAGCGACCTCAGCATCATGTCCTCTCCCCTTTTATTTACAACTAATTGGACAGTCATAACCAAATGAAAGTGCTTTGCACATGACATCAGGACACCCCGGGGGATTTCTACCAACCAGTGCACCTGAAAGTGGGTGGATAGGATCTTGGAGAGGGCTTCAGATCCAAGGGAGACAGTGAACCTGTCCCACCCATGTGCCAAACTCAGTTTGGCCTGATGGAAGGTTTCTTTCTTTTACTTGCAAGGTGATACTGCCTTAGTGGTTGACATGTTGAATTTAATGAGCTGTACATTGTATTTCAGGACTCCACTGTTGTGCATTGCTGAAGGGATTTTCAAAGAGAATTTGGGTTGAACACGTACTCCTTATTAAGCAAGAAAACCGTGGCTTTGAGAGAGCAATCATGGTTAAAAAAAAAACAAAAACCAGAAGCTAGATATCAAAGGCATGCTGTCTGAGATCACAAGCAGGGCTGTCCCACTCACTTCCTGTGGGGTGTTAATGAGTCTCCGTCTTTCCCCTTTCCCTCCAGAAGCCTAAAGTTTTCCCTTTATTTATTTATTTTTTTAAACATGGTGCTATGTTTCGGTCTTTCCCAGTGGATTTGTCTCTGTCTTTAGACAGCTTCCAGTAATCCCCTCAAGGTCTCAAAGATGTGTGATTTATACTCTGTCCAAAGTCTTTGGAGCATGAACAGAAGTGGTTATTTGAATAAATTATGTATATTCTCTTGTGGACTATTGTAGATTAGGAGTACAAATGAGCCACAAGACGCATGGAAAGGAGTGAGTGGAATAGATGGTCTTTCAGGGAGAAGGGAAAATTTTCAAATTTCCAGTTCATCCTTGAGGAGCAAGAATATTTTTGTTAATCAGTTGAACCCTATGAAATTGCCATTCTGTAACTAAATCAAATGTGGCAAAATGTCAGCGATTCCTCCTGGTTCATTTTAACAGAGGAATTAACCGTTTTCCTTGAAGCATCAGGGATAAGAACATAAAGGTTTGTAGGACTCAAACAGATTGATACTCTGTCATTTTAGTTGTATTTTCCACCCTCCACCCCAAGCATTAGTTTTGTGAACCAAGAAAGCAATGAATGCAAAATAAAACCTTAGGTTATTTAGAAGGGACAGACCATAATGAATGATCCCACTTGATATTCCTAGATTGTGTAAAGTGGGAGGTGTTTGAATTTAGAGCAAAATCCCTGGATTATTTTCATTGTTCTTGTGCAAATGTGACCAACTTGCATTTACTACAAGTAAGCAGCAGAATCAAAAATCAGAAACAACTAAGTTTTTAAAAAGTCCAAGTCTAAATGCTACTGCAAAGAGAATTCTCAGCTGAAGACCAAATTATTGCTTATTACATAACTAATACCTGTATCCACTGGACTTGGTATACATATCTGGGCTTACTTTACTCTTGTACAAACTTTTCCGTGCCTTACCCCAAGTAATTTCTGAGGGGACAGTTAGTGGGAATGACAACATGGTACAGAATAGATCATTAGCAGTTAGTTACCAGAGATACACAAATTAATGTGTATGACACATGGCTGTGTCAGGGCTCACAGTTAAGAGAATTGTGATAAGGCAACCAGAGGTGTCTGAGAACGTTCTTCCTGGGAGCATCTTGAGGTAGCTGTTTCTTTCCAGTACATTCTTCTGTGGAAAGCCCTGCATGGTCTTTAATCCCTTCTGTGTAGAGCCCCTGATGGTGTGGATTCTCAAACTTCCTTTAAGGGCAGGTTAAAGGTAAACTTAACAGTGTTGTTGGTCACCGTTCAGAGTCAAATTTGGTTGCGGGTGATTTCACATTAGGAGTGCTCATGTGTTACCAGTAACAGTTGCCAGATGAAAGTGCATACCTGTGTTAAGACATAAAGCATGCCCTGAGGCAAATACTTTCCTTACTCCACGCAGCTCATTTCTGGTTGGCAGAGAGCAGCATTAGGATCAGTCATAACATTTCCTTGTTTTCTTATGCCTAGGTGAGAAACTTGGGCGTACAAATTCCCCAACTTTGCAGTGAATGGACTTCTAAGACATTTCTGTGCTTATTTCAGCAGTGTATCAAAACCCATAGTGGCTTGATAGTAACTTCGCATGTCTAGCCACTTACCCACTGAGGAAAGTCTGTAACACTGCAAGAGATGGGAAGTTTCGGGGTTTTTTTTTAGATGAGGATGCTATTTGGCCTGGGGAATGCACACTCTGTACTTTTGCTTAAAAACTTAAGTTCAGGAAAAACCTTAAAAAAGGCAGACTCAGAGAATGTTTGCACTTCCTCACAGGTGCTTTAATGCAGTGGCCCTCAGAGCCTATGTGGGGATGACATAAACAGATTCTCAGGTCTCTAGAAAGGTGTGTGTGTGTGTGTGTGTTGAGGGGGCGGGGGTGCTCCTAGCAGTCTTAGAATCTATGCAGAAGGAAAGGACCTACTGTCTTGAGTTTGGCCTTCTACATGAATATGACTTTACATTGTAATTGTCACTTGAACACTCGTGCTTACTTTGTGTCACAGATTGGACAGCATTCTCTTGTCTTCCTACAGTTGTGCCCTGGCCGAGCCCTCCCCCACCCACACACAAATAGGGATTGTAGTCCCATAAAACTCTCAGCCAGAAAACTACCCCAAAATAAGCTTTATTGCAAGACAAGTGTCATATTTGATACACAGACCTACAAAAACAAAACCAAAACCGTAAGTTTTTCCTCACAAACACTTGATTACAAATTTACACTGTTTCTTTTTATTTATTTATTTATTTATTTATTTTAGGTATTAAAAAACAAAACAGAACAAAACCCCAAACTGGATATAACTGGTTATGAATCTTTGGTCAGCACAGGTGTGAGAGGAACAACCCGAGCCTGCATGTGCTTCTGGCCATTTCACATATGAGGTTTGGTCACCGGTCCAGGGACAGGTTCTTGGGTTGAGAAGTACACGGGGACATCCTTTCAATTAGCACGTCCCGGTACAGGATCTTTTCAAAATGACTAAAGCAAACTAAACATCAATTCATTGTACAAACATCTCTCATACACAATAGGCTATGATAAAACGAGG
The DNA here is from genome assembly GCF_018350155.1 of Leopardus geoffroyi. Taxonomy (NCBI): domain Eukaryota; kingdom Metazoa; phylum Chordata; class Mammalia; order Carnivora; family Felidae; genus Leopardus; species Leopardus geoffroyi. The sequence continues at coordinate 105,621,628 of NC_059326.1, forward strand.
CATATGGTGTATAACTACAGTATTAATGAAAATTCTAAAAAAAAAAAAAAAAATGGATTCAAAACAAAACAACATATATTCCTTGGCTGTACTGCATGATTTGTTTGCACATATGGCAGTCCTGAAACAGCTTGAACATAATAAATGCACCGTTAATCTAAGACAGCACCGAACACTAGAGAACGCCAGGGGTCCCTCTGCGAAGGACCGGCAGTTCCAGAGCTGCCTGCGGCGCCACGCATGCGCGGCGCACCCTGGGTAAGAATGAGGTGGTGTGGGGAGCACGCGGGCTTCCTTGAGGTTCTAGGAGGAGGAGATACAGTACGGTCTGGCCCTGCAACGCTACTGGTCTCACAAGCAGTCAAGGTATTTTGCTACAGTGGTTGCGCCTCATCTTCCGTTGCCTGGTGTGTCTGCTGATGTGAAATATCGTCATGCTGAGCTGCTGTGGCTCTGATCGCCTTTATCCAGGATCTAATGGCATTTCCGTCTTTTCAGAGTATTGATTACACGGCCCATACAGCTCTGTGAGGCTTTCTTTAAAACAATCGGATGTGTACCAGTTGGACGACTGGCAGAAAAACCAAAGGAAACATCTCTTGAATCTACTGGATTTTTAAAAAGCACCTCTAAAAGACATAGCTCAAATTTATAAATCTAAAGAAAAACAAGTGAGTTTCCCTTTTTTGTTTACATAGTTTGTTCATTTCTCCATATATTACTGCATTAAAAATAAATAAACATCTATATTTTTTTTTAATTAGCAACTATAGCAAAATACCCAAAGTGTTACAGACTGCTAACAGGTTAAAAAAAAAAAAAAAAAAAAAAGCTCACATTATTTTTGTGCATTTAGTGCCATATGCTGATCTCTTGAACATTTAATTTTAGTTTTTTTTTTAATATATTTTAAAGTGAAGTTATATAAAAAATACAGTAACCACGGTTGCCTCTGTACTCAAATCTTTGGCCATACCAGAGTCTCAATTATCCCTCCCTGTGAGGGTCAACATTCTGCAGTCTGAGACAGGGAGGAAAGAAATAAAAGTTGTCTTTCCCGCCCCCCGCCCCCATCTTTAAAATTAGTCCTTGATTTCTCAGAGGCTTCTGCAGGCTGGCTGTGCAGGGATTTGAGCCTGGAACCAGGTCTTTTAAGGGGTTAATAGAGCTGAATCTGCAGCCTCATTCTGAGAGCCTCCCCGAGCTCCCCTACGAGGTAGTCATCCTCATTGTGGTCTTCCAGTTTCTTAAGCTCCTTCTTCTTGTAGAGAGGGATGCTGGTGATTTCCAGTGTGTATGTGCCAGGCACCAGCTTCTTCTTGGCCGTGTGCAAGTAGCTGAGCCCGTTTCTTTGGTGGATGCGGAAGATGCCCTCGTCGTTCCCCTGGGAGATGACATAGCGGATGTGGTTGTTGAGGGGCTCGATGGCAGGCATGAGTTCTAGGATGTGCTCCTTCGAGCCAAGGCCTGAGAGGTTGAACTTCATTTTCATGGGGCTGTCCATGTCGACACTCTCCAGACTGATGTGTTCAACCTGGAGGAAGAGCAGGAAGGGATGTGGGAAGAGATTCGAAGGCAGAAGCAGAGGGACTGGGAAGGGACGTGTTGGCTGCAACCACCCTGTGTAGGCCCTGCGCCAGAAGCACTTGTGAAGGAGGCTGCTGTGACTTCCTGTCAGCTGGGGGAAAGGTCAGTCCCACAGAGCTGTCAGCCCTGAGCTGAGCCCACAGAGAGCGTTCACATTTAAAAACATTTTTTGATGAGTTTATGGAATAACAGGCTGATTAATAATTTAAGAAATGATTGTAATTTTTTTTTTCCTGGAGTCTGAATCAGAAGTGTAGCTATTAGCGAACAGCAGGGACTAGTGTGATTTGTGAGGCCCCCACACCGTGAGGGGAGTGAGTTTACTGGGTGTTCTGCGTTTTTAGTGCAGACCAAGGGACCTGCAGAGTTTTGGGCTTGGGTTTGAGTCTGCTTTGGTTAAAACAAAAAACAAAACAAAACAAAACAAACCAGTGGGGCCAGGCCTAGGTAAATCAAGTCTCACTTGGACAGAAGGATGGGAAGTTTTAGAATTCTATTTTTAGTAATACTGGAAAAATCTAAAGCTCTGAGTTGATGCCTTTAAGTCAGAACTTGGCTCTGGTGCTGCAGAAGGGCCCATCAGTGATCAGACAGAATCCTGTGCCCAGTACCACTGTGGGAAGTTTTAATAAGCAAAATTTCTGGATTTTTGGTTAGGGGCACCGGATGAATATTTAAACATCAGTTAGGTACCTCCGTCAACTTAAGGTAAATGTAACACTGGCTTGTTTATTATTATAAAATAGAACCAAAGACATTTCGTCTAGAGAAGTCTAGTCTTACAGGTAAGGAAAGTTTCTGAAGTTCAGAAACAAACAGTTTCAGTTCAGAAAACTGAAACAAGTCCTCTAACTCACACAGCCAGTTAGCTGTTTTCTTTGGTGGGGGAATTTTGCAGTAATGTTAACTGAAGAAGGTGGTGCTAGCCCTGATCTTTGGGCAAATCATCATCTGCGGATCCCAGGTAATAATACCTGGTGACATTTACTAACATGTCAGGCAGTGTTCTGGGCACTTCACAGTGTCAACACCATCTTCTTGTCAGCCTTCAAGGTTAAGTATTTTAATCCACATTTTACAGGTGAAGAAATTGAGGGAGAGAGAGGTTAAGTGAACATGCCCCATGAAACACGGGTAGTAAGTGGGGAGGGTCAGGGAACATTTCAAACCATGTAGGCATGGCCTTACCTTTTAACTACTCAGGTAAATGTCATTGATAGCAAAGACCCATGGGCAGGCAATTCAGATTTTCAGTTCCTTACAAAATACACTTTACTTGGAGATAAAAATTTTGTTTTCTTATATGGGAGGAATCCTTATTCTTACAAATGTCATAGAATATGAGACCTTGTTGGCTTATCTACTGAGAATTAAAAGCAACCTGGTGTGCTACATTTGTATAAAACACAAATGGACACATTCAAAGTAATTTATTTCAATCATTTTATAATAGCTATTTCCGAAACGGACACGTTTTTCCCTCTGGCACAAATCAAAAACGAAAACATAGGATCTGAAACTATGACTGATAAAGCCCCCCCCACCCCACACACCCAGTCCTTGTGTTTTCAGTTAATACTGCCCCTAATTTTGCCGTGCCTCTGCCATATTGTGTCTGTTAATTTAGTTATGACCTTTCAACAAACTGTCCACAGAGGCTGGAACCTACGTTAAAGTTTACTGCAGAGTATGCGTGACGGCGTGAGGATAAAATCTTGTGACAGAACCAAGCCAGGGTTACTCACGGTAGTGGGCTCTGGGTCGTGAACGCTCCTCTTCTGTCTGCCGTCTTTCTTAGAGTAGCCATTGATTTTGCACTCATAGCATGCTTCTGGGGACAGAGCGTTTTCCTCGTCCACCTCCGCATCCAGGGACAGGTACTGCCCTTTGTTAAATCCCATTCCTGAGACGCAGTGGCTATTTGCAACGAGAAGCAAGGCATTGTGAGACTTCACAGGGTGTGACCACAGGGTTCCAGTGGGAGACCAAAGACTTTTTAGAAACAGGAAACCAACAGAGTAAACTCTAAGCTCAGAAACACCAACACCTAATAGTCTTGGTAACTCTTCCCTTCAACACTTAATACAGGAGGTTCTCCCTCATTTTGAGCAACATTCTTCTCAGAATGAGCCCCGGGCTTCTCCAATTTTCATTCCTATTTAGACTGAAGCACTCAGGTATAGTTATATCAAGAAGGTTAAAAAACCAAACAAAAGCAAAGTATGAATTTCAAAAGAGAATGCTTAAGAGAATTTCTGTTGCTTTCCAAGCCTGAAGCCTGTGCTTGATGCGCTCAGGGTGGCTCTCTGCTTTAACAGCTGCGATTTCTGAGCTCCTCTTAGGGTTAGTGAGAGTCACCGAGTGGGCTGTAAATGACCTGTTGTCTGGACCACGACCTTGGTGTTCAGGCATTATCAGGTAGCAGGGGTGGACAGATGAGTCCGCACCCCTCAGTGCCTGACTCGCTCCCTGTTCCTTCTGGGGAAGGAGACCTTGACTGACTTGTAAATTCCCATCTTCTGTGCTGTGTGAGGCCCAGCTGCCTTGAAGGAAGGATGTGGGTGGCTAGCGCCTCCAATGTGCTTGAGACGGCTCACGTGGGAAGGTGCCATTAGCTGGCGGGAGCCCAGCCTTGTGGTGGTGCCACGCTGACCAGGCACACCCGCTCTGTGCACTATACAGCCAGATGAGGAAAGGGAGGGAACGACTCCTTCCTTAGGGACCAGTGGGTTAGCACTTGCCAAAATTCATAGAAAAATCTCGGGTGAAGCCATCCCACTTACACCTCATAATCCAGGTGTCAGTGACAACACGGGAGCAGGGTTTTTAAAATGTCTCTGGCCTTGAGGGATCTGAGTGAATCCATTCAGGCCATTCTGAGGGGCTGGAGAGTGACACCTGTATAAAAGCGGGTCTCAAGTGCACCACAGAGGAGGCGATTCTACTGCACCTCACCCATGTGCCTTCCTGGCGGTCCTCCTTCCCACATCCCAAGTCCTCTGACCACTGCTTTTGCCTCCCGGCAACATTAGCTTTCCCTTAAGTGCCGGGACCGCGCTTGCTTCCCAGCGCGGAGAGGTGGGTGGCCTTACCCCTGTCCCACTCGGTAGTAGCCGGGCGGGCAGCCACAGAGGTAGCCCCCTTCTGTGTTGGAGCAGCCATAGTTGCAGGGGTTCTTGGAGGACGAGCACTCGTTGACATCATGGCAGGCGCTGGAGAACTGGTCGAAGGAGAAGCCCGAGGGGCAGACGCACTTGTAACCCCCCAGGGTGTTGTAGCAGGAAGCGGAGCCACATGCATTGGGATTGGAGCATTCGTTCTCGTCTAGGAACACAGAGTAAGAAACTCTTACCCAAGGGAGGGGGCGGGAGCTGAAGGAGAGCCTGGCTGTCAGAGGAATGACAGTTACGTGTGGACATACCTCTAGAAGCGTATTTAAAAAATGTTCACTCTGATGGCTGATTGGCAAAGCTTATAAAATAAAAAACAAAACAAAAAAAAAAAAACACAGACAAAATTCCCCTCACTTAGGGCTTTAAAAAAACCCTGGCCCTCCCCTTTAATTTTCTGTCTGTGCTATATTTCTGAATAGGATGGCAGCCTTTGGGTACAGATGTAGGCAGTCTGCCTACTGAACAACTTCTATTCTTGGAACCTCAGGTTACTTCAAAAGCCTGTCTCCCAGATCCAAGGAGATACAAAGTACATTACTACATTTCAGGGGCCACAGGGAGGGAGAAATGGAGAATGACTCCTTATGGGTGTGGAGTTTCTCTCTAGGATGATGAAAATGTGTGGGAGGTGATGATTGCACACTCCTGTAAGAATATACTGAACACCACTGAACTGCACACATTGTGTTTTTTTTTTTTTTTTTAATTTTTTTTTTTCAACGTTTATTTATTTTTGGGACAGAGAGAGACAGAGCATGAACGGGGGAGGGGCAGAGAGAGAGGGAGACACAGAATCGGAAATAGGCTCCAGGCTCTGAGCCATCAGCCCAGAGCCCGACGCGGGGCTCGAACTCACGGACCGCGAGATCGTGACCTGGCTGAAGTCGGATGCTCAACCGACTGCGCCACCCAGGCGCCCCTGTGTTTTTAATTTTTTTTAACGTTTTTGTTTCTGAGAGAGACAGACAGAACGTGACCAGGGGAGGGGCAGAGAGGGAGGGAGACACAGAATCGGAAGCAGGCTCCAGGCTCTGAGCTGTCAGCACAGAGCCCAGCTTGGAGCTCGAACCACGAACTGGGTGATCATGACCTGAGCTCAAGTTCGGTGCTTAAGCGACTGAGCCACCCAGGAGCCCCTGAACTGTACACATTTTGAAAAGATGACTTTTATGATATGTGAATTATATCTCAATTTAAAAAAACCTGTTTCTATACACGTTTCCATTCCCCTAGCAATTCCCAGATTCATTCTATGTGGGTAGAAAACATATGTAAAAATTCAAATACTATGAATTACAAAGTAATTAAAAGAAACATTATTTAATTCAATTTGTTGAATTGGAAATCTAGTATGCTTGTAACTACTTGAGAACCCATTAGGTGCAGACTGTATCTTCTGGGAGAGGTTTGCATTCAGCAAATGCTAACCTAGGTTTTACCAGTTTAATAACTAACCTTACACTGGACATTCCTGCCTGCAGGATAATGACAGGTTCTACTTTCAGTCGCTCTTATTTTTACAAAAATCAAAGCCTGATTGTGCTTTTAACTGCAGAGATTACAGTTTTGCTCTTCACTGCCTGGTTGATACATAGCATGTGGCTTGACTCCTCTGGGCTTTATCATAATCCACATTTCACCCTGGGCTCAAGTCACATCTGCTCCATGGAATTCTTATGACCCCAGTGGAGCACAATGTGGCTGTGTCCCTGATACGTGACAAGTTTACGTTTCAGCCCACGTGGGGAGACGCTCCATTTGCAAGGAGATGTGCGTCTGGAACACAACAGCTACAGGGAGGTTTACGGGGGTGCAGGGGCAATCTCCGAGCCGAGGCCTCTCAGGAAATTTAACTCCACGAAGTAAAGCCCACAAGTTACCAAAAGGATAGATGTGAATGAATTAGGCAATTTTTGTGTAAGGATTATAGCTTCAGAATTAGACCAGCAAACAGAGAGTGCCGGATATACAACTTGATAGGATTACTTACTATGTATGAGTTCTTAGTCTTCATTTCATGGGGAGAAAAGTATTTAAGTGAATTCTTAATAACTAGGCTACCTCGGACATAGGCATAACTGCTGTTTTATTTCTATGTTCAAAAGACTTGCAATTCTGCCATGAAGGCTGACCTGCTTCAGTCATTAAATCTGACATTTATATGCAGTGCAGAAAATACAAATTAGGTTATAATTTAACAAAATGATCCTGCTATGAATATAGGATTAGACATTCTGTTAGGTAGGAAAATTACCAGGGAAAGGCAATTAACTGAGTAAATTGCATTTACGTACTGTTGACGAGAATATTTAAATATGTGTCATGTTTTTGTAAGCTCCATAATGTACTCATTTGTTACAAATGTATATTGTGGTATATTTTTGTGGACTCAGGTAATCTCACTTGTGTTAATACATACTTTGTCTCATGCTTCACTGATTAATAATTTTTTCCATGGGCAAGTGTTAATATTCACTTATTTTCAATTTTGAATAATTAATAATGGTTGCAACGATTTGGGAATGTTACCTACCTACATCTGTACAGTGTATGTGCCAGAATGTTATAAATGTTCTCTGGCAAGTGGCTGGAGACTTCTTAAAGTGTTCATGAGAATCAAAACCTTTCTTTAGTATTGGGGCACCAGGGTGGCTCAGTCGGTTAAGCATCCAACTTCGGCTCAGGTCGTGATCTCATGGTTTGTGGGTTTGAGCCCCGGGTCGGGCTCTGTGCTGTCAACTCAGAGCCTGGAACCTGCTTCAGATTCTGTGCCTCCCTCTCTCTCTGTCCTTCCCCCATTCATGCTCTGTCTCTCTCTGTCTCTCAAAAAATTAATAAACATTAAAAAAATAAAAAAAATAAAAAAACCTTTTTCAGTAGTAACACAAACTGTCATTTTCCTTAAGTTGGCAACAGTATTACAACATTGTAGGCTTACAATTTAATATTATTAAAATTATCTGATACACTGACTATAACAGTTTGGTCCCTTTATTCTGTATCCTTCCCCCTTCAATCCCATGAATGACTAATGATATTTACACACACAGGTAACAGATAAAAATAATTTGCGGCCTTTCAACTGGCATTTTGTCATAATTCTTGTTCTTTTGACAAGTTGTTGCTTTTATTAGTTCCTGATGGTTTAATTCCATCCCTGCCATATATTTGAGTTAAAATTCCAACTGGAATTATGTGTGTTCAAAGCAAGGAAGTCAGCAATTAAAGTAGAGACCAGCTGGATTCCTCAACCTTGAACAGAAGAATCTAGAAACTTCCAAATAAATCCCTGCTGTTACACTGTGTGAGCTTCTCTGGGGTGACTGCCTTGCTGAAGTGCCCACTTGGAGGATCCCACAAAGGGGAATTAGGATGTACCATACGTGGGGCACCTGGGGGGCTCAGTTGGTTAAGCATCTGACTCTTGATTTCAGTTCAGGTTGTGATCTCATGGTCTTGAGATTGAGTCCCCTCGTTGGGCTCCATGTGGAGCCTGCCTGGGATTGTCTCTACCCCTCCCCAACTCGTCTCTTTCTCTCTCTCAAAATAAATACATTTTTAAAAAGGATATATACTATATTAGCCTTGATCTTAAAGTTAGACCAATGTAGTGAAAAACTATATAGATATTTTTGCACTAGATATTTATAGGCAGAAGCTTCAGCAAACTTAAAAACTTGGAAGTTGAGATGATATTCCATACATGTTCCTGTTTATACTTATGGTCACTATAAAAATGAGAATTCTTTTTAATAAGCTGACACATAGGAAATATTAGAAGATCGTCCTTTGGCTGTAATATCCACAGAATTAACTGAGAAATCCATGTTATTTACTAAGTGGAGGGTCTCCTATTTTATAAACAGAGCAGTATCATTGTTTTATACTGTTTTAACAGCTATCTAAAAAAGTACTGTTCTCAATATTTTTTTTTTTTAATTTTTTTTCTTTCAACGTTTATTATTTTTATTTTTGGGACAGAGAGAGACAGAGCATGAATGGGGGAGGGGCAGAGAGAGAGGGAGACACAGAATCGGAAACAGGCTCCAGGCTCTGAGCCATCAGCCCAGAGCCCGACGCGGGGCTCGAACTCATGGACCGCGAGATTGTGACCTGGCTGAAGTCGGACGCTTAACCGACTGCGCCACCCAGGCGCCCCCTGTTCTCAATATTCTTAAGTGTATTTATTACGCCTATACTTTGCCCCTGTTTAAAAATCAATAAATCAGGGCAAAAGGACATTGGCAGCATTTTTTGTGTGTGTACAGAAAAAGAAGTAAATTTACTAAATCATTTTGACTGCCTAACTTACACCATTTTGATAACGTTTGAAAACTTTGCCCTTAACTTCTTAATCATTAATGGCTTCTGCATTTCCTTTCATGAGTGTCTATTTGTGGGGGTGACAAAAGCATCTGTCTCTGGCCTGGCACAAGACTGCAACCCTCTTTGTGACTTTCACAAGACTTGGCTTCCCTCCTTTGAAATCTATCTTGACTTTCTCTTCTCAAATCACTACACCGTCATTAGAAATTTCTTTTGAGAAGACCACAAAGGATAAAATCAGATTAATTTATTTAGTGGATGCTCACAGTGAAATATTTGGAAAACACGTGGAGTAATTTAAATCACTACAGAGGAACAGGAAAGCACCCTGCTGTTTCTCTGCAGGACCACTGTTCCCCTCTCTGCTCAGCTATGCTGGCATCTGATGTCACAGCCTGTTGGATGGCATGTCTATGAAGTGCATTCAGATGGAGTGAAGAAATGAGGCCTGTGCTAAGTCAATCAGCTGGCTCTTCAAGTACAGAATAATGTTCTCTTTGATCAGTCTGTCCTCAAAAGGAGAACTTCTATTGACTATTAGCAATGCAAGGAACAGAGCTAAAGGTCTACACATTTTATTTTATAAATGCTTTTCTCTGGAGTTTTCAACAGAATTAGCTCTAACTAGATATTTGTTCTACCTTCAAATACTTTAACCTTCTTCATTAGATCTATGTAACTGAAGAGCACAGATGGATGGCTCTTATTAAGCTGATATGAATTCATTTAGATTTATATGAGGGAGATGGATGGGTAATTCTTCAACCCCCAATCTAAAGATAAGACATCAGTGATGAAAAGCCCCAGACCTTGGCAAATGAAGACGATGACTGTTGACACCACTTTTACAAAGTTAAAAAAAAGTACATGTAGTAGAAATTTCTAATTATAAAAGCTCTAGTTGAGTTACCTTTTAGGCCCTTAAAACAACATTTTTATTCCAGGTATTTTCAAACATACACAAACATAGAGACTAGTGTAACAGATGCCCGTGAAGGACTGGTTTTAAAATTCTAGGATTCTAGGGGCGCCTGGGTGGCTCAGTAAGTTACACATCCCGACTCTTGATTTTGGCTCAGGTCATGATCTCATGGTTCTTCGGGTAGAGCCCCATCTCTGGCTCTGCACCGACAGTGTGGAGCCTGCTTGGGATTCTCTCTCTCCCTCTGCGGAACTTCTCCTAGCTCCCTCTCTCTCGCTCTCTCTCTCAAAAATAAACAAAGTTCTAGGATTCTGAGGCTACACTGAAGCATCAGCCTTTGTTAGTTGTTCATTTTATGCACAGATACTTTAAGGTAAGAAAGGCAGATGGCACATAACAAGCAGGAGCTCACCGACACACTGATTCCACTGGTAATGCTGAATATACCCTTGAGGGCAACCACATCTGTAGCCTCCCAGGATGTTCTGGCAGCCATGCTGGCACCTGTGGTTTCCATCACATTCATCCACATCTGCAAAAACAAGCCCAGCATGAGATTCACGCAGACTTGCCTCTACTGTTCTGACGTGCACTCCCAACACAACCTGGGCTAACTGTCATCAGGGAAACTAACAAGACACACAAAGAGGCTGTGAGCTCTTCCAAGTCACATGGTTATTAAGGGTCATCACAGATGGTTCTAACAGCCTACCTTCTTCTTATGCTGTCCACCGGACCATCTCCTGTCAGTGCTTTCAGTAACATCTTCATTTCAGCAAATCAACAATAGCAACCACAAATGTTGTGTATATTTTGGATGGATTAACAGCATATGGTGTGATTTATTTGGTAGGTAATTGAAGCATATTTGCATTACATATTCCAGTAGATTCAATAGTGATTCAGACATTTTATTCCTCAATTTCAGGAAGATACAGCACTACAGAGATACCATTTAAAATTAAATTTAAAATTTAAGTATTTGAATGTTATTTTTAGATGTGATGTGGTATTCTTACACATCTGGAATAATTTCTTTGTTCGTACATGCATATTCTTTGGGAACGATACCTGAGGTTTTGAAATCTACCCATAAAGAGTAAAATAAGATTGACACGTCTGATGTGTGTACAGCAAATTTATATGGATAATTAATAAATGGTATCTTATGTGGATGGTCACAAGCTGAACTCACAAGTGGCAAACAGCTGTACATTCAGAATACTTTAAAATTTTCAATGATTTCAAATATAAAATGTTAAAATGGAAATTTTTAAAGCCGAATTTTTCTTGGCTGCAAATTAGATATATAAATGTCCTACACTTCTTATAAAGAGTACATTAAAAACTATGAATATATTTCTTAAATCAAAGGGTGACTAAAATCAATAAAGACATAAACTGCAATAGTTTATAAAAAAATGTAAGGAGATGTATATAGTCCTATAATTTTTTTGGCATGGGTATTTTGCAAAAGATACCAATTCTAATAAATTAACACTTGCGATGGAAATATTAGAGAACAGTTTAATATTTTGTCAGGTATAGGCAGATTCTTAATTTATTCCCAGTTAAACATTTCCTTGCACTTCACAAGAAATACCTATTGTGGGGGGTAGATTTATAGAAAATGCCCATTGTTCGGGAAGAGAGTGAATCAGGAGTTTCAGAACAAATGAAATGGAAATAGCTCTCACTTTCCCCAGTGCTTTTCGTCTATTTCTGCAATACTCTTTGATAACTGGTTCTTTCAAGACTTAACTTTCACACATGTCGTTATCATGGAACAAAGCCCCATGTTTTTTTCTGATTTATTTGTATACTACTGTAAACCATATTAGCTACAGAATTCTCTTGCAGTTTTTTTTTTAGATCAGTAATTATGTAAAGACAACACTTACTTTAAAAGCCAGTTCATACTCTCAGAATTTTGGTTCTACCACCTTAAAGTTTTCCTCTGTCCCCAGAATGATACATGAAAAGCTAAGAACAAAAATCAGTTCCTGAGTTAAGTACTTGTTAAGTACTTTCTTTCTTTTGAGATGATCTCATTTCTCATTTAGTGGCTTGGGAGTTAAAAATAGTTTGCTGTGTTAGATCAAGGATTTTTGAGCAAATAAACTGACCTTCACAGTTCAGTCCAGTGGCATCAAGAGAGAACCCTCTTTGGCATTCGCAGCTGAAACTTCCAGGCGTGTTTTGACAGATTCCTTTTGCTCCACAGAGTGAAGGCTGAGACCCACATTCATTGTTGTCTAGCAAAGCAGGAAGGAGGAATGTCAAGCTTCCTAATCATTACCTGAGATTTCGCTATACAAAGTGAAAAGTGAGGTATGAAAGCCTAAGTTTCAAGATGTGAAAACTTGAGGGAAATGTATGGCCAGATTCATTGTCATGTTAGTGGCAAGAAAAGGACTATTTCAAGACATGTGAAGTTATAGTGTATCTTGAGTTGATTGAGGACATGATTTCTGATAACGCAGACTGAAGGTCTCTGAACATGCGTGTCTTCTAACATAAAATAATCCACCATGTTCGCTAGCATGTTGTAAATTACAGTGAACCTTTATCCATATTTTGTCTGAATACACATGGTTATATTTAGAATGCAGTAGAAAGGCACTGTTTGGAATACACCCTACCGTGCTTGTGCTTGGTTGGACCTTAACTATTTTTTTCCTTTGGATATTATTCTTGGGCAAAAACACCTATATTATTAGCCTCATTTCTAGACACTAATTATGACGCATTGGTCCTAAATATGAGTCTTGAGCCATTCGTTATTCTCCCACTTTAAGTATGGTTTTTATGCATCTACCAAGAGTTTGCAAAACTTGCCATTTGTAGTTTTGTCTTACCAATACAAGCAGTATGGTGCTGTGTGAAACCAGGTGGACATTTACAGGTAAAACCTCCCAGAGTGTTGACACAGAGGAACTGGCAGTTGTGCTGTTTGGTTTGACATTCATCAAGGTCTGAAATGAAAGAGAAGCCAGTGAAAAAGCCAGAGTCACCTGGCTGTGCATTCTTTCTCATGAAGCCACAGGATGTGTACATCTTCCATTGGGAGTATATTGCCTAGAGTTGTGCAGGAAGCTTTACAGACTTCCATATGTGTATAGCAAGCAGTTCCTTTTCTCACATGTCAGCAGCATAAATATCATGGGCTGCTCTGATAGGATGCCTAAGGTGATACATAACACAAAGTTTTCCTAGAATAAGAAAGTGAATGGAGGAGTCACAGTGGTTTACACGAACCGTTCTCAAAGCGAATATCCAAAGGGTATAATTTTTGAATTTAATGCACAGTTCAGTACATGGCTGGTCACTTACTCCTATTAAAAGAGGGGTTAAATAATAATAAAAACATCTGGAAATTGATGAAGATCTGAAAACAAACACTGAGTCAGGTTCTCAGACTCCAAATGAAAACACCATCATAAATACAAGAGGAAGCAAAAAAAAAACAAAAAACAAAAAACAAAACAAAAAAAACCCCCAAAATACAGCATCTGTAATTCTGATCATAAATGGAATTTATATTTGAACTAACAGAAAACTCAAAATGTGATTTTGGTTAGATTAGAACTTAATATATTGAAGTAAATATGCAAAGCAATATAAGATATAAACAACACTAATTCATTATATTAAAGCTTAAAAAGCACACACTAGTTGTACTCTTTTTTTTTTTTAATTTTTTTTTTTCAACGTTTATTTATTTTTGGGACAGAGAGAGACAGAGCATGAACGGGGGAGGGGCAGAGAGAGAGGGAGACACAGAATTGGAAACAGGCTCCAGGCTCTGAGCCATCAGCCCAGAGCCCGACGTGGGGCTCGAACTCATGGACCGCGAGATTGTGACCTGGCTGAAGTCGGACGCTTAACCAACTGCGCCACCCAGGCGCCCCTAGTTGTACTCTTAACAACGTGCAAAATTACATTGACTCCTGATGGCTCAATAAACAGGTCAAAGAGAATAGTACTGCGTGCTATTATTGTTAGTACTTTTTTTTCGGTATTCCTTGGAAATAAAACTTCATTCTTCTTAAGAATAACCTGTTATTTCAAAAATTTAAGAAGGAATTTCTTCAGTCCATTGATTTTATACTGGTGAGGCTTATGAAAAAATGAATGCATGACTATAGCATTGGAGCCACAGTAATTGTCTAACTTAGTTTGATAATTACTTTCAATACTACCTAAGCAAAAAATTTTAAATTCAACCATTCATTTTCAATATTCTGTGGTAGACATATAATAAAAGTAGTTTAGAGAAATAAGATCCTACATAAGCAACGAAAGAAATTTGATTTCAGTTATTTGTTTCAATCTCTTCCCTCACCGTTTTTTGTCTTATGTAATTTCATTTAATTTTGAATTGTGTGGTTTGCTAGAAGAAGCAAACTGGGGTAGTTTGGGTTTCAATGCTCTCTGCCCCTTGCACGTGTCCTTCAGTAGAGGTTTCTGTGCCCTAATAAGGTGGTCACTAGGAAGATGTGCTTTAATGAAGGAGATACAGGTGGAGGAATCCCGGACTCGCTAGATTCGGATCCGAAAGGAGAGAGACAGGGGTCAGAAATGCCAGAGACTTCACTCACCTTTGCACGTCTTTGCGTCCTCCTGTAGGACATATCCCCGGGGACATGAGCACTGGTAGCTTCCCTCAGTGTTCTTGCAGATGAAGTTGCATGGTTTCGGGGACTGAGAACATTCATCAAGATCTAAGTAAGAGTGATATGAAGATTAAATTCTTAGTTTCAAGGAGCAACTGGCCTCCTTCCTCCCTCCATATTCTTCATCTTTTTCTTTTCCACTTCAACTTAAAATGGAAAAAGAGCCAGAGAGAAAAGATGCATGCAACAGTGTCCTTGAGAGTAACGTACTGGTTTACTTTGTAGAGCAGTCTATGATTCTTGGATAAATGTAATATCTGGACAACTGTGCGGGTTCAAAAAATCCACCACATTGGTTTTTTTAAATTGTTAAATATTTTTGAGAGAGAGAGAGCGTGTGTGCACAAGTGGGGGAGATGCAGAGAGGGAGACAGGATCTCAAGCAGGCTCTGTGCTGTTAGCACAAAGCCCGACATGGAGCTCCAACCCACCGACCATGAGATCACAACCTGAGCCGAAGTCAGATGCTCAACTGGCTGAGCCACCAGGCGCTGTGCCACTACATTCTTTAGATTTATGTATTTTGGTTTATAGCTTGAGGATCATACTCTAAAATGTAAGAATTTCTTTCTTCCTTTAAAAAAATTTTGTTTATTTCTGAGACAGAGAGACAGGGAGAGGGAGGGAGGAAGAGAGGGAGGGAGACAGACAGAAAGAATGAGAATGAACAGGGAAGGGGCAGAAAGGGAGACACAGAATCTCCAGCAGGATCCAGGCTCTGAGCTTTCAGCACAGAGCTGGATGACCCGATGTAGGGCTTGAACTCATGAATCGCGAGATCATGACCTGAGCTGAAACCGGACCCTTAACCGACTAAGCCACCCAGGTGCCCCCAGAGTTTCTTTCTTCGGACACTGTGACACACGGGTATGGAAGACGTTCTCTTGAACTGTTAGCTGACAGGCTAAGCACCGTGGGGCACCACAGGTCCAGATCCAAGTCTTCACGCTGGCCCACCGTGCTGCTAGACTCGGGCCCAGGCTGCTAGACTACATACACACCACCAGCAGGTTCTCTTTGCTGTCTGTCTGGTCCTTATTTCCCTCCACACCCTCCCTGCAAGATGGCTCAGGCTGAGTCACTGGGTCAGGGGTCACAGCCCCTTTCAAGGCAGCCCTCCGTGCACAATTTTCTCCTCCCAGGGTTCAATGACATCTCCCTCTTCTCTTTTGGCACAGCCCCAGCACACAGCACTGTGCCTCGCAGTTTCTACACACTCTGCTCACATCTTTATTCAAAACAACTGTCTTTAAATCGTCCCCACCTTTCAATATACTACCTCTTTACTGCTAAGACTGTCAGACGGCAAACAGTCTCCATTTCTTCCTAAAACATACTGGTCCATGCCTCCAGAATGCCAAAAGCTCATGATCAACAGCCTGTTCTCAAGCACTCTCATGCCCAACCAAGTGAGTCAGATGCCCACTAAGAGTCAGTATGGGTTTTCTTAACCTTTTCATCCCAGGTTGTTATTAAAACAGGAACTTGAATAGAAGTAAAGCTGCAAGGTAATTAAATATGGAGGAGAGAAGACTTTTTTTTTTTTTTTTTTTTTTTTTGGTCATCATTGAAAACTAAGTCGAATGCTTTGGAAAGACTTGATAAAGGCAAGCCTCCCACCCCTGCCCTTAACTGTTACGGAATTCTGTGTGTGAGACAATAAGAAACTGAATTAGAAAAAGAGACTGTAAAAACATAGAAGGATTCTGCCTTGAGACTTCTTTCCAACTGGAAATGATACATGATGCTTAATTGGTATATTTTATGCCAAAAACAGCAATGAGGAGCCAAACGCATTCTCTCTATATATGCTAACACACATGTCCAGAGTCCGAAGTCATTTTGTATTAAAATATAAAATGTTGAAACAATATTTTTGAAATAATTTTTATGCTTCTCCAATTGAACACTTCCTGATGAACTGAACAGTTCTGTGTCCCACACGCTCCATGGTAAACACTGCATTGACAGAAGTGACCTGTAGGCAATGGGAGCCAGCCACCCCCAGAGGGAGAGACACGGCACCTTACCTACGCACGAGGTGCCGCTGATGTCTGTGGTGTAGCCAACCTTGCAGAAGCACCGGAATGAGCCCATGGTATTGATGCACTGACCATTGCTGCAAAGGTTTGGCATAACTTTGCATTCGTCGATATCTGTGGGCAACAACAACCCCAAAATGAAAACAAATGTACAAGTTAATATATATGCGGGGTTAACACTGGTGGGAAAACTAAGAGAAACGAAGGAAGTGACATGAGAGAATTAGCAACCAACATCCACAGTGCTGCTCACTCCAGCAGCTGGCAACTTGCAAGGGAAAGAAAACTATTCTGAAGTGACCGGAAGAGATACATCCATGGAAGCTAGGTTGAAAGCCCTGCTTAAGTCTACTTGTTTTGCAATATAAGTATGTATTATTTTGGCGGGATGTATACAGCTACCTCTCGGAAGCTCAAGTAATCTGGAATTTGTGGTGATCTCCTATGCCTGGACCTCATATTCACACTGGGATTCGGCTCTGAAGAAAGGGTTTCATTAGCAACGTAATCAGGCCCAGGGCCAAGAGTCTGTGTAGTAATAGAAGAAAATGGTATTTTTCAGGACATCAGTCTATCAGGTGGTTGTACAGAAAAATGGAAACAGAGGACTAATGGGCCAGAGGCTAGAATTTACCTCCAAAGTTAGAGCCTTTAGATATAAACTGCTTAAAAGAGGAATGGGCTCAGGAAGGGGAAAAAAAAAATTGGAAACCACTAACTGATAATGAGACTTGCTGGTTTGTATATACGTTGCAAACTGACTGAGTCCCTGTGCACAAATAGGCAACACGTATTTAAGTAAAGCAGGTATAGTTTGGGGGGTTACAAACATGGGCTTTGGGGTAAGACAGGTATGTTCTGTTGCTGAGTGCATCCCTTAGAAAGGGTGTGATCTCAAGAAAATTACTTACTGTTACCGAAGCTTTCAGTTTTCCCAGTAAATCCTACCTCTTAAATATGAAGACTGCATCTTTTCCAGTCTCCAAATCATTAGCAAGAGGCGTATACAAACACATGTAAGTATTTCAGCTATTGTATCAATTTTTCACTTTTCCTTCCGGTTAACCTAAGTTAATGTTCATGGTATTGGTAGCGTGCGTCAATTTCCTCAACTCCTTACCTCTTCCATCAGTGGTATATCCTGGGCCATGAGGACATATCTTTTTGTACTGGGCAGTTCCCGGAAGTGGGCAAAGCTCACACTGGTGACCCCAGCCTCGCCCCCCGTCACAGCAGCATTCGGACTTTGTGACGAGATTGCGGCTGCTGGACGCCATCTGACACATCGTCTGCAACACCTCGGCAAAGCAGAGTCCCTGTCGATTGTCTGAAATAACCAGTTAATAAGCATCAGTGACATGGTGCTGACACTTCATTTTCATCTTCAAGTAAAATAGGACCATCAATGCTTTTCCTCCTGGTGGTAATGTTTTCAAAGGTGAGTACTCTTCTATGTGAACAGCCACACTGCCTGACAGTTTCATGAACACAAAGGTGTTAGAGAATCAGTTCAAAGCATGTTCTTTTACTAGAGTTTATTAAATTTGACAAAAGGTGATACTGTCCTTTAGAAATAGATTTATTTTTCTTCAATCCATCAGCAACTAGTTGATAGCAAGCTATCATTCCTGCAGAATGCAAATAAAAGGAAAATGAAATGAAATCATTTCCCTATAAATAAGCAAATGAGTATCAGGATTTATTTGTGGAAATTCCAGATGATGTTACAATGTTGGTACGTATTCAGTCCAATCTCATATTTTCTGGATCTAAAAGAGGGTTCAAACATTTGGGCCAAGTGGTTTTTTTTTTTTTTTTTTTTTTTTTTGTTTAGTATAAATAAAGGAATTTCTCTGATGTAAATAGGCAAATAAATCTTTAATATGAACCATCCCAGTGAAAATACTATAAACAAAAAAGTACATTAGACTATGTAGGTTATGTTTTCTATTTCCGGAAAGATTGGTGGTTACTAAGGGTCTAGATTGTAAATAATATTTATTTTCTTGACTAGCAGTTTCCGAGGATTTAACACAGTGACATCATTTGGAGAATCTGATATAGCTGAGACATTCTGTTTTTGTATCAGTGATGAGTACTCTTATTTCTCGGTTTGCCTTAAATTTTCCTCCTCCATACATTTACACCTGCTCATATTTAACTGAAATGGCTTATAATACAGGTATTTTAGCATTAAAATACAACATAATGTCTGAGCTTTATATTTTCCACAAGAAAATATTTTGTAAAACATTTTTTTTCTGTACCATAAAATAAAAATTAACCTTCACTGCATTTTTGAAATGTGGCATTTACTTTAATATTATTAATACAGCAAAGCTTACCTCACATAGCAAATATTTTCTTATGGAATTAAATCATCTCCTGATGTAAGTTTTAGTAAAGTCACATTTTCCATAGAGCTTAATTAATCTTAATTTTGAAAAGACTATTTACATGACACATAGATGTGCATACAACACATGGGCAGAAATACATCATTTTAATAGATGGGTCCCTTCAGGAAGAGGCATATTGGATTACTCAGATTGGGGGGTTTTATAGCAGACAAGACTATGTATGTAGAGCCCTTCTGTGATGACATCATAAAATGGATGTTTTACTTACCAAGTACAATACCATCAGATGTCCACTTACCAAGGCATTCGGTGCCTGAGGAACTTGACTGAAATCCTTCACTACACTCACATCGGTAGCTCCCGATAGTGTTAACACAGCGCCCATTTTCACAAATTCCTGGCTTGGTCCTGCATTCGTTTTCATCTTTGGGAAAACAAATAGGGTGAATAATGAGCAGAGTGTAAAATGATCATTCACAAATGATCCTTAAGGGAGTTACATCTTATTTAAAATGCCCTCACCAAAATACCAACATGATGGGATAAAAACTAGTCATATGTGGACATGGATTTATTTTTAACTCCATCCAGGAGGGTTCTTTCTTAACAAAATGTTTTTCTTTTTCCCTTCCCTTCCTTGTGGGGGAGGTATGGTCGTTTGATGGAAAATTGACCTCCACGAGGCATAAACTTGCCCCAAGACACCAGACAAGGTGAGGAAGAACTCTGGGGGAGAGGGTGCCAGTTTACACGATATGGGAGCGAGGCTGGGGGCTGAGGGGAGGGGGGTGTTAAGGAAGGGTGGAGAATAGGGTAAAAGCCACACAGGCAAGCATGAAGCGCAGGCTCCCAGACTGGCTTTGAGTCAAATCAGAGGAGCAGCGTGGTGTGTGAGGACTCTTACTGGTTGAAGAAATTTAGGGAGTTCTGCTCTTTTGGTTGGTGATAAATCTATTAGGGCAAAATGGTTTTCATTAAAATCTCTTTTATCTTTACTGGGTTTGATAGTCTGTAAATTTTGTTTGGGTCTTTTTTTTGAAGCCTTGCTATCAAGAACCTAAGAGAGCTTAAGTCAATGAAATATTTTTGATAAACTGCTTTCATCTTTATACTTTTTAAATTTTTTTGTCAGGATGTTTTTGTTTTTGCTTTGTTTTTGTTCAGGATGTTTTTTTTTTTTCTTATTTATTTTTTACTTTACATCCAAGTTAGTTAGCGTATAGTACAATAATGATTTCAGGAGTAGATTCCAGTGATTCATCCCCTACATATAACACCCAGTGCTCATCTCAACAAATGTCTTCCTCAATGCCCCTTGCCCGTTTAGTCATCCCTCCACCCACCACCCCTGCAGCAACCCTCATTTGTTCTCTGTATTTAAGAGTCTCTGATGTTTTGCCCCCTCCCTGTTTTTATATTATTTTTGCTTCCCTTCCCTTATGTTCATCTGTTTTGTATCTTAAAGTCCTCATATGAGTGAAGTCACATATTTGTCTTTATTTAATTTCGCTTAGCATGATACGTTCTACTTCTAATCACATTGTTGCAAATTATACTTTTTAATCTTTAATTTGTTGATATTTAAATTTTTTAATGCGTATTCATTTCTGAGAGACAGAGACAGAACATGAGTGGGGGAGGGGTAGAGAAAGAGGGAGACACAGAATCCCAAGCAGGTTCCAGGCTCTGAGCTGCCAGCACAGAGCCCCATGTGGGGCTCAAACTTGTAGACCATGAGATCATGACCTAAGTCGAAGTCAGATGCTTAACACACTGAGCCACCCAGGCACCCGGAATTTGGTGATATTTATTCTGCCTGTGCTTTCTTTTTATCAGCACTTGCCCTCAATAGTTTTTTCCATCCCTTCATTTTCAATCTCCCTCACATTCTGATTTGGCACCTTTCTTACGAACAGCATCAGACGCTGGGTTTAAAAGGAATTTTAAAAAGTACATCTGTTTTTTTAACTCACAGTTTATAACTATCATGACTGCTGGTGTGTTTGGATTCTTACCTATCATTTTATTGTGTTTTGTATCTACTGTGGTCTTGCCCTCTTCTCTCAATATTTCTTAGACTAGTCTAGTTTTCTATGCCCTCCTCTTGTCCCCACCTCCTGTCTGGAAGTTGTAATTTTCTTTCTATCCTTGCAGTGGTAGCCAAGTCACAGCTTCGACACATACTTGCAGTGAACAGTTTTGCACAGATGTCAAGAAACACTGAGGTCTTTCTGCTCTCCCTTGGTGCTACCTGTCATGCTGATGTGACCTAAAAGTTTGGTTTGTTAGATCTTGTTTTTAAATGTGCCTCCAGGATCTATTTAAACCAAATAACAAACTTTCCTGTATCCCTGTCTTACCACTGCTTCATGTATACTATAATTTCCTTTTGCATTAATTAAATCAAAATAATGGAGTATCTCGTTTGGTGGTTGTTTCACAGAGTCATTTCATTATGGGCGGTAACTTAATTTAGAACATTTCTGACAATGTCCTATTTTTTGTTTATTTCCTTACTAGACTGAGTACACCGTTTTAGTTCAGAATCATTTTCCCTTAGAACGTTTGGAAAATATTGTTCCCTTGTTCCCTTTGACCCAGTGTTACTGTTCATTTGCAGGAAGTCTGGGTGTTCTCTCTGGAAGCTTTATGGGTTTTCAACTTTGCTCTCAGCGTCCTAAAATCCACTATGCTGTGTCTTGGGGAAATTTTTCCTCCCTTGTAGGGAAAAAACAATTATTACACAATCATAGAAATACACAAATTTTAAAATTATTTACAAAAATATTGAGCTAAGTTATAGATTTTAAAAAGGTACATTTTTTTTTTGTATATTGTGTACTATGTAGTGTCTGTTATTTCTAGAAGTTGAGGGTTCAAGGTCGGCCTTCTTGATCTAATCCTATCCCTGATGTCATTAACCTTTATTTTGATTTTTTAGTTGTCTGAATTACTTTATTTTTTGGATTTTTTTTAAGAAGGGCTCTTGTTGGATAGACAGAGTTCCTCCATGTCTGGTGACGCATAATAGAGCTTCTATACTTGAAAGATGGCTAGAGAGGTCTCAAGGTTTTAGATTACTTTTGTTCTACTACCAGTGGCATGAGAATTAGTGTGAGAATTTGTAAAAAGTAGCTTGATTTCTTTTTCTGCCTTGTAGATACTTTGTTTTTCTGCTTGGTTGCCTGAAACCAACGTAATTCACTTTTTTCTTTCCCCTTTTCCTTTGTTGAAATTTGTAACTTCACTAGGGAGTGTCTTGATGTGATGCTGCACCACCTCTAGAATTTTGATTGCTAGCATTCCACGCTTTATCCTTTGAAAATTTCTCAATGGCATCAGGATTGCCAATTAGTCGCCTTTCCACTGTTGGCTACTCCTGGAGCACTTAGCGCTGTCTACTCCGTGCCTAACGCAGTGCAGACCCATAGGCTAGAGGCGAACACACTACCAGGACGGTCGCACTTCAACTCGCGATTCAAACCTCAAATGGGAAGTAACACTCCCTTGACAATCTCACTGTATTTCCTAGTGTGTCCATGCTTCCATTTTCTAAAATGACTACTGTGCAGGGCGACAAGAACTCCTCCAACTCCCCACTATGAACCACCTATCTGGCCCTCACTTTCAAACTCTTGTCTTTTTCAGCAGCATACAGATTCCCTGGTTTTTCTCAAAGGCCTGTCCTTGCACTTGAACTCTGGATTGCCTTCCAGGAGTTCACAGTTCTCCTTTTTCACGGAGTTATTCTCTTAACACACATGTTCTAGTAACTTCCATCTTAAAAAACAATCTCTTTTAATAATGTGTCATACCTCCACCTACTACCTCATTTGTGGTCCCCTTCAGGACATATTTATTTCTTTTTCCCTCCTCAGTACTCCTCATTTTATTCTATTTTATTTCCAGTTTATTGAGGTATAGTGTAAAAGGATTCCTCTGTCGAGTGAATTAACACACCCATTACCTCACATATTTATCCTTTTCCTGTGAGAGAATATTTAAGTTCTAATCTCTTAGCAAATTTCCATTACACAGTACAGTGTTGTCAACTGTGAATCACCATGGTACACATTAGATCCTCAAACCTTATTCATCTTATAAACTGTAAGTTTGTACCTTTCTACCAACCTCTCCCCATTTCCCCTACCTCAAGCCCCTGGCAAACATTTTTCTACTCTGCGTGAGTTCAATTTATTTACTTTTATTTTTTTAGATTCCTCTTATAAATAATACTGTGCAGTATCTGTTTTTCTCTGCCTGGCTTATTTCACTTTGCATAATGCCCTTTGGGTCCATCCACATGTTATCACAGATTACAGGATGTGTGTACATTTTCTTGATCCATTCATCCACTGACAAACACTTAGGATGTTTCCATACCTTGGCTATTGCCAGTAATGCTATGATAAACACTGGAGCTGACAAGTTTTTGAGATAATGTTTTTGTTTCCTTTGGTTATATACCCATAAGTGGGATTGCTGGATTATATGGTAGCACATATTTAATTTCCTGAGGAACCTCCAAAATCCATACACAGTGGCCTTAGTAGTTTATGTTCCCACCAACAGTGCCTAAGGTCACAGTGCACAAGGGTTCCCTTCTCTCCACATCCTTGTCGACGCTTGTAATCTCTTGTCTTTTTATGACTGTCCATCCTAACAGGTGTGAGGTGATATCTCACTGTGGTTTTGATTAAAATCAAAACCTGATGACTAGTGATGAAGAAGGCACCAAATATAATTACTGCTTCTCTTTCTATATCCTGCAATGCATCTCAGCAGCATTATACACGAGTGACTGATCACTCTCTAACTGCTCTAATGCAAAGTAATTGAATAACCCATCCTTTTAATTGTCATGAATCCTACACTGACCTGGAGAACTTCCTCTCTTGCTGGTCACTCATTTTTGTCTTTTAAGTATTTTTCACCGCACTAGATTTTGGAGTGTTCAGAGCTCAGTCACTGTGTTCTCTTTCTTGGTGTCTGTTTTCTTTCTTGGTGTCCTCATCTGATCCTGTGATTTTTAAGTAATTACCTGTTTTCCAATAATTTGTAGTCCTGGCTCATAAACAAATCTGTGTACCTGCTGTTACTGCTTGGAAGGCTCATACATTTCTGACAGTTAACTTGGTCGAAACATTTTTTTTTTTATTTTTCTGTGTTTCCAATCACACCTGCTTCTTCCAGTCTTTTCCTTATCAGTTAATAGCCATCCAATCAACTATTCAAGTAAACTGCTAGGATTTGTCTTCTCTACCTCTCTTCCTTCTTCCATATCCAATCAGCCCGTCATTAAGTTCTGTTGATCATGTCCAGAGTATATTATAAATCTAAGTCCCTTTCACCTCTGGCCCTTATCTGAGCTTCCTTCAGCTCTCATTTAGATGATGAAAACAGCCACCTAAGTGAACCCTGCTTCTACTCCTAACCCCTTGTGCTGCATTATCCACTAGGCAGCCAGAGATCTTTTAAAAATGTACATCACGCAGTAACAATAACACAAGCGAAATTTTACTATATGCAAAGCACTGTCCTAAGGGTTTACATGAATTAACTTATTGGATCTCCCCAATAATCCTATGAGGTAAGTGCTCTCCTTATTCCTATTTATGTTTAGAGTATGAATTTGAGGCACAAAGTGAAGCCAACTTGCCCCAAATCCCAGAACTAGGAGACATGAATCTAGGTTTCTCACATTCATTGTCCATCTGCAGGGCTGTACTCTAAATCCCTCTACCATGGCGCACGCACCACAAAACCAGTCTCGTTATCGTGGCCTGCCATGCCCGTGATCGCCTTGGGACCTCACTTCACACTCCTCCCCTGGCACGAACTCCGGCCACATTGGCCTTCGTTCTGGCCTGAGGCATCTGTACTTACTGCTATTTCCTCTTCATTTCTAGGCCCCGGCTCAGACGTCACCTCGTCACAGAAGCCTTCCTTCAAAGGATCTTCTCAAATAGATCCCATTCAACCACTAAATCTTACTTTCTTTAAAAGACGTACCACTATATGAAATTTGTATGTTGATTAGTTGTTTGTTTGATGTCTGTTTCTCCCTGAGCAGAACACACATGACTCGAGAGCAGAGTGGGGGCAGGGGGTGCGGGGGACACCCTGCCCTAGTTGAACACCCTGTCCCAAGAACCACACAAACAGCAGGTGTTTGATGAAGTGTAACTGAATAAATGACTATTCTGCACTAGCTTTTCGTGGGGCAGTGTATTCTCATATACAGGCTTAAATATTTTCTACAAAAATTTAATTCCACAAATGCTTGAACATGTTCCAGTTTTTTTCATTGTTCCTTTTTTTGGCGGGGGGACTTCATTTATGCAATGTTGGATTTTTTGGTCTTCCACCTGTACCATTTTGTTATGAATCACTTCCATATCCACATTTTTGCTTGTGTTTTCATCCTCAGCTACTTTTTATTAAGTCTACTGTGATTGGTGCACCTGGGTGGTTCATCTGGTTAACTGTCCGACTTTGGCTCAGGTCACGATCTCACGGTTCATGGCTTTAAGCCCTGCATGGGGCTCTCTGCTCTTAGCGCAGAGCCCGCTTCCGATCTTCTGTTTCCCTCTCTCTCTCAAAATGAAATAAAAATATTACAAAAACGCTACTGTGACTAACCTCTATGATGGCTTTCTTTCCTCAGCTCTGCTAGACCATTCTCTCTTGATACTGCCCTATCTTCATTTTCAATATCTTCTATTATAATTTGTATTTAATGGTGTCTCTTAAAGATTACAAAAACTATTTTTCTAAACTTGTCCTCTTCCATTCCTGAGGTGTTTTGGCCCATTTCTTGTTTATTTTCCTTTCTTTTCCTCCGCCTCATACGTATACGTTAGTTGCGGTCTCGTGTAACTCCTCATCTTTGATGGACTTTCCCCAGGTCTCCTACATGCTACAGCACAGCGCAGAAGCACATCACCAGTGCTGAGCAGGGTGTGACCCAGCTTCACTTCACGTCTGTTGTACGAGCATTCTCTCACCACATCAGTTATGCTCTCTGCCCGTGGGGCATGCGTACCGAGTGTTTTTTGTAGTTTAGGAGGTCACTGTGGCTCTGAGTAAAGTCCTCTAAGTCTTGTCAACTGTTTTCTCTTTTACTTCTCTGGCTCTTCACACCGAGTGTCGAACTGGTTTCTCTCATTCACCTGTGTCCCTAATCTACTCGAAGATGCTGGATGAATTCTTTAAATCAGGGTTGGTCACTTTGAGAGTTATCTGTATTCTGCTCCAGTCTAAAGAAAAGTATGTCACTGAGCCTCAAAAATACCTATTTTTGATTGAAAATTTTACATTATTTGAAAGATACTCTTCAGAGTCTGTAGTTGGGACCATTCCTCACTTAAATAAACACTCTTCCCTCCACTGCTGCATTTCTAAATCTTCAGGGGATGCAAGTGAGGTAACACATTTTTATTTCATCATCTTAAAAGCAAAGCCTTCTTTCTCCTCATTAATATTTCAAAATTCATTTTGAAATAAATTTTATTCATTTCAAAATGAATCCCCAAAAGCATTCTGTCAAGACTTTCATGAAAATTTAATGATCGTGGTAAAGTTTTTCTATTCCTTACATTTTTCTATTCATTTATTTGCTTACTTAAAATGAATTACTGGGGCATAGTATATCATATAGTCGAATTTCATCTGTTGTATCTGGTAAGAGGTAAATATCCCAAATATATAAGTAACTCATGCAACTCAACACCAAAAAAACAATCTGACTAAAAAATGGGTCAAGGACGTGAGTATACATTTTCCCAAAGAAGATACACAGTTGGGCAACACGCACATCAAAAGATGGCTAGACATCACTAATCATCAGAGAGATGCAAATCACAACCACAGTGATCTATCACTTCACTCTAGTCAAAATGGCCAAAGTTTGGGGCACCTGGGTGGCTCAGTCGGTTAAGCGGCCGACTTCGGCTCAGGTCATGATCTCTTGGTCCGTGGGTTCGAGCCCCATGTTGGGCTCTGTGCTGACAGCTCAAAGCCTGGAGCCTGTTTCAGATTCTGTGTCTCCCTCTCTCTGACCCTCCCCTGTTCATGCTCTGTCTCTCACTGTCTCAAAAATAAACAAAACGTTAAAAAAAAAATTTAAAAAAAATGTTTCAAAATGGCCAAAGTTAAAGAGACAAGAAGTAACAACTGTTGGCAAGGATGTGGGAAAAAAGGGAACCCTCAAACACGGTGGGTGGGACTGCAAACTGGTGCAGCCACTATGGAAAATAGTAATGGAGCTTCCTCAAAAAATTAAAAATAAAAATACCCTGTAATCCAATGATTCCCCTACTTGGTTTTTACCCAAAGGAAATAAAAACACTATTTTGAAAAGATATATGCACTCCTTTGTTTACTGAAGTATTATTTATGATAGCCAAGATATGGAAGCAATCAGAGTGTCCACTGATTGATGAATGGATGATGAAAGATACGGTATCTACACACAGCAGAGTATTACGCGGCCATAGGAAAGGATGAGATCATGCCATCTGAGACAACATGGATGGATCTAGAGATTATTATGCTAAGTGAAATAAATCAGACTGAGAGAGACAAATACCGTATTATTTCACTCATATGTGGAATCTAAAAAACAAGTGAACAAACCAAACAACCAAACCAGAATGAGACCTATAAAAATACAGGGAACAAACTGATGATTAACAGAGGGGAGAGGGCTGTGGGGATGGGCGAAATGGGTGAAGAATGAGTGATGGAGAATGGGAAATACAGGCTTCCAGGTATGAAGTCACAGAAATAAGACACAGCATAAGGAATATAATTCGTGATATTGTAATAGCAGTGTAGAGTGACAGATGGGAGCTACACTTGTGATGAGCACACCATAATGTTTAAATTTGCTGAATCAGTATGTTGTATGCCCCAAAGTAATTTAACATTATATTACAACTATACTTAAAAAATTAAAGAAATTTCATTTGTGATTACATTTAGTTTTCTTTATAGAGATTTTAGATTTCCTACCTAAGTCCAACTTTTTAGCTTATAATATTTTTAGTTTCTGTTGTGTTTGACATTTTGGAGATAATTTTGTTGTATTTCAGTCTCACTGTACTCAGCATTTTTATTATGGTTTCATGTTTGTGTGTGTGTGTGTGTGTGTGTGTGTGTGTGTATGTGCGCGTATGTGTGTGTGGCTTTATCTTTCATTCTGATTCAGACATTTGTAAATAATTTTTATTTATAATAATATCTTGGCTGTTTATAATAGCATTTCTAATTATAAAAACATGTCTGTATAAAACCAAACTTCACTACAAAGAGTTTTCTGATGATCAAAAAGAGTTCTTTCTGCAGAAGGTTCAGCTTCCAGCATGCGATCATGAAAAGCCTGAGGATCAGAAATGTTTTAGAACCTGTATCTTCTGTAGCGTCTTTTCACAATGAAGAAATTACAAATGTATAATGCTGCCCTAGGTCTTTTCTTTGAAAAAGGAAGAAATGGGATCATAGAATACTAGAGCTAAAACACTTCACCCTTTCCGTCTCTTCCTCTTCCTCCCACCCAAATCACATAGTTTCTCACTCTGTAGATGAGGAGACAGAGACAAAGAGAATGAGGCCACTTTTAAGTCACCCAGCTCATTTATGGCACATCCAGGACCAGAAAACTGGGCTCCTGATATGATCATGGTGCCCATCCCCTCGCTCCCAGGAAATATATATATAAATGTAGTGACTGTACAATGTCAAATTCAGCTAGTTACCAAAAAAAAAAAAAAAAAAAAAAAAAAAATTCCAGGCATAAAAAATAAACATGTTTATAAGTATTTTACCTAGATGAAATTCAAACACACATATACGTGCAAAAAAATCAAAAAAGAAAGATACATGGCAGGTAAGCACATGAAAAGATGCTCAATGTCATTAAAGAAATTTAAGTTAAAACTACACTATGATGCCCTTATACATCTACTCGAATGACTAAAATCAAAATTCTCGGGTTGCCTGGATGGCTCAGTCAGTTAAGGAGGAGAGACAGAATCCAAAGCAGACTCCAGGCTCTGAGCTGTCAGCATGGAGCCTCATGTGGGGCTCAAAGTCATGAATGGTGAGATCAGGATCTGAGCCGTAGTCGGATGCTCAACCGACTGAGCCACCCAGGCTCCCCCTGGGGTTCCTCTTTTAAATTTTTTTCCTCTGTATTTACTTGCTTGCATATGTACCCACAGAATTATGAAAAACAAGAAGGCTTATATAATCTGGGACGGGCATAACTGCCTGTGCATCATCTAGAAGCTGTTATATTGGCATGGACCCAGATATAGAAGAAATCCAGCTCTAGCACAGCCTTGAAATACCTAGAAAAGTAGTTGGCTTGAAGTTAGGATGGTTTGGAAACAGTGCTCCAAATGTGTCTTGAGCTAGGGGTCTTAAATAAGCAGACCCTCAGGCCTTACCTACACAGCCTTCTCCGTCAGGCCGTCGGGTCATCCCAGGCGGGCAGATGCACATGAAGGTGCCTATCAGATTCTTGCACATCATGCCTCTAGATTCACAGTCATGGAGACCTTCGGCACATTCATCCAGATCTAGAAAACAGTTTTCGTAGGAAAAAGATCAAAACAAATTCTCAGGAGCAGGCTATTGTTTTGGAGTTTTAAGTCTTAGTTCCGGTCTTATGGCTCTTAAAATGCTATTGTGTGACAGAGGAAGGAGGAGCCCGATATTTTCCAATTGTTGGCTATATTCTAGACTTCTAAAAGTTTCAGCATTGATCCCAATGAGAAGAAGTTCAGGGAAGGACAGTCTTTTCTTTAATAAGAGCCCAAGATTGTGGGTTCTTCAACCTGTTTTATCTTTGACTTGCTTAGGCAGACCATCAGGTGTCTTGTTACCTAGGTATGGAAATCTACCAGCAAAATCCTGTCCGATACAGGGCTGTAAACTCTAGAAGAACATAGATGAGAACTGTTAACTTCACTGCAGTACACTTCCAGCGTGGCAAATAAAGTTTTAACTACTCTCTTGTCCATGGCCTTACCTTTGCACATCTTCTGGTCTTCCCTGAGGGCATAGCCAATTGGACATGTGCATTCGTAGGACCCGAAGGTGTTCATGCAGCGGAAAGCACAGAGCAGCGGGTTCTGGGCACACTCGTTGATATCTAATCAAACAAACAGGTAAGCAGGGACTGAGCCTAGAGTGTTAATTGTTTAAATAAACACTGCTGTATTTACTTGGCAGTCATCGAGAAAGCAGTAATATAATAGAACCTCCACTCCTGGTATGGAGAAGCGAGCACGATAGATCAAACTCACCCTCTGACAAACAACAACCATAAACTCTGAAAACAAAAACAAAAACAGAAACGACTACCTGAAGTAGTCTTTAGTGGTAAGTTGAAACTCTGCAAACAACCAGCAAGAAAGAAGTTCCCAATATTTTTCTTTTTCTGAAATTATGCTGTGGATGGACATAGTCCTGCCAGCAGCAGGGCCTGGCAGCTAAATCTTCAATAGAAATGTTCTGAGCTTCTATGCATGGCAATCGGGGGAGGGAGCTGGGGGCAACCAAGGCTGCTCAAGAGTGAGAGGGAATCCCAGATGGGAGAGGGCTAGAGATGGTGACACACTATTTTGCATAAAAGCAAAAAACTTAATCTGAACCTCTGTCTTCCACAGGCCTGACAGTCTGCTTTTATGTTCATCCAAGTTAACTGCCTGCTAAGACAAAAGCATCGGCATTCTGCAAAGATATCACTCACAATATCCAGGGAATAATCTAAAATTAACCTCCTGCTGGGGAGCTAACTTCAAGTGAAAATACCATCAACAGATGCTGACTCTGACATGACCATCGAGATGCTGGACCTATCAGACAAGGGCTTTAAAATAGCTGCTGTGACTCTACTCTCACCGAGGCAGAGGAAAAGAATACTTGTGATGAACGTAATCATCAGTAGAACATCAAAACAATGAAAGTAAAAGAAGAGACAGGAAAAAACCCTTTCTAGATCAAGCAGAAGTAGTATTTAAGGGAAGTATCACTTGCCTTCACAATTCATCATGGGCCCTGGCTCAAAGCCTTCATTGCAATTGCATTCAAAACTCCCAATAACGTTGGTGCATGTCCCATTCCCACATGGATTGCCAATGGAACATTCATCAGTATCTGAGAAAAGAAGGAATAAAAAAGTGCCCCCAAATTTAGGGAAGTTTTAGCTTAATATGTGCATGCCCATGAATCATATCCATCCACCTGGCCCTCACAAACTGCCAGGATCTGTAGAGGCCACACCTGACTCTGCACCCTCCCTGCCATTAGCTGGCTGGCTTGCCTTTATTCAGTACAGAGGACCCCAAAGGATCAAGTGTGCAAAGCTCTGAGTCCTAAGATAGCCATGCTTTCCCTAAAAATCACAAACCCAGAGAGGGATGTGGTCTTCTGCTATAGGAGCAGGTGCAGAAAGTCACAAAGTAAAAGGGACTTCTCTCCCAGTTAGTTGCTCTGCCAAGTGTAAATCTCTAGGCACATCAGAGTTTGTCTATCTGGTGGAAGGCAGAGGTTGGGCAACTCTCTCCATGTTCACGTAAACCAGATCTACTGGTAAATGTAAAAAGGGAGAAGAAAAAGCAGTTATTACTAGCTGCCGATACTGGCTCTGTAAATCCTCCCACCACCCAGGGCGCCTGGGAGACCTTCTGCTGAACATGAGAAATGGAATGGAATCTTCCAAGTATGTAATGTGGAGTCAGCACTCACCCACGCAGCGTACTCCAGTGTAATCAAGGTTGTAGCCCATCGGACATTCACAGCGGAAAGAGCCATCTGTATTGATACACTGACCATTTGAACAAATGCCTGGGCTCTCAAGGCATTCGTTGACATCTAAAATATAGAATCGTCCATAAACTTCCTCCGTATAAAAGGAGACATCACAACCATGTGTATTTATTCAACACAGACTTAAAATTTATAAAACATGTAAACATTTCTTTTCACCAGATAAACAGATTGTATGCAATATACAGTGCAGTTTTACAATGCTGAAGATAACACATGTGATATAGAACATTGTGTACATATGTTAAAATATACTATATGTGATACAGTAAAATAAACGTGATTTATAGAACAAATACACAAAAGCGTATTTACACGAAAAAAGACTACAGGAATAAAATACATCAAACCACACCTTCACGTGTGTCATGAAGACTCGGGACAGTTCCGTGGCCGTACGGACACAGGTCCTGGAATGCAACTACAGAGAAAAACACAAATTCCCCGTTGACTGAAGAGCCTCAGTTGTGAGACAACTTAAGAACTGATGGAGGGTGTACATGAAATTAGACTTAATTTTCATCTACAAGTTGCTTTTGACAAGAGTCTTATTTTACTTCTATGATTTACTTCAAAAGCAACCCTGAGCCTTTTTAGAGAAGGTCACCTGGAATTGCCCAGCTCCTCCCAGAGTGCTGCCTACTAAGGGCTTCCGGTTCTGTTTGCTAGTTTTTTTGTTTTTGTTTTTTTAAATGTTAATTTTTTTGAGAGAGAGCGTGTGGGGGAGGGACAGAGAAAGAGAGAGAGAGAGAGAAAATCAGAGAATCCCAAGCAGGTTCCTTGCTGTCAGCACAGAGCCAGTCACGGAGCTCAAACCCGCGAACCAGAAGCCTGGGATCATGACCTGAGCTGAGATCAAGAGTCGCTCGCTTAACTGACTGAGCCACCCAGGCATCCCTTATCTGTCTGCTTGTTCAGTGCAGTGCTGAGGAGCCCATGACACACAGAAGCCACCTCCCACCTAGAGGTCAGGCTAGTTCCCAGCTTGCCGGGAGGCACCTACACCTCGACTACACTAACAACAGGAGACCTGGGAAGCTCTTGGTCTCACCCTGCAAATGGCCCTCATGCTGACTCAGCATGAGTTTCCCCCCCCCTCCTTGCATCCCCTGCCCTGCACCTCTCAAATTCATTCCTCTGAAAGCAAGTAATACGGACTTCGGGGGGAGAAATGAACTAACAGTAACTCTACCCTGCACTCACATGTGTTGAATACACATGCTGGAAAGAAACCCCTCAGACTAAGGTGACCAGTTTAGACGTGAGGGAGCCATCTCACCTTCACAATATTCCTGAGTTCCATGGTGACCGACAAACACATTCCCAAACCAGCACAAAGTGGAGTCTTACACGCCTGCTCTTACCTTCGTCGTCTTTGGGGCACAGCTCACAGGGGTCGCCCCAGCCCTCTCCTGGCATTTTACTACAGCAGCATTTTGCCTTAGTGGTGTTGAAGGCTTTGGGTACAGAACACTTTCCATTTTCGAAGTTGGTGAAGCAGAAGCTCTGGCGGGTATCTAGTCAAGAAAAAGCAAACATCACAGACCTCCTTCTTGGTCATTTAAAAAGATGGAATACTTCGTGTATAACTTTCTGACGGAACATTTCTCACGGGCCGAACAATGGATGCAGATGAGGTCAGCAGTGAAAAGACAGGTCTGGAAATCCCTGCTGATTTCACATGCCAATTTAAATTGACCTGTCTATAAAATTTTACATATTTATCTGAAATGTTAAAAGTGTTTTTACAACGTCCCTAGGAAATCTGAGAAATTACGCTCAGTATTAAAATTATTTCTGTATCTCTTCTATTGTTATGTTATAGCCTCACAAAAAAAAAATTCACGTAAGTTTCAGTAAGTCATATCACATTAAAAGCAACTCATACAGCAGAGGACAAAAAATTTGGTCCAACGACAAATGGAACTGTGAAGCAAAAACAGTAATAATAATGATAAGCAAATGAATGAAAATGATTTTTCAGTATGAAATTTAAAAAACTGTGGAAACAGGGTTGAAAATTCACAGTACCTTAAAAGGTGTCCAGTACATTTAGTGTTGAGACCTAGATCTTTAACTCAGACGTAGTTGCCAGACACGTACTTTGTAGTGACAAACACTAGCATGATGGTTTACTGTCTATCTGTGAAGTTCCTAAGGTCAAATTATGACACAGAAGTCATTCCAAAGCTTACCAAAGCATCTCCGTCCATTATCAGACAATACAAAGCCAGGCGGGCAGATGCACTGGAAGCCCCCGGGGGTATTGGTGCAGGAACCAAACAGACAGATGTTGGGATCTTCGTCGCATTCGTTTATGTCTGGACGACAGCAGGAGAATGTATGAATTCAGGCAAATCAATACACTGTTCAGTCTTTGAAAATAAACAGTTTGTCCACACTACAATAACCCACTAGCCATTGATTATTTAATACGAAACACGAATACATAATGTGTATCTATAACTTGCTCTTTAAAAGTAGACTATTATTGCTTCAAAAGTCAAAGATTGTATCCAGATTCAACCAACCATATGGCCCAGACAGCCAAATAGAATTCTAGCTCCTTGCAGTGGAGCCCTAGGGGTGTGTGTGTGGCCACCTGACATGACCAACTGTTCAATATCCTCCAAGTGTCACAGCCTCAGATGGTCTCCTTCTCTCATGCTCCTCTCTGCCATCCGCCATCCACATTAAGATCCCCGAGTCATCTTTCTTCTTCCCCCTGACCTTTTAACCTTATGCAGGCAGCATGTGACCTGTTCCTTCAGCCTCCTCTGTGAATTGAACTCAACCTCACCTGCTGCCCAGAATACCGTAAATCTCCTAATAGCCTGCCGTATCTCCATCTAGTCCCTTCACAGGGCCACCAGGTTGTCTTTCTAAACCACACATCTGCCTGAAAATCTGTGCCTGCTGGAACCAGGATGACTCAGACGTGGGTCTGAGAATTTCATCATTCCCACTCATCCCAGAACGGTTCCTTCAAATAAGGATTCCTTAGCAGTGACATTTGGCCTTTGTTTCATTGGAAGTGCTTACTGAGTTGTTTTACGTAAGTGAATAAGACATTACATAATTCCAGCCACGTGAGACTGTACGTTCCATGGGGACATGACCTATGGGTCTGTCTGGGTCACTGCAGCACAGCTTAGTCTAGCACGGTGTCAGGCACATACTACATTCTCCATTTGTATTCAGTCTTCTGGGTTGGCCACTTGATGCCCCTTACCACACTCGAGTTGGCTGTGTTTGCCAATAGCCTCCTCTGTTCTGTTCCTTTTTTTGGTTGTAAATTCCTATACAACAGTTAAGAACCACCCCAAGTGTCACCAATCCATTGTGATGGGCTTCCCTGACTTTCTTTTTGCCCCCACCACCAACGTTCACAGCCTCACCCTGAGCTCCCTCTGCCTTAATGTACCTCCGGTGCAGTGTCTGACCCAGTGGATTGCAAGGGTATCTTTACACGGTGGGTTTACTTACAAAACAGATCTTTTCTTTTCTGCAGTAGGTTACCAAAGGCAAGGGCTGTATCTTTTTGTAACTCCAGCACCTAAGAGGTGCAAGGTGTTCACTGTTATGTACGGTGAAAGTTGTCATCAACTTGTATGTGTATACAGGTGTAGTAAGTATACGTTCATGTTAAGTGTGTATATGGTCACATTAGAAACCATTTCATTTGAAAAATTGGTAGGAGAGATTCTAGCCTGAAGGAAATAGTCTTGCAGTACAGTTAATTAAAAATGTACTTTTCAGAAATGCAAAAGAGGAGCGTTGCTAACAGTAAGAAAAAAATGGTTCTGCAGTTTAATAAAATGTTACTGAGTCAGAGATTTCTTTTTTCCCACAAAGAGAAAAAGCAGCTGAGTCTTTCTGACACAAAGAAGCGTATGTATCTTTTCCCTCCTAATGGTGGACATACCACTGCCATCATTGTTCCACAAAGGGATGTGTTATAGGAAAAATGAAGAACTGAGATTAAATACGGAATAAAGAAAATGAAAGGATCTTAAACTTTTCAAGAAGGTTTTTATTAAGATGCTTCTAGGATTTATTATCTTTTAAGTATTAAAAACACTAGGCAATTTTACAGCGCACTACACAGATCAAGAAAGGGAAAAGATATTAAGGCCAAACTGGTAAGACTAGGGATGATATCCCCACTATATGAAATCACATGGACTTAAATATAATTAAATTTGATCAAGTAAACGGTTTCCTTCAGTTCTGTCCATATAGGTCCCTTGAAAGTGAACAGTAGAGCTACAAAGAATTTTTGTTTAATTGGACAACTACAGGCAAAACAAAACAAAACAAAAGCAAAAACACCCTCAGCGATCACTTCATGTTAGAAGAACCACACCAAGATGGTGCTTCTGAATTTCAACAAGACTGTAAAAAATAATTTGTATAAAAGTGAAATTAAGTAACTGTAAAAAGGTCGGCCTTCATCATGTTCACCAGGCAGTTCTGGAACCCACTTTTGATGTGGTTACAGTGTTCTTGTATGCTGGAGGAGTTTCAGCATAAAAACATCTGTTATGACAAATGGATTAATATTTTCTGTTTTGACATGAGGCCTTCCCAAGGAAAAAAATGTCTCAACGGCATGGTCAAGATTTTCTGCTCCACATTTCTAGGACTCCAGACACCTTTAATAGCTGTTTTAAAATTGGTTGCCAAAGATTACAATTTTTGTAGACTCTCTTTAAATTCAGGAGAAAGTCTCTGTTGACATTTGGAAAAAAGATCAGAGTGCACTGAAAATTCTCTCACTAGTATAGCATTTCTGTTCACGACCAGCCCCACATCCCTAAATTCTTTATCCCTACATTCAAAAGGATTCTGATGGTTCCACAATGCAGATGTAGTCTGCTACACGTTGCATCCCCTAGGTCAGCCTGCTTGCACTGGTTTGGATTTAGTATACTTCCAAAGGGTCTTTACCCAGCCTGTCTTACACCAAACAGCTCGTGGACCTCGGAACAAATGTTAACCTTACCGATGCAGTTCTCACTTTTCACTTCATACCCCGGCGGACAGATGCACCTGAAGGACCCTTCCAAATTCTGACAGGTACCAGGAGAACAAGAGCCAGGAAGGGCAACACACTCATTAGTATCTTTAAAGAGAAAGGAGAAAAAAAAATGATTTAACTATGAGATGACTGCTGCCAAACAATACTCACATGAATTCAACTTGCTCTCTGTGATCTGTCAGGTCACTATGGACAAATCTGCCCTGAGATACTCTTTTGACATCTTGAGTATTACTCATTTGGCAAGAGGCTAATTTTCCTGATTTGTTTCCTTCGTCTCCTTTTATGGAGACATGGATAGCCCCAAGCTCTCTTCCAATAAAAGCATCGCAGACAAGTCATTCCCAATTGTTGGCGTTGTCCTTACACCAAAATTTCCCATGGTATCTTATTTCCGCCAAGTGATCAGATGATCCCATGACATGTGAATGGAGTTTCCAGGTGTGTGTGTAGGGCTGGGGAAGTCACATCCTTATTTAACAAAATACAAAGACTTTTTATTGTGTAGCTACTTACCTATACAGTTCTTGCCATCTGGAGTAAGTTCATAACCTTCATTACATAAACACTTGAAGGAGCCAATTTCATTAAAACACCGTCCATTTCTGCACACCTGACCAAAAAAGGAACTGCACTCATCTATGTCTGTAAGCAAATGAGAATTAGCTTTCAGAGAGAGCGCTTACATGCATATGATGTTACACGTCGCAATGTCAAAGCATACTCATTGGTATGCATTTACAAACATGCTTCATTACAATTCCTCATCAACACAGAGAAAAATGGCTCATATTATAAGGATCATGTGACTAAGACCATGTAGATCCCTACTATATCTCAACCATACTTTTTGATATTAATATAACAAATTTATAACCAGATAAAAACTGAAGGTTTACATGTAGTGAAGACTTCCATTCTTTTCAAATGAAAACTATTTCTTTTCCTGGAGACAAGAACGTATACAGATTTAACCTGACAGCCTAGTTTGCAGATGACTTTACCTGGAGATAAGCTGAGTATATTCAAAGGACAAATAATGGGGCATATTAAATACAGAAAAATACATTATAATAAAAATACTCTAGGACTGCTGACATGTGTTTTGCTGACAAAATGCAGAATCTGAAAGAAAAAACATCTTAAGTTTCAGTTCAGCTTAGGGCTGACTGCATTTGAGTACTTTTCTCAGTTGTCTGAAGGCTGTGCACTCTGATCAGAGCCATAGCAGTGTGTCTTCAGCTCTCCCTGGTTGTACAAAGGATATGAGAAACTAGAGACAAGAAGGTGGTACTTGAAAAAATGTCCAATTAGCTCTAAATTTTGTTCACAATGGCAGAATTTTGAAAAAGAAAAAACAAACCAAAACAAAATTGAGAAGAGCGTGTTTTGGGGTAAATCAGAGGTGCATTTGAGCTGTGCTGATCCCATCATGGTAGAAAGCCGGAGACATTATAGGACCAGGTGAACAAAGACACATTAGTTGGGACGCACCAGTGCAGTGCCTGACACGTGGTCAACATTTATTTGTCCTTTCTCTTGCTGTGTCCTCCACCAACTTCAGGAACCTCCCCTACTCACTGCCAACCCTTGTTTTAATCGTTGTCATTTAGGGGTAAACGATACAATCCTGTACCACGCAGAGCCGATACTTTTTAAGTTTCCACTGAAAATTTACAGTTGTTCAACAACTGAAATCAAATAGGTTTCTGAGGGCTGACCTGGACACCTAGCCACTGGCTCACCATTTCTGTGGGAAAAGGCATCTGTGGCTTCAAAAGCTGACAGAAAATAAAAAAAGTTTCAAGACACAACATGTTTTTAAGTTGGAGACTCTGTCAGTATTCGAATATAAATCAAGAATGCGTTGTTTGAAATACTTGAAATAACACTGGAGCAATGACAGGTCTATCTTCGATCCCATTTAAGGGGTAAAAATAACTTCAAATCATAGAGTAATCCCAGTAGATTTACTATCGTCTTCATGGCTTCCCCCCTGTATCGATGGATTGATTGACAGAAGTGCTGAACACAGCAGATTGTCCTGTGATTATTTAAGCCAATACTGTGACTTCAGTTCAGTGGAAATGAGTCAATGTTATTACAATACTTTTCGGCACCTATCTGCAACTTCAGGGATAAAAACATCTGATTTACTCTGGTTTTATTCCTTATTCCAGTATATTATATGGACATAAATAGAAGCAATAAAGGACTGAGAACTTACCCAGGCAATCATTATTATGAGTGAGTTCAAACCCTGGGTAGCAGAGACAGTTATAGGATCCAACCGTGTTTTTACAAGTCCCGTTTCCACATGGATGTCGCTCACACTCGTCAACATCTACAAAGAAACATTGGCTCCAAGGAATTCAATTTTTTAACTAGAAAAACACAGCCTGTTAAAGAGTTACATTTTTAAAAAGTACAGAGTCACTTATATTTTCCTCATTCAATACTTAGGAACCCCTATTTATTTCGGGAAAATGAGCATGAGGTGGAGAAAATTCTAAATTATAAAATTATAAGATGCGGTGCTGTTGAGTGACTTATAGGCTCATATAGCTAAGCAAGCATCCCCTTGAGTGCAGATGTTTTAACGAATGGGTTTGCTTGTCAACTTTGTAAGGAAACCAGTCTTCTGAAACCCTAAACAATTTGTTCTATTAAGCATTATCAACACCACTCCCCCAGAAATTTACATACATTAATTTGATCAGCACAACACAGACAAATTTTAGTTTCCTAAATTTTATGAGTTAACAGAATCCACACTGAAGATGTCTATTATAACTCATTAGTATTAGCCTTCAAGAAATGGAATTAAAAAAAAAACGTTTAGAAAGGACTCTTCCTAGAAGAGAACAGATTCCCTACACAATTAATTCCAGGCTGTGCGAACTCTTCTTCTATGCAAAAAAAAAAAAAAAAAAAAAAAAAAAAAAGTAATGTTTCTTAGGAAGAAAGCTTTGTTGAAGAGTAGTATTATGAAGGAGTCTCACTGACTTTCATCATGAATGAATTATTAGAATCGAGGGTCTATTTTCTCCATATAAAGCTCTGAATCAAATCTCATGTATTTTTTAGCAAATCATGTTCTCTCTCTTACAGAGTACAGCCAGGAGGAGCATGCGTGAGCAAGCATTCTCAGAAAGTTCAGGCAAATAGGGCTAGATCCACTATTTGTCTTTTGCACAGCATCTCCTAGAGAGTTTTTTCCACCACCACGGCCCAAGTCCACAGGGGAGGTCGCAGGAGGCAACGTTCTCCGGGCAGTCCTTGTTGTATGGATATGTCATAAAGGAAAGCAGTTCTATGGTGCTGAAATCTGACATTACTTTTCAGATAGGTAGTATCTTCAATACCAAAATAGTAGATGCATAACTTCAGCTTTTCCTAAACTGAGAATGTGCTAATTATACATAGCCAAGTTTTTAATGTAATTTTCCTCCTTCAAGTGCAAAGCAGGGAGAACTGTTTTGGCCGAGATACAGCCCACTGTCGACATCAGATTAAAGGAGTTACACTGAGTTCCAAGGTTGGGCTCCATAAGGGCCAGCCAGCCTATCTGCCTTTGCAATCTCATCAACTGTCAGCTCAGCAAGTACTTACTGAACATTATTACTGCTCAGTTACCCATTACATTAGCTATGGGGACGTTTTAGAGAGTTTTGGTACATTTCCTCCTAAAAATATTTTTTTAAGAGTTAAAACACAAAAGAAGCAGGTAAGTCCCATGTACTCAATGATTTCGGGAAAAGGTGTATAAGATGTGTGTATGTGTGTGTCTATATATTCATCTCAACCCTCTTGCTCCTACTACTATTACCACTCCCTTGCATTCTTGCAGTTGGAAAGGTTTTCTTAAATGGGACCAGAGAAGGGCAAAGGGCCACTGGGTACTGTGGGGACGTCCACATAACCTGGAGTGTCCCAGAGTATGTGGTAAAGTGTGTGAAAGGCATCTGGGCAAAAAGGCTGTGAACAGTGAACCAGAGAGCCAACCGTGGTGTCCCCCTGCTTGCAAATTTTACATTCAACGAAGGCATAAACGGTTTAACAGAGCTAACTTTTGGCCAAGACGGTTTCTGACAGAGACGTGGTAGTCAGTCACAGCCAGTGGCCGACCCATAGTCTCTTCTGGAGTCTCAGGTCACTTCTCTCCTGGAACTCAGGTCCTCCCTCTTACCCATGCACATGGTCTGGTCCTGGGAAGCTTTAAAGCCATTGTGGCAGATGCACTGGTAACTTCCTTGCAAATCCACACACAGGCCATGACTGCAAACATTAGGAATTTCTAAACATTCGTTGCGATCTAAAACAAAAAATAAAACACATGTTAGACATATCTGATTTTTATTAAGATTCCTTCATTTTTTCACAGGCATGTTTCTATAACCTGCTACTAATTATTACAGACAGGCTGAGAATGAACC
The DNA here is from genome assembly GCF_018350155.1 of Leopardus geoffroyi. Taxonomy (NCBI): domain Eukaryota; kingdom Metazoa; phylum Chordata; class Mammalia; order Carnivora; family Felidae; genus Leopardus; species Leopardus geoffroyi. The sequence goes on from NC_059326.1 coordinate 105,663,028, forward strand.
ATAACAACAGCTGAATCAAAAAAAAGCAAGGCTTTAAACTCTCCAAGACTTAAAAAAATTAGGCCATTCTTACACGGTGATGGGTATCTCAGGGATACTATTTCATTTTAGGTCTAATCTTTAGAAAATCCAATTGAAGAGATTTCTTTTACCTAACCAAAAACAAACAAACAAACAAAAAACTAAAATACATGGCAAAATAGTTCAATATGAATGAAAAGATTTACTTAGAAAATCATTTCAAAATTATCTCCGAAAACATTTTTTGGTAGGGAAGCACGGACAACTGCTTAGTGCAAGGAACACAGAATGCTGGGCAAGGAGTCGGTCTCTCTCTCACCTACGCAGGCTCCGTTGGGGGACAGTTTGAAGCCCGCGGCACATTCGCAGCGGTAACTCCCGGGGCTGTTGAGGCAGTCTGCGTTCCGCTGGCACAGATTATCACCGTTGCTGCACTCGTCAATATCTGAAAGAGCAACAGTTCCATTTAAAGAACTTCCTCACTCCATTACTATGACATTCGCTTCACTAGTTTGGTGACCCGCTCTTCAGTACTGTAGAAGAAACCATAAAAATCGGAAAACCGTCCAAAAATCATTTATGTCCACCAAACTTTCCTGGGTAGGGGGGTCATGCATCATTCAGATTACCTTCACAGACCAGGAGCAGGTCATTGTAACTGAAGCCCGTAGGGCATTCACAGCGGAAACTGCCAATCTGGTTGATGCACACGCCGTTGGCACAAATGCCTGGAATCTCTTTACATTCATCAATGTCTGAAAATGAACAGATTCGGTCAAATATACACGGCTCTGCTTAATGTATTTATCATAAAAACCTCTGATAATGTTATGGGTATGCTGGAGTGAGAACACACTGTCACAAAAATTTTAACACTGATATGAATGATATCTGAATTTACAAAAGCATATAAGGCCATATAACAGCCTTTTTCTCTTTAAACAGTGTTGGTAAAATAAGGAGCTGATCAATATATCAGGTGATTTTACTGTCAATGTAGTAAATAAACTTCCTAGAGAATCAAACTTCAAGTTACGTTTCGGGCTCCCCTGACTGCTGCTACTCATGTAATGATGAAAGCTATATGTCCTTAATTATCTGTACCTTGTTATATACGTATTGATAATGGAGACTTAAAATTATATTGCTTACTTAGTCTTTGAGGAAGAAAAGCAGAATGAACAACAGAAAGTACATTCAGAAAAAATTACTGTGGATAATTAATAATTCTGCAAATTCCAAGGTACATCAGTAGAAAGGGACACTGCAAAAATACACCAAAAACATAAACATATACTTAAGGAAAAGAGAAACTGAAGGTTACAATATAGTGGATTGTTTAGAGTCTTCGTGCAAAGGAAAATTAAGGTTTCAGCTTGAAATGTATGAAATCTTGAGATACTCCTGGAACTATCCTAACTCAATCACCAGACTATGCTGACAGAATAAAACCATTATTAACACTTGGGTCGAGTCTGTAAACATGTTAGGTCTTTCCTGCCTAACTGTATTAGATCAGAATCCAGATTATTATATTTCAAAGCACTTTAAACTTTAAAAACACTGAAGAGACTTTTAAATAATGCTACCTGTAGGTGTTAAAATAAACATAATCTGGAAGAACTTACCAACAGCTTTTCCAGTGTGAATGTCAAAGGTGAATCCAGGGATATTTCCACATATGGTCTTGAAGTCAGCTTTAAAATATAAATGAAACAAATGCACTCTTAAAATTTTCAAACTCATTTCAGGTAACATTTTACATACTATTGCTTGCACTGACAAATATATTTATATTACTCACAAGCATACATTTTAATTTCAGTTATATTTACTCACTAACAGTACCAGCTTCTGCGAGAAGTACATCTAGGCATTCTTTACCATTATTTTCATCATTAACTTTTTACTGCTCTTGTATTAGAAGGAAATCATTACAAGATTCAAAATATCTACTTTAGGCATTTAAATTCTTCTGTTCTTTGGAAATGCAGATCTTTAATAATGGTCCAGTTTATTCACACTGGAAAACCAGGTTAGGTTAGGAATTTAAAAAGGAATTAAAAATTGCACATAGGCAGAAGTGTGCAAAAAACAGTCTCACAGTGTGAAACAAACAATGAGAAATGAATAAGACATGAATTTTGTCTTATTTTTTTAAACATAAATGTCTTGTTAAAATATGAAATTTGAGGCATCAGAAACAACGCATCATAGAATAAAACAGAGACTATAACAGTTATTCCTACACATAATCTGCCAAACTAATAGAAATATAAAATTCTAATCTTTTTAAATGTCTTTTTTTTTTTTAATTTATTTATTTAAGAGAGACAGAGACACAGAGATGGAAGGGCAGAGAGAGAGAATATCCCAAGCAGGCTCTGCACTGCTAGTGGGCCTGGAACCTATAAACCATGAGATCATGACCTGAGCCGAAGTCAAGAGTTGGGTGCCTAACCAACTGAGCCACCCTGGCACCCCCCCCCCCAATTTTAATTTTCTAATTTCTACTCTGATCAGATTGCTTCTGATGCCCATGGTGACACATGTGAGTAAACCTCCTGAAAACCATACTAGGTAAAACACATATTGTATACTACCTACCAAGCGCTATCAAAGGAGGAACTCTAGGTTTCATCCACCAAAACTCACTGAGTATCCACATCACATACAGGGGCACACAATAAATAGATGCTCAATTCAATGGTGTCTAACTGCTTGCCAATGCACCAATTATAATTTATATGCATCCTCTCATTTACTATAACCATAGGAGTGAGTTACTGTCATTTTTAATTTATTATCTCTATTCTATATATGAGGAATCCATTTCACAAAGGAGAAAAGGATCTGCCGAAGGTCAGATAATAGCAGAGCTTCAATATAAATACAGACCTGTCCTCTTACACCTAAGCCTCACCCTATACTTCCTCTTACAAAAAGTGGTATTTAATTTCCCAAATCAGTGATCTTCAACCTTGTGATGGGAGTTTTTAAATTAGAGAATTGTAAAAATGTTTCCATTTGTTTTTTTGTTTTGTTTTGTTTTTTGGAGGAAAACTATGGCAAGCGAGTTATGAACATCCATTTGCCCATTGAATTAGAGCCACTGAGAAAGGCTCCACAGGTCACTCTTCATCATTTTTCTCCTTACCTTTCATTTCATCCCCACATTAATTATATCATTATATTAAATGGAACATTTAAATATATACATACCCTAAGCAATACCTGGCCACAAATGCAAAATCATTGTTTCTTATTTGTCCTATTGGTTCAAAGTTTAGTATCAACTACTAAACTAAACAGAATACAACTATTAAAAGTAACCACTTCCTACATCACAAAAGAGCCTGAATGGACCACAGTTTTAGGATATTTTTTTGGTTCTTGTAGCTATTCTCTTTCAGTTTTTCTTTCAAAAGAATCTGCGCTTGTGAGAAAAGTTTTACCATATGAAGACAAGTTTTATTTTCTGCCTAAAAATTTCAGATACACTTGGGGAAAAAAGGCCTAAGAAACATGTTGGCAATAGGTTGCTTTCATGTACAGTTTGCTTGTCAAATCCTTTTTTTTTTTTTTTTTTTTGCATATTTTCAAGACTGAAACTAAAACAATACATAATGAATTTGATGGACTTGAAGTTACTCCAAGTTTTTAAATCAAAATATTATACCTTCCGGGTTGACCACAATGACAAATAGTTGCTCAATAAATATCTGCTTGATGAATAAATGAATAATCAACTAGTACAGTGTAAAACAATGAATTTAAGTGGACCGGGGCTGTAAATTTTAGCTCTTTAGCAGTAGAGCCTGTTTTCAACATCCCAGACTTCCCCTCAAAAGATATGCCAGGAATCAGTATCTGAGCCCCAAGAGGGGCCGCTTGGGAGACTGGTTGTATGATGTTCCTGGACGTTCTTAGAACTAAACACGTGTGATTTTAGCTCACATTTGCTTTTTAGTATGTGGTCACATAGGTGTGTGTGCCACCGGCCTGGCCTCTGGCAGAAGCACGAGCTATGTGCTCACCTGTTCCTGGTGTTGGGCACGGCTCACAGGGTTTGTTCCACGCTTTGCCCACATTGTACGTGCAGCAGCACATCCTCTTTGTCACATTAAAAGGCAATTCATTCTCACAAATGGTTCCGTTATAGCTCCGGTAGCAAAAGCTTTTTCTCATGTCTATGTGCAGAAAAACAAGCCAACCAGTCACAATCATAGCAGGAGGCAGCTAATAGTGGAGTCCACATACCTGGAGACACCAAACCTTCTTGGTTAATAACTCCAGAATATTCCTCGGTCATTTGGAGGTATCTTAAAATAATTCTTTAAGTTGAATCTAAATCACTTCTAGGTTAACAGCTATGTCTCCTGTTTTCAAACAGGGGATTTCATTTATAATTTTCTTAGGAAAAACATTAACAGGTATTTGTTTCTCTACTCAAAGGCATTTATTTGATTTTAAAAGTAACACATATTAAATACATATTTTATTTTAAACATTCTATTATTTGTAAAATAATGTTTACTTTACATGAATGGAAAACAAAAATTATTTAGGAACAGAAAACCCAAACATTTGATGACATGTTGTATATCAGACTCAAGCTTTTTAAAAGGTAACTATATAGTCCAAGTTCAAAAACATAATACAGAGTCAGAAGTGTATAAGACTTGGAGATACTTCATCATTCATAAACACCTTCCAACCTTTCTGAACGATAATTCTGAGACACAAGTGCCTGAAATACAAGTGCTGGCTGGGAAGCTAACAACCGTGACCTAATTATTCTCTGAGACCATTACCTACCCATGCAGTTGTGGCCTCCATTGACCTGCATGTATTCAGGCGGGCAAATGCAGGTGTAATTGCCCAGCGTGTTGTAGCAGGTCCCAGGCCCACACACACCAGGATGTGCAAAACACTCATCAATATCTAGAGTGGGCAAGAACATCCATTAATTGATGAAGTTATTTTTCCATGAATTTATATTATTTAAACTACTAAACAAAGTATATTGCCGATTCCCCAATCCATATTTTTTTAAAAATTATAATTTAAAGCAATTATACTGAAAATACCCCCCAAATACATATTTACATGGCAAAAAGTGTGTCTTTTTCAAAGAAAAAAAAAAAACGCCAGTGTTAAAAAACACAGACGATCAGAAGAAATTTTTCTAAACTGGTAAAAATAATGTGAATGCTCCTATTTTTTCAAATAAAATTTTAAGTGAATTTTTTTTAATGTTTATTTTTGAGACAGAGACAGAGCATGAACAGGGGAGTGTCAGACAGAGAGGGAGACACAGAATCTGAAGCAGGATCCAGGCTCTAAGCTGTCAGTACAGAGCCTGATGCGGGGCTCGAACTCACGGACCGTGAGATCATGACCTGAACCGAAGTCAGACGCTTAACCGACTCAGCCACCCAGGCGCCCCTTAAGTGAAAGTTTTAAGTGAAATTCCATATTCTTCAAATGGAACTGCTTTAAAGCTTACTGTTCACTTACATCATTTAAGCTAGTACCAACTTTAAAATGAATGCAGTTAGGAAAGCCTTTATCTTTTTTTTTTTTAATTTAATAGGTGACCCACAGTGTCACATCAGTTTCAGCTGTACAACTGAGTGATCTGACAAGTTTATACATTATGCTATGTTCACTGCTACCATCTGTCCCATTACACTGTTATTACGGTATCAGTGACTGTATTCCTTATGCTGTGGCTTTAACTCCCTTGACCTCTTCATCCTGAAACTGGAAGCCTGTATCTCCTTCTCTTCTTTACCTAATTTTGCCCATCTTCCCACTCCCCTGCCTTCTGGAAAACATCAGCTTGTTCTCTGGGTTTATAGGTCTGATTCTGAGGAAAGCCTTTATCTTTATAGCTCCTTTCAAGTGAGTACCCCATTCACGGATTCCAGAAGTATCACAGATGCTAGTTATTCTCTTTATTAAATCATCCTTCTTCCAGAAGCATTCACCTAACACGTTCTAAAACAAAGGTTATGGCATTTTCATATTTCTGGAGACGGGGAGAGACTCGTATACTCTGGTGAGAGGGGGGAGAGGGAACGCGGTTTGAAACATGGCAGACGATGTGGACCAGCAATGAACTACCAACACCGTAGAAGAACCCCTGGGTCTCATCAGGCCCAGCCTGGATGAGCGAATTTATATGAAAATGAGAAACCAAAGAGAAATCCCACCCAGATTACATGCTCATGATCAGCACTTAAAAATGATATTGGGAGATGTGGAAGAAACTATGAGTACTACAGAAATTGATAAGGAAACATACGAGATATATAAGTCAACAAAACGGAATATTCCAATGCTCTTGGTCCGGGGAGTTGCACTAGTTGCCTCTCCATTAACAGTTGGCTGAAACAAAGCATTTATTGTGTATGGAATATAGGAGATGTTGTAGGACTGCCTCCTTAAATGTAAAAGGCATTCAGAAGAGAAACTACCCTAATTTCTGACATTAAGAAATTTTTGTCTTTTTCCAACCCTTTCAGTAAATGTAATCACCATGAAAAAAAGAAAGGTTATAATGGAAACAATTATATTACATGTTTAATGTTCATTTTTAGAAGCGCTCATTCATTCATTCATTCCGCAAATAAACATGGAGATTCTATCCTAAGTCAGAGCTCGTAGCTACCAAGAGGACCAAGATGTGGGCCTCTGACCAAGAAGCTCCTAGTCCCGTGGGGAGAAGCCAGGCCCCTGAGAGGAAGATTACTGTGCCATGTGAGAAGGGATGAGATGGAAGCAAGAAAGGCATCAGCATAATCTTTGAATGTCTTCTTACTATGCCTTCTAACATTTAAAAATTAATGAAAAATAATAATAGTTGCCTTCAAGTTTACCTATTTTCTGTGTATAAAATATAACTCATACCATCATTTGAACTAATAACTTACTTTCCAGCTTACTTTCATACTGATCCAGCTTTTGCCATTTATACTCAACTCATGCACTCAGAGAAAAATAATAAATTATAGCAAATGAGCTGTAAATCAATTTATTTATCATCATCCAAGTGAGCACCAATGATGTGAAAAGATAAAAGCTATGGACCAGGCTAACAGATCCTTTGACAGAATCTGAGGATGGGCCCTTGTCTCCAAGCCTGACTGGTGATTTTATTCTAAAGAGCGCTATTAACGTTTAAGTGTCCGTGCAGCTCACCTTCACAGATGCGGGTTTCCTCGCTAAGGTAGTAACCCTGCGGGCACTCGCACTGGAAGCTCCCAAAAGTGTTGATACAGTTTCCACCTTGGCAGAGACCTGGTAACTCCTGGCACTCATCAATATCTGTGGAAGGAGAGACAGCTCACTCACAACAAATACCACCATCGAGAACAAGAGTCACTTTTAGAACTCTCAAATGTGTGATACTGTAAGACCCACAGGCTTCCATGTGTCTGTGTGAATTCATACTTAGAGGATAGGCTTCTTGTGACCAGGAGTGTTTTTTTTTTGGCTTTGTTGTGCAAATGTACTAAAATCTGAGAAGAGTGAGCAAAGCAAGCTGGGGATGACTGCACAGACAGCTTCTCTGCAGAGCAGGCAGATCACTGCCATGGCTCCTATCTTTCTGAGTGACAAGCGCTAATTCGGCATCTTGGTAACGGACTGCACATCTGTAATTTTGTAAAATATTCTCATTCAGATTGCTCCACACTGACCTTCCTACCAGCTTTTCTCTAAACTCTTTACCTTGTTTAAATCTGGGTGACAATGAGAGGTGCACTCACCTTCTAAGATGATTGTGATGGGGTTAGGTCTGAAGCCCTCTCCTCCGGGACACAGGGTGTAATATTCAGCTATAAAACACAGAAGAGAAGAGAGGTGAGATCGATGGTTCAAGTGGCTGAGACAATGAAGAGGCATCTTTCAGTTGCTGGGCTCAAAATACACATCCAAAGAGGGGTAAGCTGTATTTTCCTTAGTGCCTTTGCAAATATATTTTAAAAGTATATTACATTTTACTTGAATTACGGTCACTGCTTCAAAAATTACATATGCAGAATAACTAAAACCATTTGTTTTTGATTAAAGAAAAAAAAACTTCAGCACAGACCATTTATATCGCAACTTTTTTTGCTAGTAAAAACAAAAACAAAAACAAAACAAAATGCAGAAAGACTCAACAATTCGAAAGTTTCACCTGTGGCCCTATCAGAACAGGCATTTCAATGTCAGACATCATTTGACTGACCTCAGGAATACACCATGTCTAGGAACCCAAACTACCACCAACTCTGAGATAGTCTCAGAAATGGGCTTTCTTTGTGATTACCACAGAGGACTGATAACATCACCATTCACAATGGATTGTGGTTAAAAAACTTTTTTTTATCATATCATGGAAAACGAAAAAAGAACAACTGTAATTCCTTTTATATAAAACATTCTTGGCTGCTTTCAGCATAATCACTGAAATCAGTCCAAAGTCAAACTCGGATCCCTTGCCACAGACCCCACCCCCAGCACAAGAGTAAAATGGCAACGAGTCTTCAGCCGCCAGTTTGTTCCCTTCCTCTTCCCCAGCTCCATACTCACTGCTGTTGACAGGGGGGCACGTCTCACAGGGGTTGCCCCAGGCCTTTCCCAGGGAGCAGCAGCACGAGGAGCGACTGACGCCCACCCCAATCTCGGTGTTGCAGGACAGACTCCCGTCTCCTCGAGGACCAAACTTCAAGTAGCAGTTGCCTACTCGGTTGTCTGTGGAGCAACACAGGAGCTTAAAACCATCTGTGCCTTAGCAAGAATTCCTTTTCAGAGAGAGGTCGTGCAAATGACAAAGTTCAAATTCCACACATTCATTTTAATCTCTAGCACAAAGCAATCTCTAGCTTTAAACCTCTTCAAGATTGCATAGTAGGAATGAAATTATGACGGACTTTCCTAGGTTCAGAAATCCATACACATCACTGACAAACAAAATTGTGAGAAATTGTTCAACTGGGACCTTCTCGATCTTCACTAGTCTGCATGCAAGAAAATTTTGCTATAATCAATTGATATGAATCATAAGTTTATCAATAATGTAAATAAAATCCCAGAGAAGTCAATCAAAACCTACGTATCCGATCAAAGAAATGTCGATAACCCCATCTCCTTCTTCTCCCCATTATCTGGTTTCGTTTTAGTTTGCACAGAGAACATTGAGAGTTTGGGGAAAGACACTCAGTAACAACTTTAGAGAGGATACTTAAGACATCAAAGAATCTCAGTCTTCCTCTTTTTCTAATCCATAATTATCATCTAGATCATTAGTTCCATCACTTTAAACACTAAAATGTGTTTTTGCTGAGAACTCTCAAATTTACAGTTCTTTCATCACCCCTCCTCCTAGAACCTTACATCATTCTGTCACCTGCCACCTTGATTTTTCAACCTCAGATAGCTAATAGTTAAAGTTAACACATCTAAAATCAAACTCTTGATATTCCTTCCACCACAAAATCTACCCTATTCCTCTCCGTATCTTCCCCAATAAACACCAAGTCCCTCATTTTTTTCAGTTGCTCAAGCCCTAAACCTTGGAGTCAGTCTTTGACTCTTAGTCATCTCTTATTCAACCCAGTAACAAAGTCTGTCACGTCTTTTTAATTTTTTCATGTTTTTTATTTATTTTTGAGACACAGAGACAGAGCATGAGTGGGGGCGGGGCAGAGAGAGAGAGGAAGACACAGAATCCGAAGTAGTCTCCAGGCTCTGAGCTGTCAGCACAGAGTCTGATGCAGGGCTCGAATTCACAGAGTGTGAGATCACGACCTGAGCTGAAGTCAGATGCCCAACTGACTGAGCCACCCAGGCGCCCCTAAAGTCTGTCACTTTTACCTTCAAAATCTGTCTGGAGTCTGACTACTCACCACTGCCTCCATCTCTACAACTTGAACCAAGCCACCACCGCCACTCCCGGACCACTGCAAAGGTCTCCTATGTCAATGTCATCTCTTGATTTCAGTCCTTGACCCAACGACGGTCCACTTTCCCCACCATACCCAGAGTAACCCTTCAGAAGGACTTCCGATGGCTCCCCTTCTCAATCAGCATAATCTCACGTCCTTACCATGGTCTACAATGTAGGTTTCATCCCTGGCTGCACACGAGAGTCACTTGGGCAGCCTCTTATTATTTATTTTTATATTTCTCATTTTGTTGTTGTTGCTGATTCAGGTGCGGAGATACAAGCTAACTCATGGTTCTGCTCTTACTAGGTTTGCATTCATTCATCCCTCCCATTCTCTTTTATCCTTCTTTTCCACTCCCCTTCCACATCCCCTACTCAGCCATCTGACTGTGTTTAATGGTATCTTTTTGTCTGAGTTCTTGCAAAGGGAGTACTTTTGTTTCCTTGAGCACATCTTAAATTTACACAAATGGTATTTTGTCACAGATCTCATTCCATTTTTATTACATTCAATCTGTCAACTCTAGGGTGTTCAAGTGTCATTTTTTAAAAATCTATCTACTCTTCAGAAATGGTTTCTAGGTCCCTGCTACCACAAGTACTGTGGCAGTGAACATCTTTACCCAGGTCTCTGGATAGGCCTCTGAGTTACTTTCGCTGCTGTCTAGCACCAGGAGACAAATTGCTGGTTCACAGTGTTTCCATATTCTAAGCCTTCAGTATCAGGAACAGAGTCACTGTCATTTACCATCTGTATCTTTCATTTTTTTTAAACTTTTTTAATGTTTTTATTTATTTTTGAGACAGAGACAGAGGCAGGGGAGGGGCAGAGAGAGACGGAAACACAGAATCCGAAGCAGGCTCCAGGCTCCGAGCTGCCAGCACAGAGCCGATGCGGGGCTCAAACTCACAGACTGTGAGATCATGACCTGAGCTGAAGTCGGATACTTAACCGACTGAGCCACCCGGTGCCCCAAGCATCTTTGAACTTTTTACAAGTAACTTTGAAAATACTGTACAGAAAAAAAGGCACAGTGGGACAACCTGACCAGAAATACTAATAAGAATTTAATCCTAACTCAAATTTTTATTCCATATTTTCTTGGTTTTGGAAAGATGTATGCCTGAAACGGTCCTGTGAATGCAACTAACTGCCCACTGGCTGCCATGCATGAACCTGTAACAAATCCATTTTGTAAAAACTGATTCCACATTTCAAACACATCTGTAATAGCTTCTAGCTTATCATTACTTCTTGTTCTTCTTTTCCTTGCATCATTTAAAACACAATGCCTGAAGACACTTTTGAAAACTGGGACAGCTCCTTTTTCTGATGAGGAAAGGACAGCTCATTTCTTTGCTCCACAAATAAAAACATTTTAATTTTCAGATTTATTAACACCAGCTAGAGTAGTCAATCCAATGATTTTTATTTCTACATACCGTATTTCAATATCCTTTGTCGAAACACCTGCCTTCATCGTTAGTCCCCTTAAGAACCAAATCAATTAAACTTGGTGTCGAAAAGAATATAGGGACCTTGGATGATTCAGGTACTTGTAAAATGTGGCATGTTGAAGTTTTCCCTATTGACTAAGATATGAGAATAGTATATTTCCTCTATCTAAATAAATCTATTACTCACTCTTTTGATTCCTGAATTGGAAAAAAATCTCATCTAGGATATGAGCCTCTGAAGACTCACAGCCTAGCATTTTGCTTCTATGATCAATTTCATCATCACCTTTGGAATCTAGACTGTAATCTGTGTTGTATTCATAACTGATCCACCTGACAGTTGGGAAACATTTTCCACATTCAATTTTCTTCTCTTTGTCATAAAGTGAAACACTTATCAACTCTCAACTGTGTTCAATACATGCTTCAAGAAGATTCCAAATAGAGTGTCTCTAGCTTTCTTTTGTAACTTCTCAAAAGATAATGCCATCCCCTGGGCAGCACAGTAAGAAAATTGGAGGAGTGTTTGATGTTTTATTTCACTATTGTGTCAATCCTTCTAGGTGATGGCATGGTTATCACTTTAGTGTAAATTCATCTTTGTTTTGAGCATCACTGCACCTAACTGATGAGTAATGATGAAATAAAACCTAAAATAATAAAATGGCAAAACATTTTAATACAAAGGAAAAATAAGATCACTAATATCTTATAATGTATCTTAGACTTACAAGAGGGTCCAATGGACCATTATGGTACTTGTGAGACAAAATGAGTCTCTGTTCTTTGGAAGACCTCTAAGAAAAAAAATAAGGCCATGAAGCATCAATCCATACAAAGAGTTAGAAACTGCTCTAAAAACAAAATTAAAATCTAAGTTGATTATATCTGGAGGGTTAACCTGGATGCTGTTATTCAAAAAAATTCTCTGCAAGGATACCTTGGTCTCCACTTCTAACAGTAGAACAGAAGGCTCCTTAAGGTCCATGTTCCTGCCAACACTTTATATTATCCAAGTTTCCAAAGTTTTGCCAGTCTTACCAAGTTAGAGTTATATAATTTTTTTTCATTTTTTTTCTTATTACTAATGGTTTTGGGCATTTGCTTATGTTTGTTCACTTTTGAAGCCCTCTCTTTTTAAGTTTATTTTTGAGAGAGAGAGAGACAGAGAGAGAGAGAGAGAGAGAGAGAGAGAGAGAGAGAGGAGGGGGGCAAAGAAAGGAGGGAGGGAGGGAGGGAGGGAGGGAGGGAGGGAGGGAGGGAGAGAGGGAGAGAGAGAATCCCAGGCATGCTCTGTGCTGTCAGTGTGGAGTCCAAAGCAGGGCTCGAACCCATGAACTGTGAGATCATGATCTAAGCTGAAATCAAGAGTCAGACACCTGACCCACTGAGCCACCCAGGCACCCCTGGAGTTCTCCTTTTATCAGTTGCCTGTTCATAGCCTTTGTTCCAACAAAGCTTTTAAGCAATACTGAGTCCCCAGTGACTCAATTTCTGGGCATGAAGCACCATCGTCATATTTTTAAGGTTCCAAATGGGATGTTACTCTGCAGCTAGGGATGAGAGCCACTTTGTGATCTGGGCTATTGCTCCTTCTCTGACTCCTGTCCTCAAACTGTGCCCATGCTCATCCCCACTCACCCTCCTCTTACTATATACACCCTTGCTGCTATGTCTCCAATGCCAGCACTGCCCTCCCACAGCCCTGTGCACCGGCTGTTCCTGTCCTTCGGAGGCTTCTCCTCTCCAAGCTGCAACTGGCTTGCTCCTTCCTTCATGGATCTGCCCCATCCCAACATAACACAACCCTTCTTCTCCAACAGCCACCAGTGTCAGGAAGTGCTTCTGCTTTTATCTGTCTCCCTGGCACAAGGACAGTAACACGAGAGCAGAGAACGTGCTCACTCTGTTCGTGTTGTAGTTCTAGCAGCTGGAATAGAGGCACTCAATATTTATTAAATGAATGACTTTGAATTGAAACGTCAGAACTTGGGGTATCCATAAATCATAACTAAATGATTATGTGTAATCATTTGACACTGAAAACAGCAGGTAGACTTCTACTAAAGCAAGGACTTAGGCTTTTTCTTTGGTATTCTCTCAGGCAATTCCCCAGATCATTTACTCCTCTAGGTAAATGTTCACTGAGATGCTGAAATAGAGCAGGCAGCAAAAGGTGGACAATTATCTTCTGATCAGAGACGTCAGGAAAGTTGATGAGAGACTCAGAAACTTTCGTGACTGCCTTCCTTCCTTCCCTTCAACCTGCTTTACTCCAGTGGTGGTGCTCATGACATCCAGCTCCAACTCTTCTCTTCTCTTCACTTCATTTATTTCCTTTCATGGCCCTTCTCATGGGAAGGAGAAACAGAGATTCCAATGACTCTGCCCTTTGTCCTGGCTAATGCACTGGACAGGGAGCCAGGCAACTCTCAACACCGCCTCAGCTCTGCCCTTCCAAGCCCTGAGATCCCAAGGAAGTTATTGCACCTCCTGGGGTCCTGGTTCTCAAGTCTGTGAAAGCAGGGGGAGGTTGGAGCAGGTAGCTCAAAAATTCCTGTTTTAAAAATACTATTGGAAGATAAACACGACAAAAGCGACCATATCTATTGGTAACCTGGAGTTTCTTAATGGACTCTTTTGTTTTCAAACTAATTGCAGCAAGTACTCATCACAGTGCACTACCAAGAAAGTCTGAGTATTTAACTCTGTCTAATTCTGTTTGTTTCGTATCTCCTTCACTTACCAACACAACCCACACCAGTGGGGTTCAGCTGGAAATCAGGGGGGCAGTTACACTCGTAGCGACCAGGAGTGTTGACACACAGGCCGTTGACGCAGTTTATGGGATCTGCACACTCATCAATATCTAGGAAAAGCATTTAAAATGTCCACATTAGCATCTTTACTTTCTCTGTGCATGCTTCTATTTCAAAGAATTTGGTGGAATCATTGCAAATTGTTAAAGATCTTTGGGAAAGCCTCAGCACAGTGAGATACAGATCAAATCCTTGTATATACCTACAACATGTAATACCAACCACACGATATTCATAACAGTATCATTTAATATCTTAATATCTTGAATGAATAATAATGAAATGTTGGAATTCTGAAGAAGAAAAAAACACATTACCATCTGCTTAACTAAAATTACATATGTCTATGTATATACATACACACATTTATACAAAGAAAGTTTCCTAGTTTCATGTCAGATATTTAATATTAAGTTGCTTATATTAAAAATGTATCAATTCCATAGTCAAAAATAAACGTGTCATAATGTAAATTTCTTTTTCCAAAAACTGCGTAACACAAGGTATATAGAAAGCTAAGCGGAAACTTCAGGAATTTGTGTCCTTAGCACAAAACATTCGTCTCAACTAATCCGAACACAATCAAGCCCTTAGCTTGCAGTACCTGTACAGTTTCCTCCGGTTCTGTCCAATTCGTAACCATCATCACAGATACAATGAAACATTCCAGGCAAATTATTACATGTTCCAAACACACAAATATTTTGGAAGGAGCATTCGTCAATATCTGAAGATAAAAAAACAGTAGTCTCTCATTTACAAAGACATTTTGATTTAATGTACATAATGTTAATAAATTTTTCTATCTCCCCAGATGTTGTTTTGCAGTAAAAAATGAGTCGGTAGACCACATAAATGGCCAACGACTAATGTTTATCTATGGAACCAAGACCGAAAAGAAATATTTTATTTTACTGAGCATTTTAGCGACCTTGGGTTATAATATACTTAAAAAAGAAGAGTTGGCCTGAGTCATAAAAGTAAACTACATACAAACATATCAAAGGATTGTAAAAAATTAAACATAAAAACAAATTCCAACATTTTAATAATACAGAGATGTTTTATAAACATCCACAACATACAAAGTATATAACATAATATTTTAAATTTAAAGATATCATTTAAAGTATTCAAGTTTAACTTCTTAAAAACTTTTATTATCCTGTCATCTAATCTGTTATCATAAACTCAGTGTTAACCAGGGAAATATTTTTTTTCTAATAGACTGTATTAAGATCACCCGTTGTCCTACATTCTCACAAATTTCATTAAAATGTCTCCATTGAAGTCATAAATTTATGAAACTCTTCCATGAAGCTTTAACTCAAAGTCAAAAAAGAAGTCACCCTTCCTCATTCATATGAAAATGAAGGCATGTATGTGTGTGTACAGCTGTAGAAATATTCTCTATTTCTACTCGTAGGAAAAGGTTGGACATTTTTGTCCACAAATGACCTCATATTCTGAGAATGCAAAGCAGGTATGTCATTCTAGGCTAGACTAGACCAGTCATGCTCACATGAGGTCGAGAGACAGACCTTAAGTTAAAAAAGGTCTGCTGGTCATTCCTGATAGTTAAAAAAATGGTAAGTTTTAACTATATTAGATTTCAAGTTTTGTTCAAACTGTGTTTAAAAGATCAACTGACATATAGGGGCACCTGGGTGGCTCAGCTGGTTAAGCAGCCGACTCTTGGTGTCGGCTCAGTTCGTGATCTCACGGTTTGTGAGTTGGAGCCCCACACTGGGCTCTGTGCACAAGGAATGGAGCCTGCTTTGAATCCTGTCTCCCTTTCTCTGCCCCTCCCCCACCTGTGCACTCATGCTCTCCGGTGTGTGTACCGTCTCAAAATACATGTTAAAAAATTTGTAAAGACCAAATGGCGTATAAATGTGTCTTTTCTTGTGTTGAGGCTATAAACAAAGTTACTCTCTTTACACAAATGAATAAAAAAGACTCATTTAACTAGTTGATGACTGAACAGTGTTCCTCTAGAAATGAAAATGGAATTGTACTGTCAGCCCTCTTCAGATTCATTTGACTTTTAAATGACCTTTATCAGAAATAACTTCCATTTAACTAATGTAATAATTGTGTGATACTTACATTTACCCAAGTGAAAAATAAGGTATTTTAGAAAACTGCCTTTTTTAAAAATTAAAGCATACTCAAATGTCAACAATACAGAAAAGTTCTAGTAGCAAATCGGGAGGACAGAAACAACACAGAAAATAAAGCAGCAAAAGCAGAAAATCACTCAGAAATCCATCCACCCAGAATTATGATTGATCAATATTATTCCAAATACTTCTCTATGCATAGTCACAGACTGAAGCTGAGTTTCTATGCATAAGATCAATTTGCATGTATCTCGACAGTTCCTCAAATACTTTCCAATGTTAAGAATTGTTGAAACACACTAAAAATTGATCCTCTTTTCCTTTTATGTTAAAATTCAAATATAGTTTCTAAACAGTATTAATGGATTCTGTGCTAGGAATGGTAAGAAAATGAGCATTTGCATTCGCTTCCAACTCATTTTTGTTATTTCTGTAACTTTCACTTTTTAAATGTTTATGGCATTTACCATAATCTCTGAAATAATTAGTATTGATTCTTAATGGAGTAAGGTTTTCACTGCAACTCTTACATTTATTTCTCAATTGATGGTGTTGCATTGCTGATAAGGTTTTTCCCCCCAAGAAGGGAGGGCCCACAGGTGTTTTCTCTCTACATTAATTTCCTATGTGACAATATGCCCCGTGACTTTATAACTGACTGACTGCTGACGTGGAATATCCTCCAGTCACATGTGACCTCAGAACTCTGTGGACATTGTTCTCATGTCTTTCAGTATCGAATGATTCTGTTTTGTTCCTGACTTTCCTTTTCTGTCTAGAGCCTGAAGGTTCCTTATCCTTCTCTAAAACTTAAGTAAACCAAAGTAATAAGGCTAAGTCCTTTCTTCCATCTCAAGAAAATGTGTGGCTGTTTGGTATCGTTCTCTATTTATTTTGAGCTCTCTACCTCCTGGACACCGATTACACTTGTTTATGGCCCTGGTCTTTTCTCGAATCACGTTAACGTCTTCCTCCTTTCATGTTCCTATGTTTTTGTTCGCCTATTTTTGCCCATTCTCTATGCTAGTAGTAATTATGCTTTCATCTCAACCTTTTCTGTTCTCTGACATCTCTATTCAATAGTTCTCCAATTTTGCTGTGGTGGTACCCGCTTCTTTTGTTTCCCATACTTCTGCACTTTCCTTTTGTCTTCTCTTATTTTTATAATCTCTTCGAATATCGGGCGCCTGGGTGGCTCAGTTGGTTGAGCATCTGACTTTGGCTCAGGTCATGATCTCATGGTTTGTGAGTTCTAGCCCCATGTTGGGCTCTGTGCTGACAGCTCAGAGCCTGGAGCCTGCTTCAGATTCTGTCCCCCCCTTTCCCTCTGCCCACCCGCCACCGCCCCGCTCACACTCTGTCTCTCTCAAAAATAAATAAACATTGAAAAAAATTCACAATCTCTTCAAACATGTTCACACATATTTGTGTTTGTATCAAGGTTGTCCGTGGCACAAGGCACCTGTGGGAAATGAGCTTTCTTTCCCCGGATAGTGTTCTTCGACTCTGGGTTGGTTCTTTACCTTTTGTGTGTTCTTTCACTGTTCTTCCATAGGATGCCTGCATAGTTCCTATCACGTATTTTCAAACTGTGCATGCACTGCTTGGTCAGCTCTTCTAGGAGTTTTATACACTAATACACTTTAGATGGAGTATTTTGATATCCCCTCCCCATCTTTATCTGGGCATTATTTGGAAGACAGGCTGGAGCACAAGTTTCATTAGAGCTGCTATTCTGTTAGCCCAAACTTTCCTAAGGCAGAACAGGAGTGGGGACAAAAATGAGAAGAGCTGCCCTGGGCTCTATGTGCCCTCTGCTAATGAACCTTGCCTCTGCTCTGTCTTCACACACGATACCAAATGGTGTGCATCCATGTTTACTCTACTGATAGAATCCTAAGCTGTCCCTGAGGAGCTTTCTCTAGGTTTTATATTCTCCCATTTTGGTGGAGTATATTGAGAAAGGGCCAACTGTACCAAGTGCTTGGACTCTACAGAAATTCTGAGACTGGGAATTGTTCTGTGGTGAGAAGTAGATGCTGAGGAGAAAATAGTGATCAGAGGGTCACTTCAGAGCGGCATATATTTATAATCAAATAAGAAGACCTGAATAAATTAAATTACTGAATTCAGGAGAAACTGTGCAGATGAGACAGATGTTAGAGACAGGGATAAGACAACTTCAAGGAGAAACAGGCAGAACCATGGAATAACATTTTTGGGATCTCAAAACGTGGCGTTTAGCAAAGAGGAGCAGGGTGTCACCAAAGATGAACTCCTTGTGAGCCACTCTCCTTGCCCTGGCAGCTGGCATTTCCCTCCCTGGCAATGATAGACTGTGAAAAACCAACACGTGAGGGAAGTGCAGTAAATACACAGGGTCCAGCCTCACCTCAGGGAAGGTCTGAAAGGGCAAAGGCCACAGATAAAGGACAAGAATTATGAAGGAGGAAATTATTACACTCAAAGAATTAATTTTGAAATTTTCTGTTAGCAAAGTATCTGGCTACTGATCACTTGTTCCTTTTCCCACCAACTCTTGTCAAGTGGAGGTGAGTAATAAATCATGTAATCCCAGAACCACACTGACTCACACTTTCTACTAATTGGCTTTGGTACTTACAAGAAACCAAGACTGGAGGCGGTGGGGGGGGGGGGGGGGGGGAGGACTCAATCTACAGTGACCTTGTATGAAATGCATTAGACTCTGCTCAATCTAACAGGTCAACACGGAAGCATGAATGCTTTCAGTTTGTACGATCTTCCCCAGGGGGTAGTCTTCGTTCTCTTGTTCCGAGTCTCTGAAAATTGGTGGACATTTATGGAAAATGCAGTTTTAGGCACACCTTCTTCCTTAGCACCACTTCGGGTAGTGAGGCAGAGACAGGCTCTAATTGAGCCATTTCTAGATGGTATAATTGGGTTTTGTTTGGTTGCTACTGGTGAGGGTGTGTGTGTGTGTGTGTGTGTGTGTGTGTGTGTATTTGCTATTTCTGGTCATTTGATTAGACACGAGTGTAGTGAAAAACTGTAATCTGGTTTCCTTTTATAATCTTTGCCCAGCGCTTAGCCTGAGTTACTTTGTTAAGCGTTTTCTACCAATCGCTAATTTTCCTAAGCCTTCTGATTCACTCATTGTTTTTCATCTTCTTCCTCTCCTCACGTGTATTTTCATGTACTCCAAAAGAACACCGTTGACAGCCCAAAACTATACATACAGTGAACTAATTTAAGCCTCTAATTTAAGAGAAAACCCAAATTCTTTTTCTTGGAGAGCGATCACACTAGTCCCCAGTCTCATTTCTAGGAAAGGGGGATGATGTCATCACTGAGGGGAAGGACATATTGCTCTCAGGCAAAAGGTGCAGGCCTTGAGGCATCCCTGAGGAGACCTTCCAGTCCCAGACATACAGACAGCAGACCGAAACATGAAGGTAAATGCCCAAAAGGAGCTACTGCGGTTTTGACAAACATTAAATAGCAGTGACTGGGGTAGATAGATCATATTTTTAAAAAGCTGAATAGTTTTTCCACATGTCATTCATTTAGTAATAAAAAAAAAAAAAAGAAATGGTTAAAAAAAAAAAAAAAGGAACTAGCCAAACTTCCAAGTGTTGGCTCTCGGCCAGGAAAACTTCATAAGAGATGAAAGCCGCCTTCATCATTATTCATTCGGCAAAATAATCCATGCTTAAACGAATGACTTTTATATGTGCAGCATGTGCTGTGTATTCTGCTTCCAGGTGGGGCCCGCTCCAGCCCTTTCTGTGGTTTCATGTGCTGTAGTTGATCCAACTTGGAAATGAGTTGGAATCGCAGTGACCCACCTTGGCAGGACCTGCTGTCGGAGGCTGGAGTGAAGCCCATCTCACACTCGCAGCGATATGCACCCGGGACGTTGAGGCACTGTCCGTTTTCACAGAGATTTATGTTTTCTGCGCACTCATCGACATCTGTGGGAGAAGCAAATTACATCTCTATTAGGTTCCCGAGGTCTTGACATGGTTTTTCCCGGCTAAGTCTGTTTTGCTGGCTTCAGCAGGTGCTCGTTAACAGGAGAGGACACTTAATCACATTCACCTAAACAAGGGTAAGACTTGATAACAGAGCTGCTGAACCCACACTCTAACATTCAAACACCACATCTTTAACAGGAAGGAGGCAGGTGTTGCCCAGATCTGTCTCAGTTCCCTCTAATGCCAACGTGATGCATCAGTATGACACCGACATCACTGACAGATGACCAAGAACATTGAAATGAACCCTGAAGTGGTATCTATTCTAACATTATGTTTTCAAGTAAATGAACTTGGTTTTTCCACTAGATCAAGTATGTTTCAAGCACAGAAGGGCTGTTCAAGTAGCACGAGGACAGTGTCTTTCCTGTCACCACGATTATATTCAATACTTCTGTCTTAATTATGCAAATGGACATTATTCATAGACCTGAAAGCCAATTTATTTAATTCTATAAAATGGAAAAAGGGGGGCAGGGCAGAAAGCAATGTTGACCGAGGGCCTCATATCTGGCAGGTAGTTGCTGGCTGTCTGCCTCACATGCTTTCCTTCAGTATGCCAATTCTGTGCAGATCAGAAGAGGAATAACCTGAGGCTAGGAGAGGCCAGCCGCAGGGTGGGAGCCCAGGGGAGCCAATCTGTCCCCGACCCTGACACCAAGGCCAGGCCCTTTCCTTCATCCCCCGGTGCAGAGAAATGTTCAGAAAGATGCAATAAGCCAAGGTTTAAAGGACTAAAGCCTTAAAGATGACATAAGTGTGTTTTCTTAAAGCAACGGAAAATGATAAGTCTGTGTTCTTAATGTCGATAATTAGAAACAAGAAAAAAGCTAGAAGTCTTTTAACGTGGGGCTTAAAGTGTGCACTGACATTCAGCTGAGGAACACTGATGTCCGCACACCTGTCTCCTACTTTATGTCCATCAAGACAAAGCAGTCATTCACAGGAGTTTAAGTGGGTGCTATATTCTCAAGGGATCCATAATGAACAGCAGCTAAACAGCAGGTAATGTTTCCTGAGCTCTTACGAGGTGTTTTTCTAAATCCTTGACTTGTGTTAACTTCATTTCTTCCTTTCAATACGATCGGAGATTCTGACAAGCACGTGAAATAGCCGTCACTGGCTGGACACATGCTGTATCTTAAGATGCTGAACAGTTTTCCCACATGTCATTCATTTAGCGAAAAACAAAAAGCAAAAATCAATGGTCCTATTATGGTTACTGCGGCTGTTTGAAAATGGAGAAATTAAGGCCACACAGGTTCCATGATTTACTTACGGCGACAAAAACAGTAAGCAGCACAGGTGAAATCTGATTCCAAGGGGTCGGATTCAGAGACAGCTTGGATTTCTGACTACTGTGTAAATTGACGACTACAATAAATTAATAGTTATTAATAGTATATGACAGTAATAAACGGAATTACTGAAAAACTGTTCTGGTCTTGGTGTGAAGTGTAAGACAAAGATACACATTCACCTGTATGTCAGATGTAAAAACAGACAGGGAATTTCGGCCCCCTTTAACTATACTTTCCTTCAAATATGGCAAGCTTATGGAACGTTCCATGAAAATTCTGCCAGGACCCACCTCAGGATTCTTACCCACCTGAACAGGTAAAGCCATCTCCAGTGAACCCTTCAGAGCAGGCACATCGGTAGGAGCCTGGGGTGTTAACACACTGCGCATTGATGCTACACTGGTGGGTTCCGTTCGAACATTCGTCCAGATCTGCGTGTGCCGAGGGAACAGAGCAAGAGAGTTCAGAAATGCAACTGAAACGTCTAAACACGCAGAACGATTTTCACTCGTCTCAATTTAAATGTAAACTGGACACATGTGATTTGTTTTCGCTTACCTGGAAGGTGACAGTTCTAATTCTCTAAGAGCTCAGACCCACAATCCAAAATGTTTGTTCTACAAACAGAGGCTAAAATGACTAATAAAAGCATTTGTGAGATACCCAATAAGCTAGAATTTTAATGGTTAAAAGGAAAACCAGTGCTAGATTTCTCTCTGACTCCACTGGGGACAGACGTGATCGCTGGCTTCTTTATCACTAAAAACAGGTCAATTTCTAAACTCAATTACTGAATTTCGAGTGGGAAAATTAGCATAAAGTTTTCCAGTTCCTTTTACAGATGAGGAAACGAAGGTCCGATTCTTGATCTCACGGAGCCTAGTCTAGTAGAAATGACAAATGCTACAGTTAATCATCCGACTCTCCATTTAGGCTAGGTCACCACCTCACAGTTTGTGAGACTGAACCCTGCACTGAGCTCTGTGCTGACAGTGCAGAGCCTACTTACTTGGGATTCTCTCTCTCTCCCTCTCTCTCTGCCCCTCCCCCACTCACGTGTGTGCACATTCTCTCCTTCTCTCTCAAAATACATAAACATTAAGAAACAACAGACACAGGAAATTAAATTACATTAAATATGTTCTAGGTGACACGAAGAAATGTTACAAAGGGCAAGGAGAAAATAAAAGGGGCATCTAATTTGGACTGTAGGAACAAAGAAGGTCCCATTGAAGAGTTTTTGGTTCACTTCAGGCCTGAATGATGAGTCAGAGTCAGCCTGCTGCACAGAAGTAGGGAAAAGTATTCCTTACAAAGGGAACAGCACTTATAAAGATGCTGAGGAGGAAAAGAACTTAATGTGATTAAAAAAAAACTAGAGAAAGGAAGCCAGAGTGACAAAGCACAAGGCAGGAGCTAGGCTGATGGAAGATGATGCTCGAGAGGTACGGGGAAGATGCTGTAGGGTCCTGTAAACCACGGGAAAGAAGCCAGAGTTTGTCCTAAATTCAATGATTAAGTGACAATTGGAGAGGCGGGTGGCTCAGTCAATTGAGCGTCTGACTCTTGGTTTGGGCTCAGGTCATGATCTCTCAGTTCGTGAGTTTAAGCCCTGTGTCAGGCTCTGTGCTGACAGCGTGGAGCCTGCCTGGGATTCTCTACCTCCCTCTTTCTCTCTGCCCCTCCTCTGCTTTCTCTCTCTCTCAAAATAAATAAATAAAAACTTTTAAAAAATGACAATTTTAAAGAGATCATATCCATGGTTTATAAGGTCTTTCTGGCTACTATGTGGAGAATGAATTACGGGCCCAGCAAGTGAATGAATGAGCAGACATAAGAACAGGTTCTTTTGGCATCCAGGAGAGAGAGAGACAGACAGACAGAGACAGAGGAAGGGAGGGTAGGGGGATGACTGAGATGGAGATGGAAAGAAGATAATGAATTTGGATGATATTATGGAGTAGAAGTAGCAGTTAAATCTTCTGTATTTTGCAATAGTTGGCCAGAGTGATGGATGGACAAGCACAAAATATGGAGGCTACAAGAGAGAAAGCCAGTAGCCAACGGGACTAGAAAACAGGCATGGGGATATGGCTGAAAGACTGTCCAAATAATGACAGAGTGATGGCTGGACTAGGAGTGGGTAGCAAGTGAAGTGAATGATGCCATCACAGAATGTTACTTACCACAGTTATTTGGAAGGTGTGATCATTTACCTCCATAGTCAGTTCATAAACATTTGGCAAGTATAAAACAACTGAATGGCTAAGACAGTATATTCAAATTAGTGGATGTTACTGTTAACAGATCTAAGGCTTACTGTGGAATTCTAAGGTTTTAAGGAGTAATCCTGGGGAGGTCAGTTCAGCTTGTTTTATTTTCTATCTTAAGTCGACCTGGGTAATTCTAACCGGTTGGAAAAATGCCTTGTTGTGAAGGCATGTCAAACTCCGGGCATGTGAAGCTGTCCTTTGTGCGACACCAAGGGTGACATCCAGCCCCCTGCCTCACAGCTACAAAAGGCTTATCAGACTCCAGTTCAGCCCTGATAAAACCTAGAGAACAGCAAATGCTTCTCCAATCTCCTCTGATTCTTTGAATCAGATCTCCGAGAATCCAGCAAACCTTTTTGCTTTCTCTGGAAGAAGAATTCTCTTTTCTGTTAAGAAGGTGGTATTCAGCAGAGAGAGACTTAGGTTATCTGATAAAACCTTTTCCTTTCCTTCATGTATTTCCCTGGGTTCTAAGTCTCACTGATTGCTCTCTGAGACTGGAAAAACATATTAGTCGTTTTTCATCATCCATCTGTTTGGATTTCTGGCTACACGTCATAGAATTTTTACCGAACAACAACACATTAAAAAGCAGAGTGCCAAGGCAGACTGCTGTGGCTTGATAATTTATTCCAAGGATAAAAGAAACTCTTAGGCACGAGTTACCTTACAACTGAAGATAGTCTTTGAATTTTCAAGAGAACACAGGAAGAGTATGCCCCTATACCAGTATGTGGGCTAACAACCATGCAAAGAAGAGCCTCTAAGAATTCCGTGCCTCAGCAAAGCATGTTCACGTTTGCAAACTCACCAATACATTTGATGCCATTTCCAACCCAGCCTTCTCTGCAGCTACACCTGAAGCTTCCCGGGACGTTGAGACAGGAGGCATGCATGTCACAGTTGTGGGCACCAATTTCACACTCGTCCACATCTGAGAAGCCACAGTTAATATGATGAAGATTGAATACAAGGCTAATTAATTCTACTTCCAAGTATAATTCTGCACAGGTAACATTTTAAAGTTAATATGGAAATAGCTAAAACGATACAGAAAAAAAAAACATTAACTTCATTTTTACTTTTAGTTTTTGTAGCCTCCAACAACATTCAGAAGTTCATAGTCCAAGTCAAAGAGGTCTTTTCCTAGAGCCACTTTCTGGTAAGACAGGGATACTGCCCTAGGCAGATATGTGTGTCAGGCCCTCCCCACGTCGCTGCCTGGACCCAGACAAAAGTCCATGCAGAAGGCATGGTTACAGATGTCAGGAGAAATCGTATTTCCAAAGTGAGACTCTCCTGCTGTTTCCTATTCATATTTGTTACATGTGTTTCATAAAGATTAAAAGAAGCCTGACTTTTAAAATAATAGTGCATTCCTGTCATTTTTAGAATCAATACAGTATAGTATAGAGTTTTTGAAAATTATTTTAGTGTGTATTCATCTATTTATTTGAAAATATGTGAAAATATTCACTGGAGATTTCATCAGGAAAATAAACAGTATGTATATATGCACACATACACATGTATACATACAAATAAATGTATACATATCATGCATGTGTACACACACATTTGTGTGTATAAACTCTGTAGCTTTGGTTCTCCAGAGCTTTCTAGAATAGAAAGAATAATCTTTTCTATCCAGCTCAATGATTACATGTTGTAGATGCTGAAATCACACATGTAAATACACACACACACACACACACACACACACACACACACACACAGAACTACTGGCTTTGCATCAACCTTCATAGCACTGAACACCCAGAGCACCCCGTCTTCCTCGCTCACCTGTTCCTGGAGGTGTCAGCTTAAGAGCCAGGCTGCAGTCCAAGCCACCCACCACCTGCCTTGAGCAAAATGCCTGACAAGGGTCTTAAACTGAACAATGAGGAAGGCCTGGTCCAAAGCACTGACTTGGGACTTCCTCGCCCATTTTATGCAGAAGGCCAAAACATATTTAACAGAGAAAGGAAGCAAGAGATAAAGTGCATGAGGTGAGCAAAGACAGAAAGTGAAAAGAGAAGAGGGAAAGTCAACTGGGGCTAAGGGAAGAGAGGGCAAAAGCAAACAGAAAGAGAAGAGGTAAAAAGAGAGGAAAGGATGGTGCAGAAGGAAGGAAGGAAAAGGGTGTAACCAGAAATCCACATGAATTTTTGTCCTGTTAGAAGAATTGCAAAAACAAGCCACTGGGATGGTCCGTGGTGCTATGTCCCAACAAGTGTCTGGGCCACACTCCTCCTACGAAACCGAATGATGCTGCAAGAGCAAACAGCCATGTGGGCAATGCTCGGGACAAGAACGCAGGCCCACACCCCCACTTCATGTGTGACCAGAGAGGACACAAACCCATCATCACACATGCCCTGGGGCAGGTGCTCATGACCCAGTCATGACCTGGTGCCGTCATGGTCCAACAGAGGCAAAGGGACAAATGATGGTCAAGTTGGCCTCTGAAACAGGAGCAGCCAGAGCACAAGAGGGTATAAGTTTGAGACCTACCTGTGCATCCTGTGGTTCCCTTCTTCACGGAATAACCCAGCTGACAGTGGCAAATGAAGGATCCCTTGGTGTTCTCACACTCCCCAAACATGCAGATGTTTGAGTTCAACTCACACTCATTCACATCTAGAAAACGTATTTTCAGTACTTCGGTTAGTATTTGTTCATCCGAGGAATTCAAAAGCTCTCTTTTATACCGAAGAGCGTAATATTGAAATAAAGAGATAAAAGCTAAAATGTAATCTATGTGCAAGACACAGTATTATTTTCTAAAATTATTTCCAAATAATTCTTCCATTTCAGCTTTCGCATCTTATAAATATGGTGGCTTGAATTTTAAAATAACTGAAAAAACTGTTCCTTCACATGTTTGTGTGTGAACAAATGTGCATGTGTGTGCATGCAAATGTGTGCATGGGATTTATCCCATTTTTATGGTACCCACCAATGCATGTTTTCATGTCCATTGAAGCCATGAAGCCATCATAGCAGAGACAGCGATACTCTCCAGGAATGTTGGTACATTGCCCCCCATCACAGATATCAGGATTATTTTCACATTCATCAATATCTGACGACAGAAAATTGGCATTAAATAAAAACAAGAAAGACTTTTATTAAGCTCGCATATATATTTTTTTTCCCCATCCAGATCCAGTCAAAGTGCCTGGAGTGAGATTTGTAAGATAAAATCAATGAGCTGTACAAAGCCTGCATATTTTCCTTTCTGTACCTGCGCAGGACCTCCCATCTGGCATCAGGGCATACCCCTCGCTGCAGCTGCACTCATAGCTGCCTTCTGAATTAGTGCACCGGGTGTCACAGCCTCCATTCATGATCATACATTCGTCAATATCTGTGAAAACAACATTGCAACCACATTACTCTGTCAAGTCAACTTCCTTAAACAAAAAAAAAAGAAAGAAAAAAAAAGGAATTTTTCTTCTTTTCTTTAAACAGATAATGCTTAAATGGCTTTGGAGTTTTCTCCCCATAACTGTGTTGGGTTTATTGTTTTACCATTGGTCTTTCTTAGCTCTTTCTACTTCCTTTCGGACATCATTCCATTTGGCCTTTAACCCCAGTAGCCTAAGATTAAAGAACTCAGAAATATTGTAGCTATGGAATTTACGGTGTTTTCTGTGATAAAACCAGGGATTCCTCTGCAAAGCCATGAAAACAATGGCATCTCACAGACCGGTCCCCATGCTTAGATTCACGTTTAGGACATAGAACTTCCACTGGCTTCATTACAATATATTCAGTGCCAGAAGCTGTCCTAGGCTGATTTGGAAAATACAAGTTCCAGACCCACTTGGTTGACCCGCACCTGTACAGCCCTGTCGGTCTGGTGTGGCCTGGTATCCGGGGTTACAGGAACACTGATAGGTTCCAATCATGTTCACACACTTTCCATTTCTACAGAGATTGTCACTCAGGGAGCATTCATTTATATCTGTAAAAAGATACACAGAATTAATGTTTTTGCAATAACCACATCACTTAAAAGTATCAAGAAATGTTGCATGGAAGCATCGGTCTCCAAAGGGGTGTGTGTTCCTTTTTTGTTGTTGTAATTTTTATTTAAAAATTTTTTAATGTTTATTTTTTTAATTTTTCTTAATGTTTATTCTTGAGAGAGAGAGAGAGAGAGAGTCTGTGTGAGCGGGGGAGGGGCAGAGCAAGAGAAGGACACAGAATCTGAAGCAGGCTCCAGGCTCTGAGCTGTCAGCCCAGACCCCGATGCTGGGCTCGAACCCATCAGCTGTGAAATTGTGATCTGAGCCAAAGTCAGATGCTCAACCGGGTGAGCCACCCAGGTGCCCCAATGTTTATTTATTTTTGAGAGAGAGAGAGAAAAAGAGAGAGAGAGGTAGAGAGAGAGACAGAGAGAATGAGTGGGGGAAGGGCAGAGAGAGGAGGAGGCAGAGGATCTGAAGCAGGCTCTAGGCTCTGAGCTGTCAGCACAGAGCCTGACTCAGGGTTCGAACTCACGAACTGTGAGATCATGACCTGAGCCGAAGTCAAACGCCCAACCTAATGAACCAGCCAGGCACCCCATGGGGTTTGTGTTCTTCAGGGGGAAGTAAGATGATTTCCTGGGGTGTTCAAAGAAGATGCTGGAATCTACATTTCTATTATTTCTATCTAAAACTGTACTGTAAGTAAAACTCTATCTCTGCTGTCCCAATATGTATCTGCTATAGAGCATTTCAAACACGAACAGAATGAATGAAATTCATTTTTTCAATTTAATTTTAATTTAATTTTTTTAAAGTAAGCTCTTCGCCCCCTGTGGGGCTTGAACTCACGGCCCCAAGATCAAAACTGATTGAGCCAGCTGGGTGCACCAGGAATTGAATTTTTCATGTTACCAAATTTTAATTAAATTTAAGTGGCCACATGTGGATAGTGAATGTTGGACCATGTACATTTAGCACATGCCAGACATAAAAGTTACTAATATTTAATATACGAATTTACACTGGCATGCTCACCTGCTCTTTATTAGATGGCCAAGAGGAGCCTCAATGACGTCAAGTATCCCGAGGGAAGATGGCTGATCCCATAAGTCACAGGGGCTGATACCAGGGCCCTCACTAGTTTGTGTGTTTAGTGTGCCTTCATAGGTGGATCTGTATCACCTACTTTAAAATAAACTAACCCTTATAGGAAACACAGGTGCCTAATAAAAACTTCTGCAAACGTCTGTGGAATAAAGTACTACTATTAATGCAGTTGTAAGAGAACAGCAAGCAAAATGATAGAATGGAAGATTTCCTCATACAAACTGCTTGTGACACACAATATAAGGTAAAAATAATGACAATACAATGAGGTAAAACGAGACCTTCGTTCCAAATTCGCAAAATCACCAAGAAGACTATGTGACATATGGATTTAAATCTACGATCATTAAATGCATGTTTTATTAAGTGTGCAAAAATATGCATCTTATGTTATACAACATTTCCTTGAGGGGTACTTTTTCCAGCTATAGGATCCACAAAAACTAACAAACTGAACGAACATAGAAACAGATCTCTGATTCACTGCATCACAATGATGAACAAATATTCCCGTAATCATGTTTTAAAAAATTTTAGTACCACCATTAAAATGAAATAAAAATATTTAAAACTTTTTAAATTCTTGGGGCGCCTGGGTGGCTTAGTCGGTTAAGTGTCCGACTTCAGCTCGGGTCATGATCTCACACTGTGAGTTCCAGCCCCGCATCGAGCTCCGTGCTGACAGCTAAGGGCCTGGAGCCCGCTTTGGATTCTGTGTCTCCCTCTTTCTCTGCCCCTAACCCACTCACGTTCTATGTCTCTCTCAAAAATAAATAAACATTAAAAAAAATTTTTTTAAACTTTTTACATTCACCTATAAAAATGTCTGTTTAGTGTATGATTTAAGATTCACCTAATATATTAGCAAAGCGATACATATACGATTTATAAATAAATGTGTAGAGGAAAGATGTGCTCAAATTACGTTTTGAAATGGGGCTGTGCAGTCTGGTCTGTTTTAAACCATTTTATTTGCTTATACTTGTAAGAAAGATTTTTGGTGAAGAAAATGCTTCCTGGCTACATGAAGGTTTTAAAGCCAGTATCCATAGCCCGGTAAGCCCAGAGGCCTCTGTATACTCAAAAAAAGCAGTAGGCTGGAAAGCTCTAAGACCAGCCACTGGCATTCTCACATCACCCCTGCCCCTCAGCTTTCTGTGAGAAGACGGGGAGGAGAGAGCTCTTGTGTTCACACACACACAGGAGCAGACGCCATGACGACAGACATGGGGGGCAGACTCTGCTGAATGGACGACAGGTGGATGCACAGGTGAACAACCAGGGAGAGGCCCTTCCGACAACCGCTTTGCTATTTTGTCCTCCCTGGAGGAGGCAATTACGTGGCCTTCCACGGGGTCCCTCGCGCAAGATACTTTCAAGTGCACTTATAATGAAAACAGGTGTAACCAGGACAATGCTGGCCTCTTTGACTGTGTCACTGAGGCGCTCTCTAAGGATACAATGGAGGGGCTCTGAAGTTTCAACTTTTAACCAGCTAAGATTTCACGTGCCGCAAACAACGCGTTAGACTTGACCCCTCATCTTTACTATCTTAGTACCAAGTGAGCTGGGTTGGCTTATGTGCTTGTGGAGACAGACTCACCCACACAATCCTCACGTGACGGTGACAGCTCGTGTCCCAGTGGGCAGTCACACTGAAAGCTGCCCTCCGTGTTCACACAGGTGCCACCCCTACAAAGGAGAGGGTTACGTTCACATTCGTCAATGTCTGAAAGGTAAAAACGTGAGATCCATTAAAGAACTCTGAGGGAAAAACAGTCGCGCACACAGCATGGGAGAAAAAGAATTATTATTCGAGTTAAGTGTGACTCAAAGGTTAAATAAGACACGGCTTTAAGAGGAGATGCGGTAATGCTCCCCTCACTTTTTCTACTACCAGTAAGTAAACGGTTAAGTTTTATTCTTAAAGAGCGAGTTATCAACGAACTTACTTGTATGAAGCAAGCATGCTCATAAAAGATAAACAATTTGTTTCATATCACCCTAAACTCCAGATACCGTACGTCGCCATCATTATCAGTAATAAAACTAAAAGAAAAATCACAGGCTGATCACCTTCTGCGTCCCGTGTTGGGGAGTCCCGTGAGTCACGCAATATTAAACAGCGGACCAAAGGGTAGGCGGTACCAAGGGAGTTTGTAATAACACACAAATAAAGAAAATAACACGGGATTTGCGTGGCTGAATATAAACCTGGGGTCACCACACAGCGTCATGTGTGTTAAATGAATCCCTTGTGAGCAGTTAGTCTGTGTTGGTTTTAGATTCTATGAATAAACAGAACCCAGTCTCACTGCCGCTAAGGCGCCAAGAGGTTGGGGCTCCCCAAGAGTTATCTAGGAGCAGATTTCCTGTCTGACATTTAAATCTGTTCTCTCTCTCACCACAGCCCCTTGCCAAGCGCGCTGTTAGCAGCTCTGAGCCCAGCCAAGGTCGAGCTATCTGGTTTCAAGGCTGCAGGGCGAAGAACTTAGGCACACTTACCCATGCAGTTCTTCATCATCATGAACCCACTTTCGTAGCCTTCGAAACACTCACACTCAAAGCTGCCAGGCGTGTTGACACAGATTCCACTTCCACAGAGGTCGGGAGAAATCCTGCACTCATCAATGTCTAATGCACAGGGGTTAAAAGAAATTAAAAAATAATTGCAGGAGATGAGCAGGTATTCAAGAACAGGGAGACAGGTGCAGCCTTCCCAGGGAAGGTGTGGCACATTGGAGAGGCTGGAGAAGTCAGGGGCCGGCAGTATGCGGGTATGTTTGCAGGAGGTCGGCTAGCAGCCAACGGGGTCTTAGGCACATTCCTTTCCCCAACTGTCAAAACTGTCACAGCCAACAGGCAGGTGGTGCCTCTTTGCCTGTGAGAACTCTGGAATTGTGGATTTCTCTTTGTGGCTTGGATGTGGTTAACAGTACGAGCAGTACGAGCCAGAGAAGGCAGGCGGCACGTGAGGAAGCAGTGGGCACCTGGACTGAAGTCCCGGGTGCCAAGTGACAGTGTGACGGCTCTGAGACACTAGCTCTCGCTAGTATGTTGGGGCTGCTGCCTGTGAGCAAGGGTGGCTGGCGACCACAGAGCACCCAGCCGGCCTCCGAGGCAGACGTGGCCAACGATCCTTGAGCCAGAGAGCGCACACACATGGCAGGGCCGTGAACTATGCCCCAGCATATGTTTTTTGGTCACATTCAGATGTGAAGAGGCAACTGATACACTTTTCAAAATAAAAATAAAATATATTTGTGTTTGTTGCTCTTTACGTACTACAGTAAATAAGAATCTTCAACAGCAGTGTTTACATGATCAAAAAGATTTTCTGAGAAATATCCCATGCCTATCACTGACATTTTTTAATAGAGAAGTCATGTCTATAAAATATAATTGAGAAAACATGACGTACTTAAAAATTTTTTGGTCACAAGTATGTTTTTAGGAAAAAATGCTTTTGCTGGCATCTACTTGGAGGAATTTTAATTCTGAAGCTTTTCTATCACAAGATTTACCAGTGATAACTTGTACATGCTCTCTCGGGGGTGTCTCAGTCTCAGAAAGTCAGATGCTTTCTCTCGGCACTGGGGCTTTCTCTATTTCCCTAATTCCAGGCAATACTGAAAAAAATATATAAGTACTTCCTTGTAAACAAAATTTTTTTTTTAAGTTTTATTTTGAGAGAGAGAGAGAGGGACAGAACAAAAGCAGGGGAGGGGCAGAAAGAGAAGGATGTTCAGCGCAGAGCCCTATGTGGGGCTCCAACTCAGGAACGGTGAGATCATGACCTGAGCCGAAATCCAGGAGTCAGAAGCTTAACTGACTGAGCCACCCAGATGCTCCTGAAACAAAATTCTTCACAAAATTCAATGATTCAATTAGACAGTTAACGATGTGCATCTTAATTCTCTTACAATCTATCAGGATCTAGAAACTGATAGCTAGAACCACATGAAGAACATGGAATAAACTTGTTGGCAGAGGAGGGACATGTTTTGGGAGCTGTGATGTGATAAGAGCTGGACAGTAGTGTAGAGTGTGGACTCCAGAACCAGATACCTAGGTACCAGTGCTAGTGTTATCACCTACCAGATGAAGAGGCTTGGGAAAATCATTTCATTTCTCTGTGCCTCAATCTCCATCGCTGTAAAATGGGGAGTAGAGCACAACCCACCTGGGAGGATTAAGTGAATCACTATTTGCCAAGTGCTGAGAACAGGGCCTGTCTCATGAGAATTATACAGAGCACTGTATCTATGTTCTCTGCTAAAAATTGGTATTTTGGGGGAGGTGGCTTTGAAGCTTGTATAGAAATTCTCGTCCTTGAAGCTTGTATAGAAATTCTAACGTTAAAGAAGTGGCATCAATGGAAAGAAAAGAGATAAAGAGCACCGGTGAAGAAAAATAACGCATTTCAGAGTGGCGGGATCATAGAGGTTAAAAATTAACTCAAGGACAGGGAGGACAGGTGTGGTTACTGAGGATGCCAAAAGAAGATGGGCTTAAAAAAATTTTTTCAAATTTTTTTTTGGGGGAGACAGAGAGACAGAATTGGGGAGGGACAGAAAGAGAGGGATACACAGAATGTGAAGCAGGCTCCAGGCTCTGATCCATCAGCACAGAGCCCGACATCAGGTTCGAACCCATGAACCGCAGGATCATGACCTGGGCTGAAGTCAGATGCTCAACCAACTGAGCCACCCAGGTGCCCCAAGAAGATGGGCTTTATATGCCGTGAAGAATGGCAACCAACAATGTCCCACTGTCCCTTCACATTATACACCACCACGCTGAAGTGTGACCAACAAACCCATTTCTCACACAGTTAAAGAAGGTGAGTTTCACTAAGACTGGGCTAATGTCACACGAAAAAGAAGAAGGGGAGTCAGAACGGGAAAAACACGGTCTTTACCCAGGTTTCAGATCATGGGAGTTGCTGAAAGTTGCTTTCTGGGGAGTAACACATGGTCATTGTTGAACATGAAAGATCAGACTGGACAATCAACGGGATGGAAGACGATGGAAAAATCTGCCATGCAGTGAATACTGCCAGGTGTTGCCCGGTTCCCCCCTCAGGAAGGAAGGACTTACTATTTGCCTTTTCCCTTCTACTCCTGGGGGTGTGGGGGGCAAAGTCCTGAGATGTAAACTATCTTCAGGAAATGCCTTAGCTAAGAGGACCCTTCCTTGCAGTCACACCCTTTTCTCTGGGCAGATGTATCCAAAGACTGACCACGCAGGTCCATAAACGCCTAGCCCCTCTGCCCTAACCCAAGACAGTTCTGATGGGCCAGCCTAGGTACAGCGCTTCCTGTGGGATGGGCGGAGGACCACGCGGGGCCTGATGGCCGCCCAGCAGCCTCTGCTTCTCACTCCTGCATTCTTCCCCTCCCTCCCCTAGATGCTGAGCCCAAGAGCAATCCCTAGTGAACTTCCTGCACATGAATCTCTGCTCTATTTCCCGAGAGCTGGGCCCACGCCTGCAATAGTCTTGTAGAAAGTCTTGAAGCAACTCCTGTGATGGAAGATTACATGTAACTTCTTCCCTTGTCCAACATAGGGAGAGGTCAAAATTAAGTCTGAGGCCTCCATTCTGAGTGAAGTGATGCTATTGCCACATGCGAGGAAGCCCCGAGGGAGGGGAGGTGGGGGAGGGACAAAAGGGGGCTGAAGAGAAGAGGGGCTGCAGGACGGCAGGTGTACGTGTGGCATGGCACTCAGCCAGCACAGAGGACAGTGCTCACACGGCGGAGTCAGCTCGGCAGAGCCCGTCTGCACAAGCATGGTGCACGTGCAGCTGTGAGAGGCAGAGGACTCTAGAAACTGGCAAGGGCCAGGAGAATCGTCATAGGCACAGGAGGATGATCAAGACGGGGAGGTACCATGGAGACCAAGACAGAAGAAAATCAAGGAAGGGATGCGGCCAAGCAGAGAAGTCATGGAGAATATGCACCAACAGAAAGAGATTTTTTTCAACTCCACGAAGGTGTTTCGTGAGAGAACGTACATGTGCCTGAATGAGGGACAGCAAAAGTCAAAACTACATGGGCTCTTCGGGAGAGAGACGTGAGAGATAAACGCTGGGACACAGGGTGGCAGCATGAGAGAAAAGACGGCAGGGGAAACGGCGTGATTGTTCTCAGGTCCAGGGAAAGCAAAAGGAAAGAGGGCAATTCCCTGCAGAGAGAGGGGGGAGCCTGCTGACCAGGGCTGGAGCAGGAGCAGTGGAGGGGAAGGAACAGGGAGGAGTGGAAAACTGTGGAAGAGGCAATGTCACTTCCACAGAGAGGTGCCTGCAGGAAGGGTTCTGGCCACAGGAGTGGATGTCCAGGGAGAAGAAAGGCAGTGAGCAGGCATCTGTGTGGATCAGAAGAGGTTCAGAAGTGGAGCAGAGAGGGGGTGGTCAGTGACGCATCCGACTCTTAATTTCAGCTCAGGTCATGACCTCAAGGTGGTGGGATCCAGCCCCATGTCAGGCTCCGTGCTGACAGCACAAAGCCGGCTTGGGATTCTCTCTCTCCTTCTCTTTCTGCCCCTTCCTCTCTACTTTTCTCTCTCTCTCTCTCTCTTTCCCTCTCAAAAATAAATAAATAAACTTAAAAAAAAAGAAGTAGAGCAGAGACTCAGAGGCATGAGAGATGAACAGGGTCACTGAGACCTGTTGAAGGCAGATGCGTGAGGTACAGGCAGGTCTCCACAGACCAGCCACCTGAGCACCAAGCAGAAAAACCACGTGCGGGTGAGGAGCTGGGCAGCAGGGGAGGCAGACAGTTGGGAAATGTGCCAGGGTGGTCTACGTGGGGTGGGGACTTAGGGACTCCAGTACCTCGTGCAACAGGAAGTGAGGAAGGAGTCAGAAGCATGTTTCAGTGGAGATCATGAAGCAGCGACAAGGGTGAGGACAGCAGAGAAGGAAACATTCCCAGGAGAATACGAATAAAGAGGCTTTTGAAAATAAGATTTTGGATGTGTATTTCAAGAGTTCAGAATAATTTATTTAATGTGATAGAAAAATTTGGATTTTCTCATCTTTTCAAACTAAAGGGAGCAGATATTAATAGGGATATGGATGGTGACTGGATAGTAATTACTAAGAAAACTCTTTAAAGATGAGGAA
Organism: Leopardus geoffroyi; assembly: GCF_018350155.1. Classification (NCBI taxonomy): domain Eukaryota; kingdom Metazoa; phylum Chordata; class Mammalia; order Carnivora; family Felidae; genus Leopardus; species Leopardus geoffroyi. Next base: position 105,699,189 of record NC_059326.1, read on the forward strand.
AATAAGTTACAACAGCTCTATTCAAAACGTTAACATTTTTAAATAGACACTACATATCATTTATATAATTGTTGATTGCTACAGTTTTGAGTCTTCATTATTCTGAAAATAAAATTTTTATGTTTTTCTTGAGGTAAGACAAAATTGCGTTTTCATGCTGCTTACTGTGTAGCACTTACAACACCTTGTTTGGAGAAGTGATTTAAGAGCAGAGGGAAAAAAACAAAAAACACAACATGGACTTTTGAAGGCAGGACTTTCCAACCGAGCAAAAGAAAGAGAGCAAGGGTTTGCCAAATACAACACAAGAGCAGACTCACCTGTGCAGTTTCTTTCCTCCACGTCCAGAGCAAAGCCACTGTTACAACGGCACTTGAAACTCCCAATGGTATTTCTGCACTTTCCATAGGTGCACATCCCAGGAAAAGCTTTGCATTCATTGATATCTAAAAGCGGGACAAAGCAGGAACGTTGAGCCGGCTGGTACTAAAAGAATGGGTTCACCGGTTAAAGCTGAAAATCTATCACAATGGAAAGTAACGTACCCAACTAAAAAAAGGGGGCTCAAAATTTTTGGCGATCACGTGGATGCCACACAGAACGTTTCAAAAGTGAAAAAGATTCTGCATTTGAAGAGTTCTGACCTCTTCCTTTCTGACCAATTGTCTGGTAAGGTTTAGGGGGGATAGGGAACATTTCACTACACCAGGGCCCCATCTAGTCAGGCTGTGCTAAGGACAGCAGAGGTGCATGTGCAAAGATGTAGGAAATTTGAGATTAGTGGCATGTTTTACATCTTTACTTCAATACCAGCCTATATAGATGATTTATACTCTGGGGCCATAAGGCAGGCCACAGGTCACGTTTAACAAAGAAAATGAAGTGGCAAATCATATGCTTAGAGCAAAACCAATTCTGAGAGAATACGGGGGGTGAGCTTGAAGTGTAGGGAAATCAACGTGACCCTGACGGTTACCTTTGTAAAATGGCCGCCCCGTAAGAACGTCCCCTCTGTTGGCAAAGCCGGGCCCCCGGGGGCACAGGGTCTCATACTCCTTGGTGCCAGGTTTGGGGCATTCCTCACACTCGGTGCCCCAAGCTGCGCCAACTGCACAGCAGCAGGCATCCATGCGGAACTTTCCAGGAACAGGATGGACACACTCATCTTCATCCCACTTCAAGTAACACTGCTCCATGCGGATGTCTACATGGCAAATGAAATCACAGTTTGAGACTAACGTGTCACATTCATCGATGGTTCATAAACTGAGTTTTTGCTTGGCACCTGGCATGATGCCAAGCTCTGGAGATACAATCATGGATGAGAGACAGGGTCCGTGACCTCCTGGAATGGACTTCGTAATGCACAGTCATTTAAAGAGAACAAAGGTGGGTTTTTCAGGAAGAAAAGGTTCCCTTGTGACATGACTCCTTCATATCATCACCCATGATCCCTTTTTTGTATTGCTCATTTGAGAAAGAATAAGATAATTTGAATGACAGATTCTTCTTGTTCACTAAATTGCTTACAGTGGCTTGTGACCAGCTGTCATGTCCTAATCAGAAACAATAAATGATCAACCGTTATCTATGTGCCAATTTGGGACAAGTACTATAACAGCTTTACAAAGGAAAAAAAAGTATTTTTGCATTTCAAGTTATCTTTTTTTTCTGGTCAAATTTACCTTTTGCATCATGGTTTTTGTCCTGCATTATGTAAATCTGCCCTAGTAAGGGGCCAAATTATTTGCTTAAATGTCAAATTTTCCCTTTAATCTTGAAACATACCAGGACCTTAGATCAATCAAGAGTCACAAGATAAGGTAAATTAGCATGGTGTGTAAATCACAGATTTATCTATTAGTCAACAGAGTTGTTGGTCAAACTACAGTCAAACATTTGGCTATATGGATAATGGATACTTGGCTAAATATGGATAATGAGATCAAAAAGGTTTTCCTTAATCACATAGTATGTTTTATTTGATATTGGCATTTCAAGGTATCAAATCCTTTCCTAAACTTCACAACTGTTTAACAGAGAATAAGAGATCCCTAATGGAAATATAAATATAAAGAAATAAATATGTTTACTATTTTAGTTCCTGTCAATACTGGGTCTTTCAACTGCTCAAGCAAAGGCACCATAAACTTTAGCAACCTCCTTTAGCTTATAGTTACAAACATTTCCAAGGATGGTAATTACAAAGTCCTATTTTTAAAGAAATAAATCACTGTGGTAAATTTTCATTTTGACTTGGTAGACTGACTATAGGTATTCACAATAGGGGATTCTGACTTCTATATCCACACCAACACCAATTCCAAAGCCATGCTCTCTGGTAGTGTGAGGTACAACAGCAATCCATGGAGTCTCATGACCTCCAGGCATCCAGGGGCTGTTCTCAGTCACAGCCAACCCCATCTAATACTGTTGCCAGGGCAGTAAGGATCTTAACAAGATATGTAAGTTTTATTTAGGTACCCTGAGAACTATGGACTGAGTCAAACTGTTTCTGAGGTCACTGAAGTAATTTGCTCAAGAAGCAAGATTAGCTAAAATAAAATAAAATAAAATAAATAAAAAGCATTTGAACTTAATATGTGAAAAGTTATGAGAGGCTGGCAGAGTAATCCCGTGTCTTTGCTACACAGATCCATATCAATATCTGCCTCAGGAATCAAAACACTGTACATTGGCCACATCTGGCCTGGGAATGTTTTTACTGACTGGCAGAGAAATTAGAATATGCATTTGGAAACTCTGGGATAGTATACGCTCTCTATCTAGAGTTTGTAGTGGTCCTCAAGACTCCTATTATCACCTCACTCACTGAAGTTACCCGCCTCGCCCCTGAAAGTATTCGAATTTGGAACCCTGATTTAGATCAGTTTCTATCAAAGTGGTTTTCCTCTACTTTTGTTCTCAGGATATTTTACATTTTCAAATGTTAGTCTCTTCTTGAAACTTCCTCATGTCCGGAGCCACAGTGCATTTTTGTAGAATAGTTCAAGTAGTGCCAAAAACATTTAACCCAAGTGCGAGAATGAAGACTTCAATGCATCCTTTTACAATATTATAAAAGGTTTGATTTTGAATAATATTATTGGGAACATACTTTGTTGAGTGATAATTTACAATTACTAATATATCTCTTCAGGTATAGAATTCTTTGGTTACTGAAAGCAATTTGATATATTAGTCATTCGACCAATACTGATAGTGTTATTTGGCATCTTCAAAAGATACTTTCTCAGATAATTTAACAATAAAAATCTGAAAAGAATTTTCCTTTATTATTGGACTTTGGATATTATCATTTCTAACCAGTTCCGTATGATTTTATAGTCATACTTTGTAGCCTAATTTAAATATACTATTAAAATTAACTTAAAATGAAATCTGTGTCAATTATAATAACTAATCTGTATGATGTTGCAAACAGTTTTTACTACTAATTTAAAAAATCACCGATACATTTAAATACCTTAGGGGCACCTGGGTGGCTCAGTCAGTTGAGCTTCCTCCTTTTGATTTCAGCTCAGGTCATGATTCCAAGGTCATGAGATCAAGCCCCACATTGGTTCTGCACTAAGTGTGGAGCCTGCTTAAGATTCTCTGTTCCTTTCTCTCTCTCTCTTTCCCCCCCCTTTGCCCTCCCCCACTTGCTTGTTCTCTCTTTAAAATAAAATTAAAAAAATAAAATAAATAAAAATAAATAAATACCTTAAAGATATCTGACTATAACACTATCAATGCTCATGTGTTATGTACAAGCTTAAATTACAAATATAAACCTATAAATAAAAACCTATAAACCTATATAAGCTTATATAAACCTATAAGCCTATGAATAATAAGTTATTTTAGAAAATAAAAACTTACTGTTCTATAGCATGTTGGGGAATCCCATAATTAACTAAAAAACTGCTTAGATACAATACAAGATTAAGAAAAGTTTCTTTTTCATTAATCAAACTCTGATTCAGGCAAAATGACATTGATAATGATAAGGTCAATTATGTATTTCTGTACTAATGATGTTGAAAGAAAGAGCTTCCTAATTTTAAATTTTTAGAAAATAAAACATTAGGAAAATTTAAACTCTCAGGTGGTAAAGGAAGGACTAGGATCAGGCAATTTTTTTTAATTAAGTTTATTTATTTTGAGAGAGAGAGAGAGAGAGAGAGCGAGTGAGCATAAGTGGGGGAGCGGCAGAAAGACAGGAAGAGAGAATCCCAAGCATGCTCCGAGAGTCCCTGCAGAGCCCGACGTGGGACGAACTCACAAACCATAAGATTATGAGCTGAGCCAAGATCAAGGGTCAGTTGCTCAACCGACTGTACCACCCAGCTGCCCTATCTGGCAATGTTTTTATTTTTTTTTTTTTAATTTTTTTTTTCAACGTTTATTTATTTTTGGGACAGAGAGAGACAGAGCATGAACGGGGGAGGGGCAGAGAGAGAGGGAGACACAGAATCGGAAACAGGCTCCAGGCTCTGAGCCATCAGCCCAGAGCCCGACGCGGGGCTCGAACTCACGGACCGCGAGATCGTGACCTGGCTGAAGTCGGACGCTTAACCGACTGCGCCACCCAGGCGCCCCTCTGGCAATGTTTTTAAAAAGAAACAATAACCTTACCCAGGACTTCCTCACTGTCTTCTCTAAGAGTGTAACTTCAATGGCCTGATAAACGTTGACTCCAAACACTAGTCTCCAATTTTTCTTTCATGTTCAAAACATAGTTTTCTTACTCCATTGGCCAATGTGAAACACTGACCCTGCCTGAAATACCTGATTAAAGAAACTGACTTTTGAGATAACTGTTGAGCAGTACCAACTTTCTGTATTATACAGGAACCATGTCACTTAAATACAGTCACTTTAAAAATAACGTCTAGTCATTTTCCTTCCAAATATCTCACTTAAGGCCTGTTTCCAGCTATAGACCCAATGGTTTTGAATTGCTCAATGCCCAAGAAATAAGAAAAATTCATTGCTGGTTTCATGCATCAAATCCATGAGGATGTGAGTCTTACCCAGACACACACGGCCAGTTCCATCCAACGTAAGGCCTTCAGGGCACTCACAATGAAAAGATCCTTTGCTATTGACACAGCGTCCATTTGGACAAACGCCAGGAAATACCTCACACTCGTTAACGTCTGCAGGGAAATGAAGCAAGCAGAGGGATAAAAGATGTTAGAAATAGAAAAAGCAGGTGTAGTCTTCCCATATAGCAGATTCAATCTGCAACACAATGTGGATTATTACTTGGCCTGAACAGAAATATTTCACAGTGCAACCACTGGGTTTCCTAGGCACCAGCTGTGAAAATGACCAAGGCCTTGCCCATCCATAAAACAGCCCAGACACACTCCCTTCCCAGCTGTTTTGTGCCTTGACACCTAACGGTGTCCCCATGAAAATTTACCCACCAGCATAAAAGAGGAGAAATGGGGGAACTCTAAGCTGTTTTCCAAGAGTATTATTACAAAGCATTTGTTGATTCATTGTTTTTATTGTACTGAGGTTTTTAAGAATGATAAATCTCTGAAGTGAACGTCAACATGACATACCGCTCTAAACACTTACAGTATCGTCCAAGTATACACTCACCTTCACAAGAAACACCTTTAATCCTGGCAAAGCCTCTTGGGCAAGCTGTATCTGTGAGAACAACAGAACCTCATTACAAAAGGAAACCTAAGTGTTTTAAGTTCAAGAAACAGTATAACGGAATCTAAGTTGAACTGACTAAAAACCAGAAGCTGGGGTTTTAGAGGCCAAGGCTCCAGATGCCATCCGATCGATTCAGTAGCGTGCATGACATACGGTGGTAATTCCCATCAGTGCTGAGCCACACTGAGATTCTGACAGTTTTCCTACAGTTCAGTCTTGCTTTTACATCCTCAGCTAAATTACAAATAGACAAGTAAAAAGATGTAAGGCAAAGAGACGCCATCTTCTACTTGGGCACATGCAGACACGGATCCTGACGGATACTGACAGTCACTGAGCAGCTAGATTCCAGCTAGTTCCCTTCCTTGTCGCGGGTGCTCAGAAGGTCTGCTTACAGTCAAGGGATAAACCAAGTACCTATTTCAACAAGTGAATGAATTTCAACAGAAAAGATATAACAGAAAAGGGTCGTCATCTTACGGTCTTCCTCACTACGGAAATACATAGTGAGACAGCTTATCTGGCTATGTGAAGGAGAAGCTCCTGTGACAAGCCCAGAAAGAGCCCTGGACGGCCCCCTACCTAGTTCACACCGTTCACAGGGGCTGCCCCAGGCAGCTCCGAGCGTGGCACAGCATTCAGATTTCAGAGTGGCTCCATTAATGTTCACCTCACAGCGGTTGTCTTGGATATTGAGCCAACACGTCCCTTTCAGGCTGTCTGAAAAGGAACAGGAAGGAATGGGGAGCTCTCATCTCTGAAGACAATGCAATGCAGTTATATACGACATAGGCAATTTTTACAGTATTTAACAAGAGCATTATTTTAAAAACGTTTCACTGCGTATGTTTCGAACCTATTTATGTGTACATGTATTTTAAATATACTATATTACACATAAGCCCAGTATTATACCATGTACATCTCATAAGGTATGATAATTTTTATAATGAAATCTAGTGATACTCCACACTAGCGGCCACTGTTGTCTAAGATTTTATGCTGGTATTTACAAACACAGTGCATTACCACACTAAGATCATTACTTGTGTGAAAAACACTCACAAGATGTATCTCTTATGATAAATGCTCTGATATTTAAGATTTTACCAAATAAAATTCCTTAAATGATTTCCTTCTCTTGTAATCCCCCACCAAACAAACCACACACAATTTACGTTCTAGATCAGAGACACCAGTATTTCTCTAACTGAAGATAATTATTTGATGAATAATTTATTAAAAAATTACAAGATAAAGAAGTAAAGAAACATCACCCAGGACACTACCACTAAGACACATCAGGGCTAATACCTGATGGATTTTTCTTTCAGGCATTTGCCTAGACATACCATATATGTAGCTTTAACTCTACTTCAAAGAAGAATGCATGCTGATGGCCAACTATTTGAAGAAAGAGAAGGGACCATATAAAAAGGACGTGTACCCAACTGCCTAGCGGTAACTACTCTTACTTTTTAGTCTGTCTCCATATCACATGTAACTGAGGATCTTCCTTACGTGACTGCTGAATAGCTTATTTTGTAATGGTGACAAGGAATCCAGCAAAGTTGATGGGGCAAATAGGAGTTGGGTAAAATAAATCCTACAAGAAGCCTTCCTTACAGCACTGTGGCTCTCAGTTCAGGGTGCGTGACACTGCCAAGGCTCTTGTTCAAATGAGGATTCACAAGTCTGCAGGTATGCGGCCTAGGAGCCTGAGGAGTTGACAAACTCCTTAGGTGAGTACTACAGTCTGACAGAAACTTAACAGCCTACTGCGGCACACAGCCTCGGAGAACAATAAAGAAAAAAGTATATTCCCATGGTATGTACCTTAAAATTCATTTAATAATACGGGTAAAGCTTTACTGCTAAATAAAACAATAAAAATAAAGCATAATGGGAAACAGTGAAAGAGAATTACAGTAAAATTGCAGGTTCGGAAGCCACTGTGGTTTCTGAGTCCCGACTGAACGCAAGCAAGGTAGGAGTAAGTGCCCTGTTGCCCAAGGCCTCAGGGCCAGAAGTGAAAACAAAATAAGTAACACAAAAAGGGATGGGGTGCCTTTCTTTGTTGCAAGATTCAGTTTGGGTAGAAAACTGTGTGCAAATGAAAAAGACTTTCTCATCAGACTGTATCAGGTCTCAAATGAATGGCTTTTTATAGGGCTTTTCCCATCTTCATTTATTTACACGTGAAAATAGCCTCTAAGGTAGCTACAATTTGCAGAGGAAAAAACAGTGGCCCGCAGAGGTCAGCTAGTTTACCACAAGGTCACCCGGGTGGTACAGTGTCCACATCACAACTCAAAGCCGCACACAGTCTGATTTCAGAGCCTTCACTTTGTAACACCATGTTTCTTTTGGCTGGCATGGTATCAGCACTCAAAAGTCACAAAATCCACTGATACACATATCCATACATACAGATGCATCTCTCTTGCTCTGATTGTTTTTGTGTGTGTGTACAGACATACACACATACATACATCAGATGTAGTTATGTAGTTGTGTGGTTACGGGCTGGGTGAGAACTCTGAAAAAAATAAAGCAAGATAAGCAGTCTTGAGGGTGTACGTTGGAAGAAGACTGTTATATTAACAAAGGTCGTGAGGGAAGACCTGACCTACAATGTCAACTCTAAGGAAAGACTGTAAGGTGGCAGATAATGAGAAGACAAAGATAAGACAGAGGCTACAGTAATAATCAAGAAGAGAAATAATATGGGCTTGGATGGGTGGGTTGCTGGTGGTAGGTAGTGCTGAGAAAAGGTTGGAATATGGATAAAAGTCAAATATAATCAACAGGATTTGCTGATGGATTCAATGGGTGTTTCAAAGAAAGGCATAAAGATGACTCCAAGGTTTTGCGGGCTGCTGATTGGCAAAATGGAACTGCCATTTGCCGAGACAGAAGTCATTCTGGGAGACACAGGTCCAAGCCAAAAGACAGCAATTACGTTTTGGCCATGTTAAGTTTGAAGCATCTATTGGACATCCAAATGGAGACACTGTGCAGACAGTTGGAAATATAAGTCTGGAATTAGTGGGGAGGTTGAGGAAGGAGACGAACATGTGAGGGTCAATGTAGAAGCCATTTAAGTGTGAGTGTAGACAGAGAAGCCAGGAGGTCCAAGGACTGACCAGGGTGACACTTTAAGCTGGAGGCCAGGAGGACACAGAAGGCACAGGGAACTGAGAAAAAGGGGTCAGAAAAGTGAAAGGAGAAGAGAAGGCCAAAAATCGAAAACTTCTTGAGAAGGGGTGAGAGAAAAGCACTGCTAACAAGGTAAGAAAGAAGCAAGGATCACTTGTTACCAGGGAGACCACTGCTCTTGTCATTGTCATGTCCATGTCACTGAGGACAGCACACAGACATAAGCCAACGATGAGAGAAATTGGTCTGGATCACAAAGAGTCATCCAATGGCTGAGCAGTGTCATCCAGAAAAGATTAATCAAATGTATTGTTCTATCACACTGAATCGTTTTCAACCAGAATACAATGGTCTTTTCAAGCAGTTTACGGAACAGTTTACGATTAATTTACACTTAGGGAGTCTGCAGAATATACTCTAAATCTCTCAACATTCTAAGTATCTCACCAGTTTCTATATGCTCTAACTTAATTTTAAATTAGTAATCGTATCAGGGAATTTTTATTCAGTTCTAAATAGAGACATTTGGCTGTAATGAAAAAGCGGTTTGCAGACTGAGCACTGATTAGAGACACTTGTCAGTCCTATTACACATTTTCCTATTTTTTTCTATGTATGTTTTACAACCTATTTCCATTTTAAAGCTAGAATTCTGTTTTCAATGAAAAAAAAAACAGATAAAATTATGTCTAAAATTTTAAAATATTAAGTAAATTTCTTCGCGAGCAGCTCTAGGCTGGGATATTCAAGTTTGATCACGTCCCGTAAAAACTCCCAACACATCAACTGAGAAAAATATGGTGGTGTTTAGTGTCCAACATAATGACTCGGGAGTAAAAAGTCTTTGTTCCTTTTTCATTAATAAATAGAAAGGGAAAAGGCCAAAATAAGAGAAGTCTTTACGATGAAGCAAAAACTAAGGTACTTTTGATGCCCAAGTGGCATACAGGTTTAGTTTTCTGCGACATTAATTAATTCACATTAACTGACAATTAATTGACATTAATTAACGCAGACTTCATTTCCTTTGCACAATAAAATGACTCCATTTCAGCTGGCAACTGTGGCCTAGCAAAAATATTTCTGCCTTTCCGGGATCGACTCCACCCCTCCCCCAAAGGAATTCTATAAGAAAAAAAGTAGTGCCCCAGGCAGATGGCAGTCTGTTTCCTAATATGGAAAGCGAGCAAGGCTCCAATTTCACCAGCTGTACCTCACGGGGAGCTGAAGAGCTGGCGTTTCCAAAGGGAAGGTTTTCATTGATAATTCTGGACTAGGTCTTTTTTCTTCATGTAACAAACAGGTATTCTAACATCCAGCTCAATGGTATAAGCATCAGACATAATACTGAAAATACTATTGTCTTTCAGAAACATTCAACTGAAAATTCATGCTGGCTAGATAACAAAAACTGACAAATTACTTGGCACTGTGTAAAACTAAAATACCTTCCGATCTGGAAATATATATATTTAGTTTACTTTAAAAGTGAACACTAGCTAACCCTGCGAACTGTCCTATGTCTGGCCGACGGGGCCACAGACAGTGAGACAGTTTTCCCTATTACATGTGCTGAATTGCTTCTTGTAGTACCAGATCAGACTATCTTGTTTTAAGTATATCCTACCATCATTATCACAAACTGACCTTAAATGTTTTGAGACCTATAAAAAGATACCAGTTTGGAAGTTTCAGCATCTTTCTCCTTAAATTTCCAACAGCAGGAAACGTTATCTTTCCTTCCTTGGGCCTATACATTTACGATTGATGGGGGAAATGAAAAAACAGTAAATTCCCTCTATTTGTTTAAAGGCCTCCAATTCTTGTCCTATTAACTGAGACCAAATTCTATCACATTATTGTTCTGAATCGTGTTATAAAAAGTATGCAGCAGGGATTTGATTGCCTCGGTTCCTAAGGCATTCTAGGGTAGCAAACATCAATCTGTGTGTGGTATGCAAATGCTCATGATCTACAGCATAATGTATCTACTCATGTGACAGGAACACTTCTTAGAAGCTAACAAAATTCAGAAGCCCGCCCGCTTAGGCTATCATGTTTTACTCCGATCCTGATAATGAGAGCAAACAACTCAAGAAACTCCTAATTACTAGCTTCCTGTAATCATGTTCCGTTTTCACCCACAGAAAAGCCTGCGGTCTCTACTTACGTTGGCAGTGAAGCTGAAACACCAGCCCTGTGTATGAATCTTACCAATACAGATCAATCCTGTTGAGCTGAGTTTGCTGCCAGGAGAACATTCACAATTGAAAGATCCAAGGTTGTTCCTGCAGGCCCCATTGACACATGGGTTGCTTTCACATTCATTTATATCTACAATCCAGGAAGAAAAGATTCTGTTAGAACTGCCATGTGTTTCTGGAAAATATTATTCCAACAAGCCATGCTATGCCAGAATGTCTGGTAAACTTGGCTGTTGCAATTTTAATATGGATCTAGGAGGCATAAAGTGAATGGGGAACGGAGACATGAATTTTATAGCATGGATACACGCAGACAGGACTAGGGGCTCAGTAGGACTACAGGAATCAGCCCAGTATTGTAAAAGGATTTAGTACGTTACTTGTCACTCTCTCACTACCACTTTGCACAAATTGGGACTGATTTCCCCCACAATAAGACAGAACTGTCCTGTGGGAAATCTCAATTCTGAATGGATGGAAAACAACCATATTCCTGGGTACAATATGCTGGGCACAAACAAAGGTTGACTGTTTCTGTCATTTGTGGCTCTGAGAGGTTTTAGAAGAATTAAAAAAGCCTGTGTGAGAGACAATAGATCACAATGCTGCCTTTCATTCCAAACTCCTGGAAAAAACTCAGGAAACGAGGGATGAAACTTTAATACTGAGTAGAGCATTCTCTTCCAGACTTCATCTACCTGCCTCTCTCTTTAGCCTGTTTACATTTACACGTTTGGTGCATAGACTTTAAAAAAATCAAAACCAAAACAAAACAAAACTGATTTTGGTAAAATAAAAAAAGAGAACTTTTAATTGCTTAAAACACACCTTTGCTGTCATTAATCTGCTTTGAATCATTAATCAACTCAGCATAATCCACACAATCCTTACTGACTGTCATAAGTAAACAAGCACATCCATGTTCTCAAGTGGTAACTAAAGAAATTGTCAAGCCAATAAAATTAGTTTAACGGGAGTTAATTACAAATAAATACAAGCTTCAGTCCAAGTACTAGAAACAACACCCAAAACTGACTCCCAGTATAAACTCAACCATTCAATTTAAAGAAAGGATACAGATTTCTTTTTGTACTTGGTTAATTATGTGAAACAGGTCAGCATACCCCAAGGCATTTTTTGTTTTTGTTGACCACAAGCATTTCTGAGCTCACCAGGGTACTTTTTTTTTTTTTTCCTAAACACCTTTTTCTTTTTTTTTTTTTTTTTTTAATGTTTTTATTTATTTTTGAGACAGAGAGAGACAGAGCATGAGCAGGGGAGGTGCAGAGGGAGAGGGAGACACGGAATCCGAAACAGGATCCAGGCTCTGAGTTGTCAGCACAGAGCCCAATGCGGGGCTTGAACTCACGACCTTGAGATCATGACCTGAGCCGAAGTCGGATGCCCAACCGACTAAGCCACCCAGGCGTCCCAACACCTCTTTGAATTAAATATAAAATACTATGTTGAGGAAAACATAAAAATAACCAAACGACGGCAATGCTTGCTCTTGAATGCCCAAGTCAAATATAAATTAAATTTCTCCTGAAAAGCCAGGGCTCACTGTTGACTTGCAAGTCTATGGACTTGAAACACAAATTTAAAAATCAATGTGGAAAACAGGTATATACCCTCTTTGCTACTTCAAAATTACTAAGGAAGTACCTAGGTACTAACTTAATTCTTGCAGTAGAAATTGAGGAAATACGAATGCATCTTTTTTTGTTTTTAATCAGTTTGTTTGTATCAAGAAATCCTCTTAAAAGAAAAATACAAGAGCGGGTTTTGTAAATATAGCACAGATTTAAAATGAAAGCATCTATTCCAGAGTACTGCAATTCTTTTAGTAAAAACACAACAGGAAGAGGGAACCAGATAGTCAAAAAAAGAAGCAGATAACTAATCTGAGGACAAACTATATATAATTCACCTATGAATTTCATTTGTAAGAAGCTCCTAAAAAAAGCAAAATGTCAATTATCATGTATTTTGAAATCCCTATTCTAAATTAAGCAATTATGAACTCCCAAACTATAAACACACACAATGACAGCTACAAATATCAATGGCTTAATTTTTCTTTAAATACAATGTTTTTATGTTACAAATGTCATGGAACCAGGAATTGAAACAGTTCACTGTACATTCCTGGAAATAAACTTCAAAGCACATCTGGTTTACATTTAACTAGTTATGTCACTGGAAACACAATCTAAACCACAGTGCTTGCTGTAAAAATGTTAACTTTCACAGACTTGTGGAGCTCAAACAAAAAAACTAAAATAAATTTTTTGAAACTTTAGTCTGAACTATCAGCGGAACTTTATTATTACTGCTATTTATTATATATTTAAAATAGCCTGTTGAAAACATGAACGACAAGCAAAATTAGTGACTATAGTAAATATATACAGAGAAAGCTGGAGTCTCCACTGAATCTGCTAATAATTCCCAGCCTAGTCTTTGGAAATTAGTTTAGAAAGGACAGAATAAGGAGAAATGCTTCAGGCAGACACATTTACTGTGTAAATGCAATGGCAGAAATGAGAAGACCCAAGGGAAAAAGACTATCGTGGCCTTCAAATCTTTTTTTTTTTTAAACACTTAATAAAATGCAAATGACTTAACAGTGGGAAGAAAGTGAGAAATAAGCTATTTGGTTACGTTTCTCACAATAAATCACTTGTATTTCCACAAATGCCATCAGGCTAGAGCCAAAATATTTCTCTATCATTTCTCTTCTATTTACATAACATGAGCTTCGTTCTTATGAATGACAGATACGAAATATATTTCATATTAAAGAAAAGGCTTAGATTTATCATGAACAATTATCCTTTGGACAAAAGTAAAGCGCACTCATTCTAACTAACACTGTTGCCTGATTTGGTCCCAATGTCCCTCATATTTATATAATCATCCAACCATTTGCTTAAACACCATTCGCTCCTACTCTTCAATTGTTCCTGCAGGCAGGTGAGACCCTGCCTTTTATTTATGCGTTAGTACCCTTCACTTCCATCTTACTTGTTACAATGGTGGGAAAATGCTATAAAAATCACTGACAATTCAGTGTACAAACACAACTGGGACCAAACTGATTCAAAGACACCATCCACCTCGTTCCCCATTATGTGCCTCTCTCAAGACAGGACTAAAGGGTATTTTGACTGGGCAGGGAAACTAGTTCATCAGCTTCCCCGTTAAACCAAGAAGGTATCCTAAGCTGACACGCTTTCAGAGTTTCCTGACCCTTAAGAGAAGCTCATCCTCACAAACACAAAAGATAAAACTGATCAAGCACAATGGGAAGGAAATGCAGAAAGTTGGGAATAAAGAAAAAAACAAAACAAAACAAAACACTACAACTCTTGAAATCCCTTCTTGCTGCCTCAAAAAAAAAAACAAAAAAAAACCCTATAGAGGAAATATGGCTAGAGTATTTTTTTTTACAGAGTATGTTTCTGGGAGCAATTCTGAAGGATAATATAGGAAACACTCCAGCTGAATACATTGGTGACACCTGAGCTACTTAAAAAAGACAGCTTTTCAGCGGCATCTGGGGGGGCTCAGTCGGCTAAGCATTCCACTTCGGTTCAGGTCAAGATCTCATGGTTCAAGGGTTCGAGTCCCATGTCAGCCTCTCTGCCAACAGCTCAGAGCCTGGAGCCTTCTTCAGATTCAGCGTCTCCCTCACTTTCTGCCCCTCCTCTGCTCACACTCTGTCTCTCTCAGAAATAAACATTAAAAAAAAAAAAAAAAGATAGCTTTTCTATCGTTTCTGCTCAACTATGGAGAAGATGAATCTTCAAGTACTTTAACTAGGACTGAAAGAAAGAAGTGTTGCTCTTTGAGGAGCTCCTCCAAGAGGTGGGGGTAGTAGGGGGACAGGTATCAGGACTGAGTTTAGAGAAACTGCCTTTTATACTTAGGGGTTTTTTTCTTATTGTTTTGTTGTTGTTGTTGTTTTCTTCAGGCTCATTAGTATTTTTCAATGGTCCCTCCAATTCAATCCAAGCTTAGAATTGCACTTTGTAATTGCATTTCATTGACTTCAGCTGAGTCACTTGTGTTCTGGCATCTTGTTCAAGCCCTAACTTGTTTCAGTTCACAAGAATGCTTTGAAATGAAACACTAAGAAGAGGGAATGGTAACATCTTTTTGCATCATATTACTACTGCTGTTTTCTTGGCTATGGAATCACCAAAAAAGAACTATTTCAACAGAAAAGGAAAGGTCTATTCAAAATAATTAAAGATGGAATCTTTTTTTAAGTAACTTTGGCAGCAGTTTCTGGATTTGAGACCTTCAGAGGACACTTGTATAGGTGCCCCCTCCCATCGCCCCCACTCTCCCCAGGAAGACTTAAAAAGAACAATGACTAGGAGTCAGACAACGGATTATTCAGAAATACATAGGACTTAGATAAAGAAACAAATCATAATTGAATGCCCTGCTTGCTTAGCTGGTATCTCAATGAAAATGAGGCCCTTTGTCATGTAAGTAATTCACACAGCATCCACTATACAAAAATGTGGTTAAAAGAAAGAAGTTTTTAACCAGTGATTTACTATCAATAAACCTAAATGGTACCTTTTAAATCATCAAATGGCAAGGACAATTTCCTTAGAATATATATTTATGGTGACCACTTTTACTCAGGCCCCAAATATTTTCTGGGCCAATCTCTGAGGTGTATCAATCAATCCACAGAGAAAGTGCCTCAGGGCTGACTCTGACATTACCTGCCAGGTTTCCCCGAGGCTAGTATATGACAGTTTTTAAAAAGAGAAAAGAAAACAAAAAAAAATCTGACATTTAATTTCAGCAAGTAAAACAAACTGGCTCCTTTCACTACCCGCCCCCCCCAACCCAAATTTCAAAATGTTTCTTGATATTTTACCTGAATGGAACAAAACTGATGGGTTTATAAACTGGGTTAGGGACCTACTATTTCTTTTTTTTTTTTATTAATTTTTTTTTTATTTTACATTTATTTATTCTTGAGAGAAAGAGACAGAGAGTGAGTGGGGGAGGGGCATAGAAAGAAGGAGACACAGAATTTGAAGCAGGCTCCAGGCACTGAGCTGTCAGCATAGAGCCCGACGCGGGGCTGGAACCCAGAACTGTGATCTCATGACCTGAGCTGAAGTCAGACATTTATCCAACTGAGCCACCCAGGCGCTCCTTCTTTATTTTTTTAAGGTGTATTTATTTACTTAAGTAATCTCTATACCAACCCTGGGGCTGAAATTCATGACCCTGAGATTAAGAGTCAGATGCTCTACCAAATGAGCCAGCCAGACACCCCAGTACAGGTGATTTCTCAAAATTGACAGATGAGGCCGAAGGAGATCATTGAATTTTAAAAATATTCAAGCAATACTCTGTTCACTATCTTTTTTCATCAATGTACTTGACAAACATCGATGGCCATCTAGGTACTTACGCTTCACAACTAGGCAAGCAAGACATCTCTTACCTTCACATGTCTCTGTCTCCGTTCTGAACACATACCCAGGTGGGCACGTACAACTGTAACTTCCAGGCGTGTTTCTGCACAGGCCATTGTCACAGAGCAGTCTGTTTACCAAGCACTCATCAATGTCTGAAAACCACCATTCAAAGACAGGAGAAACACATGTTGAAATGAACAATCCGATGACCAATAAAGTTTTATTTTTATTTTTATTTTTCCTCATCCCCTCCTTGATTTCATCTCTCCTTTTAAAAAGTTAATATATTTTTAAGTAAAGTACAGTTGACATGCAATATTATATTAGTTTCAGGTTTACAATATAGTGATTCAATATTTATATATATCATGCAATGCTCCCCATGGTAAGAGTAATTACAAATTTTTTACAATATTATTGACCATATTCCCTGTGCTGTACTTTTTATCCCTGCGACTTATTTATTTTACAACTGGAAGTGGACACTTCATTTAATCCCCTTTGCCTATCTCACTGCCCCGCACCCACCCCGCCAAAAAGACAGTCTCTTTGTGCCCACAGTACATTCCTTGATCCTAAGCAAAATATATTCGGTTTTACTTGTACAAGAACATTCTTATACTAGTGCCTATTTTGAAAATGTTCTTAAGTCCCTGAATGAACACACACACACACACACACACACACACACACACACACACTATATGTACAAGAACATTCTTATACTAGTGCCTATTTTGAAAATGTTCTTAAGTCCCTGAATGAACACACACACACAAACACACACACACACACACTATATTTGAAAGCACCAATGAAATACATCAAAAGATTACTCACTCACCTATATACTTGTTTATATATAATAAAAACAAGAGATGATTTTAAAAAGTTTTTTTAAATTAAAATTCTAATCAAAATGCGTTAAATGGCACTAAACAAAAGGTGCTTACTACTCTTTTTCCATTAGGTTTTTACTTCAGACACAATTCATTATTTATGGGGAATTAATGATCTATTTTGTATATTCTGTTAGAAGTCTACAACAGCCTAAAAATATTATGTAATGCTCAGGTTTAAGAAGCTCACACTGAGTTTTATCTTCATGTCCGTGCTCATTTTTGCAAATGCAGTTAATAACAGAAAGAAATAAAAAATGAAGTGTGGGGAGCATAGTTCCTTTAACCTACAGTTATATTTTTAGTCTCACGAATAACAATTGTACCTTACCAAACGACATATATGGTATACTGTTGTAAAAATTTGGAAAACAGATATTGGAAAAATATTTGCTGTACTTCTATCAGCACTGATAAATATTATTTTTTTGTGTGTCTTATCTGATCTTTTTTCGTTTGGATGTTATGTTTTTGCTCCCATTCTGACTTGGTAGCACTGTATTTTAAGCAGTTCCATATACTTCCCCATGATTGTGTCAGCTTGCTGCATCACAAATTATTTACCTACTATTCCATGCTTTGGGTTAAAATGTGTTTCTCAAAAAAACTTAGGTTGAAGCCAGTATGTGACCTTATTTGGGAAAAGGAATGTTATAGAAGTAATTAAGCTAAAGTGAGATCATTAGGGTAGGATGTAATCCAATATGGCCACTGTCCATAAAAAAGGGGAAATGATGTGAAACAGAGCAGGAAGATGAAGTGAAAAGACACGGAGAAGATGTACATGTGACCAGAGTGATGCAACTGCAGGCCAAGGAACATCAAGATTGCAGGCAAACACCCGAAGCTAGAAGAGGAAAGGAAAGATCCTGTCTTGGAGCCATTAGAGAGAGCATAGCCCTCTCTCTGAATACCTTGATTTTGGATTTCTGGCTTCCCAAATTGTGAGACAATAAATTTCTCTTGCTTGAAGCAACTCAAACTTTGCAGGTTTTTTTGTTTTTTGTTTTTTTTACAGCAACCCTAGCCAACTAAAACTAAAATCTGGCCTCATTTTAATTTTAAAATGTAGTTCTAACTTTTATCAAAATTATGCATATTCTTACTTTAAAGAGTCAAGTAGTGCCATGAAACATGTTTAGGGTATAAATGCTCACTGAATCTCCCTGTTTCCAGTAGCGTGCCCCTGTGCTCAACTGTGTTCAGCAGTTATGCTGGAAGCAACTTTTCTTCTGGTGAATATCAGGTAGTAGGTTTACATGTTTTTATAAATGTTCAATAATCTTTGGCTGGTGCCCTTCCTCATGAGTGTCAAAATCCATTATAAGCATATGATATTTAATACAGACTTACACATCCATCTGTACATATGTCTTCAACTCAAGATCAAATGAATATATTCAATAATAAAATTCAGTGCCATAAGGGCTGAAAAATATTTTTTTCCTAATCATAATCATCAAAACTTGGTTTTAAGAGTCATCAGTGATTAGGTGTAACCATTATTATGTATAATGATGAATTGACAGCATTCGCTTTATAAAAATGGACTCAGTGCTCTATGAGAAAATCTAAATTCTTCACAAATTCTTGAATAGATGAACTAGGTACCTGAGTTTTTATAAACCTTCTCTTATAAATTACATAAAGAAACACCTATGTTTGGATAGGTTGTAGCAACTAGTTGTTTCCTTGTAAGTCAAAGTTTTCTAAACCTGTAACAGTTCATTTTCTTAACTTACTGCCTTGTTAACTCTGAAGTCCCTTTCTTAGTTGAAAAAAAACTGCACAATTTAGATATATGCAGAAATACAAGACAATAATGGAGTATATATCTATTCATTTGGGAACAGAATGATTTAAATACTAAGTTCTGCCACTAAAAAGTTTGTTATTTTGTAACAGAATTGGGTGGATTCCAATAGCTTTATTTCTTTCTATAAGAAGGAAAGAGAAACTATAAGATCTGCAGTTTTATTCACTTATTTGTATTTCAATTTCTCTTATAATCCATGAAATGAAACTATACAAAAGGTTCTCGTATAAATACAGCAACTTACCAATACAGTTTCTTCCAGAGGCATCTGGCTCGTAGCCACTGTTGCAATTACAACGGTAACTACCACGTAAATTTTCACAAATTCCATTGGCACATATATCGGGATCCAAAGCACATTCATTGATATCTGCATTAAATGTTGAAAGTTTAATGCTCACAGATATTGTATTGTTTGTTGACATATGTAGGCCTAATAAAGATCACTCAACATATAAAGTGTTTAACTCCGCAAACCCACAATTTGCCTGGCTTTCAGAAAGGGAAAGAAAATGAAAATAAGGAATAAGAGATTGAAATTAAGGGATACAGGACAATTCCCTGATAAGTTAAAAGAAAAATGAAGGGAACTGGCAGAAATTCAAAGGACTAAACCACGTAATGTGCCTGCATTTATGATAAAATTAATAAAGAAATTTACAGGCTGTTGGCTTAAAATCCAAAGGAAAACTTAACTCGATAGGTATTATAACCCTCTAATTAAAGGACAACCATTTATTAGGGTGACTTATATAATTTTATGGTCCCCAAAGGCATGGAATACTTCTATTTTATTATCATATTTTTACAATCAACTAAGTAATATGATACTTAATAAATGTTTCTCATTGTTGACAAGTTGAAATTAATGGAGAGGACGGTTCAAATATGGATGCTTGAGAACCCAATGTTTTGTAAGAAGCCATCAACAGTGAGTACTCTGTCGGCCGTGGGCAAGACTTGAAGAATGACGTGCTCGTCTGAGCAACCCAGTACTTGGAACAAGTGGCTGGCTCTGGTGCAGAGACCATAGTGAGAGGGGATTAAAAAAATGGACATAGTATCAAATTTTGGTCATGATGCTCAAATTTTAATCTTAATTGTTTTCCAGAATCTGGAAGACCTTAACATACCCCAGAAATGTTAGCTTTTTCATTTTATTTTTGGGACAAACATCCTTATACAAGTTGGTTTCTTTACTGTGGTTTCTGGTGTTCATGGCAGAGATGCAGTATTACTGTCAACTGATCTAAAATGTGTCTAAAATCTTCTCAAACACAAAAGGAGAAGAAATACATACGTATATACATACATACATATATACAGTGAAGATTAACAATATCCTACAGTTTTCTTAAAAAAAAAACACATAAGAAACTGTATGTGTATACTATACATGTATAAAAGAACTTTAAAGTTATAAACAAATTTAATATTCAATGTTTCATGGTGGCATTTTGTTAATCATATTGCTGTTTAAGAAAATGTGAATGAATTTCACCTATTAAATTTAGAAAGTTTCAGTATTCTTAGGCACAAATAATCTTCATTTTTAGGGTAGTAAATCCCAAACTTGATCCATATCAAGTATCTCTTAAAGATTTTTTAAAATCATGTCAGCACCACTATTTAATATTTTCTCTTTAAACAGACTCACTTTTTCTAAACCTAAATACCAACTTTAGCCTCTTCTTAAGCAATGGTACCCACAAAATTACAGGTCTAGATTGCTAGAGACATTTTCAACAACGTGTATTTAAAAGTTAAGTATTTATCTACTATGAATGTGGCATCTACATACATTTAATATATCTAGCTTATAACCACTATTCTAGGAGATAATTTATCTTATTATTTTACACTGAGTTTTTTACACTGATAATTTGTTTTATTATTTTACACTGATGTTTTATGAAATACTCTCACAACTCATGTTATAATCACAAAGCTACTAATTTCATAATTACTGTAAGACTGAATATAGAATAGCGTTACCTCTTCCATCCACAGTGATACCTACTCCACTACTACAAAGACCATGGAATTCAGCTGCAAGATAAAAAAATACAGAAATGAAAAACTCTAAACACTATCTCTCTGTATACAAGTCACTTACATCACTCCAAAACTACCATGAAGAAAAATCACTGGTAATAATTTTTAAAATGAAAAAAATAGTTACTATATTTTCCAGCACATAATTACTTTGACAATTCCAAAATCATGGATGAGCATAAAAAAATAAAACTCACTTGTGATTATCACCCTGAATATAGTTAATATAACGATAAATGTTACAAATATATTCCACATTTGGAAACTTAAAAAAAAAATCCAAAATGGATTGTAGAGAATGCTTTTTAACTTTTTTTCTCTCAGTAACAAAATAATTATACAGAATATTTACATAACAGCAATACTTACATACCAGCATTTACCATGTGCCTGGTATTCCAGCATTTTCTAATAGTTTACTTAATTCTCCCAATATTACAAATGAAACAGACATTTTATTTAAGTGTGGTTAACATACGATGTTACATTAGTTTCAGCCGTAATACACTGTGACTGGACAATCTGATACGTTATGCCGTGCTCCTTACAAGCGTACCTACCGTTTGTCACATCACCGTTACAGTACTGCTGACTGTACTCCCTTTGCTGTACCTTTTACCCCCGTGACTTACTCATTCCAAAGCTGGAAGCCTATACCTTCCATTCCCCTTCACCCATGTGGCCTAACCCTTCACTCCCTCACAACCATTAGTGTCTGCTCCGTGTTTACAGGTCACCTTCTGCTTCTCTTTGTTTGTTTGCTCTGAGTTTTAGATTCCACATGTAAGTGAAATCATATGGTATCTGTCTTTCTTTCTCTGACTTCTTTCACTTAGCATAACATCCCTAAGTCCATCCTAGTTGTTGCAAATGGCAAGTTCTCATTCTCTTTTACAGCTGAGTAATAATCACAAACTAGATACCATTGCTGTCCTCTTTGACACCTGAGAACACTCAGGCAGACATGTGAAGTGACTCCCCAGATCACAGAGGCTGTAAGGTGGGGAGCAGGCTTGGATTCTCAGCACTGTGTCACAGACATTTCATGTTCATATCCCACTTAATAGACTATTTACTGTTTTTACTCAGTTATGTGGATGCACCACATTTATTCAGTCTCATAATGATGAAATTAGGTTTGTCCAACTTTCAGCAATTATCATAAATAATAGGAAATTCAATTATATCAGTACGTTAATCTCTTGGAAGTCAAAATGCTCAGCATTTATGACTCTTTTTAAGGCTTCTGATACTCCTCCTCTCCCTACATGTCCCAGGCTAGCCTTCCATCAGCAGAAGAGAGTACCCATATGGAAAAAAGCAATCATCGACACTTTACCAAGCTAATGAACAAAAACGACGTCTTATTTTAATTTTCATTTTAGCACATCCTTTCATGTGGCTCTCTATTTGCATTTGCATTTTGTGAAATCTTGTTTGCATACACTGCACTTTGTTCTACAGAGGATTTCAACTTTCCTCACCAATTCGTGTAAATTCCTAATAAATTAAGCAAAATATTTTTCCAATTTACATGTGTATTTTAGTCTTTGGTTTCTGTTCTTGCTAGTCCTTTACTATCACAAGATTACAAATAGTTTATATATTCTATAAGAAGGTTATTTTGTAAGGTTTAATGCAGGGAGCTAACTTCATACTTTTTCTATTATTTTTCAACAATATTCATTACTTAGTTCAATCTTTCCTCACCAATCTAAACGTTATCTTTATTGTATCCTACATTCCTATTTATAGTCACAACTGTTTCTAGATGCCAGATTTTATTAGCTCACTCACCTTTTCATCTAGCCTTGTTACCAATTTTTGTACATCTTTCATAGTATGCATAATTGACTTAAACACTTTTAGGGCAAGATTTCCTACCTTAACTCTTCTTTTTAAAAAATGTCCTGCTCAGTTCATTCCAGAGGAAGGCTAATGCTTTGCTGAGATTTGAACAATCCCTTGAAGATTTTCAACACAATTACAAGCCATTTCCCTTGGCTGGAATGCATTTCTTCCATCTCCTACCTGCAATGTTCTTATTCCTTTTTTCAAGATGAAACTAAGCAGATACCCACCCCCAGCCCTGTGAAGTCCTTTCCAGCTTCTCCAGACCACTTACTTCTCCTTCCTGTGTGCTCTCCCAGTTCCCTGTTTATGTCCTGCTTTTTAAAAAATGTTTATTTATTTTGAAAGAGAGAGAGAGAAAGAGAGGGAGAGGGAGAGAGAGAGAGAGAGGCAATCCCAAGCCAGTTCCACCCTGTCAGCTCAGAGCCTGATGCTGGGCTCAATCTCATGAAACTCAAGATCAAGCCCTGAGCCAAAATCAAGAGCTGGACACTTAACCGAGTGAGCCACACGGGCGTCCCTATGTCCCTCGCAAGGCATCAATCACACTAAACTGTAGTTTATACATTTGCCTGACTACACTCTCAACTATTCTCAACTTTAAAGAAAAAAAGAGGTTGTATTTATTTTTGAGTCCCTACTATACTTACATAAATTCAGTACAGATTATGTAAAAATATTAATAAACAAGAGTCAGAGAATAGTCAAAGAATTAGGCCATGTAATGTGACTCTATGTGTAAAAAAATTAGTAAATGATTATTACTCACTTAGATTACAGCCTAAGACCATGCTGTGGCTAGATTAAAAATAAAATCAGGCTCTCGTGAATTCACTATAACCTTGAAAGTGACAAGTGGATTTTATGCTGTTCATCTTCACAGTGATATTAAGTATCAAAAACACTGAGGAGTAAGGTATCCATATAATAAATATGTTATAACATCCATAATTGGGTCAACAAATACATTCCTCTACCCCCTGTGTGTACTCTTTGTGCAGGGATCATAGATAATAATACAGGACACATTTCCTCATTCTATGCCTCACATACCAACAAAGACTTGGAGGTCTTCAACTGAAAATAATGACAGAACACTTGAGAGCTGATGTACTCTTTGGCCAAATATCTAACGCTACCTTTCTAGATTCTTTATCAGACGTGACACAGGCAAACAGGACTACCTGAGTTTTTCGCAGGGCAGGGTTGGCAGGGCTCTCCAAAACCGTAGTCTGGATTGGCACAGCAGCATTCTGACTTGGTCACCGCACCGGGGAAAGGACGGACACAAGCTCCCTTCTTGATCCCGCCGTAGCACGTACTGCGCATGTGAGTATCTGCAGGAGGAAGCGGAGTGACAACTGGAGATGGTGAAAGAAAGAGATTTCAAAACTGAGGGTTTCTATGAACCTAAGGGGCTACTGGATGGGAAGCCTTTAAAGGGCATTTGCCTCTTTTCTTTTTCTTTGTATCTTTAGCATTTAACGGTGCTCAGAAATGAATAAACGCATGCTTGTAATGTCAACAATTCTTTTTTTTTTTTTCTACACAAAGCTTCACGCACCATGCAAGCATTCATTATCACACTTGAGCCCAGAGGCCTTTCGTGGAAGCAGGAATAATGCCATCATTTATAAACATGACTTTGAGCTCTAATCACTGGCTATGCAATCCTCAAAATGACACGTGCTATTTCTATTTTGGAAGCGCTTAGGAACAATGAAGTGCCTGGCTGTGAAATTTCTTACTTCAACTTTCTGAGTTAGGAGGCCTTTCTTGTCAACCCCCAGTTTACTACTGTGACTATGTTTTAATCTCAGACTCTCAAAAAACCCAGTTATTAAAAAAAAAAAAAAATGGCCACTGCCATGTGTCCTCAGTATTGGGTTTGTTGCTTTGCAGACATGATCTCACTGAACATTCTGATCGACAACTCCACAGGACAGCGATCATTATCCACGTTTTATAGTGAGGAAGGCAAGGTTCTGAAGGATTATTTGAGTAGCTCCAAGTCCTACACCACCCACTGCTCATGCTGGAATTCATACTCAGGCTGCACGACTTCCAAAGTCCTTCCTCTTTCCTCTACATCATGCCATGTCCCAAAGAAGCATACCCAGCTTACGCCCTCACTCTGACGCTTCATACAATATGCTACCGTTTTGTCAGACGCTCAATGGTGAACTATAAAAAAACTCAGCTCACCAGAGAGGCCAGAGAAGCTGTATATTGTGTAAACCAGACACTGGCATAGTTATTCCCAACTTGTTGGAAATAGTTTTATCTGCTTATTATAACACAAAGTAACCTGAGTCACCTGCTGCTTATGATCTGGTGATGTTTCTCATTAAAACGATAAGCTTTATGGCTGCAGTAGACAATGAGATGGGTGAACACTCACGTGGAAGAAGACATGAGATTCACCACAACAACCCTACAGACAAGACATGCTGCCCCTTCTGCTTCTGATGAGATGGGGTCTGGCAAAGCCAGCTCAGAGTGACATAACAGAGCAGGGCTCCATTCCAAGACAAGTATGCACAAATACAACAAAGTGCATAATTTCCAATAGGATTTTGTGAGTTGAATATGATTTTTGTAATAATGACATCTGTTATCTCAGAAGGCATCACAGAATGGTCAATTTCATTACTGTTTTCATGTTGAGAATATAATCCTTTCACAATTTCTAGAAGGAAGTCGATAAAAAGCCTATGGTACGTGCAGGAAGAGTCAGACACATTATGTAGTGGCCTGGGTTACAGATTAACTCAGTTGTATAGAATACCCAATACCAGAAGGTCCATGAAAAGGAAAGTAACATAACATATGTGTAGGTTTTAGGGACATGAACTGTCCTAGGGTCTGGTCCCTATGGGAAAGAGCTTACTTAAAATACTTAACACAACCATCACCCATTAAATAAAGACAGAGTTTATATAATAAATGAGACTTGTTTGTTAAGCAGTAGGCACAGTGTGGAAGACACACAGGAAATACTCAAAGAATATGGTGACTTCCTTATTTCTCTCTTCTATTTTTCATAAGGACAGTCAACCTTTTCCTGTTAAAGGTTTCAGGCCAGAACCATAGTGCATATACTCTTCACATATAACTGAGACACTGCTTACAGGTGGACAGCATAAGAGGCATCAGGACCAGCAGCACCATCAGATGTGCTCATATCAGATGTGCTCATATCAGATGTGCTCATATACATGTTCTGGAGAGGGACTGGAACTGAATGCTCCTGACCTGTTTCTTTTCCATGTTATCAATTTTCTCCATGACTCTTCTTACTTAAAAAGTGGAATTTTTAAACAAGTTGCTCAGATTCTACACACCAGTGGTAAAGTATGGATGCAAAATGCTCATTCTATTTTATGCTTCTTTTTTTACTGTCAGCTTTTCTTTGTTGCTTAAAGTAGCAACTCTAAGACAATACCCTAGGTGTGATGCCATGATTCTAATAGAACAAGAATAACTAATAGCTAACCTGCTGGGGATGTGTTAGATTCCAGACACCATTCAAAGCTTTACACAAAAAATCTCATATTATTTTACTTAATTTTCAAAAAACTAATGAGAAAAAGAGGCAGAGAGAGATGATGTATCCTACCTATGGCCAAAGAGCTAGTAAGGAATACAACTAGGATAAAGAAAATTAGCTGATGTTGAAATACTCTTAAGCTCATGTAGGAGGATGTTGGAAAGGAAATGGAAGCCAAAATCCCAATTTATATTATAATATAAATATCAAATAACAGGGTGAATTCTGAGACTACACCCTGAAGGAAGTGGACATGGAACATAGTTGCCAGGTCACGAAAACCCTCCCAATTATCGAAGACATAGTTTTAAAGAGCAGCAATTAAGAAGAGTATTTTTTGAAGAGGAGTGTTTTGCAAGAGCTGGATTATGAGTTGGGGGACTACCATGCTCACCACCGGTCCCAAGAGAAGAACTTCACAGGGAGCAGGGGGAGAGTTTCATGCCTGCCTCTGCCTGGCATACCTAGAGGCAAAAGTGAGTGGCTGCTCTTCCTATGGGAGGGACAATGGAGGGAGGTGAGTGAGATCCACCTCCATAATGAGGTTAACACGGCAAAAGGATGGCAGGTCATACGGACTAGACGTGGGCCACGTTAAGAGGCGTCCTAACACAACGGCATGGAGAGGTGATGAGACACCTTCAGACAGAGCCTATCTGAAACAGACTGCTCAAAGACCAGAAGGCAGATGAGTAAAGCCCCCAGGAAGAAAATGCAGTGTCCGCCTCTCAGTAAGGGCAGCCAAATGCCTCTGAAGGAACTATGAAATCAAGGGGTGGCTTTAAACATCTGGGAAGCCGAGAAACCTTGAAGCAATCCTGAAACGGTCACCAGTGCTCCTGCTTCTTCCCTCCTCCTGCACTTTGACCCTTGTAGAGTCAGAAAGCTTCTTGCTGATGAAGGTCTGAGCTTGCAAGGGAAATTGTAACTTCACGTCAGGTTCAGAATATTATCTCTGGGCATTCTAATTTCTATACTTAACATTGTTTTTCATTACCTAAAGTAGTCATAAAGTTTTGCTATTTATGAATAGTAAAGTTATAGGGTTGCCTGAGTTCTCTTCCTTACTTACTGGGTGATTGGTTTCTACTGAATAAATTTAAAGATACTTTTTAAAGGGATGCAAGAGACCAAAATATAGTTGTCTTTTGCTTATGTCCTGTCTGTGAGCCATGCTTCTTCAACATACCAATTACAATAATAGTTTAATTTTTTGAAAATAAAAACCCACATCTCAATGTCTAAGAAAACAAACTGAAGAAAAATATATAATTGATAATAAGTAATTAATAAGAATTAATAGTAGTGATTCATTTCTAACTTCAACAATCAATGCATCTCAAAAGCATCACTAAAGGCAGAAGAGACCAAGAAAGAAGGTCTAGCAGGTGACAGGAACGGCAATATATAATTTTATACCCAGAACAAATGGTGTTTTTATTTTAAAAAGTTTAAACGACCACAGTTGTGAAAACCTGGAGGCTGTGCAACAATGTCTGATGCCTTTTCTGTATGTGGCAAAGATGCATGATGATTTGTGTTTGGACACTGAATTCCTCATTGCTACTTATACGTTGGTTGCTTAAAGGAAAAATAGTATCTTCCTCCAAAACTGGTTTTGTACTCATCATACATTTCAACAGAATCATTCCGGTAAAGGAAAAGGGCAACTAAGTATATTAAAGCAACTGAAAATATTTTAGCTTCCTGAAGCAAGAAGGAGCTACATTCTTCTGGCTGCTGTATTTAAAATATCCCTGAGCGAAGTGCTGACAATCTTGTAAGCTGAAATAAATCCTAAATTGGAGACAGTAGATGAACTTAAGTGGACAGATTATTTCCATCTGCTGTTGCTTCTTTTCTCCCCCACTTTTAGGGATCCAAAGGTTTTGATTCCCATAGGGAAGAATAAAGTATTATCACCTACGTCTAAGAAAGAATTTCATTTCTGTCATCTACACTCCTAAACCAATAAGGGTGTCTGCTTTCTACAGAGTCACCTGAGAAACAGCAGGTGCACAATGGCTAATGCCCCCTAGGGGTCTCAGGAAAGCCTGCTGGAGAGAAAACCACATTAAGTGTATTTTTACAATGACCTCACTCTGCTATTGTTATCTTTAGGACACATGGTTGAAATGCCATATGGTCTGAAATGCCAATGACATTTTTGATTTGCCTGCCTCTTTAAAACTGATGCCTGTAACTCTGATTTGCATGGAACCCATTTGGCAAAAGTACCCCTTTAAAAAGCAAAGTAATTTGGCATGGTTTAGAATAAAATATCTATTCTCTCTCATATTCTGCCCTTGTTTGTATAGTTAGCTGCATAACGATGAGGAATAACTATGTAAAAATATTTCTACCTTTTGACAGAAGTCCAAGTTCTAAGGGAGAAGTTATTTACATTTTAAATTGTGTTTGAGCTTATTTAAATATATTAAATAAACAGGGCTTATTTAAATGTAGCCATAATCCCCCTTTCACCTTAGTTGTTATGAATTACAACATCTAAATCCATTGTACTTAAAGAGTCAGCTAACATTATCAAGGATTCTGATTTAAGGATGATTTCTTTTTATTTTTTAAGGATGATCTCCTTTTTTCTTCTCCTGCATTTAAAAAAATATATATTTATTTATTTTGAGAGAGACAGACAGACAGTCATGTAGGGCTAGACAGAGAAGGAGAGAGAGAATCCCAAGCAAGCTCCACACTGTCAGCACAGAGCCCAATGGGGGGCTCAATTTCATGAACCATAAGATCATGACCTGAACCGAAATCAAGAGACAGTGTTGTTTTGTTTTTTTTTTTTTTACTTGCATCTCATCAGAGCCTTCTGCAAGGAGCTAGGTGGACTCCCTGCACATTTTTTAAGCCACTTTACTGAGGTATAACCTAAGAATTAACCCGTTTAAAGAGTACAATAGTTTTTTTTTTTTGTTTTGCATAGTCACAGATATATATAGATACAGATATACATACAGATATAAAGATATATATATAACCATCACTACAACTGATTTTAGAACATTTCACCACCTTAAAAATGCCTTTAGCTACCAGCCCCTTATCCTGGCATGCCCACTCTCTCTGTTCTAAGTAACATGAATCTGCTTTGTCTCTATAGATTTGCCTGCTTCAGACATTTCATATGAATGGAATCATACACTATCTGGGCTTTTGTGAGCGGTCCCTTTCACTCAGCATCATGTTTTCAAGGTGCATCCATACTTTCGCATTTAGCAGTACTTCCTACCTTTCTATGGCTGAATACTTTTCCACTGTATGGATATATTTTTGTCCGATTTTCAAAGACCATTTGGACACTGGAGAATGATTCACTTACCAACACACACGCGTCCATCCACGCCCACAGCCAGGCCTGGGGGACAGTCGCAGCGGAAGGACCCTTCATTGTTGATGCAGTGCCCATTCATGCAGATTCCTGGGGTCTGGCATTCGTCAACATCTGTCCAGGGGGAAACACAACTCAGGCCATTACTGGGTAAACTTAACCTTATTCCAGAGTATGCCTGTTGTCATCACTCTAGACTAACAACCTTCTGTTTTCCATTTTATAATTTATGGAAGGACACATAGATGTGGTAACAAATTTCAGGTCTAAATGCAACTCTTTCAAATGCATTTTCAGAAATACTGACTCAAAGTTGCCTCACTTTATCCATTAGGAAAAAAAGAGCCTTACACACTCACTTTTCTTTATTTATATGCCAATTCTGTTAACTATTAAATGATATTTAATTCAAGTTAAGTAAAACAAATTCTTAAAATTAAACTAAATGTTTGTAATTATCTTATTTTTTAAAAAGTTTATTTTGAGGGGTGGGGAGAGAAGCAGATACAGGGAGAGTGAGAATCCCAAGCAAGCTCTGTGCTCAGAGTGCAGGGCTCAATCTCATGAACCATGAGATCATGACCTGAGCCGACATCAAGAATCAGATGCTTAACTGACTGGGCCACCCAGGCACTTTTATTTACACACATATAAAATTCAAACTAAAGAGAGATGCCTTTTTAATATTAACTTGATCAAGTCATAATAACAAAATATGGAGCATCTCTTAATTTTCAATCTGCTCAAGTTTATCACATGTAACCCAACAATCAATGGCTTCCCTGAAAGATGAAACAGC
Organism: Leopardus geoffroyi; assembly: GCF_018350155.1. Classification (NCBI taxonomy): domain Eukaryota; kingdom Metazoa; phylum Chordata; class Mammalia; order Carnivora; family Felidae; genus Leopardus; species Leopardus geoffroyi. Next base: position 105,730,015 of record NC_059326.1, read on the forward strand.
CTTCAAAACACACAGTCGCCAAATCATGAACATTTTAATTTGCAGATGGCACTATCTCTAATAAGAAAATAAATTTAAAAAATTGCAAGACAGCAAAAACTGCTGAGATTTAGGTCATATTTATATGTGCATGTAAGTTTCTGAGGAAATACTAAAAGTTACATGCTGTAATGTAATGTTACACCCTGCAATAATACTAAACTCAAATCCTGTGTTAAATCCAATTCAACCAACCTTGAGCTGACATCTCGGTCTTGATTTGAAACAGCAGAGCTACAATCTTTCTACTGAAAAATGTACTCCCCTTTCTTGAATAGTCCAGAAGCTATTTGTTATTCAAAAATACAAGAATCAGGGGCACCTGGGTGGCGCAGTCGGTTAAGCGTCCGACTTCAGCCAGGTCACGATCTCGCGGTCCGGGAGTTCGAGCCCCGCGTCAGGCTCTGGGCTGATGGCTCAGAGCCTGGAGCCTGTTTCCGATTCTGTGTCTCCCTCTCTCTCTGCCCCTCCCCCATTCATGCTCTGTCTCTCTCTGTCCCAAAAATAAATAAACGTTGAAAAAAAAAATTTTTTTTTAAATAAAAAATAAAAAAAAAATACAAGAATCAGTCTTGAATTTTCTCCCTCAACACTCCCTAGAATTTTGCTGAAATTATTTGGTATTCAGGTAAGCATGTAATGGAAGGCAGAAAGGATTCAAGAGGTGATTTCAACTAAAAGGAAAAAACTGAAAAAAAAACTGCAAAATTTATTCCATCTTACTAAATTCATATTGTGAATAGAAACCTAATATAGTCTTATTTATTTCCATGAAGCACTTCTTTGCTTACTAAAGTTATCACTGGAGCTTAGCTTTCAAAATGGCTTTATAAACAAAATTGATAGGAACAGTCAAATTATTTCTTCACTACATCGAGGTAAGATTTTTAGATAATGATATAGTCACGATCTGTAGATTAGTTTGTGGAAAATACGTAATACAAAATGAGTAATGAATGACTGGTTTTAGTACACAAAAATGAAAACCTCTCAAGATTTCTTTCTTCCTCTTTTTTGTTTAGGCATGGGATACAGAGAAATTATTTCTACACTGTCTCTTCCAGACTTGCTAGAACCGGTCTGTCATTCCCTTAATTTTTCCCATACCATTATTATTTTTGTAAAGATATCACTGTTCCTAGACCACAATGTGTGTTTTTCTAGGGAGCTTTAGACACCTGCCTCACTGAATTAGCAGCAGACGTGAATAATATGAAATCCGCATGAAGAAACTGAAGTAATTCTTGCATGATTCATTCAAACAAAAAAGATGGTTTCAATCATGGTAACTTTCCCATCTCAGAGCCATACATACCAGTACAATAACGCCCATTTGGAGCCAAGACAAATCCTGGTTTGCAGATGCACTTGAAGCTACCGTCTTCATTAATGCACATGCCATTCAAACACATGTTGGTAGTCGTACATTCATCATGATCTGCAGGAGAAGAGCAGAGTTACTTACGCCACTGGCCTCGGGGGAGTGCCATTAATAATTACCAATCACATTCTACTACATACATAAGCTATGTGCTCACTGATTTTTTTTTTTTCCTAATCTGAATGCCTACCAAGTGAGAGCAAATAGTGTGGAGAACATCAAGGGTCTTTACAGTAAGGGACAAGAAGGAAAGAATTAAGTAAATATTGTGCTTGGTCGTTATTCAAACCACCTGAGAAGGGTTTTTACTTTGATTAGCAAAAATGTTAATATGACTTCAGGGGTACAAGTGAAATGAACTGGACTTTCATCATTGGGTGAACTATCACCAGTTGCTGTGTGAACAGATTATTTGTGTGAGGTACTGATACCTACTGCATTGCCAGACATTGCCAGGACGTCAAATTTAGAGATCGGATTATCACATATTCCAAAAGGTTTTACATTCCCCCAGATTGGAGGTCAGGGGAGACCTTTTCTAGCCTCTGAGTATTGTAATGGCAAAATGTGAAATACTGTAGGTACTAATAATTACCTACGGCAGAAGAAAAACTGTTACTTTTAATCAAACATATACCGCACAGAAAATTCCCAGAAGCAGTACATTATTCATTGTTATAACATTTCCAAACAATCTTTCCTTTGACTTTAAGGGTCTCATTCTAAATGCATTTATATTTTACCTAAGTCATCTGAAGAATTCTCACATGTGTGTTGTGTGAGCTTATATGGAAACAGCATATATGGTTCTAAATAAAAATGTATATCCCTTAAGAATCTTTTGCAAAGAAGCAGGCAGTTTCCATACCAACACAGTTTTTTCCATCTGTAGTTAATTCAAAGCCGGCATTGCAAATGCACTGGAAACTTCCATCTGTGTTCACACATCGACCGTTTTTACAAAGGACCCCATTCTGGATGCATTCATCAATATCTGGGATAATGAAGAATGGCCAAACATTACTCTTTTACAGTAACCACAGATAAAAACAGTAAGGTAATAAATGTGATGTTCAGTATCCAGTCTGTGTGTCTTACACATTATACCTAAGATCGTGTTGCTTCTTCAGCAAAATTTCCATCTCTCACCAGCTTTTTTTTTTTTTTTAAAGTCCTGACTTAACTGTAGGTGAAGAGGGAAAGAAAGAGAAAAATGGGTTGGTGTGTGGAGGGAAGCTAGGTGTGGGTGGGCAGTGCAATGGAATGGCTGGTGTAGCTCTTTTGGACACAATGGTCAAAGACCCCCAAATTCAGAGCAGACTGTTGACTAAGAAGACAGGACCGTCAAACTATCTGGGTTAAGAGCAAAATGATGCAACCTGCCAGCTAAGCTTATCTGAGCAACTACTCGTGGATGAAGAGGAAATGAAAAAGAAGACAAGCAGAGTCATCTGCTAAAAGAATTCTGAGATGAATCAGTTTGGAAGAGGGTACTGAGTGTAGCAACAAAAATGTGATTCAAGACAAGGCCTGACTTCGTATCGGATTATGTGTGAGCATCAAAGGAGACAGTAGTTGAGAACAACTATAAATCTTGAGCTCCATTATTCAGACAGCAGTAAGGCTGCTGATGTTATTTTGAGAAAGGAAGTTGTGATCTAGGGAAGGGAGAGAAACTGAATTTTGCAAAGCCAGATAGCATGTTTCGAGGGTTATATATGCAAATAGTGTTTATGTTTAAAGGAAGCACTTCTGAGGGGAGCATAAAATAAACCTGTAGTAATGTAACAGCACCTACTTCATTCCATGTCTTATTTTAATATAAATTTACTTTTAACCTCAACAGCCTGGGTCACTATATTTCATGGAACATTTTCACATGTGAAAGCAAACTGCCTTACCAATGCATGCTTGCTTAGTAGGAGTCCTCTGGAATCCAGCATGACATTTACAATAATAGGATCCAGGTGTGTTAACACAATCTCCATTAGTGCAGGGATTTGATGTGCATTCATCAACATCTGTGAGCGGCAAAAGAAACCATTACAGACTTCACTCCATTTCTAGAAATGTTTGTTTAAAGTACATTGAGGCCCCCCAAATTTGAGAGAAGGCCAGTCAGTGGTAATAGTCTAAATAGCGGAGTATTTATAAATGAATGAAAATTCCTTTCTTCAAATACAGAGAGGCCAGTCTAGAGATTTACAAAAATATTGCCTATTGGAAACTACAAGGGAATTTGCTTTAATCAAGAAATAATGATTTTTCAATTTGAAAAATGCACAATGATTAAAAGCTCTGAGAAGCTTTTTTTTTTTTTTAAGCTGACTGCAAAGTAATAGCCGTGAGTTCCAAAAGGCTATCACACTTACAGTAATCCAGGCAAGTTAATAGCCTCTACACACCCTCATAGAGTATTAAAAACCCAATGAAAGATGTTGTAAGATATGTATGTATATCTTCATACTGTCAATTTTACTAGTTTTAAAAAAAGAGAATGACAGATTGTGGAATTTCTGTGTTATTATTTGTCGTCCTCAATTAGATATGTAACTACGTAGGCACCAAGGCTTGGTTATTTCAAGTAACATAGGGTGGGACAGAAAATGGAAATTAATTAAAACAAAGTCTATCATTTTCAGCAACCTCAGATTTCTTTAGGACCTTAAATGGGCACAGGAATTTTTTGCATAAACTAAGTTCAAGGCAAATATGAGTTCTGATCCTAAATGTGACAAACATTACTGCTTTTCATTTAGTTCTCCTAAGGCTTGATTAAATGGAAACCCCATCACAGAATTCAGAGGCTGCAAGACAAAATGGCAGACGGAACAGTCTGGACTACCCAAAGCCCAGAAAAATCACATGTGCCAGAGTCAGAAAAAGTGAAATTCATTTTCTTTCAGCAACACCCACAAAATATAATTTTGGATGCTAGCAAATTAAAAACCTCGCTGGCTGGTATGGGTATAATGACCTGCCATTTCATGTACATGTAGAGGCAATTAACATATACAATTTCAGCTATATTGGAGAGCACAACAATCCAATGAATTCACAGGTTTACTATTTTCATAAACAGATTACTCCTTTCACAGATGGTCTTTAAAAAGAAACTGTAATCTATCAAACTCACCAATCTCATTTATATAAACACTCAGAGTAAATGCAATTAAGCCCTCTCTGGTACAGGAGGAGAACAAAAAAAAAAAATCTCATAGCAAATTAAATAAAAACAACAGAGAGTAACAGGATTAAATGCTTTTTCAATTCATCCAAGGATGCCTTCAGCCCATTAAGATTCACTTACATTTCAACTTTGGGTTGATAACATCAATTCTACTGGGCCAAAGGAATGAGGCAAAATGAGAAAAGACAGAGTTTAGAGCATTAGCAAGCATATAAAGTATACTTAATGGACTTTCCAGTATGAACTATCACCCTGAGTTTGCAGTGTGGAAGATAGCTTAAATTCTCTAGCATACGTAATACTCAAATGCAACATTTAAAAATGTGTTGTAGATGCTCCTTTTCAGAAGAGTCACTGTAAAGCTCTGTTCTAGTGAGGAATATAAGACCATGCACCCAAGCCCCTCTCCTGAGATAAACTTTCGGGGAAGCCAGGCCACTTCTCAAGACCTTTTGCTTTCTTGAAAACCTGTTCCCAAGCCCCTGCCCCCGCCATTGGCTATGACAGCTCTGGGCAGTTATTTTGCCATTACAGCCCTGAGCCCCTGAGAGACCACACCAAGGGATCAGTACACAGAAAGATACAATAGTTCACTTACTTATTTCTTCTTTACAAGTGAAAACATCTACCAAAAACTATTAGTGAGTTTAAAATCCATGCCTTTAAAACCCCACTTGTTTTTTGGGATTGCTGTAAGATTTTAAGTTTTAGTCTAATCAGAAATGACCACTGCCATGTTGTGAAACGTACATTTCATGGCTCTTGATTCTGAGGTCTCACGGCCTAGTCCTTCCAAGTGATCACCTCTGTTTCTCCTGGTTAGGGGAATAGGGGCAATGTGCACTTTGGTTTCTTCCTGTGTTTTCATTGGGGACTGAGTACTTTTCAGCAAAATTCACAGGATTTTAAACTCCTGAAATTAATGAAGTCACTGAGACAGCTGCTGATTATCAAAATGGTTACATTCTCAGATAATATCAGGGTGAGAAATATTTAGCCTTGAAAAGTATTTTATATTCCAAATTAGTAATCACTTAATTGGCAAGGGCTCTAAGATTACCTGTGGCCCAACAGAAACAGAAAGTATTTCTTATTCCAAAATAAAATTATTTGAATGGAATTAACACCTACTGCTAACAGCAGTTTTTCTTATATGGACATAAACGAGTGCCAGAATTACATTTGAGAGAAGAACTCTCAGGAAAAGGAGAGAAAAATGTGGTGAGTAAATAAAACTTTACAGGTCTCAGGAGTAATTCTTAGAACAGCAAAATGGACCCAATTCTATTTTCCTTTTCTGTGATCCTTTAAAAGAGTTACCACCTTTCATGTTAGGACACTTCATCAGTATCTACCACAAATTCCCAAATAATAATGGCTGTTTGTTATTCCTCAAAACACAGCATAATTAAAGTAGTTACCAATCCTATCTTGGGCTCCTATAATTTAAAACACTAGTTAACTCATATACTCTGAACTTTTTCTGATATCCTGACCTATTTATAAACTCAAACTGATGAGAAGCTGACCCTACAAATAATACTTAAATAAAAATATTAAAAATTTACTTTCTGAAAATATTCCCTGATACTTATCTTTGTCTCTATGAATTACTATGGTTAGAAAGATAATCTTGCTTAGGTTTTAACTTTGCAGGACCAGAGGACGAGACCAATCTAGAATGGAACTGTTTGTAACAACGTTTGGGTAAAATACAAAAGTGAGAGGTATATTAACACCTTAACTGTACAGACGTGCAATCCCAATGCTACCATAGACAGAGTTTTTAAAAAGGGTGGTAGCAGCCCTTCTCATGTGGGCTCCAGAAAAGGAAGGACCTATTTAGGACACCCATTGTATGTGATTAGCTCCTATCCTTTGCATCTGGAGTTAGACTACCTGTGCATCACCCTTGGGGGGATTCATGAAAACAGTTACTGATATCACTTTCTGTAGGACTTAATTCTCTACACAAACCCTGGTTAAGGAGATGCTGGATTGCACACATGACTACAGAAAAAAACTTTTGATCCTTAAAGATAATTCTTTATGCCTATGGTTCACAGAATCCCCCAGAGGACAGGTGTTTTCCTAGGTAGAATGAAGTACACCTGGGTGCTAATATGAACTAAATGGTGGTCTGTGGCTAACTGAAACAAAATATTTAACTTTTGGCCTATTTTTATTTGTTGGTTAGTGAATCATGCAGTGACATATGAATCACAAACATTAGTAGAAAAAAAAAAAAGTCAATCATGGGACTCCTGGGTGGTTCAGTCGGTCATGCTCATGGTCTTCAGCTCAGGTCATGATCTCATGGTTCGTGCGTTCAAGCCCCATGTCGGGCACTGTGCTGACAGCTCAGAGCCTGGAGCCTGCTTTGGATTCTGTGTCTCCCTCTCTCATTGCCCCTTCCCCACTCATATTCTGTCTCTCTCTGTCTCAAAAATAAATATACATTAAACAAAAGTCAATCATGTTTCGATTGATTTTGTATGTATGTACAAGATTTTATATATTGTATGCTTATAATCATGTTTTCTAAGAGGAAAGCACTTACAAGTCATATAATAATAAATATATCAGTATTTCACAGTGATCCAAAAATAATCACCTGGTCTATCACTTAAACCAGTGTCCGGGAGTATCAGCTAAGCCAGGGCTCCTGTAAAACCCTAGGGTAAGACATTTATATAGATTATGTGAATGGCCCCTCTAGACTTGTGCAGCACAAAACTTGTGCAACTGTACATGAGGATCCTGAGGTAAGCCTCACTGAATCATTCTGATCTTAGAGCTCTGTATTAGTTTACAATAATTGGTTTTCCCAAAACATCACATTTGGCTCACATCTTCCCTCAAAATCATAGTGCACTTAAAACTTTTCAGTTTGCCCTGGCAAAATTATGATACTATCTGTTCCTGGTCTTGTCATCTGTATGCTCTAACAGAAGATGTGAACCCAAATAGGGTATTTAGGGTTATACTAATCATGAAACATATACATAACCATTCCCTAAACTACTCCTAAACTAAAACTATTCTCAAGAGATCATCAAAACCCTCTTCATCATAAAATCCAAAAGATTTTTCGGTCCTCATGATATTTCTGCCATACTTCTCACTTGCCGATACTTTTCTCTTCAAAGGGTACCCCTGTGGAGCTTCAGTGACTTAATACTTTTGGATTATCTGGCTATCTCACCAATGCTATTACTGGGTTTTGTTTATGGGACCATGCTGCTATTGCACAGGGTTCCAGCCACAGTATTACTGTTATCTTTCTACTCCTGCTGGGGTTTGTTCAGCCTGGGTGACAATACTCACCGTCACGGTTCTCACAGTCACCTGAATTTCACTGATGCCTCGATCTGTAACTCTAGCTCTGAATACTCCCATTAGCTTTAGACCTTTATAACTCAATGTCCCAGATACCTAATACTCAATATGTCCAAAAGTGACTCATCAACTGTAACCTCCCAATCTGCACCTTCTTCTGCATGGTGACGACACTACCATATATCCAGTGCTGTTCAGCTATGAAGGAAGGAAAGAGAGAGGTAGCGACAGAAATCTCAATATTTAGCATGTGAAAAAGTGGCAGATTCTTGAAAGAGCCTATGGAAGACCATGCACACAGCAGACGCGCTGGAAATTAGCTTTGCTTCAAAAGACTCTTGTTTTAATGATATCCAGTCCAATTTGTTCCTAAAGCTACGAAAAAACACAGAAGGGTTAAAGTATCATAAGCTTACCTATGCAGTCCCCATTTGAATCCTGCTTGTACCCCATGTTGCATTCACATCGGTAGCTAGACACGGTAGGTATGCAGCGTCCGTTTAAACACAGATTAGCATGGTGCTTACAGATATCTATTGTCTGGTTCAGAATAGCTACACAGAATGAAAGCACAAGTGGTGTTTCATCATTACAACATGCACTGCTTTTATTAAAGCTGATTTTTAAAAGGCTATTTCATAGTCCACTCAGGTGCACATATCAAAGGCTCACATTATTCTACATTAAAACTTGAATGTTGAAAATCTAAAAGATATTCCTGAGACACATGGTAGTAACTTGCATTTGTTAAGTTATACATCTGGAAACCCTGCCCATAATGATGTCTTTTCAAAATTTCAGGAATGTTCTACTGTACATTTGAATGCTTTCCATTTCCCCCCCTTTTTTTTGTAACTGTGCTGAATATTCAGATATAGTAAATAGGCCACATGCCAAAAAGAATAAACAGAACACTGTAGGACATCATTAAATATTATTAGCAAGAGCAGTTCTTATAAAAAGAATGGACTTAAATGTCAAGTACGCCAATGCCAGTTCTGGCTGGAAGCCCAAGTTATTCAACAAAAAAGGGTGAGGAAAAGAAAGATATTTCATTAAAATATTTGGATAGGCACAGAGCAAGAGCAAGACTTATTCAGTTTATCTCAGTTGAAAAATGGTCCTGGAAAATAATTCAAGGGGTATATGAACAGGGCAGCTCCAAACGGCCAAATGAAATATACTGGAACCAAAAACATGCTCTTTAATGGCGTCATCTGGACTGGAGTGTTACCATGCTCTTGTCTTTATTTTCAAAGCGAACTCGGGTCACTAGTCCTGTCTCCAATTTAGAAAGCTTATGGAAGAGAAAAACAGCATTTTCCTAACAATTTTTTTACTACTACATTATTTTAGATCTTGAAATAAGTTTTACACACATGCACACGCACACACACACACACACACACACACACACACCCCTTCTGAAAAAGATGTTAGGTATTAAAGTATCATTTAAGACAGCAAACTGAAGTGTCTACACAAAGAGTGAACACTCACTTAGTCCAGTGATGATGGGCCCCTGTCCTCCGGCTCCTACACCAGCTCCCCCAACTCCAGGAGAAAAGCCATTGCCTCCAGGGATGGGGATGAAGCCTGTCCCTCCTGGGCCATAGCCATTGCCATTGCCACTTGGGGCAAAGCCATTCCCCCCAGTGCCTCCAGGTCTGGAACCAGCACTCCCTGGAATCCCTCCTATTGGAAGTCCATCCATGCAAAGTCTACGATATTCCTCTAGAAGAAAAAAAACATCAGTTAAACATGGATGGATGACCTTCTGCACGATAAAAACCATCTCTCTACTGTAAGATTATTTTAGATTATCTCTATTATTTGGTCTGAACAAGTAAGATATTATCTTGATAAATGTTTTCAATGCTAGCAGTAGCAGGAAATGGTAGAGATGTTTCAGAAAAAAAATTAAAACCTATTTGCCATATTTTAACTGGGTTGTATAACCAAAGAATTGTCTATATGTGCATTTTGATTTTATCTCCCCAAGTGCAACTTGTAAAATTCCAGATATAACTATGAATGCAAGAAATTTTGTTAAATGGATGAAAATGAAAGCTTTAAGTAATTCATTATTTATATTTGGTTTTAATGAAAACTTCATCAGCATTGCACCTACACATTGTTCCTATCTCCTTTCTTTTCTTTACGTGATTAAGGTGGCTTCAGAAAATACTTTTTTTTTCTAATATGGATTTTAACAGAAGACAGTGTTTAGTCAGCTTTTCAATCTTCGCCTTATTTTCCCAAGTATTAAAACTGAGAGAAAAGAAGCAAGCCTATAAGTCATCTCCTTATTTTCTTATCTGTTCTCAGAATTAGGGCACTGTGTCAGTAGAAATGAAGATTATTTCACTGAAGCAATTGTCTCAGGGTTAATACTACTAGTGAGACCATTAGTTTCCAAAATTATATACTATGCATTATTGGTGCTTTTTGTTTTAACACTTTTTACTACTCAATTTTGATGTTGGATAGCTTAGAGATTTTGAAGGAATATGCCTTAGTATTTTTCTCCATAACAGTACATATAGACACCTATCTTTAGAAGAATAGTTCACAAAGTTTAGTTGTTTTCATAATACTGTAGTTTAACATAAAGGCTACATAATTAAGACATATTGAATGCCTGTATGTAACTGATAAACATTAATTATAATTTACCATTCATATCACATTAACAAGAGGAATTACTTCCCATTTAACCTAAAGTAATTTCCACATACAACCTCAATTATATGGTTAGTTAATACAGCAAAATGAATGACAGGTGTCCTTCTACCCTTGTATTCTTAATATTCAGGTCATTAGAAATGAGGAAATATCTCCAAGGATTGGGTTACTAGAAAATAGGGGCACTTATGAAATAAAATATAAATGGAGGTTACTCAAAGACAGTCATAGCTCTGAAATGAAAGATAAGCAGATTTCTAAAATGAATTGAAATATTGATGTTCAGAATAATTTTTAAAACTACTCAAAGACCAGTCATAATCAGCTTTCAGGAATTTTTCTGATATTAATAAAGTGGATATAATAAAAACTGATCCCAAATAAACAATGCTGCCCTATCCCTCCCCAAAACACCCTAGTCATACTGAAGACAGAGAGAGGAATACACATATGACTGGACTTTCAGAAGAGCAAAGTACATTACTGTTGCTGATTTTCCTAACACTGCCTGTCCTGAGGAGACAAGCAAAGCAGGCAGCTGCTCACCGGAGCCTCTGACGGGACAGGCCTCAGGAATGGTTCCGACACCCCAGCAGCGGCCGGGCTCACAGCAGCATTGCATTTTTGTCATTCTGCCCGGGAGCTCTTGTGCACAGCGACCATTCACCAGGCCCGAGAAACACGTGCCTGTTCTCTGATCTGAACATGTGGAAACAAAAGAGAAGGCGTGGAAGAATTATTTCAGGTTCTTACATCCATTACTTTACATATTAGAAGAGGCTAAGTGAAGGTAATCTTACTTAACCTCTATTATACCTATTTGTTCTTTCGCTTTCTATGACATTTGTTCACTTCCTTACTCATTTTCTAAGCAAATACTCACTGACCTATTCCATGCCATATCCCAGGCATACAGTAATGAAAGATACAAAGCAGTTGTGAGCCCATATTATAGAGCGAGAGCTTGAAAGAAAGTAAGAGCCCAATTCCAGCCTAGATTATCCAATCTCCAGCTGACTTGCAGACGCACCGTGTTGTTCGCCACTGAGCGTTTACGGCTGTTTGTTACACAGCAATACCTGACTGATACAGCTCCTGTTCTAGAAAGGTTGATCACAAACAGCTCCTCTGAGGCAGTGACATCTGAGCAGAGACCTGCATGGTATGAGACCAGGTGCCATGTGATTATCTGAGGGAAGAGAAGTTGGAAGAAGAAGAAGGGGATGTGCTCAATGTGTGTAAAAACAAGGGGCCAATGCAGCCAGAGAAGGGAACACAAAAGGAGAGTGGAAGACTCTAAGCTCAGAGAAATACCAAACACAACACCACGTGAACCATTAGAGAAGGACTTTTCAATTTTATATGGAGTGCTGTAAGAGTCACTGGATGCTTTCAGTTAGAGGAAAGATAATGGTTTACATTTTTAAAAAGAACTCTTTGGCTGTTGACAGTGGTGAGTGCAGGAATACCAGTGATGGGAATTGGTGACGGAAAATGGGGACCCAGATGATGGTGGTAGCAGTGACAATGATAAAAGCAGTCAGATGGCAGATATATTTTGAAGGTACAGCCCAGGGGGAATTGCTTGGGAGTAGGGTATGAGATTAAGAGAGTCTTGGAAATTTCCTAAGTTTTTGACTTAGACAGCTGAGACAGGAAGACAAGGGGAAAAACAGGATTCAGGGACATAGTACAAGGCTTCTCTAAAACATGTTACCTCTGGGATGTTGAATACAGGAGCCTGGAACCCTGAGGGACAGTCAGGCTCAAGGTACATACCTATGAATGAGGTGTGTACACACGTGTTGTAAGCCATGAGGCGGGACAAGACATTTTTGAGAATTAGGGCAATAAATGATGTCAAATGGTGGTGACAAGTCAAGTCAGGTGAGGACCAGGCTGTAACCATGGGGCCTGGCAGAACTGTGATGGTGAGGAGTTTTGCATTATCCTGCAGTGTTGGGAGTAGAGCACTGACATGATCAAGTTTGATTACAATAAAAGGTCCCTCTGGCAGCAGAGTAGCAAATGGATCAAAATAGAAGATGAAGTCTGGAAGACGTCATCAGAAGAGAACATAAAATGCAAAATTGTACAGGGATAAAATATTAACATCATCTATAAACCCAGTGAGCTTAAACTAAAACTGTTTTTATGGTACCCAATGGAGATAAAATTGTGTATCTGGTTTATTATATATGATTCAACTTTTATCAAGAAGCTTCAAAGAAGTTTTGTCTATGATGGCAAGAATAAATGCAAACCACGGCAATCAGGAGCTGCATTCCACTGATGCAGATGAATCTAGCAGTTGCCAAAAAGTTCAATTAATAGGTAAAGCTTAAATTGTTTTGTACGAGATACAGACTTTGAAACAAATATACTATTTTCTCAAATGGTCTGTAGTATACCTCAGGATGCTTCTAAGCTACTGTCAAAAAATAAATAAGCTACTGTTAAAATGGCTTTAAGGTATTGCCTTTAAGAATCAGAACACCTCCTTTCATTTCCCAAAAGGAAGTCACTAGGCTCAAAAGCAAATACTCAATTTGAAGCATGCATGCAAACTGCATGGCAGACATTTCATGAACTCTCCAAGCTGGGCTTGGACAGACTGCCATTGGGAATAAGTTCACAGGTAGGTGTCTATTCCCAAAAATGATCCAGGAAATTAATTTTTGGAATATTTATTCCAGGAACCCCAGATATCATATTCCTAGATTTACTTGATTGCTACATTCCTCAAGAATAGGATAAGGCAGATTAGAAAGTCCTAAACTCATAGCAATAATCTCAGTTACGAAACACACTCGGTACTACAAAGTAGGCTGAATGTATTTCTGTCTTCAAGGATTCTGCAAGGAGCAGCTTGTACCATGAAGTTTGAGAAAAAATGAAAGACAAAACTCAGAAAACAAAACAAAACAACAAAAAAGCAAAACCATGGCCTTGAATCAGAAGACTTAGTTCTTCCATCAAAATCTTACTGCTTGATTTTGCAACTATATTTAAGTCTTCTCCTTCTCGGAACAGGGTTTGTGGCAGAATTAAATAAAACAGTATTTGTTGTGTTCCCAGCAGAATGGTGGATTAGCTACCCTGAATGTCCCTCCCAATTTAAAGATCCTGCCTAAAATATGAAAAAAGTATTTTAAAAATACATTACATTACCCAGCTGGCATGAAAGAAAGGGAAAAACAGAGTCTCACAATGAAGTGAAAACAGGATCTCGAGAGGTAAGTGCACAGCTAAGTTTCAGATTTACAGCTTCTGCAAAACTCTGGAGACTTTCAATTTCAGCCCTGATAGTTTCACAGGGTCCAGGAAATAAAAGATAAAAAGCCCAGATTCTCCCTTCCAACACAAAAAGTAATAGAAAACTCCCTCATAAACGAAGGGCCCCAAAGACCCATATCCTTAGGACAAGGTGATAATGTACAGGAGGGAAGCTAAGAGACTTATCTGTCTCTACCTCAGTGTTGAGTGGAGGTTAAAAAACAAAACAAAACAAAATTAAACTAAAAACAAAAAACCTCTCCTAAGAATCTTAACTCCAAGCTCTTCCTTACAGAGACACTTTGGTGTCTCAATTCATACTAGGCTGCGGTCTGAAAAACTTCAAAGTAAGAATCTACTACATAGAGATCCTCAGGCAGGGATACCGTGCAACTGACAAAGGTAAAATACAGCAAATTAGGACTTAATATTAAGCAGGTCTCAAAGAATTCTCATAGGCAAAGTCCCAAGAGACAGGAGTGGCTAACAAAAAAATAAATAGTTAAATAAATGAGTAAATAACACAAAAAAGAAACAAGGCTACATAAACAAAAGCAGCTGAATAAACATCAGATAGCAGATACGAGAATGGTCAGGACAGGTGGACAATCTGTAACTGCTTTTAACGATAATTCATTAAATATTAATTATAAGTAAATTATATTTCATATGCTTAAGGCAATTAAAGTCTGAAACTGTGAACAGATAAAAAGGGTCCATAAACCATGATAGAACAGTCTTAAAAACTTTCAGTGAAACCTCTATAAATGAAAACTATCATAACTGAAATAAAATGCCTAGTGGATGTATTGAACAGTATACTGCACATAGCTGAAAAGAGAATTAGTGAGCTCGAAGACGTATCTGAATAATTTATCTTCAGTGTACTTCAGACAGACAAAGCCGTGGAGAATGTATGAAAAAACAGTTAAAAAATATGGAGGTGAGTATCAGAAGGTAAAATGCATCTAGTAAGAGACTAGAAAGTACTGGGGAAGAGGCAATATTTAATAGATACTATCTTAGAACCGTTCTAACGAAGTTCCAAGACAGTCTCAGATCTATGATGTCCAATAAGTGGGAAAAATAAAAAGAAATACACAGCTTGCCACATCACTATGAAACTGCAGATCCACAAAGAAAAAATAAGGAGGTTAAAAATGGCTAAAAAGAGAGACTGATTACTTTCCAAGGAGTATTTGAACCAATCAATGGCTTCTTAATAGCACCAATGGATGCTAAAATACAATGGAATATTGCATCTTCTGTATACTATGATAAAACAGCTGTCAACCTAAAACTCTGTATCCCAAGAAACCATCTTTCCAGAGAGAAAATTAATGTGATTTTCAGGAACTCATAAAAAGAAAGAATTTTCTGAGGCGCCTGGGTGGCTCAGTCAGTTAAGCTTCTAATTTCCGCTCAGGCCATGACCTCACAGTCTGTGAATTCGAGCCCCACATCAGGCTCTGGGCTGACAGCTCAGAGCCTGGAGCCTGCTTCAGATTCTGTGTCTCCCTCTCTCTCTGACCCTCCCCCACTCACACTCTGTCTCTCTCTCTCTCTCTCTCGAGGATAAATAAACATTAAAAAAAAAAAAAAGAAAGAATTTTCTACCAAAATATTCTTGCTAAAGGAAATTCTAGAAGAGGTGCTTCAAGCAAAAGGAAGATGATTCCAAATAGAAGGTTTGAAATATATGAAGGAATAATGAGGAAAAATAATTAGATATGCAGGTATATATAAAAAAACTCTGTAATATTACAGAGAAATAATAATTTGTTTCAAAGAGAGTGGCAACTGACTAGAATTTTTAAAAGTTGAGAGGGGGAGATCTAAGTGCAGTAACCATCCTAATATTCTTTCATTGTTTTGTATGAGTAAAATACAGATTAATTTTAGACTTTATGTTACATATGCACCTTAAAATGCTAGGATAACTGCTAACACAAGAGAAATGGAAGTATATAATTTCTAAACAATAAATTTAAAAGAATGGGGTGTGAGGGAGGAGGGAAACCAATAAATAAAAAAGAGAGCAAGAAAGAGAAAAAAAGTAACAGAAAAGAAAGATAAATAAGAAGCACAAAGAAGGTAAGAGAAGTACAAACAGATTGGTTACTATAATAAATACAAATGGATTTAAATCTCAATTTAAAGGCAAAGATTTTCAGATTGTGAAAAAATATTTTTTTTTAATATTTAGGCTGTTTAGAGGAGATATATTTACAATCTAAGGAAAAAGAAAGATTGACAGGAAAAATATACACCAGGCACATATTTAAACCCTCTAAACCCCACTCACAAAATGTAATGCACAATGAAATAAAATACACAAAAATAAAGTATTAAGGAATAGATCAAGAAGAAAACAATTTTAGGAAGCCAATACATATTGAAAAAAAGGTTCAATTCACCAGGAAAACATAATATTTTAGATATTTTTCACTTTGTAACATAGCATCAAAATATATACACAAAAACTTAAAGAACCACATGGAGAAACTGAGAACTCTACTATCACAGTGGAATATTTACACACCTCTTTCAGTAATGGGCAGATATAGCAGACAAAATTCAGTAGATAAAGAAAAAATGTGAATGGTACAAGTTACAAGTTTGATCTAGCGGACAGATTTATTCAACAACTGGAGAAAACACATCTTTTTCAAGCCCATGTGGAAAATTTGCAAACCATGGAAACCCCATACACTATAAACAACTCATGGGTCAAATACAATATCACACTGGAAGTAAGGTAATATGTATAAAAATGAGTAGGTGCTCATCAGGAATCTATACCAGTTCCAGACTTTCGCAATCTGCAATGGTATTGTCAGAGGTCTACAAATCGGTATTTACAGTGAACACTGAAAAATCAGTATAAAATGCCTCACCATATGTAGGCACTACTGTGATTCTCATATATGGAGACTTCACTGTGACTAATAAAACACAAATTCATTTAAAATGATTACTAAATACCCAGTTGCTTTTCTATAATGCAGTTTCTCAAAGATAATGAATTATCATCCTGAGTGGATCTAAAAAGCAATTTTCTGTGTGTCCAAGAGGGGTCTTCAAATTCAATTAACATAAATAACCACTGCTTTACATGATTTGGAAATCTCTACTCAGCCCTAAGATATGTATTGGACGAAACCATGTCATTTGTGAGAGGGTGGAAGGACAGAAAGAGAGGATTGGAAAATAAATCATACATTTTTTCATAAATTCTACGATTAGTTTCTTCTAATAACATCAGAGAAGCAGGCAATCTATTTCCAACCCTTAGAGTCAAATTCATATTATGATAAAATACAGATGAGTTTGATGTCCCATAGTTAATGTCTCCCTAAAAATACGTTACAAACCAAACCAGGGGCTCATTCCTTTGCATAACAAAAATTGCATGGTTTTGGGAAAGCACTGGGTTGAAAACGTGTCACATGCAAGAATATCTAGAATAGAAAAGGGACACCCAGTAGGACTAAGAGTTGTCTAGGCACACCATCCCTTGAAATAGGGAATTATTAGGGATGAAGGCAGATGAGGCAGATTTATTACACAACAAGGACAAATCCTTCTAACGCTTGATATATGTTTAACTGCAGGAGTGATATGCCAGAAATAATGAAAACAAGTCTATTTTTCCAATAATCTCCTATCACCCTCACCACATTCCTGAACAAGGTTTACATGAAGTCTCATTTAAAGCCACACTGTGGAAGAGGAAACAATTCATCTTCTCTGATTAAAATATGGATCTAACTTGAAGCAAAATAATGGTACTCTTATCAGTGTTTTCTCATGGTTTGACATTTACTCTAAGCTTAATTTAAGAGAACTAATGGTTAATTACACAATGTGATGAAAACTTTGTAAAAGCTGGGGATTGTACCTCGAAATAAATAGATCTCCTGTTGAATGAGTTTTGCTCTTTAAAAATGAAGGATTCAGCCGGAAAACACTGATAAGGTTAGCTCAGGTCAGAATATTAGTGATCGTAGGTGGTCAATAAATAGAAGCCATTGTCTCAGGCTGCATCCCCTGATACTGGAGGACTGCACCTGCCTCTTTGATGATGTGGGGCCAACTTGGGTTCCCCTTGATTAATTCTGCAGATTCTTGCTATTCCTAAAATACTTCCGTGTATGCTTTCATGTTTCCATTACACAAGGCTAACTAGAACAAGGAACAATGAAAGAAATAGAAGCACTGTGGCTCCTAGGTTTATTTTTTTCCTTAAAATAATGAAGTGTTTCTTCCTTAACTATATAACCCTTTTCTTGCTAGGACATTCCTTCCTAATTAAAACCAGTATCCCTGTTCCACCACTTGTCTTCTACATGATTCTGAAGTTAAAGGTAAAACACTACTCAGTATACTGTTGCTTCTCTGTCTCCCCTTCTCCCTTTAGTTAAACATTTTTAGGCGTCTCGGGTTATCTCTCAAGCGTTTTGCAAATAGGCATGTGCACATGTGATCAACACCCATGGCCACCTAGAAAGAGCATCTCCTGGTCATCACTCTCTATCTTCCTCATTTCTTTTAAAATGTTTTTCCCCCACTGATTTTCGTCTCTGGTCTCTGTCCTGCTCAAATTCTTAAGTCACTCTCACTGCTCTCTGGATCAATCTGATACTCCTCAGCACAGAAGTTAAGAACCTCAGCAACAGAATCTTTATCTCAACCATCTGCCTTATTTTGTTTCCAACTATTTCCTTCCCTCAGCTCTCTTTCTCAGATGAACTCTTCGCACCCTCTCCAGAGCCCCTCACACAAAGTTTCTGTGTCTTGCTCATGCCTTTCTTCTTTGCTTGGCAAACCTCTGTTCCCTTTATGAAGCGCCTACCTGTGTGCCAGAGTCTACGCCAGTGCCCATTTCCTCAAGAATTTTTGACTTATAGCATCCAGTGCCTACAAAACGATTTAGCAATTAATCACCTATGGCCTCAAATGTTCTTCTTATTTTTTTTTCACATTATGTTTTCAGGTTTTGTTTCCTTAAGAATATTCCACGGCAATATAGTGCACTGAAACTTTTGTAAGGCTCAAGAAAATGTCCTAGGATGTTGTAGCTATAAGATTTCTGAACGCTCTCATTTTCTGAATTTCATTGGCTTTGCTGCTGACTGGTGCTTTTGTATCTCTGCTCAAGGTCCCTGCTGGATCTGTTCATAACAGCAGCAGGCAGGTCATCTTGCATACAGAATTTGCTCACTGCTCTTATCAATTCATTAATTACTCATTGCTGCCTGGCAATCACTCTCTTTGCCTATATAACAACGTGGAAATTAGGTATCAATAATGCCAGAGTATTCTAAAACGACACAAAGGTCATTAAATTGGGCTATTAAAAATGCTTCTAAGAAAAAGATTATTAGGCATATTTCTACTCTTTTTAGAACTGACGTATGTTAGTACTCTGCGTTGAAAAGAAAGCTCTGTCCTGGATATTAAAAAGAAAACTTGATAAAACATACTAGATAAAAT
The DNA here is from genome assembly GCF_018350155.1 of Leopardus geoffroyi. Classification (NCBI taxonomy): domain Eukaryota; kingdom Metazoa; phylum Chordata; class Mammalia; order Carnivora; family Felidae; genus Leopardus; species Leopardus geoffroyi. The sequence goes on from NC_059326.1 coordinate 105,749,421, forward strand.
TAAATTAGGCACTTGACTTTCATATTTAGTATAAAGTAAAATGGGAAAACTATCCTAGTTTAAAATTAAAATGCCCAGCTAAATTCTTCTGTCATATGAAACTGTTTACCTACCCATAAAAGAAAAAAAGGCAGTTTATTGATGCTTTACCCATGATCTTAGCCAAAAGGCCAAGAAGCGATTATTGATGCTTTATAATGTGGTATAGACTCAGGATATTTTTGTTAACTAGAATAAGAAATTATGGCAGCATTAAGCCTTCAAGGAGATAACATGCATTTTCATACTCAAAAAAAAAGTTCTTAGTCCAGCCAACTCATTATTGTCAGTATGCATGTGGTTATAAAATAAATAGCATAGAAATATCCAGGACATACATAATTCAATCATAAACAAATACAGTCTAAGAAAATACAGAGTCAAATTTTTAAAAATTAAAATCAAAGATCTCTTACACATTAAAACATCAGATTTGTTTTTTTTTCCATATGGAAAACACATCCTTACTCCAAATTTAACACAGTTATTCAAAAATGTTTTAAGGTAGTTACTTAATTTAACTATGGTTTTATAATTTTGGAGTGTCATTCTCCCCTCCTTAGGGGATCTCCTTTGTTCCTGGGTCAGGATGTCAACACTGAAATGAATGGAGACTCTCACGCTTAGCACAGGACTCAAAGTGCCTCAGCTCTTAGAAGCTTAAGCAGGCTCTTGTCTTAGGGGCATCCTGGACCCCAACACACCATGTCCAGCAGGATGCCAAATGATGTAAAGCAGTTATTAACCAACACAAAATCCTTACATCCAACATCATCTACTTCATCCATTTGCTGGTTTTCTATCCATTCGTAAAAGATTTATTGAGCCCACAGGACTACACAAGTCACCATATGAGGCTCCCAGGGAGCAGCATAACGCAGAACCAATGGAGCTTATAGTCTGACTGACATATAGAGTGTAAATATCTGTGCAATGTGAGAAAGCCAGAAATGAAGGAAATGAAAAATATTATGGGACGGGCTGATTAATTGTGCCCAAGAAGAAAATGTGACATCTAACTGGGGACTCAGAGGACGAGTCAGGTTTTAATGAGCACAGTGAGGGGACATCAAGATGCTTCAGAAGAGAAGCTATCATGGACAAAGGTATGGCAGTTTGGTCATGTACAGCAGTGACAGAAATGTGAGTGTTGAGGCAGCAAGCTATTAGCAATGGATCTTGAATAAAAGCTGGGACCAGGTTCTGAAGGGCTTTGAATGTTCAGGTAAAGACTTAAAACTTTACAGAGACAGGCAAGAGATGAAGAGAGTTTATGGTAATTTCAAAGTAAATCAAGTATCTGACACTGAAGAGAAACCACCTCCATAAATCACTGGGAATCTTGATCTTGATTATCAGAATATAACAAAGACTATGCCTCTTTTTCAATGCAAAAAAAAAAAAAAATGAACACAAATTGTTTGACTAAAGTATTTAGAAATTTTAAAAAATCAAACATGAGGATATAATTTGGAAATATAATATAAAAGACTAACATTTGTTGCGTCAAATTCTTCTAACTGATTTATTTCCCTTATCACCCCTTAAAAACCTCCATTCCAATCCATTCTCAAAGGCCTTCAATTACTCTACAGTGCCTACCAAATAAAATACAAATCAAATACCTTACTTGGATTTCCAGAACTTCACAATAATAGAGTCGCTTACGTCTCCAGTCTCCCTTTTTCACCTTGCCATATTCTAGAACATAAGTTTCCTGAAACCAGGATCAATGGCATCCAGCAAGTGATGTTCAATGATGGCTTCCAAATGGCTATTTCTCCTACAGCGTTGGGTCTATGTCTGTTTCAAGGTGGCGAATGTGTGGATGTGTGTGTACACACAGTATCTTCCTACACAGTTTTAGAAAATCAAGCCAGTGGGGGTAGTTCTTACTAGTTTTCAACTCTGACAGCTGACTTTGAAATTATGTTACATAAATTGGACTTACATGCAGTGATTCAATGGGCATACTGACCCTAAAACTGATTAAATTTTCTCCATGTTATAGACCTAATATTCCACATAAAATGTTTGACCTAACGTAAGATAGGAACTTTGATGTATTCATAAAGAACAAACAACTATCATTCAAATCTTGTCACTCTAAGAGGGGAGAGGAAGGCTAGAAGCAGACATCCTACCTCTTAAAGCAGATTGTTCATATGGTGCTAAAGAAACCACTCAGGCTAAGACCTTGATATTTAGACACAGGTTATCCACTGCCTTAAAGTAGGTAAGGAGGCAGCGTAGTGGGGCAGCAACACAGATGCAGGTGTTACTGGAGCAATCTGGATAAGAACACTGGTTCCATCTATTGGCTCTGTACTATTGTGTAAGTCACTTAAATTCTCTGAACCTCAAATGTCATTGTCTGCAAATCTAAATAATTACACATATCACACAGAGCTATTACAAGGATTACATAACATATGGGTCCAGTGGAGGCATATATATCCTTCTTCTCCTCCTCGTAATAACAATAAATATATTTTATGAACACAGGGGAAGGGAAGGAAAAATAAAATAAAATAAAATAAAAAAGAGAGAAGGAGGCAAACCATAAGAGATTCTTAAATATAGAACTGAGGGTTGATGGAGGGGTATGGAGGGAGGGATGAGCTAAATGGGTGATGGGCATTAAGGAGGGCATGTGTTGGGTTGAGCACTGGGTGATATACGTAAGTGATGAATCACTAAATTCTACTCCTGAAACCAGTATTACACTATATGTTAACTAACTTGAAGTTAAAAAAAAGGAAAAAAACAATAAAGAATATTTTATTGCACATTTACTAGAAGAAACTGAAATACAGACAGGTCAGTATATTGCTCAAGGCCCCGCAGCTATGAGATAATGAGGTAAGATAGCTGTCCAATGCCTTACATGTGGCATGTGTCTCATAAATGGTAACTATTATTTATTTTAATTTTTAAAATTTGTATTTATTTTTGAGAGAGAGAGAGAGAGAGAGAGAGAGAGAGAGACAGAGTGCAAGCAGCAGAGGAACACAGAGAGGAAGACAGAATCCAAAGCAGGCTCCAGGCTCCAGGGTGTCAGCACAGAGCCCGACATGGGGTCGAACCCATGAACCATGAGTTCATGACCTGAGCCAAAATCAGACGCCCAACTGACCAAGCCACCCAAGTGCCCCATAAATGCTAACTATTATTTTCACTACCACTACCTCTGTTTCTTCTATGACAGCCATTGTTGTTCTTCTATTATTTAGGATGACAACAGTATTTTGAAGGAGGGATCCCCATCCCTCATGTTCACTGTTGGATGGGTGCCCTAAGTTTAAGCTTTGCTCAATAAAGGATGACCTACATCATAACTGAGAAGCAGGGTTTCATTTGTCTAAACAAAGGAAAACATACAAATGTATTTGGCTCTACTCTGAATATGTTTAAAACACAAAATTAAAGGTGTCAATTTCTTTTCTGCAATAATTATTTTCACTAGAATAAACAAGCTCTAAGTAAATAAGACACTGACATGCATTCATAATGAATGCATAGCAACATAAGAAACTTTAATTACTACATCCCGGCTTCCAAGGCAGATTAAAAAAAAATCTTTCTCCGGCCTTTTTGTCTCTAGCACTGGCCAAGAGCAATGTCTTGAGGAAGTCTTTCTTCATTTCCAAAATGACTCTGACAACATAAAACAAACCCAGATGGCTTGTGAAACTGAAGTCTTTGCAAAGAGCACCTGGTCTATCAATCCCTCAATAGTGGTACCATTTATTTTAAACAACCTTTTCAGCCATTTACCCAATGGTTTTATAATCGTTGCCATCTTCATACGTGTTTGGGCTATTCTGTTATTATAAAGGAGCACTGTATTGTGCCTTCAAAAATCCAAGGCTTACCGATGCACCGAGAGCCATCTGTTGAGGTTACATATCCACGTGGACAAACGCAAAAATAGCTTCCCACGGTGTTGGAACATTCGCCAGTCACACATATCCCAGGAATGACGCTGCACTCATCGATGTCTAATCAAGGGAAGGAGGAGAAGATGATTGAGAAAGGCCTCCATTAAATAGCTTTTACAAGGGATTTTTTTTTTTTAAAGAGTATCAGAGTACTCATGGTTGATTAGGTCAGATCATATAACCCTGAATATATTCTTGTTTCAGACCCTGAAGAATTTCTCACACACATCTATGGGAACTGAGATGAAAGCAAACTCCCATGGCAGTAAAACAACGCCAACTAAAGCAAAACTCTATATCCTTTTCTCCCCCACAAATACAACTTAAATTGAAAATAAGTAAAAATGTCAATGTTTTAGTTTCCATTCTACATCAATTAGGAATTATCCTACTACGGTTTTTAAAAAACACATACGGGATTACATTTTAAAAAACACATACGGGATTACATTTTAGTGGAATAACTAAATACATTTAAAAATTTATAGCTAATTTTCACACTAATTATTTAAGCCAACAGAGGCAGCACAAATTTTTTTTTTCTATTTGGCTTCAGGATATGTTTTCGTACTTCCATTTGAATATGGGTATATTTGACATTCTGGGAATTAACTTTAAATCTAAAATAATACAGAAACATGGCAGAGGGCAAACTTGGGAGGCTTTGGGAGGTGTCCAGTTTTCCTATTGTACCTCCCTGTACTTACCCGTTCAGCTTACTCAATGCTGGGACTAGTCTATCGCCTTACACGTTAATCAAAGGTCTGCTTTCTTTTAAGCTTTCACTAAAGCAGAAAACCTGGCCATTTACATAAGCCTTAATCTATTTTTCTTCTAGTTCAGTAAGCAGAGAAAGGTCGAAAGTCAAACAAAACTACAATTAGGTACACTGGGAGCTAATTGCTAATACATTTACAAGGAAATGAGCAATTGTAAGGGAAACCCAGTAGTTGGCCATCTTCTTTAAAGCACAAAGACCAATGAATACAGGGAAAAGTCATAAACGTGGATGATTACTGACCAGCAAACCTGAGCTTTTAGATTCTTTTGTTTTTTTTTAATTTGCATATATATTTTTTTAATGTATCAAAACAGGAAAAAATTATATTCTTGTAAATACAAGGAAAGAAATTTTAAACCCCACAATTTTCAGAAATGGTTGGCAATCTCTTTTTTGAATTCCTCTATTAATCTAATCATTCTTTTTTCCCCCATTTAGTCTGACAAGTTACTCTTGCCTACAAGCTGCGTCATGAAATAACTATAAGCCTGTATGTCTTCTTGGAATGTTCTCATAAAAAAATTTATCAGATTCAGACATTCCCTGAAATAATATCTTCATTTGAGGTTTAGCAGTTAGCCACTGAAGGCACAGTGGTACAAATCAAAATTGACCAATTCCCTAAGAGAGAGCAGAATTCTAACATGAATTGACTTCATGAGAAGCAAATACATAATGTGGTGCTGTTACCATCAGATTTAATCCAACAAAATGAAACCATGTGTGCAAAATTAGGACCTATTGCATCTTATACTGCTATCTAAGTGCAGTGCTTCTTAATAAAACTGACCGTGGATTCAGAACAGAAAGGAGGCTAGAAATTTACACTTTAATCACCAAATACATTGATCAATCACTCCAGGATAAGGAAGACGATAAAAGAGAACAGAACACAGTAAAGTAGGAAGCAGCACAAAGGTGAAACACCACAAGTTGCCTTCTGATCCTTTAAAGTCATACCAACAGTCAAGGCACTTATGAAGACCAGGATTGATCTAAATTCTTAAAAATTAGAAACCTTAAGTCCTTCATTTAAGCATTAACTCTTATTTCTAGGCATTTCCTTTCATAATAAAGAGCTTCTTTGTGCTCTATTTCCAAATACCCTCCTTAACAACAAAGAGAAGAAAACTGAAAAATGTTTGACATTTTTCTTTTTCCTTAAAAAATCTGGAACAGAGAGGAACACATGGAGTGATATTAAATTTGTGGTTTTGTGTTAAATATTTTATTGTACAAAAACTCCATGTTTCAAAATTCTTAGAATTAACTACAAACCTTAAAAAAGTTAGCTTCCAAGTAATTGTATGTAAAAGGCTCCCGCTCAAGTATTTAGGAATCCTATATGAAAAATAGGAATTTATTTCATTATTGGGTAGACTCCCTACCCTAATTTTTAAAATTCAGTGCTTTATTTTTAACTGACCAAAACACTCTGCATTTCAATGCAGTCATGCCCAATATTTATTCATCAATTAATATTTAAATTTATCATTAATGTTTATGGTAAGAAGGATGTGTGCAAATATAAAGTACACACTGCATGGTGAGATATACATAAGTGTGTCTAAGGGTGAGGAGTGTATTCACAGGAAAAGGCAAAGTCTTAATAAAAGGAGTTGGTTTCATTCATCCTCTGCATATCTGATGTGCCTCCACCCACATCCCTTGAAATATTTTTTAAAGTTTATTTATTAGTTTGGAGGTTTTTGTAGGCAGATATCAGAAAAACTGGTCTAAATGGACATAAAGGAAATATTTAACAGCTTATGTATTTGGATGTCCATAGGCATGGACGTCAGGATTGGTTTAAGCCGAGGTCTATTGCTCAGTTTCTCTGAGATGTGTTCAACTATGCACTCCTCTGTGCTGTGACTTGATTCTTAGACTGCCTTCCTTGATGGGAGCAAAAAGGCTGTAGCAATTCTAGGCTAGACCTTTGACTAGGACATCTAGTTAGAAGAGAGGGTGTCTCTTCCCAGGGCTTTCTCTTAGGAGAGAGAAAACTTTTTCCCAGGAGCACCCGCAAATCTTCTCTTTTGTCCTAATGTTTTGATCTGTATTCCTTTAGCCAGGAGAATATGCTGATTGGCAAAGGGCTGGAGTCCTGAACCAATTACTGTGGCAAGCAGAATGCAGTCAGTTTTAGACTAATAAAGAACAACAAGAATAGAAACCAGCATGGGTGAGCATATCTGAAAATATAGCACAGTTGGAGCATGGAAAGTATACCAGAATGGGTAGGAAGTTGACAGAAGTGAAGTTTAGCTAGTTAGCCATACTATGAACCCTGGAGAGCCCTCCCAAGGGCTTTGACTTTTATTCTGAGGTGATTTATGGTGTCTATGAAGGAGTTTAAATTAAGTAAAAACATTATGTAAGCAAATCAATATTTTAGAAAGGTAATTCTTGTGTTTAATGTAGACAATGAATAGTCCAGTGATCAGTGATGACAGCATAGAGGAGGCTTTATGATGAGGAAGAGAATACATATTCATGAGACAAGAGGAAGGAGAAATCAACAGGATTTTTGCAACAGGATTGTAAACATCTAGCTTGATTAGCGAGGGAGACAACGGTAGTGCTATTAACAGAGAATGGGACATGGAGGAACATTTTGAGGTTAAGCCAGGTTTTGGCTTTTTTGAACTTGAGATTTTTACGAGAAGTGGGTAGCAATTCCAACTACATAGCTACAAAATTGAAACTTATATATAAGGGGTAAAGATGTACATTTGTGATTTATCACCAACTCAATGGACTATATTTGAAGTTGTAGCAATAAATGAGATGTCCAAAGAAGATACATGAATGAAAAGAGTTGAATTTAAGGAGGGAACTTCTGAGAACCACCACCATATAAAAAAAGAAAGCCAAAGGAAGCAAAGTCAGCATAGGAGACTGGGAAGGAAAAAAGAAGGAGAGAAGACGGAGAGTATGAGGAATGGAGGTGAGCAACAACACTGACAAAAGGAGAGGGTTGTTGGGTGTGGCATGGAAGGACTGGAAAGAGCTTGGTAATTTGAAGAAGTTGAATACAGATTTTTTTTTTTAAGAGAATTAGATCTAAGCAAAACCATCTGATAGATTTGACTGCCAAACCACAGAACCTCATATTTGTCAACCAACATTTACAACATTTACTGTAAATCTTACTCTAAGCAGAATATAATGAATAATTTGATAAGCAGTGCTAAGTGTGATCTCAGATATCACTGAATTCTAAGAACACTGCCCTAGAGATTCTGTCAATCCCAATACGGACGTCATATGATAAAGCAGTCCCTGTAACAATTATGTTACAGAGAACTTAGAACAAACAAGACATTTTGTTTTAAACAAGTGTTTGTATCTTATTTCCATCAATGCCAAGGAACTATATGTATTTGGTCTAGTCTGCATACTTTTCTTTTTGGTATAGGAAAAAAGTGTATTTCCATTTTACACTGAACCATGAATATGCTATTTAAATTTATGACTAAATTTTAAGTGCAACAAATGGCTACCTTCTTCAAGCCTTTATGAAGACAACAATCATTACCAAAATGGCAAAATAAGCTGTAATGGAAAATTAACGTTTGCTTTCCCCTTTTCAGATTTTGAAAGTATGGTGTGTATTACTTGTACTCAGAATTCCACTGATTATTCATAAACAGATTTACTGAAATATAATATTATATGGTAGTACAATTCACCCACTTACAGTGAAAAATTAAATGGTTTTTAGTTCATCTACAGGGTTGTACAACCACCACTACAACTTAATTTTAGAACATGTTCATTCCCCCGGAAGTACTTCCATCCCAGCACTCTCCTGACCTGCCTCTATGCTTCAGAGAGTAAGTAACCTAAGTATAACTAAAAAATCCACAACTAATAACAACTCATCCGTCTCTATAGGGTTGCCTGTTCTAGACATTTCATATAAATGCGATCATAAAATATATGGTTTTTCGTGACTGGCATCTTTCACTTAGCATGTTTTCAATGTTTCTCAATGTTGTGGCATATATTAGTACCTTATTCCTTCTAATTGCTGAATAATATTCCATTGTATGGATATATCACATTTTATTCATTCATTCCTCAGTTGGTGGATATTCAAGCTGTTTCCATCTTTTGGCTGTTGTGGATAAAGCTGTATGAACACTTGGGTACTAGTTTTATGTGGACATATGCTCTAATTTCACTTGGGTATACATCTAGCCTGGGCATCACAGCCTGAGCTGAAATCAAGAGTCGGATGCCCAACTAATGGAGCTACCCAGGCGCCCCAGAATTTTACTTTTGATGGGGTTTAAGGAGTACACTTACCACGGTGAGTACTGAACAATGTAAAGAAGTGCTGAATCACTAAAGAGTACACCTGAACTAATATAAAACTGTACGTTAACTATACTGGAATTAAAATTAAAAACTTAATAAAAAGACAATTTTACTTTTGGTAAAAATATCTGCCAATGTTGATAAACACAGGGCTAAGGTAAGAACAGGGAAGGGACAGTAGAGATAATAACATGGTCCAGGCTGCAGTTAATGAGGGGGGACTAGGAAAGGAAATAATAAATGAAAGAAACGTCCTGAAAGTTAAAGTAAGAATAAGAGAAAGGGATGGTAAGATTTCATTATTGAACTTATATTAACAAAATTAATAAAATCAAGGAAAAATATTTTGGGGGAAGTTGATGGTTTCATCACAAACATTTTGAGCTAATAATATCTAGAAAGTAGCCGAAAATCCAGGATAGATCTTTATAAAGGGACCAGCAGCTATAGATAAACACAGATGAAACCATCAGTGTGAAGTGAGTGAAGAAAAAAAAGAAAAGAAAGATCACCAGGATTACTGAAAAGTGATTTAAATTTTATTTATTCATTTTTTTTTAACAATTTATATATTAAAGAGGTCAAATGTGACAGGCAGGACAGTGACTCTACCAATGAAGTCAGAGTCCTAATCCTGGGAACCTGTGAATATGTTAGTTCATATGACAAGGGAGAATCAAGATTGCTCATCAACTCATCTTGAGATGAGGAGACAGTCTTGGATTATCTGGTCCTGGGTCCAATATAATCAAGAGTTCTTATAAGTGGGAGATGAGGTAGAAATGTCAGATCCGGAGAGAGATTTGAAGATGCTGCACCATTAACTTTGAAGACGGAAGGGGGCCACAAGCCAGTAACGAAGGAAGTTTCTAGAAATCAGGTAAGTAAAGAAAATGAATTCTCCCCTAGACACTGCAGAAGGAATAGGCTGTCCTGCCGATACCTTGACTTCAGCCTGGTGAGACCCATTCTGGACATGTGATTTCCAATAAAAAAATAACTCTGTGTTTTAAGCCACTAAGTTTTTGGTAATATGTTATAGCAATATTAGGAAACTAAGACATCAAGGAATAATATTTAAGAAGGAAAAGGGTAACCAAGAATGATAAATGCTACGAAGGATTCATGAGAACGAAGGCAATTTTACAAAGGGGTAAGAAATAATTGGTGGGGTGGTAGTGAGATTGCTGCTACAGACTACGCTTTTAGGAAACTTCACAGTGAACAAAGTCAGAAAGAACATAGTGACAGGTGACTAAAGAGAAAGTGGACAGAGGTTTTATGTACATGGCCTTGATTGCAGATAAGACAAAGAGTCAGGAAAGAGAAGAGACACAAGTTAGAAACTGAGCCAATTAACAGCAAGAGTCAGGAGTCTTAGAAAGGTGATGGAGTAAAGTACAGAGCTGGAACATTCTGCTCTGGAAAGACGGGAAGACACTTCATCAAAGGCAGGGAATATGGAAAATGGGGTTATAGTAAGAGAATCTGAGGTTAAGTTCATGTCAAATAGCTTCAGTCTTTTAGGTAAAATAAAGGACAGATGTTACAAAACTTTAACGTACACACACACACACACACACACACACACACACACACACAATGACCTGGAAGACATGCAGATTGTGACTTCCAGTCAAGATGCTCTGGTACTCCCCTCTGCTCCAATCACATAACAGTGACAGATGACATACAAAAATAAAAAATAAAAATAAAACAAGAGACCCAGCTGGTTGCAAAACACGAGATACATGTTTCCTTGGACCACAAACAGAATTTCACAGCAGTGAGCAGAGCTGAAACCTGGGGTCTGATGGACTCCTTCTCCAGAAGCTGGCGCTGGTAGCTGAGAGATCAGAGTTATACCTGATGTCAATGTGGTGTGACCAATACTATGAGCAGTGCAACGAGCAGCGCATGATTAAAGGGAAACACAGAAGAGAAATGGGTCAGGACAGACTTCCACAGGACATTCATAGTCACACCAAAACATGTCAGAAAACAGGCCCCCACCAGGCTATGAAGATGAAGTGGAATACTGTTTTCCAGGCAGAGGGAAGAGCATACACAAAAGGTGAGGCAAGAAGGAGCATGATTTATTTGAAGAAGTAAGTAAATGTTAATGGACTGAATCAAAGAGTGCATAGAAAGAAAGGAAGCTAGAGAGGAAAGCAGAGGATGGTCATGCAGGAATTTTATCAAGAAGTTGGGGGACTCAAACACAGGAGGGACATGGCCCACCATGGACTTTGGAAAGATCACTGTGCCTACAATGTGGACAAAAGACCACGGTGGGACAAGTAGGAGATAGGGAGATCCCAAAGAAAGGTGCCTCAGTAATCCAAGAGATAATGGGGAAGAAAGGACAGTCATGCCAGGAAAGGGAGGAGTCAAGAGCGGCCCCAGCTTCAGGAGTACAATGAGGTATATGGGAAGCACTGGTAAGGTACATACCCACAGGCTGGGTCCAGAGGTGCTACAGACAATATCTGTGCATGCTTCGGCTGACATAACTGTGGGGTGGTGTACAGGCCTACTGGGAGGCTGCACACGAAGGAAGGAGATACAGGAGACAGACACAGGCACTCCAGTGATGGGGGCTGGGGGCAGGCAACCACATGTAGATGATTTTTTTCTGCAGGAATACCAGGCAAGCTACGGAGTAGGAAAAGTCTACCTGGTAATCTTGATGAAATGAGTTTCACATGACTGCACAGACTGCAGAGGGTTCTAGAATAAGTCAGAATATAGGAAGTAGAGCCTAACTGTAGATAATTCCCAAGTCTGATGTGGAAGAGAAAGAAAAGAGAGGGCAGTAGCTCAAAATGAAGATAGAAAGGGAAAGGTATCTTTTTAGGATGATGGAAAATACCCCAATCCACTGTATATCCACTGTACAGGGATGCTGTCTATCATTTACTATCAATATGCTTGTGGTACCTCAGCATTTCACTATAGTACTATTATATATTCCTTCTTGGTCCCTCTTTCCTCTTGTTATTAATCTTAAGGAAGTACATTTAAAATAGTCTCTGTGCATTAACCTTAATGAGCACTAAAGGGACTTTTTAATTAACTGCTTTGTTTTTGTTTTCGTTGGTTTTTTTTTTTTTTTTTTTGGTCTGGGGGCATCTGGGTGGCTCAGTTGGTTAAACGTCTGATTCTTGATTTCAGCTCAGGTCATGATCTCACTGTTCATGGGATTGAGTCCCACGTCAGGCTCTGTGCTGACAGCACGCAGCCTGCTTGGGATTCCCTCTCTCTCTCTCTGACCCTCCTCCATGCACATCCTTTCTCTCTCTCTCTCTCTCTCCCTCTCAAAATAAACAAATAAACTTTTTTAAAAAAGTTCTTTTGTCTCTTTAGGCAAAATAATGACATTATTTAAAAAGACCACTTCTATAGCCACGTAACAAATGGTTCTCTTTTGGCTTGAAATCAATACTGCATCTTTCTAAACACTCATTTGGAGTAACTGATGCATGAAGTAACAGCAGCAAGAGGCACTTGCATTACTGGGCTTTCTAAGATTAAAACAACAGTTGGAAAGCTATTTCTATTTCAAAAGACATAAAAGTCACTGATAACCCAGGCAAACAACAGGAGCTTACATTTTTGGTCTGCATCCCCCAATGGTATTTCTTGGGAAGCGGAGATATTTACCAGAAGGGGTTTCCCTTTCCTTTCCTTTCTCTGTCTCTTTTTCCAATTTACACAGGGTGGAAACATCATGTTACCCTTTTAAACAAGTAAGATGAAATCCTCTACAAGTTCTGAAACAATGAAAACTTAAATTGAGGATGCTGAGCTTCTAGAGGAGAATATTTTTAACAACTGAGTGGTGAGCTGTTAAAACTATGTCCTCCAGAAGCTTTCTTTCTTCCCATCCTTTCTACCCTCCACAACTGCCTTAAACATTTAAATACAGGGAAATTAAATTGAAAGCCTCCTTTAATGTTGGGTAAAACCTACAATTTGAACAACAAAAAAGTCAGGAAATTCCAAAGTTAAATTTGCTATAACCATTTGGACTTGGCCAAAATGCAAGAATTTAATATTTTCTGTTCCCTTTTTTTTTCTTGTTAAGCATTAGGACATTGAGATGTAATTATAAAACCCTCAGGATCTCAAGATGTATTTTGGCTTAATACAGTAAAACCCTTGATTTAAGAAAACTTTATCAGGGTAGGAATTAAGATGGTGGGGCAGCAGGGAGACCCTTAGTTTATCTCCTCCCTGAAACACAGCTTGACCAGCACCAAACCATTTTTGCACACCTAGGAAATTAATCTGGGGATTAACACAACAATCTGCATAACTTGAGAGAAAAGCTGAAGAGGGTAAGAAGCTGTTTTTGTGGAGAGAGGACAGAGGAGAGGGGGGAAAAGAACACCAGAGGAGAGACAGCAGTGCACTGGGAAAGTGCAGAAAATACATTCCCCCAAAAGGAGTTGGAGAGAAAAAGAGACAAAGAGTAAAAACACTCGCAAGTGATTGAACAAGAAATCTGTTCCCCAAAACCACTGATAGGAAGAAAAGAGAGGGTTTCATTACCACCAGGATTGTACAAACAGTGGAGTGCAGAGTCTGAAGTTCTGGAAGCTCAGTGCCTGGAGGTGCTCTGGTGAGGAAGTAGGGCGGGGAGCAGGAAGTGGGGTCTGAGGGGTCCATGTGACACATGGGGAGAAGTGGTTCCCCTGCCTGAAATGCATTTGGTAGAGGCCATATGGCCTCCTCACAGGCAAAGGTGCCAGCAGACCCCACAGAGCAGGCAAATTTGCTGCAACTGGGAAAAGGCACCAGAGTGCGGTAAAACCTGGTGCCAGCTGTGTGTTGTCCTTTGCCCCAGTCTCTGAACCTCTACCACTGCAGGATCACACAAACATTTTCTGGGGCAAGGTGGTACCTGGCCATTGCTAAGTGAGATCCTCACCCCAAGAGTCGGTGTGAATCCAAGCTGCAGAATCTCTGAGGTGTGGGGTTTTAAAACACAACCCCATATGAGATAAAGCTCATCTATTTGCAGCTTACAAGAGACCCATTATAGACCTAAAGACACCTGCAGATTGAAAGTAAGAGGATGGAGAATGATCTATTAGGCTAATGGTTGTCAAAAGATAGCTGGAGTAGCTATACTTATATCAGACAAACTAGATTTTAAAATAAAGACTGTAACAAGAGATGAAGAAGAGCATTCTATCATAATTAAGGGGTCTACCCACCAAAAAGATCTAACAATTATAACTATTTATACTCTCAATATGGAAGCACCCAAATATATAAATCAACTAATCACCAACATAAAGAACTCATTGATAATAATACCATAATAGTAGGGGACTTCAACACCCCACTTTCAGCAATGGACAGATCATCTAAGCAGAAAATCACAAGGAAACAATGGCTTTGAATGATACAATGGACTGGGTGGGCTTAACAGATATATGCAGAACATTACATTCTAAAGCAGCAGCACACACATTCTTCTCTAGTACACATGAAACATTCTCCAGAACAGATCACATACTGGAACACAAATCAGCCTTCAACAAGCACAAAAAGATTGATTATATCTTGCATATTTTCAGACCACAATGCTGTGAAACTTGAAATCAACCACAAGAAAAATTTTGGAAAGACCATGAATACATGGAGATTAAAGAACATCCTACTAAAGAATGAATGGGTTAACTGAGAAATTAAAGAGGAAAATAAAAAGTACATGGAAGCCAAAGCAAATGAGAACATGACAGCCCCTAACCTCTGGGATGCAGCAAAGGCAGTCATAAGAGGGAAGTATATAGTAATCCAGCCCTTCCTAAAGAAGAAAGGTCTCAAATATACAACCTAACTTTATACCTAAAAGAGCTGGAAAAAGAACAGCAAACAAGGCCCCAAAAAGGTGGAATAAGGGAAATAATAAAGATTAGAGCAGAAATCATTGATATAAAATAAAAAATAAAAAACAAAAAACCAAGAAAAACACAGTAGAACAGATCAATGAAACCACGAGCTGGTTCTTTGAAAGAATTAACAAAATTGATAAATCCCTACCCAGTTTGATCAAAAAGAAAAAAGAAAGGACCCAAATAAATAAAATCACAAATGAAAGAGAAGAGATCACAACCAACAATGCAGAAATACAAACAACGATAAGAGAATATTAGGAGCAATTATATGCCAATAAATTGGGCACTCTGGAAGAAATGGGTAAATTCCAAAAACATATAAACTACCAAAACTGAAACACAAAAAAATAGAAAAGTTGAACAGACCCATAACCAGTAAAGCAACCCAATTGGTAATAAAAAATTTCCCAACAAAAAGAGTCCAGGGCCATCTGTCTTTGCACGGGAATTCTACCAAACATTTAAAGAAGAGTTAGCACCAATTACGTTGAAGCTGTTGCAAAAAAATAGAAATGGAAGGAAAACTTCCAAGTTCATTCTATGAAGCCAGCATGACCTTGATTCCAAAACCAGATGAAGACCCCACTAAAAAGGAGAACTACAGCCCAATTCCCCTGATGAACACGGATACAAAGATTCTTGACAATATATAAACAAACTGGATCCAATAATACATTCAAAGAATTATTCACCACAATCGAGTAGGATATATTCCTGGGATGCAAGGCTGGTTCAATATCTGCAAATCAATCCATGTGATACATCACATTAATAAAAGAAGGGCTAAGAACCACATGATTTTCTCAATAGATGCAGACAAAGCAGTTGACAAAATACAGCATCCTTTCTTCATAAAAACTCTCAAGAAAGTAGGGACAGAAGGATCATACCTCAAGATCATAAAAGCCATATATAAAAGACCCACTGCTAATATCATCCTCAATGGAGAAAAACTGAGAGCTTTCCCCCTAAGGTCAGGAACATGACAGGGACATCCACCCTCACCACTGTTATTCAACAAAGTGTTGGAAATCCTAGCCTCAGCAATCAGACAACACAAAGAAATAAAAGGCATCCCAACTGGCAAGGAGGAAGTCAAACTTTCACTCTTCGCAGATGACATGATAGTCTACATGGAAAACCCAAAAGATTACACTAAAAAAACTGCGAGAACTGATCCATGAATTCAGCAAAGTCATAGGATATAAAATCCATGCACAGAAATCAGTTGCATTTCTACACACCAAAGCAGCAGTGGGAGAAATCAAGGAATTGATCCCAATTGCACCAAAAACCATAAAATACCTAGGAATAAACCTAACCAAAGAGGTGAAAAATCTATACATTGAAAACTGTAGAAACCTTATGAAAGAAATTGAAAAAGACACAAAAAAATTGGAAAACATTCCATGCTCATGGATTGGAAGAACAAATATCGTTTAAATGTTGATACCACCCAAAGCAATCTAAATATTCAATGCAATCCATATCAAAATAACACCAGCATTCTTCACAGAGCTAGAACAAATAATCCTAAAATTTGTATGGAACCAGAAAAGACCCTGAAGAGCCACAGCAATCCTGAAAAAGAAAACCAAAGATGGAGGCATCTCAATTCCCAACTTCAAGCTGTACTACAAAGCTATAATCATCAAGAAAGTATGGAACTGGCAGAAAAACAGACACATAGATCAAGGGAAGAAAAGAGAGAACCCAGAAACGGACCTAAAAATGTACAGCCAATTAATCTTTGTCAAAGCAGGAAAGAACATCTAACGGAAAAAAGACATCTTCCCCAAATGGTGTTGGGAAAACTGGACAGCGACATGCAGAAGAGGGAACCTGGACCACTTTCTTACACCAGACACAAGAATAAACTCGGGGCACCTGGGTGGCGCAGTCGGTTAAGCGCCCGACTTCAGCCGGGTCACGATCTCGCGGTCCGTGAGTTCGAGCCCCGCGTCGGGCTCTGGGCTGATGGCTCAGAGCCTGGAGCCTGTTTCCGATTCTGTGTCTCCCTCTCTCTCTGCCCCTTCCCCGTTCATGCTCTGTCTCTCTCTGTCCCAAAAATAAATAAACGTTGAAAAAAAAATTAAAAAAAAAAAAAAGAATAAGGGAAACAAAAGCAAAAATGAACTATTGGACCTCATCAAGATAAAAAGCTTGTGCACAGCAAAGGAAACAATCAGCACAACTAAAAGGCAACTGACAGAATGGGAGAAGATATTTGCAAATGACATATCAGATAAAAATCAACACCCAAAACCAAATAATCCAGTGAAGAAACGGGCAAAAGACAATGAACGGACGCTGTTCCAGAGAAGACATCCAGATGGCCAACTGACACATGAAAATTGCTCAGTATCACTCAGCATCAGAGAAATACAAATCCAAACCACAATGAGATACCACCTCACACCTGTCAGAATGACTAACATTAACAACTCAGGCAACAACAGATGTTGGCGAGGATGCAGAGAAAGAGGAACAGTGAATGCCACTGGTGCAGCCACTCTGGAAAATAGTGTGGAGTTTGCTCAAAAAATTAAAAATAGAACTATCCTACGACCCAGCAATTGCACTACTAAAATATTTATCCAAAGGATACAAAATTGCTGGTTCAAAAGGGCACAGGCACCCCAATGTTTTTAGCAGCACTATCAACAATAGCCAAGGTATAGAAAGAGCCCAAATGTCCACTGACCAATGAATGGATAAAGAAGATGTGGTATATATATATACATTGGAATACTACTCAGTGATCAGAAAGAATGAAATCTTGCCATTTGCAACAACGTGGATGGAACTAGTGTGTGTTCTGCTAAGCGAAATAAGTCAGAGAAACACAAATTTCATATGATTTCACTCATGTGGAATGTAAGATTCAAAATAGATAAACATAAGGGAAGGGAAGCAAAAATAATATAAAAACAGAGATGGAGACAAACCATAAGAGACTCTTAAACACAGAGAACAAACTGAGGGTTACTGGTGGGGTGTTGGGTAGGGGGATACGTTAAATGGGCAAGGGGCCTGTCAGAACAATGGAATACTACGTGGCAATGAGAAAGAATGAAATATGGCCCTTTGTAGCAACGTGGATGGAACTGGAGAGTGTTATGCTAAGTGAAATAAGTCATACAGACAAAGACAGATACCATATGTTTTCACTCTTATGTGGATCCTGAGAAATTTAACAGAAGACCATGGGGGAGGGGAAGAAAAAAAAAAATAAACAGGTTACAGAGGGAGAGAGCCAAAGCATAAGAGACTTAAAAACTGAGAACAAACTGAGAGTTGATGGGGGGTGGGAGGGAGGGAAGGTGGCTGATGGGTATTGAGGAGGGCACCTATGGAAGCCAATTTGACTATAAATTTCATATTTAAAAAATGGGGAAGGGCATAAAGAAGACACTTGTTGGGATGAGCACTTATATGTAAGTGATGAATCACTAAATTCTATTACTGAAATCATTACTACACTATATGTTAACTAAGTTGGATTTAAATCAAAAACAAAAACATCTTGGGGTGCCTGTGTGGCTCAGTGTGTTGAGTGACAGGCTTTGGCTCAGGTCATGATCTTGCAGTTTGGGAGTTTGACCCGCCCCCGTTAAGCTCTGTGCTGACCACTCAGAGCCTGGAGCCTGCTTCAGATTCTGGGTCTCCCTCTCTCTCTGCCCCTCCCCCACTCATACTTATCTCTCTCAAAAATAAACATTAAAAAAATTTTAAACATCTTGATTTTTTATCAATACTCTAATGATGCATCCAGTTATTTAGTCTGTATGTTCCGAATAAATGGCATGAACTGAAAAAAGAAATCTGTCCTACATTCCATGGCAGAATTATCATATAAATACTCGTTAAATCTCTTTTTTTTTATAGTCTGCATTTTATACTTTTCACTTCAGGGAGGAAAATTTTTCCCTTATTCCCTTCTACATTCGTTGGCTGGCCTAATAATTGACATAAGACAGATTTAATAAGTGAAAAACTAATTTCTTACATAAGGGAGTCCACAGAAATATGAGGCTCAAAGAACTGACCAAAGCATGCAGATTTTTATACCTTTTAAACAAAGGAACATTATTTGTGAAGGTTTGACAAAGGAGTTTGGGCTTGGAGTAGCAAATTAATGAAGAAGTAACAAAGTTTCTTTATACAGCTTCCTGGCCCTGAAACCTCTATCTGGTGTTAATGATGATGTCCACCCTCCAGGTGGAAGGGGAATTTATTTCCTTCTTTCAAAGGTATTAAGGGAGGGTCAAGTGTCCTTCTTGCACTGCTGTTTCTTAAGTAATTTCAATTCAAAAGAGCCAATCTGCCAAAATGGTATTTTGGGGAGGTGGTTTGCCCTGAATCCCATCATTATCATATAAAGAAACAAACTCAACCAAAGTGGTATGCCCAGTTACTAAGACACATACTATGTACAATTCTTATAAAGAAAAGCTAACCTTATCATTGGTACAGTTGTATTTTCTTGGGTTTGGTTGAATTCCTTATTCACCTGACAGGTTACGTTCATATA
This sequence comes from Leopardus geoffroyi, assembly GCF_018350155.1. NCBI lineage: Eukaryota > Metazoa > Chordata > Mammalia > Carnivora > Felidae > Leopardus > Leopardus geoffroyi. The sequence continues at coordinate 105,768,951 of NC_059326.1, forward strand.
CATTCAGTTTACTTTCAATAAGTAACTACAAACACATTAAACTATACAGACGTATCTGTATAGAGGCACAAATGGGCGTGTAGGTGTGGATGTGTGAGTAGTAGTGAGGAGTCCCTCCTAAGACTCAGCCTCCAAGGGCCTCATGAACTGCTCATGAGGGTGGTGGGGTTGCATAAATATAACAAGACATTCACTAGCATTCTCTACATGAAATAGAAATTTCAAAACATCTGACTACATAGGCTCACCAAGACTCGGACTGGGCCTTGGTGGGGTTCCACTCTATCTGAGCTAATGGAGCACAGACACACAATGACAGTATATAATACAATGACTGCTTTTTAGTACAGAACTGTTGCTTATTCCAGAGGAAGTTACTTGGGCAATTCTCAAGGACACCAAAACACCTCAGGGGTCCTTCCCTGAGACTGTGAAAGACCTTCATGTTTCAATTCCCTTTTTCTCACATTACTCAGAGTACCTGATTGATGATTTATGCAAAAGTCAACTGTAAGTCAGGAAGTTATACTTGTTTTTAATAGTTTCATATAAACTGATAGAATATATGGCAACAGGTATCTGAAACCACTAAGGTGCTTGCATAAAGGAACTTTATTATCTCCCACTGCCATTTTGCAGTTTCTTTTGACCCATTCTTTTTTGACCCTAGGAAATCTCATGCGGTTCCCACAGGTTTTCCCATGTGTTTCAGAGGAACAAAATGTCCACTCAAATCCAATAATCATACAGTTCTAATGTCTCATCCAATTAAAACTTCTCCAAATCCCCAACTTCAGCCTGTCCTAGGCTTTACACCTCCAGGGATAGAAAGAACATGGTTGTCTTTTTTCTTCTCTCTTTCAACTCCTTCTTCCCTAACGATTAATGAGCACTTTCAAGGTTGCAGGGGGGAGGAGAGAAGACAGCTACTTGTAACAAAGATCTTACTCGGTGGGTGGAGGTGTAATCCAACAGACATTTCCTTCTTGGTCTTTTCTGCTGGTTCTTATCTCTTGGACCTCTAAATGTTGAAGTGTATGAGAGCTCAGCCTTCAGACTTCTCTATCAAAATGCTCCCTGGGGTGCCTGGGTGGCTCAGTCGGTTAAGCGTCCGACTTTGGCTCAGGTCATGATCTCACACTCCGTGAGTTCGAGCCCTGCCTCAGGCTCTGTGCTGACAGCTCAGAGCCTGGAGCCCGCTTCAGATTCTGTGTCTCCCTCTCTCTCTGACCCTCCCCCGTTCATGCTCTGTCTCTCTCTGTCTCAAAAATAAATAAACATTAAAAACAAATTTAAAAAAAATGCTCCCTTCACGATCTCATGTATTCTCAGGCCTTTAAATATCAACTATAAGTTAAAGGCTCCCAAATTTATATATATATATATATATATATATATATATATATATATATATATATATATATATATTGCCAGCCTTGACCTTGCCCCTGAACTTGACCAGTATCCAACAACAAACATCTACCTGAATGTCTAGCAGGTGTCTCAAATTACCCATTTTAAAGCATAGCCTCTGGTATCTTTCCTCCCCAACCACGTTCTACTCACAGATGTTCTCCATCTCATATAATAGCGACTTCAGCCTTTACTGTTCCCCAAACCTCAGAATTAATTGATCTTTTCTTCTATTACCTCACAAGTGTTCTGTTAATAAATTCTGAGGGTTCAACCTGCAAAATCCATCTGGGATTCAACCACTTCTCCTTACTTTTTACCAATAAACCCCTGGTCAGGCTACCATCACTTCTTACTTAGATTATGGCAGTAGCCTTCTCACTGGTCTCCCTGCCTCCATATTTGTTCCCTTATTATCTCTTTACCACTCAGCAGCCATAGTAAATCTTTCAAAATGAAGGTCAGAATAGGTCACTCTTCTGCTTAAAACCTTCCACTGGCTCCCATTTCGAGAATCCAAATGAAAGTCAAAGTACTTACCTCAGCCTTCAAAGCCCCACAAAATATGGTCCCAGGCTACATCTCCAAACCTGTCTCGTACCTGTCTCCTCCAGGACATCCTGCTCCAGTCACAATGGCCTTTCCACAGCTCAGGGCTGCCCCTGTTTCAGGGCTGCTGCACTGGCTGGTTCTTCCTAGAAAGCCATGGTTTGTTCTCTCACCCCCTTCAAACTTCCATTAGCGCTTTATAGGCTCTCATCTTGCTTTGTTTTTCTGGTGGTTTTATCACATCTCACTGTAGATTTTACTTGTTTATTTTCTGTTCCTTGCTTCTAAAAGAACTTGTCCAAGAGCGAGGATTTTTATGTTTGTTCAATAATCTATTCCCAGGGTATAGAGGTGTGCCAGGAGCTCCGCATCAATAAATTTTCTTCTGAATGAACTCTAGCTTGCCTGCCCTCTGGGCAAGACACCTATACAGCCTAAGGATTTACTGATATTTTGGAAAACCTCCCAGTGCTCCAGTGGAGAAGGTCTCTCACCTCTCCCCATCGATCCTAGGGATAACTCCTCTTTCTGGCCACTTACAAGTCTCCCAACAGCCCCAGGCTTCTGACAATTTATCCCCATGCTAGGGTTACCCACCCTACAGGAGTCCACGTGGGCAGAAACTACCTCAAGACCACATTAATTCATTTCTTCTCTGTGAGGTCCTCACCTGGCAAATGGGATATGTATCCTTTACCTCTAAAATTCATGAAATGCAGAAGTGAGACTTTTCAGATCTGAGTCAGGCTCCACTGATATTCCTCTCTCCAAAACCAGTTCGTGGACAACACTTTTCCAAAAAGATCCTCACTACTGTTCTCTTCAAATTCTTTAAGGATTCTTTCTATACAGCCTGCAGGGGCGGGATGGGTCCCTGAAGGCAGAACACTCTCTCTTCCCCGCCCCCATTTCCTCTCCCTTAGCTCACTCCTGCTGCTCACAGGTTATTCAAATAATGAAAACAGCAGTTACATACAGTACGCTAATGTTCCTAAAAGAACAACACAATGAAATTTTAATTACCTTCTCAAAGAGAAGATTCTAGAATACATTATAGTAATGGGATCCATACACTTTCTTGATGCCAGATAGAAATATTAATATGCAATTAACTAGCCACTACAGATTATATATGCTAGTACAAAGGATTTATATAAGATGCAACATTGTATTATGTGGGAAAAAAAAGAAGACCAAAAGTCTTCCATCTTGAAGCTGCAAGGAAAATAAACATGCAGAAAATATTTTAAAATATAAAATCAAATTTCAACTAAATGTCAGAATGCTATACTTCCTGGTTTTTTATTAGTTAATGATGAAAAATATTTTTTCTACAACGGTAAATTAGGGCAAAATATCCCACGTGGGAGGAAAAATTATGATAATCTAATTTGTGAACAGCTGTATTCTATGAGTATGTTAAGCTGAATTAATTTTCTAAGCCTACAACTAAATATTCACAGTATGGTTTTACTGACGTATTGAATGAGAATTTTTTAGCAAACTTCAAATGTTTTCTATTACAAAGTATCCTTGAGGGCTTCAAATCTGTTGTGCTTACAACCCAACGAAACAAGAAAGTAACCTCTCATATTTTTTTCCCCAAATATCACAAAATGCTCTTTCTTATATGCCTTCATGTTAAAACAGAACCTAGTTATGTCTAAGCATACTGCAGTACTTTTAGAAAGACTTTGCTCATAGTTTTGTTTCTTTGAAAAATTATATTTTAAAAATAAGATACCGACTACAACAGCATGCATATCCCTCCTGTTTAAGGGCCAGACTGATTCACGTCCCATAAGGTACACAGGTAGAGGCAGACGAATAGAACAACCTAGAATGAGGTTCATGATGTCTACAGAATTGTCTTTCTTCTAATTTCAGGAATGGTCAGGTTTCTAACTGCAGTCTAGATGACAGCAGACAAGATGAGAAAAGGGACAGTACTATAAAGAAGGGCAGGAAGAATAGAAGGTAACTGAAAAAATGTAGACCTACAAAGAAAGATAATGGAGCTATATTTACTTCATCCATAGTGGGCCATTCCTTTTCCTTTGGAACTCTCTGACAAACACAATGGCAACCCTGAGTTCCTGTCTGAAGTACATTTATTTTTGGAAGTCAAAGAGCTTCTTGATACTAATAATGATAATAATAATAATAGTAACAATAAATCTTACAAAGTCACTTCTCAAACTCTAGTAATTAAAGATCTATATTTCTATACCTATGGGTAGGTCCTCGAATCACTCGAGGATGCTGTATGAGACTATAATGATGTATACCTATCATTATACATTTGTGCAAACCCAAAAAATATACACTAGCAGGAAGGTAAAAACTACAGAATTTGGGTGATAATGGTGTGTCAGTGTACATTCATCAATTGTAACAAGTGTACCACTCTGGCGGGGGATGTTGATGATGGGGGAAGCTATGCGTGTATTGGGTCAGGGAGTATATGGGAAATCTCTGTACCTTCCTCTCAATTTTGTTATGAACGTCTAACTACTCTAAAAGGATAAATAAAGCCTTTATAAAAAATTTAATATGAACTTTGTTCTAATCAGTAACATTTCCAAGAGTAACAACCATAAACACACAGTTCTGACATACCAGTTAATGTTTTTTCTTAAAACATTTTAATATATCATCATCATTAAAATTTATTTGTCTGTGATCCATCATCCATTCAACTAAGAAAGTAGCTGTGAAGTTAGTAGGGGAGGGACTATTTGAAACAGGAAAAGAATAGTGAAAATGAACAACAGGGGTTGGCAAACTACCCCCACTGCCCATTTCTGTAGGTGGAGTTTCACTAGAACACAGCCACACTCATTTGTTTATGTATTTATTATCCGTGGCTGCTTTTGTGCCTTGGTGGCAGAGCCGCATATTTGTAATAGTGACTTCCGTATCCTAAAATATTGATTATCTGGCCTTTAGCAGAAAAAGTTTGTCAGCCCCTGATATGGAAAGTTTCTGCACTTAGAGTACCTCACAGGTGTCTTAAGGAATGGGCTTCAACTTAAAAAAATGAAACTGGAGGGGCACCTGGGTGGCTCAGTCGGCTAAACCTCTGACTTCAGCTCAGGTCATGATCTCACACTTTGTGAGTTCAAGCCCTGTGTCAGGCTCTGTGCTAACAGCTCGGAGCCTGAAGCCTGCTTCAGATTCTGTGTCTCCCTCTCTCTCTGCCCCTATCCTGCTCATGCTCTCTGTCCCTCATAAATGAATAAATGTTAAAAAAATTTTTTTAATATAAAATTGGAAAAATGAAACACAAAATTTTGGGGATGAAGCAAAAGAATTTCAAAGAGAGAAGTTTATAACAGTACAGGCCTACTTCAAAAAAACAGAAAAATCTCAAATATACAACCTAACCTAATTTAGAAGGGCTAGAAAAAGAACAACAAGTAAAGTCCAAAGCTACTAGAAAGAAGGAATTATAAAGATTAAAGCAAAAAATAAATGAAATAGACACTAAAAATAATAGAAAAGATCAATGAAACCAAGATTTGGTTCTTTGAAAATATAAACAAAATTGATAATCCTTTAGTCACACTCATCAAGAAAAAAAAAAGGACTCAAATCAAATCACAAATGAAAAAGGATAAGTAACAACTGACACCATAGAAAAAAAAGCATTATAAGAGAATATTATGTATGTGTATATGTATATGTAATATAGTTAAGAGAATTAGAAGTCGACAAATTGGACAGCCTAGAAGAAACTAATAAATTCCTAGAAACATACAATCTCCCAAAACTGAATCAGAAAGAAATATAAAACAAACTGAGCAACTAGTAGTAATGAAATTGAATCAGTTTTCAAAAAACTCCCAACAAACCAAAATTCAGGACCAGATACAGGTGAATCTACTAAACATTTAAGAAGAGTTAATACTTATTTTCCTCAAACTATTCCCCAGAAAAAAAAAAAAAGAAGAGGAAGGAAATCTTCCAGATTCATTCTTCCAGGCTAGCTTCATCCAGTATCACCTGATACCAAAGTCAAAGACACTACAAAGAAAACTACAAGACAATACCTGTGATGAATATAAATGCAAAAATCCCCGGCAAAAAATGAGCAAATCAAATTTAACGATACATTAAAAAAATCATTTACCATGATTAAGTGAAATTTATTCCAAGGATGCAAGGATGGTTATTAATCAATTTGATACATCACATTAACAAGAGAAAGGATAAAACCCGTCTGATCATCTCAAAAGATATAAATAAGCATTTAACAAAATACAACAATTGTTTATGATAAAAAATCTCCAGAAAGTGGGTTTAAAGGGAAAAAAAATCACAACAAAGGCCATATAAAAAAAACCCTACAGCTAACATCATATTCAATGGTGAAAAACTGAAAACTTTTCCTCTAACATTAAGAACAAGGCAAGGATTTCCACTCTCACCATTTTTATTCAACACAGTACTAGAAATCCTAGCTGCAGCTATCAGATAAGAAAAAGAAATAAAAGGCATTCAACTTGCTAAGGAAGAAGTAAAACTGTCACTATTTACAGGTGACATAATACTGTACATAGAACATACTACGGTTTTAAAGCAAAAAGCTATTAAAACTGATAAACTGATTCAGTAAAACTGTAGGATACCAAACTAATACACAGAAATCTGTTTCATTTCTATACACTAATAACAAAGTAGCAGAAAGAGTACTTAAGAAAACAATTTCATTTATAATTGCACCAAAAAGAATAAAATACCCAGGAGTAAATTTAACCAAGGAGGTGAAAGCCTATACTCTGAACACTGTAAGTCACTGATTGAAGAAACTGAAGATGACAAAGATTAATGGAAAGATATACCACACTCATAGATTGGAAGAATTAGTATCATTAAGATGCCCAAACTACCCAAAGCATTCTATAGACTTAATGCAATCCCTATCTAAATATCAATGGCATTTTTCACAGGTACTCAACAAATAATCCTACAATTTGTATAAAACCACTTAAAACTCACAATAACCAAAGCAATCTTGAGAAGAAAAAAGCTGGAGGTATCATGTTCCCAGATTTCATGATATACTACAAAGCTATAGTAATCAAAAGAATATGATACTGGGAAAAAAACAGACATGTAGATCAGTGGAAGAGAATAAAAGCCCAGAAATAAACCCACACCTATCTGGTCAATTTATTTATGACAAAGGAGGCAAGAATATGCAGAAAAAGTCTTTTCAATAAATAGTGTTGGGAAACTGGATAACTACATGCAAAAGAATGAAGCCAGTCTACTTTCTTATGCCATACACAAAAATAAAGTCAGGATGGATTAAAGACCTAAATGTGAGACTTCCTAAAAAGAAACACAGGCAGTAATTTCTTAGACATCACCCTTAGCAAGATATTTATAGATGTGTTTCCTCAGGCAAGAGAAACGAAAACAAAAATAAACTATTTGGACTACACCAAAATAAAAAGCTTTTACACAGCAAAGAAAACCATCAACAAAGCAAACAGCAACCCAGTGAATGAGAGAAGATACCTGCAAATGATATATTTGATAAGGGTTTAACAACAAAAGTATATAAAGAACTCATAACACTCAACACCAAAAAAAAAAAAAAAAAACAACAACAATCTATTAAAAAGTGGGCAGGGGCCCTGAATAGACATTTTTCCAAAGAAAACCTACGGATGGCCAAAAGACGCAAGAAGAGGTGCTCAGTGTCATAAATCATCAGGAAGATGCAAACCCAAATCACAATGAGGTATCACCTCACTCCTATCAGAATGACTAGTACCAAAAATACAAGCAATAACAAGTGTTCTGTTCCAGAGGATGTGAAGAGAGAGAACACCTGTGCACTGTTAGGGGGAATGAAAATTGGTACATCCTCTGTGAAAAACAGTATGGAGGTTCTTCAAATACTAAAAATAGAAATACCATATGATCTAGTAATTCCCTTACTGAGCATTTACCCAAAGACAACAAAAACACTCATTCAAAAATAGCATGTTTATAAGAGACTGTTAAAAACTGAGAACAAACTGAGGGTTGATGGGGGGTGGGAGGGAGGGGAGGGTGGGTGATGGGTATTGAGAAGGGCACCTTTTGGGATGAGGACTGGGTGTTGTATGGAAACCAATTTGACAATAAATTTCATATATTAAAAAAAAATAGCATGTTTATTGCAGCATTATTTATAATGGTCAAGATATGGAAGTAACCCAAGTGTCCATCAACAGATGAATGGATAAAGAAGAAATGGCTTATATACACAATGGAATACTACTCAACTATAAAAAAGAAGATCTTGCCATTTGCAATAACATGGACAGATCTAGAGATATTATACTATGTGAAATAAGTCAGATAAGTACAAATACCATATGATTTCACTCATGTGGAATCTAAAAATTGAACAAACTAAAAACAGACTCTTAAATACAGAGAACAAATTGGTGGTTGCCAGAAGGGAGTTGAGTCAGGGGTTGGGCAAAATGGCTAAAGGGTATTAAGAGATAAAAAAAAAAAAAAAAAAAAAAACAACTTCTGGTTATAAAATAAATAAGTCACAGAGATGAAAAGTACAGCATAGGGAAATAGTCAATTATACTGTAATAATGTTGTATAGTGATTACACTTTATCATGGTAAGCATTGAGTAATGTATAGAATTGTAGAATCACCATGTTGTGCACCTGAACTAATGCGACACTATGTGTCAACTGCACGTCAGTTAAAAAAAAAAAGGTCAAACGCGAACTCAGAGCATTTTGGTGACATTAAAGTAACAATAAAAGCTCAGTATAACATCTGGGAAACTACCCTCAAAAACGTTTGCAAACTTCCTGTAAGAGAGGATTAGAAAATGATCTACAAATACATTTTAAGTTAAACTCGAACACTAAAGGATTTTTTTATTACTTTTTTTATTACATATTATTATATATTACTTTTATGATCCTCTTCGCTATCAGGTTTTTGTTATTATTATTATTAACTGCCAAATAATACTTATTGGTCTGAATCAGAGGTCATTACTATAGTCCTTGATACAGATAAGAACTAAATGAAAAGCTGTTTACTTCTATGGTAGAACTATTATGGTATTCTTTCACAAATGGAAGAAGGGAAATTTTTATTTACAGTTACATAGTCCTGGTGGCATTTCCAAGAGTTTGGAAGATGAAATCTTATAAAGAACATGTTTATTATGCTTCAGATAAGCATCAGCTATAGTTTGTTAAATCAACTCATACTAAATTTACTATGATGGCACACAGATGTTGGTAAATATTCCCAAATTGTCTTTTGCCATTCACCAGAATTTAGCCATGCTAGATAATACAAACCAACAACTCAGCCTGGATGTTGTCCTATTTATGTGTTGCTGTTTTCTGGGACAATAGGATGTTGTCCTATTTATGTGTTGCTGTTTTCTGGGACAAAAATATTCTTCAGATAGTCTTTAAAATAGATAAACTAAACAAGACATGTTAACATGGGACATATGACACCATAGCCCCCTAGGAACACCAAAGCTTATCGAAAACATAGCAACTCACCTACTACCCACATGATCACACTGAAAGAAACTTGCTGATACTATAACTAAATTCATTTATTTGTTTGTTGATTTTTACTTTTGTGTCTTTGGAATGAGGACTATTTAAAGTACTTGTCTTTCATAAAACAGCAGGTACTTGGAGAAACGATTTACCTGACCGTGTAGCCAATACAGCAGTGGACTGCAGCTAAAATTTTCAACATCACTGATATTATCCTTAAAATTAATTGTATTAACATTCAGCAAAGGCAAAGTATAGATGACAAACACCTCATACTGAAATTGGAGAGATTCCTAGCTTGGGACTTAGAAAAAAAAAGACAATTCAAGCATCATCACAGCTATGTTCATTTACATGCTTACTAGATGAAAGCATCTATAAGAAATTCTCAGCCTGTGAAATTTTTCTTTAGTACTTCACACATTTTTCAATGCCTGGGTAGTGAATGACTATATAGAAGGTCAGTAAGGAACAACACTTGCAAGAAATGCAGTCGTGGACATAGGTATTGTATTTCAAGTTTTGTTACATTTTTACTGGGCTACAGCAGGATATTTCCTTAGAGCAGACTAATTTCCTTCAGGCACTGAGCCATGGTAATTTGTGAAATAGCTTTTCTTTCTGACTTTTTTTTTTTCCATAGAAGCTAAAGATACACATCCAGAAGATTATAAAACTAGCATTTTATTTTGTTTATTTTGGTCTGCATTATTGCTTTTCCACTTCCATCATGAAACAACATTTATTTGGGAAGTAAAATGAAGAGAGAAGGAGGCATATTTCAGTTTGTATATTTTTTTCCCAAAGGCAAAGTTCAAAATGTTCGTCTGATCCTTTAAATCCAGGGTAGAATAGATTTTCCTATCAGTAACACACAGCTAATTTTACGTCTCTGAGAAAGGGGTTTTGGAGGCTCTCAATTTTTCCAGGGATCTCCAGCAGACACTGAACTTCAGGAATCATGTATATTACTTTACCATGCTTTCTTAGTCATATTTTTTAAAAAAGGGTTTAAATATACAATGGTACTGAGGAAACAATATTGGTTCCCACCATTTGGGAAATTTTTCCTGAGTCCACTAAAATGCAATTTCCTGACCATTGAGTTATGCTAAAAAAATCAAGTCCTCCGGGTCTCAAATGTCCACGTCTGTAATTTGGGTGGGACTGAGGCTAGGGAAATAAAACAGGCTGGCACGAAGTCAGGAATTAATGGATAACCTTGAACTCCCACTTCCATGTTCCCTCTTCATGATGATGGATTTGGGTGCATTTAATTGTTTGTTAACACTTCCATCAGACTAGGCAAATGCATGTACTTGTAGGTCTTTTTTTTTTTTTTAAGAATGAAAAGAGCTCATTTATGGGAAACTTACAAATCATAATTGAAATGCTATATTAGAACTCTTTTGCAATTATTTTTTTAAGATCTCAAATCACATGATTTACTGGATTTTTTACAACTAATTTGTGCTATCCTTGCCTTCTTTAACAAAGACCTAAAGTGCCAGATGCTTTATTTTAGAGGATACTCATAAAAAGGTTCCCACAAAAGATCATTATCTCTACTGTAGAGATGAAGGCATTAATTTGTTCAAAATAACACAGTTTGCACACAGTGCAGCTGCAGTATAGGCCCTAACATTTGGGTCCCAAATCTTGGGCTATTTGGCCACTCACTATACTCTGTTCTTTCTACACCTTTATTTTTCCAAGTTGGACTTAAAACTTAGATCGCCATTTGTCTCTAGCATGTTCTCTTGCTATTGGAATAAAAATTTTTAAACATAAATCTGTTAAAAAAAAACAAAGTTAAAATGTGATCTAAGGGGTGCCTGGGTGGCTCAGTCGGTTAAGTGTCTCACTTTGGCTCAGGTCATGATCCCGTGGTCTGTGGGTTTGAGCCCTGCGTCGGGCTCTGTGCTGACAGCTCAGAGCCTGGAGCCTGTTTCGGATTCTGTATCTCCCTCTCTCTGACCCTCCCCCGTTCATGCTCTGTCTCTCTCTGTTTCAAAAATAAATAAATGTTAAAAAAAATTTTTTTAAATGTGATCTAAATATTCTTAATTTTGATTCACCACACTAGTCACATGCTAAAGGTTATGTTGTTGTCGTTGGATGATTTTCTTTTGGAATATGTATTTTTTTTTCACAGACCTCATGGTCATAAAAATGATGTTACCCACTGTGCTTCAAATAAAGAACTCTTTCTCCTCCAGGCTTTCACAGAAAACTATGTGTGCCACTTTCCACGTAAACCATCTTCTTTAGGTTGAAATTAGGGAGTGATGTCACTTCAGGAACGGCCTAGGAAATACCACTGTCAGCTAAGACTGTCAAGGTAGTGTCCAAGATATTTAATGCATGTGTTTTTATAGCAAAAATCATTTGTGGGAAGAAACTGAAAGAGTGTAGGCTGGCAACTTGTGATAAATATACGAGAAAGTGATAGGTGCTAATTTTGCCTCAAATGTCAGCTCTGGACTGCTGTTTGGCTGCTCACCTAGATGCCTATATCGGTCTTTCCCACTGGTCACACTTTCTTGGATGTGCTGTTTTCCACACATGAGACACACAGGGGCTTTCTAAAAGTCAAACCTGGAAATGCCAATGCAGTTCTGGCAACTGGTCACTATGCCCTTCCCAAATGGTTTATAAAAGCATAAATGCTTCAGATTTCTTTTTTAGACTTTAACTCTTCAAATATCTGCTCCAAATTTCTAAGCTACTCAACGCTCTGCCTCCCAAGATGGAAACACCCTGAAAACCAGATTCCTTAATGAGAATAACATTTACTACCAATTCATCTGATGACAAGTAACTGTCTATTTTAACGGGAAAAGAGAGACACCAACTGTGATGAATGTCACTTTTGCTTAGCACACACAGGAAAGCGTGACGAATGCAGATAGGCTTTGATTCTCAAAAAAAAAAATATATTAAAAGGCACTGTGCAAAGTGTCTGAAAATCCGATTATGAGGACCTGCTTGGGAAGCAAAACTTACAATGAGGAGTTGAAGACAATTTAGTTGTAGGCACCGAGGCATCACTAGGACATAACCAAAAAGAAGTTTCCATTACTGTCCCTGTGTTTAAAAAACAAAATCCTAATTTTGCTCCTAGTGGTGACAGTGTGGGGAGCTGGGAGTGGGAAGGCTGGGGACTAAGGTGAGGAAGATGAGTTTTAACAATCTTTGCCAGTTTCCTGGCACCGCTCAGAAGCAACTCTGTTCTCAAGGAGGAGTTAGGCGGTTACAGTCTCCATCTCTTTCCTTGATGTGTCTTGAAAATAAGACTGAATACAGAAAGCTGCAGTCAGGAGAGTGCTGTGTTCAAGAGTTGGTAATGCTTTGTACGTGTTCTAGGGAAATGTAGATAAATTGTAATATTTACGAAACAAAAACAAATACAAAAGATATGGAAATGTTTGCAGTAGCTTTTTTTCTCCTGTATGATTCTTTAATCTATATAAGGAGCCCAAAACCACATGGAAGAGACCGAAAGATCAATCTAGAAGAATGAGTTAGCCCTGTGAGCCAGGGGAGGACCACTGGATCACTCAACAGGTGCTTCTCAGCCAATGTGGGTGGAGTGCTGGGTAAGACACAGAGCTGGGAAGAGATGGAGGTCACCCTAATTTGCAGAGTATTAGGCTCTATGTTTCCCAATCTATGTTTCACCGAGCAACAGCAAGCCAGAACAAGGCTCCAATATGCCACCACTGCTGTGACCTAAGCTGCTTACACATACATCAATCGTAATACAAATGTAAATAAGTCACCTTTCAAAAATAACTGGATCAAAAAAGAGGATAAATATCCCTCTGAAAAATCGAAGTGACCCTGAATCCATGGTGTGGCTCTGTCCATGCTGAGCAAACCAGGGGAAACACGAGGCTCTACGTTGAAGGAGATACCCAGGAGAGCAGTGTAGAGAGCATACAGAGTATATGTGTCTGCAAGTATGCGGGCCAATATCCACAGCGGAAAGAACCAGGGAACGATGCCCGCCAGTGCGTAAGCAGATAAACACACTAAGGCATATCCACATAATAGGATATAATGGGTTATTCACCTTAAAGATGAACTAGAAAAGCATGCAACAATATACATGAATTGTATCATTATAATATTAAGAGCCTGGGTGGCTCAGCTGGTTAGGCATACAGCTCTTGATTTGCACTCAGGTCATGATCTCACGGTTCGTGGGTTCAAGCCCCCCATCCGGCTCCCTGCTGCCAGTGTGGAGCCTGCTTGGGATTCTGTCTCCCTCTCTCTCTCAAAATAAATAAATAAACATTTTTAAAAACCTTAATATTTAAGTGAAAAGAGCAAGTTTCACACAGTACTAAACTTTTTTTGATAATGTTTAAAAACCTGAAATAGGGAATCCTGGGTGGCTCAATTAAGCATCCGACTTCGGCTTCTGTCATGATCTCGTGGTTCGTGAGTTTGAGCCCCACATTGGGTTCTGTGCTGACAGCTCAGAGCCTGGAGCCTGTTTCAGATTCTGTGTTTCCCTCTCTCTCTGCCCCTCCCTTGCTTGTGCTCTCTCTCTCTCTCAAAAATGAATACATTAAAGAAATTTTAAAAACCTGAAATAATAGTAATAATACTAAATGGAGTATCTATAGGTGTAATAAAAGTATCTAAAAAGAAAAGAAAATGTGGAATCCTGGATTCAAGGTGATGGTTATGTTGTGGGAGCGGGGGAGGGGGGATAGTACCATGGATACATGCAGTTAATTGTCCTGGTCCCAGAACCTTTTGTTTTTGGTGGGTTTTTTTTGGTGCATATTAAATAACTGAAGATATTTAACCAAATAAAAGCAGGCTATGAGTAGAATAATGAGATTATGTCATGAAACAAATACTATGATTAGTATAATTGTGTGCACCTGAGAAAAGGACAACACACACACACACACACACACACACACACACACACACACACATAAATATGTGTCTGTATATGTGTATATATATTTGAGAGACAGACAGAAACAGAAGCAAATACAGAGACAGAGACAGAGAAAAATCTCTGAAATAAACAAATACAAACACCATAGACTAGAAGAAAATTTGTCTGTTTTATACTTTGAAAGTCCTAACCCACATAATTACAAAGGAGCAGCCTGTGTTTTGATACCTAATTTCAATGAGCCATGAAGTGAAGTTCTGATTTCACTGAGCCATGTAGCTCATTTGCAATTTGATGACCAGAATTTTACGGGATTTTTATTTAAGGTGATTTAAGAACATCTCCTTTCTTCACAATAGACTATCCTATATACTCTTTTAAATAATGCTTTTATTTTGGCCAAAAGCAAATTTTAATCAGCCTCACTGTGATTATCATTTCTGACGTACCTCTGTCTTGAGATTTTACTTCTATTTCCAGCCACTAAACATATTTCAATGACATTTTTTTTCCCCTGAACAGCAATTAATGAGAGAACTGTTAAAGCCAAATACATTTCATTCAGGGCTCCTAAAGATTTACTGATTTGCAAAAGTAATAGTTTTCAGATCAAGTGTAATTCTGCTCAAATCCTAGACTTTTATTTCTCATCAGTAAGTATTAGAAATGCATACATCATCTGCGTGGCAGTGTGTAATGTACGTGGACATATTTAGTGCTCCAGGGAACAGAGGCTGCAATGCCCCTCTGCAACACTCTAACAGGTCTGTGTGCACTGTTCCAGCCCACTAGGAAGGAGACCAGAGTTTTGCTACAGGAATGTGTTGAAAGCTTAACAAAGAAGATAACAAATAAATGAGGCTTCTTGTCACCTTCATCTCTGTTAATTTTTTTGAATAAGGGATACATTTACATGGTTAAAGTAAAAAACTTACGCCAGAGAACCCAATGAGAAGTCTCTTGACCATCCCTTGCTCCCCCAAAATGTTTTCACCCTCAA
This sequence comes from Leopardus geoffroyi, assembly GCF_018350155.1. Classification (NCBI taxonomy): domain Eukaryota; kingdom Metazoa; phylum Chordata; class Mammalia; order Carnivora; family Felidae; genus Leopardus; species Leopardus geoffroyi. The sequence goes on from NC_059326.1 coordinate 105,784,389, forward strand.
AATATTGAATGACGTCAATTTTCTAATATCCTTCCATGAGCATTCTGTGTATAAATAGGCAAACACAAGCACACACAAATATACTCTTTTCAATGAAAATGTTTTGCAACTGTCATTTGCCATGCAACAATATGTCTTAATCACACTTTTATAGCAACGTGTGAAGTGTCCACAATGTTTTTTTTTTATTTTTTAAGGATGAATATCTTCCACTTCAGAAGAAGTACAGAAGCAGTACAGAAGCATGTACATGCTTTAGAATTTAATCGGTTTACTATCATGTGTATGTTACTACATTCTGCTATTACAAAAAAGACAGGAGGGATAATCTTGTAAGTCCATCATTTCTTGACTGAGTATAAATAGTCAAAATCCTTGACTGAGGATAAATTCTTAGAATTAAGATTTATGGGTTAGGGGCGCCTGGGTGGCTCAGTCGGTTAAGTGTCTGACTTTGGCTCAGGTCATGATCTTGTGGTTCAGGAGTTTGAGCCCTGAGTTGGGCTCGGAGCTTGCATCACAGACTCTGTGTCTCCTCTCTCTGCCCCTCCCCGCTTGTGCTCTGTCTCTCTCTCAAAAACAAATTAAAACTTTTTTTAAACTTAAAAAAAATAAAATTTATAGGTTAAGTGTTAAATACATTTGTAATTTTGACAGATAATTCTAAATTGCTCTCTACAGAGGTCATACCAACTTTATACTCTTGTCAGGAATTTGTGAGAGTATCTGTTTCCCAAAACCTTAATTAATAGTTTTACATTAGAGGGGCGCCTGGGTGGCTCAGTCAGTTAAGTGTCAGACTTCAGCTCAGATCATGATCTCAGAGTTGGTGCATTTGAGCCCAGCGTCGGGCTCCGTGCTGACAGCTCAGAGCCTGGAGCTTGCTTCAGATTCTGTGTCTCCCTCTCTCTCTGCTTCTTCCCTGCTCATGCTCTGTCTCTGTCTCTGTCTCTCTCTCTCAAAAATAAATAAATAAATAAATAAATAAATAAATAAATAAATAAATAAACAAACATTAAAAAATAGTTTTACATTAGAATTTTCATTTTATCCAAGTTTATAGGTAAACATGGTATCTCATAGTTTTGTTTTGCACTTTCTTATTCTAAGTAAGGACAAGCATGTTTCTGGGTATTTAACAGTCACTGGTATTGCCCTTGTCAATAGTCAGTTCATATCCTTGAACAATTTTATTAGATATTTTTCTTAATGATTTGTAGAACTTATGTATTAGAAAAATTTGTCTTTGTGTTACAAGTTGCAAATGTTTTTCTCTGTTTATCATTTGCCTTTTATTCTTGCTTGTAGCATTTATTTTTTCTATTATTGCCATACAATTTACATTTTCTGTAGCTGAAATTACTGACCTATACCACATGGTTTTTAGGTGAAATAACCTACTACATAATGCTTTCTCAGATCTAAAACAATATAAAAATTCTCATGATTGTTTTTAACCCCACTGTTTATTCTGCTGATAGTTGTATCTTTGGTTTTTTTAAGATGAATCTTCAATTCTGAAGTTATGGTGACTTCATGTATTTTAGTACAGTGGTACACAGTAAATTTTCATTTTAATGAACAGAATACAGAGCAAAAACCCATGGACTAAATAGCTAATACAGCACCCATGAGAGGCAGTAAAACACCCATTAGAGAGAAGTTAAGTTTTTCAAGAATCAGCCCTTGGGAGGCTCCCCAGAGGCTCCATGGAAACCAGCCACACGTGAGCACTTAAACTGGCCAATCCTGGTAGAGGGCTGAGACGGTGGATGAGGGCTGGAGCCAGGGAACTGTCAGGCCATGCATCTGCAGTCTCAAGTCTGAGGCCCCGAACCCTGATGCACAAAGGGAAGGTTCACCACTCATGAAGGCTGAGGACAAGAAACAGACTTGAAGGTCAAGGTTCCATATTTTTTCAGCCTTGATTGTATCAAAAGAGAGGCATGATGCTACTTCTGACCACCCAAACTCCACAGGAGGGCCAAGATCACTAAAGTGGGTCTAATTCTGGCCTTGCTGGACTGCACGCACTACCACATCATGCAACGAACAAAGAAGAGAACCACAATGCTGTTGCTGTTGCTGATTCCACGAGATTCCCCCTGTAAATGCGACCTGTGGGCCGAAGTATATGCTGCCTGGTCATTCCCCCTTGTTCATTCAACCCCTCTAGCTGAGTGAAAACTTGAGTAAATCTAGCAGGGTAGAATCCTGGTTCTGCAGTTTCTAAAGCACATAAGTTCCACAAAGTTAGTTAACTTCTCTGGGCTTCAGTTTCCTCATCTGTACAGTAGGTTAATGATAGCAACTAACCTCACACCACTGTATTGATAATTTAACAAGAAAACCCACTTAAAGTGGCTTAAGTGTTATCTGTAACATACTAAGTGCTCCATAAATACTAACTTTAATTTACATATTTGGGTGCTACATATACTCTGCTGGCAATCAGACAAGAAAAATATTTAAAATACAAGGTAAAAAAGTACTGTGATAGAGGAATAACTTATTTGTTATGGTGCATAAAGTAGGTTTGGTTTAACAACCTGGCTTTTTTATTTAAGGGAGGGAGAATTTATGTTTTAACTATAGTGTTGTAAGTTTTTTAAGGATTTTTGTTTACTTTTTTTTAATGTTTACTCATTTTTGAGACAGGGAGAGACAAAGTGTGAGCAGGGGAGGGGCAGAGAGAGAGGGAGACACAGAACCCGAAGCAGGCTCCAGGCTCTGAGCTGTCATCACAGAGCCCGACGAAGGGCTCAAACCCACAAACTGTGAGATCATGACAGGAGCCAAAGTCAGATACTCAACTGACTGAGCCACCCAAGCACCCCAAGGATTTTGTCAAAGTTTATGTATTTTTGAGAGAGAGAGAGAGAGAGAGAGAGAGAAGAGGGGAGAGGCAGAGAGAGAGAGGGAAAGAGAAAATCGTAAGCAAGTTCCGCACTTTTAGTGCAGAGCCCGAAACTGGGGCTCAAACTCATAAACTGTGAGATCGTGACCTGAGCCAAAATCAAGAGTTGGATGTTTAACCAACTGAACCACACAGGCTCCCCAAAAAGGATTTAAATTTTTTTTTAACGTTTTATTTATTTTTGAGACAGGGAGAGACAGAGCATGAACAGGGGAGGGTCAGAGAGAGGGAGACACAGATTCTGAAACAGGCTCCAGGCTCTGAGCCGTCAGCACAGAGCCCGACGTGGGGCTCGAACTCACAGACCGCGAGATCGTGACCTGAGCCAAAGTCGGCCGCTTAACCGACTGAGCCACCCAGGCGCCCCTCCAAAAAGGATTTTAAAAAGATAGTTTTGTGGTTTCTAAATTGATGACTTAAAAGTTTTATGTGCTTCCAGTGTTTACAACCCCCCTATTTAAATATCAATTTTAATATGTAGTTTCCGTGTTGGAAAACAGTCAATGAATCTATTAATTATTTATTTTCAAGTTAACACACTTTTGGTAATGTGAGTAAAAGAAAGCACTTTTTAGTTCGGGACAGAAGATTACTTTCCATGGTTTATCAAAGCAGAGTTGGAACTGCAACTAGGGATACTGTGCCAATGAGTTTCATGAGTTTCACGAGCATAAATAAATATATTTGTTGTCACAAATCTCAAACAGTGAAGTGCTGTGGTAATGGAACAAAGCTGAAGACTCTTCAGAATAAACAGCAAACAACTATTTGACATATAAAGAGCCATTGAAGGGAAGCTTTCCAATACAACGATGCTATTTTCCTGCCTTCCATTTAAGCCAGGAAAGAGTAAGTGGCTCAGAGAATGTTAAAGAAGGTATAGTCTGGAAGGCGGGGATCATGCAAGGACATCTGGCATCTACCTGCGCTTTCTCCAAGGGGACTGAAATTCAGAGTAACTGAAAATCCTGGGCCCTTCTGACATACGCTTCCATGTTATAGTGATGTGTGCGACTTCTCTTCTCCATTTAAATTAAATGGTTACTTGGATGAATGAATCTCTGAATAAAGTAAGCGAAAAAACCTTCCCTTTGGATGTGAAGAAATAGTTTATTCCAACAACAGATCATTTTCCCCGCTGCACAACCGAACTGGGAAGAGATTTTGGAGCCAAAGTGGCTCAGGAGAAATACAACTTGACTTCAGTAGACCTGAGGGGCTAAACTGAATCTGGGACCTTAAGTGAGTGAAGAGGGCAAATAATGGATTCTCCCTTAGACAGACAGACAAGACAGGCGCGCGCGTGCACACACACACACACACACACACACACACACACACACGCACACAGAAATGAATACTCCTTTCTGCTTTGGGCTCAGATTGTCAAGTATGAGAATCCACCCAGCCAATGATATAAAACGAAAAGAAGCCTCAAGACAGATACTGAGTCATGCATTTCAGACACTGACTCAGGAGATGAAGCCCAGCCCACCATTTGTTTTTCCACTTTGGTATAAACTCTGTATGTCCAAACTTAAATATTCAGCAGGACAAGCCTTTCAGGATAAGATTTTAGTTAAGAAGACATCCCAATGAACAAGCAGAAGACAGTTCTTTGTTTTGAATAGACAGGGAAGGTCCCTGACCTTAGAAGTAATACCTGCACATGATCAAGAGGGACAATGACACAAAGGTCTAAAAATGCCAAATTGCACTTCACATGTATGCTCTTTGTCTCTGAATGGCAACCAGAGCAAAATAAGATTATTAAGAAAATGAAAAAAAAAAGTCAGATGAAGGCGAAATTCCCATAATAAGGAACACTGGCCTCTTTCCAAACACAATTTTAACTCTGGCCCCATATTTTACCTTCTTGCGCATTCAACCCAAGTCAAGGAAATTAACTGATTATACAACCTACTCCCAATTACTCAATACATATATTTTTTTAGGAGCCTCTGCAATACAGCAGCAGAAGTTCCAGGCTCTGGGATACAGCAATAAACAAGACAGAGTTTTTTTTTCCCTCAAGGATCTTACCCAATGGTCAACAAACAGATACACACCAAAAAACAAAACAGAACAGTAACACAATTTTTTAAAGGTAATAAGCTCACTTTGCTGTTAATGCGGCCACCATTTCCCCAAATCGCTCAGATTCAAAATGTTGGTTACCTTTCTTATTTCTTTTCTCTCTCTCTTTTTTTTTTTTGAGAGAGAGAGAGAGAGAGAGAGAGAGAGAGAGAGAAAGGGAGTGAGAGAGAATCCCAGGACGGCTCCGCACTATCAGCACAGACCCTCATAAGGGACTGGAACTCATAAACCATGAGATCATGACTTTAGCTGAAGTTGGATGCTTAACTAACAGAGCCACCCAGGTGCCCCTTTCTTATTTCTGAACAGACCCAGTAACTTAAAGATTGAAAAAAATATTTCTTTAGAGAATTTCATTGCTGTATGAACAGAAATAGAATATGTGCTAAACAGAAATAGAAAGGGTATCATTTTCATGTAAATCTCCCAGTACTACTATGTTTCATGCTCATATTATAATCCACATAGAAAACTAAAATATCTTACCTTTGACAGTGGGTCAAAAGTAATTGCTATGGTTACATTTTTATTTAGGGCAATTACTAACCTTACATTCATGTCAACCTTTTACACTGACACTGTATAAACTGTACATAAACTGACAGTAATTCAAAGCTGTTGCTGAGTGTAGCAATAGTTTACTGTCTTTCCAGATACATTATGCTACCAATTACATTAAATAGTTTTATGTAAGGAAATACCACTTGATATTTTACATAAAAGAACACTATTACTTAAGGAAAATTGATAATAGTTACTTTTAAGACATATCCAAATAAATAGGACTTATACACAAAGTAAAGGCTTCATAAAACCTTTAGTTTTCAAATTCTAATCACCACTTCTTCCAATTCTGCTATTCCCCACCAATCCCAAATATTAAATCACATAATTCTTTCTGGGCAACGGCTAAGTGGATTTGGCTGTCTGGGCAGGAAGTAAGAAAGGAGAGGACTGGACTCAGGCTCTGGGTGGTGCCTACATTACATCAACAGCCCCCTTTCCTAAAGAACATAGACAAGTGTGAATAAAGAGTTGCACTGTCTCTCTCCAAACTCTGCCTTGGCTCTATATGTTGTTTTGATGAAATGTGATGTAGCAAAGGCTCACTCTATTTTCAACTAAGAAGAAATACATTGTATGATGATTAATGGGAAAATGTCACAACCACTTTCATCAGTCAGTGGCTGTGCCTTCTCACCTACAATCAAACCCTGTCTTTGCTCCTAAGTCCACGACCCTTGCATCTTGTTTGGATAGTATTTCAGAAGTAAAAAGTGAAGCAGAATGACAAAACTCATAGAATAACCCCAAAAGAAGCCAGGAAGGAAATACAAGAAGTAGCAGGGACACAGCAATATAACGCAGACCTTATGCAGGTCCCCAACTCGCTACTCCAATTCCTATGCTCGCTTAGATAATTTCCCCGTCTTCCAAGTATTTTTCTTAACCTTTCCAAACAGGCAGACTTTGGTTATCAATATTGTATTGAAGCAACATAAACTACATGGACGTTCTTCTTCCTCAGAGTTTCAGAGAGAATTTATTGGTTTTTTAAAAATAATTAACCACATTTTACTACCTTGTCTTTTGGGGGAGCATGAAATTAAGTCATAATGATATAAAATATATAAAATTGTAAAGATTAACTTAAAGCAGAACTAGAAAGGCAACAGGGCAAATATAAAACATAGAATGATATGTTTCCCCTGGGTTCATGAAATTATGATTTCTGGTGTGGAAATCATAGTATGGATACCCAGGCCTCTGGTTCGGTTTGCCTCTACCTCTTGTCCAGTAAAACAGTTGGTATTCCTGTTCGTCTTCTATAATTAAACTTTAGATTTTACCTTTTTCCCCTTTTTTCCCTACAAAGAAGGATAAGACTTTTTATAACTAAGCAACAAAAAAAAACCAAAACCCAAATACTGCCTTTTGGAAAGGGAAAGATTAGAAGACTTAATTATGTACACTAGAAGCTGAGTTGAGTTTAGTTACTGAAGGTAAATGGGTCTAAATAAACTTGCGACAATTTCTTCGCGGGAAGCAACTATAGTATATATTTGCTACTTTTAGTGTACATAACTCGAAAAATACTTCCACATAAGATCATAGCAGGCATACGGAATAAAGTTTCAATTTACTGAATTTCCCATGTAACTTCAGATTCACATTTATCTACCTCAGGTAAGCCAGAGTGCCAAAAACCAATTTCTGGAAGCAATTTTTTCTAAACTTTCAGTAGACAAGAAGGCTTATGTCACAAAAAATTAGAATAAACATAATATTTGTCTTCAGAAAACTATCTTAATGGAAATAAATCAATGTAAGTAGTAATTCTAAAGATAAGCATTATATTTCAGTACTACTAGACGTATACATTATTCTAAGTATCCATGTTAGGAAAGCTAGATACCTTTAGAAGCTTCCTGAATTTTCTAATAGTGATAAAACTTTTGATCACATGTAAATTTAACAAGTGATTTTAGTCTATTTGAGGAATGTTTATGGAGTGCACATTTCAAAATTACATTCAGTTCACATTGAATATAATAATCACATTACACAAAATTATTAATTTTTGAGATCTTTATTTGAGTAAGCTATTCTTTCAGAGAATACCTGTTGTGGTATTTCCAAATTCTGAGTCAATTAAATGTCCTTTTTTTTTTTTTTTTTTAATTTGGCAGCCACCAAGAAACAATATTCAATAAAAAATCCAAATACTTATTTTATAATATAGGACAGAGTGCCACCTTCTAATGCATCATTTAACACAGGACATTGTACTTCACTCAGAATTTTAATCTTTGATACAATTTTGTAAGTGAAATGGAAAACGACCTTATTAAGGAAAAATATAAAAGGCTGGATTATTCCCATTTCCACTGCAACAAAGAAACTGAGATAACATACCCCTTGTAAAATGCTTCATTGGCTCTTTCCAAATCAAGCCCATTAAATACACAAACCAAGGGGGTGCCTGGGTGTTTCAGTGGGTTAAGTGTCGGACTCTTGGTTTCGGCTCAGGTCATGATATCCACGTTTAGTGAGTTCGAGCCCCCCGCATCAGGCTCTGCACCAGCAGCATGGCTGGGTAGCATGGAGCCTGCTTGGGATTCTGTCTTTCCTTCTCTCTCTGCCCCTCCCCGACTAGTGCTGTCTCTGTCTCTCTCAAAATAAATAAATAGACTTAAAATATATATATAAAAACCACGACAAAACTATTCTAACATCTATGCCTTTATTTTCATATTAAAAAAGTGTAATTCTGATTGAATTCTTCCAAAATTCAAAATGAAGGTATGACTTTACTGGATTCAGAGTCATCAGTAAGACAGACATGTCCCCCAAAGTAGAGACACTCACCTTCACATTTCTGGGTAGTTTCACTCTGCTTGTGGCCAGCAGGGCATTTGCATTCAAAAGAGCCCACTGTATTGATGCAGTTTCCTCCCTGGCATACGCCAGGAATAGCCTGGCATTCATCAACATCTGCGGGAAGAAAGGACTGTGAACATAGATACCACTAATTTTCAGAATATTTATATATAATGTACAGAGAAAGTTGAGCTGTTCTCAAGAGAATGGTGTAAGGGGAACTGGGCCCCTTTTGTAAGCATATATTTTAACTGATACAAATCATGTACGTTATAAATCTCATTTTCATTCTTGATAGTTTCTTCTGGAATTTTATTTTGAAAATCCATCCTTGTTGTTATGCGGACAACCAATCTCTTGCTTAGATTTGCTGCAGAACACTTTTGGACGTGTTCCCTCTCCTGGTGATGGGTACACAGTATACCTCCGGCTTCTCACCACCTCAGCACATGATACAATGAAAGTCCCTACCATGTCTCTTTACGGAGTTGAGTACAGACTGTGAAGACTTAAAAAGACTCTTTATCCCTTTACTGTCAACTCAGGGCAGAATTACTAAATCAGAGTGTATATACATCCAACATGAATATAGTGCTCAACAGTCAGAACACCTTCATACCACCAACAATCTGTACACCGATGAGTAGTTCCCACACCCCTGTTGTCCATGCGGACACTTGAGTTTTCTCTTCCCTGCTAACACATGATATAAATATCCAATACCCTAATTTTCTTTGGTCTAATAATTATAAAGGGATATTAATTTTAGTTTTCACTTCTTTAATTGTTCATTTCTATGCATGTTAGCTTTTAGATTTCTTCATGTGGAAGTTACCTGTTTGTATCCCTTAAACACGGTTATAGTGAGTTTGTCACATTCTTACTTCTTCTTGTTTTTATTTAAATTCCCATTAATTAACATACAGTGTAGTATCAGTTTCAGGTGTAGAATTACATCATCACACAGTGCTCATCAAGTGTCCTCCTTAATTGCCATCACCTATTTAACTCATCTCCTCCTCCCCACCCCCCCTTCCCTCCAGTAATCCTGTTTGTTCTCTATAGTTAAGAGTCTGTTTCTTGGTTTGCCTCTCTTTTTTCCCCTTCTAAGTTCATTCATTTTCTTTCTTAAATTCCACATAAGAGTGAAACCATATGGTATTTGTCTTTCTCTGACTTATTTCACTTAGCATAATGCTCTCTACCTCCATCCACATTGTTGAAAATGGCAATATTTCATTCTTTTTGATGGATGAGTAATACTCCAGTGTGTGTGTATGTGTGTGTGTGTGTGTGTGTGTGTAGACCACATCTTTATCCACTCATCAGTCTGATGGCATTTGGGCTCTTTCCATAATTTGTTGATGATGCTGCTGTAAGCATTGTGGTACATGTATTCCTTTAAGTCAGTAGTATCATACATATTATAAATTTAAAACCTTTTCTGCTTTAAATATGACAATTATCTTCCTCATCTTTCAAGCAATTAGTTTCATCCATTTAGGAACCAAAATTCTTAATATTGACAAATGAAATTCAAGAAACTGTAATAAAGACTTTCAGACAAAAGAAGTCTGAAATGTTAAAAGAAATGTTAAAAGAAGTTCTTCAGGAAACATGAAAATGACATGGAAATTATGGTCTACACAAAAAACAAAACACTGAAAATACTAAACATGTTGATAAATTTAAAAGACATTTTTTATTTTTTTAATAGACTTAAAGATAATCGGTTGGTGAAAATAACAAGAGCAAAATAATAATAATGCATTTTGAAGGTTATAAAATACATAGAATTAAATAGTATAACCACAATAGCATGAAAGATTGAAGGCAGAAAGAGAAGACTATGGTCATAAAATTATTACACTGTAAGTGAAGTGGCATATTAATATTTGAATATAGGCTATAATAAGTTGTATATGTAAAGACAAACACTAAATGTTACAATTTTAAATAAAACTAACATTTTATAATTTAAAAAAAAATACAGCTAATAATCCCATTAAGGAGATAAAAATTAAATACTAAACTAGACTCTAATTGAGGCAAAGATGAATAAAGAATAGGTGGGACAAAAAAGACAAAAAATAGTAAGATAATAGCTTTAAAATCAGTAAAACTGATAATTATCTGAAATTTAAATGGCATTAGCAATTTAATTAAAGGCTGAGGCATTCATATTTGATTTATAAGAAGATGTAATTTTACACTGCTTACAAGAAACCCACTTTTACAGAGACAGCTTAAAAAGTAAATGGCTGAAAAGATGTATCATATACTCAATCAAAAGAATGCTGAAGTGGTTAAGTTACTATTATTTAAAGTATTCAACAGAACAAGAATTGTTACCAGGGATACAGATGGATATTTCATAATGACAAAGAGGTCAACTCATTAAGAGGACACAATAATGCACACTGTATTAGTATGAGCCTGGATGGCTCAGTTGATTAGAGTCCAACTTGTGATTTTGGCTCAGGTCAGGGTCTCATGGTTCATGAGTTCAAGCCCCACGTGGGCCTCTAGGATTCTCTCTACCTCCCTCTCTGCCCCTTCCCCCCCAAATAAAAATAAATAAAACATTTAAAAAATAATTCACATTACATATATACGCTGCTTATAAAATGTTAAGCACCCAGAACAAAAAGTGACAGAACTGAAAAAAGAAACAGACAAACCCCCAATTACAACTGGAATTACATTCCGTAGTAACTAACTGAATTGCTGAAAATCAGTAAGGATGCATAAGACTGAATTATACTTTCAACCAACTTGTCCTAGTTCATGTTTGTAGAGCACCCCACCCAACGTTAGCAGAATATATGTTATTTTTACACACTGAATATTTACCAAGACATACTATATTCTGAGGCCATGTAAAAAAGACTCATTAAATATAAAAAAATTAAAATCATACATAGTATTTCTCTAAACATAACAGGGTTAAACTAGAAGCTAATGATATAAAACAGCTGGAATACCTCAAACATCTGAAATTTAAACAAAATATTCTGAAATAATCCATGGTTCAAAGAAGAAATCATATGAAAATTTAGAATGCAGCATATCAAAATTTGTGGGATGCAGCCAAAAGCGGTGCTAAGAGATAAATATGTAGCATTAAAATGCTTGTTTTACCAAAAGAACAAAGTCCTTAAAATTGGTTACCTGAGTTTTTACATTAAGACATTTGAAAAAGGAAGAGCAAATTAAACCTAAAGTAGACAGAAGCAAGAAAATAATGGTAAAACAGAACAACGGTTGAACTACAGAGATAATCAGTAACTCCAAAACCTGGCTCTCTGGAAATACAAGTTAAACTGATAGGTCTGTCAAGACAGAACAAGAAAAAGGTATGGGGATATGAATGATCAGTATTAAAGAATAAAAGTGGGCACATCAATACAGATTCTATAGAGATTAAAAGGGTCAAAGGAAATAGTATGAATAACTGTGTAGCAATAATTTAACAATTTAGATAAAGTGTACAAATTCCTTGAAAGAGAGCCACCAAGGCTCACTCAAGAACAAATCATCTGAACAGACCTACATCTACTAAAGTTAATTTAATTCATACTTTAAAGTCTTTGTCCAAAGAAAACTTCAGGCCGAGGTGGATCTGCTGTTGAATCCTTTCAAATACTTAGGGGAGAAACAATACCAGCTGTACAAAACTTCTTACAAAAAAGAGAAGAGGGGACAATGGCAGACCCATTTTGTTGGACTAGCATAGCCCTGACCCCAAAGCAGACAAATACGTTACAAGAAAGAAAACAACAGAATAATGTATTTTTGGAATAGGCAAACAAAAATTGTTAGCAAGACAATTTTAGTCATATATATAAAAAAATTAATACATCATGACCAAGTGAGGTGAATGCCAGGAATTTAAGGTTGCTTCAACATTCAAAAAAATCAATCAATATAATTTATTATATTAACATGTTGACTAAGAAAGAGAAAACACATGATCATATCAAATGTGAAAAAAGTAAGGGACAAAATTCAACACTAATTTTTTTTTTTTTTTATAGAGAGAGTGCAAGTGGGGAAGAAGGACAGAGGGAGAAAGGGAGACAGAGAAAATCTTAAGCAGGCTTCACAGGATCATACATGACCTGAGTCATAATCAAGAGCTGGATGCTCAAACGACTAAGCCACCCAGGTGCCCCTTTAAAATCTCAGTAAACCAGGAGACTCTAGAGGAGGAACGAAGATGGTGGAACCACATAAAATCTCAGTAAACCAAGGGAATACAAGGGAACTTCCTCAACTTGATAAAAGAGTCCATAGCAAAAAAAAAAAAAAAAAAAAAAAAAAAAAATACAGCTAACACACTAGAAAGCATTGAGAAAACTCTTGATTTGGAGTTTTTTAATCTGTCATTTACATCCATGTAAATTTCCCTTAATTTCTCTCTCTGTGAAAGGTAATAATTTCTAATTCAGCACAGGGTTATGAGAAAGAAAATATATTAAGTATATTAAAAATGTATAAAATTGTATATAAAAACGTAAGCTTATACAAATTTATGCTACCTATTAAAATCTATAGGATAACATATTTATTAATATATCTTTAATTAAAAAATACTATAAGTTCATTGTAATAACCTTAAAGTGACAGAAAAATAGAAAGTTAAAGAGATACCACTGATGTAAGTCAGCGGTCTGTTCTCTGAGACTTTTATTCACAAACATAGAGCGTCAGTCTGTTCATATAACAAGAATAAGGTCACACTTCTGAATCTTGCTTTACTTTCATTAAAAATATTTTGTGGATACAACTGTCAGTATACATTGATTCGCCCTATTAGTTTTTGCTAAGTCCCCAAGTTTGGTATATCTTAGAGTATCTAAATTAGAGAATTTAAGCCTACAAAAGAGCTTAGCATCTTTATTATTTCTTCCTCACTTTATCTGTCTATAAAAACTTACAAGTCCTAAGTTTTTTATATTGAAATTAAAGTAGATTTTGTTTTCCTATTAAAGGATATCTGATCCAAACAGAAAACAACTAGAATGAAATACAGAACAAGAAATTTATATACTGAACTGTTTAATTCAGAACATTTCAAACCACATTACTTTTAAAATGTACTACATTTCCACCCTCATTACAGTGTGGTATAAAACATCCCTAGAAACCTCTTTTCCTGGCAGATAAACCAGAGAAAGAATATCATGATATAAGTTGAAAAACGAGGCCAAACCTATAAATCCCTTAATAGTATTCATAAAATCTTTGACTACATATTTAGTAGATTCAGTAATTTTTCAAAGGAAAAAGCAAACCAATGTTACGGGGTTTATTTTGTAATTGCCTAAAAAGTATTTTCCTAGAAGGAAAAATGAAACCTTTGTTTTTGAAGTATCCTAGACAACGCAGCCATACAGCATTAATTTCTTTTAGATAAAGTTAATTACTAAAATGAAAAAGGTAACTTTGAAGCAATCTTGTAGAAATAATCAACTTGAACCTAGAAGTATACACAAGTATTCTCTCTATAGAAACAAAAAAGCAGGCCTCAGATCTTCAAACTATGCAAAATTTTCTTTCTACATCTTCAAAGCGCTAGCATATGCAACTACTAATGTCTGATTAGTTTTCCTCTGTCGCTATTTCAAAGATGTGCTCTTTCTTTCTGTTCAAGCACAAACTCACTCTTTAAATGTTGAACAATTTCAAATAACATGTAAGGATTTCATAGAATAAAATTAATTTTTTACTCAAGTTTTAATTTAAATTCCAATTAGTTAACATACAGTGTAATATTAGTTTCAGGTTTAGAATTTAGATAAAACTTTTGAAACTTAAAAAACCTTATATAATCCCTTCAGTGTATGCCTATTAAAGTTATAAATAATATAACAAGGTCATAGTAATTCTATTTTATGAACTCATTTATTCTCTAACTTCTTTAAATAAACTTGCCCTAAAAGATTAAATAGATTTTATTATGTAAGTATTAGATGGTGTATTATTTTTAGTTCACATTAAAATATGGAAAAATGCGTGCACTGGTACAGGTATATAAAAAATTTAATTTATGTCTGTGGGAACTAAGGACCAATTCCTTTTACTATATATTTAATAGCACATGTTTTTCTAACTTTGTCACCAAATGAGATCCATTTTTTAAATTTTAGTTTTCATCCCTATACTCCATAGATATTCACACATTACTAGCATTTCTACAAAAATGAATGCCAGCCATTAAGAACAACAATTGGAGAATAGCTTTGTCTGTACCTGGAATATGACAAATATGGAGTATTATGGCAATCACTCAACACAGTGTGAATCGGCCAGAATAACTAATCACGTATTCACAGAAGTTCAAATGTTCAATAAGTGATCATCCCAACAAGCAAATATTAGTTAAGTTACTCCCTGTAGGACTCTGAACTTGGAATGAAAAGAACACAGCATGCTTCTCTGTCTGAATCGTCCTCAAATCAACAAACGTCATCATCCTTTATCCCTGTGTCAAAGTCAGAGATGCAGCAGACAGACTCACCATCTCCCTCCCACTGATCTTATTTGATTCCATCAGTACCAAGTGCTTCCTTCCCAAATATGCCTCCAGTCTTCCCTCTGCCTCTATTCTGGTCTCACCCTTCATCACCGCTGTGGCAACTTTCTCACTGTTGTTTTTCTTTTGTTTGTTTGTTTGTTTGTTTTGCTTCCATAATAGTCCCCCATTACACTCTACAGAAACAGTCAAGTAATTTCATTTAAATATAAATCAAATCAACAGAGGTCATCCCCTCACAAGTCTGCAGACACTGCCACACTGTTTTCTGGTCTATGAGTTGCTCTAGAGAAGTCGGAGACCAGTTTGGGTACTTCCTTTAAAAAAAATACTTGCTACCAATGGACTAGAATAGAAACCCCAGAACCAGACCCACAAACGTATGGCCAACTCATCTTTGACAAAGCAGGAAAGAATATCCAATGGAAAAAAGACAGTCTCTTTAACAAATGGTGCTGGGAGAACTGGACAGCAAATGCAGAAGGTTGAAACTAGACCACTTTCTCACACCATTCACAAAAATAAACTCAAAATGGATAAAGGACCTGAATGTGAGACAGGAAACCATCAAAACCTTAGAGGAGAAAGCAGGAAAAGACCTCTCTGACCTCAGCCGTAGCAATCTCTTACTCGACACATCCCCAAAGGCAAGGGAATTAAAAGCAAAAGTGAATTACTGGGACCTTATGAAGATAAAAAGCTTCTGCACAGCAAAGGAAACAACCAACAAAACTAAAAGGCAACCAACGGAATGGGAAAAGATATTTGCAAATGACATATCGGACAAAGGGCTAGTATCCAGAATCTATAAAGAGCTCACCAAACTCCACACCCGAAAAACAAATAACCCAGTGAAGAAATGGGCAGAAAACATGAATAGACACTTCTCTAAAGAAGACATCCGGATGGCCAACAGGCACATGAAAAGATGTTCAGCGTCGCTCCTTATCAGGGAAATACAAATCAAAACCACACTCAGGTATCACCTCACGCCAGTCAGAGTGGCCAAAATGAACAAATCAGGAGACTATAGATGCTGGCGAGGATGTGGAGAAACGGGAACCCTCTTGCACTGTTGGTGGGAATGCAAATTGGTGCAGCCGCTCTGGAAAGCAGTGTGGAGGTTCCTCAGAAAATTAAAAATAGACCTACCCTATGACCCAGCAATAGCACTGCTAGGAATTTATCCAAGGGATACAGGAGTACTGATGCATAGGGGCACTTGTACCCCAATGTTTATAGCAGCACTCTCAACAATAGCCAAATTATGGAAAGAGCCTAAATGTCCATCAACTGATGAAAGGATAAAGAAATTGTGGTTTATATACACAATGGAATACTACGTGGCAATGAGAAAAAATGAAATATGGCCTTTTGTAGCAACGTGGATGGAACTGGAGAGTGTGATGCTAAGTGAAATAAGCCATACAGAGAAAGACAGATACCATATGGTTTCACTCTTATGTGGATCCTGAGAAACTTAACAGAAACCCATGGGGGAGGGGAAGGAAAAAAAAAAAAAAAGAGGTTAGAGTGGGAGAGAGCCAAAGCATAACAGACTGTTAAAAACTGAGAACTGAGGGTTGATGGGGGGTGGGGGGGGGAGGGTGGGTGATGGGTATTGAGGAGGGCACCTTTTGGGATGAGCACTGGGTGTTGTATGGAAACCAATTTGACAATATATTTCATATATTAAAAAAAATACTTGCTTATTCTTTCTTATTAGGCCAAGGTGTTCCATTTATCTTCTATTTTTATTGAGGGTTTCTGTCTTCCAGTTTACAAACTGATAGCCTTATCCATTTTAGAAAATTCTTGTTTTATCTCTTTTTCAGTTCCTTTCCTCAGCTTTTAGTCTGACTTCACTGAGTATCAGATTCTTTATAATCATTGCCTATTCACTGTTCTCTGACATTATGATTTGTGATTTCCTTAATCTTAACATTTGTCACTATTTTTTTTCAGTTTTAAGTATGTGTGTGTGTATATGTGTGTGTGTGTAGAAATATATATACACACATAAACATATATGTATGCATTACCTTCTGTTAGGTAAAGTTTCAAATCCCTCTTCTGCCCACTTTTTATCTCTGGTTGTCTTTACTGAACTCTTATAACTCTACTTCAGGCAACTTTTAAAAGAAGGCCCGTATTGTTTTCCATTTCTTTAGGCTAAGAAAGAAGGATATAAATCTTGTGTTTATTTGGATAATTCTTCTTTGAAGCATGTTCACCTACGTTTCCTTATGTTTTTTTCTTTTCTTTTCCTTTTTTTTCAGGTTTTACATGTAGGTACTCATCTTTCAATGGGGCCATTTCCTATTGAAACAATAATGGGGAGAGCCCAAAAAGAAATGAGTTGGTGTGAAAGATAGTTCTGTAGGAACTATTTCCTGATATCTGCTCACCAAACTCTCTCCCACTTTTTTCTTTGTCCTGGTATTAATTTTTCAACTTTTAGGTGGGGGTGTGCCCCCACCCCCGACCTGCTCTTTCACACATAGACTCTCTGAGATGCTCACTGGTGGTTCCCACTTCCTCTCTTTCCTTCCTTCTTGTTCTCCTCCTCCGCAGGGACCACTCCTGGGCTGGAAGGCTGGGCAGAAGGTACTAAAGAAGGCTTGCTTCAAAGACTCTCTTTCCGCTATCCCTTTCATTACTCTGAGGGTCCGCAGTAGCTCTCTCACTCACACAGTGTCCACTTCTCCAACAGGACATCCCCAACCTCTGAAGAGCCTTTCAGAATGCTGATGCGGTAAATGCTCAGAAGACTCTCCCTGTCTCAATGACTTCCCGACAGCTACCTATGTGTTCATCGCTGCTTTCAACTGGGGGTAGCAGAATTTTATTTCAGAAGACCTTGTTTTCTATTATTGATTTTCTTGTTAGTTTTTGAGTTAGAAGGAGAATATTCTGTTATCTTTTTTAAGTAAGAGTTGCGATAAGCGCCGGGTGCTATATAGAAGGGCTGAATCACACCTGAAACTACTAGGATGCTGTATGTTAACTAACTGGAATTTAAATACAAGCTTAAAAAAAAGTGTATGGCAATGGACTTGTTCTTAATGAAACTACATTGTGTGTAATTTGCCTTTCAAGCAACATCATCTGTCATTAAGATATGAGTGTTTGCAAACATATGTGTAAAATCACATGGGAATAGCTGAATGCTTATCTCATTGAATCTATATTGTCTAGGAGTGCCTGGATGGCTCAGTTGGTTAAGTGTCTGACTTCAGCTCAGGTCATGATCTCACAGTTCATGAATTTGAGCCCTGTGTCGGGTTCTGTGCTGACGGCTAAGAGCCTGGAGCCTGCTTCGGATTCTTTATCTCTCTCTCTCTCTGTCTCTCTCTGCCCCTCCACCACTTACACTGTCTCTTTCTCAAAAATAAACATTAAAAAAAAAGAAATAGGGGGCGCCTGGGTGGCGCAGTCGGTTAAGCGTCCGACTTCAGCCAGGTCACGATCTCGTGGTCCATGAGTTCGAGCCCCGCGTCGGGCTCTGGGCTGATGGCTCAGAGCCTGGAGCCTGCTTCCGATTCTGTGTCTCCCTCTCTCTCTGCCCCTCCCCCGTTCATGCTCTGTCTCTCTCTGTCCCAAAAATAAATAAACGTTGAAAAAAAAAATTAAAAAAAAAAAAAAGAAATAAAGAAACTACACTGTCTGTAAACCGTCATTCAAGTAACATCTTCTTTCACTAAGATTCATGTTTGTAAAAGTATGTTTAGAAGTATATGGGAATAGCCCTGTGCTTAACTCATTGAGGCTTCACTGTGTACAATGTATCTTTCAGGTAACGTTCTCTTTCATTAAGATATAATACACAACACACACAAATACCATCCATACATTATTTAAAAAAAAGTTTCTACAATTAATTAGGCTTAAGTAAATTTTCTGGATTGTATAGGAATGGCTTGTCTTCACAGTTTGAACAAAAGTTAAATTTTATAATGGTCTGGTTAAATAGTTCAATGTAGACAGCCCAGATAAATTTGTCTTTAACAGTTCATACTAATCAAATGAACCAAATCTCTCTCTAGGTTGTGCTATCTAGAAGGCCTAGAAATAACTTTTTACTGTGGGTACCTTCTTCTCAAACTATGACTGAAGGATTACCCAGGCCTGCTTGGGTTCAAGTGAAGTTCAATTTTTCTACATTTTTCACATGCATCCTGAGTAAAGGAATGAGGTATTTCTGAACACTGACACCATTTGAAAAGAACACACACCAGCATTTGTTTTGCATGGACTGATTTAGGGTCTGTACTGCTGTTTATTTATTCAAGTCCTTGTCCTGTGTGCTAGCTAGGTCCCGACTCCATCATGTATGTCTGATTTCGCACACCTCTCATGCTGCATGGAACAGAACAGAGGCTCAATGTCAGTCTGTTACTATTACCTGTTACCAGGACATAGCAAAAGACAGAATTTGAGGAGGAGACTTCTCCTGCTATATTTTCAGTTTGGGAAATGGATGGAATATTTAAAAGGCTAATTCCTAAAAATCAAATAACAAATTAGCAGCTATGCAAATTTTAATATAGTTTTTAAAATTATAAATGCACCCTGTTCATTTGAAAATCTAAAAGATTCAAAATCAAGTACTAATATTCAATAAAATATCCCTTTAATTCGAATAGATTCAAAAAGACTCTAAAGATTCAAAGACAATAAGAAACCATAAGAAAATAATACAACAGATACATGTGGCAGTTTCTGGTATATTTAAAATTTGTATATATTCTTGGAAAAGGGCTTAATGTCACTTTTTAAACTAATTCACTTGTTCTCATGATAGCTTAAACATTAAGGCCCATATTAACTTTGATTGGATATTAATAAAATGAAAAAAGTACAAGACTTGGAAGTAAAGGGAGAACACAACTGGCTCTTAACCTACAAAGACACAGATCGTTATGACTGAACACCAAGCACCCTAGGAATGTGAACCTCTCTGACAGTGTTTACTTAAGTCCACAAAGACATCATGGCAACAGTTAAAGATGTGGGGGGAGAAAAAAACGTACTGGTCTCTTCATACCTTAATTTTCTTTAAGTATCATCTTAATTTTGATTTAATTACCAACTTTATTTAAGTATCATCATAAAAACAGATTTATAACCTAACAGATCTTACACTCTAGCTGGGGAACGGTAAAGGCAATAAGGACAATAAATAAGCAAGTTACGTGCTACAGAATAAACAAAAAGTATTACCCCAGTAAATCTAGTCAGTATTAATCTAGTAGATCGGTAGAGTATTTTCTTTTAAAAGGAACCCATATAGGGGCGCCTGGGTGGCGCAGTCGGTTAAGCGTCCGACTTCAGCCAGGTCACGATCTCGCGGTCCGTGAGTTCGAGCCCCGCGTCGGGCTCTGGGCTGATGGCTCAGAGCCTGGAGCCTGTTTCCGATTCTGTGTCTCCCTCTCTCTCTGCCCCTCCCCCGTTCATGCTCTGTCTCTCTCTGTCCCAAAAATAAATAAACGTTGAAAAAAAAAATTAAAAAAAAATTAAAAAATAAAAGGAACCCATATACATTTTGTGGAAATCTACATCTAAACAGTTATTTTGTTTATTATAAGATCATATTTATTATCAGATCATATCTCACGTCTTCTGAAGCCGAAGATAAGGCAATTCACTAACTGCATCAACTACAGAATAATATTATGTTTAGAACTTTAGAAATGTCCTTTTCTGGTTAATATGATCCACATTTTAGAACCAATATTAACCTATTTGCAGTCAACATCTATGCATCTGAAATTTATTTTTAACTCTACTAAAATTTTCAATTATCCTATCAAAAAGAGAGTTATTATTTTAAAAAGTATGACACATACATATCATGTTTTATCACATTATTTTTTTCATGCCATGTATCTTCCAAATCAACCTGGCAATGTATCTGAGAAACAGTCTAGGAATTTAAAGGGAAAATGAGATCACAGTAAGATGCAGTCTTAAAATAGCCTGAACCGAGGACCAGTATTTAATTGAGAACCTTGTGACTATGCCATGAGTTTGAAATAAAGCAGAACTTTTTAAACTTGCTTTTCCAGGTATTTTAACCATGTGGCAAGTTTCGCTTTCCTCTGGTTGCTGTACTTACCCATTATATTTTTAGGCAAATGAAACTGAAAACTTTATCTTCACTGCATAAACAAAATCAAATAAATAAGCTTTCAGACATTACTAAATCCCGAAGGATATTTTGGAAATCTGAGATCAGATCACACATTTTAGTAATTGTGTTCAGAAAAACTAGGCCTCTCTGACAAAATACATAGGTAAAAAAAAAAAAAAAAAAAAAAAAAAAAAAAGCCTAAGTACAGACATAGAAGATGAGGAGAGTGAGTGATTTGTGATGTTTTGGTTGAGGTTACGAGCTTTTTCCCAACCTGGACTATTTTTATGAAATATGGTTTTTGCAAGTATGTTAATCTTAATCCCAGTTATTAATTCCAAAGATAGTCATTGAGTATCTACCACATGATAGGTACTCTTCCAGATGCCTCAGAGACATTAATGAATAAAACAGATTTATGAGCTAATGGATCTTACACTCTAGCTGGGGGAGAGTAAAAGCAATAAAGACAATAAACAAGCAAGTATATCAGAGAGTAAAATGTGCTATAGAAAAAGCAAAAACTATTACCTTAGTAAATCTAGTCGGTATTAATCTAGTAGATCTACATAGTATTTTCTCTTTAATACGAACCTATATAAATTTTAGGCTAATTTATATCTAATCTAGGAAAGCTATATAGTATGATAAATACTATATAGTATATAGTATGTCTTCTATAGAAAATATTGTTGCTTTATCAGAAACTCCGTAAAATCAAACTGGTAGTCATATCAAAGATACAGAATTTTATTATCCATACAAAACAAGGGATTAAAAGTGATGTTTCCACAGTTTCCCTATTAGAGCTGACCTGTGATAAGTATAAAGAGACAAAACACTAACAGCTGACATTGCTTCTATATGTAATTCAATGAAAAGTTGCTAATCTACTAAATTGCCGGTTCATTCCTTGGGAACCGCTAGAGCTGTGATTGGAAGAGTTTTGAAAGAGACCAGTTTTTAACATTTACAAACTAAAAAGTTTTTAACTTTTATAAAACTACAAAACTAACCAAAATCTTTAGAAGCCACCGTCAGCAAATTATTTATAGCAAATTATGCAGAGCACCTAAATGGTTATTATTCAGTGAATTGAAGGTATATGCAAGCTTCCCAAACTACAAATCTCACTTGAGTTTGGAGATACTGGACTGGTTTTCCACAATATGTCATTTTACAGACATTGGGTACATGACATCTGGCCTGTGACGCTGGTTACTAACATCAGTTTGAAAGACTTCAGGAATCTAACTTTGTATATGATTTCATTATAACAAATAAACCCAGCTCCTCATGTCTCAAATATGAGTAATATTTCTCTGAATAAAAGTCATTTTCCATTTTCCTGTGATCCTTCTGCCACTTGAGAACTCATTACAGAGCTATTTCCAAACTCTAAAAATGGGTTTAATATACATATGATATCAGAGAAGTGGCAAAAAAAAAAAAAAAGGGTAAGAATTGTGGCCGCTGAAAATTAATTAAAATAATTATCCAGTACAAACATAATGTTTGGCTACTTGGGTTGGAATCTACTGTTGTAGCATGCTCAGGGCCCCAATCTAACCCTAACATATAAAATATTCACCAAGATGTGGTTGGGAAGATTGCCTGGAAACCAGATTGCAACCACTTGAATTACAAACTCTTAAAAAATTTTTTATGTTTATTTATTTTTGAAAGACAGAGAGATAGAGAGCACAAGCAGGGGTGGGGCAGAGAGAGGTGGTGGGGGAACACAGAATCCGGAGCAGGCTCCAGGCTCTGAGCTGTCAGCACAGAGCCCGATGCAGGGCTCAAACTCACAAACCACGAGATCATGACCTGAGCCGAAGTCAGATGCTCAACCTACTGAGCCACCCAGGTGCCCCTTGAATTATAAACTCTTAACTGCATTCACCTACAGAGTTCACACTTTGCCCCTAAAGATTCTATTAATAACAATGTCAGGCCATTCTCTTCTCCCTATTACCTAAAACCGGATTCCAATATCTTGAAGGAGAATACAAGAAAGAGAAAGACTGTTTGTCCAGGGTATTTACGCATGTATCTTTCAGGGGTTGTGGTAAGGAGCGTGTAGTGCTGCCTGGATGAAGATATAGGAGTGGTTTATCTGATTATATGAGATATTTTAATCTATTTTTTTATTTTCCCCAATTTTTCCTACTATCTCTTCTCTTCTCCATTTATGTCAAGAGCTGAAAAATAATTATCCATTAGGTGGCTAACAAAAAGTCATCTCTAGTCAGGCTTGCTGATGAGGCCCTTCGCGGGAATGGTGGGAGGTTGAATGGCATTAGGTATTAGTGGCAGATGGATCGTCGGAGTGCAGTGAAAGGAGACCCACACATGGGAAGTCTGTGCAAACTCACCTTGGCAAGCTCCAGTCCGGATGTTGGGGATAAAGCCCCGTCGGCAGGGCTGAGGCTGGGCAGGACACATCTCACAGGGGTGGCCCCAGGCCCGTCCAATGGTGGCACAGCACAGAGTCTTAGTGCAGACAATGCCTGTCAGCTGCCCTTGGCACATCTGGTTGTTGACCTGAGTGAAACAAGGGCCTGTCCTGTAATCTGGAATGTGAAAGAAGATGGAAAGACAGGTTTTATGACCATACGCCAGTCTTACACCAGTAGCTCCAAATACATAAAACAGAGGCTATTACTTCTGACTCAAGTGTCTAAAGACAAAAGGCTGGAAAGTTTCATTTTGAAAAATTCCTAATTTTTCGCTCATGAGGAGTGCATTAGGAGACTTCAATGTATTTTACACTAGACACTGTAAATGGGTAACTCAAGGGCTGTGTCTGGGCCACAGATGTGTTTTCTTGGCCTGCATAATGCTCTGAAAGAATTTAAATTACTAGCCAACATTTTTAAATTGGGAAATTCACATGAAATTTCTATTTCTGGCTTTTCTTGAAAAGTTGGAAGATCTGGCCACGCTAGGCCTGCCGTGCTACATGGCAGTGGGGGAGTGAAGTGTGTCCTTCTCTAGGACACCAAGATCCAGCCACCCCCTATCCTGATACTCTCCACTCACTGACATTCCTCACCTCCACACTGATAGCACCTGCTTTAATGACTCCTCTTTACCTAGCAAAGATTTTCTTTCCTGACTGGGTGGACACGAGGTCAGAATATTAGAAGAGAACCAATAATGACATATCCTTCCATATCGCAGATATATTTAAACAGTCTGGCATGTCTATAAACATTAAGTTCTAACAATCTGATTTCTGTTTTCATGTCAGTCTGTTTACTTCTACAAGTTCAGCTAAGTTCACCTAAAAAGACTGTACTAACAAGGCCCATAGTCAGGATTCTTTCTAGGTAAGTTAATATTATATACAACCTCTGTTCTCTACAAGATGGCTGCACAATTGTTGATCTGCTATGATAATGATAAAAAATTAGCAAATGCATGCCACAGATCATCTACAGACAGACCTCTATGCATAGTAAGGACGATCCATGGGGACTGTTGCATCTCAAGGTGTAGACCATGGATCAGAAACATATACACTACCTGGGAGGTGACCAGACATGTGGACTCGGGCCTCAGCCTCCATTCACTGAACGAGAATCTACATTTCCACAAACACTCAGAAGATTCATACATAACTTCAAGTTTAAGAAAGACTGATCCAGATTACAAGCAACTTGAAAGCTAGGCATTCTAACTCTATCTTGCTTTCTCCTATAACTCACCTCAAGGAACCTTTTAGATGACCAGTATTTACTCTTTTAAACAGAACTGAATCATTAACCAAACAGTTTTTCATTTGAGAGCTGCTGTTGCTCTTTCGAGAGACACAGGAAATCAGAGAAAAGTGAGTTTCCTGAAGACAGACTAATGAAACAATTCACATTTGTTATAAAACTACAATAGAAATATGTGAAAGAGCCCCCCCCCCCTTTCACGGAGACTGTATGAATACAGTTGATTAACTCTTGGGAATGTAAGATGATAGTCAGGATTTCCTGATAAGCCCTCGTGCAAATGACATAATTCCATGTGAAGGGGAAAGCCAGAACAAGTTTACTTCAGATTTCCAAGAACAAAACAATCTCACATTCAAAGGAAGAAGAGTCAATAATATTGGTAAGATTTTTATGAAAAATGTACTGGAAAAAAGCAAACTTGGACATGACTTCACACTCAAAATGCTAAGCTAGAAAAAATGTGATATCATCTGAATGCTATCGTATGACAAACACAACTTAAAACCACATAAACTTTTCATTTTTTTAACAAAGACTAAGGCTTTCTCCTAGAGAGGAAAAGCATATTTTTAAAGTTTAATATGAAGAAAAAATCTAAAATAGGTAACTTCTTTACCAAGCTGGATTAACACTCTGTTACTCTGCAGCTGAACTTCAACAAAAATAGCTCGTTTTAATCCCTTACATAAGAACAACAGATGTGCTGGCTGCAAATGCAGTATACGTGTGGATATGTCAACCTTATAAACAAGCGTGCTTCCCACACCACAAATTGCCAGGTTGTAAATTTCTGAAACCTATCTACTGTCCTTCACATAACACATTAGTTTGCCATTTTAAATTAAATACTAGACTCAGTAAATTAAATCAAGTTCTGAACCAGTGGGGATAAGTCTGTTTTTCAGAAAAGATATAGAACTCTTATTTTTCTGTGGATTTTTGCTCACACACCTTACGTTCACATTCTGTATACTTTTAGGATTCCCAGAGAGAAGCCTGCATACCCTCTCTCATAATCCTATCCTTAAGTAAGCCGTGTTGTCTGGAAATTCATTCCTTCTTCTAACTTCTAACTTCAACACCTTCTTAAAATGATGTCCTCTCAGTCTGGTCTCTTTGGAGAGGAAGATTATCTGGACAAGGAGAGCTGTTTATTCTCTGAACTGACCTTTCCTGTTGAAGGCTCTAATGAAGCCAACCCCCTCCCCTCCTGGAAAAAGAGCCTACCATTACTTACTTCTTTTGTCTACCCTGTATTTGCCACCTTACAAACTGTGCAGAACTATTTTCTTATAGGACTACATTTTGCTTTCTGGTTGGCAACTGATTAGTTTAAAAATTTAAATTACTGGGACACCTGGGTGGCTCAGTCAGTTGAGGGTCCAACTCTTTTTTTTTCAACGTTTATTTATTTTTGGGACAGAGAGAGACAGAGCATGAACGGGGGAGGGGCAGAGAGAGAGGGAGACACAGAATCGGAAACAGGCTCCAGGCTCTGAGCCATCAGCCCAGAGCCTGACGCGGGGCTCGAACTCACGGACCGCGAGATGGTGACCTGGCTGAAGTCGGACGCTTAACCGACTGTGCCACCCAGGCGCCCCGAGGGTCCGACTCTTGATATAGGCTCAGGTCATGATCTCACAGTTTGTGAGATCTAGCCCCAGATTGGGCTCTGCGCTAAAAATGCAGAGCCTGCTTGGGATTCTCTCTGTCTCTGCCACTCCCCTTCTCTCTCTCTCTCTCAAAATAAAAAATGAACATTAAAAAAGCAAAATTTAAAATTACCATGTCATTCAAGAATATACTAGTATTACAAGTTAGTATTCAAGAATTACTAACTTGTAAAATATGAACAAGTATCAGCTCTTGAAAGTGGATTTAGATTTCTTGCTCAGATTAAGTAAAACACTCTGTCCCAAACTTGGCTACCATTTTAATTACAGTCAAAAAGCCCTAAAACAATTTGGTACTGTAGAAAAGGATCGTGCATTTTGGTCATCAAGTTTTCAGCAGGGGCTAACTATTATTGTATACCACACCACCCATTCATAGTCAAGGACATCCTCACAGTGCATTAGCAAAGATTAAAAGGAAAGAACTGCTTAGCACTTTAGGTGTGCTGGGACCAGTGGTTTAGAAGCAGGTATCTTCCTTATTACCATATGACCAAGAACATGTTTTTAAAAAGTAGCCTGTGAAACACAAATACTGTTATTTTGATTTGTTGATATCTAAGTGCAATGTAGCATCTTAACTTGTTTTCTTACAGTTTCATTTTTATTCCCATTAAGCAACTGGTGCAAAGAGAAAACCTCATCAAAAATTGGCTGCTCCCTGCCTTTTTTTTTTTTTCCAAACAACATCATTAAGGTTTCATGCATGGGACACAAATCCATCTATCTTAAATGTACAATTCAATAACTATTAGTGAATTAATTGAATTGTGCAGCCATCAGTACAATCTAATTTTGGAACACTTGCATTTCCCCAAAAGGTTCCTTATGCCCATTCCCAGCTTCAGTCGACCACTAACCTGTCACTATAAATTTGGCTTTTCTGTACAATTCATGTAAGTGGAATCATATAATATGTGGTCTTTTCTGCCTGGCTTCTTTCACTTAGCATAATGTTCTAGAGGGACATCTGTGAGATAGTAGGGTCCTAGTGTTTCGATCCTTTTTTACTGCTGAATAGCTTTCCACACCGCATCTGCTAACCAATCAGTTGTCTGCTGGGTTGTATGGTGAATTTATGTTTAACCTCTTAAGAAACTGCCAAACTGTTTTTCCAAAATAGATCCACCATTTTATATTTCTATTAGCAGTGAATGAGGGTTCCAATTCCTCCACATCCTTGGTAATATTTTCTATCTTCTATCTTTTTTATTATAGCCTCTGTTACCATTCTACTTGAAATAAATACAATTGAATATATTTGGAAATTGTAATATAATTTCACAAGTCTTTTTAAGATGCTAGCCAGTGTTAGATAACCAAATTGAGCATTACTGCTGTACAAATAGACAACCTTTGAAGAGGTCTCCAGAAGGTAAAGACAGAAAGAAACAGGTATGGGGAAGGATCTGGGATCGAGGGGATAATATTTTTTGTTGTTGTCATTTAGTTTTTTTGCTTATTTTTTATTTTACATTTTTGTTTTGTTTTATGGAAGAGACAAACATTTCTGAAAGCCGTTGGGAATGACCGAGTTGAAAGGGAAGGCTCATGATTAGCGAAGAGAATAATAATTTCTAGTATACGATCCCCGAGGAGTCAGCCTGGTGGTGAAACTAGAATGTGTGAGGGGGTTATCCTTAGGAAAAGGAAAGCACTTTTTCTTGCAGTCTGAGAAAGAAGGGCAGGATGCACAGAGATGTAGGTGTATTTAGAGTCAAGGAAAGTGAAACAATGTCCTTTCCCACACCTTCTATTTTCGTTTTGAAACAGGTGGTGGGGTCAGCTGGGACTCAGTTATTTGGGGCTGAGATGGCAGTGCACCCACCAGGACAGGGAGCTGATGTGAGAACCCGGCGGGCTCCCAGGTGACAGCCAAGGTACCAGGGTTTCCCTAGGGCAGATGAACAGGATGTCCTGATATAAGGATAAATCTGCCTCTCTGGGGACTTTCCCCAGCATCCTCAGACAGCTGAGGGGCTCACTCAGGAGCGGGGTTTATAAGAGGTAGGGTTTTGTCTGTCAGATGAAAAAAAATCAGAATGGCCAAAGAGCTGAAGGTATCGTTACACGTATTTTACAGTAATAAACCATGAGATCTGTGCTGGATGAAACAGGAAATGGGGAAAAGGAGGACTAATAAATTAAGAAGTGGGAGAAAGCAGGAAGATCAATGGACTAGGTGTCTCCATGAGGCTTCACATGAAGGGAAAACAGTCACAGTGACAGCAAGACATCAGCTGCCTGTGTGACTATAGTATCATTCACTTAACTGCCAGGAGGATGCAGTAAACTACACACTGTATAATTTAGGGAAGATACCACACATACTGTAATGCAAATGTCATCCCCTGGAGTTGTGTCATCGATGGCCCCTTTAGAGGCCATCTACTGTAACCACTAGTCCAACAATGCCATAAGATGTCCAGAATTCCATCCATTCCCACTTTAGTATACAAAGAACTGTCTGATCCTAGAAAGCACATGAAAATATGTGGGAGTTTCCATCAAGGTGCACATTATTTCAAGATAGGCAAGAAGGCATTTCCATTCTCAGGAACCAAAGAAATGCAATGTGTAGTCAAGTGATCACACTGTGTGGAAGCTACAGACACGAAGGAATATAACTAAGAAGCGTGAACTGTGCGTAATTAGTCTAACGATCCTGGCTTTGGGATGGTCTCCTTTCAGTAATGGAGTTTCTGACAAATAACATTTTTTAGTGCATTCTATCATGGTTTTAATTGAGAACCTTGTCACTGCACCAGCTAAAACCTTTGATCATAGACATCACTGGAGCAGGGAAGGGAACCCCGAAATTTATAAGGGATGATAGAACAGTTTCCTTAGTTTCAACAAAGTCTGCCCTGAATGTTTACAGATCCGGATTTCATGCTCATCAAATATTCAGAGTTAAAAACACTCAAGCAACTGAAATGATAATAGTCTTCCTGGATAGAAAAGCATCCATCTGCCTCAAAAAATTTTAGAATTCAGTACAGAAATGTTTAAGAAAATCAAAGCCACTAAATTAGTATTTTTGCTTTATGGAATCCGTGCAAAAATTATGTACCTGTAATGTTTAACAGCTTTTGTCCCTGTCCATCAGACTGCCTTGTAACCACAAAGTAATGAAGTGACTTACTTAGAATGATAGGTTTTTAAAATTTTTAAATGTTTATTTATGAGACAGAGAGACACAGAGCATGGGTCGGGGAGGGACAGAGAAAGAGGGAGACACAAAATCCAAAGCAGGTTCCAGGCTCTGAGCTGTGAGCACAGAGCCTGATGTGGGGCTCAAACTCACAAACCGTGAGATCATGACCTGGGCCAAAGTTGGACGCTTAACCGAATGAGCCATCCAAAGGCCCCTAAAATGATAGTTTTTTAAACTTAAAATGTACCTACGCTTATATACAGGATTGGACCATTTAAGTGAACTTAAGTGAACTTATAAATTTATATTTATATAATATATATTTATATATTAACATATTCATATTACAAATTTATGTCATATATTATAAATTTCTATTTATAAGCTTGAGTATTTACATTTACTTTTTAATTAGCTTTATAAGAGTTACTTGAGTGCTTACAAGGGTTTTTAAGTTGCACAACTGAAGTGCTTAAAAATTATATGCATTTAATATAAAAAAAGCAGTTTAACAGATAGGGAGGTGTTTCATTAACTATGTATTAAATTGGAACCAAATATTGTTTAAAGGCCTTTTAAAGTGACTACTAAAACCCGCTTGATTTATTAATAGATTATAGATACTTATAAGTTGGATTTAGAAGTTCAAGGGATATACCCTAAGGAGCTAAAAGCGGGGACGTGAAGAAGTATCTATGCATGCAGGTTCACACCAGCATCATTCACAAAAGCCAAGAGGTGGATGCAACCCAAGTGTACATTGACAGATGACTGAACAAACAAAATACTTCCAATAGAATACTCTTCAGACCTAAAAGGTAGGAAATTCTGACACATTCTACAGGACACATGAACCCTAAGGGCATTATTCTGAGTGAAATAAGCCAGTGACAAAAGGAAAACTATTTTGTGATTTCACTTACATGAGGTACCTATAATGATCACATTTATAGGGGCAGAAAATAGAATAGTGGTTGTCAAGGGCTAGGGGGAGAAGGGAGTACGGAGTTGAATAGGAATGGAGTTTCAGGTTTGCAAGATGTAAAGAATTCAATGGATGGACAATGATCACCACTGTTGTATAACAATGTGAAGATACTAAAAGCACTGAACTACAGTCTTAAAAATGCTTATGATGGTAAATTTCATGTTACCTGTATTTCACCACAATTAAAAAATATATTTTTTAAGAGCTCAAGGAATAATCAGGATTTTAAAGTATATTTACGTAAAGCAAACCTGAGGTTTTAAGACCAAAATAAACTGAGTTCTTTTCATATACTGAGGCACCAGTGAGGGCACTGAAACATCCCTCCCTGGCAACCCTGACCACCTGCCTTGTGATGGAAATGTATGTTGCCACAATTGATCACAATGCACACAATACTGCATGGGTAATCTTCCACATGTTTACCGACTACATGGTTGGGTCTCTGTAAGGTAAAGTCCTAGCACAAGAAATGCTGGGTCAAGGGTCCAGTTTGAAAAACACCAAACATACTCAGAACTGCTCTCTGAAGACAGACTCATTCTCACACCCTCTCCAACACAGAGTAGAGGTGACTGGTATGATTTTTACTTATTTAAAGGGAGAAATATGGTATCTTGTTGTTTTTGAATTATGAACCGATTGTTCCAATTTTTTGGCAACAAATGGAAGGAAGTTAATGTAGGAGGCACTTCATATTATAAAACCCATTCTATAAGTTACCTCTTTCAATTCTGAACTGCTAAGAAAGTATTTTTGCCATTATGGCAGAGGAAAAATTCAAAGTCAGAGATTAAGATCCACATGGAGAATGAAAAATTAGAAAAGTGAAACCGAGATTGAACTTAAAGGCTCACCTCCCTCCAAAGCCCTGTGCCATCCACATCGTGTTCATCAAACCCAAGACACAGGTCATCGCACCCACAGCTTATGGTAGCTTTGCCCTCTCTTAGCAGACCAAAGCCCTTCACCATATTGATGACTACTGTTGCAATCCCCCAAATGCCTCCTGCCTCCCCCAGGTATGATCTCCCAACTCCCAAATATTCCACAAGCCTGATCTTGCTTTGCTTCCGGTTTCTCCCAAAGATGAATCTCCCAGCCATGTTCAGTTAGGGAGAAATTCTTTCTCTGTACATTGAGAGAAACATTAAAGGCTTTTGCTTCTGCAAATAAATGAGTAATTACTTTACCACAGCTGTACTGAATTTTGTTTCTAACGTAATACCATTATTGAAAATCTCAGTGGAACATAGACTCAGTAAAGAAGGGCCCCTTTCACCATTCTCCACAGTCTTTCAAAACACAGGACTACCACCAACATCAAAGAGCTCTGCAAGAATGAAGAGGCAGGAAAGATAATTAGGTGCTGGCCAATGGTGCAAACAAAATTGCTATCTTTGATGTCACATTTCATAAGGTTGAAGGCCATCAACGATGTGGTCCTAAAATTCACGGCCTATGAACTGAAAGGGCACTGTCCTGAGAGCAAAACCAATTAATTTACTTCATGCATAACAAAAAAAAAAATGCTGAAGACTAAAAACTAAAAAGATCATTTAAGCAGAAGGATATTGTCACTTTTGAAAAAGAAACTTAAAGAAACAGAAAAAATTTGTCATAAGTAATGAAGAGGCCAGAGACATAAATGATTAACACAAAAGATGGATCACAGGCCAGACAGATCAACAAAGTACCAAATTTTATGATGTCTAAGAAAAACACCTAGTACAGTTCATTAGGCAGGAATGATTCCAGGGAAAAATGGTACATGCTCCCAAAACATTTATCCATTATCATTAAAGTCAGATACAAAATCAGTGGGAACCAATGCTGATATATCGCCTGATCCAAACACAATGATGTCACCAAGCTCAATCACAGTGGCAGTGAATAAAATGTTAAGCACAATTTGATGATAGCCTTTATACACTAATGTGGATTCAAGCTACTATTTTCTTACTGAAAATTCTGCTTACATCATTTCTTCCTGAGATATTTGTAAGGAACCATACATACCGTCACACCTGATAAATCACACTCATCCCAGGAAAAAGGATGCACAACCTGCTCTGTGATTCTGTCCTGACCAACAACTTCTAGTGTCACAACGTTAGGTGTTAGAGAGGTGAGGAAACCTCCTGAGGAGAAAGTGAATGTCATGTGATTCACTACTGGGGTTTTAATTACTTGGGAATTTGAGGGAAATGTTGAAGAACATCGAAGACCACTGATCATAAGGGCTTCTAAGAGGACGTAGGTAACATCTGTAGACAGATCCATTAGACTTGCAAAGGGGGAGGCCCCGCCTCTGTGACTTGCTTCCTAAACGACAGCAGGTAGTCAACAGATCTCTGCAGGTAGTGGTGGTCCATCATGGCTGGTGGTCTGCACTGGAGAAACCGGTCATTCTTGGTTCTCTGCTTGGAGCTTTATACCTGTTCCTCATACATAAGCACCAGGAAAGGCTCAGGAACAAAAGGATACCCCAGGGACACTCGGCAGGAAGGTTACAGGAATCTCATACCAGCTCAGTAAAATAAAAATGAACATACCTTACACAGCTGCAAGTCTGTAATTGCCAATAAGCCCATAAAGCCTGACCAGAATGGGTAGTGTGGGAACTTACCTTGCAGATACACAAATACAAATGGAAAGACTGAAGTGTTTCTTTGGCTCATGAAGGTAAAACCCTTTCAACATCCAGACTCAACAGAAGGAACAGAAAACCCAGCAGTCGCTGCTTCCAGCTAAATTAGTTGTCTAGAAGATCAGATGGAAGAAATAGCTTACAACACCACAAAATCTCTAAAAAATTAATATCCTAAGTAAAAGATTAGACTTCACAGAGACTAGAAATGAGAGTATGAATAATATGAATTCAAAATAAAATTAAAAAAATAAAGAGACTAAAGAAATAGTAGGAAAAACTTTCCTAAGCTTAAATAAACAGTAGTTTTCACCTTCTGGGTAAAAGGGCTCATGGTGTCCTAGACAAGAATAATGAAAAGCAAGAGACATACTCCAAAGAAGAGCTTCCTGCGATCTCTGTATATCTCTGAACCTCAGATTAAAAGGAAAAACTATTTTTCTGTTTCTAGAGAGGAAAAAAAACCCAAAAAATAAAAAAACACAGATTGCCTACAAAAAAGATGAATTAGTGTGGCATTATTTTTATCCTATGTGATATAGGTAATTAAAAATACAGCAAAACAACATTTACAGGTTATGAATTTATAATTTTTGAGAAAGGAGTCTTCAAATAAGAGTCATAAGATACAACTTAATAACAGCCTGAAATAAGGTCAAGAATTGGGGGAATGGGGGGGGTGGTATTTGCCATAATGAAGACTTGGAAATGAATTATTCCTAAGATCTTCACTCAGGACTTGGAGATGTAAACATGAAAAATGTCTCAGGGTAACAGGAATAGGTATTAGTTAATTTCAATACTGTACAAAAGTTATGAGAGGAATAGAAGTTTCAATATAATGGTGAAAGGACGGTGAACACTAGTTTGATGAAGAACACAGAATTTTTTAATCAAGAAAGAAGGGCAACAGAGACAGAAAAGTAAAATACAACTGACTACAACTAAAAATTACAACAAAGATGAAAAGAGAAAAGACACAAAATATAATGACATATACATTAAATAAAATGGTATGAATAAACCATATATATTGAAATCATAATACGAATATGCTTAGTTTCTGATCAAATAATTGGTAATCTGATTAAAATAACAAAATTCAGTTCTACTCTGTCTATAAGAAAAGCATCAAAATGAAATGACAAAAAAAAGAGGGTGGGTGATGGGTATTGAGGGGGCACCTGTTGGAATGAGCACTGGGTGTCGTATGGAAACCAATTTGACAATAAATTTCATATTAAAAAAAAGAAATGAAAAAAAGTAGAAGGCAGACAAAAATCATAAAAATCATAAATTAAATAAAGTGGTAGAAGCAATAATATCAGACAGAGTGGAATTCAAGAACAAAAGGCATTAACCCAGGCGAATAAAGAATAATATAAGGTTAAAAATTACAATGAAGAGGAAAGATTTGTATACTTAAAAACTGCAGTGAAACACCAAGAGTTAAAAGTTCTAGAAACACAAAGAGAGCTCAAAGGCATAAAGGAAATCTTTTCAGATTTGACAGGGCAGATAGACATAAAATAAATTAGAAGAACACAATCAAAAAGCTGGCCTTAACAGGCAGATTTGCAACTTTGCAACACGTAAACAGAGAAAGTAATATTCTTTTGTTTTCAAGGAACAGCCATCAAAGTGATCAGATATTTAACTCACATTATTTCAGTAAGATTCAACAGATTCCTGGTTTCTCTCTAGTATCTTCTCTCACAGTGTGAAACTGAAACTTGGTACAGCTCCTTGTGTAGATGGATTTTAGGTAATGTGGTTGGGAACCTCACCAAAAAGGAACAGTGTGTGTTCTTTTATTAAAGGATCATGACCAACTTTTTAAACCGTAGAAGCTGTCTGTGACATCAAATTCAGTATTTTGGAGAAAGAAATTTTAGCAGTTATAAAATTTCACACCAATGTGGTTTGTTGTAATCTATAGCTGTGCTGTCCAAAACAGTAGCCACTTAGCCACATGTGGCTTTCTAAATTTAAACTTTAAATTTAAATTAAATTAAATAAACATTCAGTTCCTAATCATACTAGCCACATGGCAAGTGCTTGAGAGCCACATGTGGTTAGTGGCTACTGTACTGGCAGCACAAAGAGCATTTCCACCATCCCAGAAAGTTCTATCGATGCACGTTGGAGTGGCGGTCTCCCAACACCACAGGGAAACGGGGAATGAGAAAGCAAGCGTCTGGTAGTGAGGCAAGAGTTCTTTACAGGAGGTCTGTGCAGTGCACGATACCCATCATTTCAGGTTATCTGTACAAGAATTGCTCAAAGTCACACAGATGGTGTCTAACAGAGCCAGCGTGTGAATGACAAACATATCTGACACCAAACCCCACGATCTTAACCCCCACACTCTGCTACTTCCCAGTAGTGCTGATAGTCGTGTGTATACGGAAGGCGGTTTCTGTGCTCGATCACTGGTTCCTGCTCTGCATTAAATGCCCCTTCTGCAGGCATTTATTTTTTTGTTTTAGGATCATAAACCTTTCATTCAGCTAATAAATGAAGCTCAACTTATTAAACGCTTCGCTGACCACTGTGATATGCCTCCAAAGCAAGCCACCATGGTTCCCCACAGCTGCGTGTCTGCCCAGATCTACACTTTCTGCTACTTTAGTGTGCAAATACTTCGCACGTATGGACATTCTGTCTCAGCAGACGCTCTGTGGCATCACGGCACAATCTACTTCAAAACATATCAGCAGCTTCGCTTCTGTTCTCTAAATAGGTGGACTCCAAATAAGTATCACTTAACACTGGGAGAGGCTTTAGTGGTGCGGTTGGACTAGAGACAATGCTCAGTGTCCACGAAGCCTGACACAGTATCTACAGAATGCAAAACCTTTCAAATTCAGTAAACTTCCAAATAATCTGTAGTGTTAGGTAGGTGCTGGGCTTTACTGTCCGCTTCCCAAAGGTATCCAGGTCATTCTAGATGATACATATAAATGCATTCTGAGAACTGTCAAGAGTTATTTCAATTTATTTGTTTCTAGGAATGACTTTTAGAGATGATGTGATCTGATCGTGTGATTAAACAGAAAAGGAAATAAAGCCCAAAATGTTTCTGCAACTGGCCCCAAGTCAAAATGATCTGATGTAACAGCTTAGGCCTCCTGACTCATTCTCTTGCAATATTCAACATAAAACGGTAATTAGAAGCTTACAATTGATGGCATCTGGGGTGTCAAGGGCTTTTTATGACAAAATTGCTGAGCTGAGAACCAGAGGGATGGTCCAACTCAGTATTTCCCACAATGAGGTCAATGAAATAGCAGTTCCAGGGAATAGTAAAAGTATTACGTCAAAGAGAGATTCTGTGGTCAAATACATTATAGAGTTGAACAAAGACAGAATGTGTGTCTGAGTGTGAGCGTATGTGTGTGTGTGTGTGTTGGGCGGAGGGAAACCATAGGACTTTCAGGAGCCCTTACTATACTTATGTGCATTATAAACTGCCAAGAGGAGGCTATAGCAGGCAGTGTTCAAAATTTATTTGCTCGTAAAATATTTTTATTCAATAGCATTCCTCAAAACTAGTGTGGGATGAACACACTTTGGCAAACACTTATCAGCAGATGAGTCCCTTGTCGTATCTTCAAACATGGCTGCCTCAAACAGATTTAATAAAATGATATCATTTGTGTAATTGGCTTTCCTCCATGTGACATCACTGCCGCCAAAAATATCACAGAGAACTTTAGAAATTTGTGACATGACTGTAACACTCCAAGTTTCTTAGCTGTTGCCAAACTATTGCCTGGATGGCTAACAGTATTCAAAATATTTAAATGATCAGAGTTCAGACGTTTTTCTGTGTTTCCTGCTTTATTCTTCTATACATCAAAGATCACATCTATTTTTCCAGGACCTAAAATCTGAGGACCCATAACTGGTGATGTAAAGAAAAGCACATGGTCCCACAGTCCTGGGTAGGATTCTGCCTGCAATGCAATGCAGAGGAAATTTCTCGTTAAAGCTACTGACAATAATGAGGTAAGGTATCTATGTTCGCTCCATAGAGCATGGAGTTTTTAAGTAGTTTATCTTCTAGCTGAAAACCTCCACAGGTAAACTGCGTTATTTTGTGGCTCTAGCATTCTATACATAGGAAAGCACTTAGTATCGTGACTAGAGCACAAGATTGCAGGGAGACAGTTCTGGATTCACAACCAGAACCCAGCTTCACAAACTACCTGCCTATAGCCTTGAATACATTCCAGTAACTCCAGCTTCCTTAATTGTGAAACGGGTATAATAAGAGAACTTTACTTACAGTTTCTGATACGGACCTGTGCGTGTCGTGAGATAAAAACTTCAAGGGTTTAGCACAGTGCCTGGCTTTTACTAAATGCCCAGCACCTGGTAGTTGTTCTTATTGTGGCTGTTGTTGATGTTAATAAACGTTACAGAGCCTTTCCTAGTTTCCAACGTGCTTTCTTTCATCGTGGCCACTACAGTGCCATTGCAAGGTGAAGGAAGAGGAAAGCAGGAAAAAAACATCACTGTGGCTTTGTTCCTCATAATTATATATGGATACAATTTTCTTGGATGTGAAAGCTGGAAGAAACCACTTAAATGGATACCAGGATCCTTCCAAGAAATAATATACTTCCTTACGGAGTTATTTTCTCTATTATTCAAGCTCCCTTTTTCCCAAAGATCTGTTTGGAATCAAAGCCAGGTTTCACAGCCTGAAAATTAATACTGTGCAGCCAGAAATAAATTATTTTGCAAAGAGAAATACCAGACCCACATCATTTTTACTCAGCGAAAAAAAAAAATCTCCCTTTCTACCTCGCCAGAAAGCACAATGGACAAATATAAAAGCTCAACGTTTATCCATTTATGTGGTCTGGGAAAGAGAGCACCCCTTTTGATTCATGGCTCAGCCTCGATTCCAGCACCGCTACTCTGGCAACAAAAGCACCATCATCAATTTGTGATTAGCCATGACATTATCTGGTTTTCAGATTATCTGTTTGTACCCTCAGCCTCTATCTATCCCCTCGCCAGGAGACTGTGGCTCATGCCACTGAGAGCAGGCCCTTGGTGGGAAAGGATGATGGCACAAAAAACGAGACTGTCAGTGTCTGAGCTTATGGGAGAGGCTCTGACTGCCTGATGATGAACATCAAAAGAAACCCCAGTTAAACGTCCACATGTTTCCAAACTTCACAAACATTCCAGATATAGAAAAACATCCTGATGCTTAAGTAAATTTAAAAATTTCCAGCCAGATGGTTATAAGATTGAGTATGTGTCTCCGATTGCCTTAAAAAATTAGAATATTATGATTCTTATTTTATATTATCTATTTATATCTTCTGTACCTTATTAGCAAAGGAAATCAAACTTGAAGTTTTTCCTAGGGGGAAAAAACCCTCTTCCTTGAGTTTCTATAGAAATCTACTCAAACATTTCACATTGTCTTTTTTGGTGTATAAGGCCTGAGCCTATCCTGTTTCTACTCAATAAACATGATTGATCCAGTTCCTGGGTAACTACAGAATGCTTATCTTAACTGATAGATAGGAAATTAGAAATCCGACAGTTTCCATAATTACTCTACATTTTGAGGGTCAACTAAACTGTCTACCAAAAGGTTCTGTTTTAATTATGCACAAGTTTGAACAGTTGAGATCCACAGGACTGCTGTCATTGTGTTCAGTATTGTTTCTTTTTATTCTTTTTTTAAATTTTTTTATGTTTATTTTTTTGTTTTATATAATTTTAACTTTATTTTTTTAATTTTATGTATTTATTTTTATATATAATTTATTGTCAAATTGGTTTCCTTACAACACCCAGCGCTCATCCCAACAGGTGCCCTCCTCAATACCCATCACCCACTTTCCCCTCTCCCCCACCCCTCATCAACCCTCAGTTTGTTCTCAGTATTTAAGAGTCTCTTATGGTTTGCCTCCTTCCCTCTCTGTAACTTTTTTCCCCCCTTCTCCTCCCCACTGGTCTTCTGTTGAGTTTCTCAGGATCCACATATGAGTGAAAACATATGGTATCTGTCTTTCTCTGTCTGACTTATTTCACTTAGCATAATACTCTCCAGTTCCATCCACGTTGCTACAAATGGCCAGATTTCATTCTTTCTCATTGCCAAGTAGTATTCCATTGTATATATAAACCACATCTTCTTTATCCATTCATCAGCTGATGGACATTTAGGCTCTTTCCATAATTTGGAACCAATTAAGGGCCAACATGGAGGAGAAGTAGGGGATCCATACTTCCCATGTCTCTCAAACAAAGAAGTGCAGAAGTCAAAGGACTTTGAACACCAGAGCCTGGGAGGAAAAGAGACTGAATCTACTAGGAAGAAAATAGGAAAGCTGGGTGTTTATTTCTTTTTGAGTGAGAGAGAGAGACAGAGTGTGAGCTAGGAAGACACAGAGAGAGATGGAGACACAGAATCCGAAGCAGGCTCCAGGCTCTGAGCTGTCAGCACAGAGTCCTACACGGGGCTCGAACTCACCAACTGTGAGATCATGACCTGAGCCAAAGTTGGATGCTTAACCAACTGAGCCACCCAGGCACCCCCAATATTGTTTCATTCCAAAGCTGGCCTCCCAAAAGAATGGATTTATAGAGTCCATGAAAATCATGGTTAAAATATATTTTGAGACATGCAGACAAAATGTTAATATATTTGGCTTTCTGCATCCAAACCCTTTTCCCCATTTAGGAGAAATCTGCATTGTGTGAGTCTTGGTGTGAGGAACTGATGTGGACACACGTTCAAAAATTCTTCTCAGCAGCAGGAAGACAGTAGAGGCAGCAAAGGACTAACAAGGAACTAACAACCCATAACCTCAGCTGAATTTTGTGCTGGCAGCTTCCGCTAGCTCTTATCTATTCTCCAAACTTGCTTCTCTACACAATCTATCTATTCTACATCTACCCAATGTCTTTCTATTACATCCCTTTTGTCACTATTTTTAATTCAATGACTCAGATTTGTTTTGTTTCGTTTTTTTGCAACCAAGACCCCAATTTATACATGTAGCACCCTACTGACAGTAGAAATTTTGAATGAAGATGTAAAAAGTTAGCTAAAATTTAAGGGCTCTACATAACTTTTCCATTTATGTTCCTGGAGGCAGGGAGTGAAATTCATAAGCAGCCACGATTCTTTGCACCTGTGTCTGAGTTTTGATTAGAATTTTAGAGTATTAGAATATGTTTAAAATATTCTGCAGTGGGGTCCCGATTTTTTAACCTTTCCCATGACATCTAACATATGAAATAAGATTTTAATTGAGGCTTAACCCTTACGAAGATGCTTGTTTTAGTAAAGATTCTTGGTAATCATTATAATGTGAAAGCCTGCCCTTGCCTAATTCATACTAACCTGCCAAGTTGTGAGACCAGCCCTGAGGTTTCTAAAAGAGATCTACGAGATTTGGAGGTGCACTTATTTGGGCTTGACATTTATATATAAGAAGCATTTTTAAAAAGGTGAATGCAAACGAACTAAAAACAAGGTTCAGCCTTTTAGAAAACTACCTAGATGGGCTGACTCTTCAACTTAGCTGGAATGAGGTTGCCAGTCCCAAAGCAATCTGTTCCATTTGGGACAGGAGCCTCAGGAAAGTGTAAAGTCTGCTCTTTTCCAAGTTGTGAATTTTCTACATTAATTCTATATTAAACCTTTAATGAACAACTCAAGACAGGTAAGTCCCATGGGATACATAAAATATAAGGACTCTGACCCCAAGAAAGTATTCCAAACATGGAAAAAGGAGTTCCCTGGAGGAAAAACATCAAGGAATTTAAATTTTGTATGAATCGATGATTCCTTAAAACATTTTACTTTAAGTTATAATAGCTGGGGAAAATGGAAAAGTTTATAGTGATTCTCATCAATAACATGATCCTTTTAATACAGTAGATGAATCTGGTTGCCAGGAGAGGCTACTTAACAGTATTTCAACCCTGCTATTGTGTCTGACTTCACCGCAGTGAGGTAACATTTTCTACCATAGATGCGGGGGAAGTCTGCGAGGAATTGGGCTATCTAACATAACCCCAGAAACTGAACCTCGTATGGAATGGGTAGGGCATAAAGGTGGGAGAAAACCTAAGTGTTTAATGTAGAAGTTCCTTCTATGTTTTTTAGATTTTCATAGAATTTCAGTTTTTTTTTTCAATATTGTGATAGCATCCATACTTGAACATATCCATTCTCATTCATGTTCTATATGTTCTTCTAAGTCCTTTTAAGTTATTATTACTTAAGCAGTAAGCAGACAAAGAGTATTAAATATTTTACCATATCTAGAAATGAGATACTCACTTTTAGGCAAATCATAAGGGAAAGAGTAGTAGAAAGGAATTAAATCTAAAATTGACCAGATAAGACAAATCACCATAACCCAAACTCCAAAGGCAAACAACAGTCTAAGAACAGAAAGCCAAACAACAGAAATATATACATGCATTTTTAAGTATATATATGTACATTAATTTTTTTGTCTATGGCATTTTTATATATGTACGTGGGTATATACATACATATGCCATAAACAGAGTATCCAGAATAGGTAAATGTATACAAATGAGGAAGACACATACCTCTAGAAAAATAAAAAAAAAATACTCATAAACAATTCATAGAA
The DNA here is from genome assembly GCF_018350155.1 of Leopardus geoffroyi. Classification (NCBI taxonomy): domain Eukaryota; kingdom Metazoa; phylum Chordata; class Mammalia; order Carnivora; family Felidae; genus Leopardus; species Leopardus geoffroyi. The sequence continues at coordinate 105,826,296 of NC_059326.1, forward strand.
GTGAATAAAAATGGTTCATAAATACCTAAAAATATGTGCAAACTCATCCTCAGAGAAACAAAAGTAAAACAATGAAGTACCTATCACTGGATACGTTTTAGGCCAAAAACGTGGCAAGTGCTGTTCTAAGTACTTGGATACTTTATGTCACCTAGCCATTGTAAAAACTTTATACGGTATGATTACTATCATCCTTATTTTACACATAAGGAAAGTGAGCACAGAGACGTTAGGTAATATCCAAGGTCAATGAGCTAGTGAGTCACAGTCCAAACAGGCCAACAATGAGTGTTGGATAATACTGAGTAAGACAATACCGGTTAAGAGAGGCCTATGTTCATGGTCAAGCGATTGTTTTGGAAAGCAATCTAACAATAGCTAATAAGTTGATGATGCATATATACAGTCTTGTTCATTCAAGAGAAACTTGCATAAACACAGAAGGAGACATTATAGAAGAAGTACATCACAGCACTTTTTTAGTAGGAAAAATGAGAAAGAATCTCAATGTCTCTCAGTAAAAGAATGGGCAAGTAAATTGCTTCACATTTATGCAATGTAATATTGCACAGGAGTTGAAACGAATTCTATATGTAGCAAGATAAGAAGATCTCAAAAACATTGTTGAATGAAAATAAGCTGGGGGATACATGGACTCTGATAATATTTATGTTCATTAAAAATACTGGGGCGCCTGGGTGGCGCAGTCGGTAAAGCGTCCGACTTCAGCCAGGTCACAATCTCGCGGTCCCTGAGTTTGAGCCCCGCGTCGGGCTCTGGGCTGATGGCTCAGAGCCTGGAGCCTGTTTCCTGTTTCCGATTCTGTGTCTCCCTCTCTCTCTGCCCCTCCCCCGTTCATGCTCTGTCTCTCTCTGTCCCAAAAATAAATAAACGTTGAAAAAAAAATTTAAAAAAAAATATATAAAACAATGATACACATTATTTATGGAAATACTGGAAGGAGTACATGTATAAAAGAGCATCAACTAAATACACCACAACTTCATGATAGTGGTTACTTCTGGAAAAGGAAGGGAAAGGAGGGAATGAAAAGAACATGGGGGAATTAAATTTTATCTGTAAAGTTTTAGTTCTTTAAAAAAAAAGACAGGGAGAAAGAACAAGAAGTTATCTGAAGCAAATTTTTAAAACTTAACTTTTCATTTGGTGGTATGCACATGAAAGATTTCTTGAGATGTCTTTTGTTATATTCCAGACTTTTAAAATTATCCCAAATATTATACTTAAAAAGATCACTTAATTAGGAACAGAGCATTCCTAACCAACTGAGTGGGGGGGGGGGGGAGGGGAAATCCATCCTATTTTCTAGGGCTAAATCAAACCTAACATTTAAGTATGGAATTTATTTAGAGACATTTTGCAGAATTTACGTAACTGCAAGAGATCAGACCTATCTCACTAATGCCCACATATAAAAATAACTCGAGGGGCACCTGGGTGGCTCAGTTAAGCCTCTGACTTGGCTCAGGTCATGATGGCACAGTCTGTGGCTTCGAGCCCCAAATCGAGCCCCAAATCGGGCTCTGTGCTGACAGCTCAGAGCCTGGAGCCTGCTTCAGATTCTGTGTCTCCCTCTCTCTCTGCCCCTCCCCTGCTCACTCTCTCTTTCTCTCTCTCTCTCAAAACTAAATAAAAGTAAATAAAAATAAAAATAACTTGAAGCTTAGAACGTTGTTTTATCTCCCCTATATTCTTTTACCCTATAATTTTAATTCTTAGATTTCATTCCCATCAAAGGGCTGTCACAGACAAGTCAAATCACAGAAGAAATAAAATAGAGTTGTTCTTGTGAATGCAGAAGTCTTAACATTACATGAAAGTCCTCTAAGTAAAAATTCATCCATCATGCCTTCTTACCCTAAACAAACGCACACCTACTCTCACGGAGTACAACATGAGAAACTTTAACCATCTAATGATAACTCCAGTGACAATGAATTAAAAAAAAAAACTTATTTATCAATGATTAGGAATATTTCCAAAATATTGGCCATAGCTAACACATTAATAATTTTAATAGAAGACAGATAATTATTCAAAACAATGACTTTCCTGACCAATACTTAGCTATATAAAAAATTATTATCCACAACATCCCAGGCAAATGGTTTTCTCATGTCTTCAAAGCCCATTCACCTCTCTCTTATCTCAGGGCATTTTCCTATGCATTCTCCTTTACTAGGAACTTTATTTCTCCAATTCTGAAAAGGGCTGGTTCCATCTCATCCTTCAGGCCTGCACAAGTCATTAGGGTTGCTCACCAATATCCATTTTTTTCCTTTCTTTTCAGGCACATGGAAAACTGTACATGCCTGCCTTCTTTAAAATTACACACAGCCCTGTCCTATAACTTTTTTTTTTGCGGCTAATCATATGAGAACAGATGTCATTTCCAGGCAAAAATCTTTAAACGCCGGTGTGCAAGTAACTATATCCTCCTTCTTTGCTTTGGTGACCAGGGAGGTGTGTGTTAAGATGGAGTGTCCTTTACTCTGAATCTGAGTAACCATGACGAATAAAATTCCCCTGACAACTCACACTGGATACTTGGTCATGTAAAATGAAAAGTAACCTCTGTTTAATTAAGTAGACAAACCACAGTGATTTCATGGTTAGTCGCTACAACAGCATACCCTACACCATCTTGACTAATACAAGGTCTGAGATTAAAAGGCATCTCTGGGGAGAGGAATTTCTTAAACCGTCATTTAAAATCCCTCTAATCCATTATCTCAGAAACCTCTTTGTTTCCTTCAGAGCATGTGTCATAATATATATATTTCTAAAATGCATTGTTTCTTTGTTTTAAATTTTCCTGAACAGATTATGAACACCCTACAAAGCAGATTTCAAATGCCTCAGTTATAGTGGTTTCCCTAGTACTCACAGAGCAACCAGCAGATGATATCTTCTTAGTAAATATTTGTCGAAGGAATAAATGTTTCAATTCCATACTTTACAAATTTTGACACACAGTTAACATGCTTGTGCAAGAAATTCCAGTGATGACAAAGAGTTAAAATGCACAGTAATTTCTCAAAACACATATAAAAGTTCTAAATCTGAATGTCATATGACACACAAACTAAGTATTTTACATCTGGGACACAAATGCTTCCATTTAGACCACATTAGTTACAGGGGATTTCATATTTGTCATTTAAAAAAAAGGATTTCAGATAAACTCACACACAATTCATGTAAACAGGGTGTAGACTTAAATTTACTCCACAGACAAAAGGTCATAAAAGTTATAAAGATGACATTTTATTGAAACTATAAAGAGCACATATATTAAGCTAAAGTCCTTACTTTCCTACTGGCAATTTAATAAATGTTTCAGTCATATTTATGACTATTTCATTTTCCACATATCTTGTGTTGCCAGGATAAAACCTTAGGAGTTCATGCTTCAATAAACCCAGACTCAAGAATCTCTTACAAAAATGAATTAAAATCCAGTGAAGTTGGCATTCACTGGAGTTCTAAATCTTCTCGTTCAACAGCCAAGGTATAAGGTAAAAATGGTTGCTGCACTAACAATCTTTGTCAGTTGCCATCCTTCTGCCAATGACTGTATATCAACCATGGATTGTTGGTGAGCGGCAGTCTATCATAGGTTTTGTGGTGTAGGTTCATGTGTCTGAGGGCTCGGCTCAGTAACATTTCAAGATCTACCTTCAAACAAGGCAAAATGCCAGTGCTACAAAGCAAACTTTAGGTTAAGTGTAGTAAAGATGAGTATTTCCATACAATCATGCTACACCAGAGTCAACAACAGCAATCATAACTACGGCAACGTAGCTTAGATTCCTACTCATTAAGAAAAATTGACTGAGAGAGCCTACAAAACCTCTGATCACATTTTCTTTGGAATATTTGTTCTTACAGAAATCATTTAGCTGTATTTTCTTCTGGTTTCATTTTTTTTCTCTTTTCTGTGTCTTTCATCTCTTATTTTCATACCTCTCATTTGTAACATTTTTTCTTTCTATTCTATTTAAATGTTTAATCAATGCATGCCTCTACACCATAATGAAGTTAAAAACCCTCACTTTCTAATAAGCCTGTTTGTTATCCATGCCATGTAATCACGAATGAAAAGGAAAAGATTTATTTTAAAAGGGAAAGGAAGGGGCGCCTGGGTGGCACAGTCGGTTAAGCGTCCGACTTCAGCCAGGTCACGATCTCGCGGTCCGTGAGTTCAAGCCCCGCGTCGGGCTCTGGGCTGATGGCTCAGAGCCTGGAGCCTGTTTCCGATTCTGTGTCTCCCTCTCTCTCTGCCCCTCCCCCGTTCATGCTCTGTCTCTCTCTGTCCCAAAAATAAAAATAATAAACGTTGAAAAAAAAATTAAAAAAAAAATAATAAAATAAAAGGGAAAGGAAAAGATTTTAAAAGGAAAATATTTCTTCTTTATAATAATAAAAGTATTAGAAATAACTACAAAGTACTCAACATGCATCAGGCACTTCTCTAACTGCTTTGTGAATACTTCTTTATTTACTTCTTACAGTGAGGTGGATGCAATTATTATACTCAATGCACACAGGAAGAAACAGGTTCTTAGAGGTCAGGAACTATGTTCAAAGCAATACAGCAGTGTAAAAAGTGAGAGAAAGACAGAGGGTGTGTGTGTGTGTGTGTGTGCGTGTGCACGCGCGCACATGTGCGCTAAGTTATAATGTATGATATGCAGAATAACACAGTATAAAACAGTGGTATAGTACATAAGAGCAGGCTTGGGAGCCGCACAGGTCTGTTTTCTAATCTCAAGGCCATCATGTATTAGCTTCCTTATACCAATTTAGTGGCATTGGTTCTAAGTAAAAGATAGCTGATTATCATAACATAATTTGAACATGAGTCCAATAACTTTTTATGATAAGCATTTTCTGAGTATTGTACAAGAAACATGCATTATTTTATTGTCAAAAATCATTATAAAAAAGTAATTTTATTATGGGGATGATATGGCATTAGAGCCATACCCAGATAAAATATTAGGAAGGAAAACTGACCGATTTCATATCAACTTTATTTCAATGTATGTAAGCCATACGTATGGTGAGAAAGGCTTATGAAAAAGTAACTGTTGGTCATGGGAATTCACTGGCATTACTGAAGGCAAAATCAACACTCCTAGGATGAATCATGGAAACCACAGCAAATGCAAAAAGAACCAAAGCAGAAGAATAATAAAAATCTCCACCCGTTTCTTAAAATTCCATAACCTATTCAAACAGAAACTGAAAAACAAGAGTTTACTCCTTCATACTTGAAAATACTTGATGTACTACTTGATGTTCTACTTGAGTAGAAATATCAATGCCCAGGCTGAGACAGTAAGTATAGACAGTAATACATGTACGATCACATGGGTTGATGTACCCAGGGATACACTTCATCTCTAACTTCACCCATTTAGGTCCAGGTATACAATTTAGTATTAGCAGTAACAAATATAGAAACGATAGCAATTTTTCTACTTAATGGAGTAATGGCTTCTATGAAAAGGAAAGTTTACTCATTAATTCCTTAACCACAGGTGACACAAACATCTTGAAATGTATTTTCCTTGTAAGTATGAAGTGATCCTGAGTTTTTGCAAATCTATTTCCATAATTGTTATCTGATCCAATACGCAGAAAAACCTTCACCACAGGCAGTGGCTTCGATTATGTAACTGATGAGGATTACACCTTATATTCAGAGTAGATGATAAATGAGTTTAACAGAGAGAAACTCATGCTGTCAATTTCGAGTTAAAAAGACAAGGAGCAAAAACTTTTAGTTGCAATTAAGATAGCTTACATAAACACAGTCTGTACTAGTTTTAAAACTGTCTTTTACAAGTTTAAATCTTTTGAAAAGGACAGCAAGCTATTTATTTTCTAAAGCATAACTGGAATTTTTTGAGAAAACATTTATTTTTCTGCAGTGCAACCAAATGTTCTTAAGACATTGTAAGATATGCAGAGGCATTAATACAAACGGAGATAACTGTGATTTACTGAGAACAAAGGCAGGTTATTGGCAAGAGCACTGCTGGCATGCTTCCTTGCAAGATCAGGTGGCAACAGAGCTTAGGGAATAATCACATTTTGTCCATACAGGAACTAGAACAAGTGAAAACTTCCAGGGCTACTATGTTATTAATGCTACCATAGCCCAATACAAGCTACAAGCCTAATGGCATTGGCACAATGTTGCCAAGCATTTCATAGATAATATTCTTACTTTTGTCTTAGACAACATTCTTACTAAATATTACTACTATTTATTAATATTCTTGCATTTTAAAGAATGTTTGTTTACTTATTTATTTTGAGAGAGAGTACACACACACGGGGGAGGGGCACAGAGAAAAGGAGAGAGAGAATCCCAAACAAGCTCTGTACTATGAGCCCAATGCCGAGCTCAAACCCATAGGGTGAGATAGGGTGAGACAGGGAGCTGAACTCAGACTCTTAACTGACTGAGCCACCCTAGCCACTCCTGCCACCAACTTTAAAGGTGAAAAAGCCACTTCTGAATGATGGTCAGTTTTTTTCTCAACCTGAACCAAGATTATTCTAATATTTAAATTCTACTGAGGGAATTCACGTGAGTTTGTTTGTTTGTTGAGAGCGAGGGAAAGAGAGAATGCATGCACACGCAAGTGGGGGAGGAGCAGAGAGACAGAGAGAGAGAGAGAAAGAATCTCAACCACACCTGGCTTGGAGAAAAAAGTGGGGCTTGATCTCTCTGCCTTGAGATCATGACGAGACGGGAAATCAAGAGTCTGACGCTTAACCAACCGAGCCGCCCGGGGCACCTCCAATACAAGTTAAAAAAAAAAAAAAAAATCCTTTTTTTGAGCCACTGTATCACACCCCTTATCATAATGGCATGATCATCTTTTGAGTTTGATCTCTGACCTACCAATTTTATGAAGTTACTATTTTATAACTTGCATAAAGTTTCTCTCCCACTAATATCAGTTAAAGGGTTTGAGATTCATGCCTAAATGACAGGGCATTTGCCTTCCCACTCATTTTTTCAAAATTAGAAATGCTCACCCAAACTGCAATTATTTAGTGAAAATAATTTTAACATGAGTTCATTTGATTTTGTTTCTGCCAGGAGTCCTCTTGCTTTTTCTTAAATAGTTTTATCATCCACCATAACCTGAAATGTCCTCATTTAAAAGGGGGAAACACTTTTACTCAGCCAAGAACCATTTCCTCTTTCATTGCCCAAGAGCTGCTTATTTCTAAAGGTCAAAAAGAAATCAGCCATGTAGGTAATAAATGCATTCAAGGAGACCTGTGGATTACATCACACCTGTTCTATATGAACATCTAGTCACATAGCTACGGGCAAGAGGTTCCATGACATTCAGTCCATATTTAATAGAGAAGGCTAAGGTTGCATTAAAATATATAAATATTTATCTACTGGTATATAAGAAAAACAGGTAGTTTGGACAAAACTTCATTTTGAAATAAAAGTGAAGTGTAAAAACGTACAATGTCCCATGTAAGGTACTACAATGAAAAAGAATACAAAAAAAAAAAACAATAAAAATAAGTTTACATTAAACAAACATTTTCCCCAACTGAGTAGTACATGGATTTCACCATTTTATTTAGTTTTTTTTTGCTTTTTTTTTTTTTTTTTTTTTGAGGAAGAGAGAAAGAGAGAACACATACAAGCAGGGGAGGGTTAGAGGGAGAGAGAGAGAGAATCTTAAACAGGCTCCATGTTCAGGGTGGAGCCCAATGCAGGGCTTGATCTCACAAGCCTGCGACCATAACCTAAACCCAAATCAAGAGCCAGACCCTTAACTAAGTCACCCAGGCACCCCTCACCATCTTAATTACTAGAGATCTGAAGATACAAAGACAAATAAAACACAAGGACTGGCCTTGACATGCTCACGGTCTGTGAAGGCAAACACTCCAATAAATACAGAAATGGCGAACGTCAGATGTGTATACAGTAAGCACAATGGGAGAATGAAGTGGGATGACTGGTTCTAGTCGTGAAGCACTGTAGTGGGAAATCCAGGCAGAAGAGCAGTAATACAAAGGCACAGGGTGAAAACGGAAGGCATCTTTGGAAGAGAAAGTCACTCCATGCTGGAGGAGTAGGGTGTATGCTGGGCAGAGGGAGGGGGAGGAAATGATCAACATGAAGGCAAAAGGGCAATAGTGACAGTAACTGCTAACAACTTCTGAGCACTCGATAGGTTTTAGGCACTGGAGACGCACTGGCCATGCACCATGTCAGAGCCGTTTCACAACTCGCCAGAGAGTATGATCCTCCTACAATCTAAGGTTCAGACGTGCAATCACACCTAATGGTGTGCAATCACACAGAAAGGGCCTTCCATGTCAAGTTAAGAAATGGGGATTTTACCACATACAAAGAGGAAGCCAATGAAAATTTTTGGTTACGTGAGTATTTTAGAAAATTCCTTAACTGGGAAGGATGAAGAAGAAAATAAACTCTGAAAGCTGTAGGATACTGAAATAAAGGTGGTTGTTGAAAAGGACCAGGAAAGAGAAAGGGGCCTGAACTAAAGCAGTGGCATTATACTGAAGAGAAGGGTGTTTATTTGGAATGACGTTTCTTTTTTTTTTTCCCTGCCTATTTATTTATTTTAATATAATTTATTGTCAAATTGGCTAGCATACAGTGTGTAAAGTGTGCTCTTTGTTTTTAGGGTAGATTCCCATGTTCATCGCTTATACATAACACCCAGTGCTCATCCCAACAAGCGCCCTCCTCAATGCCCATCACCCATTTTCCCCTCTCCCTTACCCACCGGCCCCACCATCCACCCTCAGTTTGTTCTCTGTATTTGAGAGTCTCTTATGGTTTGCCTCCCTTCCTCTCTGTTTCTACTTTTTTCCCCCTTCTCTTCCCCCATGGTCTTCTGTTCAGTTTCCCAAGCTCCACATATGAGTGAACACATATGGTATCTGTCCTTCTCTGCCTGACTTATTTCACTCAGCATAATACCTTCCAGTTCCATCCACGTTGCTGCAAACCGCATGACTTCACTCTTTCTCATTGCCAAGTAGTATTCTGTTGTATGTATAAACCACATCTTCTTTATTCATTCATCAGTTGATGGACATTTAGGCTCTTTCCATAATTTGGCTATTGTTGATAACGCTGCTGTTAAACATTGGGGTGCATGTGCCCCTATAAAGCAGCATTCCTGTATCCCTTGGATAAATTCCTACTAGTGCTACTGCTGGGTTGCTGAGTAATTCTATTTTTAATTTTTTGAGGAACCTCCACACTGTTTTCCAGAGTGGCATGCAGTGACATTTCAAGGGTGGAGTGGACAGGACTCAGTGACAGATCTGGGTGGAGGTGGAGTGATAAGGTATCAGGAACCCCCCCTGAGGTTTTTAGCTTAGATGATGGGGTGAATGCTGACGACTTTATCTGACATAAAGGAAGATGGAGACAAAAGCAGAGTTCTGAGAAAGGGCCTCCGCTTCAGGGAAAGACAGGTCACACCCGTGGGGTAAACAATTCTGCTGAGCACACAATAGCAAATATGGTCTGAGACGCACAGTATAAGCTGAAGACAGAGATCTCAGAGGAACGGGTGGAAAGTAAAACCGAGGGATGAAGTGACATAGCTAAGGGAGAAATGGCCCAAGGGAAGAATCAGAGAGGGAATAACAATATTTGATGGACAAAGAGATGCTTTCTTTAACACCGGGTCATAAAGGAAGAACGCTGATGAATCAGAATATAAAATATTAACAGGACAAATTTTTGTACACAGAACACAGGGAAGAAAATGGCAGCGTGAAGAGCTCTACTAACCTGGTCCCCAGGCAAACAACCACAACTGTTACAAGATATATTCAAAACCGAGTATTTTAAGTCTCTGAATATTGCCCTAAGGGCATACAGCACACAAAGACAAGTTATCCAGGAAAACCCATTCGTCTTGCAGAGAAGAGCAAGGGTGTGTGTCATCGGAGCCATACTTTGCTTCCTCTTTCCCAAAGCCTCAGTTGAGTAGAATGCAAGCTCCAATACAGGCAGACATGGTCAATCAAATGGGGCTCCCTCTCCCATTCAGCTCTCAGTCAAGAGCTGCAGGATCTCTCCAGACGGCGCAGGCTGCCAGTATCACAGCCCTCAGCTTCGTGTTGCAGAGGCTAAATTCCAAGATAGTGTGGCAGACAGGCTGGGGAGCCCCTTTCTTTACCCAACTCCACTCATGAGGTGGAAACTCTAACCCAGGTGCAGGAGGCAAAGAATACTGGGCCCTTTATTACCACTGCCCCTGTACACTGAGAGGTGAGAAGCTCCATGCCAGGAGAGGCAAGGTGAACAGACTGGAGGCTACGAAGCCCACAAAGCATCCTACTCATAAAATAAGATGTCACTCCCTGACAGACCACCGTCCCCACCTCCAATCCAGAGCAGTGGCTCAGAGATTTTGTCCAGAGAGAGAGAGAGGCCATAAGAACAGACAGATCTGAAACTCTCTTCAAAAGAACTGACCTTATTTAGAACAGATAAAGTGGGTAAGTTCAAACCTCTGTTGAAAACAACAGAGATTTTAATAGTATGCAACTTAAGAGCAGGAAGGGTAGCTCCAGGAGGGGAATACACTAAACCACAGGCCAGCTAATTTATCAGAAGGAACCTGAATGAGAGACAATTTAAGAGTCCTCCTGGAGTCAGAAGAAAGCTTAAAAAATGAACCTTGGGGTGCCTGGCTGACTCCGTCAATTAAGCGTCCGACTTCAGCTCAGGTCATGATCTTGCAGTTTGTGAGCTGAAGCCCCGCATCAGGCTCTGTGCTGACAGCCCAGGCTGGAGCCTGCTTTGGATTCTGTCTTCCTCTGTCTCTGCCCCTCCCCAGCTTGTGTTCTGTCTCTCTCTCTCTCTCTCTCTCTCTCTCTCAAAAACAAAACAAACAACCACAAAAAAAAAAAAAAAAAAAACAGAAACACATTAAAAAATTTTTTTAAAAATGAACCTCAAAACCTACTCCTGGAAATTGGCCTAAATTTAATTGGACTCAATTGTAGAGCAACATATGCCTCAGGGCACTGTTAAAAAAAAAAAAAAAAAAGCAATCAGTAGGCAATTACTGGAGCCTAACAGTTGGAGTGAGGCCAACAAAAGCTGACAGCTTGAGAGACGAAGGACAGTCAAAAGGAGCCCAGCTTACAGCACTGTAAGGGTCACTTACAGCACTGTTACTCTGGGGCTGAGTCTGCATGCGCCTATGATTGTGCCCTCTGAGGAGCAATGTCAGAGGCTTCACATCAGAGGGGCAACAGGCCTCGCCATGGGAACTCAGACAAGTCACTGAATAAGCAAGGAAACAATAACATCAAGCCCCTGGGGGGCACATATCAAGAGCTGGGACAGTATATTCTCTTAAATGTCCAGTTTTCAACAAAATATTCGAGACCTGGAAAGACACAGGAAAGCATAATCAGTGATATCCAGAGGGAACAAAAAGCAAGCAACAGAAATGGCATGAGAGGACTCAGATGTCAGGCTTTACAAAGACTGTAGACAGCATTATAAACAGCATTATAAACATTATAAACATTATAAACCAAAAGGAAACCCCAAAGCAAAGCAAGGTATGAGGATAATGTCTCACTGAAGAGAGAGTATCAACAAAAAATTATCAAAGAGAATCAAAGAGAAAACCTAGAGTTAGAGATTATAATAACTGAAATGAAACATTCTCTAGATGGGAGGAAGAATAGATTTGAAGTGGCAAAAGGAACAACCTGTGAACTTGGTGAGAGATCAATAGAAACCATATAATTTGAAGAGTAGATGGGGAAAAAAAAGAATGAAGAAAAGTGAAGAGAGCCTCAGAGAAATGTGTGACACCATGAAACACACCAATATAGGTATAAAGGAAGTACCAACAGAAAAGGAGAGAAAAGACCAGAAAAACAATATTAAAAGAATTAATAGCAGAAACTTTCTGTCCTTGATGAAAACTATTAACCCATACCTATGAGAAGTTTAACAAACTCCTAGTAGTATAACTGCAAAGAGATCCACAGTAAAAACCTTAAAGAGAAAATCTTAAAATCAGCAGGAGAAAAACAATTCCTTGTATTTAAGGGAACCCACAATACATTTAATAGCTAACTACTTACAAGAAACAGTTGAGGTCAGGAGGCCTTAAGACACTGGAAAAAGAAGCATAAATTAAACCTAAAGCAAGCAAAAAAAAAAAAAAAAAGGAAAGAATAAAGAAAGATCAGAGCACACATTAATGTAATACAAAAGAGAAAACTAAGAGAGAAAATCAATGAAACCAACAGTTGGCTCTTTGAAAAGATAAGATTGCCAAGCTTTTAGCGAGGCTGACCAAGAAAAGAAAAGATTCAAGTTAATAACATCAAGAATTAAAAAGGGGGAATTACAATTGATACTACAAAGAAAAAACAAAACAAAAAACGCTTATAAAGTAATACTATGAGTATGAACAACAGTGTGCCAACAAATGAAATATATGAAATAGAAAAATTTCTTGCGATACACAAACTGCCAAAAGTTACTCTAGAATAATTAGAAAGTCTGACTGGACCTATAACAGGTAAAGGGGTTGACTTAGTAATCAAAAAACTACGCATAAAGAAAAGCCCAGGCCCAGGCTTCACTGGTGAATTCTACCAAACATTTAAGTATTAATGCCAATTTTCCACAAACTCTATCAAAAATCCTAAGAGGTAGGAACACTTTTTAACTTATTCTGTGAGGCCACTATTACTGATACCAAAACCAAATAAAGACATCACAAGAAAAAGGCAACCGCAGACCAATATCCTTTCTGAATAGAAACACAAAAACCCTCAATTAAAAAATACCAGCTGAGTTTAGCAACATATAAAAAGGACTGCATGCTATGACTAAGTGAAATTTACACAAGGAAGGCACGGTTGGTTCAACATATGGAAATCAATCACTGTAATACACCACCATCAATGAAATAAACAATAAAAATAACCTTATCATCTAAGACAGAAAAAGCATTTGACAAAATCCAACACTCTTTCATGGTAAAAACACTTTAACCACTAGGAATGGAAGGGAATTTTTCCTCATCCTTTTATAATAAAAAGTAAAGATAAAGGCCATCAGCAAAAAAATAAACAAAAAACTAAACAAACAAACAAAAAACCAGTTACACCATACTTAATGGTGAAAGGCTGGGTGCCCTTAATATCAGGAATACGACTGGGGTGCCTGGGTGGCTCAGTCAGTTAAGCATCTGACTTGTGACTTCAGCTCAGGTCATGATCTCACAGTTCGTGAGTTCAAGCCCTTCATCAGGTGCTGCACTGACAGTGGGGAGTCTGCTTGGGACTCTTTGTCTCCTCTTTCTCTGCTTCTCCCCCACTTGTGCTCTCTCTCTTTCTCTCAAAAATAAATAATCTTAAAAAAAAAAAGATCAGGAATATGACAAGAATGTCTACTCTTAATAGCTTTATTTGACACTGCTGTGGAGGAAATGAAAGGCATAATATTGAGAGAATTGATTATTGAAATATTGAAAAGAAAGAAAACTATTTGCACATGACATGATCTTACAAAAATATAAAATCCTAAACTGTTCACTAAAAAACACTAGAATTAATAACTCCTGCAAAGTTGCAGGACATAAGATCTATACACACAAAAAAAGTCAATTTTATTTCTATACACTAGCAATAAACCATTTAAAAATGAAACAAAACAACTGCATTTGCAATAGCATCAAAAAATACCTAAGAACAAATTTAACATAAGAAATGTAAAATTTATGCCCTGAAAACTACAAAACAGTGTTGAAAGAAATAAAAGGACGTGCAAATAAATAAAAAGAATATACTATGAAAGAGAGAAGAAAAAGAGCAAATGAAACAATCATTTTAGGACACGGTGGGATACCCTTTCCTAAATGCCTCAATAAATATAAATAAGGTGGGGAAGGAGGTTCTTGGCTTTGAGTGATTGTAAGCCTGAGAGCCAAGATTCCTAGGGCAGTGGGATGTCAACACCTAGAATGCCAAATACTAGACTTAAGAGAATTTAACATGTGACACATATGAACGTGCTGTGGATGATCACACCCAAGAAATCCCAAATCCTGAAAGACTTGTGAGCCAAATTTCCTTAGGCCACTATGAACCGTGAGCTGTATTTCATAGACCCAGTTTGGTAACCACCATAAATCTAGCCTCAGATGAATGAAAACTAAAGTATACGGTCCTAGAGTCCACTTCAAAGTTCTTAGAAATGCCCTGAATCACTACCTACTGTGCTTAATTGGTTAAGTAATTCCTTTATTTAAGGTTTTGCTTTACTGTCATCCTAATGGGCGTGAAGATAGACTGAACCATTCAGAACCACTCTGTACTAGACCAGGGCGGCTGTAGTCCCTGGGTGGGGTAATTCACAATACAGTCATCTAGAATTCTACATCTAGAATTGCAAAGTTAAGTGTCTCAAGAAAAAGAGGCATGTTTTCTAGATCACAGTCTATCACTGAGCTAAGGGTAGGGGCAGAGCTAATACTGCCAGATCCTCTGTGCTGTAATATTTGAAATAAACAACACAAAAATCTCCAAACAGGTTTGAATTCAGTGACTGGATGCATTCGTTTCATAATTCTAGTAATTAAATCCTACAAAATATTTCTTAGGCATTTGTACCAAGCAAGGTACCAAATTCTTTACATATGTTACAGTATATACACTCTGTGAAATAACTCAGAACTCCTTATCCTTAGGTCAATCTCTCCCTTTCTAGCACTCATCAGGCACCAAGCTGGCCACAGAGGTGGCATCCAGAGGAAGACAGTAAGACTTAAGAGAGTTCTGTTAGAAAGGAAAAGCAAAAGCAAAGTCTGATCCCTTCATCCTTAAGAGTACTGTGGAAATCGGACGGAGGCAGGAGGGACCCACATAAGAAGCCCAGAGTGGAGACAGCATGTTAGATACGTTAAAGGAAATTCAGAGGGCACAGCACATGTACCTCCCCCTTGGAATTCCAGGAAGAGGCCCACACGAATCTGAGGATGACCACATCAAAGTGGTTCCTGCCTGGCCCCATGGGAACGGGGAAGGTACTGGAAGGTCTCGCCAGATCTTCTGCAACCTCGCATATATACTCCTGATCATACTTAACTAATAAGCAGAAAAGCCTTTAAACATCTCCCCACAGAGTTCTGGGTTTAATTAATGCATATAATACTTTCCACTGGGACTCCCCAGCGTACCTTCCTCATCTCCTTTGGCACTCTCTGCTCAGCAGCTCTTTCATCTGTTTTGGTTCTGGCTCAAGGTTTTTTCCTGAAGGGCCACGTGCCTGAAAAATGCTGTTCAGTATTCGCTGGCTCTGGCAAAGCCCTCCAAACTGTCTGTTTATCAAACAGCTTTTCAGATACCACCTACTTCACAAATCACTCCTGAAATAATTAAAAGAAAGACATGGAATCCCTCTGGCTCTCACTCAGATGCAGAGAAACTACACTTACTTAGTTCTGCAGAGTTATAAGCGACAAGAGATACCTAGTTGTGAAGTGAGAAATGAATACTTATGGATGCCAGTAATTATTCCAAAAAGAGGAAGTTTATAAAGCATTATATGAAAAGTACTATATGAAAAATATGTAATGTTATACCTCTGTCTACATTTCACTGTAATCCACACTAGAATAATCGCATGATAATCTACAAAACTATAATGTTATCATTGACTAAGCTATAGGGTTTAACTTTAGCAAGATGTGATGTCATACGGGTGCTTCAAACAAGTGAGATTTGTCTTTAAAAAAAAACTAAATAAAAGTTCAGTTTTCTACATACGATTTTAAGAGAATATTTGGATTATTACTTAATTTTCCATATAGTAATCAAGCCAAGATTTAAAGCCATTCTAAACATTGTTGGTTCAGTTTTGCCCACGGTAGGGAATGTACACTTCTTACTGAGGTCACCAGAATTTAAAAATATGTGACATGGAGAAAAACAAGATAAAGTTGACTATTTTCAAATCCAATTTTGCCACATCAGAGGGAAGCAAAGCCTACTCTAATAATAGAATTTTAATACATTATAAATCTGTTCAAAAGAATCCAGTAGTAAATTTTATCCAGAATGGCTTCATTTAGGGCTCTAAAGGTAACGACAACTGAATTAATGGATAAAATTTTGAAGATACTTTAAGAAATGATTCCTCAGATTTGTCTAACTATAAAAAAAAGTCCAGGATATTTTGTAAGGACTTCATGATAAACCAGTGTTTCACAAAATTCATGTTACAGTGGAATTTTTGTGGGGACTTTAAAAAAAGCTGATGCTTGGGCATGGGTCCTACTGCTCCAAAGATTCTTACAAACTGATCTCAGGTGAAGTCGCCATGTTAGGATTTTTAAAAGCTCCCTGGTGATAATATGCAACTATGGTGAAAGTCTTTGAATTCGGAGCAATAAATCTGAGTCTCCACAGGAAAAGCAGAGGAGTATTTTTGATTAAAAAAAAAAAAAAGGTGATTTCTATGACTAAGAAAAATAAGTAAACACTGACCTAGCCCAATGTCATTTTTCAATCAAGAAATGAATTGACTGAAGAACATTATACAGTTAATCTGTTAAATTCTAATTAAAGTCTCTCTGTTACATTCAGAACATAATTCCCCCCCCCCCCCGCTTTTTTTTTTAAGATGAAAATGATCTTGCTCAAGATTTGGAATGTGCCTTGTATGCTATTTCCAAATCAGATGAAGAATTCACAAACATTCAGCACTGCCCATATGGAAGAATTTTGCATGCATTAAACCATGACATTAAGTATGGTCATGGGAACCATAGTCTTTAATCCACAGATATAAGACACTCATAGACCTTGTGTTTCCTGGTTTAGTAATATGCACTAAATAAACTACCACAATATTATTTGTAAATGATAACTGCAACATCCCAAACTATATCATCTTCTATTAGAAGACCCTACACCTGGCTTTCTGTGTGGCTTGAGATAATTTCAGGTCAAAAACATTTAAATGTGGTATCAACTTCCTAGAAAACACTGGAGACTGAAACCATACCACAGAATCTCCCCTTCCCACAGCCAATATAAACAGGCACAGCAAATATAATATAAACAACAACAAAAAAAGGTAAAAGCTAACAAAAAATATTAGTCTCAGACCCTCCAAATAGGATACAAGCACAAAATCCTGCAATGCATTTGAAAGTAGCAGCCAAGGAATGAAACAGAAGGTCATACCCCTTTTCCCTCACATCACACGTGGAATGAGAATGATTCATTAAAATCCTGAGAAGTCTTATTGATTTCCCCCGGAAAGCTGAGTGAGAGTTCAGCTTATGGAGAAATCAGGGAAAACATGAAGAATAAACGTCCCTACCTGGCAATAGAGCAACTCATCAGAAAGCAGAAAAACAGAGAGGACCAGAGGTGGTGATCTCTACCAGATGGGAAAATACCAGACAGTGAAGACAGGTTGATCCTTACCACACAGGGTCAATTAGCCCCAGCATGCAACAGGAGAAGAGGAGGCAGAAAGAACATAAGGAAAAAACATTCTTAGACAGCAAGAGGCTGAGCCAACGCCTGTCATTATGGGGTGGAGGAGACCGCTGCTGGACAATGATGGGGCAAATGAGGAAATTCAATGCCAAGCATGATTCTCTGAAAGCAAAGGGGCAGGCACTGTGGACTTCAGCTGAAGTGGGAGAAATACTTTAAATTTCAGGATTCTCTTCTTTGAAAAGAGAACACTGCCATGACCAGATGGTGTGATCCTGAACAATACATGCAAAGAAGAACCTGAGAACATTCAAAAAGCTCAGACTCTTTAATCACAAGATGTCCAAATCCCAGTTCAAGTCTTCCTACCCTTTTTTGGGCTCAGAACATAAAGCACATGAAATCCTTGGCTCTCAAACAGAAACTAAGACAGGAAGACAATTCAGGTAATTTAGGAAGGGAGAAAAGGAAAATTCACATACACCGAGTTAGTGCAAATAGAAGTTTTGGACAGAGCTGCCCATTTAAATTAGCAAGCAGGAGACAAGAAGAAATGGGTCAGGAACTATATAACATACTATAATGATTTATATAAGGTACAAAACATATTAAAAAACAAGAATACTCCTTTACAAGAAAAAAAGTATAGTCAAGGAAACAAGATAATTGCATGATGTCTTGGAACTAAAGAACAATCTGTCAAGAGCTATATAAGTAATAAAAAGGCTATTAGATGAAACAAATATCCAATAAAAGGAAAACTTAGCTAAAGAAGTTAAAAACCTAAAGACAAAATAAAAACATCTCACTCAATTATAAAAACACTAAATTAATTTAAAAAAGAAAAACAGAAGAGACACAGATAGAAAAGAATTATGACTATAGAACCAATTAAGGAACAAACAGCTCAAAAGTCTAATAAAAAAATTAATACACTTGAAGTAGTGAACCTATCCAAGTAGCAGAACTATCCAAAGATATAATACAAGAAAATTTCCTTAAAATTAATGGAAGGCACTTTGAGTCCAGCTCAAATGATCACACCACTTTCACTAAAGTTCACACAAAATAAATGATATACATAATCACACAGTACAAATTGTTCAGGTATCTGGGGAAAAAACATCAAATAAATTAGCGAGGAGAAAAAAAAAATCAGGCTAGATTCAGACTTCTTCATAGCACACTCAGTGACAGAAAATAACTAGATATCTATAAAAATAAGAAGGGAAAGGTAGAAGTCCCCAATATATATCTACTTATGTCAGAGTTTAAGTGTAAGACAAGGTTGACAATGTACACAATGAGAAAGCACTCATGAACATTTCCTAGAAAAAGCTCTGATGACAAAATCCAGTCAACCAACAGGTGTGGTAAAATAATAATAATAAGGATACAACATATACATACTCCCCTTATGGTGGAGAGATAACAGAAACTGTATAATGTTAATAAATCAAGAAATGATGGCCCAAGTATATTAATCCGGTTTTAAAGTTTTAAGCCAAAATAGTAACAATATTGAAGGGAGATTGGTACAATGTTTAAGTGAGTTTAAAATAGTTTATGTTGAAAAACACTTCACACTACCTTTGCAAAAACAAAATCTCTGAATGAACAAAAATAGGCAGGCAAAAAAAAAGCCAAAAAAACAAAACAAAACTTCTCTATGTGCTGTGATAACTTTGTTCAACATAAATTTAGTTCTTAGCTCCTTGAGAGGATGTGGTTGCTATGACTGAATGGAATAAAAATGTACTCCTACTATTTATCTAAGGATATCTCCTGTCTCCTTGGCCATTTGCTCCTTGAGACATCTACACTGATTATGGAGACAATAATTATTGACACTGCTGTCTCAGAGTCCCCAAATAAAGTTCCCCCAAAGATGGAAGTAGAATGATTCAGGAAGTGTCCTCACTGTATCCCTAATTGCAAATGAGCATGAGTTTAATGCTAGCAGAGGATGGAGAAAGCATCTTCCCCAGGGAAGAGGTGACTGGATTATATTTATTACAATATCAACACGCTTTTTCAGACATATAGTTTCTATTCCCCAAGACTCCCCCACCTTACCTACTACATATCAATTACTTCTTTCAGGAAGTTATGCACTGGGGTTTATTCATTTTGCATATTAGTGTTCAGCACCAACTAGTTATGTAAAAGGTGTTAAATTTAGATTTTAATACACATGCCATTTTTCTACAAGTGGATAAAGCATACATGGTCAGAGGCATTAATCTAAAAATCTAAAGTTAAATTGGTTTGAACAATAACTTTGAAATTGCTCAATTCTTTAAATGGCTTTACTGATGTACAACTGATAAACACTACCCTGCAAATATTTAAAGTATACATGTTTTTATATATAGTATGAACCCATGAAATCATCACTACAACCTACATAATGATCATACATCACTCACCCCCCCCCCAAATTGCCCAAAGCTTCCTTGAAATTCTTCCGTCTTGTCCATCCACACACCTCTACATCCCTTGTCAATCACTGGTCGGCTACTTGTCACAAAAGTCTGAATTATCTAGAATTATATATAAATAAATTCAGACAGAATGTACCTTTTTGTGTGCTTTCGCTCAATTAGCATAAATATTTTGAAGTTCATCAATACTGCATGCATAAGTAGTTCATTACTTTTTATACATGAGAAGTATCCCATTGTATAAATATACAACAACTTGCTTATCCATTCACCTGTTGAGAGACATTTGGATTGTTTCCAGTTTGGGGGCTATTACATATAAAATTGTTATGAGCCTTGACTTCAAGTCTTTGTATGGATATATGCTTTCATTTACCTGGGGGCAAATAACTGGAACAGTTACATCATATAATAGGTATATGTTTACATTTTTAAGAAACTGACAAACTGTTTCCAAAGTAGTTGTACCATTTACATTCTTACCAGCAATATGTGAAAGTTCCAACATAGTGACAGTAATATCACACTGAATTTTTTTTAATGCTTACTTGTGAAAGTGACAAAGTGCGAGCAGGGGAGGGGCAGAAAGAGAGAGACACACAGAATATGAAGCGGACTCCAGGCTCTGAGCTGTCAGCATAGAGCCTGACATGGAGCTCAAACCAACCAACCGTGATATCCTGACGTGAGCCAAAGTTGGATGCTTAACTGACTACGCCACCCAGGTGCCCCAGAATTTGTTTCCCTGATGACTGTGATGTTAAACTTATTTTTATGTGTTTATTTGTCATTCATTTATCTCTGCTTGCAATTAAGCGTCTCCACAAATCTTTGCCAATTTTTCTAATTGGGTGCTTTGTTTTCTTACCATTGAGTTTGGAGAATTCTTTATATATTATTCCACACCCAAGTCCTTTATCAGATATATGATTAACAAATTATCTTTACTACTTGATTTGACTTCGTATTCTCTTAACAGTATCTTTAAAGTCTAGAGTTTTTTAATTTTGATGAAATACAATTCATTGATTTCTCTTTTTTTGGGGGGGGGAGGGGTGTCATTCTTCTCGTGGTATGTTAATGATTTGTGCCTAACCCAAACTGATAAAGATCTTGTGTTTTCCTCCAGAGGTTTTATTGCTTTAGGTTTCACATTTAGCTCTATGATTCATTTTTACTTAGTTTTTATAATTAGTGGGAGGTATGGATCAAAAGTTAATTTGTTTGCAGCATATGGATATCCAATTGTTCCTGCACTATTTATTAAAAAGACTCCAAAAACTTACCTTTGCAACTTTGTCGTATTTATGGGTATGTTTTGGGGTTCTCCATTTGTCTATCTTTATCCAAACTCTCTTGATTATTATAACTTGATAATAAATTTGAAATCCTGTGTTCTTTCTCAAATGTATTTTGACTTTCTTAGGTTCTTTGCATTTTCATATGAATTTTATAATCACTCTCTCAATTTCTCCAAAATTCTCTTGTCATTTTTATCAGAACTGTGTTGAATCTAATAAATTAATTTGGGGAAAAGAAGCATCCCACAATACTGAGTATTCCAATCCATGTACAAAGGATATCTTTCTGTTTATTTATGTCTCCATTAATTTTGCTTAGCAAGGTCCTGTAGTTTTCAGTATGCAAATCGTATACATTTTTGTCTCATAATTAGCCCTGAGAATTTCATTATTTATGAATTGTACTGCACATGGTATCGCTTCCAAATTGGATTTTCAGGTGATCACTGGTAACGAAGTACAGCTGACTTATGTAAATGGATCTTGGGTTCTGCAATCTTGCTAAACTTGTTTTCTACATAGACTGTGATGTCATCTATAAGTTTTTACCTTTTTCCTTCCAATCTCTATGACTTTTATCTTTATTGTCTTATTGCCCTTGCTAGAACTAAATACTACAATGTTCAAATGAGGTGGCAAGAATGACTCTCCCTGCTTTGTTCCTGATATTAGGGTAAAAGAATTTGGTTTTCATCATTAAGTGTAAGGTCAGCTACAGGCATTTTAGAAATGCCCTTTAATCACAGTGAAGAAGTTCTCTTATTTTTTCTAGTTTGTTGACAGTTTGGGGGAATACATTTTGTCAAAAGTGTTTTTTTTTTTTCTCTGAAGCCATTTAGATTACCATAGGATTTTAAAAAAACTGTTCATATGGTGAGTTACACTGATTATTTTTTAATATCCTGGGATAAATCCCAATTTGTTATATTACCCTCCAAGGTATTGTTGATACACATCGCTAAAATTCTGAGAAATTTTACATCATGAGAAATATTTGTATGTTATATTCTTTTCCTGAAATGTCTTTTTCTGGTTTGGGTATCAAGGTAATTCAACCTCACAGAATGAGGTGGGAAGCTTTAACTCCTGTTCAGTTTTCTAGAAAAGCCTGCATACCATTGGCATTATTCCCTCCTTAAATGTTTGGTAGAATTCACCAATGAAGCCACCTAGGTCAGGAATTTTCTTTATGAGAAGGCTTTTACAGATTCAACGCCTTTAATCAATATAGGGATATTCGTGTTATTTCTTTCTTTTTGAGTGAGCTTTACTGATTTGTCCTTTAAGAAATTGTCCACTTTGTTTTTATTGGCTTAAAGTTTTTCATGATACTGTCTCCTTTACCCACTTAATATCAATGAAATCTGTAGTGATATCACCTCTCACATTCCTGATACTGATCATTTCTGTCTTTGCTTTTCTCTGATCATTGTGGATAGTCTTATCAATATGTTGTTGATCTTTTTAATGAGCTAGCTTTTAATATCAGTGATTTTCTTACTTTTCCCGTTTGGTATTTTATTTATTTTCACTTTGGCTTTATTATTTCTTTTTCTTCTGCTTACTTTTGGTTTAATTAGCTCTTCTGCTTCTAACTTTTTAGTGAAGAAGCTGAGTTCACTTATTTGAAACCTTTCTTTTCTTAACGTAGTTCTTACGGCTATAAATTTCCCACTAATTACTGTTACAGGCATTCCACAAATTTTGATATATTGTGTTTCTATTTTCATTCAAGTCAAAATGCTTTCTATTTTCCCTTTTGATTTCTTCTTTGATCCATAGGTGTTAGAAATGAATTACACAATTACTGAAAGTACTTTGCAGAAATCTGTTATTGAATTCTGATTTAATTCCATTTTGGAATGAGAACACACATCATGTAATTTATTGAAACCTGGTTTATGACTCAGAATATGACCTATCTTGCTGCATGTTCCACATGCACTTGAAAAGAATGTACATTCTCTGCTATTGTGTAACAGAGTATTCCATAAACATTAAACTCATCGCGTATGTTGACAGTGATATTCAAGTCTTCTATATCTTTATTTTTAGCTGCTTCTCTCAATTATTGAGAGGTGCTGAAATCTCCAGCCATAACTGTGGTTTAGTCTATTCCTCTTTGCAGTTTCACCAGCTTTTAATTCATGTATTTTGAAGCCATGTTATGAAGTGTGTGAACATTCAGAATTGTTATATCCCCTTTAGTGATTTCTTACTTATTATGAAATGACCTTCATGCCAGATGTTCTTTGCTCTGGAATCTACTTTGATAGGAGGCCACTCCAGCTTTCTTTTGATTAGTATTAGCTAGATATTTCTTTTTTAATCCTTTTGCTTTTAATCTATTAGCATCTCCTATTTAAAACAGATTTCTTACAGGCAACACATAATTGGTTTTTTTATGATAACAATCTCTGCCTTTTAAATGGATGTTGAGACCATTCACATTTAAACAATTACTGATAGGGTCAGGTTTAACTCTATCACTTCCCAATTGTGTTCTAATTGTCCATTTATTTGCCTTATCTTATTTCGCTGCTTTGAATATTTTTGTTCCATTTCATCACCGTTCATTGACTTATTAGTTACAACTCTATATTTTTTGGGGTTGCTTTAGGGCTTAAGAGTACACATCTTTAATTTGCCAAAGTCTGTCTTCAAGTAACATTATGCTACTTGACAGTGTAAGAACCTCCCAGCCTCCGTATTGCTGTTTTAATATATTTCACTACCACATCGGCTATAAACTCTACAGAAAATTGTAATTATTTCTGTTTAAGTACCCAATTGCTTCTCAGAATCCTAAATGCGAAGAAAAAAATCTTACATATTTACCCAGATACCTTTTCGATGCTCTTCTTTCCTTTGCATGGATTCATATTTAAATCTGTTATTACTTTTCTTCTGCCTGAAGGACCGCCTTTAACATTTCTTGAAGTGCAGGTCTGCTGGTGGTGAATTCATCTTTTGTTTAAAAAAAGCTTGGGGTGCCTGGGTGGCTCAGTCAGTTGAGCATCCCAAATCTGCTCAGCTCATGATCTCATGGCCGGTGGGTACAAGCTCTGTGTAGGAAGGACTCTACTAACAGCTCAGAGCCTGGAGCCTACTTCGGATTATGGGTCTCCCTCTCTCTCTGCTCCTTCCCCACTCATGCATTCACACAGGCACACGTGCTCTCTCTCTCTCTAAAAAATAAACATTTTTTAAAAAGCTTTATTTTACATGTTTTTGAAAGATATTTTCCTGGATAGAGAATTCTAGAAAGACTTTTTTTTTTAATTGCAATACTTTAAGTATGCTGCTCCAGTGTCTTTTCACTTACACTGTTCCTGAGAAGAAATTTTTTGTGACCCTTATCTTTTTTAACTTTGTACCAAAAAAAAAAAAGTCTTTTTTCTCTCCAGCTGCTTATACAATTTTCTCTGTTTATGTAGTTAGCAGCAATTCCATTATGTTGTCCCTTGAGATAGTTTTCTCATTGTTTCTTTGTTTGGGATTCATCGATCTTCTGTCACTTTACAGAATTCATCAAACTTGGAAAATTTCTGCACATTATTTTTTCAAGTATGTTTTTTCTACTATCACTCCTGTGATAACTCCAATTATGTCTATGTGTTCAGTGGAAGTTGTTAACAAAGCTCACTGATGTGCTCCTATATTTTTTTAACTTTTTTTCCCGTGTTTCACTTTAAGTAATTTCTATTGCTACATCTTCACGTTCACTAAGCTTTACATCTACAATGTCTAACCTGCCATTAATTCCATCTAGAATATGTTTCATCTCTAGAGATTCAATTTGGATTTCACATCTCTCACATTTGAATCTTTCCTCTAGCTTGATGCACATCTGGAAAATCCTGATAATAGCCGTTTTAATTTCCTAGTCTGCAAATTCTAACATCCATGTAGGTTCTGGATGGATTTTGGCAAATTGATATTACTTCTCATTATGACCATACTCTACTACTTATTTACAGAAAATGTTTGAAGAAGAATATTTGATTAGATATGAATTTTACCATACTGAGTCCTTAATATTTTTGTAGTCTTATAAATATTGTTGAACTTTGCTCTTGGATGTTTGAACCTCCTGGATGTTGATTTTATGATTTATCCAGGAGGACTAGGGCATTTAGTCTATAGCTAATTATTCCCCACTACTGAAGAAGGAACTGTTCTAAGTACTCTAACCATTGTCTCATAGAGTCTGTGGTCCTCCATTCTGGTTTGAGGGAAAGGAAGTATTTATGGGGTTGTGTGCGCTCTCAGTATCATTCTTTCTAATTGTTTTGGGTGACTCCCTTCTCTAGCCTCCTGCACATTCCTCATATGCATATGCTGACCAGTATTCTAATGAAAATCTGAGAGAGGCCCTCTGAAGATATCCAGAGTATCTTCTGAGTTCTGTATATAGCATTCTTCCCTCCTCTCTCTAGCCCTGGGAACCCTAGCCATCTTGGTCTTCCCAGAAGCTCAATCCCATCTCAACTTAAGAAGTCTATCTGGCTACACCAAAACAAAAAACAAAACAACCTCCCTGAAATAGCAACCTGTGGAAATCTAACAAAGTTCTTCTTTTGGGGACTACTCATATTTTGTTATCTGATGTCCAGTATCTTGAAAACCATTGTTTAATATATTTTATTCTGTTTTTTAGTTCTTTTCAGGAAGGAGGCTTAATCAGGTTCCTGCTAGTCCCTCTTGGCTGGAAACGGAAGTCTCAATTTAGTTTTAAGCATGATGAGTCTTGAATAATTATTTTAGAAAATCACACACATAAATAATCTCTGGGTATATGAATTCAGAGGTATAATATGAAATTTACATACCAAATACATTCCCCTAGGCCAGATGACAAAAGAATACAAAAATAGCAAGCCATCTCTTTTGTCAGATTGGCGCCATGTACCTTTTTATCATTCACTGACACACTACAGTTCTACAGAGTGGGAATATATATTGACTTCGGCAGTGTTGTGTTTCACTTAAAGTTTTCGTTAAGTTCATGAGTTTTGAGGTTATATCACTTGCGTTCAAACCGTACTTTCTCCCTTTATTATCTGGTGAATTTGGGCAAGATGCTTTGCCTCTTTGTTCCTCAGTTTCCTTATCTGTTAATGTCATGCTAAAAAAAAATGGTATCTCTGAGTTGTATTAATTCCTCTCAAGCACTTATCATAGTAAATGTCCAATAGCTATCATTTTCCCCAATATTACATAATTTTCCTTTCCAAATTAATACTAGCTATCTCATTTTACACATACATAAATCATAATCTCAGTGAAAACACACAAACATAATATACCCATTGCTATTATCTAGTTGACATGCAATGGGTTCTGAATGGTGTCTCTGTTTCAGTTTCTCCACCCTCCACTCCTTTTTGTTTGCTACTCCAGAGTAACCTCTCTTAGAGAATTACTTTCAAGTACAATAGTCCTTCGCGATCCCTCTCCACAGTGCCCGCTGACCAGAGGGCAGCCTCTCGACTCGGCATTCCAGACTTTGTATATTAAGGTCCAAGTCTAGTGGCCCAGTCTCACCTCTACTCTTCCATTTCATTCACTGTGTCTTAAAGTCTCTATAATAAATAAGTCTGCATGAGCATCCAAGGCCCTCTACCAAGTCTGTAGTTTGTTTCATCCTATTTCTTCTACTTGGAAGCCCAATGCTTGTGCAGACCCATAACTAGCATGTCTTGCACTGTGCACTGTGTAGAGAAGAAGGAACCCAAAGGCAGCTTCAGGTAAAAAGCTCTGCTCTTCACAGGTTCACTGACACACAGGCCAGCAGTCAACACCATGATGAAGAAAACTATTCTAGAGGAATGGAATACATGACAGGTAGATAAAAGGACAGCAGGCTTGATTTTGCCTCAAAAGTAAACTGAGGCAGGGGATGGATGGTGGCCAAGGAAAGCTTCACAGAGGAACTATTCTCTGGACTGTTGGAAGACCCTCCCCAAACTCATTCTGTGAGACTGAACAATATGCAAGACTGTTGATTACAAGTATGCTGAGCAAAATAAGCCTTACATATATATCAGTTCCACTGTGAAATGCTCACAAATAGACCTTGTGCACCAGGAAGCAGGGGACTAAGACCAAAGAGACCAGTGAAATACTGAGTAACTACTGATAACAATGCTGGTATTTAGAGCACAAGTATGTCAAAGCAAGATAAGTAGGATCTAAAAGTTCAAATACATAATATGCAAGGTAATGATAATGATACACAATATCTTTCAGTTTATTTTTGTGTATGATCCCAAAGAACCCCACAAAAGGTAAAGCAATGAAGCTTAGATTATTCACAACTGATGCACCCTGATCTGATACAGTCCCAGCAACTGGGAATTCTCTCTCTCAACCAAGACAATTTTGCCTAAGAGAGCATATCATATCTCGTTTTTATTTTCCACAATGCTAGCTGATCATTCAATGTGCACTTACTGTACCATACCCTGGCTAGGTACTTTGTCTCTCATTTAATTCTCATACCAGGAAGGTGAGCCTCTCTTAAAATACAGTGTTTATTCTCAATAAGAACAGCATGAAACTTTATTTGTACGACTTAAGCAACTGATAAAATCCTCTACTCCCCATTCAAAATTTCATTTTTGACTATTCCATTTTCAACAGTCAGCCACCATATCTACTTTTTTTTTGATAACTGGGGAGTATAACTGAAAGAGATTAGCATCAATGATTATTATTTATTGGATGCAAAATGTTATATTGTGTCATACAAGTCACAAAAATAAGAAGAACATGATAGACCCTTATTTTATATGCAGAAACAAGGATGAGGGAGGGCAATCACACTTCCAAGGTCTTACGGGTCTTAATATTCAGTTCCGATTCTGACGACACCCTGTTTTCTTAAAACAAATATCACTTAGTGGCTGTCTACCACATGCTAGTCACTCTGCCTCTTACATATCAGGAGCCTAACACATTATTGCTTTTAATCCTTCCAACAATTTCATGAAATAATTGCAGGTCCACAGTCCTTTATCTGAAACCCCTGGATACAGATGTTATTTAGGAATTTATAATGTCTGGGATTTTTTGACATACACTTGATCCTTGAACAACACAGAAGTTAGGGGAACTAATCCCAGTACAGTTGAAAATTCACATATAACTTTTGATTCCCCAAACTTAACCATCTGCAGCCTATTATTTCACCAAAAGCCTTATCGGTAACACAAGCAATTGATTAACACATATTTTGTATGTAATGTATATTACACACTATATTTTTACAATTAACTAAGCTAAGAGGAAAGAAAATGTTATTAAGAAAATCGTAAGGAAGAGAAAATACACTTACAGTACTAGACTGTATTTACTGAAACAAATCCACATATAATTGTACCTGCAGAATGCATACCTATGTTGTTCAAGGGTCACATATACAGAGTGCACATGCATATTTTATTATTACTTTTGAATGAATCCTATGTAACATTTCATTGTATTTAATTCATGCGTGTGTGTGTGCATGTGTGTGTGTGTGTGTGTGTGTGTGTGTGTGTGTGTGCATGAGCAGTAGTGCTGCTGAGGTTCCACATCATTTAGTCCCTAATGTCTTCCAACTTCATGTTGAAATAGGAAAAGAGGAAAATATTTACAGAGTTACACAAATATAAAACATGTTAATGATGTTAATGATTTAAATTTTCTATTGCAGGTTTCCCTGCCTCTAGGTGGATAAACCAAAAACAAAGAAATGTATAAATAAGGGCACTTAGAGCTGGGATGAATGAAAACACTCACTGCATTAATTCAAAGGAGTTTCATAAATAAAGCATCCAAGTCTAACAGGCTGCCAACACATTTGATCTTACCTCACAGATCTGAACAGCAGAGATTTAAAGCCAAGACTGAGAAGTGGGAACCCCAGCTTCTCCCATATCAGATCAATCAATGATTATCTCTCAGATGCATACCCTTCCTTTCTAGAACCAAGCGTCTCCACTCCTAGTATGAACATTACACCTTTCTTTTCTCTCATCCATTCTCTTTCTTCCCTTCCTTCTTTTTTGCTTTGCACTGTCTGCTTTTTTGCTCTCATTTTCTTTCCCTTCTGTTCTTAATGGCATTCAAGATAAGGATGTCATCTGAGCTAGTGCCAAAAAGTAAAGTTCCCACAGATCTTTTGGTATTTCTCTGATGCCCATTTAAGGCTAAGTTTAGCTTAGAGAGTACAAGGTTATAAAATGTTCTGAACAGCCTCACGAGTACAGAAATGTGTGTGCGTGCGTGTGTGTGTGCATGCGTGCGTGTGGACGCACGTGAGTTGGACATCTGTGGTTGGTAACATTCTCTGTTCCTTCTAATTTCATTCTTGCTAAATCTTTAGAGGGCAGAGAAAGGCAGACATCTTATTTCTATAAAACAAGTTCAGCTCAGTGACTGTGGTAATTGGTAATTAAGTATGAAGTTTAAATAATGTTATTTAGCAAAAAGTCAATCATTCTGTATCTTGTAATATCATTACAAGAATTAGTCCAAAACACTTCTCTCACTATAATGAGTAGTATTTTTTTTCACTCAGATTAACTGAAGGAAGGCTTTTCTAATTCTGTCTTAATCAGGAAGAATTTCTGAGTTCTCACGTAAAGTTGTTCCTACTCCTATTATGGTATTTACATAGTGCATTACTTTTTAAAATTTTTTTTAACGTTCATTTTTTTTAATGTTCATTTATTTTTGAGACAGAGACAGAGCATGAATGGGGGAGGGTCAGAGAGAGAGGGAGACACAGAATCTGAAACAGGCTCCAGGCTCTGAGCAGTCAGCACAGAGCCCGACGCGGGGCTCGAACTCACATACCGCGAGATCGTGACCTGAGCCGAAGTCGGACGCCCAACCGACTGAGCCACCCAGGCGCCACAGTGCATTACTTTTTAATGTTTAAGTAGATGATCACCACTGTCCTTTAAATAGTTTGCTTCTTACTAACAGAAGAGTTATATAATTTTTCTTTGTAGCTTGAATTCCAACTACTTAGCCTAACAATAAGCACTCAAAAGATCCACGATAAATAAATGTTTATAAATTTACTTTATTTAAAAATAAAAATTACCCTCCTATATATTCTCACTTATGGTTAAAAAAGTATAAAGAAATAAAACCTCAACAGCTCTAAGGAAAAAAACTATAGATATTTATAAGATTTGGGAGTACTGAAAGACTTTCTAAACACAGTATCAAAGGAGTAAGTCATTAAAAAAAAGCCTTTTTAGAGGGAAATAAATAGAATATATCAAAAGTTTTACATTTTCACATACTCAACAACTCAGCAGTTTCATTTGTATGCTAAAACCTAAGAATAAAATCTGGGGCATATATTTACCTGCATAGATTCTTATCACGTAATTGCTAAAATACAAACAAGCCAACAAAAAAAGGAAAACCTGGAAGTGACCCTAAATGTCAGCTAATAGAGAAATAGAAGGCAGTCAGCTCTATCACAGGAATTGAGTTTAAGGTCTTAAATTAGATAGTGTGATATTCTCCTGTCCTTATACTCCCCCACTGCTACTCTAAGTTTGACCTGGGCAAATTTCCCTCATCTGTGACATCAAGAAAGTAACGTTACAAACATGGCATGATTGCACAGAATGTAATGAGTAGCCCTCATTGATATGATATGCAGGGAAACTATATAGGTCTACAAAGTAATGTATTTCATAACAGCAATGAGAAGCAGGATACAAGTAGATTTCATGTTACACAACAGTGGATTCCAGTAAGAATGGTTCGTAAACATTATATGTGTAGTAGAAAAAAAGATTCAAAGCATATCCTCCAAAATGTTATAAAATGATTCATTCTGACTGGAGGAATTATAAATACTTGCAGATTTTTGTTTATTTTCTAAATTGCTTTGTAATAAATGTGTATTTCTTTTAGAAACAAAATTACAATGGAAGGAATGTTATCTAAAAACTATTGCTTATACTTTTCTTGGAAGTATCAAATCCACTGTGTATAGAATTTCGCCTAATATGCCAGATTCTTCTCACACCACGCTTCCTTATATTCCTGGTCACACTAATTTGCTGTTACTTCATGGGCTGAACCAACCTACTGCACATACTTTATTATAAATTCCAATTTATTAATGTTGATTCATACATGCATCAATTATTTCTGAACAAACTTAGGTCTGGTCTACCCAACTCCTACAACTCAGGAAAACCCTAGCTTTGCCTGCCTCTGTTCTTATTCTTGGGAGACATGGTCTGAGTAGGCTGTATAGCTGTCAGTTACTTTACTACCCAAAATGTGGGTGGATGAACAAAAATACATAGAATAACTCAATAGCTTATAATTAGATTTCAAGTTTCATTATGCAACTTAAAGATGGTGGCTGCCTCTTTCTAGAGAAGTCACCACGACCATATTCCCACTGAATTAGACAATAAGGGATGGGCTATCTGTCTGCTAAATGTCCAGTTTAGGCAGGACCATAATCATACAAAGGATGAATAACCAAGGTTCCGACAATGAAATCCTGCCTCACAGCAGGGTGAGTGAGTGAGAGCCCTGTGACCAGGGGTATTCAAGCAGAGGGTAAGTGACTCCTCTACATGCTTTCAGATACTGAGATCATGTATTAGGTCCTACAACTGGATGATTTTATGAAAGTTATCCTAAAGTGAAATCCATCCATATTTCACTTTGCACAAAGGCTTCGAAGTTTACATTTTATAAACTTTAGCATTTGCAACTTGATCTCACCTTTCTAAAAGGAGTTTCAGATTCACAAGTGGAATTTTTCTTAAAAACGTCAATATATTAAAAAGTAAATCCCCAATCCTTCTTTTTGAAAGAGGATTTACTGAAAAGTGTACATTTTAGAGGAAATGTCACTAAATATAAGAATATTTGAAGTTTCACCAAATGCATCTACTTTTTAAAGAAAGTCATGTTTACGTGACCAAAAAAAAGTGTATTGTAGTAATTTATGGATAATTTAGAAGAGTCTATAATATACTTCTAACAGATGTTCCTTTTATAAGCCTTAAGGAAAATCCAAGATGTCAGCAATCATTTAAGTCAAAGAAGGTGAAATAGGGACTTTGGGCTGGCTGCATTTGTAATCAAGTAATCACCATATCTTGCCCAGAAATCCCTTAGGTAAGTTCATTTCTTGCCTGCCTGCCCCCTTCAAGTTTCTACTGATAAATAAGAAGGTACATTATAAATGTTAGGGGGAAAAAAAGCACCAGGTCTTGATATATGATGCTAATTCCATTTCTGTGTATTCTCAGGTATACATAAAGTGCAATATTTATCTTTTTTCAAATGCCATCTGTTTGAAGAGACAAGCCAAAAAGAATGGAGTCCCTTCATGTGCCTTGGACACAGCTGGGTTGTCTGCCTTCTACAATCAGCAGTGGCCCTAAGAACTCTTTAATGCTAAATATAAAAAAGATCATTGTCCATATCAGCAAGAAGGAGAAAAGAACTCCAAAGAGGTTTCACTAACCCACCACAAAGGCTCAAGTTAAATGCCATAATCATGCCAGCCACTCAGTTACCACTCAGTCTCTGTCTCCAGTCCAGAAACCAGTCTGCCAGAAGCCCAGATAGCTGGAAAAGCAGCCGTGTTTTAGCATACAACTGATTCCCAGATGTCAATTTAAAGGAAAATTATATGTATCCTACATTAAGGAGGAAAAAGATCCCTCATTGTATAAAAGTCTTTTTTTTTCTTTTAAGAGAACAAAGAACATATATTTTGAAACTCCGTAATTGAAAAAGACAATACAAACTACAAATGTTAACAGGGCACTTGCCCCTATTCACTAAGCTCAACATAAATAAATTATTCCTTTTGTATTTGTGTAGACAATGCTTCCTAAGAAAAATCACGAACTCTACTTTTAGTGAGATTAGCTATTACACACTTAAATATTCCAGAAAATATCTTCTAAAAGCACATAAATTCATATTTGCAATACAAGAATGGAAATTGCTAAGTTTTTTTTTTAAAGGAATGAAGTTTTAGAATTTCACCCAAAGGGTAGTAACTAAAAAGACTGTTAAGAAACAAACCCATGTTTTTTTTCTTTTTAATTTTTTTTTCAATGTTTATTTATTTTTGGGACAGAGAGAGACAGAGCATGAACGGGGGAGGGGCAGAGAGAGAGGGAGACACAGAATCGGAAACAGGCTCCAGGCTCTGAGCCATCAGCCCAGAGCCTGATGCAGGGCTCGAACTCACGGACCGCGAGATCGTGACCTGGCTGAAGTCGGACGCTCAACCGACTGCGCCACCCAGGCACCCCCAAACCCATGTTTTTAAACATTAAAAAAAAATTAAAAGAAGGAAAAAAGTTGGGGGCACCTGGGTGGCGCAGTCAGTTGAGCATCTGACTTCGGCTCAGGTCATGATCTCACAATTTGTGGGTTCGAGCCCCGCATGGGGTTCTGTGCTGACAGCTCAGAGCCTGAAGCCTTCTTCAGATCCTGTGTCTCCCTCTCTCTGCCCCTCCCCCACTTGCATGCACACACGCACGTCCTCTCTCTCTCTCTCTCTCTCTCTCTCTCAAAAATAAACGTTAAAAAAAATTTTTAAGAAACAAATTCATGTTTTAAAAAATATCCTTTAGGTCCATTCATTAATTAATTTTGTAATTTCTTCTGAAAATATGCTACTGTACATGTGAAATATATGTAAGTCTTTATTGGATTCCCATAAATTTAGTAAGGACTAACAAATCTAATGAATGAATAACTGTTGAGAATAATGATGTAATGCCTGGAAGCCTCTGACTTGAAACTGCCCAATTCCTTCGCCAATTAGGAACTGAACTTGAAATCTGCTTAGGATGAAAGAACTGCCAAAGTTGCATGACTTCCAGAAAAATGAACATCATTCCACCAATTATAATTATGTTTGAAAGTTTAAATTGAACTATTACCCATGCTATAGTATTGAAATAAACTTAACATTATGTAGGAAATTTGTATCATTCCATTCTCAACAACTTACCTTTTTATGCTAACATTTCACAATTAATTCTTTTTCCCAAAATAAAAGCATATGGGAAAGACATTTAAATTTATCCTAAGTATATCTATAAACTCTGTCATTTGTGGAATGTACTTCAGTCCCAAGAAATCGCAATTACTTCAGGAAAAATATAAATATGGCAAAATATACACACATACCAGTGTATGCTAAATGGCTGCATATATCTTACTTTTCAAACTTTGCTGTAGGATTCGTTTCTCAGTTTCTTCTCAAGATTTAATCCAAATACTATGATACAATTTTCATCAGGGTAATGAGTATACATTTTTAAATATAAGGTTTCTTTGCAGTTTAAAGTCTCTCTATATAAATGGTCAACCACTATTTATCTGTAATACTTCAATGACATAGCTTCAGATACTCTAGCGTTCTGCAACAAAGAAAGTGCTCTACAAGTTGAGATGCTATGACAATGCCTGGGGAAACAGAGGATGTATGGCATTATGAGTGATTATGTAATACTGCTTTCAGTTTAAGCTTATTTTTACTCATATAGTTCAGTGTTAGTTATTTATCACATTTTGCAAGATTAAACATCTTTGACATGCCACTCGCACCCATTTTCTACCAAGACGCCATTTAATAGTTCATTTAGCGCATCAGCCCTGGAGATTTTCAGCAGTCTATAGGTCATGAGTTTAAGTGCTATTCCTATTATGGCAAACTGGTTTCAAATGGGCTTGTCTGACCGTTCACATGATAAAGCAGACAATGCTGGATGCCTACTGACCAGTCATTCCTCCACTCCTTTTCTCCTGCCCAACAGAACTTCCACTGGCCTCCCAAACGGAGGTCACTCTGATGGAGAAAACTGACATTCTTCAGCTGTTGTTAGTTACGTCTCATAATCTTACATCTCACGTTCTAGACATAGTCAATGACGAATAAAAGTATTATTTCCTTAGAAAAATTCTCATTGGGTAACAAAAAATTACATGTTGTTACAGCAAAAGAGGCTCCTCCAAAGGGAGGTTCTCACTTCTCTTTTCTTACCTCTTTCACACTGCGGACCAGTGAATCCATAAACACAAGCACAGCGGTTGGGTCCAATGCAGCGTCCACCATTCTGACATCCGTTTTCACAGACGGCTGCACACAAAACACAGCAAGAAGCTCATTAAACAGTAAATCTCCAAGTACAGTTGACCTCTGAAGAGCACAGGTCTGAACTGCACTGGTCCACTCCGATGCAGAGATTTTTCGATAAATACGGTACAGGACTGTAAGTGTATTTTCTCTTCCTTGGGATTTCCTTAATAACATTTTCTTTCCTTCAGCATACTTTAAGAATACAGCATATAATACATGTAACATACAAAATATGTGCTAATCGAATGTTTACGTGATCAGTAAGGCTTCCCATTAACTATTAGCAGTAAGGTTTCTGGGAATTCAAAAGTTACATACTTAGATTTTCAACTGCAGGTGGGGTTGACATCCCCCACCCAAGATCCATGTTGTTCAAGGGTCATCTGTACAATATTTGGTGGAGATTAAACCTATAATGGATCTCACCTCTCAAACAAGCTACAGCTCACATCACCCATTTAAGTAAATATATATGATGTATATTGAGACAAAAGCCTACACAATCAATTTAAGTCACACTGTTAGGCACAGGTTCGGTAGAAGGTTTTTTGTTTTTTGTTTTTATTAATCAGAATCACAAAAATTAGCTGGCTCAAATGTTCATACTATCAGAATATGACTATATAATTGTCTATTTTAGCTCTATTAACCCCATAATCAAACTTCACAGGTAAGGAGGTGATTAAAATATGGGGAAATGCAGGAAAAAGGGGGCAGACAACAGGTAGCAGAAAGAGAGAGAGAAAAGGGGGTGGTATGTGACATGGAAAAATAAAGAGGATATGGCAACACAGAGAAGGAAAAATCAGAAAAGAAAAAAAGCCCCTCCTAAAAAGACAGGGTGGGGGTGGTCAATAAGAAAAGGGCAAATGTAACATGAAAAGTGAGAGGGAAATACCATCAATTCAGGAATGAAACACCAAAAGAAATAATGAATCTGGAATCTGTAGACAGCACGTAGAGGATATAAAAGCTAAGAAGGGAAAACCTCTCTGTGTCAATATAATAAATATTTTTATTAAAAAATTAACCCACGGTCCAAAATTTTTATGACACACACAGACAGCCTGCACTCTTTCACTCCTTTCCACTTGGGACCAGGGAAACCAGGATTCAATTCAGGCTCTGTGGGCCCCAGGGAGCCAGAACTGACCCTGAGCCACTCCCCTCCCCCACTGCACCACCCCCAGCAGCCAGGACCACAAAAAGGAAACCATTCTGCAGATTCCCTGAAAAACAAGTATTCCTACTAATTCTCCCGACAGCAGCTGAATCTAAGAATCATGCCTTCTCCAAGAAAAAATACTAAGAGCTTGTCGGTCAACCCACCCACTTTGTTGAATATCAACAATGTCCTCATAGATGAAAAGGATTGCATTCTATGACTCATGCTCAAAAAACAGAACTTAAGACATTAAAGCAAAGTGAGGGGGCAAAGCACATCTATATGCTCTTCAAATGAAGTACATGTCAAAAAAGGGAAGCTCAATAAATAAACTGACATCTAAATATGCCATAACGTTGCTATTTCCTTACCGGGAACGTTCAGCTGGTTTACCTATTTTCATCCACACTACTCCAAGTGGCTTCTGTTCTGCTGACAGTACAAAACCAGAACATGCTCTGAAACAAAAGATGTCTTCATCTTAAAGCACCACTGTGCTAATAGCTTTAAGATTCTTTGTCTACAGCAGGCTTTGCTCAAAGGCAGGAAGTAGTCTACGTCTATCTGCACAATTACGCCTGTGTAAGAACTACACCTTTCGGCTTCTTCCCTTGTCCCAAGCTGAGTTCTGCATAGCACTTCCTACTCATTACTGTCTGGAAATATGGGCTAGGCAATCAATTAGGTGAAGAAATACGAAGGATAAAGGAAATAAAGGTCATGAGAAGTATGAGAAAGATGGGGATGGACAGGAATGTGGAAGAAAACAAAAACCTATCCTAGAACGCTCAGTAGTGTGTAACTCCACAGAAACAACTGCCAGCGTTTGAAGATCTCCACTGCTACAAAGATACACTAAAAGAGGTGGCCCTTGCCTAATGTAATGAATTACGGTGTGAGAAAACTGCCTGAAACATCAGCAAGCTGCAAGAAACGAAAATGGAAACCACTTTTCCTGATGTGTTCCCTCATGAGACACATGCTAGCCTTTAAGGTGACTGGGGAGAAAACATTCATGGTAGACACTCAGGATTTATCCCTGTGTTAAGTGAAGGAAGAGCTTCTCTCAGGGTTTTCCAAAAACACACTTCCAAATCCCAGGTAGAAGAAGAAGGCTAGATAATCCTGGACTTTCTCCTGGAAAGAACTCGTCCACTACAGATGAAACCTAGTGTAACCTGTTTAGGCTATACTCATAATGTCTCTCTTCTCATTATGTGTGTGTGTGTGTGTGTGTGTGTGTGTGTGTGTGTGTGTGTGTTCTGTTTGTGATTCTCATTGGGGAAAACATATTTATTGTTCCTAGAAAATTCAGGTCACCATACAATATGGTTTGTTATTGTAAATACTTTTTTTTTTTTTTTTACAAATTTCTCTATTTTAATTTTTAACAGGGCAAAAATATCCACAGATGTAACCTACTTAAACAAAACATCTTCGAGATCCTCAATAATTTTTTTTTCTTAAATGTAAAGGGTTCCCATGAACAAAGAGGATGAGATCCACTCGTACAGCTACTGGCTGACATTTCCAGTTTTCGCGTGAGAGTTAGCTCCTTCCACAACAGAGACCAGTTTGCTTGCCTTTGTATCCCTTTATCTAATGTAGAAGTTGATGTACCTCAGATACAAAAAAAAAAAAAATCCTGCAATACATGAAAGTTTTGCAGTCTTTTTTCCACTATTTTGGAAGGCAGAATGCCACAGTGAACAGATGAGCACGCCCTAATCAAATCATCTTTCTGATTCTGCTGAAAAAGTGAGTTAATTGTCCCTAGCTTAGAGGGCCCCGCAGATTAAATAAAACAGTGTATAAAACAAAGTGCACAGTAGCTGCACATTGAAGGTGTTCTACAAACTTTAATTCTCCTTCTCTTTTATTCTGCAGGGTATTTTACGGAAAATAAGACATGCTCTACAGAATCCAAAGTTTACACTGAGGAACAACAGCAACAGAAGAGAAGCAGGCAGTGCATGTAAAAGTGGAACAAAAAAATAAACAAAAGAAGTTACTTTCCTTAAGAATGAGTTATGATAAAAATTATTTCATTTTTTTAACTTTTATTCATTTAAGTCATCTCCACACCCAACATGGGGCTCAAACTCATGACCCTGAGAGCAAGAGTTGCATGACCTTCTAACTGAGCCAGCCAGGTGCCCTGAAAGTTATTTTATAAAGTAGTTTTTCTTGTGACAAAATACAATGGAAATGCAAATTTACACTTCAACTGGAGTTGGAAAGAAACGTGAATATGCCTAAATTTCCGCCATGGAAAGAATGCTGACCACCCAGGAAGAAAAACAATGCTTACACCTGCTGTGGGATATACAGCAAAAGGCAGTGGAGAAAAATACATGCTACATACTATCCACAGAAACTTCCTAGGGATCTTTATCACGGCCTATAATTAACCTATTATCTATATAAAAATTCAGTCTTGTGCTCCCAAGTTCATATTTCCCTAAGCTCTCTCCTAAGATCTTAGCTCAAACATCTTTCCAATTGGAGGTGGAAGGGACTCCTTAAACTATCAAATGCAAAACAAAATCCTTGCTATTCCATATTTGCAGCCCCACCTAACCCACTCCCTGGCTATTTCCCATTTCAGAAAATGACACTACCATTCACATTCTGGAGCTCCACCCAAACCTCCAGTTGTCATCAGAGGTCTTTGCTTTTTGTTTTTCTCCACCACCACCAACCACCGCACCGCCACCCCCCACCCCCTGCCCACCGCATGCCCAGCCCGTCAGCACACACTTCCTTCCACAGATTCTACCTCCAAATACAAGCTCAAGGCAAGCACTTATCACATCCTCAATTACACCAGCACCAAGCATGGGCACCACTACCCCGGCTGCTAACTGGCCTTTCATTTTCTCTCTCACTCTTTCTACAACCCAGTTCCAACACAATAGCCAGAATGATGCTTCTAAGTTAATCAGATCATATCATTCCACTGCTCAAACTGCCTCAATGACTCCAAATTTCTTTTCTTGGGGTATAAGGCCCTCTACCACCATCTCAGAACTCACCTCCTACCCTTACCTCTTCTCCTCTCTTTAGCCACATGGGTCTTCTTTCATTGTCTCCAAAATACACAAAATCTGTTTGCACCAAACGTCCTGTGAATCTGCTTCTCCTTCTGCCTGGAACCCTTTTCCCACTGACCTAAAATGGGACCTTTTGCTCACGGATCTACTCCCAACACCTTGCACAGCATGGAGCTCCCAGGAGTGACTCAATAAACACTGCTGAATGAAATGAATGAGTGCTTTCTAAGGAAGACTGTCCACATTTCTGGGAAGGCAGCTAAGCAGTTTACATGTTTTTATAATCTTCATTTTAGCAAACATATTTCCAGGACTTTTCTGGATTCACAGGCTGAGAGTTTTTACACCTGCTTCCTTACTCTCAGTACTGTAATTCTCTCTCTCTCTGTCTGTCAGACAACTTAGGAAGTGGCTTCCTTACACCATGTTTTGAGCTGATGTCACACCTTGTCACCTTCTTACTTGCTGTGAATGAATTTTTCTGGTTCCATGATTTGCCTGCATCATGTGTCCTATGAACCCTAAGTACCGTGCAAGGATAGTTTTGCCTCAGGAGATATTCAGAGAACAAATTTTCATATATGCTGTTCTTTTTTTTTTTAATTTTTTAATGTTTTTATTTTTGTTAATTTTTTTTAGTATTTATTTCTTGAGAAAGAGACAGAGTGTGAGTGGGGGAGGGGCAGAGAGAGAGGGAGACACAGAATCCAAAGCAGGCTCCAGGCTCCGAGCTGTCAGCACAGAGTCCAACGCGGGGCTCAAACTCACGAACTGTGAGATCATGACCTGAGCCAGTCGGACACTTAACCGACTGAGCCACCGAGGCGCCCCTCATATATGCTGCTCTTCTGACCCAGTGCTTTTCCCTTTCCCCTAAATGAAAAATGTGGGGACATTGGTAGGATTTGGCACAAAGACAGAAGAACATAAAAGTGCCTCCTGTAGGAAGAGAAACTACTTTTCATCCCTTTACTTTCCATTTCTGTGAAGAACAGGGAAGGGACACACTAACACACTCTTTCTGCAGAACCTTCAGGAAAATACACACACACATACACACACACACACACACACATACACACACACACACACACACATACACACACACACACACACACACACACCCGGACAGATGTATCGGCTGAATTCAGGCTGAAAGCAGCTAGTTTCATAATAGATCTGAGTAAATACTCTGAAAGAACAGTAGCGGCAGGCTCTTCCCCCCTATAATTGTAAAGCAATCATCATTCTCCCCTATAGACCAAACGGCTGAGTTTAAAGGATAATTGGGTCTCTTCCCTTACTACTCAACTCTATAAAACAGGAATACAATCAGATCTCCTAATATTTCTGTATAGGTACAAAAAAGGTATAAATCGGCCTCCTTATAATATTATGTTCATAAAAGGTTTCTTTTAGTGGTTATAAACTGGGGTCCATTGTATAAAATTTAGAAACTACCTAAATGTATGAAGAAAATACAGAAAAAAAAATCATCCATGAAAAAAGAAACTTTGCTACAATTTCTGTTCCACTGTTGTCCAGCTATTTCCTGCTCCTGCCTGGCCAAACCTGGCCCAAAAAAGTTGTTAAACTGGCATCTCTTATTCCCGCAAGGAAAGTGGCCTCAGTGCAGTGTATTCTCTCAAATTCCTTAATGCTCCACTTCCCAAACCTGTCCATCTCAGATTATCTTAGCCATATCTGTAGCCATATCTGAAAGCCACCTACAAAAGGGATCTGTAAACTACAGCCCACAGGTCAGATCTGGCCCACAACCTGTTTTTGTACTGCCCGTGAGTCAAGAAAGGTTTTAACATTTTTCTATGGTTGAAGAATCAAAAGAACAGTGATATTTTTGTGACACATGGAAATGGTATAAAATTCAAATTTCTGTGTCCAAAAATAAAGCTTTGCTGAAACACAGCCAAATTCTTTCATTTACATATGGTTTATGGTCATTCTTGCACCGTAATAGAAGAGCTAAGTAGTTGTGAGAAAGACCACAAAGTTTAAAATATTATCTGGCCTTTACCGAAAATGATGGCCGACTCCTGACCTGAACAAAGTATTTTTCTTCAAGTTGATTCACCTACTTATATTAAATTATTTTAAAAGAAAACTTCATAGCATTTGTAAATAGAAAGCTGTATTACCCTAAATGGAAGGCAGACCTAAAAATAACATCACAAGAAGATACCACTTCAAACCCAGTAGGATAGCTATCTCACTCACACACACACGCAAACAAAAAGCCGAAGTGTTGGTGAGAAGGTGGAGAAATTAGAATCCTTGTACGCTGCTGGTGGGAATGTAAAACAGTGCAGCCACTAACAAAAACAGTAAGGCAGCTCTTCCAATCAAAAAGAGAATCAGCATATGAGCCACGAATTCTACTTCTAGGTATGCACTCAAAACAACGGAGAGCAGGGACTCAAGGGGATGTTTGTGCATCTATAGCCACAACGGCCAAAAGACAGCAGAACCTCAAGTGTCCATTCATGGACGAATAGACAAAAACAAAAGATGGTCGATACATACAGTGGAATGTTCACCAGCCTTAAAGATGAAGGAAATTCTAACCCACGTTCTAACACGGAGGAAACTTGAACACGTTATGCTAAACAAAATAAGCTCGTTACAAAAGGACAAGTACCGTGTGATTCCACTTACTTGAGGTATTGAGAGTCAGTCAAATGTACATATACAGAAAGCACAATGGTGGTTGCCAGGAGACAGGGTGAGGGAGAAATGGGGGGGGGGGTGTCAGTGTTTAATGAGTACAGTTTTACTTTTGTACCTCAAAAACAGAGTTCTGAAGATGGATGGTGGTGATGATTACAAAACAGTTGTGAGTGTACTCAATCCTACTCAACTGTACACTTAAAAATGGTTAAAACAGGGGGGCCTGGGTGGCTCAGTTGGTTAAGTGTCTTCATTTTGGATCAGGTTATGATCTCAAGGTTCATGAGATCGAGCCCTATGTCAGGCTCTGTACTTGGGACAGCAGGGAGCCTGCTTGGAATTCTTCCTCTCCCACCTTCCCCCAAAAACAAATAAATAAACTTTTGAAAAAATGGATAAAATAGTAAATTTTATGCTTCATACATACTGAAAACAACTTTTTAAATCTTTTAAAGCTCTAACAAAAGTAAAATAAGATTAGCTTAAGCAAGGTAGATACTCTTGCACTTCTACCGTTTCGTTTTTCTATATTAAAAGGATTGATGAGGGGCGCCTGGGTGGCGCAGTCGGTTAAGCGTCCGACTTCAGCCAGGTCACGATCTCGCGGTCCATGAGTTCGAGCCCCGCGTCGGGCTCTGGGCTGATGGCTCAGAGCCTGGAGCCTGTTTCCGATTCTGTGTCTCCCTCTCTCTCTGCCCCTCCCCCATTCATGCTCTGTCTCTCTCTGTCCCAAAAATAAATAAACGTTGAAAAAAAAAATTAAAAAAAATAAAATAAAATAAAATAAAAGGATTGATGACAGGGGAGCATGAGTGGCTCAGTCAGTTAAGTGCCCAACTCTTGATATGGGCTCAGGTCATGATCCCAGGGTTCTGAGATCGAGCCTTGTGCTTAAGATTCTCTCTCTCTCCCTTTGCCCCTCTCCCTCCTTGTGTGTGCACTCTCTCTTAGATAGATAGATAGATAGATAGATAGATAGATAGATAGATAGATAGTAAAATGCTGATGAAAAATTCTTAGG
Source organism: Leopardus geoffroyi (assembly GCF_018350155.1). NCBI lineage: Eukaryota > Metazoa > Chordata > Mammalia > Carnivora > Felidae > Leopardus > Leopardus geoffroyi. Next base: position 105,869,670 of record NC_059326.1, read on the forward strand.
GAGGTCTCAAAGATCAGCAGCAAACCGAGACTCTGCATCTGATGAAATCCACATGAAAAGGGGCCTTGTTACTATTAATGATTCAATGATGCTTGACGTTGTGTTCTTTTACTCATCCATACTTTAAAATATGGGGATTCTAGTAAGAGTCCCACCATTTGGGAAACACAAACTTCAAGTGATATGTTATTATCCAAGAGCTACAATACCTACATCTTTGTTAAAAGGTTATCTAATTAGTGCAGAATATCCTCCAGACAGTGAAGAGAAGATCTTTACTGGATTAAAGCTCCCTCTTTCACAATGACACCGCATTTTTAAAAAATCATTTCATAGCCCTGCACTACCGTATTGTATCATTAAACATATACGAGCAAAAGACAGTTTGTAAGATTGGCTCTCCTAGGGTTCATTTTGGGGTATCCTAAAGAGAGAGACAGAGAAATCGCAACAATCTTTACCATTTCTTTAGTTTGGTATTCATCTTTTATGGAGCTAGACTTTTAAAAAAGCAAGTGAGTACTAACTTGTGATGTATGTCAAATCTGATAAAGTAGGGGTGGTACTCAACATCAGTACTCTAAAACACAAACACTTTAAAAAGAAACAAATCTCATATGATACAAATTGGAAATTTAAGTGTAAGGGATGGCTTACTACATAAAATTATTTTTTTAATGATCACAGGCTTCACACCCCCTTAAATTATGGCTTAGTATGAAAAACCCACTGACTCAAATGACTGCTAATAAATGAAGTCTATGCCAATGTTCCTTACGTTGTCCACAGTAAGTTCCAATATATCCCTTCTGGCACTGGCAATGGTCATCAGCACAGGTCCCTCCATTCAGGCATCTAACGTTGCACTGCTGAACTGCAAGGAACAGCAAAAAAGTATAAAACTATCAATCACTATAATTACAGTGTCTGTGAGTTATAAAAGTATACTAAATCCCAATTCAATGGCAAATATATTCTACAGAAGCACTATGACACAAATACATCTTTATTTGTGTAAGTACACACACGAGCATATGTGTTACATTACTCACCATGCCTTTAAAACATATTACACTTTCACTGTCAATCAATATATGATGACTAGTAGTGCAGTTTCCAGAATGTGGGAAGCACTTGTGTATCCATTTGGAATGCAGGGGCTGAGTGCCTGCCCTATGTGCTCAGCGCCCCACTGTAATGAAAGGCTTACTATCCACTCTCATGAAGCTACCATTCCCATAGACGGATAAAACACAAGTCAACAAATGCCACAAAGCCATCATAGGTTGTGACAGGTTCTCCAAAGGAAATTGTGTCATGAAAGGGAATAGCCTGGAGTCAAAAAGGAACCTAGACAGAAGCGAGACAAGAACCATTCTGATGCAACACTTAAACTGAGTTGTAAAGAATGAGAAAGAGCCAGGCATGAGAAGTACCAGCGAGGAACCTCACAGGGAGAGGAATCAGAAAATTGAAATACTCTCAGATGGTAAAGTTCTTCTGTTTGAAGAACTGAAAGGGTTACATGATTATAAAGAGTCAGGCTGAGAAGAGAAGATCCTGGAGAGGCATCCAGAGGCCAGCCAGATAATGCAAGGCCTCCTTCGCCATTGCAGGTTTTGCATTATATCCCAAATGCAACAGAAGTCATTGAAAGGATTTAAATCAGACAGTAAAGTGATGCAATCTGTATTTTTAAAGGATTCCTCAAGCTGCTCTGCACAGAAGAGATTTGAAGAGAGCAAGAGCAGAAGCCAGAGAAGCCCTCGGAAGGTTACTGCAGTAGTCCCTCTGAGAGACGTGGGGCGCTAAACCAGAGGTTCTCAGTGGTGATGCAAAGGAGAAGATGTATTTGAGATGTTTCCCAAGAGAACTCACAGGTCTTGTTGAAAGAGCTGATATGACATGAGAGAAAGAGGGAGAAAGCGAAGAGAAACAGTTGCTCAAGCACTGGGTAGATGGCAGCGCCATTTGCTGAGGCAAGAGAAACCAGAAGTAGACTGTGGGCAACAATGAATCAAATTTCATGCTACCAACTTTCAGAAGTTTACTAAGCATCACGGAGATGTGGAATAGGAAGCAGAACAGGCGAATATGAGGCTCCATGGAAGGATATATTCTGGAGATCATCACTATGAGTTAGCAACATATTGGTAGTAGTTGAAGGCATATATACAAATGAGTTCACCCAGGGAGACCAGACTGTTGACAATGCTGAACTCTGAAAGGAAGTCTAATGAAGAGGACACGGACAGGAGACTAAAATAATAATAATAATAATAATAATAATAATAATAATAATAATAAAGGAACACTGTGGCCATTGATATTGCACTAGTGAAGGGAAAAGAGCATTTCATAAAGAGAGTCAGTAATGGTGCTAAATGCCTTAGGAAGTGGAGCAGGGTGGGGACTGGAAAAGAGAGAATATTTCCTGATGAAAATAGAGTTATTACTCAAGGCCACAGAAATTCATGGATGCCCTCTGGAATTATATACCATAAAATGAGGGTAGGCCTATGAATGTTTTGTTGCCCAGGCAGAGAATTAAAAAGTTGAATTGTAAAATTTCTCCAGGATTGGGTTTGTTTATTTGTTTTTTGCGGGAAAACTAAGACAAGACAATGAAGCTATGGGCAAGAATATCTTCTAGGCATTCAGATAAGGGAGGTTCCGGAAAGCAATGGAGGAAATCTGCTAATCAGGGTGGTCAGAGAAAGCCTGGATGAACTGTGAACGAGAGCTTTAAAAAGCTGAGAAAATGAGGGATTATTTTCAAAGAAAACGAAACTAAAGTTCTACTCAGAAGTTTCATCAGAAGACAATGACATCTGTCATAGAAATCTTGAATCTTCAATATCTGAGTCAGACAGATTCTCTTGCATGTCTTCTTAGGGAAAACGTGGAGAGAGAAATGTTAAAAATGAAACGTCACTCTGGCTTGAGGCAAGTTTAAAATTTTATTCAATTACTGAGCAATTAAATAAAGAGTATCTGCTCCTACTCTGTTAGAATATTACCTTAAACACTGGCCTAAAAGATTACGCTTAAAGACCCGACAATTCTTAGCTAGGTCATGAATAACACAATGTTAGTCTATTGTTGTGATCTTTCAGGGTTGCTGGCAGTTCATATGTGTAAAGCAGAGCAAGTTAATAAACATAAAGCATCATGTCAGTACACAGTATTTTGTCAGTTACCTTTCCCGATTAGTTAACCTACAGAACAGGACATGAACCACAGGATTACACAATAGGCAATAAACAGAGCATAGGGTTTGCAAATGCCTACAGGTTTAGGCATCAGAACACGTGGATTCAAATCTATGTTACCCTGGGCAAGTTACTTAACTCAAATGCACCCATCTTCTTTCTCTGTAAAATGGGGTCATAATATTACCTCATAGTTCTTTTTATGTGAGGATTAAATAACATGCGATCGTCAAAAACATAAAACAGTACCAGGCACAGGGGCGCCTGGGTGACGCAGTCGGTTAAGCGTCCGACTTCAGCCAGGTCACGATCTCGCGGTCCGTGAGTTCGAGCCCCGCGTCGGGCTCTGGGCTGATGGCTCAGAGCCTGGAGCCTGTTTCCGATTCTGTGTCTCCCTCTCTCTCTGCCCCTCCCCCGTTCATGCTCTGTCTCTCTCTGTCCCAAAAATAAATAAACGTTGAAAAAAAAAATTAAAAAAAAAAAAAAACAGTACCAGGCACATAGTAAAAACCCAGTAAGTTATAGTTCTTATTCATTTTTAAAAAAAAAATTTTAAATGTTTATTAACTTTTGAGAGAGGGAAAGAGAGTGAGTGGGGGAGGGGCAGAGAAAGGGAAAAACAGAATCAGAAGCAGGCTCCAGGCTCTGAGCTGTCAGCACAGAGCCTGATGCGGGGACTCGAACCCACGAGTTCTGAGATCACGACCTGAGCTGAAATCAGACACTTAACTGACTGAGGCACCCAGGCTCCCCAACAATTCCTAATTATAAAGAACTTCTCCACTGAATCCAGGTACTTTTATAACATAGATGTGTAGCTTCTGGACCAGAATTAAAGCATTTTGCTTAATAAACATCATGACCCTACTCCTTCTTAGTTTTTGGTGACAATAATTAAGCCACCGAAGAGTTTTCACTCCAAAGACAAATACAGATATAGTTAGTAAGGAAAATAATCAGAGACTTATACCCTTGTTGAAAAAGACATTTTGCATTTACTCAGAAGTTTCAGAATAATGCATTAAGTAAGGTCACATCTAAGAAACATACTTGATTTTGATCCACAGGTTGGTGATATTTGGCCGCTGGAACAGGTACACATGTTAGGACGGGAACAAAATCCATCTCCACAACTATTTCTACAAATTGCTGTGGAAAGCACAATAGGGAAGGAGAGGAACAATTAGGTAATAATCCACGGTTTACAAAACCAGAAAGCTACAGTTAACAACACTAAACCTGAAAAGCTAAAATAAAAACAACAACCATGGGATACATAATGACTAATTTCAGATATGTAACAAAACTACCCATTGTAGACATGAGACTTAGTCTCATAAATATCCTTACAATAATGTGCAAACAAATGGCACTATTTCAAGTTCCATAGCCCTTTAATTTTCCCATCAATACGGGTCATGTTTCCCATTCAAGGCAGAGTGTTTATACACAGAATTTACCACAAGACAACAGTCTTGGTCCTAGAAGCTGGGAGGACTGAGGAAACCCAGAGGTCCCACATACCTCAGGAAACACAGCCCACTCTGGAAAAGATCTTCACAAGACATAGAAAATACAAAATGGGTGGAGCCAGAGACTCTGAGCCCTAACCACTTGGCCAAGCCCCAGGGGTTCTGTGCACATTCCTTCCCAGCTGGTATTTGACCTGCCCCATCATCAATCTTTGTTCTCCTTAATAATTCCCTCTCTCCTTCCTCCAGCCTTTCTTCCCTCATGCTACCACCACAACGTGGCCTATCCCTGCTGCTCAGAAAAGCTGCTGCGACATTTTGATGGAGGGAGAGTCAAAGCCTCCTGTGGTTGTGACCTCCAAGGTATGAGGGTCATCACAGCAAAGAATGTTAGGCTCACTGACACAGCACATACCATGGATCCTCAAAATCGTCAGCAGAGTGCTTTCAAATGGGAAGGCTCTCCCATGTTTAGTCAGTTCATTTATCTCCACATCTACAACTGAATTCTTTCTTTGTGCACAAAGTCTATGTACTTTAATGCTCCATGAGTAGATGCATGAAGACAAGAAGAGGAGAGTCTGGGAATGTCTTCAAACTAGCTATAAACATTTATGCAGATGTGCATATGTGTCTTTTGCTAGACAGGGGTCTCACAATTTTCAAAAATATCTAAGACCCGCAATAATGTAAATGGCGTGTTCCACAGAAGCAAGCTAACTCAGTAATTGTTTTCCTTCTCCAAATTGCCTCTTGACATCTACATAATATGACCAGCATCTCCATTAGTAGTCCTTATAAGTGAAAATGTCATAGATCACAGTGTGAAGACTGTTTGGCAAGAACACGGTTCCTGTCATAGAGTGGACCGTTAATTTCTAAAATATGCTACAGTTTCTGATCACCAATAATTTTCCAGTGACACATATTCACTAAAATAACATTTTATGTCAAAGCCCCCTATCCCCAGCAAGCTGACATTGAGTTTAGGCTTAGGTGATCTACAAAGTGCGAATACCCAGGTCCTAAACCCAAGGAAGGTCTCATGGAGGAAGACCGGTCATCCTCAGACAGCAGATCTCTGTTATGACCACAGGTGTGTGCTCTATAGCTGTGAGCCAGTGAGAAGGGAAAGCATGTAGGCCCTTTCTCCTCATGCTCATCTCAAATTAAGATTTCCCTCACCAAACTGTCTATCCCTCCCACAGTCATGAAAACCATGAGACCCAGAAACACCAAAAGGAGAGGGCAAGAGGACATAGTTGTTAGGATTTTACAGATGCTGGGAGAAGGTACGCAGCACAGTGAAGAATACACAGTACGCCAGAGGTCTGATGTGGAGCTCTTGTGCTACCGTGGACCCACTGTAAACTTAGAAAAAAAACACACAGCTTCTCTGGGTTTTGTTTTCTTCTTGGTAAAAGAAAACAGAGCTTATACTGGAGGGATCTGATGTCCTTTCAGGTTCAAATGCTATGATTTCAGGCCAACTCCCTCCCATTCTACCGATCAAAATGCCCTTCATAGCAAAATTTCACAATAAGTAAACCAACAAACTTTCCCACTGCTTCAAGTTCTAACAAGATTAAAATAAAACCAAACCAATAAAAAGTGAGAGAGTCAATTCCACTCCTTCAGAAACAATATTGGGAAGTTCAGAAGTACTTCAGTGATCTTTGCAGGTCACAACTAAGAACGCTGACAACAAGCACAGAGACTCAAATCAAAATGCATCAGGTTTGCAGCAGTTTGAGAAATACATTTTTCTTTTATTATCTTTGCCTCTTCACGAAGCCTGGTGAAGGCCAAACAGATTAAAATTCTAGACGGTAATCATTTTAATGTTTTCTGTAAAGAAAGAATTCTGTTGTATAAATGTATGAAAAAAATAATCTTTGGTGCATGCATTCTATTGGTATTTTACTTATCTCTTTTTCTAAGTTGCCACAGAGCTTGCCTTTTGCTAAATGATAGAAATTCAATAAATGCAATAAATAACTTATCATCACCAGGAAATCCTAGAATGAAAACTCCCGATTTTGACTTTATGATGGTTTCAGTTTGGTTATTATCTTCACATATTATCATTTTAAAAGCCAAAAATAATTGAACTACTAAATTTAATGTAAAGTATTAAAATTCAAAATTTAAGTGAGATCTCTACAACAGAATATAAAGGCATTACATTCTTCCTCTACTTTGTGCACTATTTCAAATTTTTTTTTTAACGTTTATTTATTTTTGAGACAGAGAGAGACAGAGCATGAACAGGGGAGGGTCAGAGAGAGGGAGATACAGAATCTGAAACAGGCTCCAGGCTCTGAGCTGTCAGCACAGAGCCTGACGCAGGGCTCGAACTCACGGACTGCGAGATCATGACCTGAGCCCAAGTCGGCCGCTTAAACGACTGAGCCACCCAGGCGCCCCTGTGCACTATTTCATAGTCTTGGGTGTTTGAGTTATTTTTTTAATGCACTGATATTTTTGTAGAGAACTCTTGATATATGTGCTATACACATTTTTGGAGATTTAAGGATAACTTTAAAGTTTATGCTTTCTAGAGATTTATGATACATGTAACTTCCATTGTATTTCATAAACACCCAAATATTTCAAGTAGTAGAAATGCAGGCTACAATGCCACTGTTGTTCTGAGATTTCCAAAGTGGTTTTTCTAAACAAGTAAAAAGCACAATGTTACTGAAAAACTACAAGTATTTAAAGCCAACATTCAGAGGGCTACATATATATATATATACGTATATATATATACATGTATATATATATATACACACACATACATGCACATATATATATATATATATATATGCACAATATATCCGTGTACATATATATTTCTACCACAAATATTCTGGAAGGCTCTGTTCTCTGGAATTCCCATTCCACACCAATCCAATAAAATCTGACTTTACAGATTTTCAACACATACCATAAACCGATCCCTTCTTCTCGGCTGCTCTCCAACTCAATAATGGCAGTCACATTCATTACATTTAGTGAGTCAGACTTTCCGCAATGCCTAAGTCATCCCAGCTAGTATGGCAGGTGTGTGGTGAGTGACATTAGCTGCTTTAGGATTCTAGGAACCATGTTAAGTTTAAAGCAGGCATGATTATGCCCTACTGGCCTGAAAGAGTAAATACACCCTCCATAAATGCCTCACATAGACGATTTCTGCATTGGAGAAAAAAGAATGCAGTACCCTTTCTTCCTTTTGAATAAAGTAAAGGCTTATAATCAGAGGGTTTATGTAAAATATTTATGAATCACTTTAAAGAACAGTCATTATTTCCCATTTTTGCCTCCCAACTGGAGATTGTGGGATTTTTAGAGTAGAAAAAGTTTTAAGAAACAAGTCTTCACAACACTTGAGATTTCATTCCTTTTTAAAAAACTGAAACAACATTACATTAAGGGTCTATCTCAAACCCACAAAACCAATAAATATAGAGTCAGAGATGCCACTACATCCTTATTATCCCTTGGCTAGTGAGGCTTGCCCGTTTTCTCTGTTCACAGTTGCATAATTATCTTTTCCCTGGAGAACATGAAGGTCAATCTAAAGTCAAGATTGGCTCTAAATGAATGTGCTGTCTATGATACCTGGCTCTCCTCTGGGCAAGACAAATGTGACTCTGCTAGATAAATACACAGAGGAAGGCCAGTCACACTTCAACTCACAAATTCACAGGAATGTGAAATAAGACATCCTATGGTCCATCATGGTGAGGTTGATAACTAATGACTTCTCCAAATAGAATTTAGGAAAGCTACATATGCTCTTTGAAAACTAAGTAAAATAATAAAAATTTTAAGGCCAGAGATGCAGAACTTTTGAAGTTCTACGCCTCACACTTTGAAAAACCTACTGTACTCTAGGAGACAGATATGGAGCCTGAAAATCCTAAATTTAAATATCTTCAGGGAAAAAAAAAAAAAAAAAACAACCTCAAACCATTTGGGAAGAGTTCCTTTAAAAATTTTGTTGACCTGGGTCAACTCTAAATCCCTGAGAGAGTTCCTTTCATATCTATGTTATGTGGCTGTTGAGATGAAACCAGAGATAATAAAGTGGTTTTGTACAAAGGCCTAAGCAAGCTTGATCTTCAAAAGTCCTAAACCTCATGCAGTCAAAAGCCAGATAATTTACATAATCACATTGTGGTCTTATCTGGACTCTTTTAGGAAAAAGTGGTTTTGAGTTATCTAGGGAATTGCTGTACTCCCCCTCCAGTTTGTATTAATAGACACAGAAAGATAAAACTTCCAAGTATCTCTGAAACCTTTATCATTATTGCCCTTCAACAGAGCCTACAAGTGGAGCCTAAACTGATGTAAACCGGCTGCTTCTTCCTCAACACTCGAATGGGGCCGCGTCCTAATTACCGCTGCTTTGTGGCCACTGGATTCTAAAAGCAACTGTGTGCCCCCAAGGACTCAATGCAAGAGCTGGGCCCTGACAGGGGGCCGACCGCGCTGCCCAGGCGGCAATCCCCATCAGGCACTCACGGACAATGCACTGGTTTCCTCCAGGAAGCGTCTTCCATCCAGGGCAACAGTAGGAGTGGAACCTGGATCCGCACACGTTGGGCCTGCGATGGACAAGCGAGGTCACACACATGGAGAGAAGGGTAAGGTAACACATTAGCGGTTTTCCCAAGCAAAACCCTGAGTGAGAGGATTTCGGGACAACAAACAAACCAAAACTACACTTCACATTCTTGGGGCTTGGGGCGCAGACAGGGAAGTACATGGGCTGGAACAGGGGAGGGTCGGAAACGTCTAAACCTTGCTTTTCGTCTGCCCTCCCGTATTGCCTTCCTAAAGGGCGAAAAGAAACTTAGAAACATGTCATTTGCTACTACTCTAGCCTCCGGATGCAGAGAACAAAGGGATCCCTCTGTTTTCAAAAATTCTTGCCCTCGTCCCCAAATCCGTCCCTCCTCCATCCACTGTTCCTGCGGCCCCGACGTGTCCAGGAAGGCGCGTCGGAAGCTGAAGCGCTGGAGTTTGATGATTAGACTGAACCCTAAGCCCCGCACTGGTCCTCAAACAAAAGGCTCGGGAGCGGCGCCCCCGACGGTGGGGTGCTGGCAGGCTCCACCAGCCCCGACGCCCAGTGGACTCAAGCCCGCCTCCAGCCCCACATTTGGAACCTGTTCCCGCACCGCGGTCACTGCGCGCGCTCTACCATCCGGGGGCCTCCGACCCAAGCCCCTAGGGAGGGCTTTTTGCCCACTGAGCTGCGGAGGAAAAGGGGGAGGCGCTCCTGGGAGTCCTCGGGATTCTGGTGGAGGGGGCCGCGGCTTGAGCCGCCAGAACTAGGCTGAGGGAGGGGTGGGATGGAAAGCTGCCAAGGCAAGGGTCCCCCCCCCCCCCCGGTGCCTCCTGCCCACCTACCCTCGGAGCACGTCCTGCTGTCCTCGTCTGCGGACGCGGCTGGCCGCCGCGGCGCCCTCCTCGCGGTACTCAGGCACCGCGAACCCGCCTTCGGAGCCCGCCGCCGCGGGCCGGACCTGTTGCGGGGGCGGCTGGGGCCGGGGCGGCTTGGGCGGCGGAGGCTGGGGCTGGCCAGCCGTGCCCTGCGCCCAGAGCGCCACGCAGCCCAGCCACACGAAATAGGGCTGCAGACACAGCCGCCGCCGTCTCCCCATCGCGGGCGCCGAGAGCGCGCGGACCGTGGTCCGCGGACAGGGAGTGCTGGGAGACAAAAATCTGTGCGGCCTGAAAAAAGTCAGGGTCTACAAAGCCCTCCGTCGGCTCCCGAGACTCCCCGGGGCTCGGGCTCCCTGCTCTAGCGGGAGCCCCGGAGCGAGCGCCGGCCCCCTGGCTGACGCCGGGGCGCGGGCTCTAGCGCAGCGGGCGGCGAGGCGCGGCGACGGTACAGCCGGCAGCCCTGCGCGGTCCACGTTGCATCCCCCGGGCCACGGCCCCGAGCGACTCCAGGACCGCCAGCGGGTGGGGGCGGGAAATTACAAAAGTAACCCGAGCAGCCTCGGCGTAAAGTTACAAAGAAAGCGGACCTCAAAAGAAAAAAAAAGGCCTGCACGCAGCGCCGCGGCGGATTCCCGTGCGCTCCGGGAACAGATCTTGCAAAGCTGCAAAAGTCACCAGAAAGAAGCCGGCAAGCAAACAAAAGTCGCCCCCCACGGAAGAGGGTCTCCTCCCGGCTCGCCTGGAGTCCCGCGGGGCAGCGACGCGCCAGCGGCGGCTGAGGAGCCGAGCTGAGGTGTGCGGGGCCAGGGCGAGCCGCCGGTGAGAGAGAGGGCAGGAGGCTGGAGGCCGGGGAAGATGCGGCGGGCGAGGGTGCGGCGCGGGGGTTTTGAGGCCCGGCGGGGCGTGGGGCGGGCCGGCGGGCGGCGGCTGTCAGTGGGGGCTGGAGCGCAACCGTCCACACGTGGAGCGCAGACCCGACCCAGGGGCCGACGCACAGTGGGCGGAGACAGAGTTAAGGGGCGAACGGGTGGGGAGGAACAAGGGGAGCTAGGGGCTGGGGGAGGGGAAGAGGAAGGAAGGGGGTAGGATGAAGGGAGGGGAGAAGACTGAGATTGGGGAGAACGGGGGGGGGGGCAAGCCGGAGAGGAAGGCCAGGGCTGGAAGAGGGGCTTGGAAGGAGGGATTGGCGAGCCCGGGTGCGAGAGGAAATGAGCGGGGGATGGGGGCGAGGTTAGAGCGAGGAGAGAAGTGGGAAAGGGGAGGGGGGGCCGGGGGCCTGGGGGCCGGCTGGAGGGGGCGAGGCGCTAGTCGGCTTTGCTTCCCGTCCCCCTCAATTGGCCGCTAGCTCTGTTTTGACTGTACAAAGCGAGCAGACGACGGGGGAGGGGGCGGTTAGGGACCGGATTTGGGAAAGGAGGCAGCAGCCCCTTCCCCTCCCCCTCCGCCCTTGCTGGGCGGCGGACCAGGGACGAGGGTCTCTAAAGGCGCTTGGCTGGGCTAGACCCGCAGCTGAACTTCCCCGTGTCGGGCAGAGGCCACAGGGTTGAGGAGGAGAACGGGTACTCCCAGACCCATACCCGGGGTGGGGGGATTCGAAGCCAAGCAGGAATAGAGACTTGCGCAGAACTTGGCTGCAACCTCAATCAGAGGAAGCCGGGCCCTCCCCATCGCCCTCCTACCCCCACCTCCCCACCAGGAGAGGCGTCAGTCTGTGGGACCCGCAAAGGGACTGGGCGTTTCCAGATTGAAACGTGCCCTCCACCTCCAAGAGGGAGCTCACGTGGCCGCGGGGGGCCTCGGCTGCGTGCCGGCGCCGCGGTCCTGGGGAGTCCGCGCAGGGGGTGTGCTCGGGAGTGACCCCTGGCAGAGCTTTGCCGGGAGTTGCAGCCAGAGAGAAGTTAGAGACCCTGAGCTGGCGGGGGTGGGGGGGGGGGAGCGTTGGACGCAGAGCTGGGAAATGGGTCTTGGGGCAAACCCTTGGTTTCGGCTTGGACTCATTAATGATTAAGCCCTAGCGATTGGTGCTTACAGGCTGGCGACCTGCCCTCTGAACTTTTAGAACTGCCTCTGCATTCATCCGCCTCTGGGGTCTTCCTTTGTGGCCCTGATTTCCTGAGGTCTCTGTAAAGCCCTAGTCATCTCTCAATCCATGGCACTGCATGGTTAAAAATCAAACATCCCTAAAAACTAAGGCTGACGATCCAAGCACAGTTTAGGAAACAGTGCAAGAGACCAATGTCTGGATTATTCGGGCCTTGGATGTGTATGTGTGCGTGTGTGTGTGTGTGTGTGTGTGTATTTCTTTTTTTTTTTTTTTTTTTCTTTCTGGCCTGAATTGCCCAGATGTGCTATTTGGCAGCCAAAAATCTCTAAGAATTGGCATAACTCCCTTCTCTATTTTCCAAATGTAGTCAGACAAAGCGTCTGACTTACAATATTCTCCTAAGGCCAAAAAATAGGTAGGAGTCACATAATTTCATGTGAGACACCAATTTGTATAAATTCAAAGAAACTAAAGACAGTAATAGAGGTATTTGTCAGGCACTGTGCTTCAAACAAAACCATTTCAACTAAAGGAACTAAATAAAGTATCTCCTGGCTGAAGGCATGTTTTAATCATACTCTTTAAAACATTCAACCTTGTTAAATGGTTTTTTGTTAATACTTATATGACTTCCGGGTTCATTTCTGTCTGTCACATGAAATCCAAGTGCTCTAAAATTGCATATCCATGTATCCTTTGACTCAACAATACCACTTTTAGAAATCTATTTAAAAGATTTACAGGCAAAAAAAAAATGAAATGATGAATACACTCATCTGTTCATTACAGCACTATTTGTAATAGCAAAATATTAAAAACACAAATTTCCCATTAATAAGAAACTGAGTGTAATTTGTTCCATTCAATGAATTACTCTATGGCTGTAAAAAAATGAATGAGGATCTCTGTACAGTCCTATGAAGTTATCTCTGGAATATACAATTCAATGGGAAAAAAAACCCAAAGAACAGATAGAAATAGGTAAATCCATTGAGATAGAAAGAATAAAGGTTATCAAAATGGCTGGGTTGGAGTGAGAAGAGAATGAGGAATTATTGTTTAATGGGTACAGAATTTCTACTTAGGGTAATGAAATGTTCTGAAAATTGTGATAATGGTTGCACAACATTGTGAATGTACTTAATGCCACTAAATTGTATACTTAAATATGATTAAAACGGTAAGTTTTATATTGTGCATATTTTACCAAAATTAAATAAATAAAGTAAAATGCAGGTTACTGTGTGTATTCTATGCTACTTTATAGTATGTGAGTGTGGGTATGGGTGAATTTTTAAAAATAGAAGTGTAAACCAAATCTAATAAAAATGTTATCTTAGGGAAGGAAGAAGATAGTGAAGAAGAGACAATGATAGAAGCTAGACCTTGGTAAATGTGCCTTGTTTTATGGTTCTAACTTTGGAATATGCATATTTTATATACTTAAAGACAAAATTAAATTTAGAAAGAGCAGTGTCTAAAAATATAAAACAAACTAAAACAAATGAACGTATTTATGACATTGGTGGTATAGCTAGAGGGAATAATTATTTAAGGTGATATTTTAACATAATATTTGAAATGTACATCTTTAGTATGATATAATCTAAGGATGAAATGAACTAAAAATAAGCCTGAAACTGCATTAAATGGTAGTAATGTGAGACAGGGAAGGAAAGAGAAAAAGAGGAAGAAAAATATTAGAAATCATGATTTCGGCATGAGAAAGGAGATATGAAATTAAAATACAGACATTGTAAGCTTAAATTGAATTATGAAATGCCAATATGAATCGGAACTTATCTTTATCTAAATATGCATTTCCTGTTCCTACACATTGAAAAGACCTGGAAGGAGTGACAACCCAATAATAACAGGCACCCTTTGTGCCCAGATTATGGTTCCTAAACACCAGTAAAAGGAATGAGGGCTCCTTGCTTAAGGGTCTGATTTCAGGTTTGGGGCAGGAAGTACATAAGATACGTTAAATCTAGACTATCTATCTTGTCATAGTTGAAAGCAAGGGATTTATCACTTTGGCAATCATGTCAAAAGGAAACTGAAGCTAACGTGAAAAAAATCCCACTAACCAAAGATGGGAAAATTTGAGGATCAAAAAGAAAACTGACCACAAAAGATTGAAATACATGAAATGTGTAAGTATTTAAGAGTTCCAAATGATATCCCAAACAAAAAATTAATTGGTCCCTTTAGAGGTTGTTAGGCACAGCTTATTATTCTAGAAATATTGATAAAATAATCATGTGTCCTGATTTTGCTGGATAGACTTAAAGAAGTACTTCTTTAAAAATTATTACAGGGACGCCTGGGTGGTGCAGTCGGTTAGGCGTCCGACTTCAGCCAGGTCACGATCTCGCGGTCTGTGAGTTCGAGCCCCGCATCAGGCTCTGGGCTGATGGCTCAGAGCCTGGAGCCTGTTTCCGATTCTGTGTCTCCCTCTCTCTCTGCCCCTCCCCCGTTCATGCTCTGTCTCTCTCTGTCCCAAAAATGAATAAACATTGAAAAAAAATTTTTTTTTAATTTATTATTACAATTGTAGGGGTACCTGTGTGGCTCAGTCCATTAAGTGTCTGGCTCCTGATTTCGGGTCAAGTCACGATCTCAGGATTCTTGGGTTTGAGCCCCACGTAGTGCTCCATGCTGACAGTGCCAAGCCTGCTTGGGATTCTCTCTCTCTCTCTCTCTCTCTCTCTCTCTCTCTCTCTCTCCCCGCCCCTCCCCTGCTCGCACACACTCTCAAATGAACTTAAAAATAAAATAAAATAAATTACAATTGTAAATACAGGAATGATAGAATTAGAAAAATCACAACTTTGCAAACTGTAATGAAACAATGGACTTGAGCCAGAGTTATCAATGGTTGCTAAAACCATTACATCAGGCATTCCAACCAGTGGGGAAAGGGGGTCCATTTTCTCCCCATTGGATATTTGGCAATATCTGAAGACATTTTTTATTGTCACAACAAAATGGGGGGAGGGCAAGAGAGTCAAAGGTACCAGGAATGCTGCTAAATATCATTTAATGCACAAGATAGTCCCCCATAACAAAGTATTATCTGCTCCCAAATATTAATTTATTTGAGAAACTCTATATTAGGTTAACAGTCAAGAGGGGACTGTTTAACGATTTAAGCTGTTACCACCAAAACCTACTGGTTAATTGTTAAATTGCAAAAAAACAGGACAAACAGACATTATGTGTCTGTTTTAGTGGTGCAATTTGAGGCGACAAAGAACCACCTGTAAAATATTTTTGTCAGAAAACGTAACCTGAGTTATGTAGTCATAATTTCACATTGAACTACCAGTTTTTAGAAACTGTGGAGGGTAGTGAAACATTAAACGATACTGCAAGAATAGAGTCAACAAGATCTAGAATGTAGGAAATACCATAGGACCAATTTTGTTCACATAAATGACATGGATCGAGAAAAGAGAGGAGAACTATTCTGGCCTAACAACCAAATGCAAAACTTGTAGCTTATCTGGGATTTTTATTTGAACAAGGGTATAAAATGACATTTTTGAGACAACATGGGGGATTGAAAGCTAATTATTAGATATTAAAGATTAATTTTCAATTTGAGAGGGATGTGGCAATGATATTATATTTTCTACTAATATTTTCCTGTATTTACTAAGTTCTTTATAGATGAAATGATAGGATGCTGGGGTTTGATTTAAAATACTGTGAGACAAATAAAGGCAGGGTTCTGAAAAGCTGGAGTAGATGTACTTTTCTCTATTCCTCTTGCTAAGTATAAACTTAGCTAAATATCCTGAACATTGTATGTAGGAAAAGAAAAAGAAGACTCTAACCAGTGGAAGGAAGACAGCAGGTTGGCTGGACCCCAGGACCTGAGGAGTGACATGGACGTGAGTTCCTTGAGTTTTCATTTTGCTTCTTATATCCTGGACTAGGTGCTGGAAAAGCTTGAGACCTGGAAATGCCAACTGGCACAGACAAAAAAAAAAAAAAAAAAAACAAAGCCTCCAAGAAGACCCTGCACTTCTGCACTTTCTGGCCAAAAGTCAGGAAGAGTATACACTAGCAAGACAAAAAAAATTTATAGACAATAACTGCTCTACAACCAGCCAAACATCACAGAAAAAAAATGTGGTCACCCCTGCATCAGCAAAGGCCAAGTGGAGAGTTTAAACTTTCATCCTCACCAGGCTATAGAAAGGTATTCCTCCCCTTCTCCCATAGTAGTGTCAGAGAAGTTTAGATAATGAGCCACTTTCTGTGACACGCCCCAATGGTGCAATGGAAAGCCTGGACTTCCACCTCTACCTAACAGTAATGAACTGCCCTGTCCACTGGTATTAGAGGAGCCAGCAAGTAGTGAGTCAGGACTTTTATCATTCCCCAAGTCTCCCTCCCAGCCAAAGTGGTATAGTAGAGGTTTTGTGGGAAGCCAGTACTCCCATCCCTCACTAGCAATCAAAAAATACTGAACACTGGGTGCCTGGGTGGCTCAGTCAGTTGAGTGTCCAACTTTGGCTTAGGTCATGATCCTGCGGCTTGTGGGTACAAGCCTCACATCAGGTTCTGTGTTGACAGCTCAGAGCCTGGAGCCTGCTTTGGATTCTGTGTTTCCCTGCCCATCCCCTGCTCATGGTCTGTGTCTCTTCCTCTCCTAAAAAATAAATAAATATTTTTTAAAAATATTCAACACAAAGAGAAAATAGAATGAAAAACAAACCAACAACCAGAGTTTCAGGGACCTGTGAAACTATAACAAAAAAATCTAACATTCAGTCATCAGAATCTCAGAAAAGAAGAAAGAGGACTCTAAAAAGTGGAAGGAAGACAGCTGCTGAACAACTATTTGAAGAAATAATGGCTGAAAACTTGCCAAATTTGGCAAAAAACATAAACATAGACCTACAGATTCAAGAAGCTAAATGAATTCCAAACAGTATATCTCAGAGGAATCCACATCATCATTCAGCACAAGAGAAAGGATACCTTACTGGTATCAAATCAAAACAACTCAAATGACAGAAGATTTCTCATCAGAAACCATGGAGGCCAGAAGGAATTGGCACACATTTCTCAAGTACTGAAAAAAAAAATAATTGTTAATATAAAATTCTATCCCTAGAGTGAATATCCTTCAGGAATGAAGGGGAAATCACGATATTCTCAGATGAAGGAAACAAAGAGGATTTGTCTCCAACAGATCTACCCTAAAGAAAAATCTCTTTAAAAAACAACAGAAAATCAAGGTAAAAAGTTGGTTCATTGAAAAGATCCATAAAGTCAATAAACCTTGCTTTCAGGCAAACAAAGAAAAAAATATAATACACACTAGTTACTAATATTAGAAATAAAAGACAGCCATCATTACTTATCCCAAGGACATTAAAAGAATAATAAGGAATAGTTTGAACAGCCCTGCTGAAAATTTGATTACTTAATGAAATGGACTAATACCATGAAAGACACCGGTTATCAGAACTCACAAAAGGATAAATAGATAATTTGAATCAATCGATATTTATTTTAAAAATTGAATTAATAATGAATAACTTTCCAAAAGAAATTCCTCGCTGATATGGTTTCTACAAGTCTACTGGAATTGTAACGAATATTTAAGAAACAAATTATACCAATTCTGTATACTCTCATCCAGGAAATAAAAGTAATGGGAACACTTCCTAAACTCATTCTATGAGACCTGCATTCCCCTAACATCAGAACAAGGTAAGGAAATTAGAAGAAAATAAAATTACAGACTAACATTACATGAACATATATGCAAAAAATCCTCAACAAAATTGTGGCAAATTGAATCCAATGATGTATAAAAAGAATTATACACTATAATCCATGGAGATGTATTCCATATATGCAAGACTGGTTCAGAATTCAAAACTCAATATATGTACGGGCACCTGGATGGCTCAGTGAGTTAAACCTGTGACTCTGGCTCAGGTCATGATCTCACAGTTTGTGAGTTTGAGCCCCTCATTGGGCTCTGTGCTGACAGTGCAGAGCCTGCTTGGGATTCTCTCCCTCTCCTTTTCTCTCTGCCTTCCCACACCCCCTCAAAATAAATAAATAAACTGAAAACAATCAACTTATGTATTCCACCACATCAATAGGCTAAAGATGAAAAATCTTCTGATTGTATCAACAGATGCAGAAAAAGCATCGGATAAAACCTAGTACCAAACCACGAAAAAAAACTCTCCACAGTCTAGAAATATAGGGAAACGTCCTCAACTTGATAAGTAAGACATACAAAGAACTTAGAGCTAACATGATATTTAAAGGTGATAACTGAATACTTTCCCTTAAGATTGGGACCAAGGCAAGGATGTCCCTTCCCACTAATTCTATTTACCACTGTACTGGAATAAATTAAGGAAAGGAAATAAAAGTTATATAAATTGGGAAGGAAGAAATAAAACGGTCTTTGTTCACAGATGACATAATGTCTGTCTTGAAAATTCCAAAGACTCAAAAAAAAACAAAAAAAAACTCGTGGAACTAGTAAGTGATTATAGTAAGTTTACTTACAGGCTACAAGGTTGATATAGACAAATTGATTGCTTTCCTATATATCAATGAATAACTGACCCAAAAATACATATGTATCCAACAAAATATGTACAATATCTATGTGAGGAGAATTTCAGAACTCTGAAGGAAGAATTAAAAGAAAATCTAAATAAGTGGAGAGATTGTCCTTGTCCATGGGTAACAAGACTCTATATTGTTAAGACGTCAGTTCTTCTTGACTTGATCTATAGATTCCACCCAATGCCAGTTAAAATCCCAGCAATCCCATTTTATTGTGGATATCAACAAACTGATTCTAAAGATTGTAAAAAGAGGCTAAAGACCCAGGATAGCCTACACAATACTGAAGAATAGTGAGAGGATCAATGCTATCCAACTTCAAGATTTACTATAAAAGCTACAGTCATCAAGATAGTGTGGCATAAGAACATGTGGGTGTTCTTATATTCCTCTAATTTTGTGTGTATTTGAAGGCTTTCATAGTGAAAAGGGTTTTTTTGTTTTGTTTTTTTGTTTTTTTTTTTTATGGTACACACTGGTTCCTGAGAGCCTTTCTCATCTTTCCTCTTGTCTGTGTTTTCTCCCTTCCCCTAATAATCACAAACTTAATCCACACTCTAGATTTTGTCAATTTTACTGATTTCCTGTTCCCCAAATCAGTAATTTGCTTTCATCATTTTCTTATTCCTTATGTTTTCCTTTAAAAATACATGGTTTAAACATTGGGGTACATGTGCCCCTGTGAATCAGCATGAACCACAGGAATCTACCCCCAAAACCAAGAGCACGCTTTACACATTGTATGTTAGTCAATTTGACAATAAATTATATTTTAAAAAATAAAATAAAAATACATGGTTTAATTTTCTAGTTCTTGTTCAGATTTTTTAGTCCAATGCTTAATTTACTTAGATCCCTTTTTAATTGCTTAAATGTGTAAAACTGTGAGTGCTGTCTGAGCTCAACTTTAGATAATCCCTAAATTTTGTGATATATGATGTATTCATTATCTTTATTTTATAAACTTTCTTTATTTTGAAGTGTTTAAGAGAAATGTATTATTTTTCTGTGGCTAGATTTTTTTCTATTTGTGATTATTAATTTCTCATCCTATTGTCGTGTATTCATGGATTGTGGTCTGCTTATGTATTTATGTGTGTATTTAGAAATTATCTGTGTTCTTTATATGCCATTGGGTTGTATAAATTTTCTAGGGGACTTGGCAAGAAGGTATATACTCTCTCATGTTATAGAGTTTGAGGCATCTCTATTACCTGAAGTATAATTATATTATTAAAATTCTCTATGCATTTTTGTGTGTAGTTAATTTGTCTTAAGCCTACAAAGGCAAGTTAAAAATGCTAATAGGATGTGTTTATCTCCATTTCTTCTTGTTTTCCTCTCATTAAAAATATATACATTTATGGCAGCTCTATCCCCATTATAAACTGTATACCACATACTTATAAAATGTACCTTTATCTTTTTAAGCATTTGCTTTGGACTTGGTCTTTGTCATATTGGTATTTTGACTTCTGATTTCTTTTTGTTACTATTTGTCTGTTATGTTTTGCTTTTTCATACAATCTGAGTGTGGGTGCTTCTTGTGCATTCAAAATATCGCTTTTACTTTGTTTTGTTTTTAGCAAAGCTGATAATGAGTGTCTGAACATATCCCATTTACAAAATGTCAAAAATATATTTGGTTTTAATTTTTAATCAAGATTTATGTTTTATTTTGGTTTTAAATGTCTCCTTTGTTTATTGCTGTCTTGTACATAGATTTTCTTGCTGCTACTTTGGTTAAGTGTATGTAGTGTATGCTTACCTTCTTATGATTTGGAAGGCTTATATCCTCAATATAATATGTGTCAATTGTTATTGACACAATTTTAAGTTTATATGTTTTATCTAATCACTTATTGATACACCAGCTTTAGACAGTATTTACTGATGTCTGCTTTGAAAGATCAATTAGCACACTACACTTTTTCCAACCTCTTTTCTCTTTCTCATTAAAAAAATTTTTTTAATGGTTATTTATTTTTGAGAGAGAGAAAGAGAGTGAGTGGAGGAGGGGCTGAGAGTGAAGGAGACAGAATCCAAAGCAGGCTCCAGGCTCTGAGCTGTCATCACAGAGCCTAACACAGGGCTCAAACCCATGAACTGTGAGATCATGACCTGAGCTGAAATTGGACACTTAACCAACTGAGCCACCCAGGCGCCCCTCTCTTTCTCATTTTATGACTTGGTCATCTGTCTTGTAGTGTTATTTTTAGCTCTGGTGATTCCCTTTATAACATATAAACAATATACTTAGACTACCATTTGCTGATTTATTCACCTAGATATGATTAGTGATTTATCACTAAGAAAGGTAAGAAAAGGAATACATTAAGTTTCTTTCCCCAATTTTGGTTTCTTTTATTTCTATTTTCACAACTTATGATTTGCCAAAATAACATTTCCCTTCCCTAATTGTGTATCCTGTAACAGTTCAGTCATTGTTATATATTTTGCTATGATTTCTTATTCTTACTTGGGCAGAATATGTTGATTTCATTTATTTTTCAAGAAAGATGCATTATTGTGTATTTCATGATTTGTTTTTAAAACTGTCTGCCTATTATTTGAGAATGTCTACCTCTTGACTTTATAGTTGGATAATTACACAACTCAGCAAAAGGCATGACCTTTTGGAGTCTCATAAGCCTTTTATTAGTTCTTTGTTGATTATTGCTACCTTTTCCAATGACAATGAATGTGTCTATTGATCAGTATTTGAGCAGCTTGATCTGCCCCTCAAACCTCACATTCAGCCTGATTTTTCTCCTTAGATAATATTTCCATTACTTTCCATTACTTTAAGAACTTACCTAAGATAAATTTCAGTGTAATATCATCATTTATGTCTTTTTCCTGGAACATGATATAATATATTTTTACCGACTCAATTCTTACTATTTTCCAGAAATTTTTCTTATGTTCTGTCTTTGTATATCTCTTCTATTCTGCATCTGGAGTTTCTTACTTCAATGACACAAATTATCTTCGCTTTGGTCTATTATCTGATATCCACTTACTTTAATCTTCTTTTCCATTACATTCATCATGGTCACCTCAAACTTTCTTTCTTTTTTAGTAATTTGGTTATTGGTCAATTCTGTAGTTGCTAAATTTAGTCATTGTTTCCTGTTTGTTTTCCTTCTCAATTTATTCTTTAGGTCTGCAATTTTTCTTTTCATTCATTTACCATCTCTTCTTTAAGGTTCTCTGCTTTTATTAGGTTCATGTTTTCATTATGTTCTTCCATACCACAAAACTTACCTAGGGAGATTTCTTCTGTTTCTTCAATTTTGATTTCTTTTTCTAGATAAGATTTATCATTGGTGGCATATGTTACCATTACCCTACTCAATATCCATTTTTCCATATTTTCTTATTTTTAGATCACCCATTTTATTCAGGGAAGTAATATACTCAGCTAAAAGACAATGTTTCCAAGACTCATACCTATTGGTGGCTGATGATTTTCTTAGTTTCCTACCCACACAGGAACATTTACATTAAATCTTATAATATTTTCCTTGTGCAAGTTCAATTTTTGTGTGTTGTTTCATATTTCTTTATGTTTGAGAGTCTTAGTACAATTTTCAAAAAATTTATTATTCACATTTCTTGTATATTCTACAAGCACGTGTGTGTGTGTGTGTGTGTGTGTGTGTGTGTGTGTGTGTGTGTGTTGGAGGGTTTGGACTAGGAATTTTGTTTTACTGCAAGAAGCCAATTAGATTCAAGAAAACCTCTTTCTTCTCTCTCTCTCTCTGTCTCTCTCTCTCATTCCCTCTTTGCCTCCTTCCCTCTTTCCCTCTTTCTCTCTCAGTTTGGGTTGAACATTTTGAATTGTGTGGCATGAAGCTCTGTCCTTTCCTTTGATTGATTCTGAGGTATTTTCACTGTTTTGGTCTTATTTGTTATTCTATCATTAGGGGTGGGGAAAGAGAGTTTCAGATGTTTTTATTCTACCATCTTAACTTGGAAGTCTGTACAAGTACTTTAAATAAATTTTAATCTAAGTAATACAAACAAATGGTCACAAATCAAATCATGCAAAAATATTGTGATAAGAAACAACTGAGCTCAGCTACACTGTGGTTTAATCCAAACCTTACTCCCCAGAGGCATTTTTTTCTTTTTCTTTGTAAATGGAGGAAACATTTACATACTGTGAAATGCACACATCTTCAGTGTAAAATTTGATGAGTTTTGACAACTTCACATTCCCCTGTAAGCCGCCCCCCCATTAAAATATAGAACGCTTCCTACCCTAGCAAAAACCCCCTTACGCAACTTCCCGCTTAATGCCACACTATTCCCCCATACCAAATGCAATCACTGCGTGGTTTTCTTTCATTACAGATTAGTTTACCTTTTGCAGACCGTCACATAAATTGAATCATACAGTAGCTACTCTTTTATATCTGGCTTCTTTCATTCACCATAAAGTGTTTGAAGTATTTTCATGTTGTAGCATGTTTCAATGTTTTGTTCCCTTTTATTACTGAAAAATACTCCGTTGTCTGTTTATATTACAATTCGTTGATCCATTTTGGGGACAATGGACATTTAAGTTGTTTCCAGTTTGGAGCTATTATGAAGAAAGCTACTATGGACATTATTGTCCACATGTTTTTTTTTTTTAATGTTTCTTCATTCTTGAGAGACACAGAGAGACACAGAGAGACAGAGTGTGAATGGGAGAAGGGCAGAGAGAGGGGGAGACACAGAATCCAAAGCAGGATCCAGGCTCCGACCTGTCAGCACAGAGCCTGATGTGGGGCTCGAACTCACGAACCACAAGATCATGACCTGAGCCGAAGTTGGACGTTCAACTGACTGAGCCACCCAGGCGCCCCTGTACACACCTTTTTTTATGTACATGTTTTCATTTCTCTTGAGTAAAGAAATAAAAGGGGAATTTCTGGGTCTTAGAGTAGGTATACTTATAACTTTACTAGAAACTATTAGAACGATTTCCAAGCTGGTTACACCATTTTACACTAGCTCCAGCAAAATATGAAAGTTTCTATTGCTCCACACCCTCAACAACATTTAGTGTTGTCAGTATTCATCTTTGCCATTTTAGTGATTTGTGATACATACAATTGTGATTTTAATTTGCGTTTTCCAGATGACTAATCATTGATGTTAAGCCTTTTTAATGTGCTTATTGGCCATTTTTATATCTTCCTTCATGAAATGCTTGTTCAAGTGTCTTACTGATTTTTATTGGGTTATTTTTCTTTTTATCACTGGGTTGTAGGAATTGTTTCTATATTCTGAAAAGAAGTGCTTTATCAGATAAAGATATTGCAAATATTTTCTCCCAGCCTGAGGTGAGCCTATGTTCTCTTTTGATGAAGTATAAGCTTGTCTTTTCTTTTTTATTTTATGAAGAATGATTACTAGCTAATAAATCATTACCTAATCCAAGCTAATGAAGGTATTTTCATATGCTTTCTTTGTCAGTTTTGTGCAAAATGTAAGGAATGAGTCTAGGTTACTTTTTCTTTTCATATAGTCAGTTCTAGCACTGTTTATTGCAAACATTTCCCTTTTCTCACTGAATGGTTTTGACACCTTTGTCAAAAATCACTACCACACTGTCTTGATTACTGTGGCTTCACAATAAGTTCTGAAAACAATTAGAGTTCTGTAATTTCGTCCACTTTCAAAATTGTTTTGACTACTCTAGATCTATTGCATTTCATTTAAATTTTAAAATCATTTGGTCAAATTCTACATGAAAGTCTGCTTGGATTTTTATTGGAATTGCATTGAATTTGAATTTGTTTAAGAGAAATGAATCTCATCAATGTTGAGTCTTTGTTGAGTCTAACAATTCATGGGCATGGAATATCTATTTATTTAGGTCTCCATTAATTTCTCTTAGTGATAATTTTCCACGTAGAGGTCTTGAACATATTTTGTTAAATTTACCCTATGTATTTAATGATTTTGGTATTACTGAAAATAGTATTGTTAATTTTGTTTTCCAATTATTTGTTGCTTAATGTGATGTTCAGTTTTATGTGTCAATTTGGCTAGGCTATAGTACCCACTTATTCAATAAACACTAATCCAGGTGTTGCTGTGAACATATTTTGTATACTTTATCAACATCTATAATCAATTTCCTTTAAGTAAAGATTATAATAATCTTGATAATCAGTGTGGCCTGATCTAATTAATAAAATAAAGAACAATTTTATTGTTCATTTGAAAGGCCTGAAGTGGAGAAGTGAGGTTTCCCTGAGGAAGAAGAAATTCCAGCTGCTGAATGCCTTTTAATCTTCTGTTTGAGTTTCCAACCTACCCTTTTTGAGAGCTTGTCCTTATGGGTTTTGGATTTAACTAACCAGCCCCTACAATTGCATAAGCCAATTCCTTGTAATAAGTCTCATATATATCCTACTGGTTCTTTTTCTCTGGTGGAACCTTGACTCTGACTTCATATATAGCAAGAGAGATGATTTTTAAATACTGACTCACATATTTACCATTTCTTCATTCCTTAGGTGGTAGTGGTCTCGCCCTAATAGGACGCAAGCCTTTGGTAAAGGAATTGCTTTCTGGGATTTGTCAGGGGACATAGTTGGGGGGGGGGGTGGTAGGACACACTTAAATACATTTTAGCATGCCTACATCTTGAAGTCTGAATTCTTTCCTCTACACTATACCAAGGAATTTCTGGCATCTCAACTTTGTTTAGTGAGGACCACGTTGGGCGTCTATAGCTTTGTTTATAAGCACAGCAAGCAATTAGAACCATATTCATCTTCTCAAAGACTGAATTCAATTTCTGTGGAACACATATCCTTATCAAGACATGACTAGGTAGTAACTTTAATTGACATTGTATATCAGCAATCTTCATGGTCAGATTAGAAGTTTGGTCCTTGACTTTGATAAGTCTTTGGCTCTGAGAGATAAGAGGTTATTTTAGCAAAATTATAGAAATTTCTCGGGTTTCACTTCTACTTTTGACCGAAACTTAGAGATTTGATCTAGGTATTCTCTCCTTTAATACATCTGAGGCCTTTAGAAGTAGCCACACCATTTAGTAATCTTTGAATTCCTCATGCCTTTCATACTATTACTTTGCAGTGGCAATGAATTTCACCAAAGGCTTGCACTCAAATATTGTCAATAACAAATAAACAATATGATGATTAGCTATTTGTCTACAGCTCCAGCTGGGCCAAAATTCTCTACCAATTCTAGAAACCTGATGTAATTATAGAGTAAGCTAGGATTTTTAACTGCAAGTTGAAGAAACTGTCTTAAGCAGGAAGTGAATCTATTATAAGGAATTTGAATAGCTCACAAATGTGATAATAATTATAGAATGAGGCTCAAGATACATGCAACTCAAGGAGGAAGTATAACCACTGTATTTTAGCAGGAATAGGCCTTCTGTCACTACTAGATATTATTTCAGCTATCCTTAATAATTTATATCTTCCCCTTCATCTTTACTTCGTTCACTTCTGATTCAGAGTCCTGGATGTGAGTGTCCAGTGGCTGAGTTTAAGCACCAGCCTGCATAGCCTCTCTGGGAGGACTCACCCATCTGTCTTCCATAGTTGAAGGCAGAGAACTGTATCCCAGAAATACTGTGCACAAAAGGAAATACTCTCTAAAAAAGAAACATGTTGGATAATATACAGCCAGAGGAAAACAATCACACACATATTTAAATAACAACTTTTTTTTACAATATCCTGATATTCCAAATATGCATTTAATCCTGACCTGTAATTTGTGGGGGGTTTTTTGCCCCACATCTACTTTATTTGTTGTCTTATCCCATTTAATTTTTTTATTACCCCGTTTTCTTTTTTTTTTTTTTTTTTTTTTTTTTTAATTTTTTTTTTCAACATTTATTTACTTTTTGGGACAGAGAGAGACAGAGCATGAATGGGGGAGGAACAGAGAGAGAGGGAGACACAGAATCGGAAACAGGCTCCAGGCTCTGAGCCATCAGCCCAGAGCCCGACGCGGGGCTCGAACTCACGGACCGCGAGATCGTGACCTGGCTGAAGTCGGACGCTTAACCGACTGCGCCACCCAGGCGCCCCTATTACCCCGTTTTCTATCAGTATGATGATGAGAATTAATGCCAGTCTGATTCTCATGCCTTTGCAAATGAATTAGATTTCTGTTTTCCTCTCTTTCTATAAAATGTGATAATTTTTATTCTTCCTTAAGGTTCATAAATGCCAGAAGAGGGGTCTTTTTTCATTCATAATGCTGAGTATTTCGGGGAATTTTTTTTATCTCAGAAATAATGGCTTTGTTTAGTTCTTTTGTTATTTACTTACCTCCATCTTTTCCATTCTCCTTTTTTGAAACACCGAGTAGTCAAATAGCTTACCTTTTGGATCTTCTTTACCTAAATTTATTGAAACCTTTCCTCCATGGCTAAGCCTCTCTTCCTGTTCTTTTCACTATCGTGAGTTTATTCTTTTTTTGTTGTTGCTTTTTTGTTTTGTTTTTAGGTCAAGTCAAGGGAGAGATGAGAGCAAATTCTTATTCTTGGTCTTCCTGCAAATAAGTTGTATCTGCATTAATAATAATCTCTTTATTTGTTCAGCATTTGTTGGAAACATTTTACCTGCTTGACTAGTATCTTTTATTTTTGTAATTATGTTTTCTTTTTTATTTACAAAAGTTTTTAAATCTGTCAATGTAAAAATTTTTTCTACCATACCATTTCTTCAAAACTTAGAAACCACTTCTTTAAAAAGAAATTAGATATTTCTTTGTTTTTTTTTTGTATTTCCTGATACTTGGTGAGCAAAGTGCCCAGCACTTATCCCCTTTTTACTGATGTGTGGTATTTTATAATATATTCTTCTATGTATTAGAGTCTAATTCCTTTCTATGTATCCTAGTCCATTACTCTAATTTTTTTAATGTTTTATTTATTTTTGAGAGAGAGAGAGAACGTGAGCAGGGGAGGGGCAGAGAGAGAGAGGGGGACAGAAGATCTGAAACAGGCTCTGCATGACAGCAGAGTCCAATGCGGGACTCAAAGTCATGAACCATGAGATCATGACCTGAGCTGAAGTCAGACACTTAAATGACTGAGCCACCCAGGTGTCCCCTGTCTACTTCCATAACAATATTACACTGTTTTAACTGTTTTAGCTTTCTCAGAAACCTGAGGGAGCTCTCATTGATACCACTGCCTTTGCAAACCTCATTAGTAGAAGGTTTCCCCCCCACGCACACACCTCATGAACCTTAGGGGCAGTATGTAAGTAAATGTCCTCCTTGCTCCTCATTGCTGCTACCAAATCATTTCTCCTTCAGTCTGCAATTCCTCATCATTCCCTGTCATTTATTCAAGTCTTGAACTCCCAGATCTACCCCTTCCTCTCCTGTTCCACAGTCAAAATTCTCATATAACAACATCCGTGTCAATAACATGTTCAACACTCTGGCCTCCCAGGTTCTGAACTTCCTTATTTCCAATCATCATTCCATCCTACCTCAGCTACTTACTTGCAGGGTCACACAGTAAACCTTACGAACAGTAACTACATCATCCTTAAATAATTCATTCTTCCTAAGTACTCTCTGATCATCACTTCCTAGCCCAGGCCACTTACTACAATACACCACTGAAAACATGTTTGCAACATCATTTGAAATTACCACTAGCCACCCTTTATACTTTTCTCTATCATGCTCTTCTGGTTCACTTCTTTCCCCAGCCAACTTACATTGCGTGGAACTCCCATGAAAATACTCCTTTGTTTATCCCATTCACCTAGCAAACAATTAATCTCGATTAAACCCTGCATCTTGCATCTGCTTCCAAAGAATGGAACATTGCTTTGAAATAATGCAGTCCAGCAGAACTATCTGCAATGATAAATATGTTCTGTATCTGGGTAAATTCATGTCCCTGCTTTCAACACAAATATTTAACACCTTTTCCATTCTTTTAAACCTTCTGCACCTCATCACATTTCTCCTTGTATTATAGGATAATATCTCTTATGCTTCATTGAGATGATAAAAGAAATAAGATAGGAACCCCTTCATTTTTACTACCAAATCTACTCACCTGACTGCATCTGAACTTCTCTGCTTCACTTCCTGCTATATTGGAAGAAGTGTCCATTTCTTTATTTTTTTATTTTTTTTTAATTTTATTTATTTTTGAGAGAGGGAAAGAGAGCTAGCGGGGGAGGGGCAGGGGGCAGAGAGAGAGGGAGACACAGACTCCAAAGCAGGCTCCAGGCTCTGAGCTGTCAGCACAGAGCCCAACATGGAGCTTAAACCCATGAACCGTGAGATCATGACCTGAGCCGAAGCTGGGTGCTTAGCCCACTGAGCCACCGAGGCGCCCCAAAAAGTGTCCGTTTCTAACCAGAGGCCAACTCCCCCACTTAATGGTCTGGAACTTGTCTCTTCCAGTCTTATGAAAAATTACATTCTTCTGGCTCTACCTTCTGTTCAGCCTCAGTACACCAGCATTAGCTATCCTTCATCTTAAAAAGAAAAAAATTCTCCTTTGTCTCTTGTCTCATTCCAAATACTGTGATAGTCCTTTTGCATTCCTCACTGCTGTCCTTACTTCCTCATCCTTATTTATTTATTTATTTATTTATTTATTTATTTGCATATTTATGTAGCACCTGATAGCCAATTCATTAAAATACAGTAAAACCTTGGTTTGCAAGCATAATTGGTTTCCGAAATATGTTTGCAATCCAAAGCACTTGAATATCAAAGCAAATCTCCCCATAAGAAATAATGGAAACTCAGATGATTCATTCTACAACCCCAAAATATTCATATAAAATTGATTACAATTCAATATACAATTATACAGTTGTATATTGTATATAAATATACAATTAATATGATATAAAATAATAAAGAGAATACAAAATGTAGAGAAAAATGACTTAACCTGAACTTACCTTTGAAACCCTTTGTGGCTGGTATGAGGGAGACAGGAGAGAGGAGGGTTATTGTGTAGGATGACTTTTACTATCACTAACAGAATCACTGCTATCTGTTGGCCCAATGAAATCTTTTTCTTTTCATACAACTGTAACAAGGAACCTATCCTGTGATGTGGAATGAAGCAAAGCGTTTCTAAGCTTACTTTTGTATGGTGTTTGGTCCATAGGTGCTTTGAAGAGACAAAAAATACACTAGTGCCAGTTGTGGGCACCTTCTAACATTCTGAAAAATCACTGATTTCTGCCAAACACTGTGGCCTGAGACCAAGAATCTGAGCATGGGAGATGATCACCCGCAATTCCACAGGGAGAAAGAGAAAGAGAGAAAGAGAGAGAGAGAACCATTGGCTCTGTTGTATTCATGTGATGTCCAGCATTGGGTACTACTTTTATTGTAAGACATGGCTCGTTTATCAAGTTAAAATTTATTAGAAATATTTGCTCATCTTGCAGAACACACATAGAACAAGTTACTTTACTTGCAATTCTGGGGCTCCTGGGTGGTTTAGTCGGTTAAGCATCTGACTTTGGCTCAGGTCATGATCTTGCCGTTCCTGAATTTGAGCCCAGCATGGGGCTCTGTGCTTAGAGCTCAGAGCCTGGAGCCTGCTTCGGAGTCTGTGTCTCCCTCTCTATCTGCCCCCTGAACCACCCCTCCCCCTCTGTCTCTCTCTCTCAAAAATAAATAAACATTAAAAACAGTTTTTTTTTTTTTAAAGTTACTTACAGTCCAAGGTTTTACTTCAGCTGATTAAACCATTTGCAATTATGACCTCAACCTCTACTCCTGACTTGATATTGGTGGAGGTAATCTGCTTCCTCTCTGAAGGACTGTTCAAGTCAATGAGTCATGAGCATTCTGATCTGGTAAAGAATTTCAACTCTTCGAAACTTCATCACAAAGAATGTTTCTCATACGGATTCTCAGTCTTGGTAGGTGTCCCAACCGGTCTCTTAACTTTGAGGTTCTTTTACTTTGTGCCTCTAAACATGTCCAGCACACTCCCTCTCTGGAGATTTCACATGGCCGCTGACTAGGGCAATTTTAATTTGGTTCCATGCATGTCTTTCCAGTGTCCTTAGAAATCACAGCTACAGTATTGTTTCGTGACCCACTTATGTCTCAGTGAGAGGGAACGCTGGGGAGTCAGAAGGAGCGAGTGGGTCTGGAGCTCTACTGAAGCTGCAACCACATTGGTGGCACCCTATTTATTCTTTTTTTTTTTTCTTTTTTTTTTTTATTTTTGGGACAGAGAGAGACAGAGCATGAACGGCGGGGGAGGGGCAGAGAGAGAGGGAGACACAGAATCGGAAACAGGCTCCAGGCTCTGAGCCATCAGCCCAGAGCCCGATGCGGGGCTCGAACTCGCGGACCGCGAGATCGTGACCTGGCTGAAGTCGGACACTTAACCGACTGTGCCACCCAGGCGCCCCATCACCCTATTTATTCTTAAACCCAGGCCAACTAAAGTTTCTTCGACTACTATACAGAAGCTAGTCATTTTCAGGGCTGCCAAATGAATGCTAAATTGCCAAATCCAGTAGATGTGATTCTGTGTTCATTGACTCATACTCCTTCAATCATTTCATTTTACTAACCCCTATCTTCAAGAATAATTGATATGGGGCACCTGGGTGACTCAGTGGGTTAAGCGTCTGTTGATTTCAGCTCAGGTCATGATCTCACGGTTTATGAGCCCAAGCCCCATGTCAGGTTCTGTGCTGTGGAGCCTGCTTGTGTTTCTCTGTCTCCCTCTCTCTCTGCCCCTCCCCTGCCCTCTCTCTTTCAAAAATAAATAAATAAAAATTTAAAAAATAAATTAAAAAATTGTTCATCCCCTCTTTTTGAAAAAATGTTCCTTACTTTGCTCCTATAACACTGCCTTTTCCCTTTCTTCCCACCTCACCAGTTACTAATTTCAGTCTCTTGCTGGCTATTCCTCTCGTAAGAGTTCTCAGCGGACCTAGCAGTTGAGGTTCTCTGACTACATTCCCTCCCTAGGTGATATTTTCATATACTAAGGATATGTTTAATCTCCCAACATTAATTCTAGTTTTCCTTAATCTTCTTTTTTTCCCCCAAGTGTTTTTGCTACCTTATAATGAATTAGGTTGTGACTGACAAAAATTCCAACCCAAAGCGCCTTACAAAATAAGAGAACATAGAAGTAGGGCTGTGTGCTGGTCATAGTTCTTAACTGTAGACAAGAATCCACTGTGCCTGTTTTATCAATAAGACGTTTATTAAATGATTTGAGAAACCATACACAATCATTGGAAGCTCTGGAGGGATAGAGAGGCTGACCTTCCTGAAAAAACTCCCAGAATCATTCTCCAGAGTTTGTTTGTTTGTTTGTTTTTCTGCTGTTACCATCACCACCAGAACCATGCTTCCTCTGCCATGTCCTGCTGTCCTGACTACCTTAGGCCCAGACCACACTACGTCTGTGGCCACCCACTGAAGAGGCCTCCACTCTGTTCATTTCCTCCTGCAGTTCTATTGCAATTGAGTCCTGCTTTGGGTAAGCTTGGTTGCTAAAGTGAAGTCATGTTTCTTGATCCTGAGGCAAAGGGAACTGAGAAAGGTGGTTTGTTGTTGTATTGGCAAGACAAGATTCACAATGTAGGAAACAATTGAAATCTAGAGGAATTCAGAATATATTGGGCACTCACACATGACAAATGCCCATTATAGAGGGGCTTAATGTCATTGTTTACAAAGCGTTTTCATTTCTCTACTCTTCCTAGTTTTGGTCACTTTTTTCCCCCTCCTATATGGCTTCACTGGAAGGATTGTGGTGTTGTAATTAGTGAGTCAACAACTTTTTCAAAGTCAACTTGGTGTCATGCACTATTCTAGAGGATGGACTCTGCCCAACAGGGAGTTAAGAGAGAGTATCTCAAGTAACTTCCAAGCAAGAGCAAGGACTGTTTTCCTAGGAAGCTTCTAGTAAAATATGTGTCCTTCTCAACTCCATACAGGACCTTTCCTGAAACAATCTCTCTAGCAAGCAAGTGGGAGTAGCTGATTGCTCTGAGCCAGTCATGGGCCACTGCTGACCTGGATGAGGTGACTTCTCTTCTAGCACATAGGCCATTTGTGGAAGGAGTAAAATCAAGAAAACAGTAAGGAGGAAAGGAATGCTGGGTGATGTCAAAGAGTAAATATCCACAGCACTCACTCCATCTACTGTTCATTCTAGATTAACTGGAGAACTGCATTGACTTCTACAAAAATTGCTTTAATCCAGTAAATTATTTTGGAACAGGTAGCATCATTATAAAATTTATTCTTCCCATGTAGAAATGAGGGCTATGTTTCCACTTAAGATGTTATTCTTTATTGCTTGTACAAGATTTATAGTATCTTTCATTTATATTTCCTAGCAAGATTTTGCCAGGTAGTTTTGATTTTGTTATTTTGAAAACAATTGTAAAATATTTTCTTTTTGGTGTTATGAATATTATCGATTTGTGGTCATTAAATTAAGTGATTCTTAATTATTTATAAATAATTTTATATACTATTTATTTATTAAAAAATACTGACATTGTGGAACAAATTTTACTTTTAGTTTTAGTTGATATTGCTAAAAAACTTACTCTGTGGTTTCATTTCTAAAAATAAGCTTAAATTTTTCTTTCATGTATTATTAAGATGGTACTAATTGCTTGAACAATATATAGCAGGTACCAGAGTTTTGCTATTTATTTAATTATGCTGATGCACAATTAAAAGTTTAATAAGGTACTTCTATTATTTCATCATTAAATAAAATTCTTTAATTATCTGATACTCTTTATTATGTTAAAATTGTATTTCTATTTTTAAGAAGTATTTAAAAAATAAACTGTGATTGTTGAACTAAAAGACATATCTATTTGATAAATATTATATGAAGAGACTTCCTTAAGTAATAGAACAATCCTTCCAACCAGAATCTAAATCATTGCATTCAATGTAAATATACTCATTGTTATTACTCTCTACATAGCTACCTGTTGGTGGCACGTGGGTGGCTCAGTTGGTTAAGATTTCAGCTCAGGTCATGATCTCATGGTTCATGAGTTCGAGCCCCATGTTGGGCTCCACACTATGACAGTGTGGAGCCTGCTTGGGATTCTATCTCTCACTCACTCTCTCTCTCCCTTTCTCTCTCCCCATCCTGTGTGCTCTCTTTCAAAATAAATAAACTTTAAAATTTTAATAAATACCTATTGGATGTTTATTTTTAAAACTTTTAAACGGAACTCATGAAACCTCTATTTGGGACTCTTCCTATATCTGTTAGAAACAAGGGTAAGATTTTTAGGAATCCATTTAATCTTCTAAACTATTGGCATATTTTACAGATTTAACCTTTGTATTACCAAAATAGTCATCATGAAAATGCATATTTTCGGGGTGCCTGGATGGCTCTGTCAGTTGAGCATCTGATTCTTGACTTCAGCTCAGGTCATGATCTTGTGGTTGGTGAGCTCAAGCCCCACGTTAGCCTCTGACCTGACAGCACGGGGCCTGCTTGGGCTTCTCTGTCTCCCCCTCTCTCTGCTCTTCCCCCATGCGTGCTCTCTCTCAAAATAAATAAATAAACTTAAAAAAAGACAATACAGGGGCGCCTGGGTGGCGCAGTCGGTTAAGCGTCCGACTTCAGCCAGGTCACGATCTCGCGGTCCGTGAGTTCGAGCCCCGCATCGGGCTCTGGGCTGATGGCTCAGAGCCTGGAGCCTGTTTCCGATTCTGTGTCTCCCTCTCTCTCTGCCCCTCCCCCGTTCATGCTCTGTCTCTCTCTGTCCCAAAAATAAATAAACGTTGAAAAAAAAAATTTAAAAAAAAAAAAAAAAAAAAAAAAAAAAAAAAAAAAAGACAATACATATTTTCTGCTTTCTAAGTCATTTAATTAAAGAAACCAAGCCATTTATTGTACAAAAAAACTTTAAAATACTATGCTAACTTTTATATTACTTTTATTTTCATATACCTTTTCCAACCCAGTTTTGGCACAGTATGTTGGAAATAGACTTAATTTTTTCCTGAAGCCATGTAAATATAGTCAATAAAAACTCTATTATCTTCTTAAAAAGTATAAATGAAAAAGCCAGTTTTTGCTTTTTTTTTTGTCCACCAACCAAAGGAATTTCTTAGTTCAATAGAGTATTTTCCAATGAAAAAGTAAAATAGGTGTAAGTGATATAAAGTTGCTAAGAGACTTACTCTTTAATCTTTTTCTTAAATTTTGAATTTATTATAGATTTGTTTGAATTTCTTTTTAACACATTCCCATTTTCTTTTATTTCTATCTCCCATCCCTTTATCCCTCTGGAATAGTGAAATTTTCTTATGAAACTAGATTTCTACTTTAAGTAGAACCCTGAAGTTTCAAATTCCTCATCTTTAAAATATATTAGGCAATTTATGGGCTCAATTTTTGAAGCCAATTGCAATAATACATTTAAGATTCTTGGATGAGGGAGCCCTTTATAAATAAGATTTTCCTGTTCAAATATACAATGGCTCCCCACTCAGACGAACAGAAATTTAAGCTACTATGTTAAAGGATGTTCATTCCCAAGGAACTTATTTCTTAAAAGTCATCTTGAAATTCCTTTTTTGAATATACAAAGCAAATAAAATTCTTTTCCTATAACTTTTCTTTTATGTGTATCAATGTCTTTGCAGTGACTTTATCACTAAGTTGATATTTTTTAAGTTTTACTGAAGAAATTTTAAAGTTTAATGCTTTTAATATTTCAAAAGTACAACACAGGCATGCTTACCTTTAGTGTTCATTATATTTCTTTTAGTGTTCATTATATTTCTTTCTTTCTTTCTTTCTTTCTTTCTTTCTTTCTTTCTTTCTTTCTTTTTTTTTCATTTAAAATACTGGTCCTTCGAACATTTTGACTTTTTTCTTTTTTTTTTTTATTTTTTTTAATTTTTTTTTTCAACGTTTATTTATTTTTGGGACAGAGAGAGACAGAGCATGAACGGGGGAGGGGCAGAGAGAGAGGGAAACACAGAATCTGAAACAGGCTCCAGGCTCTGAGCCATCAGCCCAGAGCCTGACGCGGGGCTCGAACTCACGGACCGCGAGATCGTGACCTGGCTGAAGTCGGACGCTTAACCGACTGCGCCACCCAGGCGCCCCCATTGACTTTTTTCATGTAACGATTTTTTTGACGACCTTGGAACTGGTATAAAAACAAACTATTAATGATTTTCCTAGAGTCACAACCAAATGTTTCTCTACATTTTTTTCTCTCTCCAGCCTAAATTTCGCTTTGCAGAGTTTCCAGTTTCTGAACTGTCCAATTGTGTGAACTTGTTTCAACCTCACTCCACGCCACCATCCAGGCCCAAACAAGCTGCTCTACTCAGTCTTCTCAGAAACTTTCATGCCATAGTAACCCCTTGCCATACAGTTACATTTTTTTTTTTCACCAGAACCAGATCAAACAAGTCATTTCCTCAATCCCAGCTCAGACGCAATATTCTTCTCCCCTGTATGTCTTCTAAAATAAAATCCAAACTTCTTAGGATTCCAGGATACCAACCATCTACCCGAACTCGTATTTGGAAATTCCCTTGGCCTGGATTTTCTACTCCTGTGGAAAAAAAAAAGAGAGAGAGAGAGATTTCCCTCTAGTCCCACTTACTGTTTTCCAGTCCCAGTCATTATCGTCATCGCTGATCACTAACACAGATCTCTACTATCTTCCAATTTCTGCATGGGTCACTTTGCATAGAATATGACTTTCCTTTTTTCTATAACAAAATGCATTGGAAAATGTATCCGCTCTGCATAATCTTGACTGGCTAATTCCTCTAAGATATATGCTCTTACTACCCTAAATATGAAGGTGTAACTCTTCCCTAGAACTGCAGTTAGTTTGCACTTACTTATAGTTTGCTTCTTATACGTCTGTTTATATAATCATATATTTTTAATAGATGAAAGGGAGCTCAACTGTCATTTTGGACCAAAGGCTTGGTATGCAAAATTTAACACAAATAATAATCCAGTATTCTTTTTCAGGAATACTTCTGATCTCATGCACTGCATTCTGTAGCTGTTTTCTAAGTAGAATTAGCCTTTTCAATGGTTTATATAGACAAATGTAAAAGCTGCTGTAATGCATTAGAACGCTAATTTTTAAAAAATTGAAAAATAGAAGTAAGCAAGCCCATAGGAATAAAAAATATTAACACTATGTGTGATTTCCCAATGAAACCATATTAAAAAAAAGACCTATAGTTTAGGACTGAATGTCTGATAGCATGATTAATGAAGCAAGTGTAATCTGTCTTAAATGTATTTACACTTTCGTGAAATGTAAGCTTGGATCACGTAGAGTACATAAATTAAATAGCAAAAGAAGATTCCAAGATGAAATCATTTTATTGCATAAGAATTCTTAATTTGTCAACTTTGAAATCCCAGAATGCTGTCTTCTTATTTTTCGGAGTCTATTTGCTTGTTTTGGTGTTTAGCCCAATAAAAGATATCTCAGGAGATCATATTTTACAAGTGAATGCAAACACATGAAGCAATTTGATGGTTTGGAGTTTATATTTAAACAAGTTTGTATTATCCTGGCTTAATTATGTTACCCATAATGTAGACAAGTCATATTTTTATTAAAGGAGGGGCAGGGGAAGCTGATCTCAGAAGCACAGAAACTAGAACTGGAGGGTCACATGGATCTATAGAATCTGATCTGCTAATTCCATACAGATGTGCTTGTGCATTCCTGTAAATTTTCAGACTGAAAAGGAAATGTTAGTTACACCCTTACCCTTTACAGCCTAGGGTAAAATATTTCACATATTGTACATATGTGTTACTGACAGAAAAAAATAAAAGGACAAAAATTAAGAAGTGGTCACCGTGGGGTTAGTGTTTTACTGTAAACACAAAAGAACAAGTATATTTAAACCTACACACAATTCTTTTGCAGATATCAATCCCTGTAACTCCAAGGATGAAAGTATAATTTGCATTTTGAACAGCAGTTGAGGAAATCAGTTTATTTCTTCATATTCATTTTCAATTCATATTCATTTCTAACATGCCAAATAACATAGTTGTCACATGATATGTTTACCTTTGGAGAACTGATATGATTATACCTTACCAATATTGACAAGGGAATAGATCTCACCAGAAGGAATTATACAGTGACTAACAAAGCCACTCACTGCATTACCTGGAATCCTTGACTCACATCTCTGCGTTCTCCAGACAACCACATACAAGATGGCTTATTAGCTAATAGGCCTTTCTAGTGATGGACCAGTGGACCAGCGGCTGCTGGTTAGGTACTGAAGAAATCTTTAGTACTGCTATATTTTTGCTTTGAAGATGAATCTAGAAATCATCTAGTCCAGGAGAGGCTTAGATGCTGACCCTTCCCTTCCCTGATCTTCTTTCTCAGAGAGCCTGAACTTGATGGTTAAATCTTTCTCAATACAGCACTATGAGTGGCCATTGCTATTCAAACAGAAATGTCACACACAAGGAAGACTGCTTGCCTTTCCTGGGGTAGTCCAGTGCTCTCACTGTCTGAAGAGTAAACCAATGTTCAGAAAGGATCAGCCAGCAAACAGCAGGAATGGAATCTGAGTCTCTGAATTTAGTTCTGAGGACTTATACTCCAACAGTTCTCCAAAGTAAAGATAGGGAAGTTTCCTAATAATCGCTTATTCATCAACTAATATCTAAAGGCAACCCAGACCAGGCATCCTCTATTAAAATATACTACTGTGGAGAAAAGCATCAGGCTAGAATAGCAGTCTCCCACTATTGGAAAGGAGAATAGTTTTCAAGGAGTGTAGTGCCAGGGAGGGCAGATGACTGAGCGAAAGTTAAAATATTCCAAGGATATGTAGATGGCAAGTCTTGGAAGTGGAGAAATGAAGTGGAGTTTACAGTGTCCTTTTCTAGGACCCACATAAAGGTCCATGCTTGTACCATAATGCTTGAAGAAAACCCAGCAAAAGCTGGGAGAGACTTGATTCTGTTGTTTAGTTTGTGGGAGCTTGTCAACAGGAAGTGGAGATTTACTCTGCACATATGTTTAAGTCTGAGAGACATTGGCAGCCAGCCTTGTAACAACGTGCTGGGCAACAGTTCCAAAAACTGGAATCAGCTAGGGCAGGTTAGTGTAGGGGGCACTGGTGGCTAAACATTGCTCATAGAATCCAGGCAGTCTTTGCCAGTTGACAGAAGTCTCAGTCAGTGGCCGCCTGGCTGAGTCAGGGAAGCTGGAGGCCCTGAGGGTATGATTCAGTGTAGTGCATCTAAACCTCTTGAGGAGCAAGATTATGGCCAAGACTTGGGACTAGTTGGTTCCTCACAGACAGTCCAGGGCCCCTGCCAGAGACCCACACCGCCATTTTGATATTATTGAGGCCTTGATATTCATAAAGAAGATACATCTAGGAGAGAAGGACATATAGATAGGAAGTATTCACAATTAAGCTGAAGGCCTTTCCGGATTTCGGGAGTTTGAAACGTATTGTTTATTTTGGTTACTGCAAGAAGTTAGCATGAGGCTGCATTACATTTCAGGACAGAGTGCACTGGTCTACATTTTCAGGACTCAGAAATCTGAAGGAAGATGTTCTTTTGATGCTGCTTCTAGATGTGGGTTGGGAACATCAGAGAGATGCTAAAGCAAACACAACAAGTGGGACAGGAAACCTGACTCAAAACTCTGCTCTCCTCCTCTTCCTTGAATCTGGATGCTATTGAATGTGTCTGCATTGGATATATACTTTCACCATTGTTGTATTTCTTGATGCTTTGGTGAACCCAGCCAGGCAGGGCCAGACAGTGGAATTAAGAGAGATTCAGATACAGTCTTATACTCCACCCTGTAATAGGATTGTGAAGGGGAGCTGGTGGCTGCGTGGAGCATGAGTGGGTAACCCTAGGTGCCATGAGAAAATATTGTAGTCTTCTGAACCAACAGATCACTGTTGACAAATGCATTGACTCTCCCCAAAATGGGTTTTGAGGGAGGGACAATAGTTACATTTTAAGCTAATAACCAGACTTTAATTTGCTCACACTTGTAGATGAGCACCGTGTGTGTGCGTGTGTGTGTGTGTGCGTGTGTGTGTGTGTGTGTGTGTGTGTGTGTGTGTGTGTGTGCACGCGCACGCGCACAGACTAGGATCAGCATACAGAGCATTGTCTGCAAGGAGACATAGGTGGGAGGAATGAGAGAGGCTGAGAGAGATACAGAGATGCGACAAATACCTCAGACAGGAGAACTTTGGGGGAAATAGGGATATTGTATTGGTCATTAGTCCTGGCAGGAAACAGATGGCATATTCAAATTAGCATAATTTAAAAAGAGGTTAATAAAGGGATTATTAATTGAAATGTGTGCAGTCTGTAGGGAAAGCATAAGGGGTAGTATAGAATTAGTAACACACAACAAAAGACATGACTATAACTCCTTGATCTGAAGGCAAAGACCAATCATAGGAATCTGGAGACAGTAAACACTGTGATAAAAGGGCTGCCTAAGAAACAGTAAAAGCTTTCTGTCTCGGGATGTGGGATAAAACCAACTAGAGAAGCCCTGGGGGCTTAGGGAGGTCTAGGGGATGGGGGGAGTTTGGTCCCTTACTCTGCTGGTATTTCTTGTTGGAACTTGCCATTGGCCACAGGGCAAGGAGCCCAATGATAGGAGTCGACACAACTCAGCCTTCTAAGGCACAGAACAGGGTGGGTAAAGATGGAGGTAAGATGTGAGGGGGAAATGGAAGACATTTAGCATTGATCTTTGAAGAGTATGTTTAGAAAGTTTCGCTCTGTGATGTGGGATTTAAACCACTATTCCATGAAAATGTCAGTGAAAATCAACCTCATCAGTGCTTGTTGGAATAGGTGTGTGTGCGTGTGCGTGTGTGTGTGTTTGTGTGTGTTATTGGAGGAAGGGTTTTATTAATTTTACTTTAAGGCAGGTGCCACATGAGGTGTAGCCAACACAATTCAGTTGAATTTGGTTACTTGCATCCGAGATGTAGGTGGCCAGCAGTGTTTCCTTTTTTTTTTTTTACGTTTATTTCTTTGAGAGTGAGAGAGAGAGCACAAGCCAGGGAGAGACAGAGAGAGAGAGGAAGAGAGAAAATCCTAAACAGGATCCACGCTATCAGCACAGAGCCCAATGTGAGTCTCGATCCCACAAACCTTGAGATCATGATCTGAGCCAAAATCAAGAATCAGACACCTAACCAAGTGAGCCATACAGATGCCCCCTTTTGATTTATTCTTAAAAATTTCACTATAATAAATTCTGAAACTCTCTTACTATCACTGGTAAAATTAAGACCTGAAATTAAGTTGGGCCTCATGAGATGAAGGTGTTCTTGGACTTGTGTTTTTACACGAATGCAGTGTTTTTACACATGACTCACAGGACCTAAAATGGTGCATTGCACAGAGTAGGCATAATTTTTTTTTACTAAAATAAGCAAATATATAAGTGAATAAATTGATTGACAGGTTCTTGATTCAAGCCAGAGCCTGCATCTAACAAGATAAGCAAGGAGGAGTGACACATTCCTCTCCAGAAGCAGAAAGCCTCCTTCCTTCCTTCCTTCCTTTCTTTTTTTTTTAAGTTTATTTTTATTTATTTTGAGAGAGACAGAGACAGTGAGAGTGGGAGAGGGGCAGAGAGCGAGGAGACAGAGAATCCCCAGCAGGCTCTGCACTTGGCCTGACATGGGGCTCAAACTCACGAAACCATGAGATCATGACCTGAGCTGAAACCAAGAGTCAGACACTTAACCAACTGAGCCACCCAGGAGCCCCTCCCTTTCTTTGGATTGCTCCTTCTTTTGTTTCCTGTTTCACCATATGGAGACAGGGGAGTTGAGCAGACCTAGAGGCCTATGGTGCTTACCCAGCCAGAAATAGGCAGCCAGAAATAGGCAGGAGAATGGAATGCTTTCTGGAACTGCATTTCAGTTCAGGGAAATGTGTCTCATTACTGGGAAGACTGGCTTCCCCTTCCTGGATCTACAAAGAACTTATCCACCTACCATCCTCCTGCAGATTAACAGCACTCTTGCATACTCACTATCTCTGTTTAAAGGAGGAGGCATTTCACCTTACACGGAGATGGACAGCAAAGTAAGGGGCTCTGTAGAGACTTGACTGTGAAGTCTGGTTTTCCTGCTCACGTCATTATACTACACTCTGAAAATTCTACAACGTAGAGACTGTATCTGAATATATGGACACTTTATCTTTATTTACAACTATTTCCAATGACTCTACATTTTAACCTCCCAGGGCTTGTCTGTGAAACACAGTGACTCTTTGAACATACTTGAGCAATAGTCATTCCACTACTCCTGTGTTTCTTTCCTCCTGCCATTTATTTTTCATCATCTGTACAGATGTCTCTGTGTTTTTGCCAAATTATTTGATGGTATGTTAAAAACTGATCTAAACAAGAATTGATTCTCCTGTTATATATGTGTCAAATGCTTTATGAAGCAATAAATCAATGTAGGCACATATGTATAATCTACAAACATCCTTCCTTACTCTCATGAACCATGAAGACTTCATATATCTTTGTCTAAAGACTAATTTTTCAAGTATGTGCCTGGGACTGACTTACCAGGTAATGTTACTAGTTTTATTCTTGACTTACCAGGTAATGTTACCAGTTTTATTCTTTATTTATACACTTACTGCCATAGTAGCAGTTAGTGTTTAAGCTCATAATCTCATTTCTAGAAGTATCTTTGATGTGCAAGGTTGTAACTTATTTTCAGAGAACTTTTAAATGCATTATGAATGTTAGGGCAATGGCTAAGTCAAAGTTTCATTTGTATAAATATTTATTAGTTTCATTAAGTTGTTCCACTTACATCAAAAAAGTTAAGACCCTCATTATTATGTTTTATTTTATTTTAGAATGATGTAACTTGATAGAGACCATAAAATACTGTGTTTCTACAAATATAAGGCACTCAAATGTAAACATTTTCACATTTTTAATGCCAGGAGGCATTCTACAACAATACATATGTGTGTTTAATGTGGTAGGAGTTCTTTATTACTTTTTTTTCAGTAGAAGCTGTTTTTTTTTTTTTTTTTAGTTTATTTGTTTGAGAGAGACAGACACAGTGTGAGCAGGGGAGGGGCAAAGAGAGTGAGAGAGAGAGAATCCCAGCAGGCTCTGTGCTGTCAGCACAAAGCCTGACATGAGGCTTGAACCCATGAACTGCAAGATCATGACCCAGGTCGAATCCAAGAGTCCGACGCTAAACTGAGTGAGCCACCCAGATGCCTTGTTTTTTTTTTTTTTTTGTTTGTTTGTTTTTTTTAAATTTTTTTTTCAACGTTTATTTATTTTTGGGACAGAGAGAGACAGAGCATGAACGGGGGAGGGGCAGAGAGAGAGGGAGACACAGAATCAGAA
Organism: Leopardus geoffroyi; assembly: GCF_018350155.1. Classification (NCBI taxonomy): domain Eukaryota; kingdom Metazoa; phylum Chordata; class Mammalia; order Carnivora; family Felidae; genus Leopardus; species Leopardus geoffroyi. The sequence continues at coordinate 105,912,907 of NC_059326.1, forward strand.
ACAGGGTCCAGGCTCCGAGCCATCAGCCCAGAGCCCGACGCGGGGCTTGAACTCACGGACCGCGAGATCGTGACCTGGCTGAAGTCGGACGCTCAACCGACTGCGCCACCCAGGCGCCCCCAGATGCCTTGTTTTTAAATTTGGTGTTACATCTAAAAATCAAGAACATGTGTTACCCTATATTTACCGCACAAAACATATTGGGTATCTGGGCATTTTAATTTTTGGAAAACTTTGCAGTACTTTTCTTCCCTTGTGTTTCTTCCTGTCAGCATAATTGACAATTTTTGAGGTTCAGTAGATCCAGTATGATAGATACTATTTGCTATTCTGTCTTGAGACTAAATGACACTCACCCATCTGGTTCTCATTTTGCAGATGCTGCCCTTGAGTCCCTGGAGATTGCTCTTTTCTGTTAGAAAAGTCTCTTCCTCCATGAGGAGGAGTAAGTTTATCTATAAACCCGGGGTCTGGAAGAGAAGCTGCAGGGGGTGGGGAATCGTAGACAGCACAGTTTGGGTTCTGATCTAAAATATGAGGCAGGTCACAGTGGGTTCTCTCACCTGGTCTAGCTCCTCTTCTATATGTCTCCCCAGGTTGTTCATTTTCCTTCCCAGAAAGTTCATAGAGAAATATTAGTGAGCCTGGGTTTCTCTCACTGTCTCTTTCCTCATTATGAGGATCAAGGAGACGCTGGACAGGATGGGAGGCTGACATTAAGGATAGCTACTCACAGGCAAAGAGGCCCATTTAACCTGTTCCCCAAGGTGTTGGTTTCCCCTGGGGAAGTTCTTACCACAGGAGGAGGCAGGGGAGACTCAGTAGTTTTGATCACTTTTCATCTCCTCAAGGGAAATAAAGTATATTTCTTGAGATATCATTGTCTTTGGAGGATGACAATTCATTTTCATGCCTTCATAAATGCACTACTTTTATTCAGATCTCATGAGATCTTCTGTGAAGTATCTGCTTGGACCCACCCATGGAATCCCCAAACACTGTCCTATATTTTCTTAGTCACTAACTTCTCTTACCTATACAGCCTAAAAAAGCAACAGCTTTACCAGGATCTCCTGACTGAGGGACTCAAGGCCTCGGGTTTTACCCTATTATTGGAACAATCCCATTGTACACACAGAAAATATAAAATAATCCTCCTAATATGACTGAGTCACAAGTGAGTTCACTTCAATGTAGGTGACTTGGATTTTAAAAATAAAAGAGGCAGGGATTTCAGCTCTGACATTTAAAGAGCGTGGGAGTACATACTCCCATCATTTTTGTTTGTTTTTGAGAGAGAGAGAGAGAGAGAGAGAGAGAGAGAGAGAGAGAAAGCACGTGAACAGAGGGGAGAGGGGGAGGGGCAGAGGGAGAGAGACAAAGAATCTTAAACAGGCTCCATGTTCAGTGTGGAGACTGACTCAAGGCTCAATCCCACGACCCTGGGATCATGACCTGAGCTGAAATCGAGTCAGATGCTCAACCCACTGAGACACCCAGGTGTCCCACCCCATCTTTAAAGAAAACAAGTGCTGTGCAAATTGAAAACCAATGACTTTCCTTGGACCCATAAGAAAACTGAGATCACAGGGAAAGCTGTCACTGTGAAATCTGGAGAGACAAGGTGGATACGGAAAATCACAGTCATGTTTATACCACCTGGAGCAGAAGCCCATGGAGCTATAAACTGGCAAGAACACTTCCGTAGCAATTCATCTTGATCTAATTGACATTTATAGAATATTTCACCCAACAACAGCATAATACACATTTTCCTCAAAATTACATGGAACATTTTGATGAACTGGTGGATGATGAGTGTGAACCTAGCCTGAGATGGAAACTTATGAGGACCCCGTCATTGGTGGGGGGGAGGATCCCCCTAATTTTGTGGGTTTTACTTCCAGGAATCCCACCATGTTCTCAAATTGCAGATCCCCCACCACACCCAACATATCCTATCATGTCCCCAACAAGAGGAGAGGAAAGCAGCCATTCTGAAATATGCCCATAGTGTTTCCCATAGCAAAGGCCCACTGTCCATGGGAAAGAACTTTATCAGACCCTTATCTGACCTGGGGAAGGGCAATTAGCCAACCCAACTTCCTTTATCCTGTCTTATCTGACAGGAGGGAAAAACAAACAAACAAACTACGAAACATTTCTGAGCATCTGGCCTATGGACTTAGGCCCATTCAAAGGATAAGATTTAATCGTAAGGTTATAGGACACTTCCGTTTCCTGTGTCTTACCATCACGTTAGCAGGGCAAAAACGGATAGGACTACAAGGAAATATAGATAAGTACACATTACCATTGGAGGTTTCTGCACTCCCTTCCTTTCCAGCAACTAGGAAATCAGTAAGGATATAGTTGAACTGAAGAGCACCATCAAGTCACTGGATCTAACTGGCAGTTATAGAACACATCTCTCAACAATACCACAATATACACTTTTCTCAAACTTACATGGAACATTCATCCAAACAGACCATTTTACAGACCATAAATCATAACCTTAACAAGTTTAAAGAATAGAAACCACTCCAAGTTTGTTCTCGGACTACAATAGAATTCGAAATTAATAAAAAAAAAAGTTAGTTGATAAATCTCAACGTGTTTGGAGATTAGACATGTTTCTAAATAATACAAGTTGAAGAACTTTCAAGAGAAATTGTAAAAGACTTTTAACTAAATAAAAAAGAAAATGTAATTTATCAAAATGTATATAATAGAGTAAAAGCAGTCTGTAGAGAGAAATTCACAGCAGTGAATACATACAGTAGAAAGGAAGGAATATGTAAAATCTATAATTATGCTTCCACCTTAGGAAACTAGAGGAAGAAAAGAGCAACTTAAACATAAGACAAGAAGAAGAAAAAAATAATGAAAATTAGAATAGAAATCAATGAAATTGAAAACAAAATCAATAGAGAAAAACCAATGAAACCAAAAGCTGGTTCTTTGAAAAGATCAATAAAATTAATGAACCTCTACCTAAGCTAACCAAGAAAAAAGAGAGAAGACAAGCTTAGTAATATTTAAATGCTAGGGGTCAACTCTTCTCATTCTATGGACAATAAAAAGATAATGAAAATATATCATGAACAATTCTATGCCACAAATTTGAAAACTTACATAAAATGGACCGATTCCTTAAAAGACACTAACTAAAGAAGTCACACAAGGAGAAATAGATAATGTGAACAGGCTTATATCTATTAAAGAAATTGAATCAATAATTAATAACCTTCCAAAACAGAAAGAACAAAGTCCAGATGGGTTCAATGGTGAATTCTAACAAATGTGTAATAAATAAATGATACCAGTTGTCTACAATCTGTTCCAGAAAGTTGGAGCACAGATATTACTTCCAAACTCATTTTATGAGGTCAGTATTAACCTAACATCCGAACCAAAAACATTATAAGAAAGGAAAATTCAGACCAATATCTCCCGTGAACATAAGTGCAAAAATGCTCAAAAACATATTGTCAAATTGGATCAAAGTATTTATATAAAAAAATTATACACTATGACCAAGTGAGATTAATTCCAGGTGTGTTAAGGGTGGTTCAACATTTAAAAGTCAATTAACACAATCCATCACATCAACAGTCTAAAGAAGAAATACCATATGATAATATCAATTGATCAAGAAAGCCCATTTGACAAAATCCACCACCCATTCATCATAACAACTTCAGCAAACTAGGAGGGCAGGAAAATTTTCTCAACTTGATAAAGAAGACCTAGAAAAAACTATAGCTAATATCATGATTAAATTCTGAGTGAGGAAAACACAGGATGTCCCCTCTCACCACTCCAGTTCAATAATGTACTGAAATAAGAAGATAAAACAAAAGGCATGCATATTATAAAGGAAGATTTAAAACTGTCTTTGTTCACAGACGATAGAATTATCTATCTGGAAAATTCCAAAGAATCAACAAAAAGTCCTGAAACGAATAAGCAATTATAGTAGGGTTGCAGAATACAAGGTGAATATAAAAAAAGTAAATTGCTTTCCTATACACTAGCAATGAACAATTGGAAGTTGATATGAAATCCACAATACCATTTCATTACTACTAAGAAAGAAAGAAAGAAAGAAAGAAAGAAAGAAAGAAAGAAAAAAAGTCCAAGTATAAATCCATCTAAGAAATATGTACAAAAGTCTATGTATTAATCTACAAAATTCTGATGGGAAAAACCAAAGAAAATGGAGAGTTATGTGTTCATGGATTGGGAGACTAAATATTGTCAATATACCCATTTTCCCCAACTTCATCCATAGCTTCAAAAATATAATTGTCAAAACACCAGCAAGTTATTTCAGGCATACTGACAAAATGATTTTAAGGTTTATCTAGAAATGCAAGAGATCCAGAATAGTCTACACAATTCTAAAAGTGGATTAACTTTAGGGGTCTCACTAAACTTCAAGACTTACTACAAAACTACAGTAATCAAAACAGTGCCTGTAGTATTGGAGACAGAAATGTCAAATATGTAAATAGAATAGAATAGAGAGCCCATTGATAGAGTCCCAGAAATGTATTCAACTGATCTTTGACAAAGGAGCAAAGATAGTCTTTCAACAGTGATGTAGAACACTTGACTATCCACATAAAAAAAATCTAGGGGCACCTGGGAGGCTCAGTGGCTTAAGCGTCCAACTTAAGCTCAGGTCATAATCTCACGGTTGGTTGGTTCGAGCCCTGTGTCGGGCTCTGTGCTGACAGCTTGGAGCCTGGAGCCTGCTTCAATTCTCTGTCTCCTTCTCTCTGCCCCTCCACCTCTCAAGCTCTCTCCTTCTCTCTCAAAAATAAATAAACATAAAAATATCTACAGAGAGATCTTTACACATTTCACATATGTGAACTCAAAATAGATCACAGACCTACATGTAAGCTGAAAAAGTAGAAGACAGTGTAGAATAATATCCAGCTGATTTGTGTTTGGTGATGAGTTTTTTAAAAAGCACAGTCCACAACATAATGTGGGCTTCACTAAGGTGAAAACATTCTGATCTGATTAAAAGAAATACTGTTAACAGAATGAAAAGGAAAGCTATGGACTGAAAACATTTGCAAAATGCGTATTTAATAAGCAACTTTTATCCAAAATATACAAGGAATTCTCAAAACTTAATGATATAAAACATGTATTCACCTCTTATCCAAAAGGAGAAATCCTAAAGTTAAATGAGGCGTGTTCCTCTCAATCAGTTCTTACTCTAATTTTCATATTCTGGCAGCCTGGGATTAAAGGACAAACATGGCTATTCTATAACACATGGGGGAAAGTACAAAATAACTCCTATTTCCCTAAGGGGAGCATAGCATGAGAAACAGTATGCAGTGTTCCCTGGCCCATAGTTCATGTCATATTAGTGGGCAAACGTGGTTCAATCACTTTTGCCTCGAGGTAGTGCTCTGGTCCTGAACTCCTCTCAACACAAAGCTGTTTAAGAAATTTGTGTGACTTCCAGAAGATCTTAACACAAGATCTTACCACTTTATGTGGGACAGGAGTTGTCCCATTGAAGGCAGTCTGTTGAGACTATTTATCAATGTGTCTCACTTTTGAAATATTACATGTCAAGCAATTCTAGCATGATACCATTTTAGGCCACATTTGATTTCTTTACTTTTGGTATTTTGGCTTTTGAACACATAATCTACTTCGAAATTCTTAAAATCAAACATTCAGAAATTCTTAGAAATAAATTGAACATGAAATGTAACTTCTATTAAGATAATATTTTACTGGAGCACCTGGGAGGTTCAGTCGTTTGAGCATCCAACTCTTAATATCAGCTCAGGTCATGATCCCAGGGTTATGGGATAGAGCACCGTGTCAGGCTCCGCACTCAGTGAGGAGCCTTCTTAGGATTCTCTCTCTCTCTCTCTCTCTCTCTCTCTCTCTGCCCCTCTCCCCAACTCATGCTTTCTTTCTCTAAAAAATAAAAAAAAAGTAATAATGGTATTTTATTTTGTTTATTAGAATACATACAATAGGGGTGCCTGTGTGGCTCAGTCGGTTAAGTGTCCAACTTTGGCTCGGGTCATGATCTCGGGGTTCATGAGTTCGAGCCCTGCACCAGGCTCTGTGCTAACAGCTCAAGTCTAGACCCTGCTTTGGATTCTGTGTCTCCCTCTCTCTCTGCCCTTCCCCTGCTCATGTTCTCTCTCTCTCAAAAATAAATAAACGTTAAAAATTTTAGAAAACATAGAGTAAATAATAGAAGCCATATTTTTAGACAGTGCCACTTTAATATAGAGATGTACATTCTATAGATATAAGGGAAGAAGGAAACAGATTGGCCCTGCACACAATTCCTTCCTTTCTTTTGGTTTTGTTCAATATTTTTTTTAAAATAAATGAAAATATTAAAACATTGGAATCCTTTTTCTCACTTCATAATCTCATTCTCTTGCTTGTCTTTTCACAGGTAATTTTTATCATGATTTGGTCTGTGGCCTTTCCATTCAAATTTTTAAACTTTTACCATGTATACACAGTGCATGCATATGTATGATACCAATACTTTGTATTTTTAAACTTTATATAAATTACAAGCTGAACATACTATTCATACATTTGTTTTATTTTTAAACATTATGTTTCTAAGATTTATCCATATAGCTATGTGCAAATGTACCAAGTACACTTTGAACTGCAGTGGTTCCTTCTGGTTTTTTATTACAGAACACTTTACTCTCTTGGTGGTAGAATTTACAACTAACTGGGTTTTGTTGTTGTTGTTGTTGTTGTTGTTGTTGTTGTTGTTGTTGGAACTGTTCAAAGATAAACTGAGATGTATTAGCATTTTTAAGAGTTTATTTGAGCAAAAATCAATTTAAATGAGGTAGTATCCCAAATCAGACTTTTATAGGCAGAAGGGAACACGAACCAGGAAGTTAGAAGAGGTAAAAAGCAGGGTGCTTATTCCATGGTGACTTTCCTTCAGAGGACCACAGAGGTCTATCAGGCAGATTACGTAAGCAGTGCCCATCGGGTGATTCCTGATTGACTGGTTTAAGATTCCATTTTTGGAAGCGCCAAAACGATAATTAAGTTAAATGTCAGTTTGGTGACATGGGGCTTAGCATGAGCGACTTCATTTTGGGACTGTTGTCTTGTTTTTAAGAATTCCATCTTTTGATCACACTCTCAACCTAACTGATGTGATAAATTTTTTTTTTTTTAAGAGAGAAGTCCTACTCTCACCTACTGCTATAGAGTTCTTGCAGTTTTTTGCTGGATCTCTCTGCAGCATTCACAGGTCACAGCATCAGGTTCACATTCTTTAAGTTCTTTGCTGCTTTTCTGACATTCTACTCTTAGGGAGATCATTTGCTTCATAGTTAGCAGCTGCGAACATGCATTTAAAGCTTTTGAGAAAACAGTGTGCCAGGGAGACTGCTGCAATTAGGATAAACAGGATAATTCCCAAATCCCAGGGTCAATTTGGAGCCATGGACCCCCAAACCCAAACTAATCAGAATCAAATATGTCAAAGAAAGGGCCCATTGAAGGAGTCACTTTCTTTCTTTTTTTATTTTATTAAAAACATTTTTTTAATGTTTATTTTTGAGAGAGAGAGAGAGACAGAGCGTGAGCTGTGGAGGGGCAGAGAGTGGGAGACACAGAATCAGAAGCAGGCTCCAGGCTCTGAGCTATCAGCACAAAACCCAACACAGGGCTCAAACCCATGAGCTGTGAGATCGCGATCTGAGCTGAAGTTGGAAGCTTAACTGACTAGGCCACCCAGGTGCCCCTGAAGGAGTCTCCTTCTTAAGGCGAGTGACTTGTTCAGTGATCCTATGTAGCTGAGTCTCAACTTCTCCAGAAGGTTCCATCCAAGTGCAGCACATGGTGTTGACCATACTGCAAACACCTCCTCGTTCAGCTAAAAGATAATCAAGGACTATCCTATTCTCAAGAACAACTTTGGCCGGAGGGTTAAGGGACTTTCTTCAGGCAGCTGTTGCTTCGGCAGCAGAGTCTGCAATGTCTTTCAGAGTTGAGATGTTCCTGATCATAGCCTCATTTGTGCTTACTTTTATCCAGAGGACTAGGGATTTGCCAAAAGAAGAAAATTTTGAATTAAGAAGGTCTCCTGGTACTTTGGATTTGAGTAAGTGGATTGGGACTGGAAACATGACAGCTATGAAAGCCAGTAAAATATAAGGAAGGGTCTGCAGACCATACAGGAAGTTTTATTCTGGTTACCATTGCCTTGTGTCCTTTCTTTGTGTAGAGCCTAGGTGTAAGGTTCCCAAGATTGGGCTGTTCCCGGAGATATGGAAACAGACACCCAGGGTTAGGGAGCCTGACATGAGAGAGAGCAAGCTGAGTTTGTTCCAGAGAAACTGAGGCATTGGAAATCCGGGAGAAGTGTGTGATGGGTAGAACTACAGGATCACCAGCATTGTGGCACAAACCACAACCACAATCCTTCGGAGGGTTGACTGCCCCCGTTGCCTGAGAGATATGACAACAGTAGCCTTCTTTCCAGACCAGAGCAAGGAAAAAGGTCAACAAAAGAATCCTAAAGATCCTCCTGGAGGATCAATGAGGAAAAGAATTGTCAGAGAGCAAAGGAGGAATACAGAAAAGTGTTCTTGATCTGCTCTGCCTTCTTGGGAGGAAGTGGTCTATCTGGATGTTCGCTACCTCTCTTTCTTGTCAATTTTATACGGAGTTCTCAGTGTTTACACAGGACCAGATGTCAGGTGGAGCCTTGCTTGGTTGTATGATGTGCACTCCGGTACTAACACCTTGTGATTTGGCAGGAGGGTCAGAGGTCAAGAGTACTGGGAGGGTGCTTCCCATGATTCTCACGTTTACCAAAAACCATCAGAATAGGACAGTAACTATAAATGACAAAAGACTTAAAATTCTGATGGCAAAAGATCTGATGAGAGTTTATTTGATAAGGAAATGCAATTATTTCTGTAGCATATAATTGGACAATGAAAGTACTGACAAATTTCTGGAAACTTCAAACAATTTATGGAATACCTACATTAGTACCATACATCCACACACAACCCAAGGACATTTATCGTCTTATTTGACAATGCTTCCCATGTAACTTAGCAAACCAAATGGGCCTAATTAGTTTAACAGTTCTCTTTTTCAAGGTGAGAGACAAATTCTCTCAGGGATACTGGGAAATCTCAGTTAGTTTGTGGGACAAAGAATTCATTTAGAATTTAATTTTGACAAAATGTCAAAGGGTTTGAATACTTGATTAAATAGGATCACAGATCATTATGGAATAATACTTGATTACCTATTTAACCAAAGGGACAATATAAGATGTTAAAGGCAAATAGAGAAGGTTATATAGCTGTAAAGAAAACTTAGCTCTTTTAATATTGGGAAGACTAGGTTTTCTTCAGTAATCAAAGACTTGATAACGACAACATGATGCATAGCAAATTATTTTGGTAAGACACAAAATGTTTGCTGTCCTAGGCTGGTAACTTAAAAGGTAAAAAAACAAACAAAAGCTCTGTTTGTAATTTCTTAAGAGCAGACCAATAACAAAGAACACTTGGTCCTTTTTACAGAGTTAAAACCAAATCCTAACTTTGTACCTGTATACTTTTGGTGTTTAAACTCATCTTTTAGGAGCGTCTTGGTGGCTCAGTTGGTTAAGCGTTCAACTCTTGATTTCTACTCAGGTCAATATCTCATGGTTCCTGGGTTTGAGCCCCAAGTCAGGCTCTGTGCTGACAGTGCACGGAGCCTGCTTGGGATTCTCTCTCTCCTCTCTCTCTCTCTCTCTCTCTCTCTCTCTCTCTGCCCCTCCCCCACTTGTGAGGTTTGTGGAAAACCTCTCTCTCAAAACAAACATTTAATAAAAACCTCATTTAAAGAAATGTATATAAATCCATTCCACTCTTAGCCACACTTGAAATTATTTTCCCAAGCTTACTTTTCCACAAATAAGCAACATTTTTATATCCATTATGCACACACACACACATACATATACATATATTATCCTTTACATCAACATACAGAGATCTTTAATTAAGATGGAAATAAAGATTCTTATGTTCTACATTTAGAGTTTGTGCCTTTGGAATGTTTGAGTAAATCCTTCCACAAGGGCTTCAGAATATTTTTCTTTCCCTTTAGGTACATAGTTTCATTTTAGCTTAGTTGAAGAGAAGGCCTTTTAAAAGTCCCTATCAGGGGGCGCCTGGGTGGCGCAGTCGGTTAAGCGTCCGACTTCAGCCAGGTCACGATCTCGCGGTCCGTGAGTTCGAGCCCCGTGTCAGGCTCTGGGCTGATGGCTCAGAGCCTGGAGCCTGTTTCCGATTCTGTGTCTCCCTCTCTCTCTGCCCCTCCCCCGTTCATGCTCTGTCTCTCTCTGTCCCAAAAATAAATAAACGTTGAAAAAAAAATAAAAAAAAAATAAATAAATAAAAGTCCCTATCAGACTCCTGGGGAGCCTAGGTGGCTCAGTTAAGCGTCTGAATTCAGCTCAGGTCATGATCTCGTGGTTCAAGAGTTTGAGCCCCACATCTGGCTCTGTGCTGACACAAGGACCCTGGGATCCTCTGTCTCCTTCTCTCCCTCTCTCTCTGCCCTTCCCCTGCTCATACACACACACACACACACACACACACACACACACACACACACTTTCTCTCTCTCAAAAATAAACAAATATTTAAAAATAAATAAGACTTTGAATATCAGCTTTCAATTCGGCTAACTACTGACCTTAGAGCTATTAAAAAAAAAAAAATCATGGGGCACCTGGGTGGCTCAGTCGGTTAAGCCTCCAACTTCAGCTCAGGTCATGATCTTACAGTTGGGTGAGTTACAGTCCGGGGTCAGCTCTGTGCTGACAGCTCATAGCCTGGAACGTGCTTTGAATTCCATGTCTCCCTCTCTCTCTCTCCCTCCCCTACTCGTGCTCTGTCTCTCAAAAATACATATTAAAAAAATAAAATTAAAAAAATAAATCTTTTGAGTGTCTTGTTAGGTTTCACCCAACACAAAAGTAAAAATTCCTGGTCGTATTGAATAATCCCATGGACTCAAGAGGCATCCTTACAGAGGTGCAAAAGATACTCCCTTCCCCAGACCCAGAGTCACTCCCAAAGAGAACCAAAATAAAAACTGAGACAACAGATCTGAGATCTGGCAACAGTTGGTAGGACCCTACTCACGAATGGAGCATGACCCCATCTCTGTCAGGCTGCAGACAGGGAGCAAGGTCCATTTCTGTGCCTCCATGTTTTGGGGGGCCCCCACTGAGAGGGTTGAGCTGCCTGCACACACAAAAAATCTGCATGATTCAGTCAGGCAGAAAGCAAGTCACGTTCTCAGGACAGGCAATGAGACCAGAAAGAAGGCCACACCCATCCCTGGGAAAGAGAGAGAACCAACCACGAATGGTACCCGAACGCAAATCCACGAATCACAGGGCAAAGACCCAATCCTTCCAAGTGTTGTTGCCTGCCACTCTGCAGGGAAGGGACAATGTGAGAGTCTACCATCCTTTCTGCACCAGGCCTCACAGGTGCAGGTCTGTAAGCATTGCTTTGATAAGAATCCTCACCCTGTGCTGGTTTCTGCCAGTTTTCCCAGGATCCTGGCAAGCAGTCTTTGCGGTCAGCAGGGTGTCCCGGTGGATCCCATCCTGGTGTCCAGAAACTGCAGAGGAGGAAAAATACATCTTCCTCTACCTCTTACAGTTAGTGGTTGGCAGAGACCTGTTTTCCCAGGGCGCCTTGTAAGCGGATGAGCTTGTCTGTGGGAATAGTTCTCCACGGTGGCCACAACCTACTTCTTCAGTCTGAAAACCAAATTTTATTCGCCCAATGCATCACACTGCACCCGCTCCAGCTTAAGCGGTACCCAGCGCCTCCCCTGATCCGGTCCGGTTTCCGGACGGGACCCAGTGTGCCTCCCTGGATTTGGTCCGGTTTCCGGATGGGAACCAGCGACTCCCCGGATCCGGTCCGGATTCCAAAAGGGACCCAGGGCCTCCCCGGGATCCGGGCCGGTTTCCGAAAGGGACCCAGCGCCTCCCGGATCCGGTCCGGTTTCCAAATGAAACCCAGCGCCTCCACGGATCCGGTCTGGTTTCCGGACGGGAATCAGTGCTTCCCCGGATTCAGTCCAGTTTCCAAGTTGGACCCAGCGCCTCCCCGGATCCGGTCCGGTTTCCAAAGTGGACCCAGAGCCTCCCCGAATCCGGACCGGTTTCCAAGATGGACCCAGCGCCTCCCAGGATTCGATCAGGTTTTCAAGTCAGACCCAGTTGGACTCCTGCCAGTTTTCAGACTCAATGCAGCAAAAAGAAATGTCCAAATAAAGTCTGAAATCTCCTAAGGCAAAATCTGCAAAGCCAGGATCTGAGGGCGACTCTCCCCGGGCCTCCAGAGGTGATGAGGAAACAGCTAGCTCCGAGGCACATCAGGTACGTTCATCTGGTTGCTCTTTGCTGCTGGAGGTCATTGGGGGTGTCCTTCAGCTCCCCTTCTGAAGAGGGAGTTATTAAAAGAAAAACTGAGATGCATTAAAATTTGTAGGAGTTCATATGAGCAAAAATCAATTGGAATCGGGTGGTATCCAGTCTAACAGGTAGAAAGGACCTCTGAGGAGATGTTAAGGATCCAAAACTTACAGGCAGAAAGGAGCAGAAACAAGGAGGCTTTAGGAGGCGGAAAAACCAGGTTGGTTATTGCATGGTTTTCTTTTCTTTGGGGGTGGCACGGGTGTATCAGGCAGATTACCCAGCTGGGGCTGATCAGGTGATTGCTGATTGACTGATTTCAGATTATCATTTCTGGAAGAGCCAAAGCTATGATTAAGTCAGTTTGGTGATGTGGGGCTTAGTATAAACTGTTCAATTTTGGGCCTGGTGCCTTGTTTTTAACAGAATTACAGCTGCCATAATAATGACAGTGGCTAAAATACACGCCAGGCTTTATGCTAAGAGCACACAAATGTTTAGCACATTTTTATCCTCACAATAATCCTGAAGACATGGGTATGCTTATTATTGCTATTTTTTTGAGACGAGGAAACCTAGGCAAAGAATTGAAGTAGTTGCCCATGGTTCCATAACTGAAGGTGATAAAGCCAGGATTTGAGCCCAAAAGTCGTGCTCCAGAACAGGTGTTTGCCTGGAACAAATCTCTGGGCAAGGTTTTGTAGCATGTATACACAGAAATTAAATAGTTGGGTCACAAGGTGTGAGCATTTTATTACTTTCAGTGTCACTGTTCCGGTTTATATTCCCAGCAGCACTGAGTGAATGTTTCAGGCTCAGGTCTCTCTCCTCATGCAGAGAGCTTACTGGTAAGATACTATGCATGATCTAAACTAGTCATCTATCTGCTGACCATCTGAAGCCTAGGAGACGTGTGCCTTCAGCTCCACTTAGCACATTGAGTTTCTTTTGTTGTTGTTCTTTTATCTTTTTTGGACATGGCTATCTTTTCAGTTTTTCTCTTTTGTACTTAATAATTACATGTTTGGGTAGAGAGCAGTCCTAAAACATGAGCTTTAGCACCACCTGGACTTTCAATTCTATTCATCTGCTCTAACCAACAAATATTTCTTAAAACTCTTCTCCTTTGTTCCATTACCAAAAATTCAACATGTTTGTGTTGATCATCTTCTTGATGAGCTAGATACAGGGCGTACAAAAACAAATAAGGAAAAATTCTTTTCTCTGAAGACCTTGCAAAGGAATTAGCCATATAAACAACTAATTATAATGAAATGTGATAAATACTAGAATGGAAGTATAATTATACTCTATGAGAATATACATGACAAAGTATTTATTTTTGCTTGAGGTGGGGCTTAGGGATGGTGACATATATGCTGGAAATTGAAAATGAGTAGGGTTTTCTTAAACTCTAAGGAAAAAAGTGAAGGTATTTAGCAAAAGTGAGGAATATAAACAATAACTTGAAGGCCTGAAAGTTCATAGCATTTTCAAGAATCAGCAAGTTGGGCAATTCATATGGTGAGTGGTGGCAATTGGGTTACCTGGGATGGTAACTGAGAGGTGGGAGCTGGGTCACAGCTCACTACCACCTCCCTGGTTTGGCTTTTATTGATTTTGTATACAGTCTAATTTTACGTATCACTTTTCCCTTAAAGATTTTTTTTTTACCACAGGAACTCTTAATGATTCATACCACTTTTTAGACAATGGCTCCTTTTTTCCCAGTACAATGATTTTTTTACCATAAATTCCACTAAATAAGCATACCAAACAAAGTTGTACTTTTAACATTCTTGTTTGAAGCAAAGGCACACTTACAAATTTGTTTTATACAATAGTTTCTAGTCAAAGAATATTCCACGGAACAAATTTGAAATGCATGCTAAGTTTGGATGAACCCAGATGTGTTGCTTTGACTGTGGATGCCAAGCAAGAGGAATAAACCTGTATTCTCTTTACTGCCTTTCCCTCTTTTGCACGTATACTATTTTCTCATGCTTTAAAACACATAGTTTTCTGGGCAAAGACTCCAGTCTTTTCTATTTATGTCAAAGCCTTCCATATCAGGTAGTTATTTTAGAGTTTAAATCTCAAGGGAAATAGAATTGTCAAGCCCATATGATTTTGATATTGAATGCCTGCCTGGTATTCAAACACCTGACTTTCTACCACCCTTCAAAGAATGATACTTCATTCCTCCTCCAGCCATCATAAATCTTTCTCCTTTTAGAGTATAATAAAACTTCATTATATTACTTTGTATGTGCAAACAGTATTCACTTTCAAATTGATTATTTGTTATTAACATGTTTTTCTTATTGACTTGATGTATTATCTGAGAAAAATGTCGGGTTATTAGACTGGTACGGATGCATTCATATTTAACAAATTTTCACTTAAGAGCATTATTTTTAGAAATGCATTAAGGTCATTACAGAAGGAATAGATGTGTTTGGATTCCATAGAAGGCCATTTTTAAGAGAACAATTAATAAAAAAAAATTCCAGTCTACTTCTATAGATTGACAAGATTATTCCTGTTGCTTCTGATTCCAAGAAAATAAGTCAATTCTGACCACTAAGTGAGAGCAGATAATTTATTGGGAAAAAAGTTATTGTATTAGTCATTTCACCAAAGTCTGTGTGAAACATCTAGTCAGGAAGGGTAAGAGTGAGAGCTGCTGGGGGTCACAATAGCCAGAGATCCAGGGCTATCTTTTAAAAGATATATAGAAGGAGCAGGGGAGAAAGGCAGATAAGGAGAGGGAAAGAATCATAAGCAGGCTTCATGCTCAGCAAAGAGCCCAATGTGGGGCTTGATCCCATGACCCTGGGATCATGGCCTGAGCTGAAATTAAGAGCTGGACGCTTGAACAACTGAGCCACCCAGGCGCCCCAGGGCTATATTTTATTATTTGTGCTGCCACTCTTTTCTGCCTCATTCTTGTCTATCTCTGCCTCACATTCCAGTTCCAAGGAGAGATATCTAATTGGCATGGACTGGGTTATTCCTACATTTTAGTGACTACTTTGGAAGACAGTTTCTCAAAGTAGGTTTTTTTATTAACTAAGAAAATGAGTAAAGTGTACTTATAGTGTAGGAGAAACAACAGAAATCCACCAGATTCTATCAATAGTCTATCTCACACACACACACACACACACACCTATTTTCCTCCATATATGAAAATTTTCAAATACCCTCAGGTGACATAATCAATCTCAAACAGAACATACTCTGAGCCCTGTGGAGTAGGTTAACCAAATGATAACCATTTTAAGGCATTCATCTTCAAGTGTGGAATCTCTGGATTATATATCATCCTTGTTTCTGCAGCTACTTACCAGCTGTTTATGTCTTCCCTTAACAACCCTTTATATGTATTGGTGTTGTTGTCATTGTTGTTTTTTCTAAACACGTATTAAATAGTGGTGGCCTTCTGGTAAACTTCACATGGGACATAACTCTTATTAGCCTTGGTCAATTCTGAGAGTTTCATTTGGGCAAACCATTACCTGTGCCTATGACTCAGTATGGAAACTCTTCTCAGTTATTTAAAAAAATTTTTTTTTTCAACGTTCATTTATCTCTGGGACAGAGAGAGACAGAGCATGAACGGGGGAGGGGCAGAGAGAGAGGGAGACACAGAATCGGAAACAGGCTCCAGGCTCTGAGCCATCAGCCCAGAGCCCGACGCGGGGCTCGAACTCACGGACCACGAGATCGTGACCTGGCTGAAGTCGGACGCCCAACCGACTGCGCCACCCAGGCGCCCCTCTTCTCAGTTCTTTAAAGAGGACATAAAGAAAGGTGTAATTCAAAATACCATCAATTGGAGAGACTGTCTTTCTCCACTGTCTTTTAGGGCCACACATAAGTAGGACTGAATTACATTTAGAGAGGAGCATGGAGCACCATCTGAAAACCAAACTAGTTTTTCATTTTCCATCACCCAATCAAAGGGAATTGCTAGCGAATCTATAGATAGGGATTTAGGAAAAAGTAAGGGTGTCTTTTAAGTATTTGAGATGACATAAATCTCTCAGATACTTGCATGTGGTAAACTACTGGCTATTCACAAAACTCATCATTCTTTTATTCTCTCTGGAGTTATTTCTAGGCTATTTGTAGCAGCTTCCTTTCTTGTGAAGTGTGATCATACGACTGTGTTCTACCTCACGGAATTGTAAGGTACCATTTCAGGCAAAGACGTTTAAAAAGTTTTGGGCTTCTTTTGCAGTTTTTTAAATCTTCCCTGATATGCTGTATATGTAGAGGATATCAGTGCTCTAGGGGATGGCAGTAATTTAAGAAGCAGAGATTCTGGATCTCTGAACCACTGTGTGGATGAGTGCTGCCAGCAAGGAACACCCATACTGGGATGTCACATGAATGAGAAATCTACCTCTGTTGGATTAAATGCCTGAAGCTCTACATGTATTGTAGAAATTAGTATTAATCCCTGGGTTGAGAAACACTAATGTCTTGCATTTGGTTCTTCGTACTATAATGGCCTTTATATCAGTGGCCACTGAACTAGCACAGGGATTCTGCCATTGGCCAAAGACGCCTACCCAACTATACACCAGTAAGCTGGAAAGTAGTCACCAGATAGGTTTGTTGTTCCATCGGCCTTGGCAAGTACTCCATTTTGGCACTTGATCCCACTGGCCTCATTCTGACTCTTAGACCACAGTGACTTTATGGCTTTCTCAAACTAAGGTTAACTAGAACTCTTTATCCAGTTCTGCCTAAAAGATTTAGGTAGTTCTCTGTCTTGTTTTTCACAATGCACATTACCTTATGTTGATTTAGAAGGCTGGAAGAAAGGACTAGAGAACATAATATGGTGCTACAGAATATCCGTCCTTAACATGTATGATTTTGACTTTATTCCAGGGTCTCTAAGTGTGGGAAATTGACTCAGAGGCCGTGAATGTAGTATGGATAGCTCAATTTGGTCTTTAGAATATTTTTGGTTATATAGATCTAGTAAAATTATACTACCTATTACTCATATATCTGTGGTTCCATGATTAATAAACCTCAGCTGGAGGTCTCTGTGTGTCTGGCAATCTTGGAACTTGGATGATCATGCTGACTCTCTTGTTTGCTAGGAAAACCAGTGATAATATTCTGCTTGTACACACTGGCTTTTTAGTGGTCAGCATCCATTTTGATTCTTGGTGCCTGCCTCCTATTGGTCATTAATTATTTTAAAAGTATGCCCTGATAGTAAAGGAGAATGCTGTATGTCTGCCACTACCTGGACTTGGCAGGTCTGAGTTCTTTCCAATCATGTTGATATCAGTAAGCCCAGTTATCAGGGTTGAGAGCTACATGGGATGATCATTTCAGAGGATATATATATATCTCAGAGGATATGTATCTTGGAGAAAAATGAAGTTACATTTCTCATTCATATGGTTTTGACTTGTGACAAATTTATATCTACTATAGTCATTTAAAATTAAAGTATGATATAAAGTACTTTAAAGCAAAATTTTCAGTTAAATACAACTAATGAAAAGTTTTTATTCCTGAGGCTACCAGAAAGAAATAGAAGACTGGCCATCATGGAAAAGCCACATTTTGCTGGTATTACTCGCACGTGTTTTGCAGCTTTCAAAAGCTCAGTAATTCAAATCTTTTCTTTTCCAAATATTTGAGTAAAAAATAATATTTCAGGAAGATGTGAACCCATTATTCTGCTACTTACCTCTGTGCACACATATGCCCTATTATGAGATGCATGGGGAAAAGTTATAGATTCAATCGGATGTCCAGTAAAAAGGTTTTTTTTTTTAATTATTAAATGTTTATTCATTTTTGAGAGAGAGAGAGACTGTGTGTGTGTGTGTGTGTGTGTGTGCGTGTGCGCACGCACACGCATGCATCAGGCAGGGGCATAGAGAGGGGGACAGGGGATCTGAAGTGGGCTCTGAGCTGACAGCAGCGAGCCTGATGCAGAGCTCAAACTCATGAACCATGAGATCACAACCTGAGAGTAAGTTGGAAGTTGAACCCACTGAGACACCCAGGTACCTCCAGTAAAAAGTTTTTAAAGTCATTCTTTTTCGAGTTAAGTAAGGACTTTGTCATGTGTTGAGAGTCAAAGAGTGGGAAAAGAATGATGTACTCAAGGATAGTGGTGAATAGTAAAGTTTACCATTAGCTTTGGGGAATTAGGAATGGGTTAGAAGGGTAAAATGACTACCAACTAGTGATAACCCTTTCTTCTGACATAGCCAAGAGATCATGATCTGGAGTGGAATTGAAGCCAAGCTATCATCCTTCTGCTGTACCATATTGCCTACAGCAGGTTCCTTGGGTAGCTCTTTACACATCACTCCGAAGCTATTTAGTCAATGAAATAATGTTTGCTCCAGGTATTAAGATGGATCTACAGTGGTGGAATCTGAATGAATATTCCTTTTAATTGATATTCCAATTCTGAGTAATTAGGAAAAATGTTGAGGTGGTAGTTGATGCCCCGTGGTTGCAGTACTAAAAGGTAGAATATAGTGGAAGCCTTCCTTAGATCTGAGAGTGAATAGCATGTACCAATACAACATAAAAAATCATAGACTCTGTATGTTTTTCTCTAGTGCTTCATTAAGAGTACAAGACATGGGGGCGCCTGGGTGGCTCAGTCAGCTAATGTCTGACTCTTGATTTTGGCTCAGGTCATGATCTCAGGCTCCTGAGATCGTGCCCCAAGCCTGGCTCTGCACTAGCGTGGAACCTGCTTAAGATTCTCTCTCTCCCTCTCTCTCTGCCCCTCTCCCTGGCTCGTGTGCACTTTCCCTCTCAAAAAAAACAAAAACAAAAACAAAAACACCAGTGGAAGGTATGGTATAACTTTGTCACATACTCAAAGAAAAGGTAAAGGATTTACTTTTTTTGATTTTTTTGGTAAAAATTTTTTTATTATTTAAATACTAGATTTTTAACGTAGGACAAACACTTGAAGACTTTGTATCTTCTCACTGGCATGCCATTTTTTGTCACTCAATGTGGCAATTTGAAACCATCGAACAGTATTACTTTACACGAGATTAACCACCCTCGCTCTTTTGTGGAGACAATACCTGAGATAGAGGATCAACTTGTTTTTTTCCAGTTAAGCTTGACAGAATGATGAAATCTGAATGATTATCATTGTCTTTCCTTTTAAAAAGGGTTTGTTTAAAGGGCCAAATATGGTAGTAGTCTTTGAAAATTCTTTTTAGGTTCAACTCCAGGCAGCTCAGATCTTTTATAAAAACTCCAGCCCTCCCTGGGTCCCTTAAGAGTGATCAACCGAAGATCTGTAATATGAAACTTCTGTGTGAATTAACTTCCCCCAGATGGGGCAAACCACAGTGTCTTTTAATGCACTAATGGTATCAAAATGCATGAACATCAGATGTAACTGCATGCTCACATTTGACACCAATCTGGTATTTTAATAAAGGAATTATAATGTAGGGCACTAGGGAAATCACAGTACATCCTCACATCCTGCTTACTACTGCTTAATAATCTCATAAAGTCTTCTTTCGATCAAACTCCCCTCCTAGGCTTGAATAATAGGATCATAAGAAAGAGATAAGGCAGAAATTAGAATTTAGGACTCCCCAGTATTAATGACTAATGGATTCCCCATTTACCATTAAACACTTTAACCACTGCTCATTGGCTCATGGGGAATATTACTTTCCTTCTGGTCTTAAACAAAATATAGATAATAAAAATAATTTAGGAAACTTCTTTTTGGGACCTGCCCTTAACTCATATTAACACTCTTGGAAAGTCATGTAACTACTGGACTTTGAAAGACAAATGGAACTTTTAAACACCTTTTTTGTTTTTTAATGCAACATTCCAACTGTGAGATTTGACTGTGAAAAAGCCTTCACGATATTGTATTTAATATTTTGTTTTAAAGGAAAACAATTAACACCCTATGCTTTTCCTAAGAACACGTCTTTCTTAATTGTTAAAAATTTTACAAAATTGAAACATATGACTTAGAAGGGGCATATGGATACACAATCTTGCAGTTACTCAAAGTGTTCACTTTTTTCTTCATAGTTTACAAAATGTAGAGGAGAGATAATTATTTTAAAAATTATGTGTAGTTGTAGAGTTTTTATTGTTAAGGTATTTCTATAATAATTGTAAAAGAGAACTCTAAACTTCTTATCCCATCTCCTAATAAATGAAATGAATCCAGAATTCCAGCCATCTTATTGCATCCTATAACTTCTCCCACCTGTAAGAATGAATTAACTCTGCAAGAATATTAACGTTTCCCTTCCACATCTTTAAGCTAAAGCATACTGAAGAATTGACAACTCTAAAAACTATTTTCTCAAATTAGATACATTGATGAATATACTTGATTCTAAGAAATGTTATCAAGGTTGTCAGTGAACGTAGCTATCTTGTGAAATGGAATTTGGTTATGTATTCACAAGTGTTTTGTGTTGCACCATAATTTTCCTACTCATACCTCAGCTACAACTACCTAACAGCCACCACAACTTTTCATTTCTACCTGAATTACAGAAGAATTTTCAGAGAAGACAGATTTGATTTCAGGCTTCAATTTTAAACTAAAAAATATAGCATTAGAACACAAAGTTGAAATATATGGGGAACCAGGGGCTGACAAATGTGAACTTAGGTTTCCAGGAAACCAAGAAAAAAACAAGGAATTTTCCTGCAAAAAGGTACATTAAATGGTTGCATAGAAAGTTTACTACATATAACCTGTGTTTGTGTCATAAAATTTATGATGTCTGTGTCATATATGGGACAAATGCAGGATGTCATAACTGCCACTGGGGCAGGCAAGCGCCAATCTTTTCAAAGATGGTAGATTTTTCTTCCTTTCTTCCTTTCTTCCTTTCTTTCTTTCTTTCTTTCTTTCTTTCTTTCTTTCTTTCTTTCTTTCATGTTTATTTATTTTTGAGAGACAGAGAGAGACAGAAGGAGAGTGGGGGTGGGGCCAAGAGAAGGAGACACAGAATCCAAGGAAGTCTCTAGGCTCTGAGCTGTCAGCACAGAGCCCGATGCGGGGCTTGAAATTTTGATCGTGAGATCATCACCTGAATGGGAGTCAGACGCTTAACCAACTGAGCCACCCACCCAGGCGCCCCAATTATTATTTCTTTAGTATCACTGACAAAATGTGGTAGTTGTATCTTCTATATTCAACAATATTTTTTTCTTCATCAGTCTGCTGAATTACTTCTGGCTTCTGGATTTTTTTTTTTTTTTTTTTTTTTTTTTGTATAGAAATAAACCTGGAAGGCTTTGGGTCCAGGAATGAGACTCTAAAAAGAAAAACTGAAGGCTAGTTTATTGCCTATAGAGTGTGTCTACTTATGGAGGGGGAAATAGCAATAGAAAAGCACCCACGTTTATAAATCATTCATTCACTCCTTCAGAATCTATTTATTGCTTATGGGGTATAAAGAGCCTGACATCAAAAAGCACACAGTTGACTGCCTTGGATGTACTGATAGGAGTTACGACTTGGTGATGGCCTTTATAGAGCTGCATACACATGCTAAGGTTTTGCCAACCAGAGAGGCTTCTGGCAGAGGCAATATCTGAACTGTGTGGCTAAAAGGAGGAGCAGAGTTAGCTAAGGGAATACGTGTATGGAGAGGAAGATACTCAAGGCACAGTCTCCTCCCCTCGTCCAGGCAAAGCCTCAGGTACAAGGAATTGCAAGGAAAGAAGTGTCAAAAAATAAGTCAGTCGGCTATAGAGAACTAAGTTCTGTACAGGCTTGCAGAGATGCTAGGATGTTTGGGCTTCTTCCTAAGTTAGTGGGTAGTCATTGAATAATTTTAAACAGGAAAATGATTTGTTTTGGAAAAGTCATTTTGGTATACTGTGGAGTCACTGGTATACTGTTGGGGGGTGGGGCAGAGTGAGTCAAGCTTCCAAAGGGCTTGAGGGGCTACTGCTTGTGGTCCTTGTGTGATGTGATAAGGGTCTGGCCAAGGGGGTGGCCAGACGTGGACAACTTTGAGAGGCTTGGCAACGAGAGGAGAGGTGGGAATCGAGGTCTCTTTCATATGTTTACTTGGGGGAACCAGTCTGATGGTACCGCGTCTTACTGAGAGAGGGAGAGCAGGAGAAGGCTGAAGTCTGGGGCTCACCAGGGATGCTGAAATAGAGATTGCATTTGGGTACCCTGCTGCCTTGCTGCACCTTCAGATGAATTCAGCTGAATCTGGCTGAGAGAGGATAGCTGGCCAGGACCAAAGCTTTATTTCCGGTGCTAGATTTAGATTAACAGAGGAAACTTGAATTATTGGCCTCTATGGAAGCCACTGACTCCAGAGGAGAAATTCTCCCTTCAGCAATGCTGGGCACTAGTCCATTTGGAACAAAAAATGCTGGAAGAGGAAAAGACAAAAACTTCATTTGGATATAGTAAAAGGAAAGAGGATATTTTAAAATTGACTAAATAAAGAGGAGTTAAGGCAAGTATTACATTCTACAGCAAAACTCCGTTTTATGTATAGTTGTTAAATTGTAAAGAGAAGATATTTATGTGGAAAGTTTATACAGATTTTGAGTTTTGCCTTGACTCACAAAAGTTCACTTTGTAGCTTTTTTCCTCTATTGGCCTGCTAAATGTAACATTCAATTCTGTGCTGTCTTCAAAAATTAATCGATAGCTTAGTCATAATCTAATTTGGGGTTTCCATTGGTGGCAGCATCTCTGTGCTTAATTACTTTTTATCTGTTGAATGACTCTATTTGTTTTGGGGCATCTAAGGCAGGGAAGGTCTTCTGGGATCCACGAACTCCTGAAATTGCATACAAAGCCTGTGCATAGGTATTTGGAACCTTTGTCAGACAGAAAGTGCACTAGAGTCGGTGCTTGGGCACACATGGGGTCTGAGTTTTCCAGGTCTCAGTCATAAATCCTGCAAAGCTCCCCCTCTCCATTTTCTCTCACTTATGTTAGTTTGGGGCAGAGATTTTGGCTCCATGTTATCTGACTTTCTGACGTATTTGGTTCCTGGCTCCAGGCAGAAAGGGCCTCTTTTAACAAAGCCATATATTCTTCCCTTCCTGCTTTCAGATGGGCCAGCCTTAACAAAGTGGCTGTCTCTTCTCAAGCATGAAACAGTTTGTCTCTCTTGGCTCTTGGTTGCAAGCAATGGAACACAACTCTGTCTAATTTAAGGGTAAGGAATTTTGTGGAAATGTATAAGGTAGGACATGAGAGGAGGTCAGGAAGTAGGAGTGGAAGCAGAGTCTCACCTCTAAAATGCTCCGATTAGGGCATTGCCACTGGCTGAGAGTGTCCTGACATTACACCTATTATCATTGCACATCCCTGCCATTGAACACTGTACCATGAACTTCATCTCTATGTCCCTCATTGAGGGTACAAAATCTGGGAAAAAAAGAACCTGGTGGCTGAGTCTAGGCGCATGTCCCCATCATAGCTGCTGGTATAGGAGGGGGTATACTTGGCTTTCTTTGGCCCTTGTATCAGGATATGGTGGTGCCTCTCATCAAGGCTCACACAGTGAAGATTCCTTCCAGGAGGAAGGGATTTGTATAGACAACAAAGGACAAATAATTCACTACAAGTTTGCCCCTTTGGCTACCTCTAGTTTTCTTTCTGCTTATGATTACATTTTAAAATGTCTTCACCTAACATCATGTCACTGTTTCCTGGGCAGTTGAAGACGTGCTTCTTCCTCTCCTCTTGGAGGAAAACCCACAGCAAGTCAGGCTCCAATCCAGAATCTCAGGGTGATGTCCACTATTCAGTTTTGCACAGCCCCACTTCAGAATCCTGCCACTGATGGTGTGCATTACATCATCAATTACTACCAACAAACCTCCCCCAAGAAAAGGGTACTTCCTTAAATTGTGTAAAAAATAGCCCTGACTCAACAGGGAAGAAAAAAAATAGGTAGAGGCATTAGTCTTTGTTTCTGCAACTGGCCATGAGGCAGTAGCTGGTATTTATGACTTTCTTCTTCTACCACCCATTTCCGTTTGCTTTGCCCTCTGCTAGCACCTCAGCTGGCTGGGATTCTTTACCCAGTGGGGTCACTCAAACCTTCATTCCTGAGGGATCTAAGGTTTTAGTGGTTCTGCCTGAATAGATTGCCAGAGTCCTTGATTAACTTTTAGCACTAGACTTGGTAATATGAGAAGGTGTTCTGTTTATTCTCCTCCCTGCTCCCATTGTACAATAGCGATCCTATTTTTTTCTTAAAAACTAGAATCAATCAAATCAGGCTAAAACACACACTCTCTCTCTCTCTCTCTCTTTTTTTTTTGCTTGTCTTCACAGTGGCATAAAGAGTATGAAATGGCCCAATGGAAGTTTCAGTTCCATTAAATGTTGAAAGCATTCCTCTCTTTTGTCCATACCAGCAGAATCTGGGAATGATGGGATGGAAAGCAGAAATTTGTAAGGTGTAATTACTAATTAAGTAATTGTGAATAACATCATCTTTATAATCCCTGGTTCCTGTATTAACACAGTTTGGCTTTGGGAAAAACAGAATCGCTTACTACTACTTGCTGGTATAGAACTGTTAATGTTTCTGTGGAACTACACCATCAATTTTCAAGGCACTTATCCTACATGATGACTTAATCTTCACCGGTCTGTTTCACCTGTTTTGGCTCTAGATGATTGGCACATGACAAAACCAATATATCCACTGGTCATATTTAAGATAAAGTAAATGCCTCCGTTGGAAGCAATGCTGTATGGGCTACACAGACCTGGCTTACCCTGAACAAATGCCCATTAGCTTTAATTCTGTGAAAAGTAGTGGATCACACTAGAGCCCTGGTTTCTCAGGAATTAAGTGTTGGCTCTCAGACAGGGTTTTATATTTATCTAAATATTTGGGTACTTTTCTTTTCTTATAACATAGTCAACCTGCTAAATGCCAAAAGTTATACAGCTAGTAAGTGGCAGAGCCAGAATTTGAATTCAAACAGGCCGACTCTTATGTAACAAGCTCTTATCTTTATGTAATGCACCTCCTCCCTGAATTTGTTACTTACGATATTATTATCCCTCAGGATTACTAGGCTCTTCTTTATTAATGGAGCCTTTGGGTCTGTGAAATGACCTTGTTATAGGAATTGGGTGAGAGGTCAAGAATTTAGTTTCTATTTTGATGGTATTTTTTACCAGACATAGAAATTTTTTCAATTATGTAAGTAAAATAAGACTTCACTGTGTTGTCCTTCTATTTTAGCCCCAGAAATCATTGCCAAAAATATCTACATTGGAACATTCTGATTGCTATAGTAACTATGCCTCCTTCCCCTTTGAGAATTAAAAACCTCCTCCTCCTCCTCCCCTTCTCCTCCTATTCCTTGTCCTCCTCCTCCCTTTCTACTTCCCTCCTCCTTCTTCTTCTTTCTTCTTCTTCTTTCTTCTTCTTCTTCTTCTTCTTCTTCTTCTTCTTCTTCTTCTTCCTCTTCTTCTTCTTCAAAGATACCTATTGCTTTGAAACAAGCCATCATAAAACACAATGGCTTAATACAATAAGAATTCATTATTTCTCATAAATCTATAGAATGAGTGGAAGTTTTTGCCCAATATAGTTTTGTTGGGGACACTGGGATGATTAGAAAGTCCAAAATGGTGTCATTCATATGAATAGCAACTGGTCTTGGCCCCTTACTGGGAACTTAACTGAGGTCTTAGTTATCCTCCACCTGGGATCCCTGCGTGGGTTCTCGGTCATCCCCAGAATTGGGTTCCAAGAAGGAGCATTCCAAGAGGGCACGTCCCAATATGCAAGCACTTATAAACCCTTTGCTCACTTTATGGGTGCTAATGTCTCATTGGCCAAGGCTTGTCACATGGCAAGCTCATAGTCACAGAGGGGAAAGACTACTAGAAGGTGTGCTTTTTTGAAGGCCATTGAAGTTTACCACAACTTTCCTTAAGTATTCCTCGCTCTCATTCTCTGCTAGCATAGTCATTATTTTTTCCTTGATGGTTCTGTCTGCAATTCCTTCTATAATGCTATTTTCATAGTCTTCCAAAGTTTCCTTCCTTATTTTTTGGTCTTGAGCCAATGTTTAATTAACAACTTTTTTTTTTTTTAATTCTTTTTTCAACGTTTATTTATTTTTGGGACAGAGAGAGACAGAGCATGAACGGGGGAGGGGCAGAGAGAGAGGGAGACACAGAATCGGAAACAGGCTGCAGGCTCCGAGCCAACAGCCCAGAGCCTGACGCGGGGCTCGAACTCACGGACCGCAAGATCGTGACCTGGCTGAAGTCGGACGCTCAACCGACTGCGCCACCCAGGCGCCCCTAACAACTTTTAAAAAAGGTAAAGAAATTCAAATATGTTTATTTCTTTTCTTTTTTCTTTTCCTTTTTTTTTTTTTGACTGTGTACCATTCTAACTTGCAAGTTTTATTTATTTATTTATTTATTTTTATTATATTTTTAATATAATTTATTGTCAAGTTAGCTAGCATACCGTGTGTACTGTGTGCTCTTCATTTTGGGGGTAGATTCCCATGATTCATCATCTACATACAACACCCAGTGCTCATCCCAACAAGTGCCCTCCTCAATGCCCATCACCCATTTTCCCCTCCTCCCTGCTCCCCCCATCAGCACTCAGACTGTTCTCTGTATTTAAGAATGTCTTATGGTTTGCCTCCCTCTCCATTTGAAATTATTTTTTCCCCTTCCCTTCCCCCATGGTCTTCTGTTAAGTTTCTCAAGTTCTACATGTGAGTGAAAACATAGGATATCTGTCTTTCTCTGACTGACTTATTTCACTTAGCGTAATACCCTCCATTTCCATCCTCATTATTGCAAATGGTAAGATTTCATTCTTTCTCATTGCCAAGTAGTATTCCATTGTATATATAAACCACATCTTCTTTATCCATTCATCACTTGATGGACATTTAGGCTCTTTCCATAATTTGGCTATTGTTGAAAACATTACTATAAACATTGGGCTACATGTGCCCCGCTAAATCAGCACTCCTGTATCCTTTGGATAAATTCTTAGTAGTGCTATTGCTGGGTCATAGGGTAGTTCTATTTTTAATTTTTTTATAAACCTCCACACTGTTTTCAGGGTGGCTGCACCAGTTTGCATTCCCACCAACAGTGCAGGAGGGTTCCTGTTTCTCCGCATCCTCGCCAGCATCTGTTGTTTCCTGAGTTGTTAATTTTACCCTGCACTGCAAAGGAAACAATCAACAAAATGAAATCCAACCAACAGAATGGGAGAATACATTTGCAAATGACATATCGGATAAAAGGTTAGTATCCAAAATATGTAAAGAACTTACCAAACTCAATACCCAAAAACCAAATAATACAGTGAAGAAATGGGCAGAAGACATGAATAGAAACATTTCCAAAGAAGAAATTCAAATACATTAAAAAAAAATTAAAAGCAAAAGAAGTATGTGAATATGAGATAAGGAGGTCTTATTTTTTTCCTTCTTGCTTATATTAACATATTAAATTATCTCAATATTAAAATTATATATGTCTTTGACAAAACCCATCATCTTTATTTTTTGATTCAAGATTCTTGGGAAAAGTTTTTATTGCCGAGTGCTGATAATTTACTCTTCTATATATTTAAATTAATTTTTCCCAAGTTTGAAATTATAGAGTAGGGGCAACCAAAGTTTTTTCCTGAAAGCTTTTTATACTAATAAAAAGACATACTCATTTACACTGTACAAAATAAGCAACTTTAATAATAATGAGTATCACTGCTTAAGCACATTCTATTTTGAGGTAGTGGTGAGAATCAATGGAGATAGTGGATACTCAGTACACATACTTCAGCAATAGAGTTTGAATGATTCATATTTGAAATGTATAGCGTATATTTTTAAAATATAACTTAATTATATAAGTAAGTTATATTTAGGTATATTTAGATAATTTATTCTCCTCCCTTCCTGTTAATTTAAGTAAAATTTAACTAAAATTTACAGTAAATGAACTAAACAGTAGATTATCATTAAAAACCAAAGGAAGGGGCGTCTGGATGGTTCATTTGGTTGAGTGTCCAACTCTTGATTTCAGCTCAGGTTATGATCCCATGGTTGGGATTAGCATGGAGCCTGCTTGGGATTCTCTCTCTCTCTCTTTCTCGCTTTCTTTCTTTCTCTCTCCCTCTGCCCTTCTCCCCTTATCCCCTGCTCATGTTCCCTCTTTCTCTCTCTAAAATAAAATATAAAAATTTAATTAAAAATAAATAAAAACCAGGGGTAGATGCAATTGATTACTCTGCCCGAGTCAAGTCAGTATCAGTGGTATGCTGATAATAAGTCGTTTTTAAGACTATGTGAGAATTCTGGGGCACTTGGGTGGCTTCGTGGGTTAATGACTAACTCTTGATTGGGGCTCACTTCACGATCTCACAGGTTCATGAGTTTGAGCCTTGCACTGTTAGTGTGGAGCCTGCTTGGGATTCTCTCTCTCGGCCCCTCCTCCACATTCTCTCTCTTTCTCTCTCTCTCTTTCAAGATAAGTAAACTTAAAAATGTGAGAAGTCTAATTAGTGCTTCACTACTAAGCTGTATCTGGAAGTCAGCTGATTCAACACTTTTCTTAGGAAAGCAACATAATTCTTAGGAACCTTATTTTTCTATTTTCCCAGGAAAACCATTAGAATATGGAAAATTCCAGCACTTACCATTATGATTTTTTACTCCTCAACTTCTGGAAAAACTATTTGTGCTCAAAAAATATATTAGAAATATCCTAACTTCTGGGGTGGTCTGTTTTCTTTTTCTGTAAAAATACACACACATACACACACACTCAAAACTGTCTAACCTTTAGCGTCAGGAGGGATAATCTACTTTGGGAAATTGGTTATAAAATCCAAAAAGCGCTGGAGTTGAATAGCTGTGAGATAAATTTTAATCTCACTAGTCAAACCGTGGCTTGTCATTGATGTCATTGGAAGTGATATAGCGTGTACTATGTCCACCACAATAACATGTTCATTGTTTCTGAATTCCAGTAATTTTTTGAATTATGAAAAAAAGCTTTCCTCTAAAACACTGATTGAGGTGAGGCAGGACAAAGTGAAGTGATTTTGAATCCATTTTTCTGTGTGATTGGGGACCCAGTTTTACCACTTCTCAGTAAGTGGGTGGTCAGTTGCTCCTTTTTCCCCCCATGAAGTGAACAGTATTTTTAGCTTTTTGTTCCTCCCTAAAGATGGTTTTAATGTTAAAACAAAACCCAGTGTATGCAGTCACTCTATTCACTGAAATCATTTAGCATATACACCACAGACATGCGTTTGTCTAATTGTTGAACTGTAGTCTTCTTGGCATTCTTAAATCAGGAGAAAAAATTAACTTTTGAATTAGTTAACAGAAAAACCCATATGAGCACTTTTAAATGATAAATCAGTATTTGAAACAATTCATAAATATACATTCATTGTAGAAAACTTGAAAAATATGATTAAAAGAAAGAAAAAGTAATTTAAATTTCCTGAGACCATGGCACACTCTACTAATATTTTGGGATATATCTGTTAGGACTGTTTTTAAGTAAATATGTGTAGGGAGTAGGATAGTTTACTGAAATAATAATTTGTCTTTTGTTCTTTGGCTGTAGGTAATTTTCCTTTCCATATTCCAAGATAGTGGCCAAGTCTTTTTTCTTACCACAGGAAGTTAATAATGGCTTTTGTGTGGTAGGGCCAGAAGTAAGAGTTGCCAGACAAAGCAAAATCAGTACCCACTGAGAGCTTTTGTAAAAAGGTAGATTAAAGGGAGCCATGGGATTGAATTGTCTAAGGAGAGGAGGACCTTCAGGAACTGGTCAAAGCTGGGGAGGAGAAAACATTTGGAGAACTTTTCTTGGGACCCAGTATGGGGAAAGGCATATGAGACCTTCTGTATCCTGCTGTTTCCCTGGACCCCAGGGCTGTCAGGGCTTCTGGGAGGCCAGATGGGTAGTGTCCCTGTGAGCCTCGTTCCCAAGTGCGATGCTTCATCCTGGTACTGATTCCTGGGCTCAAGGTTGGCATCTAACCAGCAAAGCCTCCAACTTCAAGATCACGAACACACCCTCAGTGACCAGTTTGGAACAGAGAGCAAGAGAAACTGAGAACAGTGGGGCTTTCCCAAATGTCCCAGACTACCCGTACCTCTGGGATTCTTGCCTAAGCCTATACAGAGGAGGAGGGCCCTGCAAACTTGACTGTAATAAAACTTTACACTATTCCAGTTGGTGGGAATTTGGGGGGAAAATGCTGTTTTCAAGATGCATAGTAACGTGACATGTTAGAGGAAATTCTGAGCCACCGCAGGGAAGAGTCCACCTGGATTGCACCCATGGTGATTCGCAGCCTATGCAACTGCAGACATTTGATGGGGTGCCCCAACAGTGACTGAGATGAAGTTTCCTTCCATTTGGGGACTCAGGGAGTCATTTAAGTTTACTTAAAGAAAATAAAGAAACTGTGCTCTTTCTTGAAACCTAGCACAGTGGTTCACAGTGTAAAGTCTAAAATTGTTGCAAAGCTTTAAGTCCTCTCTCTGCCAGTTACCAGCAGGGTAACCTTAGGCAGGTGACTTAGCTTGGCTTTATCACCAAGTTCCTGGGTTGCTTTATCTATAAGATGAGATCATTACTAGGACCCATGCCGTAGGCTTGACATGAGGAATAAATGGTTTAGAAGAGTCAGGGCAATGTTGGGCACATGGTAAGTGCTCAGTAAACATTAGCTGTTGGTGTTAACGTTAGTGGTTGCCTGGACTTGTGAGTGCACATTTAGGATTGCTGGGCATATTCTGCAGCCCACGTCTGCTCCAAAGACTTGTTATCACCTCCTCCCCACCCCCCCCCACCCCCACAAAGGAGGTTTATATGAATCGCTATTTTTGTCCTTGTTTGAGCACTGTTGGGCTGAGATGCAGCTGACTCTCAGAAGGCATTGTGGCTTCTAGGTTCCTTAGTAGAGTGATGTGAGTGAATTACAGAAGATCTCATGAAATGTTTAGAACCTCCTCAGGGGCTACAGGGTGGTCAGCAGAGGGAGCAGAAAGAAGGGAAAGCACAGGCACCCTTTTCAGTAGTCACTTATGAGGTGGCTTTCTCTGGGATTCTTATATTAGAGAGGACTTGTAGAAGGTGAACTCCAAGATCTCCATCTGCACTTAGAATCTCCACAAAACAACTCTTGTTGCAGAGGGAGGGGGACCCAGTGACGGCCATTTCTCTGAGTCCCGGAGGTCAAGTCACATCTGACATGTGAGGGGCTTGGGCTAACATACAGGGCCAGGAAATGAAGGAGACTGTTCTGCGTGTGAAGGTGATGATAAATTATAGAAAACTGAGAGTGGTTTCTAAAGAAGTACCATTGTACCACCCCAATGCACCACACACACCCAATGGAAATTCACCTTGGACATTTGGCTGAGCTGTAGTAGCAAGGGTGGTTTCTGGTCCAAGGGACAGTGACTGATAGAAGAATTCCTTCTGCTGATTCACTCTCAGCTATGTTGTTCATTGTAGAGTTTGGCATATCAGCATTAACAAGTTCAGGAATTCTTCTTTTATTTCTAATAAAATGAATGGTATTGTATTTTATCAAATGCTGTTCCTGTATTTGCTGGGATAAACATATGATTTTTTTTCTTCTTTATGATAGTGGTGAACTATAGCAATAATATTTTATAATATTAAATCCAGCTTGCATTACAGTGATGCAACTTACTTGGTCATGGTCTCTCGCATGGTGTACATTGTTGGAATCAATCAGGTGGTATTTTTTTAGAATTTCCTACGATTGGCCTATAATTTTCTGGCCTTAGGCTGTCCTTGTGAGATCTGGTATTTGAGGTTCTAGTAATCTCATGCAATGATTCTAGGATCTTTCTAGTATTTTTTAGTTCTCTGCAGTATAACTGTGAGAGAAAGATTACCTTTTTCTTGAATATAAATTAGAATATACCTCTCTGTCTGGTCCTAGTAGGACTTCCTTTTGTTATTACTGACAGATTTTTAGCCCGCTACCATTTCTTTAATGGTTAAAGGCCAATTCCAGTTTTTTAAAATATTTTTAATTAATTTCCTTATGTTAGGATTTTTGGGGAGAACTGATCATTTTCATTCAAGTTTTAAAATCTTTTGCTTTGAAGTGGTTCATGGTGTTCTCTTATGGTTTATTTTATTAATGTGTCTTTTCTTTGCATTTAACTTTCTCTATGCGATGTTTTAGAGCTCTCACCCTATCTCTCTTGATCAATCTTGTGAGTGGTTTATTTATTTTATGAATTATTACAGAAGGATTGCTTTTGATTTGTTATTTTCTACTATTTATTTTTTAAAAACTCATTAATTTTCTTACAGCTACTAAACATACTTTGGAATTTTCTTTTGGTGAGGGTAATAGCTACCAAAGTTTCTCAGTATTGATTCTCCTGAAAACATCTTTAATTTCATTCTCTTTTTTTAATGTTTTTATTTTATTTTTGAGACAGAGAGAGACAGAGTATGAGCAGGGGAGGGGCAGAGAGAGAGGGAGACACAGAATCTGAAGCAGGTTCCAGGCTCTGAGCTGTCAGCCCAGAGCCCGACACGGGGCTCGAACTCACGGACCGTGAGATCATGACCTGAGCCAAAGTCGGATGCTTAACTGACTGAGCCACCCAGGCGCCCCTCTTTAATTTCTTTCATAAGAAATATTGGCTACTTTTATAATTCTGGGTTGACACCTATGTTCTGTGTTTCAGCTGTTCATTTACCATTTGTTCATTTAGAAGTAATATGGTTCATGGTTTTTGTCTTTTGTTTTTCTTTCTGGTGGCTCTTAAGAGTTTCTCTTTTTCTTTGGTGTTTGAAGTTTCATCATGGTAAGTCTGGATGTTGATTTAATTTATCCTGGTTGGCATTTGTTAAGTGTTTTAAAAAAAAGTTTATTTATTTACTTTTGAGAGAGAATCCAAAGAGGCTCACAGTTCTCAGCACAGAGCCATTGTGGGGCTCAAACTCAAAAACTGCAAGATCATGACCTGAGCTGAAGTCGGACGCTTAACTGACTAAACTATTGAGGTGCCACCTAGGTATTTTGAATGAGAGCGTTGATGTCTTTCATCAGTTCTGATACATCTCAAATATTATTGTCTTCAACTTTTACTGGCCAATTGTCTTTTTTTTCCATATGAAACTGTGTCTTAACATATGTCAGACTTCTTACTGTATCTTCATTGTCTCTTATTTTCTCTTTTGTATTTTCTCTTTGGCCCCTTTATGATACATTCTGGTTAGCCAGATCTATCTTCCATTTAATGAATTATCTTTTGACATAGGTGTAAACTGATATTAAACACTTATATTTATAAGTTTAATCATTACAATTTTCATTTCTAGAAGTCTTATTTGATTCTTAAAAATCTGCTTGGTTATTTTTTATAGTTTCTTGATACCTGCATTTTCATTAATGTCTTTTATTGCTTCAAGCACGATGTATATAATGTTTTCAGAATCTGTGTCCTGATATTTTTAGTTTCTGAAATTCCTGTATTTCTGACCCTTCTGTTGGTTGTTTTTGCTTATTCTTCTTCCTTAGGGAGCTTTGTTTCTTTGTGTAATTAGTTATTTTTCCTATGATTTGCTCATTTTTATTGTCAGTGTATTTTGAGGGCTTGATCCCAGTGACTCCTCCAGATAGGGCTGTGTTTGCTTCGGCTAAGCAAGTAGGAACATGACACTTCCTGGATCACTCTGAGTCATATTCATGAATTGGGTAATTTTGGTCTGCCTTGGTAAAATGGGTGCAAATGGAAGAAGGCTACTCCCGTATTTCAACGATAACTCCCCACCCCCATTTCTCAGGTCTAAGTAGAGAGTTTGTTTCTATTCACTTCTGAGTGGTTTACAACTTGAGAGAGCAAGTATTATAAGCAGTGGAACTCTCCTCTTAGATTCCCCTTTTTGCCTAGGCTTTGAAGCTTATCTCTTATTTCTGCCTATCATAAGGCCACAAAAACCCAGGTTTGGGCAGCATCTGGGAATCGTTCACTCTTCTGCCAGCTCATCTGTGCTTTTATGAAGATTTAAAAATCTCTTTTTTTTTAAGCTAAGACTTTAAGTTGATTTCAGTGAAGGGGTGATCCCAGTACTTAAGCAACCTATGTCAGCAGAATCTGAACAGTGTTGGGTATTTATCTTAATGTGTATAAGAAATCACACAACTAGCATATCACGTTTGTGATTTTACTATATTTTACCTGATAAAATATTGTAATATTTTTTAAAATAAGGAGTGGATTTAAAATCGATTGAGAAGTGGTAGGTAGATCAGGCATAAGTCATGAATACAGTTATCACATGACTTCTGTATTGACACATCTCAAGAGTAGGGTTGCAGTGAAGGTGAGAGAAGACTCAGAGACCACTGAGGTATGCCGGACAAAGTTTACAAAGTCAAAGGATATAGAATATGAAGCCAGAACAATCACAAGTAGGAGCAGAAAGATAAGCCACATTTCTTAGGTCTCATAATTATACAAGCTTCTTTCTAGACCTCACAGTCTTCATCCAGGGGTCATACAGTTTTGGGTGATAACATGTGTCATTGAAGGTGACACCAGAGCGCCTAGAAGCTCAGCAGCCTTCCAGGTCTGCCTTAAATATGGATGACTCGAGCCACTTATAGGTAGGCTAGTGTGGGTCTGGGCTGGATTCCCCCTCATCCTGAGATGCCAGGTGCACCTCATCACTGTCAGTGCTGTAGAATATACAGTATGACTACAGAACACATGTTAGCACAGAACACTCAGGCCAGGAACACAGCCCCCATTTATCACCTTCTCCCCACCCCAGGCTGGCCAAATCTGGTTCAAAGATGTTTCTGAACTCAGTACTATGGCATGAAAACAAAGATCAGTTGCTCAGAATTCTCTGGCCCCAGAGTCCTTACGTGAATAACTGAAGTTTGGAAACACAGGTCTAGTGCAAATAGAGTTTGTCAGGAATTATAGATATCAGGAAAGATCTCAAACGGAAAAGATATCACATTCAAATTAGCCTAACTTGAGGAGAGTTTATTTATACAAGGGACTAATTACAAAGGCGGTGTGTGGTGGTGGGGTGGAGGGAGACACAAGACACAGCACAGAAACCTGTAGTTAGTGGAAGCAAGGTTTCATCACCCATAGAGCTGAATGGACAATGGGAAGAAGATATTACTAAAACTCTAAAAAAGAGAATGTCTCATATAGCAGCCACCTGCAGTGGCAAAGTGACCTTCTGTCAAGTGACACAGGATGCCAGGGCAAATTAACAGGCTGGGAATCAGGAAAACAGATACTCTGTCCTGAATTCCCTCTCGCTCTCAGCTTCCTGCCGGCCAAACCAAACTGGAAGCCAGAGGACTTGGGAGCCTATTGACGTAATCCATGCTAGGTAGTGAGCAAGGTGGAGGAGGAAAGAGAGTCAATTTGGAGGAAGAATTAAGTGAAAGATTTCTGGAATATCAGAAGAACTGATCCATAGTCCATGCTTAGTCAATAACTGCATCAATTTGTAAACCAACTGAAATCTCTAATACTTCACATGTGTAATCATGAGGAAAATTGCTACACTCTTCTTTCAACAAGAATTTACTTAGCGTGCCAATTACACTGATTTTCTTCACAATTTGTAGTTCATTCTTTCTAATTTCACCTACTTTATTCTCTTTGGATGTTATTCTGATTATAGGTCTTTCAAAACTTTTCCAAAATATTCTAGTTTTCCAGGATCTCTGCCACTGGCCTATTTTTTCCTCCTCAAAATTTTTGAACTGCCTTGGATAAAACCCATGTGGACGGAGTATTTATTGATATTGGGTCATGCTAACTCATTTATCACTTCTGTCTTACTGACTCTGAATTCAGTGCGGTGGAGTTTGTAGCCAGCTCAGAGGAATGCTCGATAGGGCTTTTGCCCTTTTTAAGAATCATATTGGTAATTATTGTATGGTCTCCTTTATTAACGTAAATAATTCACTCAGGTGTATAGATGAATAATGTAACTTTGATGGACTTTGTAAATTTTATTTGGTAATGGGATTCTTAAAACTTAGACCATTTGAATATAGAGTACGTTGGTGTCTGATGAGGAAATAGTAGTTTAAATCAAGTGGCACCAATATGTCATGTTGTGGTGAGGACCACATAAAGAAGAGGCACAAGGGACTTAATATTTTTTGATTACTTACCATAGGCCAGTTGATGTGTTAGGTATTTTGCACATGGAATTTAATTGAGCCACATAAACATTACAAGTCCAATGATTTGTACTGACTGACACATATTTTAAGCTTCCATAAAAATGTTATTGCATAGCATTTTTAACGTCTTTACAACCAACATAGAGTGAGTATTTGAGGTAGGAGTCTCTCTACCCATGGAAGCCCAGGAGTCTACTAGTATTTGATCAAAAGTTCCATATGTCATGGATACTTGAAGATGGCCAGTCTGTGGGTGGTTGTTGTGGCCCCTCCATTGCTCTCTCTTCTTTGCTGGGTGGTTCTTCCAACTCATCACCACACTACCACTCATGTTCTTTTGAAACACTCAGTCTAGCCATCTCGCTTCTTTACTTAAAACTTTAATTTCAGTAACTGTAATAGCACTTAAATGAGAATCTAAATCCTCAACTCATATGAGGCTCTGAATGACCTGACTTTTTACTTCTCTAGCTTCATTTCACATCATCTCCCCTACTTACACTACCATTGCCTGGACCATCCTTATCAATGTTCTTTCCTGAAAAGTTCCTGTTTTTCTTTCAAGTTTCAGATTAAATGTCACTTTTCAAGGAAATACCACTTGCCCTTCCCCTTCAGTAAGGTTCCTTGGTATTCTTTCTAATAGCTTCTCTCATTCTTCCATCAGATTCCCTCCTGAACCTTGTAAGTATATATTTATTTCTTTGATTGTTTCCCTAATGTCTGCCTTTCCCGTTAGACTGTATGTTCCATGAGGTCTCTTTTGTTCACAGTGGTATCGCTGTACGTGGCACAAGCCCTAATAGCTAACTCCACCTGTGCCAAATGAGAAAATAAACGACTGAAGCTGACCCCCTGTCCTTGAGATATTTTGTGTTAGAGGCACTGATGTGAGGAAATACTACCAATATAGTGTGGTGAGTGCTGTTCTGGCAGAGAATACACATGATAGCACACACAGAGCAGGTCAGGAGTATCCTACATACAGGTTCAAGCCTTTGGTCCCTTTGGGAAAAGAATGACATCTTTCTTTTGAGAAAATACCATATTGAGTATGTGACAATTCAACTGTAATAAGGAACTGAATGGTAGAGGTACTCAAAGGTGAGGAAGACACCTTCAAAGCTTTCCAGGTATTTGCATCAATACATTATCAAGGACTAAATAAGTATAAAGATGAACAAAATGAAATGCATAATATAATTAGGATCAAAAGAGAAGTATACATTAAACTGTGTGGATGGTAATGGGCCTGATCACGCTAGGGGGAATTTTTGTTGGAAGAGCTCTTTGAAGTTGATCTTGAAGCTACAGCAGGACCTAGGTAGATGGGGTCAGGCAGTGGAATGTAAACAGAGAGATACATCCTACAAAGAGGAAACTAGGTAAGAAAAGATAAACAGGACACTATGGGTGTGGTTTGAGGAAGTGAATTGTCTTGATTCGACATGGAATATTGTTGTTTAGGATCTTTGGTAAGCAGAATTCTTAAAACCTCCTCCTTCCCCCCACTCCCACCTCAAGATTCCATTTTCAATGTTTATTTATTTTTGGGACAGAGAGAGACAGCATGAACGGGGGAGGGGCAGAGAGAGAGGGAGACGCAGAATCGGAAACAGGCTCCAGGCTCTGAGCCATCAGCCCAGAGCCTGACGCGGGGCTCGAACTCACGGACCACGAGATCATGACCTGGCTGAAGTCGGACGCTTAACTGACTGCGCCACCCAGGCACCCCTCAAGATTCCATTTTCTAATTCTTGGAACCTACGAATGTGATGAGATAGAACAATTATGAATAAATTACTTTACATGGAAAAAAGAGTCTTTCTGATGTTGTTAAAGTGATAATCTTAAAGTGTTGATAATCTTAAAGAGATTATCCTGGATTATCCTGGTGGATCCAGTGTGAGCATATGAGCCCTTAAAAGCAGAGCTCCTTCCCAGGTTGGTGAAAGCAGAAGTCACCTTCAAAACACAAGAAGGAGCCAGTGCATCATTGCTGGCTTTGAAGTAGGAGAGGCTACCAGCCCAGGAATGTGGGCAGTCTCTAGAAACTCTGGTTCAAGGAAACAGGACCTTAATTATACAACTGCATGAGACTGAATTCTGCCAACAGTCTGAAGGCTCCTGGGAGGGGGATTTTCTCCAAAAGCCTCCAGATAAGTGATGGGTGGGCTGACACCTTCACTTTGATCTTGTGAGACCCAGAGGTTGCTCTGGCAAGCAATCCCTATCTGAGCATTCTGGGATTTCTGGCCTACAGGACTGTGAGATAATGAATAGGTGTTGTTTCAATCTGCTAAAGTTGTGGTAACTTGTGGTGATGCATTAATAGAAAATTAATACAAGGGCAACTGTGGATGGCTTTAAATACCAGACCGAGAGGTGTATATATTGATTGGGGAGCAGTTAGGAAACATCAGGCTCCTGTCGCTCTAGGTCTCTAAC
The DNA here is from genome assembly GCF_018350155.1 of Leopardus geoffroyi. NCBI lineage: Eukaryota > Metazoa > Chordata > Mammalia > Carnivora > Felidae > Leopardus > Leopardus geoffroyi. Next base: position 105,952,102 of record NC_059326.1, read on the forward strand.
TCTGGCTAAGATAAGAGTAAGTACAATCAACCATCTGAAAAAAACGAGTTACTTCTCCCTCCCCTCTTGTTTGCTTAGTTGTGAGCATGGACAAAAACAGTAGTCAAGGCACCAAAGAAAATCTCTTTGGCTCTCCCATAAAGTACTTATGTAGTTTTTTTTTCCCCCTCTTTGAGGTGAAGTTACATCATCTATGAAGGTGTGTGAGGCTTATGCCTCAGTGTCACATTTCTATCCTAAAAGAATGTCTAAGGGCAGTGAAAAAAAAAAGGGGGGGCTTAGAGGGCATTGCTTGACTCATTTCATTCCAGGTTTAGGGAATACTGTCTTCCCCTTCAAGAAAAATGTAAATCAAAGCATGACTTTGGGACAAATACCAGGGTCAGGGGCCTTTCGGACTTCATCTTCCCAGGGGCCTTCAGTAGCTGTCACCAGCAAGCTGGATTTCCAGGAGTTTGTCTCGTTCTACCCTTCTTTTCAAATATGGACCGTATCTCTTTCTCTTGGTTCCATTAACATGGTTTATACAGGCTGGATTCCCAAAATGACCAGGGGAAAAAATGAAAAATACACAGAAGTGTAAGCAGTAGAGCCATGCGGTCATGCAAAGCCCACAGCTGTGAGTTGTTCACTAGAGTGCCCCACTTTGCATCCTATCTGGAGACTATTGTGAGCACCTATGGTTTTTAGGATATCAAGGCCCAGGTCCCTGTGATGGCCTGCTATCCTGATGTCCGCCACTTGGGCATGGTTCTATCAACATGTTAGTATAAACATTGTCTTCTAAACAAATTAATCTTAATGAACAAAGATTTCATTGTTTCCTTTTCTGATTAAAAGGGCACCATTTTTTAATTGTGTAATGGTTGAAAATAGATTAAATAATAAGGAAGTGAATTTTAAATCCCAGAAGCTTATCATCTATTTACTTTACAAACGGACATATTTTTTTTAAACATGGGATATTGCTCTTCAGACATTAGCTTTCTGCTCTTAATTGTAGATTAGATAGCTTGACCTTTCTTCCATCATCAAGACTCAGAGTAATAGAGTAATAGAGTACCTTCTGCCTCTGATGAGATTTTCATTCTTATTAGTGAGGTCTAGAGTCTAACACATCATTTCATCCATCTGTTAAGCCTCCTGTTCCGTAACACAGAGGTGTGGTTTTGTTGTTAAGAACCTTAAAGCAGAGGATGCAAGCAGCAAGCATGTTTAATTTAGGCAGCATGATAATTATGACAGTTTAACTTAAATACTCATAGGTAGAGGGTGTCTGGGTGGCTCAGTTGGTTGAGCATCAGACTCTTGATTTGGGCTCAGGTCATGATCCCAGAATCATGGGATCAAATCTCGCATCTGGCTCTGTGCAGAGCATGGAACCTGCTTAAGATTCTCTCTCTCTCCCTCTTTACGTCTCCCCCACTCATGTGTTCTCTCTCTGTCTAAAATATTTTTATTGATTAAATACTCCTAAGTAGAAGTATGTACTGCCAAATTCACACATTTGTTTTACCCACTGAGCTCCTGTGGGCATTTGAAATTGTGACCATCATGTTCAGAAGATAATTGTGGGACGCCTGGGTGGCACAGTCAGTTAGGCATCTAACTTCAACTCTTGTCATGATTTCATGGTTTGTGGGGTCAAGCCCCACGTTGGGCTGTGTGCTGACAGCTCAGAGCCTGGAGCCTGCTTCAGGTTCTGTGTGTTCATCTCTCTCTCTACTCCTCCCCCACTCATACTCTGTCTTTCTCTCTCTGAAAAATGAATAAACATTTAAAAAAATTGTTGAAAAAAAGATAATTGTAATCTAAAGTAACAAAATAATCAGCCTTCTTATAGCATGAATTACATGAATATCTACTAGGAGATTGCTCCCTTCACGCACACCCATTATCCCATTGCACATTAGGAAAGAAAGAAAAATAATGGCCCACTGTCAAAGGAGAAGGCCGTAACTGTAGTACAGATACAGATCAGATTTGGAGGCTGGGGACTGGTCTTTGTATACACATCTTCAGAATTCTGTATCAGCCTTTAAGAAATTCAAATGTTTGGGGCGCCTGGGTGGCGCAGTCGGTTAAGCGTCCGACTTCAGCCAGGTCACGATCTCGCGGTCCGTGAGTTCGAGCCCCGCGTCGGGCTCTGGGCTGATGGCTCAGAGCCTGGAGCCTGTTTCCGATTCTGTGTCTCCCTCTCTCTCTGCCCCTCCCCCGTTCATGCTCTGTCTCTCCCCATCTCAAAAATAAATAAAACATTAAAAAAAATTTAAAAAAAAAAAAAAAAAAAAGAAATTCAAATGTTCATGTCTGTAGGTCTGTGTTAAAATACTAATGATTGTGGATAGAGTAACACCGCTGCGCTGATGTGCAGTCAGGTATTACCAAAGATTAATCAATTATGCCAGTAAACATCATCTAGGATATTGAGGAGGCCTGGGTGAAATGATGCCCAAGATAAAAGAACAGAGAAAAAGTTCAGATTGTAATGCACTGTCTGAGGTTACATTCAAGCTGAGCCTCATAGTGAGGAACTTAAGGAGGGGAAATTAGTGAAAGGAAAGTGATCAAAAATGCTGAAAATAAATCTCACCTACTACACTGTTTTGCTTGAACTCAGTTCTGCTTCCCAGGCCTCTCCGATTTTTTCTTTGGCCTTTCTGGTCAGATGAATTATTATTCCATCAGTGATCATAACTGTTCCAAAGAACAAACTATCAGGCACCACCCATCCAACCCTCTAGTTCTGAAGTATGCCAGAATATTCTTGGCCTGGGCTAGGATGAATAAATGGATGAGGAGAATTAAGTGCTGCTGACTGGAAAATGGTATTTTAAAGGCAGCCAAGGAGGTCATTCAAAGAAGACAGACAAGCAGATTATCTTTCTCCTGAAGGATCTGTAGCAGGAGCATTCCATAAAGAGAGTCCATTAAAGCTATTTGATCTAGAATGTCTTATCATGGATGTTAACTAAAATATTAGAAATATACAGTGGAGTTATTTTCTTTCATAGTTTAAAGTTTTTCTGGATTGTAGTTTAAAACATTGTGTTCCCTTGGGACATTTAAAGAATTTTTTTGGTGAAACATCTTAAATTAATCATTTTGAATATTTCATCTAAATTGGATTTGATTATTTCATTTCTAAATTGTACATTAAAAAAGAATGTTTTTAGAGCTCTAACTTATGTAATTCTAGCTTGGTTTTCCTTGGGATATAAACCTCTATGAAGTATATTCTCCAGATTTTAAATTATTATTCTGTTATTTTCATATCACATTTGGTTTTCATACAGTCTTTCAGAATCTAAAATGAATATAGATTGTGTTTCCATAATCTGTAATTATCTTTGTGTAATAAAAACCCTTTTTTATTTCTCATTCGTTTAAAAAAAATCAAAGAAGTCAATCAACCAACTACATTTATTCAATCAAAATCAGTAAGGACAATGAACTTTGTATTAAAATTAGCTTTAGGGGAGCCTGGGTGGCTCAGTTGGTTAAGCATCTGACTTCAGCTCAGGTCATGATCTCATGCCTCATGAGTTCGAGCCCCGAGTCGGGCTCTGTGCTGACAGTTCAGAGCCTGGAGCCTGTTTCACATTCTGTGTCTTCCTCTCTCTCTGCCCCTCCCCCACTCTTTCTCTCTCTCTCTCTCTCTCTCTCTCTCTCTCTCTCAAAAATAAATAAACATTAAAAAATTAGCTTTGCTCAGGGATTATTTCTCTGAAAGCTATTGTTAGTGTTTCTTTTAATTCCTATAGAAGTAATATCTGTGTTCCATAACTATATGTGTAACACTGTGGAAGGCAAGTTTCAGTGGACATTATAGCAATGAAATAACTCGGTTATTGATATCAATAATTCAGAATATATTATAACACATTACAGGTAAGATTTGTCTTAAGTCTTTACATTCAGAAGGGCAATAAAAGTTAGAACGGAGAACATCTTTCTCTTTCCTCCTCAGTACCATTTTAGGAGACAGGATAAGTTTGTTGTTATGTGTTGGAAACATAGGCAGTGCAGGGCTTTTGCTGTAGAAGCTGCCATATGCTCGCTCAGCCTTGCTTCTTCGTCCAAGACAAACAGCTAGACGATATGTGTCAGTATTCCTTGCAGTTTGATGTCACTAGACAACTGAATTCTGTCTAATACAACATGAGTAGAGTTCATGCATGACTTTAGGCTGGGTCCATTTAAAACTCTTTCACCACTTTCCATGCATATTCATTGCACTGCTTTCCTGAGTACATGCAGAAAATCCAGGAGGAGATTTCCTTGCCTTAAGGAACAATGGGAAAAGCCTGATTCCTGAATGGTGCTGACCAGAAATTCACAATTGGACCCTGTACGTAAGAGATGAACTATATGGTGCACAAGACCGAGATTTGAGGGTTTATTTCCTACAAGCTACTTTACTACCCTAGCTAATACAACTTAGAACAAAGGTTAGAATCTCTGATAGGAAGTTTCGAGACCTTGAATTTTATTTTCTTAGTAAATTCATATCAAAATCAAAGAAATTAGGTTTATATATAACTATTGGCAGTTCAGTCTTCTTTTTCCAAATAAGATTGTGAAAGCTGGTGAATGTAAGACAAGTAAAAACATTCTTATCTCTTAAAAGCCAGTGAAAATTAAAAAATACAGAAAACATATACTAGGTCAAAATCAGTATCAAGAATTGCTTAAGAAAAGGAGAAACTCAGCAAAAGAAGTTAAATTGATAGTGGTAACAAATATTATTATATAGTAAATTATGTGCATAGGAATATTCGCCTAAATCCATCCTCTGCCTGTGATTCACAAAAGGAGATGTAACGGCTATAAAATGCTGTTTTGTTTTCAGGGGCATCCAGAGCAGGGTATGAAAGGTGAAGGTTTTTTGTTTTTTGTTTTTTTAATTTTTTTAATGTTTGTTTATTTTTAAGAGAGATAGAGACAGAGTGCAAGTGGGGCAGGAACAGAAAGAGAGAGGGAGACACAGAATCTGAAGCAGGCTCCAGGTTCTGAGCTGTCAGCACAGAGTCTGACGTGGGGCTTGAACTCACAAGCCATGAGATCACGGCCTGAGCCCAAGTCAGACACTCACCCGACTCAGCCACTCAGGTGCCCCTGTTTGGGTTTTCTTTAAAGGTGTCAGCACATTTTCCACCTCTTCCAGAACATTAAATATTAAATATTTAAAAACCAGGTTTGGTTTTTTGAAAGAGGGGCAAGAACTTAAAGAGAATTGTGAAGGAATCTGAGTGCATAATCTTTCTGCGTTTTTGTTTCAGCCTTGTACAATTCTATCATTTAAAACTAAATTGACAGTATCTTTTTATAGTGACCTGTCTTTATTGAAAAAACTATTTAGTTTTCTGAAAAACAATGATTTTTGCATTCAATTCTCATTGGTTTACATAATATTCATCAAAAACTTGCTTTGGCAGCCATAGATAGGATAGATTTTATAGTAGCCTGATTGACTCTTGGTAACCACCCATGTGGTAATAGCAGAGATTGGCTTTGTAGCAGTGAGCGTTCAGCATGCCATGGGCATTATGCATATTGCTTTACAGGGGGAACGTGGAAAGGTAATGAATCCAGAGAGCTGGCTCAGAGGAGCTGGGTTAAGAGAATGCAGACTCACGTTTTGATGATGCTCACTCTACCCACAGGGTCCGAGCTCCCTGAAACTTTTTCCTCCACTGCTCAGAGTATGCCTGGGACATTGTTCCACCTGCTCTCCTCTGATGACCACATGGGTCACCTGTTCGATTCCTGACCACTTCTGCCAGACTCTTCCAAGCCACACACCATATTCAGATAGTGGGTGCTACCATGGCTGTGTCAAGTTCTGTCGTGCCTGGCAGTATCACTGCTTCTCTTGAACCCAGTGATTCCCTGCTAGGCACTGTTCCTCTGGTGTGCTGAGGCTTTCAGGGTATCATAGCTATGCCGTTTGCAGAGTGTATGCATGAAATGCTTGCATTCAATATTTTACAGAAATATAAGTGAAATAAGTCCTTCGGGCTTGGACTGTAGTACTTGTCCTCTCCTCAACTCGCACCCAGCCCATGGCAAACCCATCTCCATATACATATATACATAAGGATTAGGACAGTAATTCAGATGAGGCTGGTAAAAATATAGATGCCAAGCAATTTTTACAGAAGTCTATGCGGTCTAGTCACTAATGTGGGTTATGATCATCTGCAAGACTCTAGTTTCTCTTTAGGATTATATATTTTCCAGGATTCTTCTCATTTTTTCAAGCAAATGTCCCTAGATTCAGGCTTTCCTGTTCCCAGAGAGAAATACATCTTAAGCTCATGATGACACTTGATAAGCTAAATATAAGCTTAATTATAACATGGCTATCTCCTGAATAAAGCCTAGCCTAAATAAAGATAGTTTTCAGTTACCTGTGTAAAGAACTATTCCATGGGCGCCTGGGTGGCGCAGTCGGTTAAGCGTCCGACTTCAGCCAGGTCACGATCTCGCAGTCCGTGAGTTCGAGCCCCGCGTCGGGCTCTGGGCTGATGGCTCAGAGCCTGGAGCCTGTTTCCGATTCTGTGTCTCCCTCTCTCTCTGCCCCTCCCCCGTTCATGCTCTGTCTCTCTCTGTCCCCAAAATAAATAAACGTTGAAAAAAAAAAAAACTATTCCAAAATTTAGCAGCTTAAAACAACAACCTTTTAACTGTATTATGATTTTGTGTGTCAGAAATTCAGACAGGGCTCAGCTGGGCTCTTCTGTGTCCCCACATGATGTTGACTGGGTTCGCTCAGTGATATTCAGCTGATGACCAGGTTGGACGGAGGGAGCCAAATTGCCTTCACTCGTGCCTGGGGCCTTAGCAAGGATATCTGGAAAACTACTCTCCCCTGTTCTCCTATTCATCTCCATGTAGTCTCAGGACCTATTTGTTCTCTGCAGGATGTAGCTGGACTTCGCAGCAAAATATTTGCAAGGACATAGTGACATAAATTAAATACTTGTCAGTGTATAAAACATATATTCATATGTATATTTACACACACATATGTATATACATATATATGTTATTTTGTGCATAGATGATAGATATATTAGGTATGGGTGTTTGGTTACAAGCCATATTCATGTGATCCCTCTAGTCAACAGAATCTCTGTCAACTGAATATATTGATTGTTGATTTAGTGCTCCTACATGAATGAGGCTCACTTAATCCTCAAAAGAACCCTATTAGATAAGTATTACTATTGTTGTGACTTTAGAGATGAAGAAACTGAAGTTTAAAGGCTAAAGTGAACTTCCCAAGGTGACACAGAGAGTGGTAGCAAGTACTGCCTGTGGTTAGTCCTGTGCCCCATCTCTGGAGTATCTTGCCTGGGGAGGGTGCATGGTAGAGCCTAGAGTGAATAAAGTAGGGATTGAGGCTCATGGGTAATGGAGTCTCTCTCCAGTGGGACTGGAGTCAACCCCATTAAGGGACCTAGGGGCTAGGTCAGGACACAGCAGAGACCGAAATCTTGGTAAGAGCCAGTGAAAGCCCCACTTACCCCTCCTCCTCAGTCATAGCCATCTTTAGGCATTCACAGCTAGAAGATAGGGCTTTTTTCAGCTCTATAAAAAGATAGAGGAAAGATAAATATATGGCTATTATCTGAACCAACTCTTCAACAGTGACCATTCCAGAGAGACTGATGGTCTGAACATACGAACTACTTTTGGCACACTGTCCAAGTCATTTACACATGAACTAACCTGGATGTGATGATGGCTTGCACCATAGATATAATGGGCTTGAAACCCTGGTAACTACCAATAATTGCATTACCCTTTATTCTTACATGTAGACAGGAGGTTTTCATAAGACCAGTCTAAGAGTGAGGTCTTAGTCTCATCTAAAATCTCTAGGATGAGCGATGCCAGGCAACATGCTGGCAATTAGCAAGAAAAGAGTGGCCTCATTTGAAGTCTGCACATTCAGATTTTTATTGGGGTTAGGGAATGTATACATGTTACAGGTGTGATGATGAAAGTCAACACAAGGAAAGTCTGGGATGAGGGCTGCCAACACTAAGGGATAAGCAGATCTTTACATAGAGGAGTTGAAGATAATGTCATATTGCTGTGAGCTCAGGAAGGGTAACAGGAGGGGTAGGAGATGGCTTAATTTTAAAATAAATTCAAAGTTTTACCTGCAACATGGTTCTGGACATTTTAATGTCAGTATCAAAATTGTTACTTCCAAGAACAGGAAAAATATTGTCCCATCAAATAAAAATAAAAGACATTGGAAGACAAAATAATGTTTTATTATTACATTTCAAGAATGAGTTGTGTTTGGGGTGCCTGGGTGGCTCAGTCACTTAAGCGTACAACTTTGGCTTAGGTCATGATCTCACAGTTCCTCAGTTCGAGCCCCACATCGGGCTCTGTGCTGACAGCTCAGAGCCTGGAGCCGGCTTCAGATTCTGTGTCTCCTTCTATCTCTGCCCTCCCCTGCTTGCGCTCTGTCTCCCTCTCTCTCTCAAAAATAAATAAACATTTAAAACAATTTAAAAAGAAGAAGGAGTTGTGTTTGTCCAGTACAACTCTATATAATGCAACATTAAATGATGGTTTTCAATGATCAAATACATTAAACTGTTTAGAAGAGTTATAAATACTTTTAAGTCTATCACAGGAACAAATTTATAGTGTCTGCATGTTCAAAAAAATATTTTTTTCATTTTACAGACACAGAGAAAGAGCACATGAGCAGGAGCGAGAGGCAGAGGGAGAGAGAGAGAGAATCCTAAGCAGGCTCCATGCTCAGCATGGAGCCCAACCCTGGGCTCTATCCCTTGACCTTGGATCGTGATCTGAGCTGAAATCAAGAGTTAGACTGAGCCACCCAGGTGCCCCCCATTTTCAAAATTTAATTGTCATGTTACTTTCTCCAGAGTTCAAATATTGAACTCCTTAAATGTTATATAAAAAAAGATAGTCCAAATAGGTAGTTGAAATAAACTAACTAAATAAAATAAAACTAAATTAAATACATCAACCACTAATATATAAGGTAACTGGTTTATTTTCCATTTCTAATCAAGTTTCTTTCATATCTTCATAAAACTGTCCTTCCTCACTTCTAGTAGCATCATACTTTTTCTTATGTTTGAGTTTCATTTTTAGTATGATTGTAGTATGAATATATCTGCTAAGCATATATCATGTCTGATATTTCAATTAGACATTGAAGCAGAACCTAGCTGTTATAAATATCTCATAATGATAACCTCTTTTCCAGTAGTGTCTTGGGATAATCTGTCATTGTGTAGACTTATTATATTTAAGTACCGTCAAAGCAACATTAAGACAGTGTTTTATTTTCATGATACATCTGTATCTTCTCATTCACAGTTACTTACTGGCTCCTTATTTATTTATTATTTTTTAATTTCCCAGTGGATAACTGTGGCAGTTGCTTCTATATTTTCCTAGTGATAAATCCCAATACTTCATCAACCTTATATTTTAGCACATTAGTTGCTCAAATAGATTTCATATCACCGTATGTTTCTGCTGTCTGTTCATATGCTATTTTCCTTAATTCAGGAAATGAGGAAAAAAACTGTTCCTGCTTTTTTTGCTGATACAGTATGTTATTATTTTATAACAGGCTTGAAAGTAACCTTTTCTTTTTAATTGCTAGGGAAGAACATAATGTGCGCTGTTATCTCTATATAAATTAGAATCTCAGGATTTGCACAAAATGAAGTATACGAGTCTACATAGGAATGGTAACGTAAAAGATGAATGTCGAAGTGACCATCAGACTATTAGTCTTCATTAACTTAAAGGAGAGTCTGCTAGGGAGGAAAGGACCCAAAAGCACAAGAAAAGCAAAGAAAGGCAACCAGGGTCACTCAAGAGAAGGGAAGGGAAGGGAAGGGAAGGGAAGGGAAAGGAAGGGGAGAGAGGGAAGGGGAGGGGAGGGGAGGGAAAGGGAAGGAAGGGAATGGAGGGGAGGGAAGAGAAGGGAAGGGAGGGGAGGGAAACAAAGGGAGGGGAGGGAAGGGAAGTGAGGGGAGGAGAAGGGAAGGGAGGGGAGGAGAAGGGAAGGGAGGGGAGGAGAAGGGAGGGGAGGGGAATGGAGGGGAGGGGAGGGAAGGTTTACAGAATTTAAGAAAAGGGGATGGGGCCTCCAACTTGGCTCAGGTCATGATCTTGCCATTCATGGGTTCGAGCCCTGCATCAGACTCTGCTGAGAGCTCAGAGTCTGGAGCCTGCTTTGGATTCTGCCTCTCTCTCTCTCTCTCTCTCTCTCTCTCTCAAAAATAACTAAACATTAAAACACACACACACACACACACACACACACACACACACACACAGAAAAGGGGATGACAGAAAAAGAGGGATGGGCACATCTCAAACCATTCAGATATCCACATTACAGGTTTTGAAATTTATTTAAGGAAAACTAATCTGAAATTTGTGAAAATATTCCTTGAAGAGCCATGATTTTAGAATTATCTTCACTGTCATCAGTTTTCATTGTAAGTAGATTGACCATTTCAAACGGAAATAGGGCTTTTATGCAACAGGATAAAAAAACTGTAGGTAAGTTGTAATTGCTCAGGAAAGAAAGGCAACTAGAATTAGTAAGGATACTATTGACGGTTAATATCAAGGGGCACAATGGTAGAATGGAAAGGGTGTGAAGTAGTTCTTGAGGTGCCCCACTGCAGATGATCCCAAACACGGTTGGGCAAGTTAAATTTTCTGGGCCTCAGCTGCCTGTGGTGGAAAATGATAGATTTGTTCTAAGAAAACTTTAAAGTTCTTTTTTGAGTTTACAATTCAAGAAAAATGCTTTTCAAAGTCTTATAAGAAAAGGTCGCAGATCTCTATCAAGATGATGTCATGCATTTACAAGATGTTCTGTTAGAACCCTAAAATTATAAGGAGCTCATTTAAAGAACATATGCCCTGGGGCACCTGGATGAGTCAGTCCCTTAAGTGTCCAGCTTGGGCTGGGGTCATGATCTTGTGGTTTATGAGTTTGAGCCCCACATCAGGTTCTGTGCTGACAGTGCAGAGCCTGCTTGGAATTCTTTCTCCCTCCCTCTGTCTCTGCCCCTCTCTGCTTGTGCTCTCTCAAAATAAATAAATAAACTTAAAAAAATAAAATGAAGAACACATGCACAGTGGCACTCCAATGTAAATTTACTCAGACCATGTAAATCATTTGTGCCTTAGTGCTTATAGAAAATAGTACTGTTGGGAGGACTGCGTGGGCAACAGCATGGTGTGTGGCAGGCATGGGGTTATGGGGCTGTGGGAGGCCACTTAGTGCTGACTGCTGTGCAGGGGTTGCTGGGGATAGGCCATGAGCCACCTTCACCTCATCCTCCTGCCTTGGCCGTGGCCCCTGGGTCCCAGCATCCATAGCCCAAGGGCCCTGAGCTCTACCTAGCTCATTACCAGGACATGTGGAGACTGGTGCATGACTGCCCCCTCTGAGATCTGCTGTCTTCTGAACGCAGCAGCTATCTATGCCAACAACGAGATCATCCTGCCTGATGTTGAAGTCCATGGCTTGGAATACCACTACGTGCTGGCCCAATACACAGATGTGTTGCACTCTAAGATCTTCAGTGCCACCTGTGACGTCCTGATTAACACTACAAGTACCCAGAGAGGATCTGGAAATATGACTACGACCCCAGCTTTGCCATCGAAGGCCTCCACTACATTCAGAAGAGCCTTCCGATGAAGATTGATGCCTTCCAGTACATGGTGCTGGGGATGGCCTCCAAGGGCCTCCAGCCTGTGCCTGAGGAGGAGGTGATCCACCTATGGGGGACACCCAGTAAATCCCAGTGTACCAGATGAATGGCTTCTGTGGCAAGGGTCTTTCCATCCAGAAGTTCATGGACATCTCCCTGCCACAGATGGCACTCTGTCCTGCATGGTGGACCACTTCCTAGGTCACTGACCAAGCACACCTCTGCAAGGATGTGACGGGTGCCATTGGAGCCATGGATGTGAAGGGCCTCGTGTACCAGTGGATTGGGTGGGATATGGACAAGTACATCCTGAGAGGGGATGAGACATTTGCTATCCTGAGCTGCCCGGTGGCCCATAGGAAGCAGCTGTTCCTCACCACTAACAGTCCTTTCAGACTCATGAACAAGGGGATGTGGCACAGGGTGGGTCCTGACTGGCGCCAACTCTTCAGTATGGTCATCGTCCAGGCGGACAAGCCAGGCTTCTTCACTGAGTAGTGCCAACCTTTCAGAAAACTTGATGAGAAGGGTTCCCTGCACTGGGACCACATCATATGTATGACTTCTTGCACCTGACAGAATGGGGTGGTCCCTGTGTGCTCTACTTCAGAGACCACCTGTACAGTGACCTGGTGGACCTCATGCTGTGGGCGCCATCTTTCCTAAGTTAGAGTGTGAGATTCACGTCATCAGCATGGAGCAGTACAATACATGGACTCACTGACATGGCAGCAAGCACTCACGGGGCTGCTGGAGAGCGTGCTAACCTACCAGTATGCCAAATCGCTGTAGGTTCTGGCTGCCTGGATGAAGGAGCTGCAGGAGCCAAGGTGCATCACCAAGGCCCTGTTCGATGCTCAGTTTGGGAGCATGTTCACACCCTCCACAACCCCACCTACATCTCATGGTGCCACATGCCCTTTTCTGACCTCTACAGGGCCTCCCCCAACTGTCTGCTCGACTACCATGTGCACTTCACCTTCTGCCCACACTGCAAGTCCTTGCAGCCAGAGGCACCACTCTGGATGGACCAGCTCTGCACTGGCTGCAGGAAGACACCCTTCCTTGGCGACATGACCCACATCCACTGAGTGCACCTTTACTCTCCAGAACAGGGCCTTAACCCCTCATGCCCCGCCCACTCTGGGCATCAGTCCAGGGCAGGCAGTAAATGTGGTCTCTCTCCTGGAAAAAATAAAAAAGAAAGATAGTACTTTTGATCAAACCTGAAACTCTGGCAGTATCTATCCTTTGTAGTCATGAACAGGGACCATCTTACAGTGCTCCCATCTTATGAAATGTGATGGGATTCATGTTTAGCACAAATTCCTCTATGGAGAAGTTTCACATTGAGTCCAAAGTTGATGACTTGATTATTCATTCTTGACTTTTAATCTTCTTTGTGTGTGTCTGTGTTTACAGAAGATAAAAATGTAATTTCTATTATACAGCTATTAGAATGATTAAAATAAAAAACACTGACAACACCAAATGCTGGCAAGAATGTGAAGCCACAGAAAATCTCATTCGTTGCTGGTGGGAATGAATGATACAAGCACTTTGGAGGACAGTTTGGCAGTTTCTTACAAAAGTGAATATACTTTTACCATAGGATCCTGTAATCATGCTCTTTGGTATTTACCCAAATGAGTTGAAAACTCATATCCACACACATACTTGCATGTGGATCTCTGTCACAACTTTATTTATAATTGTCCAAAATTGGAAGCAACCAAGATATCCTTCAGTAGGTGATGTGATTAAATAAACTGTGATATAAATAAACAATGGAATATTAGTGCTGAAAAGAAATGAGTTAGCAAGACACAAAGACACAGAGGAATCTTAAATACATATTACTAAGTAAAAGAAGCCAATCTGAAAGTCAACATACTGTTTAATCCAAACATATGACATTGTGGAAAAGGCATAATTATGGAGACAGTAAAAAGATTAGTAGTTGCTAGGCGTTAGGGACGTGGGATAGGAGACTAGCTAGAACTGAGGATTTGGGGGGCAGTGAAAGTATTCTGTATGATTCTATAATGGTGGATAAATGTCACTGTATATTTGGCAAAACCCATAGAACTACAATACTAAATGTCCATCCTAATTTAAACCATGGAGTTTGGTTAATTTTGGTACCAGTATTGGTTCATCGATTGTAACAAATGTCCCCATTCTGGTGAGGATGTTGACAAGGGGAGAGGCTGTGCATGTGTTGGGGGAGGGCACATATGAGAATTCTCTGTTCTTTCCTCTCAACTTTAATGTGAATCTCAAACTGCTCTAAAATATAAAAGTATATTAAAAAGAAAATGCCTCCATTTTAATAAGTAGAAATGCCATCCTCCTTCTTGCTCAAAAATAGAAGAAAACAACAAAAACAAACTCCAGAGTCTTCCTTGAAGTCTATTGTGTTCATATACTATATCGTATCTATTAGCAAATCCCATTAGCTCTATATTTGAAATTTACTCAAAATCCACCTACTTCGAAATTTGAAATTTACCTCAAAATCTCATGACTTCCACTGCTATCACCATAGTCCAAACCATCACAGTCCCTTGCATGGACCATTAAAATTGTTCTCTAAAAGATCTTTCTGTTCTACCTTTGATCCACTCTTCCTCCAAAGCCATCAAAATGTTCCTTTCAGAGTAGATTACAATGGACAAAGAATTTGATAAATGTAGAGAAAACATCTGACAAAAGCCAACCACTACTCATGATAAAGATTCTCAGCAAACAAGAAATAGAAGAAAACTTCCTTAACCTGAAAAAAAGAATTTCCTAAAAGCCTACAGATAATGAAATGCTTTCCAAGACTGTGGACAATATAAGAATGTCCACTTTCACTACTTCTTTTCAGCATTATATAGGAGGTCGTACAATTAGGCAAGACAAAGAACTAAAGGTCATTCATGTTGAAAAGGAAGAAATAAAACTCTCTTTATTCACAAATGACATGATCTTATACATACAATATCCTAAGGAAACCACTAAAAAACTGCTGGATGTAGTGAATGGATTCAGTAACTTTACAAGGTACAAGGAAAATACACAAAAAATCAATCATATTTTGATATACTGACAATGAACAATCCTAAAAATAAGAAAACAATTCCATTTACAGTAGAATCAAAATTGACTACATTATATTTCAGTTCAGAAACCCCTAGCAGTTTTTCTTCATAAATTAGAATAAAATTCCCACAGGCTCATCATGCCTTATAAGGCTCAGCAAGTGATCTTAGCCCCTGTTACTTCTCTAACTTCCTCTTTCCATCATCCCTCTCATTCACTCTGCTTCAGTCCCATTAGAATCTTCTCTGTTTTTAAGTGTGGCAGGTGTGCTACTTGGAACTCTTGCTTCTCAGATAGCTATGTGGTCTGCCTCTTCAATTGTCTCTACTGCTACATCTTTGCTCAGATGTCAACATATTAAGGTCTCTCTCATCACCAGCTTAAAATGATACTCCCACCTCTGTGCACCCTCATTGCTCTATTATTCCTTATATTGCCACACACACGTTCTGTTTATTATTCATAATGTTTCATTTTGAGAATTTTCAAGTTTATAGAAAAACTACAAGAATAGTCAGCCAATGCCTTATATTATTCTCCTGGGTTTACCTACATCAATGTACATTTCCCAAGAACAAAATCATTCTTCTAAATAATCAAAACAAAACTATCACGGTCAAGAGCAATTGCACTGATCCAATGCTATTATCTAATCTTTAGTCCCTATTTAAATGACTCACTTGTTCCAATAATGTTGTTTATAGCTGTTCTTTCTTCAATCCAGGATCCTAGAAGAATCATACATTACATTATTACATTTCTTTTGTCATCTTCAATCTAGAACAGTTCCTCAGCTTCTTTTTGTCTTTCATGTTATGAGAAAATTTGAGATACCTTTTCATTTCACTGTGTTTAATTATGTTCTCATGGTTCGAGTCTGGTTCAGCATTTTTGGCAGGAGTATCACATAGGTAATGCTTCCATCAGGAGGATGGAATCCTCCTTTTGTAATACTGCCTTTTGGTAGGTTTTCCTCATTTTCTTGCTTCTTTATCTTCTTTTTCGTCATTAGAATGTAAACTCTGTGAAAGTTGGAACTATGTCTCCTCTCTTCACTTTTTATCCTAGATCTCATAGGTGCTTGGTAAATATTTATTGAGGAAGTAACTGAGTCCACAGTCCAGCAGATCTGTCTCCCAACAGTAGAGAACAGCTCACTGCCCCAGCCTGCTGTCAGGCAGTACCAGGCAGCACAGACCTGGTACTGACCCTCCTGCCCAGATTGTGAGATGCTGAGAGGTCCAGAATGGGGGAGGAGTGCCTCAGAATTTGGGATATCAATTTAGAAAAACATTGTTGAAGAGGGTTACTGGAGGGGTGTGGGAGGGGGGATGGGCTAAATGGGTAAGGGGCACTAAGGAATCTACTCCTGAAATAATTGTTGCACTATATGCTAACTAATTTGGATGTAAATTTAAGAAAATAAAATAAAAAAAAAAGAAAGACATTGTTGATCATGTGTCCAAACATATGTATAGTTATTTACTTATGCATTATATTCATATGCTACTGTTCTAATCTGTTAGGTGTGTTATAAATGTATACATACAAGTTTTCTTAATGAGTTAAAAACTAAATATAGATAAAGTTTTATTTTCTTTCTAGACCCCAGTGTCTTGTTTTCCCCATTCCTGGGTAGAACATAAAATTTCCTTTTGGAGGTCACTGTTTTTACCTGTTCTTGAGCTAAGATGTTTTAGTGATTTCAGTATCCACAAAGTCTCTTCACTGATCAGAATTTTGGAAGAGGTCTCAGAATTCTTAGCTGACTCTGGACAATCTTATGTTACCTCATCTTATCAAATGCCAGCCATATCTTTTGAGGCTTTCCTACGAGACTCCTAAAAGTGCTCAAAATTGATAATATTTAACATAAAGATGCTCTAAGTACCAATTTTTGACTTCTAAATGTTCAGCCAAGAAATTTCTTTGGTTTTTGGAAAATGGTAAATTCTCAGAGCATAGTTCTTCCAGACCAGGCTTTAAATGATGCAGTTCAGAATGTTACCAGGAATCTGAATCATCTAGCACGCCTTTGAAAATCAGTCCCATAATTATCAGAAGGGCTCCTTTAATTAAATCCATGTTTCAGGATGCTTAATCCAAACTGAAACATTCCAGAAGTGTACTTACCGAAAATAATATATTGTGAGCGTTTAAACCCCGGGTGCTTTAAATCAGCTACACTATAGCAGGTCCTCCAGTATCAAGGTCTTTGTTCCTATTTAAAGTTTCATTTAAGGAGGAAAGCTTATCTAAGTGTAATATCAGTTTATGTCCTTGTTTCTTTACTAATTGTTTTTGCATAGGTGTGTCCATATATACCCTCCTTTTCTTATGAAATTACATGAGATATGTTTGTCTTCAGGGCTTCAGCAGTTTACATTTTCAGTACACTTTAAAGTTACTCTTTACTACAGTTCTGTAATTTAGGGCACATTTGCTAATGAACAATCAAATGACTTTTGAAGGCGCAAAGAACAAGGCTTTCAGAAAGGTTGTGTCTTTCCTTGTGAAAGACAAATTTTCTGGGAAAGTAGGGTTTTGCTTTATCTTCTCAGCCATGTGCCTTTTAGTATTCTCAATGTTATTTATGGTGGTTGGATGTTCAATGAATTCATTGTGCTATTTATTTAAATTAAGGAGATAGTTCCTTAATGTTTTCTACATAATATTCTTAGAATTTGAAAAAGGCAGCTTCACATTTTTGAGAGTTCAAAAGGCGTTGATACACTGTTTCCTTCAAATGAGTGTACACTTCTTTTTTTTTTTTAAGTTTATTTTGAGGGAGAGAGAGAAGGAGAGAGAGAGCGAAAGAGAGCGAGCACAGGCAGGGGAGGGACAGAGAGAGAGGGAGAGAAAGAATTCCAATCAGGCTCTCCATGCTGTCAGTGCAGAGCCTGATATGGGGCTCCATCTCATGAACTGCTAGATCATGATCTGAGCAGAAATCAAGTCAGATGCGTAACTGACTGAGCCACCCAGGCGCCCCAAGTGGACACCTCTTAAAGAGAAGAAAGTTTCAGTCAGTATTATAAATTATGTTTGGCAAATGTTATTGGAGAACATTTAAGATATTTTAGCAATAATTCCTGCTCAATCTTTTATTTGGGACACATTGTCATTTTCCTTGTGAGTCTGTGAGTGATTAAAGTTCTTTTGGCCCATCTCATTAAACAGAAATGGTTGACCCTATAAACAAGACATTTTAAAAGACATATGTGTAGAGATTCATGAGCAAGAAATTAAAAAGAGGCCATGAATTTAAAAGCATACACACACACACATATGCACACTCACATTCTTCATGTATAATCAGCAGCTGTAGTAGTTGGCATGTGCTCTGGGTGTGCAGCATTAAACTTAACAGTTTTCTAAGCATCTCAGGTACCTTTTTATACCATTCAGTTGTATCCAGCTTTCCATTATTGTTGGCAGGACATCCTTTGGAATGTCTGCTCTATTCAGAGGATGATCTGGTGCCAGCCTCTCAAAGAGAAAGAGACAAAAAAGGATCTGTAATTTAAATAAAAAATAGTGGAATAATAAAATTGGCAAGGAGGCAGATGTCCTTAAAACCTTCATGTCCTGAACAAAATTCAACTTCAGAAGGGCAGAACTTTCCCAAAACATTTAAAAGCTCTTGCTCTATGATAAAGATTCTGAGAGAGAGATACCTTCCCTTAGCCTCTGTCAGAAGTTACTTGGATTACTAAGTCAGTAAAACATCTCAGAGACATCTACACAAGTACTTTTTAAATTAAAAAAAACTGGCTTTGTTCAAAGTGAACTGAGACAGAACAGTCTTGGATATATTTTCCATAGAAGCACCTGCTTTGGGTGCAACCACACATAGAAGGATTTTGGCACAAGAAGTTGTCTAACCTATTCAAGGGATGATATTTTGGATACTGTTCATGGCACCCTTTAAAGGCAATTTTTAGTGTTCTGTCTAGACTTATGTTCCGAGGTCAGCACACTGCCTTAGGATCCTGTTCGTTGGTTGAAATCAGAGGAGAGACAAGGAAATTCAAATTAAAGCCTCACTCTCTTTAGTAAGGCTGTGTCTCATACTACAGGGCTTTTTGGGAGAGCACCATTGAAAGAGGCCAAAAATGTCAAGATGAACCAAAACTAATTGTCTTTGTAACCAGGGTTACCCTTGCAGCCTTGTAAGACATTTAAAAAATCTTGAAAACAATATTGTATGCCAAGGCTCTCTTTGGTAATTGAAACATAGGAGGGTGACTCAGGTCATTTCATAAAATCATATCACAGTTTTTCTATCTTGTTTGTGAAACATACATGTATGTACTCTTTTTCTGGCAATATTCAACATCCTTTCTGCCTGGCTACCTTGAGAATTACTAATATTGGGGACAACCTTGGAAGACACATGCCAGTCTATAGGATTCATGAAGCACTAGCGATAATTTATTGTACCTCCTGACGTGGTATCTTGTCACATGTGGTATCTGGTGACTAGAATCCCTCTCCCCATGAGAGCTGGGCTCTACCTGAACAGTACCCATCCAGTGCAGTGATACTCCCTCTGATCACCTCCGCAATTAAAAATGAGGTGAACTTTCAGTGAGATTCTTTTTTTAAAATTTTTTAATGCTTATTTATTTTTGAGAGAGAGAACTCAAGTGAGGGAGGGGCAGAGAGAGGGGGAAACACAGGATCCAAAGCAGGCTCCAGGCTCTGAGCTGTCAGCACAGAGACTGATGTGGGGCTTGAACCCACGAACCCTGAGATCATGACCTACTGAGCCACCCAGGTATCCCATCTGTGAGATTCTTAATCCAAGTCAGATTTGAACATGAAAAGCAAAATGTAAATGGAACTTTTCATGCCTTTAAGAACCATTCCATTGAAGTTGTTTCCCTGATATTTAAAGCAAACATCGATTATGTACATTATTTGCACTGGTCATATACTTTACTTTTTTTCATCTGATTTGATCTTTTCTCTAACCCCATTTTACATGTGAGTATACTTAAGCTAAGTAATAGCTAATTGTGAAGTAACTTGGCCAAGATCATCCAACCAAGTGCTGGGTCAAGACTTGAATCCAAATCTAACTGATTCCAAAAGTCATGTTTTCGGATCCTGGTGCTCTTTACCATCAATATCCAAAAAGTTTATATTCCTCTAAATCAGATTCTTTTTTTTTAACTCTAAAAGGGTGTGCAATATTATATGTGAATATAGATAATATGTCTTCTAGGAACATGGAGCATAACTTTTGTCATTTTCTCAAGCTTAAACTGTGACTTAAAAATGATTAAGAATCCTGAGAGAGAAGCCTTTTAACAATGAGCAAAGAGTGTCTCCATAAATGAAAAATCAGATACATCATTAAGACCTTTTTAAGAATATATAATGTATATGCAGATTACACGTTGGCATGTGAAAAAGAAAAATGCATTATTTCTTACAATTATTCCTCTTTATAACAATAACTACTTATAAATTGTTGCAAATATGGTATTCTTCACATTTTATATGTAGGTTATATGATGTTAAAAACCAGAAAGAAACCGTTGTGTTCCAAATTAGAAGTGACGGAAAATATGTAATTTATGTACGGAAAGTAACTTGGAAAACATATTTTCTTCATGCTGTATACATTAGCATAAAGGGAAAATATGACATTCTTGTATGGAGAGGCGTAGCAGTACACTAAGAGGAAACTGATGGAACCAAATGAAAGTAACTGGTAAATTATAAATGTTTCTGTGATAAACCAGATGTGTTAAAAATAGTAGTTAGTATTTCTTGTACAAAAAAAATTAGGGTAAAAATAAAGTTAAATAGTGTCTTAAGATGTGTAGAAATGATCCTCATTAAAGTTTATGAAGAGTGATAAAATGGTGTTTTTATGAATTATGCCAGTTAATACAGGCATTTTGTTACATTTCTTATTCCAGTCAACTTGTAACTCTAAGGAATATCCCTTTCTCACTGAAATCATGAGCGCCTCACTCTTCTGCACCTTCAAATTTTCCTTCCCCTTAGTAAGTCTTGAAGATATTGACCTCTTTTTCCTTCCTTTCATATCTAATATGAGTCTATCTCCTTATTGCAATGCTCTTGGTAGGGTTATTGATAACCTCTTCAGTGCTACCTTCTATTGTTAATTTTCAGATCTCATCTTAAATAGTGGCTCAAAAGCATTTGACATCATATTAAATATGTTCTTCTTAAAAATTCTCTCTTGTTTCTGGGAGCACCACATTTCCATGATTCTTCTTCAAGTTTCCTCTTGGTTTCATTTTAATCTCAGTCATGGGCTGCTTTGGTTTTACCAACTTTTTAAAAAAATTATTTATTTTATTTTTAAGAGAGAGACAGAGTGCAAGCAGGGAAGGGGCAGAGAGAGAGGGAAACACAGAACCCGAAGAAAGCACCAGGCTCTGAGCTGTCAGCACAGAGCCTGATGTGGGGTTTGAACCCACAAACTGTGAGATCTTGACCTGAACAGAAGTCAGATGCTTAACTGACTGAGCCACCCAGGTGCCCCATCTTTTGCCAACTTCTTAAATATTTTTTGCCACCCTTCTTAAAAGGGTTCTGTTGCTAACTTTTGTCTTTTCCCATTCCATATTCTCCTCTCCCACCCTCACATATCATTCCAAACTCTGGTTTCAACTACCACCTAAATCACGAAAACATTTTTGTTGTCATAAAGAGGATCATTTCATAAAGATAAAGGGGGTAAATGCATCAAGAGGACATAAAAATTTTCAAAATTATGTACCTATTAAAAGAGTTTTAGGATATAAGGCAAAAATTGATGGAACTGTGAGCAGAAATAGACAAATGCACAGTTTAAGTCAGAAATTTCAACACTTTTTTCTCAGCAATTGATAGAAGTAGACAGAACATTAGTAAGTATGTAGAAGACTTCAACCAACTTGACCTTGACACCGACATTTATAAAACAACTCACCCAGTAACAGCAGACCACACATTCTTTTCAAGTACACACTGAGCATTCACCAAGCTAGTCAATGTGCTGCATTGTAAAACAAATCTCGATAAATTTAGAAGGATTGGAATTATAGAGAATGTTCCCTGACCAAAACAGAATTAAGTTAGAAATCAGTAACAAGGAAATTCTTGGAAAATCCTCACATATTTGGAAAATAAACAACACGCTTTTAAATCAACCATTGAGCAAAGAAGAAATCACAAGGGAAATTAAAAAGTATTTTGAACTCAATGAAAGTAAAAATACAACACATCAAAATTTATGGACTGCAGTTAAAGCAACAGTTAGAAAAAATGTAGCTTTAAATGCTTATCTTAGCAAAGAAGAAAGATCTAAAGTCAGTGATCCAAATTTCTACCGTGCAAAACACAAAAAAGGATGAAAATTTACGTCTAAAACCAGTAAAAGAGAAGAAATAATGATAAAAATCAATGGAGAAGCAAAAATAGAGAAAATAAATGAAACTCAGGTCTGGTTTTTCAATAAAATCAATAAAATTGATAAATGGTTAGGTAGACTGAACAAGAAAGAGAGAGAAGACATAAATTACCAATATTAGATATGAAAAAGGAGACATCAGTATGTATCTTACATTAACAAAAATAATAATACAGCAATATCATAAACAACTCTATACAATCAATTTGACAACTTCAATGAAATGGAAAAAAATTCTTAAAATATGCCAATTACAAAAACTAATGTAATAAGGAATAGGAAATCTAAACATCTCTATATTTATCTAAAATATTGAATTCATCATGCAAAACTTTCCAACACACACACACACACACACACACACATACAAACTCTAGGCAAGATGGCTTCACTGGTCACTTCTACCAAATGTTCAAAAAGAAATTGTACCCATCTTAGTAACACTATTTGAGGAAATAGAAGACTGGGGGAACACTTTTAAAGTCATTTTATGAATTTAGTGTTATACTGTGTCCAAAACCAGATATTAAAATAACAGAAAAGTTCAGATAAATATTTCTCCTGAATTTAGATACAAACTTAATAAAAGCAATGTATACTTACTAACATATAAAAAGGATTGTGCATCACAGCCATGTGGAGTGCATTCCAGGAATCTAAGATTTATTTAACTTTTGAAAATCAATATAATTCACCATATTAAGAGTATTGAGAATAAAGTCATATGACCCTGTCAGTAAGTTCTACCTGGAAACTTATTTGACAAAGTTGAATTCCAGTTAATTTTTAAAAAATTCTCAGCAAACTAAGAATAGAAAGGAACTTTTTCTCTGTGAGGAGATGATATGATAATAAGCTTGACAGTAGTAATCATTTCACTATGTACGTGTATACTAAATCATAATGTTGTATATCTTAAATATATACAGTTAAAAATATATATAACCCATAAATCTATACCAATGTAATAATAAAATGTATTTCATTTTAATTTTTAAAATTTGTGCTGGTAAACATGGTTTTCTAATATTTACTGGCCAATTCCATTTCTTTTTGTTAAATATATTCTTGTGTTCTTTGTCTTGTTTCTACTGAGTTATTAATCTTTGTCTTTCTGATTGATCAAAGCTCTTTGTATATTAAAAAGCATAGAGCATTTTCTGTAAAAAGAAGAAAAGAAAGAAAAAAGAAAATTTCTCCACCTGAAAAAGGCACTGATGAAAAAAATTCAAACTAAGAGCATACTTATTAGTAAAAACTAAATAAGTTCCCATAAGATCAGGAAATGGCAAGTAGGTTTGTTCTTAGGACTGCTACTCAATATTGTACTATTGCACTAGCCAATGTAATAAAGCAGAATAAAGAAATAAAAGGCATAAAGATTGGAAATTAGGATTATGTAAGTAACCCACATGAATCTATCCCCCACAAAAAAAGGAAAAAAAAATAGCTATTATAACTATTCAGTGCCTTTAGCAGAGTTGTAGAACAGAAGATAAATTTGCAAAAAATTCACATCTTCCTATGTAATGCCAGTAAACAAATTAAAAATGAAATTTTAAAAATGTAATTTGAAAAACATTTAAAATATAACATATTTAGGAAAAAATATAGCATATGTGCAAACATGTACATTGGAAGATATGCCAAAAAAACCTTAAAGAAATTAGAGAATGCCTAAATAAATATAGCAATCTATCATGTTCATGAACTGGAAAACTTAATATTGTTAAAATAACAGTTTTTAAAACAATTGATAAATAGATTTTATGCAAATATGACCAAAATCCCAGTAGTGTGTTTTGGGTAGAAACTGGCAATCTGATTCTCATATTTATGTGGAAATATAAAAGCACTAAAATAGGCAAAACGATTTTGAACATGAAGAACAAAGTTGGAGGAATTATATTAACTGATTTCAAGACTTACTATAAAATTGCAGTCATCAAGAAAGAGTGGTATTGGTGTCTGGATAGTCATATAGATCAATGGAACAGAGGAGTAATTCCAAAAGAGATCTACCTATTTGTGGTTATTTTATTTTTGTAAGAGATTCCAACATAATTCAAAGGGGGGAGACAATGTCCTTTCAAGTAATGATGCTAGAACTGAATATCCATTTTGGAAAAATAATTAACTGTAAGCCTTAACCTCATACTATACTCAAAAATAATTCAAAATTGATCTATACCTGAAAGTATATAGTGGTTTTAAACACATTTGCAAAGTTAACTTTCCCTCACAATACTGAGTCTTCTTAAATATAGATCACCTTTTAATATGACCAGCCTTACCAACTTACTCTGAGAGGATAGAAGACTGCATGACTTGGGGGTGCCTGGGTGACTAAGTCACTTGAGCCTCTGACTTCAGCTCAGGTCATGATCTCCTGATTTGTGAGTTTGAGCCCCATAGGGGAGCTGTGCCTGGAGCCTGCTTCAGATTCTGTCTCCCTGTCTCTCTCTGCCCCTGCTCCACTCATGCTCTGTCTCTCTCCGTCTCTCTCAAAAAGAAATAAACATTAAAAAAGAAGGAGGAGGAGGAGGTGGAGGGGGAGAAGGAAGGGAAGGAGGGGAAGGAGGGGAAGAGGAAGATTGCAAGACTTCTGAGTCTAGGTCATAATATGTGTGACGTCTTGTTTCTGGCTTTTTTGCTGAAGGTGTCTGAACCCAGCCACCATATTGCAAGGAAGCCCAGGCCACATATAAGTAGGTATTCTGGCCAATAACCCCAGCAATGA
The DNA here is from genome assembly GCF_018350155.1 of Leopardus geoffroyi. Taxonomy (NCBI): domain Eukaryota; kingdom Metazoa; phylum Chordata; class Mammalia; order Carnivora; family Felidae; genus Leopardus; species Leopardus geoffroyi. The sequence continues at coordinate 105,977,117 of NC_059326.1, forward strand.
TCCCAGTTAAGAGACAGTATCCGCCACCAGATGGAGTGAATGAACCTCCCCTTGCTGTCATCCTTGCCTTCCAGCTGCCCCCACTGACTTTGAGTGAAGCAGACACAAGCATTCCTCACCAGACTTGGCTCAGATTGCAGATTCATGAGCCAAATGAATGTTGTTGTTTTAAGCCACTAAATTGTGGTATGTTTTGTCATGCAGCAATACATAACTAGAACAGTGTAAAAACTAAACTAGAAAACTTTTAAAAAGTAAACATAGGAAAAATATTCATGGCTAGGGTTAGGCAAACATTTCTTAAAGGGACACCAAAGCATGAACTAAAAGAACCTTAGTGGTAAACTGGTCATCAACAAAATGAAAAGATTTCTGCTCTTCCAAAGGCATTGTTAAGAAAGTGAAAAGGCAAAATTTGTAATGCAAAGGTCTGACCAAGTATTGATACTTTCTAGATATGAAAGAGAGTAAATTTTTATGTAGAAGGCTTTCCAGGAACCTGCAATTGATGTCACATATGTAATTTCTCATATTATGAGGATATTCCTGGATATATGTAAATTAAAACTTTGCCAGCAGATAATATAGAAAAATGTCCCAATGAAATCAACTCTTTTAAACTCAGCTTTCTCAAATATAGATAAAGCATTCTCTTTATTGTCTACAGGGAATTGTTAAGCATGAATGAAAGAAGTATTTTGTTTTCTCCAGAGAACGTCTACATACTAATAAAAAATTTTATATGCTTTTTCAATAAATAGCCTAGAATAGGGTTTCTATCCCTGATGACAATCCAATCTCTGGAGTATATCGCTCTACTTTAAGCCTCACTTAAAGGACTAATTTACATAGTTCACGGACCAGGATTTCTGTAGAGAATTGTGAGAACCTCTTATAAAAGCCGGGCAAAAAATTCAAATCAATTCCAAATGTTTTATGCTTCACTTAGTGTTTATCTTGAATTTTTATTCATTACCGAGAAGAATTGCCTGTGTATACATAAAGAGTAATATCTTAAGTGTCTAAATTTTAAAATGTATGTGCCTCGTGACTGCTGACAGGCTAGTCTAATGGCATTTTGAATTATATTTTTATTACATGCTATTATTAAGAACTGCTTAAGTTTACTTTTCACTATAATGCAGTTAGGCATTTCATGTTGTCCATTGGTAATATATGTAACAATGTCTACTTTTCTAGGGATAGAAATTCTATCAAGATGAAAACTATAAATGACTATTTACATGAAAGTGGAAATAAAGAGAAAGTTGAAAATTTCACTTGGTTCTAGATATTCTGGAGAAAAGAGGCATCTATATTCAGTTAAGAAGTCTTTTAGGTAGAATAATTTGATGAACCTCTACAAAACTAGAATCCTCAAAAAAAGGTCAGTTGAGAAGAAATGATGCTTACTGTTTCTAGGTTGATGGCACATGAAAACCTCATATTCTAAGTATCTGAAATATCTTTTTTTCCAAATCAATTCTTGTTTTGATATTCTAGACCCACAATATACACTGGTACATATGCCATAGATCTAGAATTTATACTAATTCCTCTCCTTTTACTCATCTGCCAAATTTAATTGGTTACCGTCTTGATAGTTTTACCTCTAAAATCATTCTTGATCTCTTCCTCTTCATCAAACTCCCCTTATTTTCTCCTGAATTATAATGAAAATTTTCTGAATAAATTTCCTAATCCTAACCCTAACCCTAAATCTACAAGGCCAGGTTGCTAATATAAATAATGGGCAATGAGAAGGCTATGGCAAACAAGAGAGCTTAAGCTTAATTAAGCACAGCAGTTGCTGAACACCCTCATTGATTGTTACTGTGAAGGACTATGGGCCCAATTTTCCAAGTTCACTATTTCCTCTACCCTTCCTCACACACACACACACACACACACACACACACACACACACACACACATCTACACACACTATAAGAAATCTCATGAGTTCTTAATTGGCAGCTGTGCTCTGCAGAAACAACGTTCACCCTCTATCATGATGAGTTTTGCTCATCTATTACAGATGGGGAGGTAGACACATGGGAAGAAGAGACTGACTTTTCCAACCCTGGCCAGGTATGGCACATTGGTCTGGTCATTGGCAGAAACACAAACCTAGCAACAGATGGGCAGAAAATGTCAAGTCATAGCATGGGCTCCTGGATGATTATGAGAGTTTGCATTCACCTAGTGAATAGTCCCATGCCTGGAGGAGTGTGATATTAAATTAAATAATAAAAAGCACAATAATAGGTCAAGAGAGAGATGATGGAAGAAAGGAAAAAGTCTGATATTTTAGTAACTTCAGTAGTAACTTTTTTCCTGCTTCTTGAATTAGGGATGCATAGTTTTATTTTGCCATGAGCTCCATGAATTATGTAGCTGATCCTGCCAAGAGTCCTGGGTTCTATCAATGACACAGACACAGGAAGTAGAACCTTGATCCATGTAAAGCAGGAAGATTGCATTGATACTTCTTTGTAAGTCATTGCCATTAGAAGACCACAGTAAGTGTGAAAGGAAGACTGGAGAAAGAGATCCATTGCAGCAAAGACAGCCAGTAAGGAAAATCTCTGATCTCAGCCTAGGCTCTGGGTAGTAAACAATAATATTTGTCTTGAAATATTTTTAAAAGACAGGCATGTTCTTACTTAGATTTTGGGTTTGAAATAATTTCACTTTGAAGTTAAGGTAAACCCCAAATCAAGAAACTTACTCAGTAATTCCAGAGTGGTAAGGCAGTGCCTAAAGGCACTTGACAGAAGTAGACAAAAGTCCTTAACTCAGACCTAGCAGGATTTCCATAGGGGAAGTCCAAACTTTCAAACACGAGTTCACAATCCAAAATTATAAAGCAAAATAAAGAGTAAGTAAAAATAGAACATAGTAAAACAAAACAAGAGCAAACAGAATTATTGCACAAGAATTTCAAACCCTGAAATTGTTTAATATACAGTGTTGAACAGTTACATTTAAGTTGTTCAAACATATGAAAGGAACTGTCATTGTAAAGGCCACTTTTTGACCAGAGCACATTTTTGGGATTCCATGAAAAGTACCAAAATACATTTGATTAATTCAAAACATAGTTATTAATAACTCATGAATTAAGGAATCAAATATAATAAATACTTAGAATTAAGTGATAATGGAAATACTAGGTATCAGAATCAGTGGGATATTGCCAGTTCTTGTAATTTATAAACTTAATGTATATAATAAAAAAGAAGTGGAAACATTAATAAACTATACTTAAACTTAAAAAGTTAGAAGCCATACAGAGAAAGACAGATACTATATGTGTTCACTCTTATGTGGATCCTAAGAAACTTAACAGGAACCCATGGGGGAGGGGAAGGAAAAAAAAAAAAGGTTAGAGTGGGAGAGAGCCAAAGCATAAGAGACTCTTAAAAACTGAGAACAGACTGAGGGCTGATGGGGGGTGGGAGGGAGGGGAGGGTGGGTGATGGGTATTGAGGAGGGCACCTTTTGGGATGAGCACTGGGTGTTGTATGGAAACCAATTTGACAATAAATTTCATATATTTAAAAAAAAAGCACAACAGAATAGATGAAAAGAATAAAGAAAAATAAGAAAGCAGGAAATGACATAGAAAACAAAAATTGCTTTGGATTTATATGGAATTAACATACTTGTTGGTAAAAAACAGTTGAATACTAGCAATTATGGTTTAACCTAAATACAGTTGAGACAATTATCAAAGCCTAAAGTTGATCCTTTGGAAATGCAAGTAAGATGGCAAGAGAATGACCATCGGTAAGAATGAAGCAAAACTGGAAAAGTCTCTTCTTGTCACTCATTATCTGTGTGACATTGAACTACTTAAGTTTTCTGACCCTTAATTTTCTTTTCTCTTTTAATTAAAATTTTTTTATTTCTTTTTGAAAGAGAGAGACAGAGTGCAAGCGGGGGAGGAACAGAGAGTGGGAGACCACAGAATCTAAAGCAGGATCCAGGCTGCCAGCACAGAGCCCGATGTGGGGCTCAAACTCACGAACTGTGAGATCATGACCTGAGCCAAAGTCAGGCACTTAACCAGCTGAGCCACCCAGGGGCCCCCGCCCCTTAATTTTCTTAATAGACAAGTGTGAACAATAGTAATTATATTCTAAATATCATGTAAGAATTTAATGAGACTTGTAATATACTTTTAACATATGACTTGTAATTTGTTATCTATAATGAGTGCCCTTCCCTTTTTCTTAAAATACAAGATGGTATTTATTCATTCATCCATCTATTCTTTCAAAAAGCCAAAATACTTGCTAGGTTTTACTTCTTGTGTTAATTAAAAAAAAAATAACATCTGTAAGCCCATTTTCTAAAGAGGAACCTCAATGAAAATAAAATGTGTGGGGCGCCTGGGTAGCTCAGTCGATTAAGCGTCCGACTTCAGCTCAGGTCACGATCTCACGGTCCGTGAGTTCGAGCCCCGCGTCGGGCTCTGGGCTGATGATGGCCCAGAGCCTGGAGCCTGCTTCCGATTCTGTGTCTCCCTCTCTCTCTGCCCCTCCCCCGTTCATGCTCTGCCTCTCTCTGTCTCAAAAATAAATAAACGTTAAAAAAAAAAATTTAAAATGTGAATTCAGATGATTTGTCTAGTGTAGATCACATTATAATTAACATCATTATGTTCAACCAAGTTGTTTCTAAGAAGCTGTAGTTCTCAGGTTAGCAATGAGATACGACTCCTTGCAGCCTTTTACTATGGTTTAGGAAGAAATAAAGGGGCAGATACAGGGCAGAAAGAGAGACCCTCAAATGTGAACTGAAGTCAGGAGTTAGATTCTAATTCTGTGCCAGTTGGACAGGCTTCCTCCTGTCTTCGCTGTGCAGCTCTCCATATGTCTCCAATTTTAAACAAAGCCACTCCCAACAGGAGCTCTACCTCAAAGAAGCCTGAGAAATGGCTGAGTGTCAGTCTTCAGGGTACTTAAAATGCATTTGCTCTGACAGGATCTTGAACACCTGCAGTTATTTCAAAGGAATTTTGATCCAACAATAATTCACATAATTTATCATCTGGAGATGCCAAAAATTCTTTGAAAAACTGTGCTGTAGTTAGTAAACGGAAAAAAAGGGGGAAAGTGATGGTGGGTGGCAGTATTTTCACATAGGATGTTTTTACAGGAATCATTAATTCTTACGTTTTTTCCCCTCAAGTCTTTGTTTCCTCATAGATGAAACGTTGAATTACTTTTGGAATTTTGTCGTGTGTTTGCGATTAACACATACAAAAGGACTCTGCATTTATGTAAAGGGAACTGGGTTTTCAGTTTTGCTTTTATCTGGGGGAAATATCTGGGGGGAGGGGGTCTCGTCTTAATAACATTGATAATTTTTAGACATTCCTTGATTTTCCTTCTAACAAAATCACACAGAGATTTGAAAATATATAGTGAATAAAGGAAGAAACATGTTTCCTCAGAAAGTATAAGGATTTGGATTCTTTACAGTCATAGTCACAAAATAAATGTCTTTTGACCTGATCCAGCCCTCAGAACAAGGTGGAGCAGAAAAGATACTGTGTTGTGATTCCCTTTGTGAAAACAGAAATTCTCAGGAAGAAAATCTGTGGGAAAGGAAGGGCCGTCTAGACAGTGTGGGTTGTAGAGCGCCAACTTTGACTTAGAGAAATTAGGGAAGTAGTGGATCCATTCAGCATTCAGAATGATTAAAAGCATTAATGCTTTCATAAGCAGATGAATGCAAAGTGCAGTTGATTGGCACAAATCTATGAAAAGGCTCCAGGTCATCTTTATGGAAAAGTTAATTAGAAAATGTGCTTCTAGGGGGGGCCTGAGTGGCTCAGTTGGTTAAGCATTTGACTCTTGGCTTCAGCTGAGGTGATGATCTCATGGTTCATGAGGTCAAGCCCTGCATAGGGCTCCTCACTCAGCACAGAGCCTGCTTGGGATTCTCTCTCCCCCTGTCTTTCTGCCCCTCCTCTACATGCATGCTCTCTCTCTGTCTCTCAAAACAAATGTTAAAAAAAAAAAGGTAATGTTATTGTAAATGTTAATTTCTTCTAACATCATTTAATGAGTTACTGTATTAAATAGAAATACTAATATTAACTAGAAGACAGTACTCTCGCTATTTATTTATTTATTAAAAATGTTTATTTATTTTGAGAGAGAGTAAGAGCGCGAGCAGGGGAGGGACAGAGAGAGGGAGAAAGAATCCCAAGAAGGCTCTGTGCTGTGAGCACAGAGCCCTATGCAGGGCTCAAACTCATAAACCTTTAGATCACTTCCTGAGCCAAAACCGAGAGTCTGATGCTTCATCATCGACTGAGCCACCCAGGTACACCTCACTAGCATTTTAAACACAAGAGCACATTAATAACATTTTGAAAAACAACAACAACAAAAGTGTATTGATTCTATTGTGAGATGTTTACTTGCTCTCTCCTAGCAGCCCATGACTGAGGTAAATATAATTTCCCCATTGGGCTGGTTCCCAGTGGAAACCACTGGGCACAGCGTTGTAGGTTTCAGGGTGAATGTGGTGGAGTTTCTTGGAGAGGTAAAAGAAGCTCTCTAGTTTCCCATTCTTAAGTTCTTCCTGTTTAACAGAACTGATGTTCCATAGAAGCCAAATTACCAAAAGTCAGTGTCCTTTTAATCAGGTTAAACACCTGAGTCGTGTTTCTGAGTCTTCATCCTGAAAAACCATCTTTCATTGATTTTCAAGAATCAATCAGGATTCAGAAAGGGTGGTTCAAGGATGTAGTGTATACAAGAATAAAGTGCCCATTTTCATATTGGACCAACTTGCGGTGGAAATTATTGCCAATGTCATTTTCATTTAGCTCTTCCAAACCTCAAGATTTGGCTTTCCTGCTTGGAAAAAATATAATTGCATGGCCATGCTCCTGGGAGACTTTGTTCTGCACCTCACAAAACCAAGTTACACCCATAGATGTGAATGAAAGAGCACAGATGGCCAAAATGGATCTCTCTTCCAAATGGGTAAAGGGAATTAGGCAGTGGGACACTGAAGCAACATACTGAAGCAAGCATTTCTTCTTCATCTCTCTCTGTCTTTTTAAGTCCAGATTGATTGACCTACCAGAGAGCAGAATTGAAGAATGTTGTGGTTTTACTTGGGAGGTGGGTTCAAAAGCTTTTTGTTGCTAAGTAGTATGGATGATTTTTATTTTATTTTAATATGGTAAAATATACTTCTCTTGAGTTACCCTGTTAGCAAAAACCCAGTCCAACTTTTTAAATGGATACTATTGAATCAAATGCTCTAAGTTAATCTTTAGTTTTTTGGCTTCAGAAAAAAAAAATAGTATGTCCATTTTGAAATGGAACAAAGTTTAAACACAGCTTTCTCTTCTGCTCCTGGGTGGTTTGACACAATTCTAAACTAAAGACTTGTGCACTCACAGCATGACCAAGATTACCTCCCCCATCTCCTGCTGTTTCTTTCTGGTGGCCCTTGATTGCAAACCTGCTATTACAGCCTTCTGGAATCCTTAACCCTTTCCAAGTTGTTTTTTCTTCTCTCTCTCAGTTTGCTCCATATTTTAGGTGAAAGGTCTCAGAACTTGTGATTTTTGTAGACTTGTCCCATGACCATAAAGTTCATAGGCTTCCACAGTGCAAGAGTGGAGTTTATTAAATTTTAATTGTCAAATTGTATTCTTATTGTTATCAGGGGCTGCCTTAGAGTAAATGAACAAGAATGTTGGTTTAGAGCATGAGGTTTAGGGCCAGATGACCCTTTGGGTGTAAATCTGATAATTTCTTACTAGCTTTGTGACTTTTGCAATGGTTTGACCTCTCTAATGAGTTGTTTCATCTGAAAAGGAGTTGAGAATGGAAGCTACTTCAAAGAGTTGTGCAGATTAAGTGAATGAGTCCATACAAAGCACCTAGAACTATTCTTGTCACATGTGAGCTCAGGAAATTTTAGTTTTTAATGACTGAAGGTAGAATGTGACTGTTAAGATGTGGGAAAGAATAAACTTTCCAAAGTTTAAATGATTCTCAGAATCGTGTAAATGATTGATTTGAACTATCTAACCATGTTGGTATATGCCACTAAAGGCTGAGATGCAAGTTATTTAAGATTCTGTATAAATATGGTGGGAATAGAATTTTAAAATCTTATATAGATTTGAGAAGTAGGTAAAACAGACATATTGTAAAACAACTGGTCATAAGAAAGTCTTTTTTGAGAATTATAAATAGGTACTGAATAAGAGAGTGCTCAGTCCTAGGAATTTGAAATCCAGTGATACTCCGAAATAGGCAAGGAAGTAGCTTCCTGTTGCCCCATAGTGACAGTTGATGTCAGTGCAGCATACTCCCAGCAGGTGGCCCATGGGACTCCATGAGAATGCCTCTATTAGAGTGTTACGGAGGTAAACACAACTTACTCTGGTCTCATCTGTAAAGACCACTGGGGAAAATAGACGATAGGAAAAGAAACAGAATCCCACCAATAGACAAAAAGAAACCAAATTGTCATAAAGAGCCATCCTAGGAAGTATGTTGTCTGGGAAGATGCCATTAATTTAAATGGTGTGAACAGAATGACCCTGAATTGCTTGTGAGTCTATATGCGTGGCTGTGCAGATTGGCCCTTGCAAATCTGTTCAGTTGTTCCATCTGTCCATCTATCTGGTTTATTTGTCAAGTAGTACTGCACTTGTGGCAGTGTAGTAGTTTATTTTTCAAGTAGTACTACACTTAGAAAGCTGTTAATCTGTTGACACTTCAAGCTATTAGATTTGAAAAAAAAAATTACCCTTTATTCAGAAGGGAGGCTGAGATTATAGGACAAATGTATGCCACTTAAAATTACAGCTACATTAACCTCTTCTCTGCCTTCCTGAGCAGTTCAGCTCTGCCTCCAAACTTGCATTTCCGACTCAGTAAGCAAAAGTTATATGATTAACTGGACTACACTTTCTTAGAAGGCAATTTGTGGTCAACTGCTTTTTCTAGAGTATTCTTTATCTGTGGCAACCAGCTTATCAAAGTATTTACTCCCCATACGCAGGTCTCCCTCTGTCACAAGCCCAGGTAGGTAGATATATACTTGTCTCATTGAAATGTCAATAAGATATTGGCAACTGCCAGATACTGGTGTCCAAGTATCGTCTGGCTCTGTTCTTTCCAGACTTTTAAACTTGGATTTCACCGTTGTTGTTCCCACATCCATTCTATGGTCAGACTTGGTCTGTTTTGACCCTACAGTATCATTCCCTCCCCCATGCCAGGCCTTTTTCTCCATTCTCTTGATGCTGTCAAACTCAAGCCCTAAGTACATCTAACCTTTGTCACAGCTTTAAAACTCAGCCCTTCACAATCAAGAAGCAGTTAGGCAGAGAAGAGATTGTATGTGCTTTGGAGTCAGAATAACCTCAGTTTGCAATCCAACTTCACTACTTACTTTGCTTAAATAATATTTTCTTCAAAGAGTTTGTCTTACATGAGAATCCAACATACTGTTAGACATAGTATTGATACTTACCGAATTGCCAGTTTCCATTTTCCCTTCTCCTCTCTGTGAAGGATTTAAGAGCAAGGCAGTGAAAACTGTTGCCTTGGTTACAGGTAGTAGAGGAGTGCATTTAAATTTTTTTAAGTTTATTTTATTTATTTATTTATTTTTAATTAATTTTTTTTTTTTTTTTGAGAGAGACAGACACAGCGTGAGATGGGGAAGAGCAGAGAGAGAAGGAGTCAGAGAATCCCAAGCAGGCTCCTTGCTGCCAGCACAGAGCCTGCCATGGGGGTCGAACTCCTGAAACCGTGAGACCATGACCTGAGCTGAAACCAAGAGTCAGATGCTTACCCAACTGAGCCACCCAGGCACCCCAGTAAAGGTATGCATTTTACATTGCAGGGAATTTAAAGCAACAGTGTAAATGATGAAAAGATGATTCCCTTGTTATTATGTCAGGCACTTAGAACTCTCATCACAGTGTCAGTGATGAAATGTTTCTCCTCTAAAAAATCTTCTGTTGGTGGGGCGCCTGGGTGGCTCAGTTGGTTAAGCGTCTCACTTCAGCTCTGATCATGATCTCACAGCTCATGAGTTCGAGCCCCACATTGGGCTCTGTGCTGACAGCTCAGAGCCTGGGGCCTGCTTCGGATTCTGTGTCTCCCTCTCTCTCTGTCCCTCCCCCACCCATGCTGTCTCTCTCTCTCTCTGTCTCATAAATAAATCAACATTAAAAAATTATTTAAAAAATCTTCTGTTGGTGTAAGTGCTAAAGAATTGCTGTTGTCGTTATTGAATTTCAACAGTAACTTCAAATTATAGTAACTTTAGATTAGCGCATTTGTATCACTTAATCTTTTACTAAACATTGCGTTGCACACAGACATTCGTCCAGAGAACTTCTCCTTATACAGTCTGCCCTTGACACATGCAGACTGGCTATGTGTCTTTGTACCTTGGGTATGTCCTTAACGAGGAAGTGTTGGAAGCGTTCAAGCATGCTTCAGATGCAATTTGGATCTCTCAACCCTGTAGTATTACATATTCTTGCATTTAAACAGTAGATCTGAAACAAACAATGATAGCCCAGGGTCTCTGAAGATTAAAAAGCGGAATTTGTATTGCCTCCATTCTGTCAGTCTATGTGAGCACCTGGAGTTTTTGTGTTTCAATTTTTAAAAATTTTCGTGAAATAAGATTTTTGTAAATCTCTGCCAGACTTCTTCTTAGGTTTAAGGCTGTAACTACCCACAGGATATTGGTTGCCTCATGTGAAAAAATATTTCGAACTTGAAATTAATAAAACATGTTCTTCAGTCAACTCAATGAAGAGAGATGAACAAATCTGGCCATATTCATCATTGAGCAGAAATATGCAAAAATTTCAATTTTGACAAAGTTGCAAAAATTAAAGCTCTTAATATTAATACTTTAATGTTAATACTTATTATTGTGGTAGATCCATATGTGTATATAAGATTTTTCCCTGTTTCCAAAACTATATATCAAGATATTAAAATGTATATGTACATTTAAATGTACGTATATATATATATATATATATATATATATATATATATTTGATCCATAATATTGATTTTGTTTTTAATTTCTTTAGAGGCATAATTGTACCACAAAGCTATAGGAAAACAACTGCTGCTTTTCTTTCCTGTCCATTATGTTATTTATTTCATTTCACAATTGTTACTGAAGGTATTTTGTCACAAATAGGAGGTTGTTCTAAAAAGTGGTTCACTTTGCCTATTGCTTGTGGCATTGACCCATCTTAACCCCAGGCCTCTCTCTTCAGTTCTTTTATACATTGATGCAGTTATATTTCTTTTCTTTTTTTTTTTTTTTAACATTTATTTACTTTTGAGAGAGAGAGAGAGAGACAGAGTGCGAGCAGGGAAGGGGCAGAGAGAGGGAGACACAGAATCCAAAGCAGGCTCCAGCCCGATGTGGGGCTTGAACTTACAAGCTGTGAGGTCATGACCTGAGCCAAAGTCAGATGTTTAACTGACTGAACAACCCAGGTGCCCAATGCAGTTATATTTCTTAAAGCACAGATGTGATCATGCCATTTTTGTGCCACATATTTTCTGGGACTTACTCTTTTGTGTGGAATGAAGTCACATGAAACTCCATCATCAGTATGTGGCTTTCTAGGCTTGCCAGCCCCTTGAGAACATTATCTAACCATCTTCTTTTCCTGCGTCCCCTGCTCCAGCCACTTGCAAGCCCCAATATCAGTCCTTTCACATCCCGGTCTCATCACCTGTGCTTATTGTCACCTCAGCTGGAATATCCTGGCTCTTCCTCTCTCCACATTTGCAAATCCCACCCTGGACTACAGTCAACTCTATGCTTTCATAACACCTTCCCTGATGCTCTCGGGGAAAAAAAAAAATCATGTTCTTTTACTCTGAATTCTTATAGATCTTTAGGTTATGAGGATTTCCCTTCTTTTAAATTCCTGTTTTTCTCATAGTATCTGTACCTTTCTATTTTTATAACAATCTGTTCATATTTCTTTTTCCACTGTCTTAGAGTAACTGCCCCAAGAAGGCAAACCTCCTATCTTATTTATCTAACTCACAAAACCATCAAGGCTGCAGCCTGCCTCTTCTGCCCCCAGTTTCCCCTTGCTGTACACCCTTAAGATCTTCTAGTTTTGGGCTCTACACTTAGCCTGGGATCTGAGAAGTCCCCAAAGTTGAACGTGCAATTGTGTGTTTACATGTGTAACTTAGATTAAATGAGCTGAATTCAAAGGGATTTAATGAGCCACGATCCTTTTCAAGCATGTCTAGTGGATTAGTTTTTCTTGCTTTTGGATAAAATACTGGCAACTTTAATAGATTTTCTGGTCCTTTCCAATTATAGGTATACTCTTATTATAGAAATTGAAAATTCCTGACAGTATTAAATTTTACCTGAGCCCTTCGCTACTGGAAAACAGTGATGGTTAGGAAATCACATCCCCCTCCTCTTTTGTGTTCTGGGCAACAACTTATTGCAAATTACCGTCCTTCCCCATATGACTTGGAGAAGACAAATGGATGCCCCCTTGCTTACCTACGTCAAGGCCCGACACAGACCCTACTACTTTCTTTCTTTGCCTCATAAGTGATTAGCTGAACTGCTTGTCTCATTGATCAGTAGGAACAAATCCTTTGTTAATCAAAGTTTGGTTAAGTTTCTCTTCTTTCTCCAGGCCGGTGAATTTCAATTCATCTTCAGCTTGAGCCATAATACAGCCTTTCCTGAGAGGAGAGGTTTACTTCAAAGTAAAACATTCTCTGTTCTGTTCTCCAGTCACACCACACTTTCATCCCACTTGCCAACACCTGTTTTTTTCCTATCCTTGTTTACCGCTCCCTAAAACAGGAAAACTCCGCCTAAACCTGGAGATGCACGCAGATCTAATGGTCATAGTGTTCTCCCCCACTGTGATCGTTCTTCTCTCCCATTGCAATGGTCCTTTTGAGTAAAGTCTTTTCTTAGAAAATCCAGATTTGTTATTTGACATTCCAGTCTGATGTAACAATTGAGACTGCAAACTCTTCTCTGATTTAAAGCATCCTTCTGCCCCAGCTTGTTACTGCTTTGATCTAGAAGCCCCCTTGGCTTCTTTTCTCCTTACTTTGTCAACTCTTCACTATTTACTAGCTAAGGTTCTGGCCCCCTCACAGCTGGCTGGCAGGAGAGGATTTGTGGAAGGGGCTTCAGCTGATACCACTGGGATTTGTTTAGTGATCTCTGGGCTTCTTCTTTTTGGTACATTTTTGTGGGTTTCTTGGGAAGTTTTCACCACTGTGGATATCCCAGTGTCATCTTTCCTCCTTCAGCCAGCCACTCCAGCCCCCTGGCCTCAGAAGTCCACCTTTCTGCTGGGTCATTTGCTCACCAACTTCCTTCCCCCCGCCCCACCCCCAGACAGTACTTCTGAATGGAGTCTCCTTAAAAAGAACCCCAGGCCAGTTCCCACCTGTAGTGATGCTTCTTTGGAGAAATGCCACTCACTCTAAGTGTACCCCATCTTTCTCTCTGCTTCGGTCCCTCTGTGTCTTCATGTTCTCAGTCATGACATAAAGTCTAGCTCATGGTGTCTCTCAAGTATTCTGTGTGGACCCCTTATATTCCTCTCACTTGGCTCCCCCCACATCCTCTTCTTTCCCCTTCCCCACCTAGAGCAATGAGGGAAATACCTCAGCCCTACACAATCTTACCTTGTGATAACATCCTCCTGTCTCCAACTTGTACGACCTCAAGCTGCATGATGGGCGAAGGACGTCAAAACCAGTTTTTGCAAATCCTGCATATGTGGTATGAGGCCTTAATTTGGAATATGGGGGTTTGTAACACCTACCTTTGGGTATTCGCCAAAGCTATGCAAAAACACTTTCTTATATACATTTAAATATATTTTTCTCTGGAGAAATTTGGTCAAAGTGGCCATCAGATTCTCAAAATGGTCCCTATCCTGAGGAACGGTAAGACTGACCAGTCATACCTGATATCCTGCCACACACTTTCACATCTCCTATGTTGTTGACTTGGCTTTGGCAGCTTTTATCCTTTCTTAATTTAATACACTTGTATTTATCATTCAAGATTTGTTAATTGTGCACTTTCTTTTCTTTTTTTTTATTTAAAAAAAAATTCAACGTTTATTTATTTTTGGGACAGAGAGAGACAGAGCATGAACGGGGGAGGGGCAGAGAGAGAGGGAGACACAGAATCGGAAACAGGCTCCAGGCTCTGAGCCATCAGCCCCGAGCCTGATGCGGGGCTCAAACTCACGGACCGCGAGATCGTGACCTGGCTGAAGTCGGACGCTTAACCGACTGCGCCACCCAGGCACCCCTGCACTTTCTTTTCTGAAGCCACTCCTTTTACCCCTCCTGCAGGCAGAGCAGATGCCTGCCTTCTAAGTACTTTGCCACCAGCTTTAGCCATACGTCTGTGAATAACACCTCACTTCCAATGAATTTTTTAATTTTAGTTCCAGTATAGTTCACATACAGTGTTGTATTAGCTTTAATGAATTTTTAGTTCAACAAATACTGACTGAGTGCTCCAGATGAGCCAGGACCAGTGTTAGGCTGTGAAGACACAGCAGGGAGCAAGGTGTGTATAGTCTTTGACATCATGGAGCATTGTTTCTGCTGCTATATCCGGACTTCAGAGAGGGAAGGTTTCTGTATTAATCTTTTATCCTCAATAGGTGCCTTAAGGGAAGTACTCAATACACTTATTAAATAAATGAATTAATTAACAGACACACAAAACCTTAAATGTGTTGACTTTCGTGACCATGACAATCTTGTTAAAACTGATCAGTGAAAAGAAAACTGAACTGGTGATACAAAACTGGTGTGCAGAAATCTCTTGCATTTATTTACACTAATAATGAAGCAGTAGAAAGAGAAATTGAGAAAACAGTCCCATTTACAATTACACCAAAATAATAAGATACCCAGGAATAAACCTAACTAAAGTGGTGGGAAACCTGTACTCTGAAAACTATAAAACATTGATGACAGAAAGTGAAGACAACACAAAGAAATGGAAAGGCATTCCATGCACATGAATTAAAAGGAAAAATATTGCCAAAATGTCCATACTACATCTACACATGTAATGCAGTCCATATCAAAATACCAACAGCATTTTTCACAGAGCTAGAATGAACAATCCTAAACTTTGTATGCAACCACAAAAGACCCTAAATAGCCAAAGCAATCTTTACAAAGACAAGCAAAGTGGGAGGGATCACAATTCCAGACTTCAAGTTATATCAAAAGATGTAGTCATCAAACCAGTATGGTACTGGAACAAAAACAAACTTATAGATTAGTGGAACAGAATAGAAAGCCCAGAAATAAGCCCACAGTTATATGGTCACTTAATCTTCAACATAGCAGAAAAGAATATCCAGTGGAAAAAAGACGGTGGTGTTGGGAAACAAGTCAACAAATGGTGTTGGGAAAATGGTTCAGCTACATGCAAAGAACGAAACTGGACCATTTTCTTATGCCATACACACAAATAAGCTCAAAATGGATTAAAGACCCAAATGTGGTATCTGAAACCATGAAAATTCTAGAAGAGAGCATAGGTAGTAATGTGTCTGACCTCAGCCATAAGAACATTTTTCTAGATATGACTCCTAAGGCAAGGGAAATAAGAGCAAAAAATAAACTATTGAGATTACATTGAAATAAAGTCTTCCACACAGCAAAGGAAACAACCAACAAAAGTAAAAGATAACCTACTTAATTGGAGAAGATATTTGCAAATGACCTATCTAGGACAAAATAGTATCGAAAATATTAGAGAATTTCTACAACTCAACACCCAAAGAATAAGTAATCCAACTTAAAAATGAGAAAAAGACTTGAACAGACATTTTTCCAAAGAAGATATACAAATGGCCAACAGACACATGAAAAGATGTTCAATAACACTCATCAGCAGGAAAACACAAATCAAAATTACAATTAGACATGACCTCACACCTGTTGTAATGACTAAAATCAATAACACAAGAGACAACAAGTGTTAGTGATGTGGAGAAAAAGGAACCCTGATGCCTGTTGGTGGGAATGCAAATTGGTGCAACCACTGTGGAAAACAGTATGGATGTTATTCAAAAAGTTTAGAATAGATCTACCCTATGATCTAGTAATGGCATTACAGGGTACTTACCACCCCCCCCCATACAAAAACACTAATTCAGAGGAATACATGCATCACTATGTTCATAGCAGCATTATTTACAATTACCAAATTATGGAAACAGCTCAAGTGTCTATCGACTGATGATTGAATAAGGAAGATGTGGCACACACGCGCACACACACACACACACACACACACACACACACAAACACCCTGGAATATTATTCAGCCTTAAAAAAGAATGAAATGTTGCCATTTGCAGCAACATGGTTGGAGCTAGAGTATAATGCTAAACGAAATAAGTCAAAGACAAATACCCCTTGATTTCACTCATGTGGAATAAGAAACAAAATAAATGATCAGAGGGGGAAAAAAGAGAGACAGAGGTAAATCAAGAAACAGTCTTAACTGTAGAGAACGAACTGGTGGTTACCAGAGGGGGAATGGGTGAACAGATGGGTGAAACAGATAGTGGAGATTATGGAGTGCCCTTGTCTTGATGAGCACTGAGTGATGTATGGTGTTGTTGAATCACCATATTGTACACCTGAAACTAATGTAACACTGTATGTTAACTATGCTGAACTTAAAACAAAACAAAACAAAACAAACAAACAAAAAACCTGAAGAGGGGGGAAAAACACTGTCTCCGAAGAAAGAGAATAGGTTCATGAGGCTGGAAAGGGGCTTGTGAAACTACTTTACTTTGAGGACTCAGAATCTACTGGTCTAGTAGTAGTTGAGGTCTCAGCATGGCTACTGGCTCCCAGGGCTGTTCCAGAGGTGTAGTAGGAGCAAGGCCTGCTCGTAGATTTTTGTCACATTCTTTAACGTCTAAAACTACAAAGCATTGTTAATAAAACACTGCATTCACTCAACAAATACTCAGTATCTCCAATATGAGAAATGAGCACTTGGCAGTGGTGATGATTAAAGAATAATTAATAAACCAAATTCTCTATCTTAGAGGAGTTCACAACTTGATGAGGAAAAGAAGGCAAAAAAACTATGATATAAAGCAAAATATAGAAGGAAAGTGTAAGCAATGGTGTAGGAATCTCCAGAGGTGAAAATAATCCCTTGGATTATGATTTTGGACAAAAGATAATCTTCCCAAAGATGAGGCCATTGGAGCTAACACATTGTGTAAATCATGAAAAGCACAGTTCTTCAGGCAAAGAAGAGCAGAATCAAAAGCAGGAAGATGGGAAAGTACAGTTTATAATAATTGACATGCAAAACTAACACAGGTCCTCCTCTCCACAATAAGCATTTCCCATGTAGAGCTTGTCATTGGTTCCTAAATACTCAACTTCAGTCTCTAAATAATGAAGCGATATCTTTAGAGCTTGTGATGCCCCTGACGACCCTATAGAGCCAGTCAGTCTGGGATGTGTGTAGAGATTTTGGGAGCCCAGGGGCTTGTCCATTTCTTTGGTGTCTGCTCTTAATAGGAAGCAGAGTCTGTAGACAGATTTCTTACTTAAACCTGACTACTGCAACAGTTTCCCTGTCTAAAGTCTTAGGTTTTAAAATTGCCATTGCCTTTACATACTGATGCACTAAAACCAGAATCTAGGTCAGTATGTTCTTGGGATCACATCTAAACTCCAGGACCACCATCTGCCCTGCCTGGGAAGGGTCACAGCTTTATCAGTCAAATACTTGACTCAAATTCAAAATACTTTTCCTCTTAGCTTATCTCGTTTCTCCCACATTTATCTGCATTTTCTTGGGTTGATTTCTTCATGTTTTTTGTCAACCACCTCTCCCTAGGATTTTTTTGTTTTGTTTTGTTTTTTGTTTTTTGGTGTACTTCCACTTTGTGGGCTGTCTGCATAAAGCCAGGGAAATGGATATCTGCCTGGTTTATTTCTTTCAGTCTTTGATTGTACATGGATTGCTACTCAACCGGTAAGGCTGATTTGCTTTACTCATTTACCTCGTGGTAGTGTGGCAATCATTGGGCTAATTTACACTGTTTATTTCATTAATCCACTTCATAATCCTTAACAGATAATACTGATGGACAGATGAGGAAACTGAGGCTCAAAGAGATTAGGTAAATCCCTTAGCAAGGGTCCTCAAAGGACATTCAAGACCTCTCTGCCTGCCTTTGAAGCCTCTTCTCTCCTTGAGTTTTGAGATGTGCAATTTCAGGTGGGTTTATTAAAACAATTTACCCTAAATTTAAAAAAAGATAAATAATTATAAAAATTTTAATAGCTGTTTGTATGTGGTAAATAGTTGTTTTGTTTAGACTACTATTATAGATCACCTCCCCTTTTCATGGATTTCATCTGTCGCTCAAGTGATAGAACTGTAATGCAGTTCAGAAATTGCTTGACTCATAGGCTGAGCTTTGAGGCTCCCTAGTTTCACTCCTTCCTCTGCACAGGAGAAAACTGAGGACAGGCAGTGCAGAGTCATTGCCTAAGGTTATGTAGATGATGGCAAAGCATGAATATGAGTCCCTAACCTCTCCTACTGGCCTTTGTGTTACTGAATAGCATACAGAAATCTTTTTCCTTTTTACTTTTAGAGGGAGAGAACAGGGGAGGGACAGAGTGCAGGAGAGAGAGAGAGAATAATCTCAAGCAGGCTCCGTGCTGCCAGCACAGAGTCTGATGTGGGGCTGGAACCCACGAACCATGAGATTATAACCTGAGCTGAAATCAAGAGTTGGAGGCTTAACCAACTGAGCCACCCAGGCACCCCCGGAAATTCTTATTTTAATAGTTTTAAATCTTCCCATCCATAAGCACAGGATGTCTTTCCATTTATTTGTATGTTCTTTAGCTTCTTCCACCAATATATTGTACTTTTCAGTGTACAAATCTTTCAACTCCTTGGTTAAGTTTATTCCTATTGTATTCTTTTTCTTCCCCCCCCCCCCCGCCTGTATTCCTTATGCTGTGCTTTGCATCTCTCAAACTTATTCTTTTTTTTAATACGAAATTTATTGTCAAATTGGTTTCTTTTTTTTTTTAATTTTTTTTTTCAACGTTTATTTTATTTTTGGGACAGAGAGAGACAGAGCATGAACGGGGGAGGGGCAGAGAGAGAGGGAGACACAGAATCGGAAACAGGCTCCAGGCTCTGAGCCATCAGCCCAGAGCCCGACGCGGGGCTCAAACTCACGGACCGCGAGATCATGACCTGGCTGAAGTCGGACACTTAACCGACTGCGCCACCCAGGCGCCCCTCAAATTGGTTTCCATACAACACCCAGTGTTCATCCCAACAGGTGCCTTCGTCAATACCCATCACCCACCCTCCCCCTCCCTTCCACTCCCCATCAACCCTCAGTTTGTTCTCAGTTTTTAAGAGTCTCAGACTTTTTCTTTATTCTTAAGTATTTTATTCTTTTTAATGCTACTGTAAATGGGCTTTTATCTTTTTAAATCACCACTTATTTGTATTGAGTGATTGAGAGAGAGAGAGAGAGAGAGTGTGTGTGTGTGTGTGTGTGTGTGTGTGTATGTGTGTGTGCACAGGGGAGAGTGGCAGAGAGAGAGGGAAAGAAGGAATCCCAAGCAGTTCTGTGCCATCAGCGCAGACCCCCACGTGGGGCTCAAACTCATGAACCATGAGATCATGACCTGAGCGAAAATCAGGAGTTGAATGCTTAACCGACCCAGCAGGTGTCCCATAAATGGGCTTTTAACATTTTTTTTCCTTTGTAAGTAGGTCACTGTTAGTGTATAGAAATGCAACTGATTTTTGTATGTTGATTTTGCATCCTATAACTTTACTGAACTTATGTATTCTCACATGTTTTTCATAGATTTTATGGTTTGCTGTGTATAAGATCATGTCATCTGTGACCTAGTAATGTTACTTCTCCATTTTTGATTTGGATTTTATTTCTTTTTCTTGCTTAATTCCTATGTCTAGGATTTCCAGTACTATGTTGAATAGACATGGCAGGAATGGGTATTCTTGTCTTTTTCCTTATGTTAGAGCAAAAGCTTTCAACTTTTCTCTGTTATGTATGGTGCTGGCTGTGGGCTTGTCATATATGGCTTTTATTATGTTGAGGTACATTCCTTCTGGACATATTTTGTTGAGTATTTTTATCATGAAATTATATTAAATTTTGTGAAATGCTTTTACTGCATCTGTTGAGATATGATCATGAGATTTTGGCTCTTCATTCTCTTAATATGGTATATCATATTTATTGGATTGTGTATGTTGAACCATCATTGCATCCCAGAGGTAAATCTTACTTGATCATTGTATATGATCCTTTTAACATGTTATTGACTTTAATTTGCTAGTATTTTGTTGAGGATATTTGTATCTATGTTCATCTTGGATATTGGCCTGTCGTTTTCTTGTATTGTCTTTGTCTGGCTTTGGTATTAGGGTGATGCTAGTCTCATAAAATGAGTTTGGAAGTATGTACACTGTTAGTAGGAATGTAAGATGGTACAACCACTCTGCAAAACAGTGTGGAAGTACCAGTAAAAATAGAACTACCATATGATCCAGAAACCTCACTCCTGGATATATCTCCAAAACAATGAAAATCAAAATCCATGGATAGACCTGGAAGAAATTATGCTGAGTGACAAGAAGTCACAGAGGGACAGATACTGCATGATTCCACTTATAGGAAGTATCTAAAATAGTCAAACTTATAGAAGCAGAAAATAGAATAGTGAGTCCCAGGAATGGGGGAGGAAGAAATGGAGGTTGTTGTTCAATGTGTATAACATAACAGTTCATAAGCTAGAGATCTGCTGCATAACATAGTGCCTATAGTTAACAATATATTGTTAGGTGCACTTAAAATTTTGTTAAGAGAATAGTTTTCACAATTAGAAAAAGAAATTCTTATTTAGACAAAACTCAATGCAATTCAATGGTGAATTCTTCCAGAATTAGCTATAAAATACATATATACATAATGTACATGATTTTGTCCTCTATTCTTTTGTCTTGTTTGCATGCTATATCTCCTCTACTTGGTCTGTCTAGACCATCTTATTAATTTGTTCCTATATATGGGATTCTCATTCTATTCTCACATTTTCTCCTTGGCATCCGTAACTGTTCAATCGTTCCTTTAAATACCACTCTCAATATATTTCAAATTTATTTATTTTTGTTAACTTCCATAAAATATATTTAAGTCATTCTCTATTTATTCTTTGATGTGGTTTACCTTTATAATGTCATATTGGTATTAGTGACCCTTTGGAAATTATCCCCAACACTTGATTTTTTACCTTTTGAGTTCCTGTATATTACTTCCTAGGTATTTAATATGAGTTATCATGTTGTCATTGCTATGTAATTTATCAACTCCCAGCTTTCATTTCCATAAGATAAGCACTGTTGGTGTATTTCGTCTTTTGTAAATATTAGCCTCATAGGTGCTGTGGCTAAAAGATAAGCTGTGGGTTCAACATCTGCTTCCATCAGTAATTAGCTGGATAGTTTGGGGGCAAGCTACTTAATCTATCTCTTTTTCATTTTTATGAACATGAAATATGATAACAATGATTCCACTTTCTATATTCATGAGGATTAAACAACCTAACACATTTAAAGCCATTAGTAAAAGCTGCATTTCCAGCATAAAAGTCTGTCCCAAAACATTCATTTCGACCATATTAAAAGAAGAAACTGGCATTCTTCCTCTCTATTATAGATATTTATATCTTTACCACAAGGGTAAGAATTATATTTAGAATTCCTCATAATCCTATCACCACTTTATCAAATAATGTTTTTTTTCATTTTTACACAATAGTAGTCACACACAGGATGGCTACCATCTGGAATTCTTGTTCATGGAGCAGTTGCCATAAATATTTCCCATGGTGTTAAATTTCATAAGTATAATTTTAATGCTATAAAATAACATCACAAGTTGGTAATTTGCAATTTATCTTAATCTTTTCCTCATTATTAGACGTTTATTTGGCATAGCAGGTCTATAGATTTTGGAATTAACATAATTGATCTGCATGCAGGTTGAGCAATATTGGGCAGGCTATTTAACATCTGTGAACTTTAATTTTCTTATCTATAAAATGGAAATAATTATTTCTGCCAGGATTATGTTATTTTAAAAAACGTACTGACAAAGCTATAATGTAAAGTAGTTACCAAAATACTTCTTTTCTACCCCAACCTAAAATAGTTTCTTCCCATCCCTACTGTAGTTTTGGTCAAATGTTTTTCTTAATTCAAAGATATGTCTGACAGTATTTTAAGAGAATAATTGAACTGGATATATATATATTTTTTTACTAAGAAGCTAGGTTATCAAGTCAAAACTGAGCCTCATTAGATAAACCTTTCAAATGTTGTTCTTGTGTTTACCTTGAAGCTGTCATAGCAAAAACCAAAAGCAAAAACTGATTTCTTATTCATATTACGTTACATAGCTATCTGATATAATGATTTTCTATTTTATTATCTTATCTTCAAATACAAAGATAGTGACATACTTAGAAGATTGTGACTCTGCCTACATATCTCTTACTCTATGTTCTAGCAGATTAAGGCAACATTCCAATATATTTAGTCAACTTGATTATCCTTTATTTTTAACCTAAAAGAAATTACATCAGAATATTTACAATAAATTCACAATTGGAATATGTAATACTTATTCAAATCTGTTGCTTTACTTGCCAAGGGTATATTGAGGTATCATCATTTTTCTATGTCATTTCTCAGAGGCATTTCTAATTTCAGAAATATCTGCTGGAACAAAAGGAAAAAGATTTACAATAAGTGAAATTCTTGGAATTGCAAATGCAATCACCAAAATATGAGAAGTGAATTTTGGATACATGCCAAATCATTGCTACTCAACCTTATCTTTTCTTTTTTTATGATTCTCTCAGAATATTTCATTGCTTAGGGCATTGAGTAATTTTCTGGGGTAGGGTTCTCCACTCCACCCCCCATTCATATCTGACCTAAAACACAAATGGCATTGATCTAGGAGTTAATAAATATATGACATGATAACGTTTTATTGATGAGATGACATTAGCACAAAATGCTTTCATGTAAAAATAGGATTGACTTAGGAAAAGTTACTCTAGGCTCTTAAACACGTGCAAGTTCTAGGAGGTATGCTACAGGGATGGTTATTTGAAAGATGAAAAGTCCACTTTAATTCGGAATATGATGATATTTATCATTAGATATGAATTACAGTAAAATTGTGCCTGAAATTTTTTAAGCTTCCAAACTGGTTGAAAGTAACCACTTTGAGGAGGAGAGAGTATCAGGACCAGATTTCAGCCTCTGAAATGTTCTCTGAGCTGAGCCTGGAGTGACTTTCAGCTGTCCTCTTCAGGGTCTGTCTTGCAATGTTTAAGCAGTGAGTGCTGAATTTTTGACAGAAATTTAATATCCATGTTACTGGAGATAAACTCAGGCTTGTGTTTTCTAACTCATATTTTGGATACAAAAGGGTCAGAAGTCATGTGACGCTTAAGGCAGATATACTATCTTCCCTGAATTTTTGGTGGGACCTTTTGTTTTGTTTTGTTTTTGGTCCAGGTGGTTTTCAGTTGCAAGTGGGAGACAGAGGTGGCATTCAAGTGGTGTGATCTCAGGGATAACTAGGAGCCCTTCTTCCTCTCCCAGCTTACCCGGAATTTCCCCCCATCAGTTCTCTTGCAATTTCCTCAATAAAGAACCTAGATTTAAATTCCATGCTTAAAGATAAGAGAAGTGGGGATTAAAACACAAATACTCTCTTTGAAAGAGAACATATTGACTTAAAGTCACACTAAAATAACTGCTTCTATCAGATCATGACTCAAAGCAGGTTTTGTTGTTTAGGTAAGAGGAGAAGAAATGAGCTTCATAAAAGGAAATATGTGTTAGTGGAATTTTAAAATAAAAACTGTTTTTACTTTTTCATCTCCCTTAAGCAAACTCATTTTAGCTACATTCAAGCATTGGGTAAATATAGAACCTCTCTCTTGTTTCCCAGCTTGCTCTGAACTACTGAATGATTTGAGTCTCCTAGTTTGGGGGAAATTACAGAATACAACACTGAGAGTGTGTACTTGGTATTGTTGAACCTCTGCTTGACAGTCTACAAAGTGTGATGAAGAAACTTATCAAATGTCTGAACATGAGATCTTTTTTTGAAATTCCCAAGAAAGTAAATTCTGCAAACTGCTAACTGGCCTTGAGAAAGATTCCAGAGCAGATTATTAAAAGATTGGCTTTAGGAGTTCCAAAAATAATTGGTAATCACTGGATTTATGAAAAAAGCATGACCAGTTTTGGACTCATTCCCTTTTTGGACTGTGGGTTAAGGGCATGGTATGGCCATAGTGCTTCCCAATTTTAGTAAAGCACTTAAAAGACTGTCAAGGTACTAGATGGAGTCATTTGAGCTGGAAAGTAGTGCAGGTAGGCGAATTTGTACCTTGGAGAACCACGTGCAAATGTCAGTGATTAAAATTAACTTACGTTATCCTTTACCCTGTCTGTTCAGTATTTTCAATTATGATCTTGATAAAGTTGCAGATGATTTGAAATAGCAGGGCGATCTCATATATCAGACGATGGAATCACAGTTCAGAATTAATTGGCTGGCATTCTATACTGTCAGCCTTATAGCTAATGGGAGTGATTTAGCACTCCCATCTCAGTGTGCATACTTAAGATGAATTACACATGGCTTAAGAGCCATGTGTGAGAAAGATTTATGGTAGAAGTACTACATGCATAGCAAGCATGATGGAAGACCTGTTCTACTCTGTGCTGGTCAAACCATCTAGTATGGTACATTGAAGACATGATGTCCCATTTTAATTGGAACACAGATAAACTACGCTGTGTCCAAGGAGAGAGTCTAAAATAGTGAAAAGACTTTATTGTTTATATCAGGAAAATTTTTTGGAGGTGAAATTTGGAATTGCCATCTTCTTAACTTTCTGTTGAATAGGAGCTGTCATTTGTTGCAGAATCCTGCAGATTTTCTGGAATTTAGTACATGCTGGTGACAGTGATCATTTCTAGTAGGACAGTGCCTTTTTTTTCTCCATCATGGACTAATGCGAAGTCAGGGAGGACAGCTCTGATGAATTAGGGAATTTTCGCTTTCCCAAAAATGAAGTCAGAAAAAAATTCATGGATCCACTGTATAGCAATAAACAGTAGAGAAATCAAAATTTTAACTTTAATATTGAATTGTAAGAACTCATTGAATAATAGGGGTCTGTGATTTCTGCCTTACCCCCTGCCCCACAGTAACCGTAATTTCCACTTGGCCTTTTCCCCCTTCTATTATTCCACTGTTAATCTGAAGGTTGTCTGCATACACTCAGTATATGTTAAATGAAATGTTAGTTAACTTCTGTTAAATTTATACCAAGTAATAATGAAAAATACTTTTCAAAAGACAAAAGGATTTATTTTTAATACAAGGATTATAGAAAGGAAAACCTGGAAAGCTTGAAGTAACCCATTTCTGGAACTGCAAAAACAAATCCTGTTTAAAAAACCAAAGCCCAAAACACTTGGGCTTGGGTATTTCTTTAACCTTTGTCCACTTAAAGGAACTTTATTTAAAAATATAATTTGGAAGCACATACTAGCTACTTCATAATGCAAAAAGAAACAGAATGGTGAAAAATTGTAGCAATTACAGAATTTGTTGTTCCAGAGTCTACAAGGTAAAATATTAGCAACCAGAAAGGATAAAGTTACATGTCCTTTTGTTGTTGGCACCACTAAGAGAGGAAAGAGAAATTGAGAAAGGAAAAGAATAAGGTCTTCACAATTTTGTGGCTTGGGTTACTAAGCACTTACAATAAATAAAGCTTAAAACACAAGCACATCATCTAAGACAAGTATGTATTAAAAACCAAAAAGAACCTTCAGGACTAAGTTACTTTTTTTTTCCCAGAGACTGAACTAAATAAATTACTTTGTAGGAAAAAATACTCTGAATGATTGGGTCATTCAAAACATTAAAAACAGTGTATTTTTTCATTTTAGCCATAACTCTTAAAGCACTCAATTGTTTGCTTGATGAAATAAAACCAGATTGAGTGGGAGCCCATTTAAAGTATAAAAATGTTATTATTTGTTGTTGTTGTTGTTGTTGTTGTTGTTGTTGTTTTTGGTATTGGTATTTAATTGTCATCAGGGTCATAAATCAAATGATTCACCTGGAAATTAAATTCTTCTGATAGCCACTGAACTTCCCCAAAAGAAAATGTTTTGTAATTTATCAAGAGGTAATCAACCCAGGAACACGACAGGGATGCCCACTCTCACCACTGTTGTTTAACATAGTGCTGGAAGTTCTAGCATCAGCAATCAGATAACAAAAGGAAATCAAAGGCATCAAAATTGGCAAAGATGAAATCAAGCTTTCGCTTTTTGCAGATGACATGATATTATACATGGAAAATCCGATAGACTCCACCAAAAGTCTGCTAGAATTGATACATGAATTCAGCAAAGTTGCAGGATACAAAATCAATGTACAGAAATCAGTTGCATTCTTATACACTAACAATGAAGCAACAGAAAGACAAATAAAGAAACTGATCCCATTCACAATTGTACCAAGAAGCATAAAATACCTAGGAATAAATCTAACCAAAGATGTAAAGGATCTGTATGCTGAAAACTATAGAAAGCTTATGAAGGAAATTGAAGAAGATTTAAAGAAATGGAAAGACATTCCCTGCTCATGGATTGGAAAAATAAATATTGTCAAAATGTCAATACTACCCAAAGCTATCTACACATTCAATACAATCCCAATCAAAATTGCACCAGCATTCTTCTCGAAACTAGAACAAGCAATCCTAAAATTCATATGGAACCACAAAAGGCCCCGAATAGCCAAAGGAATTTTGAAGAAGAAGACCAAAGCAGGAGGCATCACAATCCCAGACTTTAGCCTCTACTACAAAGCTGTCATCATCAAGACAGCATGGTATTGGCACAAAAACAGACACATAGACCAATGGAATAGAATAGAAACCCCAGAACTAGACCCACAAACGTATGGCCAACTCATCTTTGACAAAGCAGGAAAGAACATCCAATGGAAAAAAGACAGCCTCTTTAACAAATGGTGCTGGGAGAACTGGACAGCAACATGCAGAAGGTTGAAACTAGACCACTTTCTCACACCATATACAAAAATAAACTCAAAATGGATAAAGGACCTGAATGTGAGACAGGAAACCATCAAAACCTTAGAGGAGAAAGCAGGAAAAGACCTCTCTGACCTCAGCCGTAGCAATCTCTTACTCGACACATCCCCAAAGGCAAGGGAATTAAAAGCAAAAGTGAATTACTGGGACCTTATGAAGATCAAAAGCTTCTGCACAGCAAAGGAAACAACCAACAAAACTAAAAGGCAACCAACGGAATGGGAAAAGAGATTTGCAAATGACATATTGGACAAAGGGCTAGTATCCAAAATCTATAAAGAGCTCACCAAACTCCACACCCGAAAAACAAATAACCCAGTGAAGAAATGGGCAGAAAACATGAATAGACACTTCTCTAAAGAAGACATCCGGATGGGCAACAGGCACATGAAAAGATGTTCAACGTCGCTCCTTATCAGGGAAATACAAATCAAAACCACACTGAGGTATCACCTCACGCCAGTCAGAGTGGCCAAAATGAACAAATCAGGAGACTATAGATGCTGGAGAGGATGTGGAAAAACGGGAACCCTCTTGCACTGTTGGTGGGAATGCAAATTGGTGCAGCCGCTCTGGAAAGCAGTGTGGAGGTTCCTCAGAAAATTAAAAATAGACCTACCCTATGACCCAGCAATAGCACTGCTAGGAATTTATCCAAGGGATACAGGAGTACTGATGCATAGGGGCCCTTGTACCCCAATGTTAATAGCAGCACTCTCAACAATAGCCAAATTATGGAAAGAGCCTAAATGTCCATCAACTGATGAATGGATAAAGAAATTGTGGTTTATATACACAATGGAATACTACGTGGCAATGAGAAAAAATGAAATATGGCCTTTTGTAGCAAAGTGGATGGAACTGGAGAGTGTGATGCTAAGTGAAATAAGCCATACAGAGAAAGACAGATACCATATGGTTTCACTCTTATGTGGATCCTGAGAAACTTAACAGGAACCCATGGGGGAGGGGGAGGAAAAAAGGAAAAAAAAAAAAAAAAGAGGTTAGAGTGGGAGAGAGCCAAAGCATAAGAGACTGTTAAAAACTGAGAACAAACTGAGGGTTGATGGGGGGTGGGAGGGAGGAGAGGGTGGGTGATGGGTATTGAGGAGGGCATCTTTTGGGATGAGCACTGGGTGTTGTATGGAAACCAATTTGACAATAAATTTCATATATTAGAAAAAAAAAAAAGGTAATCAACCTATGGTTATAATGTAGAGAAATTAACCTTCAGTGTGATCAAAATGAATTAAAAGTGGTGATATGAGAGAAATTTTCTTTGTTATTACCACTTAGCTAGTAGGGTCTCCAAAGCAAATAAAAATAAATGTGAGCAGAACTCACAACTTTATTTTTATGAACCTAAGTACTTTGGCTTACTGGTAATTGCAAGGTCTGCTCAGCCAGAGGAAGGAGAATTAGTGGAAAACTCCAATGAAAATCTTGTGTGAGAAAGTGCAAAGGTAAGAATGTCCTAAAAATGGATGAAAATAATATTATCATATAAGAGTAAGCTTCTAACTCAGTTGCCATCATTAAAAGGCATTGGAAATGACAAATGGAGATCAGCTGTGGTGACTATTTATCTCAAGAAACCTAATTCTTACCAAATGCAAATATTGTAGGGGATAGATTAAAAAAAAATCCCCAAAGAGAAACTACTAGACTTTTTCTTGGATTGTCAAGAAAGAAAGGATTACAGACAAGACTCTGAAAAATGATGAAAATGTTTCTGTTAATTAAAAATTTTTTAACTTCCAGATGTTTCTGGGAATTTCAATTTCTTAGAAACTGTGGTAAGTTTAGTAAAGCACCTGTAGAAGTAATTAAATTTAGTGGAAGACAGATGAGAAATTTGCTTCAATTTAAAAATTACTTGGTAAATGCTCAGTGAGCTCATATGATAATTCTCAGGTGTACAGTTTTGCAAAGATAAGTGCAGTAGATTATTGATCAATAGATATTTTGGCTTTTAAGAAAAAAATTACCTTGTGAACATGCAGATAATTTTCCATAAATCTCCATCTTTAATATTTAAAAATTGTGAGGAATACACATGGGAAAATGTAGAAAATATAAATGTACAATATAACAAATATTTATGAAGTCCACTCATGAAATTCCTCCCAAGTCATACAGTAGAACACGTTTAGTGCCCAAAAAGTACCCTGTGTGCTCCACCTGATCACCGCATCTTTTCAACTTTTGTTTTCCTTTATAGATTTGCTCTTCTAAAAACAATATAATTTAGTCTTCCCTCTTTTTGATATTTATATAAATGGAATCATAATGCATGCATTCCTTTGATTCTTCATTTGGAGAATCTTTATGAAATTCATCCATGTTCTGGGGAGTATCTGGAGGAAAAATTCTTAATTGTGCATAGTATTTCGCTGTTTGAATATACCACAGTGTATCTTTTGCCATTCAACTATTATTGGACATTTAGTTTGTTTTTTTTAATATTTTGGCCATTGTAAGCACTTCCTTCAAAAGACTTCTATATATTTTAGATCATATGTGCATGTTACTCTAGGGAATATACCTGAAGAGAAATTGCTAAGTGAGAGGATATGCATACTTTTTTAAAAAAATTATTATTTTGAGAGAGATGGAGACAGCACAAGTGGGCGAGGGGCAGAGAGAGAGGGAGAGAGAAACCCAAGCAGGCTCTGTGCTGTCAGCTTATGGCCCGATGTGGGGCTCAAAGTCATGAAATGTGAGATCGTGACCTGAGAGGTCATGAAACTGAGAGTTGGACACTCGACCGACTGAGCCACCCAGGTGCCCCAGGATATGCATAGTTTTAATTTTGTTAGGTGACTTCAACTTTTATCCAAAGGAGTTAAACCAATGGGCATTATAAGAGTTCCCACTGTGGTCTGTCTTTGCCAGCATTTGATTTTGCCAGACATTTTAAGATTTGCCTTATGAAGAAATAGTGAGGAAATCATGGTATCCCATTGTGGGTTAAACTTAATTTCCATACAGAAAAGTTTGGACACTATTCGTGCTCTCTGAATTTTCTGTTTTAGATGTTTAAAAGTATTTAGATATTTAAGTGTTTCATCTATTTGGGGAAGCATCTTTTTCTTTTCCATTTTGATTGATAGGAGTTCTTTATATATTTGTGATACTTGTCCTTATCATTTATAAGTAGTGCAAAAGAAACAAACAAAATCAGTGGCTTGTCTTTTTCCACTCTCTTTGTGGTGTCCATTGATGAACAAAATTCTTAATTTTTATGTGGTCATATTTGTTAATTTTTTACTTTGAAAATAATGCTTTTTTTTCTCACTTGAGATGCTTTCCCTACCCTATAATCATTAAGGTGTTCTTTTATGTTATCTTCTTAAAGCTTTCTCTTTTCTAGTCTCTGAAAAGGTTTGTGTAAGAATTGAATTTGTTCCTTAGATTTTTGGTAAAATTTGCTGAGAAAGCCATTTGAGCTTGAAGTCATCTTTGTGGGAAAACTATAAACTATTATTCAATTATAAAACTAGGCTTTCTACAGTATTTCTTTTTGAATTTGTTTTTTCAAGTTGTATTTTTCTAGGAATTTTCCCATTTTATCTATGTTTTTAAATTTATGGTTAGAGTTGTTCATAAATTCTTTGTTATCTTTTTTATGTCTGAATACTTACTCTAGTGTATCTTTTAAAAATGTTGTTTTGGGGGCACCTGGGTGGCTCAGTCGGTTAAGCGTCCGACTTCGACTCAGGTCATGATCTCACAGCTCGTGACTTCGAGCCCTGCATCAGGCTCTGTGCTGACAGCTCAGACCCTGGAGCCTGCTTCAGATTCTGTGCCTCCCGCTCTCTCTGTCCCTCCTCTGCTCATGCTCTATCTCCTGCTCTCTCTCTCTTAAAAATAAATAAACAGTAAAAAAATGTGAAAAAAATGTTGTTTTGAATATTTATTCTCCTTTTATTGGCCTTAAAATCTCCTTATAATTGGTCCTTATAATTGTCAATTTTTCTTTTCAAAGAACAAACTTTTTATTGTTCTCTATATATTTGTCCTCCTTTTCATTAATTTTGGGCTTCTCTTTACTTTTTCTTTTTTTTTTTACCTTCTTTGATGTGATAATATTAAGTTTTTTATACATGAGTTATACTTATTAATTTAAATTATTTTTAATTTTGATATTGACATCTTTGGCCATATATTATCTCCTAAAAACTGCTTTAGATTCATCATAAAAACTTTGATATATTATATTTTCACTATTTACTGATAAAAACATTTTATAATTCATTTTATAATTATTTCCTTAATTTGTGTATTATTGAGATATATCTTAATTTCAAACAATATTACATGTTTTCAAACATCATGTCCTAATATTTTGCTTGACAGTGTACTTTCAGTTTTGTAAATAGATAATCACTTAACACAGTTATTGAATTGGAGAAGAATTAAGACGGTGAATTGGAGAAATGAACTTACCTTACTTTGGCTCCTTATGTACATTACAGTTTTCAACATGTAAAGCTCAAACCCCCTGAAACTCAGGATTGTAAATTCTCTGATTATATCTCCATTGGCTCCACACATCTGCTTTTCTGACTTTCTTTACCGCCTATCTCTGATTCCTGAAATCTTCCATATGGGCCCCCTGAATATCAAGGTTAGTTATCAGTAAAATTCTTTACATGCTTAAACCTATTTAATGAAGATTCCCCTTACCCTCATGTTATTGCTGAAACCTGGCTCTTATCTCGGTGGAGGCTGTTCTCTCTTCCAAACCCACCATAGCTGGGCCTGGAATGGATATAAGGGCCTCTTTGCAACCTCATCGATGTTCATGACTGTTCTACTCACCTTGCTTCCTAACATCTCTTTTATTTTCATATCATTAAACTCTATCAGATGTTTTCCCTCTTTGTTGTTTTCATCTATAGTTCCCTTGCTCACTATTTCATAGCTTTCAAAAGTTTTCAGTTTTTGGCTCGCTGCCACTTTCTCCAACACCATTTGTTATTTAATGTGAATTAAATATTCTCATAGATTATCTTTCCAAAATTCTGCACTATAAGTTTCTTCATCTCTCTCCTCCTTTGGTCTTGTCACCTACTATACCTTGTCTGTTAGTCTCATGGTCATACCCTTAACCTTGTTATTGGTAATAACTGCCATCCTTCCATAGTATCATTCTTAAGCATCTTACTCACCCATAACTACCTCCTCGTTTCTCCTTTATTTTCTCCAGATTCCTAAAGCAAAGATTGTTTGTGTTCCATCTATATTCCCTTGGCTCAACTTTTTCACCTGAAGTTATGGTTCCCAACATTCTGGTAGAAGAAGTCGGTGTGTCAATCACTTGTGACTTTCATCTTCTCTCTTCTTTTCTGAGGACTTTGTCAGAAAAAAGAACTTGTCATGGGAATCCCCCTCCTATAAATGCAGGCACATTTCAGAAGTTTAGGGAGATGGTGTATAACATTCCCATGGGAAATGCTTAACCAATGGGCATAGTCAGTAAATAATGTCCCAGTTTCCCTGTCTCTGATAGGACAAGTCTGAGGCATATCCTACATGGTTTTCAGGTTGTCCTCTATGAGGCTGAACTCCAATTTCCCAGCTTACCTGGATTTACTTGCTTTTGCTTTTTTTATTTTTTTATTTTTTGTTACTATCCCACTTCCTCATTTCCTCACTTGGCACTTCCTGGAACTATCTCACAAATACACCACCTGCGTGTATTTTCTTGTCTCAAGGTCTCTGCTGGCGAGAACCCAGTCTAAGATATATAACAACATCAGTAGTTCTTTAGCTGCCTTTGGGACCTGCATTCCACTGATCCTGCTGTTTTTTCTCTGGTCTTCACTGCATTCCCTCATGTTCTGATTTCTGTTCCCACTCATTTTAGAGTTCATGGAACATAGTTATAGTCACTCCATTGTATGTGGCCTCTTTCCCTTGCTCTTCCCAGTCTTTGTCATATAGGCCTGGCCAAATCTTAAGCTTTGTTAAATCTCACTCAGTCTGCTATTAATCCTTTTCTCTGATTTATTATGACAAATCTGCAAGAAAATATAATCTCTTTATTTGTTCATCTGTTGCTCCGTATTAGAATCTAAATACCATGAAATCATGATTTTGCCTGTTTTCTTCATTTATGTGTCCACAGTGCCTAAAAATGTGGCTGGCACATAATAGGGACTCAATAACTACTTTTTGGACAGCTGAATAAGGCTGGAATCACCTCCATAGTGTTCTTTTATATGGAGGTGATTCCAGCCTTATTCCAGTGTTTTAGGCAATGTGGGATTCAGAGTTATCCACAGATGGCTCCTGAGGAAGACAGCATCCTTCCATATATTTCCTTTACTCCACTTTCACCTTTTTCTGTTCATACCTACTTATCATTGGTGATATCATGACTCTGAAAAATCAGTGTATGAAAAAGGATTTCTTTGACCAAAGTCTGGTATTTGGGAAATTATTTTCAAATCTTTAACATCAGCTGAGGTGATTTTCCTCCCTCCTAGGATGGATCAAAGCATATAACCAGTTTAGAATATTTCAGTATGTCTTTTCAGTTGTGTAAACAAAGCATAGCACTGAGTTCCGGTGGCTTATAACGTTCTTTTCATCTGAAATGTTAATAACTTATTGCACACTTACTGTATAACAGGCACTGCCATAAATGCTTTATGTATTTGATTCATTTATTAGATAAACAATTCTATGATAAAGACTTATTTCTATTTCTATATGAGAAGAAAGTCTTGTTGAGAGGTTGAATAACTTTCTTGAAGTGTCGTAACTAGTTACTAAAGGACTTGGTATTCTCTATTCCATACATGAAAACCAGCTTTTCTGATTTAAAGCTTCAGGATCTTAATTACTGTGCTGTACACTATTTTCTTTTACTTCACATAAAAATAAAATAAGACAGACTATTTGCCAGTGGGCACTTATAATGTGCCAGGCATTTTATGCATTATATGAGAAAGCCCTTGAACAACAACATGTAGTTGTAAGAACATTGGGTTGCAGGCTGAGACTGGATCTGTCTCTTTCATCCCTGGAAACCACAGACAGGACATTTAAGTTCTCTGGTCTTAATCATTTTCATCTATACGTCCATCTGTTTAACACTAAATGCCTGGAACAGTGACAGATCTTAAGAAATGCATAATGAAGGAGAAAGTTTCCATCTATTGAGGTGATCATAGTCTAGTGGGAGAGACAGTTGTTAGTAGCCAGTTAGTTACTCCTCAGGATGGAAGGTGCTGTGACAAAGGAGAGTATGAGTTGCTTTGGAAACACAGGAAGAACATGAGTTGGAAGGATGTTTCCTCTTTAAAATGAAGGCTTT
Source organism: Leopardus geoffroyi (assembly GCF_018350155.1). Classification (NCBI taxonomy): domain Eukaryota; kingdom Metazoa; phylum Chordata; class Mammalia; order Carnivora; family Felidae; genus Leopardus; species Leopardus geoffroyi. Next base: position 106,011,803 of record NC_059326.1, read on the forward strand.
GCACTAAACGAACTCAGAGGCCCCTAGCAGTAACCAATAATACTCCATACGATTAAAGGAGGAGTCTCAGAAAGCACAGTAATAACCCCTTTGCCTCAAATTAATATTTGTGGGAATTTAAGGGCTCATTGTGACAGTATCTCTTTATACTTTTTACATCTTCCTTTTACCCATTCACCCTAACTTCAGGCAGTGTTTCTCCCATGTAAAGCCCCTGCATCATTATCACCTTGTGCTGTAGTAAAAACAAAACAAAACCGACTTCAGCCAGGTCACGATCTCGCGGTCCGTGGGTTCCAGCCCCGCGTCAGGCTCTGGGCTGATGGCTCAGAGCCTGGAGCCTGTTTCCGATTCTGTGTCTCCCTCTCTCTCTGCCCCTCCCCCGTTCATGCTCTGTCTCTCTCTGTCCCCCAAAAAATAAATAAACGTTGAAAAAAAAAATTAAAAAAAAAAAACAAAACAAAACAAAACAAAAAACAAACAAACAAAAAACCATTTTGATGTCTGGGTTTCTCCTCAGACCTACTGATTCAGACTCTCAAGAGTTGCAGCCGGTAAGTATGGCACTTTAACAAGGATCCTAGGTGATATCCCAGAACCTACACTGTTCTGGGAAACTACCTCATAGTAGGATCCCTCATATTTAAAGTAAGGCTCTTTGGATTGTCAGAAAAAGAACAGTCTAGGACAAATACTAAGCCATAGTGAAAAACAGCTTCAAGAGTAAGGTTATATGGTGTGCCATTATTTTTATTTAATAATGAGCATGTTAAATAGTATATTTGATATTGTTAAAATGGTTCAGGTTTAAACCAGTTTCTCTGTCAAAAGGGGAGCTACTCATCAATTTAATACCTTCCACTGTTAGAAGTTCTTGTTGACCTGGAGTTTGGGCCTGAGTCTTTATGACATTAATCTCAGAAATTCTTGTCCACATGGAGAGACACATTAGGCCTCTCTTAAGAAAAGCCAACTTGCAGATAATTCCCATCATGTAATTCTTCCATTTGGAGGGACTGTCTTAGAGAAGCAGTGGTCATGCATGCAGCTTTTGTCAGCAGACCCAAAGAGGCTCTTTTCAAGTGTTTATAAAATATTCAGATATCTGGAACCCTTGATGACAGCCCTTCCCTTGCCCCTCAGGATTCATTCTAGTTCAGATTTAGGAAATAGGTGCTTCTCACAACCGAACTATCAGGATTCATTATGATCTCAATGACACCAGCAAATAATGCTTACGCCTTGCATAATGTGAGCTCATTATTGTCAATACCTTTTATATCAATGGTCATATCATCCTTATAAGAATCCTAAGAAGTTGATATATTAAAGTTATTTGAGAAATAAGCAAAAAGGTGCAGAAAAGTTTAGTGCTTTGCTTAAAGCAACCCAGCTCATAACAGAGCCAGAAATACCACTTTGTCCCTTGATATCGGTTCCATCTCATGCTGCTTTCTCTTTGAATAACTTACACAACCCTGAGAATAACTTCTTGTCCAGTGAAGTATGGATAAAGGAACAAGGCACTGAAAACTTAACTTGGTGTGGTAGATAAAAGTTGGCCACCAATTTGCTATTATTCCTATGAGAAGGTGGAATGTATTTTTCCACTACCTTTGTTTCCACTGGCCTTTGTGACCTACTCAAGCAGTAGATGAAGTGGAAGGCCCATTCCAGGACAAGGTTGCAGCATTTGCCTGGCCTCTGAAACATGCACTCTTGGAGCCTTGAGTCACCATATAAGAAATCGACTTCTTTGAAGAAAACATGCAAAGAGATCCTGAGACTGAATAATGATGGAGAAGTGCCCAGCTGAGGCCAGCCATCCAGCCACCCATACTAGAATGACATCTGAGATTCTCCAGATCTGTCCTGCCCTTAGTTGATGCCAAATGGAGCGAAAGAGTCAACAGTCGCGTCTTGCTTGGATTTCTATCACATATAATCATGAGATAGAATAAGGTGTTTGTTGTGGCCACTAAGTTTTGGGGTAGTTTTTTTTACCTAGCAATAGATATCAAGAACACTGTTAAAAACACTGAAAGAAGAAACACTGAAGGAAGTGCTATTGAATTAAGTATTAAGACTCAGTAAGATCACCAGCTGCAGTGTTTACCTAAATAAATATCCATTGTTTCTTTTTCCCACATGATCTCTACTCCTTAGGCTTATGAGTCACAGTGAACTCTGGGGTCTTTTAAACTACTTGTCAGTTAACAATAGGTATTTTGGGTGAAGAGTAAACCCCTTGATCCTCCCTACCAGTGATCAGTCACCATCCCATGGCTATCCATCAGACCTCATACTGTGCATCACATTCTCATCTTAGCCATCTGCCACCTTCAGGAAAACTCTCCTCACTCAGTGACTTTAGTTTGTAAATCTCCTCTCTATCTCCTCCCCTGTTGTTTTCATCAGTTACTTCAATATCAAATTCTTGCCCCTTTGACATGCCACCTTCATGGTTATCTAACCTCCTTAATTCTGTCTCTCCATTTCTCCATATTCATTCACTGATAATATTTGTTTTTGACCTACTCATTCTTAGGAAGTATTCAGCCTCTTCTCCATTTCCACTCTTTGACTACAATCCCCTTTCTCACACCATTAAAACATAGATATTCTCCAAAGTTTGCCCTTAGTTTTCCTCTTATCTCTATTTTGTGTTCTAATGGCTTCCTCATTGCCTTGAAGTTGATGACTTGGGTCAAGACTTCCCATAACGAGTTTAAAATTACGTGGTCCTGCAATAGTAAACCCCTTATGTTGAACATAACATGAATCTTACTTTTCTTCTCTTTTCCTAACATTCCTGTTTCCATAAATTTCACAACCAGTTTTCCTAAACTCTGAACTCTAATCTCAGGCCATCTAAATCCTTTCCTTCCTGGATCTGACCTCTTCAGCTTCATCTGATTTTCCCTTCTCTATCCTTTTTTCCACTCTAGCTATATGGTACTTCCCTTAGTTTCTTGAGTAAATCTTGGTCTCTCCCAACTCAGGTCCCTCCCATGTGCAACTTCTTTTCTTTCTAGAATGTTCTTCTCTCTTTCTTCACTTCTTTACTTATCTTCTGTGTCTGTCCCTGTTACTTGTCTCCCTTAGAGCCTTTATCATCTTCTTCTTTGCTAACAGAATACTACCCCATAATTTTTTTCAGATAGTGATCACATATGTACTTCATGAGCACTTCTCCATTTGCAAAATTAAATGTCTATCAATAATAAGCATATTATGGTCATTCTGTTTTTCTCACCATTGGTTGTTTTGGGCATTAGCACATGAAGGATGTGCATTAACCAACGTATGTTCAGGAGGCAGCAACCATATTTTAACAGAGAGCTTCAATATAGTGATTAACCAGATACTGAAGAACTGGAAAGTCAAAAATGGAAAATTCAGGTATCACGCAAGAAATAACTGCAGGAAGAAGCAAAAACAAAAGGTTGGAATTATTGAGCTCAGAAGTACAGAGATGGGGCTCCATAGAGAGCTTGGCTCCACACATGTGCAGAGTAGATTCTGGCTGGCTGTAGTGTTAGTGTTTCTGGAAGAGTGTAAGGAGGTAGAAACTGAAATCATTTTGCTGTTCCTCCAGGAGCTAATGGTTGCCAGCAACTGAAGTAGCATTGTTGGGGTTACCCTGACAAACACAGTAAACAGGAAGCAAAAAATTCCTTCACCCTCTTGCAGCCACACAGTTTCTCTCTAGCACCCTCTATCACGAGAGCATAACAGGTAGCAAGAACTCTTTCTTTCCAAGCCACATCCTTCTAGTATTCACTTTCTTTTCATGCTTTTTTTTTTTTTTTTTTGGACCATTACTTTGGATTACCCCTTACGCAGACTCTTCTCATAACTTCTAGTCTTTTCCATCCTACATGGTCCAGCTCACCACTTCCTATGTCCATCATATCTTCCAATTTAATGTGACCATTTTGTTCTCTGATTTGTATGCCTCTTTCATACTTTTTATTTTCTGCCTCCTTTCATAGTGAGTTATGTACATGCCTTCACTCAACATTAAAAGCATAAGATTTGGAGTCAGACAGAATTGGGTTCAAATCCTGAGTCCATTACTTAGTAGCTCTGTGTTAATTTAGAGGCACAAGGTTCTTGCACGATCTCTGCTCATAAAATTCCTTTAATGAACAGAGTTTAAAAGATCTTGGTATATTTTAGTGATCTCTTACACAGTATTACAATGTCTCTAAATATGAATTGTTTTACATAATATTCTTATATATTGGCAGTCAAGATACAGGCATGTCACTGAAAAGATTTCTCTGTAGACTTGGTGAATTAACATGGAAATAGAGTGTATTCTCTTCTTTCTTGAAGAGTTACTACCACTAGATTCCTTTTGATTCTTGTACAGTTTGACGAACTGAAACAAATGTCTCATTTCAAGGATGATAGATCATTAAGCTCCGTAGCCATTAAGAACTTCTACAGAATAATTTTGAATGTTTTTTCACCAGTAAAAGTGCAATTCCTATCATCTCTAGATTTATAATTCATAAGTAAGTCATTAAACGTTTAACATAGGATGTGGCACCAGGGTGGCTTAGTCGATTGAGCATCCAGCTTCGGCTCAGGTCATGATCTCATGGTTTGTGAGTTTAAGCCCCACGTCCAGCTCTGTGCTGACAGCTCAGAGACTGGGGCCTGTTTCAGATTCTGTGTCTCCCTCTCTCTCTCTGCTCCTCCCCTGCTCATGCTCTTTCTCTCTCTCTCTCTCTCTCTCTCAAAAATAAATAAACACTAAAATTTTTTTTAAATAAATAAATAAATATTTAACATAGGTTGAAGGAGAACGTAATTTGTTGTTATGTTTTATTTGTAATACATATGCCTAGAAAAATATTAGGAGAAAATACAGAATTTGGATAATGTTGAATTTGGGGGATCCAAAGAAATCCTAGGGATTTGTTGGCTAATCTTTTATCCTTTCAGAAACTTGCTATTAATCATTAGAAATAGAATTTTGCTAACACTGCTGCAGCTGTTTCAGATTGGAAGTGGTGCTGTCCCGCCAAGGTCTGGTTCTGTAAGAGTCTATTGCGTTTAACAACAATGGAAAGGGCAGGGGCGGGGGTGGAATATCACCAACCTGGACGTGGGCCAAACTGAACAGGAATTAAATTCCTGCTGTTTTATTCTTGTTATGGACAGAAAAAGGTCTAGGCAAAATAATGAAAGCTTTGCATAGTCTGAAGGGAATTTAATTTGCCTAAAAGCCTAAGCTGTTTCGAAAATATGGTGAGGTGGGGTAAGGAATTAGGGTAAAAGAAAGTTTTGAGGATAGATTGGAAAAAGAAGGATGTCAAATATTGGAACCTAAATTGTGTATGCATAGTTGAATGGGTCTTTGAAAGCAAAGCTTAAGTTTCTCTGTACGCTTTAGAGTTTTTCAAGAGTGAACTGCATCTTTCCTAAAAGCAGGTTTAACCTCTAGTAATGAGGATATAATCTAATCTCCTGCAAGGACTATATTAAGAAAATAAAGGTTGTATTATTCCCCCTGGTTTGAAAGTGAATGGAAATTCTACCCCCAGCTCCATCAAGATTGGCTTAACCACCAATGTAAATTACTCTTATTTGGTTATTGATGTCATATGCTAATGTTTCTTGAAGCAAGAACAGACAACCAGTTCAGCTTTGTAGTGAAGCAGACATGGGCCTCAGTGCTGTTACAAGCTTGGCAATCACCAGAAACTTCCTTCATTTCTCAGCCTCAACGTCCTCATCTGGAAAGAGCAATAAGGCATGGGGTTGCAGAGTGGTGAGAATTTTGTAAAGTGCCTAATACAATTCCTGCAGCACAGAGGACATCCTCCATAAGTGATAACTAGTACTGTTAGGTTTTTCTAGTATTCAGGTCTGATTTATATGTCTAAAGAGGCTTTGACAGAAAGGTAATAACATATTTCTGCTATATGTAAAATGGCACCGGTTTAATGCATACTCCTCTGTAGAGTAAATGGTTTTCACTAACTTTCACCCAGAATTCACTGATAATTCTCAGATACTGTCACCCAAGTTACTCCTATTTACTTGTCTCTGTCGGGTGAGCAGCAGGAAAAGCAAGCCTCAGATATTCTTAATATTGTTAGGGAGAAAACAGCAAAAAATGACCAGTACTAGCTTGACGGTCTTAGGAGGGGGCAAAACTATTAGACAAAAAGGTTTTCTGAATGTGATCTGTATTTTGAAACTGTGTTGGAAATTATAGAGCTTGCCTCTTCCGTTCCGTTAGCCCCCTGAAGTTAATTGAAGCTAAATTACACAGTGCAAAGTTAGACGCAGAGACTCCTATGAAATGTTCCCCGCTCTCTATAATGTATTCTTCTACATGCCAGCTTTGAGAATTGCAGAACTGAGTAATTAAAGTTCAGCTGGGTCATAAGTAAGGTGACATGAGATCATTAATTCTCTGCAATTTAAAATAGGTCATCTTTCTTTGAGTTCTTGTTTCAAGCCCAATGAGGAAGAGCTAGGAGCAGATTGGGGGTGTGGGGTGGAATCCACTAAAGATCCAACTCTTTGTAAACAGAATGATTTTTATACTCCGTTCTGACTCACGTATGTACCCAAAGAAATAAAGACCAAGAAGCAACTTCATTGTATAATTGAAGAAATAGATCTTGTTGTCTTTCCACAACATTCCAATTCTGCTTCCTTATTCTCTTCTTTATTTTTACTTGATCATAATCATTCATTCTTACAGAAATAAATTTTAATCATATAAAAGTCATTTTTCTCACCCTTTTCCATCTCTCTCTCTCTCTCTCTCTCTCTCTCTCTCTCTCTCACACATCTCATGGTTGACTGGAAAAATGAATAAATAAGTTCCTAAGAGGCTGAGCCCAAGGCCTTTTGATGATACAGAGGGAATCCAGATGTTCACACTGGCCCCCACCTCCTGTAAAGAGTTTCATGGAATTTGTTGCTGGTCATAATATGCCTCCTAAAAGAGAGGAAACTTTTACAGGTATCATAAAATTAAGTTTCTACGTTTTGTTTTAAGTAGCACATGAAAAACATATCTTTTAGTGCTGACTGGATTCTGTATGTTCTCATAGAGGCATTTGCTCAGTATGATGTCATTTTTACAAATTTTTAAATTTTATTTTAGAGAGAGGGAGCGAGCAGGGGGAAGGGGTAGAGGGGGCAGAGAGAGAGAATCCCAAGGAGACTCCATACTCAGCATGGAGCCGATGTGGGGCTCAATCCTATGACCCTAGGACCATGACCTGAGCCGAAATCAAGAGTTGGATGCTCAAACGACTGAGCCACCCAGTCATTAAGTCATTAAGAATGACGTGTATTTGAGACTATTAATTTCTTTTCAAGGCTATACCTTTTGTGCCTCTGACTAGTCACACAGACACATTGTTCTGTTCTGCTGGCCTTTTAGAGGAAGGTAGAGCCCAGGACAGTCCCCAGGGTCAGACAAGAACTGGAAGGATGCAGTTTTGTTTGGTTGTGACTGAATTTAATGCTATGGAAATTTTTTTTCTTGACTACTTTCAGAAAATTATGTCTCACAGTTGGAAGAGGCTACTCTCTCCTTAAGTTTCCAAACTTTAAAACATGTTTTTAAAAAATTCATTTAGGAAGTATGTTTGTGGCAATGAATAAGAGTATTCACTAAACCCACATACATTTAACGATCCTCCTGCATCGTGAACTAATTCCTTGTATGACCCGACCCCTGCTTGGAAATAACTGAATGAACAAGTGCATCTTGTCCCTTATCTATAAAGTTACACACACACACACACATACACACACATGCACAGAAGTTTTAAAAATGGAATTCTTATCATCATTTCCAAGGTAAAGTAGCCAGGCTCTAACCTGTAGAAATTTGAGCCCAATAAAGAAAAAAAAAAAAAACAACAAAAAACTTCAAGGCCAATAAATAAAAGAAGAATGAGTAAGCTCTAAGGAGTTCCTGAAAATAAAGAGGGTAGGATAGAGATAATCCCCAAAGCAGGACACTCCTATGTTGGACGAGGAATTTGAACAGGAAAGTCAATAAAGTATATTAGTTTAATAACTGATTTCAGGAGACAAGTCATTCTGAGCCCCTGTTTTATGGATGAATGAAATTCTGAAATTTGAGCTAGGTCTTCATGAATTTCAGGGCAGCAACCAGCAAATAAAATCACAGCTGGGACCCTTGCTTTAAAAAAAAAAAATGTCTGGATTTTTTTAGTGGGTTAATAATGGTAGCAATTCTTAAGATACAAATATTTTAGAAATGTAAGGTTGGTTTAAATCTTATATGTTTGCCTAACTGACTCTGGAAACTTAATATATGGTATTCTATTTGAAGGAAAAAAAGAAAAAAAATTAAAAGAATGTATAAACTATCCAAGGTAAAACAAAATCTCTGTCCAAGTTTTTTGGAAAATATAGGTTTTGTTTGAAGAATAAAAGGTTTCAATTATTACACTCTGACTCTGCCAAGAGAGCAAACACAAGCAGACAGTTGAATTTATGAGACTGTCAGTGTCATTTTACCTAAAACAGAATTTCCCTCCCATATCTTTTCTCACCCTCTGAGATATGGGATTAAGATGCTATTCTCACATTCTGGGATAAGGGGTTCATAGTTCTCCAATGTTATTTCTCATTCTTTATAGCTCTATTACAATGCTCCATTGAGAATATAATATTACATGTAAAACTACAGGAGAAATCGCATCAAAGAATTAATGAACAAAAAGATGTAAGAAAAGAAAACTCTGTGAACCGCAGAATATATTTATAAAGTCTTCATGTCATTTACTTGAATACTTTATATGATTAGAAATAATACAAGGAGGAGACGTGGTAGAAAGTAATTTTTGTACCACACATGCCAATCATATGGACTGTGCCCACAGCTCTTGCTAAGTGCAGCCACGGCTAGCCACGTTCTGGCCCTGAGGCCCTTCCCAGGTGACCACGACTGACCAGACCACGGATGGGCGCCTGACCCAACAGCTGCCCATCTGTAGGTGGTGCTTAATAAGTCCATTACTTTGTCAAGCACGAAAGGCACTATCCAGATGGGAACAGTAGTAATCATCTTGACCTATCAGTTGCTTTTCTCTCAGGAATTGACCTGAGAAAATGAAAAGAATCCACTAGGCAGCAATAGGAATGAAAGTCGATTGATGCAAAAGGAAACAGACTTATTCAGAATAGCTTTGAAATGATAATGTGGCTGACATACCCAAAGCTGCCTGGAGTCCAGAACACCACTAGATCCAGTATCAGTGATTCCAGGCTTAGATTCCTGCCCGAATTCCCTCTTATCGTCACACATATCCTTAGAACAAACCTCCATGGCAGAAGCTAGCCTGAGCAAGTTGTGAATGCTTATAGTCAAAGTAACCTAAATCAAGCAGAAAGGGAGATGACGACAGCCAGCCAACCTTTACACAGCATCGTGGTTATGTAGAACAGTGCTGTAAGCTGGGCTACCAAGGAAGCTTATAATGAGCTCTGATTCGAGGGATGGAAAATAAGCCAACAAACAGTATGAAGTCCACTATGTGCCAAATACTTGACGTTCACCAAAAACCCTATTGGAGCAGAGCATATTAGTAGTAGTATACTAGTTAAGAACACACATTTTGGACGCTCATGTACCTGAATACAAATCCCAGCTGATTCTGCCATTTTGTTGGCTGAGTCACTTTGGCCAAGTTACTTAACACAGTGATTCTCAAAGAATCAGCAGACCAGCAGCATCGGCATCTCTTTGAACTCGTTGGAAAGGCAAATTCTGAGGTCCTCCTCTTTGCCCACCGAGTCAGAAACTGGGGGGATGGGAACAACAATTTTTCTCTTAACACGCCCTTCAGGGGATACTTGTACACATCAAAGTTTGGGAACCACTATGTAACCTTTGTCTAAGGATCCTGGTTATGTGGTCTTATAAAGACTAAATGTTATAAAATGATGAGGTCTGGAAATGGGATATTATTATTATTATTATTATTATTATTAAAGCATAGAGAAGGTTGTACCTGAGTTGAGTTTAGAGGGTGGGTAGGATTAGATAAATATGGAGGAGGAGGAGATACTTCTAGGAGGTGGAAATGTGTACAGGGTTCTCACTGGTCAGTGAGATTTTATTACAAATTGGAATCAGGTAGATTCTGGGCAGTGTTTGCAAGTGGACAGATCTGCGTTCAAATTGCAACCCTGCCAGTAGATACTAACAGAGAGGGAGGGAGGCAAACCACAAGAGACTATTAAATGCAGAAAACAAGCTAAGGTTGTTTGGGGGAGGGGGGTAGGGGAGAGGGAAAATTGGTGATAGGCATTGAGGAGAGCACTTGTTGGGATGAGCCCTGGGTATTGTATGTAAGCCAATTTGACAATGAATTATATTCATAAAAAAAAAAAGAACAAAGTCCAACCCTGCTAATTATGTTCTCTGCGATCTTAGAGTATTTACTTAACTGGCATAAATTTACTTATAACTGGGATAATTCTCCTACAGAATTATTTGGAAGATTAAAAGAGATGATATATGTAATGACCATTCAAGAATGCTCAGTATTTACTAAATATTAGCTATTCTTGTTATCATTATTAATATTACCTATTCCTTGCTAAATTCTTTGTTATATCTTCTGTATTCTGTTTGTTTTGTTATTTTTGTTTTTAAAGGGTTAATTTCTGGGCATTGAGGAGGGCACCTGTTGGGATGAGCACTTGGGTGTTGTATGGAAACCAATTTGACAATAAATTTCATATTCATAAATAAATAAATAAATAAATAAATAAATAAATAAATAAAATGGTTAATTTCTTCCCATCCTTCAGGGCTTTTCTTAAATGTTTTCTCCTTAGTGAAACTTCCATGATTAAATATGGTAAATAGTAAGCTCCTTCCCCATTTTCTGTCTTCAATCCAGCTTGTTCTTTCCTTCTCTTTCCTTTCTTTTCTCTTTCCTTCCTTCCTTCCTTCCTTCCTTCCTTCCTTCCTTCATATTTTTTAAGTATAGTTTACACACACTGTTACATTGGTTTCAGGTGTACAGTGTAATCATTCAGCAAGTCTATATGCTATGCTGTGCTTACCACAAGCATAGCTACTGTCTGTCACCACACAACGCTATTACAATATCAGTGACTATAATCCCTATGCTGTATCTTTTATTCCTGTGATTTATTCATTCAGTAAATAGAAGCTTTTATGTATCACTCCCCTTCACCTATTTTGCTCATTTTCCCACAGCCCTCTCCTCTTTATTTATTTCAAGTATTCTCTGTAATTAGCAAGCAAGGGCCTTTGATGGTGGTATTAACTGTTAGAACAGTGCCTTGTATATGGTAGAACTCAATAAATATTTCTTTAATAGATGGGTGAATTATTCTTATTGATACAAATGTCCATGAGGAGTTATATCAATCTACCTATGGGATTTTTTTTTTTACCTATGGGTTTTTTGAGCAAATATTCAACTTGCATCAAGCTATATTCTCCAAAAACATCTCAATTGTACCTGGGACCAAAGACAGATGATGAAAGGGACCACCTAGAAGGAAGAAAAATGGAAAAAATGCCCTTTTTCTCCCTTTGGGATGACTCAGTAACTGTGATCAAAACAAAGCCATCCAGATACATATTTACTGAAAGTGATGGCCTACATATTTAATTTTTACGCATCTCTCTGCATCTCCTTTCCCATTCAGCTTATTCCTCAAACATACATTCATAGGTTTTCCTGGAAAGGTGTTTCTTTCTTTTAGCAAGCAGCAATGGTTTAAATTTTGTTAACTCCTATTGAAATTTCTGAAAGTACAAAATCTACAAATACTCAGGAAAGGCCTTTTTGAAAAGCCTATATTTAGGGGAGATATTTATATCCTACTTTGGCTGAGAATACTTCTTCTATTCTTATAATTCCATTTCTTACAGAATTTTGCAAGATTATTTTAACAAATGCAGACCACTAGTACATTAATACATGTCACAAAATCATGGTTAAAATAAAAGTACGTGTTTAATTTCTTAAAAGACATACACTTTTTAAAAGTTTAAGTGAAGTATGAAAAAATCTATGTGGGGAGATCTTTTTGTTTCTTAGTGAATTGTTTACAGAAACTGACCTTTTTCCAGTATATAAACAAAGATGCTGCTTCAGCTCTGTGATGCTCCGCGTCTTCCATGGGTAGGATATTTGGATGGGCAGGTGCAATTGACATATTCCAAGTCTCATGTTCGAGGCATGTCACTCAAATCTCAGAAACTCAAGGCAACACAGCAAGAGGTAGGAGAGGGACCTAGTAATGCGAGCTCCCACCTGGAGGACAGACACTAGAGACACTGGGGGTGGGGGTTGCTTAGATATTTTCTGGAACTTGTCCTGTCCTTGGAGAGAAGTGGGGCCAATTCTATGTAAAGACCTTATTTCACAAACCGGGTCACATTTGTAAGTATTGAGAGTTAGAACTTGGACCTATCTTTTTTGAAGGTCACTATTCAACTCATTACACCCACATTCCTCTGATTTTAACTGTTTTTACAACCATGATATAATTATCTCTTGAAAATTAACCTGGATCCTATACTATAAGCTACAGATTTGTTTAGCAGATTTGTTTAGTTTTTCCACTTTGCAAGAAAGCATTGACTCCCCAGGCATGAGCTGCTCAAAACTTGCACATTCCAAAGAAAGGCCTATCTTGAGGATTGGCCCTCAGCTAGCTTCTAGAATTTAATCTCTGACATTATGTTGATAGGTCTTTTTACTAGTAATGGTCAATCTCAATTACCTGGATCAGGTGCCATTTCCTAGATTTTTCCACTATAAAGGTTTTGTTTGTTTTGTTTTATTTTATTTTGTTTTTGCTTTGTAATTAATAGTAATTGCTAGGGGAGGGGCATAGAGGGACACAATACCTTGACACTGTGCAAAAGCATCTGATTTCAAAAATTGGCAAGTAATGCACATCTAAAAAAAACACAATGTAAGCCTTGTAGCAAGTGTTTCCAGGATTGAGTTCAGGATCAACCTCTGGACAAAAGCAAAAATGGAGGGAAACTGGGCTACCCGGTGGAATAAGGCTTGAGGTAGGAGCAAAGGACAGAGGAAACAAACTGATACACAGCACACAGTGTTGTGTCACCCAAACACTATCTAGGGAAGAATCTGAGACTATTCTGTAAGATTTGCTTGGGGCAAAGGCAGCCAGGCCCTCGGGTGATGCGGGTGTATCTTACTGCCTTCAGATTTGGTGTAGGAGCTGGTGTGACATAGGAGCACCTCAGTGGCTCTGCAAGAAAAGCTCCTAACATTGCTTTTCCATGTTGGAAACCACCTGTGCACTCATTGGACTCCAAAGCACGCTTTGGGCTATTATTCCTCTTCACTAATATTGAGCCTGTGATGTCCTGAGTCATACAACACACTGTTCCCAGCACCACTCTAACATGGCTTGGTATCTATGACTTCTAGGAATGGCTAGTCGGAGGGCAAAAGGAGGTCAACAGAATGATTTTAGATTTTGGCATAATTGCAGAGGGAGATTTTAGAAATGAATGACCAAACATGAGCTTTTGATTTTGTTTCTTTTATTTGTGATGGGCTCCCTTCCCTATTAAGAATAATGAAGCATAAATCCTCAAGTAAATACTTTTTCTGTTAATGTAACAGGTATTTTCTTTAGGTGATAAAGAAGAAAGAAAACATTTTGGTAAATCATTCAAGATTCAAATGATGGACTCCACAATGACTATTTCAGATTTGTTTCTTTGTAATTTTTCTTAAAATCTCAGGAAATTTTATCCACCAATCAATCATAAATCAAAATCTCTATTTTCAAGCATCAACCATGTCTTTCATATCTTACTGGTTTTTAAATAATAGCGATCTCAGCTTTTTCAGCAGGGGAATCCACATGTCATAGATAAACGGAAAGAAGAAGAAAGTTAGAACTTTTTAAAATACAAGTTATTCCTTTCAGGTGGCCTGATAAAGATAGGGTTCGGTGATAGGAATTGGAAAGATTTTTTTTTCCTAGGTTTTTGATAGGACCCACAATTTAAATTCCCACCATGGATCTCAGACATAGTATTTTTAGTGTTGTTATATCCTTCATTAAGAAAATGATTACAAAATACATGTTCTTAATCTTTCATTTTTTCAACACTAGTTTGGCAAACAAAGATAATAGTGTCATTTTGAATGCAGTTTAGCTATCTGATGAACACTGAATCAAAATTTGTTTGATCTGATTCCTCTTGTTGGCTCAGCTGATAAGTTAATTTCAAGTGATTGTCATGAAACCAAGCATCACAAGCCTTATCCTATTGTTGAAAGGCACGTTCTTGGCAAGAAAAGCCCACATCTGTGAAGTCTATAAGTGTGTCCTCTTTTTTTCCTTCTTTCTTTCTGAGATCAGTTTTTTTTTCTTTGTATTATACCTAACTACATATCCAGTTGGAATTCAGTCTCTGTAGCCTCAAGTACTTGCATTTTGAGTTCCCTTTTGGCGCTTACATTCTTTTAGTTACTTTAAATTCCCCAAACAATACCTGTTCTAGTGCATGTCTCAGTGTCAATACAAAACTCCTGCTCAAGAAGAGAGCTTTTTATTTTCTGCTGAGAGGCCAAATACCCCCCAGTTTTAGCGACTGCGTGTTTGAGTGAGTTGCTTGTATATTTAAAACTTATTTTTTCTTAGAATTTCAATGCAACCTCTATAAAGTCACTTAATGAGACTGTTTTCATTGATAAAAAGAAGGGAATAGAAGAAAAATAGATTGCTTCTCAGATGGTTTCCAATTCTGAAACTTTTAAATTGAGAACTTTTAAATACAGTGCATGATTCAAGAATTTGTCCCAACTGAATTATCTTTATTCTGGAAGATGTTATCTTTTAGTATTATGCACTCGATAGAAATAATTTTTTTTTCAAATAATGATCTCATTGCAGCTACAGAGTTACTGAAACTTGCCCTAAGCAACTCATGTATTACTCACCTTCACAGATTTGCCATTTTTTGTCTTTTCATCATATTGTAAACTGTTATCAGAAAGTGTACATTGTACTTGGAATGCTTTTGGAATTCAAGAAATGTTTAGTAACAATTTTTAAAATACAAGTACCTCTTATGTCACACCATATCTGTCCTCCGTTCAGCCATACAGAATTATGTTTCAGTTTATTAAATTTGTACATCTCCTTTCACTTTTAAGTCTCCAAAATAATTTGAAAACCAGCAGAATCACCACAAAACAGGACTTAAAAAAAAGGAATAAAAGCCCTTTAGGTTTCTTTTTGCAACAAACTACACTTTAAAAAAAAAACTCTGTCATATTTAGGTGCTTGTTAAGATTTTGATTTTGCATGTTAAGAATAATTAGGGGAAAGAAAGAGAAAATGGAGGTGCCCTGGATATCTGAGAGTCTTTGGAGAGAATTCTGTCAACTAAGTTCAAATATCATTGGTGCGAATCCCTGGGGCTTCACTCACACAGATTTCTCCTTTTAGAAGGTGGACATCTGGTGACTCCAGCTCTTGGCTGGAAGCGGGGACTTTCAACTACAATTCCACAGGATTCCTTTATAGGCCCCTTGTGGTCTTACTTCTTTCTTTGCTGGCACTAACCAGGTGATATATGTTCTACAATGATAATGACAGTCATCTGGCGTGGGGCCTCTGCTTGTCTTCCCCTTTTCTGATGCCCTTTGGAGTGGCCCCTCTTCTCTGACTTTGCAGTTGTCTCACTGAACCATCTCACCTCCAATAAAGAAAACATTTTGCCTTTGTCTTCTTAATTGATTAACTTCCCCTTAAATGCACCCTTTTTTGTTGTTTTTCTTTTTAAGTTATACATTAAGATTTCTTAGCATTCTGCCTCTTAAATGAAGCATTTTTTAAAAGTTATGTATCGGCCACCTGGGTGGCTCAGTTGGTTAAGTGCCTGGCTTCAGCTCATGTCATGATCTCATGGTTTGTGTGCTCTAGCCCCATGTCGGGCTCTGTGGTGAGAGCTCAGAGCCCGGAGCCTGCTTCAGATTCTGTATCTCCCTCTCTCTGTGTCCCTCTCCTGCTCTCTTGTTTAAAAATAAGCATTAAAAAATAAAAGTTATGTATCAGGATTTCTTACACGGTATGTGGTCAACCATTCTGGGTTCACTGATATTTGCCAGACTCACCATCAGCATATGGTTTCAGATAGCTTCTAGGGTACTTCAATGTACATATTTACTTACTATAAAGGCTTTTAGATCAGTGATATGGACTAGCTATTTAAGGTCAGTCAAAATGCAAATGTCATAACTCACCACACTGATCACATTTTGTTTAATTACCTTTTTTTTTTTTTAATGGCATTTTTACTAGCAATACTATAGGCTCCATTAGGTCAGATGCTATTTTGTTCTGGTTTGTCTTCGTTTATTTCAATATTCCCCAATGTCTAGCAAAGTGTCTAGTGTATAATAAGAATGCATTGAATTCTCATTGTTGATGAATGTTGGTCAATGCTGATATTCAGATAATATCAAACAATGATGAATATTAATTGAGACTCTTATGCATAACACAAATAAGAATGCTGGTTGCTTATTTAAAAAAAAACCTTTAATGGCTGACTGAGCTAGAAGAAAATTAAGGGCATCTATAAGGAGGTTTCTCCTCAGATGTTATGCCTATCTTTTAAAGCCCAGAATCTGAGTTATAAGTGAGAAATAGGCACAAGACAAAGCCTAAGATCAAAACAAGACTGGAGGTTAAATAAGAAATTCCTACATAAAGCTAAATATTTCAAAGGACACCATATTCAACGATTAATTTGCCTGCCTCATAACAAAGAAACCAACCAACCAACCTAGGTCCCCAGAAGAAGAAAGTAGTGACATACACCTTAGCTCTGCATAGAGCAGAATGAGGGAAATAACTCCCCTGAGAATTCATAACCCCAGTTCTTTTACTCATTTGGGCTGGTCAGAATCCATGCTGCCTATGTGATTCTCAAGAAACAAAAGTAAACTAAACAAAACCCAAAACCAAAAAACCATAACTTGAAAACATTATTTAAAGTAATCCTAGATTGACAATACTCCCAGAAGCAAATACTGTCTGCCAGAAGCAAATACTGACTACTCTTTGGAGAAAATAAATTTCAAAGGCTTCAAAGAATTCTCCCAGATTATAGTTCAAAAGTACATTATCTCACCATTTAAAAAGTCACTAATTCACTAGAAACAAATTGTTAAGAGTGAGAGTCATGGCAGTAGAATAGGATAGAGACCCCAGAATTGGACCCACAAATGTATGGCCAACTGATCTTTGACAGAGCAGGAAAGAGTATCCAATGGAAGAAAGACAGTGTCTTTAAAAATGGTGCTGGGAGAACTGGACAGCAACATGCAGAAGAATGAAACTAGACCACTTTCTTACACCATTCACAAAAATAAACTCAAAACAGATGAAGGACCTGAATGTGAGACAGGAAACCATCAAAACCCTAGAGGAGAAAGCAGGAAAAAACCTCTCTGACCTTAGCCGCAGCAATTTCTTACTCAGCACATCTCCAAGGCAAGGGAATTAAAAGCAAAAATGAACTATTAGAACCTCATGAAGATAAAAAGCTTCTGCACTGCAAAGGAAACAGTCAACAAAACTAAAAGGCAGCCGACAGAATGAGAAAAGATATTTGCAAATGACATATCAGATAAAGGGCTAGTATCTAAAATCTATAAAGAACTCACCAAACTCCATGCCCAAAAACAAATAATCCAGTGAAGAAATGGGCAGAAAACATGAATAGACACTTCTCCAAAGAAGACATCCAGATGGCCAACAGGCACATGAAAAGATGCTGAACGTCACTCCTCATCAGGGAGATACAAATCAAAACCACACTCAGATATCACCTCACGCCAGTCAGAGTGGCTAAAATGAACAAATCAGGAGACTATAGATGCTGGAGAGGACATGGAGAAATGGAACCCTCTTGCACGGTTGGTGGGAATGCAAACTGGTGCAGCCGCTCTGGAAAACGGTGTGGAGGTTCCTCAAAAAATTAAAACTAGATCTACCCTATGACCCAGCAATAGGACTGCTAGGAATTTACCCAAGGGATACAGGAGTGCTGATGCATAGGGGCACTTGTACCCCAATGTTGATAGCAGCACTTTCAACAATAGCGAAATTATGTAAAGACCTAAATGTCCATCAACTGACAAATGGATAAAGAAGATGTGGTTTATATACACAATGGAATACTACGTGGCAATGAGAAAGAATGAAATCTGGCCATTTGTAGCAATGTGGATGGAACTGGAGGGTATTATGCCAAGTGAAATAAGTCAGGCAGAGAAAGACAGGTTCCATATGTTTTCACTCATATGTGGATCCTGAGAAACTTAACAGAAGACCATGGGAGGGGAAGGGGGAAAAAAAAGAGTTACAGAGAGGGAGAGAGGCAAACCATAAGAGATTCTTCAAATACTGAGAACAAACCGAAGGTTGATGGGGGGTGGGGGAGAGGGGAAAGTGGGTCATGGGCATTGAGGAGGGCACCTGTTGGGATGAGCACTGGGTGTTGTATGAAAACCAATTTGACAATAAATTATATTTAATATAAAAAAAGAGTGAGAGAATTAGATTTGTAAGAATTAACGCATTAGTGATGTCTACAGGATATAAAGTGTGCTCACTATGTTTAAATGAATAAAGGAAGAAATTAAAAATATAATAAATATAAATAAATATAAAATGGGGATCTTGGGTGGCTCAGTTGTGTAAGCATCTGACTCTTGGTTTTAGCTCAGGTCATAATATCGGTTCCTGAGTTCAAGCCCCATATTGGGCTCAGCACTGACAGTGCGGAGCCTGCTTGGGATTCTCTCTCTCTCCTTCTCTCCCTTCCCCTCCCCACTTGCTCTCTCTCTCTCTCTCTCTCTCTCTCTCTCCTTTTCTCTCAAAATAAATAAGCTTTAAAATAAGTAAAAAATTTTAAATGTAATTAAGGAACAAAAGAATATAAAATTTAGGTAGTCATATTTTAAAGATGCAACATAAAATTTCTAAAAGTGGAAATGAAATAATTTAAATCAGAAACTCATTGGAATGGCTAAACAGCAGTTTTGGCACAGCTAAAGATATATAATTGACAGGAAGATTCACTTGATGAAAGTATCCAGGATATAGGACAGAAAGGGAAACTAAAAGAAATTGTATGAAAGAGTTGCTGAGAGACATGATGGACAAAGCAAGAAAATTTAACATACATGTAATCACAGTTCTTGAAGGAACAATTAGAAAAAATGACTGAGAGACCTGTTTCTTTAAAAATAGCTAAAAAAAAAACCTAACAGAATTGATGAAAGCTACCAACCCACAGATTCCAGAAGCCCAACAAGTCTTAAATAAAAATGATTAAAGCAAGGAAAAATGTATACTTACTGTTGTCAAAATATAGAATACCAAGGACAAAGAGATTTTTTTCCTCAAAAATGTTATTTCTTATTTTATTGTTATTATTTTTCAGCTTGTTAGAAACATCTGTATTACAAGTCTCGTTAAATGTGACAAAGAGGTGGAAAGAAAAGGGAGAAAGACATCATTTGAGTAACACCTAAAAGCAGTCAGTCTGGAGCCCCACAGCTGGTATTTAAATACTGGGTCAGACTCTTTCTAACTGGGTGACATTAGACAAAAGGGTAAACTCTCTATGCTTTAAAAAAATTTTTTTAGCGTTTTTATTTATTTTTGAGACAGAGAGAGACACAATATGAGCAGGGGAGGGGCAGAGAGAAGGGGAGACACAGAATCTGAAGCAGGCTCCAGGCTCTGAGGTGTCAGCACAGAGCCTGACACGGGGCTCAAACTCATGGAGTGTGAGATCATGACCTGAGCTGAAGTTGGGCGCTTAACCGACTGAACCACCCAGGCACCCCTCTCTGTGCTTTAAATAGCTAATTTGTAAAACAGGAATCACAATTTTAATACCTACCTTATCCTCATTTGGTTGTTATAAGTTTAAATAAGTTAATACTTGTTAAGTGCTTAGAGCAGGATTCAGCATGTGGCAAATGTTAGATGAATGTTATTTAAGTGATAAGTGAAATTTAAAATTTAAAAATACAACACAATAACAATAAGGTGACTTCTTAATAGCAGCAAAGGTATATAACAGAATAATGCGTTCAAAATTATAAAAGAAAATAGCCATCCACCTAGAATGGCACACCCAGAAAAATATTTTTAGAAATGTGCCAGATAAAGGCATTTTCAACAAAATAAAGAATAAACAAATAACTCTCACAGTCCAATGACTCTTTGCTAAAAGTTCTTCTAAGGAACTTCAAGGAAGAAAAAAGGGATCCCAGAAGAAAGGTCTGAGATGTAGGAAACAAGGCTGAACAAAGCAAATGGTACACAAAAGAGTAAATCTGAAAAAATATGGGCTGTTTAAGGATATGAAAACAATTTCTTAATCATTGTGGGATAAAATTCTGTATAGCAATGGTGTATAATTACAAATGAGGTGCTAGGAGTTAAAGCATTTTGAAATCCTTTTACTCTTTGACAGGAGGGTAAAACATTGCCTTATGTTCCAATATGAAAAGGTAAGTATGCAGGTTAAAGATGCAAGGTAAAATTTCTCAGGCAACCTAGAGAACACTCTTCAGTGTGTAGAAAATGGGAAATAGGAAGAGACAAGAGAGTACCTGATTGCTTGTGGTAAAATCAACCCTCTGCAAGACCCGAAAACAGACCATCCCTCTAGAAGCCATTGTTGTAAGGGGCCAGACACTGCTTGCACTTTTGAGTGACATCGCCTGGGAGGACTCTGTGCCTCCGCAAGCATGAGTCGCCAGCAAGAACTGACTGCCTCTGGACCCTCAACACTTGTAGCATCTGTATCACAGCCTGTCTGCTTTAAGATCATTGGACCTAAAGTTTCAGCTCTGTTCATGTCAGTCACCACAAAAAGCAAGAATTCAAAGGCCATCCCCATCCACCAGATTCTGATTCCCATATGACTTTGTAGATTTCCTTTTCTGATTACTTCTTGTTTTCTGTAGCCTTCCCCCTCTTCTACGAACTTTCCCCTCACATTCTGGCTTTAATTAAAACCTGGATATCCTTTGGTGATCTTCCATTTTCTTCAGTTAACTTTTTCTTTCTTTTTTTTTTTTTCTGATGGAGAATTTATGTATTTTTTTAAATTTTTTTATTTTTTATTATGAAATTTATTGTCAACTTGGTTTCCATACATCACCCAGTGCTCATCCCAACAGGTGCCCTCCTCAATACCCATCACCCACCCACCCTGCCCTCCCACCCCCCATAAACCCTCAGTTTGTTCTCAGTTTTTAGGAGTCTCTTATGTTTTGGCTCCCTCCCTCTCTAACCATTTTTTTTTTCTTCCCCCCCCCCCCAATGGTCTTCTGTTAAGTTTCTCAGGATCCACATAGGAGTTAAAACATGGAATCTGTCCTTCTCTGTATGACTTATTTCACTTAGCATAACACTCTCCAGTTCCATCCATGTTGCCGCAAAAGGCCATATTTCATTCTTTCTCGTTGCCACGTAGTATTCCATTGTGTATATAAACCACAATTTCTTTATCCATTCATCAGTTGATGGACATTTAGGTCTTTACATAATTTAGCTATTGTTGAGAGTGCTGCTATCAACATTGGGGTACAAGTGCCCCTATGCATCAGCACTCCTGTATCCCTTGGGTAAATTCCTAGCAGTGCTACTGCTGGGTCATAGGGTAGGTCTATTTTTAATTTTTTGAGGAACCTCCACACCGTTTTCCAGAGCGGCTGCACCAGTTTGCATTCCCACTAACCGTGCAAGAGGGTTCCATTTCTCCATGTCCTCTCCAGCATCTATAGTCTCCTGATTTGTTCATTTTAGCCACTCTGACTGGCATAAGGTGGTATCTGAGTGTGGTTTTGATTTGTATTTTCCTGATGAGGAGCGACGTTGAGCATCTTTTCATGTGCCTGTTGGCCATCTGGATGTCTTCAGTCATTTTCAAGGATGGACAAAAATTTCATTTCCATGCTCTCTATTATCACTGAACCTGGAGGTCGGTAGGTAGCTTCTTAGATCATCACTGATACTTCCAGACCATTCTTTCTTCCTCACCTGCAAACCCCCTATATTTTTGAATCACAGGCCATCACTTTAAATTGTTTACTACTTGAACCAAGTGCAGTTGTCTACTGTTCCTTTTGTAAGGACATATCTGTTCATTCCTGGAGAATTTTAGCTCCCAGCTCACTGTCTACAGTTCCTATAAATGTAAAGAAAATCTCAGTGGCTTATTTTTGATTCATAGTTAATTGGAAGATGGTGGAGAAGAGGGAGACCCTGCTCATTGTGAGCATGGAAGTATTCAGGCTGATGGTGGCTCTGCCACCACCTGACTTCCAAGGTTATGTTCATGGTGAAAATCTTAGTGGCAGGTGGAAAAGAGAAAGAATAGTGTGAGGTCTAAATGGGGTATTTGTCGTGCTCGCTTCGGCAGCACATATACTAAATGGGGTATTTGTCTGATCAGATGCGGCCCGCAAATGTGGGGCAATGATCAGGTGGAAGCTGGCAGTGCCGAGGGTGGGGCATGAACTATTTAACATGAGGCAGAACAAAGGAGATGGAAGTTTATGGAATACACTGCAAGCGAGCAGCAGGCAGGACAGCAAAAGAGAGGCTGTCTGCAACAAGGTAGTGAGTTGCGGCTGTTTTTAAAGGGGAAAGATGAAGAGGTATGGTGACATATGGAATCTTCCCTTTTTTGGTAACTCTGCCTAACTAGGTAAGTAGCTCATTGGTCAGTTAGGGCTTATGGGTATTTGAGGTGGGTCGCCTGATGGGCCTGTCTGTATTCCATCACTCAAGGCCATTTGCCTAAAAGCAGCCTTTACAAATAAAATCATGGAAAAGTTTTTTCTGAGGCAGACAAGGGGAGGGGGGCAGAAAGGTAGTCTGGTTGAGAACGCCCAGGAGGAAAGAAATGAGTTAGTGAATAGGTAACTAGTCTCTTCTTCTGGTTTTGTTCTTCCCTCACACTCATCCTCCTGAAAGGAGGTAACCCCAAGTCCCATTCATTTACTGTATCCTTACAAAGGTCGGGATCTCTAGGTACTGTTGTGCAGAGCACTATTCATCAGGTTTACACATGGCTCCTGAGACCTATAAAAAAGACAGATTTATGGTACCTAACCCTTCCAATCCATCCCCCAACACACACACACACACACACACACACACACACACACACACCCCACAATGGTGGAGCAGAGACTAGATCATTACGATTCCCATTTCCACTTTGAAAAGGGAAATTCGTAACAATGATAAAAGCTTGAGGGGTAAGCATTGTCAAAGCCTTCTGACCCGGGTGAATGGACTTTCTTGATGAGACCTACTTCTGCTCTGTGGAAAGAACGCTTTTGTTCCTAGTTCTTTGTGACCTCTACTTCCACTTTCTGGGAGGTTTGTCCTTGCCTATTATCTTCCATGGCCACAACTGAAGTGGATTTAGGGGAGTATGACTTCTGGGGCTATAAAGCTTTTGTAGCCCACTCCATTCTGGCACAAATTTGGGACCCAAGGGATTGTTTCGTGGCCCAGACATTTAAAGCCTTTTTCAGTTGAGGCTTGTTGTTTCTTTTTCAATACAATTCCCTTGAAAATTTAGTAGGCTTTGCATTGATTTGCTTTCATTAGTTTTATGTGTCCATAAACACACCCACATCCTCCCCAGGACAGAATGCATAAGGCTGGTGTCTTTGCTTCCTTGCCTCCAGGCCCCCCTCTCTCTCAACAGAATAGCACCAACTGTGAAGCTGTTAGTTTTAGAGGGAAGGCCACACCTTAATCTGATCATTGCCACAGGGCTGGGTTTTAATGGGGCTTTATGGTTTAGGGGTTTTTCCTTTTAGTTCTTGTGTTTGGAGTTGGTAGCAGTGAGCTTTGCAAGCAGTTTGAGGCCTCAAATCTTTATTCCCTTTTGTTACTGCTTCTAAACAGCCAGTTCTTGTCTAAGATTATTTCTTCCTTATGAAATACTGCTACGCACGACTACTCAAAGTCAACACATACTTCTAACATTTTTCTGACCTTCTCACCCAGAGCCAAAGGTTCAGAGGTAGTTGATTGGTTTACAAGTACTAGAAGATGTAAGTTATTCAGATGTTTTGTCTCTGCATCGTGAGGGTCTATATCTTTCTGTTGTGCAACATACATCATTGTTGCTTGGCCATTAAACAGATGCCATGTTTCTACTGTGATCTGGACCCATTCTGGCTCTGACATCATCTTTCACTACATCCCCCATAACTGATCATACTCCAGCCACTGTGGCCACCTTGTGCCTCTCATGCCCCAGATATTCTCCCAGAGTTAGAGCATTTGCATTTGCTATTATCGGTCTGGGTTTAGAATGCTCTTCCCTGGATATGCATGTGCTAGGACCCTCTTGCAGTTCTTAACTCAAAAGTTAACTTTTTTGGTGGGGCTTTCCATAGTCAGTCTCCTACCAATTCATCAAAGCATTATTTTATTTCTCATTTGATCCACAATTTTGCCTCGTGTGACACCTTCAAACTGGCCCCTGTGTGTTTTGGTATCTGCCCTGATTTTGGAAAGCTTCTTTGTTACTGGCACAAAAATGTGTCCCAGGCTCACATTATTTCTTTATCCCAACTTTGAAATTAATATTTTTCCAAAGATCCTGGTCTTTTACAGGATGAAAATAGAGATTTAAATCTGGGTGCTATGGGTACTCATTGCTACTGAGCTGACATTGCATTTTGGCTATCAGTAGATAATTAATTTCAATTTTAGAAAATTATTTTATAATTAGTTTGTAATCTTTTGGGCAATGATGCATTTTCATGATTCACAAGTTAAAATTATATACAAATATATACACATGCTTCCATTTCTGCTCCCTCCACCCTATTCTCCTGCCCTCTATAGATAAACTACAGATATTGATTAGTTTCTTTATGTCATACTTATCCCTTTTCTATATTATTTTGTAACTATCCCCATATAATATTTTATTAGTTTGTTTTTTATCCTTCTGTTGGGAAAATGAATAAAGTTTTACACCATAAGATAGCCGACAGGACCAGAGACCCAGGTCACCCTGATCAATTTCCATACATCGACTCCTGACTTGAAATTGCCCGAAATCCTCTGCCTTGGGTGCAATTCATCCATAGCAAGCAGAGCCAGGTGAAGATTTTAGCCGCTTTATAGGGAGACTCACCCAGGGAGCCAAAGAAGCAACCCACTGCTCCCCTAGTGCTTGCAGGAGACCCGGAGAAAGATCCCGTCTTTCTGTCACCTTATGACTCACCAGGCTCCCTCCTCCCTGCCCCTGAGCTTCAAACTCCTCCCCTGTCTCTCCTCCTCCACTGCCTCCCTCTGCTCCTGCCATCTCTCCTCCCCTCCTGGACCTGGAGAACACCCCCCCCCCCCCCCCCCCCGCCAAGGACCAGAGGCCAGATTGTGCCCTTGACCAGGTGCAGGTACTCTCCAGATGCCAGTCCTCATCTGCCCGTATCAAGAGGCTCTCCTCCGGGAGATCAGAGCAGGGGCTGAGAAGCCTGTGAATATGCCCAGCAGCAAGGGGATTCCCCCTGGGGATTATTACAAGAGGCAATGTGAGGCTTACACCCTGTTTGTTCCAGAGGTGCAAGAGAGCCATAACAAAAGGATGGGGAAGGTCTAGCCGCCAAAAGGGTGGAGGCCCAGAACCTCCTTAGCAAGGAGTCACTGAGCCTACTGCAAGGAGAAAGGACATTAAGAGAATAAATGTCCCAACCAGGGAAAGTCCCAGAAACCCAGCCGATACCAGGAGGAACCTCCAGAAGGGGACCTTATTGGTCTGGCCAAGGTAAAATCAGACTGAAGGGGACACTGACTCTCCCTGTTCCTCTGCCTAATAGATGTGAGGGGTTCTCCCTCATTTCCCAGGGTAACAGCTATAATTGGAGCCAACTGTGGTTAGTTTACCTCAGGATGGGGACTTTAACGAATGTTCCCAAGCAGTTGCTGAAATTCCATTTGTTTCCCCATCTTCTCTGGCCTGATGTGGACTCCATATTTCCACTTTGGTGGAAAAAAACATGGCGTCTGCTTCTCTGTCTGAGTTAAGGTTTTGAATTATGTTTTCCTTCTCTGCCTTCTGCTGGCACCTTGGCTTTTCTGCCTTCCCCTTGCCCTGCTGTTTCTGCACCAACTTGGGTGTGGTCTACATAACTGGTTCCTATACCCTCCTCGGTGCCTCAGGCACCATTGGCTCCTCCTCCCATCCTCAAGGTCAAGGAGTAAAGTGCACCTCCTTGGACATCTAGGTCTTTTCCAAATAGAATGAATTGCTAAAGCTTTGATTACTGAACATAGGTTTATGTTTTTAACTTCTTAGTGCAGAGAAATTAAGGCTATTTGGACCTACTGGAAACCATGCTTTGTACTTAATTGGTTCATGAATTTACTATCTAAAAAAATTCTGGTGTAAATACCTCTCAGTTGCTTACTAAGTCCTCATTTGGAGACTAAGGTTTCCGAAGAGTTAAAATTCTGCTAAGTGTGCTTAAGACTGATGGAAATAAGGAAAGCAACCCTGTATGTAGGAAAGTAGGATGTGTGTAAGAAAGATACAAAGAATGGAAATACATTTTTGTTGAGGGTAGAAGAAAGTAATTTTGTACTAAATGAGGCTGGTTATTTGGAGAGAAATGGCTTTGGGACAAAGTTTGAAGGCAAAGGCAAGTTGTAGAAGGTTCATGAAGGGAAATCTTTGGAAAGGAATTTTATATGTGCTCAGGATAGACTAAGGTTGAGATGAATGGAATTTTAAAATTACACTGGTATAAGGTTGAAATTCCACTTTTCTTTCTGCTCAAATGACAAAGTTTTTCTTGGACTGTTGATCTGCTCTTGATAAGACAATGCAAACAAAGGTTTGTCTTCCAGGAAAACCAAAGTTTTAGGTTTCATCTTTATCAGGTCTTTGATTACTTAGTTAAAACTTCTCAATGTTAAAGGAGCTAGGTTTTGGTAACAACTGTATAATGCTATACCATTCACCTTTGGGATCTTTTATTGCCAGTTTGGTTGAATAAATAAAATTGTAAGATTTGTAATAATCTGTAATCCTATTTAGGACGCACTTATGACTTCTGGGGTTTTAACAAACTTCTCAGGATTTAAATGGTAAATGAAGTCTTTCTGAACAGTTAGGCCCTTTTATTTGGGATGCTAAGTTACTTGGAAAAGCCCTGTCGTACAATGGTAAACCTTAGGTTGCATTGCACAGGTAAATGTTGTAACTGCCCAGATATATATGTAATTCCTAAAGTTTTAATGTTTTGGTATAAGATCATCACTTAATATTTTGACTACTTGAAGTGTTATGTGTCACAGAAATAACTGAATTTGTCAATTGCATCAAAATGAACTCTATTCAGATCTTTAACAATATCTATTTCTGAGATTTTTGTCATTTATAATTGTTCTTATTCTCTCACAAAACGTGTTTCTTCTTCAAGGAGATTTATAAAAAGGACTTTGGGGACAAATATAGGTATTCAACATCTTTAAGATTAATACCAAAATGGGTAAGAATTTCCAGAACTAAAAAGCTGCATTCAAATTGAACAAGAGTTAGGAACTTGGGATCAAATGAACTGAGGAAGATTATAGTTTTGTGATTCTTGTTGAAAATATTGCTGGTTCTCTAATGTTTGCTCTTCCAGATTAAGGAAACCTTCTCTTAAGATATCTGTGGTATACAGAAATGTCATAAAATATTCATTTATAAACTGAAGCATTTATCTTTTCTCTCTACATAACTCCCCTGAAATTCAAAAACTCTCAGTGAGTATTCTTTCTTTCACGGCAATTACAATTGTTTGCATAAGTTCAATGAAAATCTGTTCATCTTGTAACAGGTCACCATTGAACATACTGGTTATTTTACCAAGGCTTTGACTGGACTGTCATATTTGAGAGTGACATTTATAGACTCAGACATGACCAGACAGCTTTAAGGAACTAAGGTTGGCTTTATAAAACATGGAGCCATAAAGCCTCTTGGAAATGTTGGCCTGATACCTTGCTTACAGAGTTCCCAGCAGCCTCACCAGGTGAGTAAAGAAGGTCACTTCCTGGCAGGTGCAGGAACCTCAGGGTATCTTGGGGATCTCATGAAGAAGAATTTTCCCAATTCTACAGGTATTGCAGGCCTGTCTGATGGCAAGTATTTGGCTTGGCTTCTGGCCTGGAGAGGCTACTATAAGTTCAACCTGGAGATTCCTTATAAAAGGTTCCAGCAAAGCAAACTTTAAAAGATCCTCATGATCAATCGCTATTCTTGCTGAGCTTACGTAAATAATTAGGCCAGGTTTGTTAAGACTGGGCTTGTTCTACAAATGCGTTGGTCTCAATTTGGCTATCTCTGGAAAGGGGGGGTTTTTAGAGAGAAAAACTGTGTTTCAGCAATGCACCGTTATGGATGTTAAATTCTGGTTATGATTGTCTTTAAGTGTTTGTTGTTTGCCTAAACTAGACAACTTGAGGTAAACTTCAGAAAATTGTCACAGTATTTCATGTACAGGCAGACTTCTGTGTTTGTTATTCTGTGGGGATAATAATAAACCCCATGGGCATATGATTATTTAAACAACTGTAAAACAGGATGGATCTCTAAATATGCAAACCATGTCTTCCCTAAACCTGACTTGACAGTTACCAGAAACCCCCCCTTTCGAAGACTTTGAGGTAGACTTTACAGATATACAACCAAGTAGAAGATTCCGTTTCAGGTATCACCCCATGGGTCCATCGCTCCAGAGTTAAGGAGGCCAACTCAGAGGAACCCTCAACCTGGTGAAGTGATCCAGATCCAGTCAACCCGCTTAAACTGACCCTCAAAAAGACACTGGCCCCTGAGATCTCTAGCCCTGCTGCAGCCACAGCCTGGAAGCTGGCTGGTCTGCACACAGCAGAAGCTTGAGGAATCAATGTGTGGACTGAGCCCAGGGGTTCGGATGCAACTCTACCAGCCCTTGTCCCTTACTGGTGTCATAGCCCTGATCTTGCTTCTTCCTGTTGGGCTAATAGAGACTGCACCAACAAGCTGGACATGGGACAGATGGCAGAATCCCTGGTAATCTTACAAAGCCAGATAAACTCCCTGGTAGCAGTGTCCCTCTGAAATAGGTGAGCCCTCGACCTCCTCACTTCAGAAAAAGGAAGGATGTGTATCTTTCTGGAGGAGGAATGTTGCTATTTTGTAAACCAGTCAGGAATAGTCAGGACTAAGGTTAAGGAACTCAAGGAAAGAATTCAACGTAGACAACAAAAAAAAATATCCGTCAGTGGAGAGGATGGGATCTCACAGACTGGGCATCCTGGCTCCCTGCCCTGGCAGGTCCCCTCCTTTCCATAATTTTACTTGTGACCATCGGCCCCTGTATACTAAATACCCTGGTACATTTTATTGAAAACACTGTTGCTCGCCAAACTGCAGTACTTATCTTAGCCCTCTGAGGGTACAAATCCCTACAGCTAAAAAGTGATGCCTAATAAAAGATTTTTAAAAAGGCATCGAAGGGGGGAATGTTGGGAAAACGAATACAATTTTACACCATAAGATGGCTGGAGGGACTAAAACAAGCTCTGGTCTCTGGCTTAGAGACACCTCTTCCGGTTTCTTCTTGCCCTGTTTGCCTCACGGGCGAAACCCCTCCACAGTTAACAGAAGCTGACAACTATAAATTATCCTTACCCCCTTCGTTCAGTGCTCAGCACTCAGAAACGGTCTCCTCTGAGGCCGCCAGTGTTAAATAAATCTCTGATCCACCAAGATCTCAGAGTGCTTCCTGGTTTTTCCACCAGTGTTCCAGCCTGGTTCCGTAACACTTCCATTGTTTCATTTTGCAAGCACACATATGTACACATTTTTCCTCTTCCTTACACAAAATATGACATAGGATCGACACTCCTCTGCACTTCGATATATTTGCTTAAAAGTGTGTGTAGACATTCTTTCCACATGGGTTCATAGAGGTCTCCTTTTTAAAAACTGCATACTGTTGGGACACCTGGGTGTTCAGTCAGTTGAGGATCTGACTCTTGATTTCAGCTCAGGTCATAATCCCCCTGTTGGGCTCCGTGTTGACCCCCATAGGGCCAAAGCCGCATGTTGGGCTCCATGTTGAGTGTGGAGCCTGTTTGGGATTTTTTCTCTTTCTCTCCCTCCTCCCCTCTCCCCACTCATGCTCTCTGTCTCAATCTCTAAAATAAAAAAAAAATTAAAAATTAAAAACAGGGGCGCCTGGGTGGCTCAGTCGGTTGAGAGTCCGACTTCGGCTCGGGTCACGATCTCACAGTCCGTGAGTTTGAGCCCCGCGTCGGGCTCTGGGCTGATGGCTCGGAGCCTGGAGCCTGCTTCCGATTCTGTGTCTCCCTCTCTCTCTGCCCCTCCCCCGTTCATGCTCTGTCTCTCTCTCAAAAATAAATAAATGTTAAAAAAAAAAAATTAAAAACAAAACAAAACTGCATTCTGTTTCATTGGGTAGCTGTATTATATTTCATGCAACTAATTATTTTTTGCTGGACACTTGGATTTTCTCTAGTCTTTTGCTTTACTAACAATGTTGCAATGAATGCCCTTGTGCACATGTGATTACATACTTGTGTGGATGTATCAGTAGGATAAATTCTGGGAAATGGGACTCTGGGTCACAGATATGTCTGAAATTTTGTTAGAGATGGCCAAATTATCCTGCATAGGAGTGGGGTCATTTGTTTCCCCCATCAGCAATATGAACTTTTGGATTTTTTTCCAAGTTGATAAGTAAGAAATGGTACCTTGGTGTATAGTTTTATTTTACATCTAACATGAGTGAGATAGAGCATCATTTCTTGTGTTAAAGGGGCATTTATTTCCCTCATGAACTCTCATATTTTTTCCTCATAGGTATATCAGGATTTTTCCTCTTTTCTGAATTTCTGGTTGTTCTTCACATTACGAACATTTACCTGTGTTTGTGATAGTTGTTGTTGCAAATTCTTCTCAGGTTATTGTCTCACAATGTTCTTCTGATGTTTTTCCACACATTCTTGACATATAAAAGTTTGATTTTATGTGTTCTCATATGTCAGTCTTTTCTCTTTGTTTGGATTTTGCATTTAGGAAAGCCTTCCCTAGTTGCAAGTAATAAAGAAATTCACTCATTTTCGTGTCATATTTTATGTGGTTTTCTTTCAAAAATTTGTATCTTCATTCTTTTTTGGAGCTTTTCCTGGAGTATGTAGTGAGGTATCCGTTCAAACTTATCTTTTTCCAACTGTTTATCCATTGTTCCAATCAATGCCAGTTACTAAATAGTTCATCAGTGGTCTATAGATATGAGCAGCCTGATTTATCATATTCTTATTTCCCATATGTGTTTTTGTCTGTTTCTAGAATTCCTGTTCTGTTCCATTGGTCTACCTGGTTGTTCCTACTTAAGGAATACTATTTTCTTTATTTTTTTAATAGTTTATTTACTTATTTTGAGAGAGAGAGTGAAACAGCCTGCACATGCATGAGCAGGGAATGAGCAGAGAGAGATTCCCCAGCAGGCTCCATATTGCCAGCACAGAGCATGATTCAGGGAAAGATTCCACATACCATGAGATCACTACTTGAGCCAAAATCAGGAGTCAGATGTTTAACCAACTGAGCCACCTGGGTGCCCCAATACAATACCATTTTGTTTATTGATATTTTATGTCTTAGCACCTAGTTGGGCTACTCCCCTATCAGTGTTCTTTTTTCAGAGTTTTCCTGGATATTATTATTTTTCCATGTAAACTTTAGAATAAAAATTTCATTTCATGTCCCAGAAAAAAAAAATTCTTTCAGCATTTTTGTTGTTTTCCTGAACTTTTTTATGATAAGATATTTGAACCAAGATGGTTACAATGAGTGTTCCCATCTCAGCTCTTAAGTTCCTAACCTCTCAAAAAACAGCGCTTTTCTGGTTCAAATCCAAAATTCATAATTATATAAAACTGGTCTTTACTGAAGTCCCTGCATATTTCTGGTACTGATGATACCAGACTTTTATTTTTTTATTTTTTTTTTTTTAAATTTTTTTTTTTCAACGTTTATTTATTTTTGGGACAGAGAGAGACAGAGCATGAACGGGGGAGGGGCAGAGAGAGAGGGAGACACAGAATCGGAAACAGGCTCCAGGCTCTGAGCCATCAGCCCAGAGCCTGATGCGGGGCTCGAACTCACGGACCGCGAGATCGTGACCTGGCTGAAGTCGGACGCTTAACCGACTGCGCCACCCAGGCGCCCCTGGACTTTTAAATGTATAGACTTAAAAGCTTTCTGGAAGTTTTGCCCATGGTGATCACTTGTACGGGAGGGGTTCGCTTTGTAAGATCACTTTGTCTGCCTTTTGCCCCAACACTCTGTACACTTCCAAGTTTTAAGCTTTCTATAATAAAACTATTTTCTCCTAAAATGATTAAAAGTGCTCTGGGGAAGACCACTGGTTTGGAGGTCTGTATACAATTGTGTAACTTCTGGCTCAAATGATTTCTAGTTTGCCTGGAATTTTAACAATAGTCCTGAGGTTTTGCACATTGAACAGACTTTGAGCTCTTCAGCCAAGGGGTCCTCAGTGACTGGTTTGAATATTCCCAAGTGATCTACACCTGTGAATAGAGGTGGAAGGTTATATTTGTCTCTCTACAAAAGACTCCATCCTGAAATTTAAATAGCATTTTCTTAGAGACATTCCTTGAAAATATATAAAATATTTCATTAATGTGCAGAGACAGTGCCATCCAAAAAGAAAAAAAAGTCCAAAAATACATAAGGTAAAGGTCTCATAATAACTATACTTCACCCACATTGCATATATATAATTTTTGTGATTACTAGCTACACTATTAAATGGGGTACCTTAAGAGACATTATGTGCCATGTAGGTGAATTTGAGTTTATTAGAACAATTCTAATTTCTACATTTCCTGACATCTGTGGTATTCCGTGTAGTTATAGTGAATGCTGGTTTCTTTCTTGTATTTTTTTTAAAGGAAAGGAAAATTGCAGAAATTCTAAAAAGTGTCCAATGTCTAATTATGTTTATGTGAAAGAGGTTTATGGAACTTTTAATACTTATATGTGTGATCAGATTCCACACCATTATTTTTAATTCATTTACTCAGGACCTTTGTTGAGAGTTTCTGCTGTGTTAGGCAAGGAAGCAGGCACTCAGGATGCCAAGATGAAGGTCATATAACCATTAACAAAATAAAAGCCAAAGTTTTGGGGGGACTTGAGCATGTAAGAAATAATTAAAAAAACAAAGTGATGATGACTTTTTAAGCTCTCTCATTTAATATTTATAATAACCCAATGACTGAAATCCTTTTATAACCTCCATTTTATAGATGAAAACTGTGAGGGACTTGGGAAAGTCAGATATAATATAGAGGTATGTTCAAAGCATTAGGAGAACCAAGAGTAGTGGGGAGTTTGGAGAAGCGGGATGTGGTGGTCAGATGAATCATTGTGAGAAGAAATTCTGGTAAGCAATCTGACCGGATCTATGGTAGGTAATATGGTAGAGAGAAGGCAATCAGCAAAAAAATATAGAGAGTATAAGCTAAATACTACATGTTGATGGACTGCATATGGTTAAGATGAAGTAAAATTCTTTCGCTGTCTCTTGCTTAGATAATTGGTAGGATGAAGTGATTAATGGAGATGATAACTATAGAAGGTGAAATGGGTACAGGGAGAAGATAGTTTGCTTATTTAAATGACGATTTTAGCTTTTCCTAATTTGTGATTTATAATTCCATAAATACTTTGCGTTTTCATTCTGCATTTTCTTTGTTTATTAGAAAAGACAATTTTAATGTTTTAAAATACTTTTATTTCTTTCAATGAAACTATAAAAAGAATCCTTAAAGGATACCTAGAGCCAAGGTAAGGGTAAGGCAATTAAAACAGACAGAGTTGGAGAAGGCGTTAAAGAGTCTCCTCTGTCTCTGAGGCACAAGCAGTGTAAGAACACACCTTCTTATTTCACTCACAAGAATAAACTGGGATTAATATGAAGGGATTAATATGAAACAGAGGGAGGGATGAGGTACTACAAGGGTTTCTGATCTAGTTTGAGTGGTGCTGAGAAACTGTTTCCCTAAGGGAAGGTGATATTTGAATCGAGATCTGACAAATGGGGGAGAATGTGATGAAAAGAGGCACTGGTGAAAATTGTTTCCCCCACTGTGCAGAGGTCTGAGCAGGGAGGAAGGAAGGGCAAATGAGTTGGCCGCAGTGGTTACGGCAGTGAAATGAGGTGCGGGAGATGAGGCCAGAATGGGATAATATGAGGCCTTGTGAAGAACTGTGTTCCATTTTAAGATCAGTAGGATATCACTCACAACAGGATAACATTTTTGTTGTTTTGTTTTGTTTTGTTTTGTTTTGTTTTGAAAAATTCATTCTGGTCCGAGTGTGGACAAGAATTGAAAGGAATTAGGGTGAGCAAGGATCATGGCTAAACCCCGGGTAGCCTGTGGGAAAAAAAGACAGATTAAGAAGATGTATTTAAAGACTTGAATTAACCAAGCGACCAATAGTGGCATGGAAATAATATGTTAGAGAGTTTGTTTTTAAAATTTTGATTTATTGCCTAAAATCTGTGGAATAGCACTAATAGATCTGAAAGTGTCTTCCCAAATCTTGGCATCGGATCCCATCAATTTGTTCACTTTCCTTTCAGTGTTCGTACATTATTTCTGCATATGTGTATTTTAGGTGTATTCTAGACTTTCTACTAGTCTGTCTTCAATAAAAAACAGTTTCTCCAAGTAACATAAAACTACAGTTCTTTAAAATTAATTGAAAACTTTACAATAGTTTTCTTTTTTTTTTTAATTTTCTTCATGTTTATTTAGTTTTGGGAGAGAGACAGAGCTTGAGCGGGGAAGAGGGAGAGACAGAGGGAGACAGAATCCGAAGCAGGCCCCAGGCTCTGAGCTGTCAGCACAGAGCCAGACAGGGGGCTCGAACCTACGAATGGTGAGATCATGACCTGAGCCGAAGGTAGACACTTAACTAAGTGAGCCACCCAGGTGCCCCTACAGTAGTTTTCTTGGTATAAGGCATATATAGTTTAAAGCTCAGAAAGGGGATTCTGGACTTAGTGTGGAAGGATCTTGGAATAATGTATTCCAGATGAAAACATAGCAAGACTAGAAAGCCCAAATCCCTGAGGACTCTCACTTCTCAGTTCTCTGTCCCTCAATCTCATCCCTCGACTGTGTAAGTCAAGAATGCCTCCAGATTTCCAGAATTTCTAATGCTTTTCCTGTTGCTTCTTCAGAATTCCCAAGTGAGACAGAATCATGCTCCCTTTGTCTTTTGTTTTCCCTTACCAAAGCTGCATATACACACACCTTTTGAACAACCGTCTTCTAAAAATGTATTGTCCAAACTCTGTATTCATATCCTATGTTTCATGTTATTATTTCTCTTTCCACTTGTGAACCTTTTCTTTTGAGTATTTGTATTCAACTGATTTCATTAAGTCTTTCTTATTTTTGGAACATTATTGGTTTACTATATTTTGGGGCCCAAGAGCTCAATCATACATGAAAGAATTTTAAAGTTGATTAAGAAATGTCTCTTAGCAGATAGTCAAAGAGCTATGAGGCTGGAATGATGTAGATTCAGCTACAACAAAGAAAATGCATGTGAGTCACAAAGCTCCAGCAGCAATTTCTGGAGGTGGACATAGAATCAAGAAAATAATGGTATTAAAGTCAGAACATCATTATGCTGTATTGTCTCCACAAGTTTTTGGCTTTTATGGTTTCATCAGATGAAAATTCCACTGCAGAGAAAGCAGAAGAAGTGTGTACCTGCTTTACTTTTAGGAAGATGAAAATGTTACCATTACTTCGCCATTTTCTTAACAGCAGAGAATTGAGTGCAGATAGATAGTATGTACATATATGGGTGATGACTAAGATTTTTCATCAGTACATAATTGCTTCATGCCCAACCCACTTCTAACAATATAAAATTGGAAGATTTTTGCACTTCACAGTGCAATTGGTCTTAGAGGAGTGGATTGAAATAAAAGGAAGGGTATAAAGTAGTTAAATGGAGTACATGTGCAACACCCACTTCCCAGAAGAGTGAGGTGCATGTTGGGTTTGGGGAAGCCGGTGACCAGTCACCCTTGGTGCATCTCACTGGGAAGGCGTTGTGTTCTTGGTGATTGCCATGGCAGTTAAAGAGCAAACTACAAGACCCTGCAGCTGTCATCTCACTTAAGGATAATCAGATCAGAAGCAATCTAACACAAGCTCTTTGGTGGGTGAAGAAAAGCATTTTCATGGCTATGATTTTGAATTGTATTCCAGAAATTCCATTGTGAATTAGCTGTTTGTTATTCAGAAAGCATTTTACCACAAACCATAATGTAATTTAACATATGTAATTATAGTTCCACTTTTCTCTGAAGGGTTTCAACTTCCACCAACCACCCAGTGTAACATTCTTTTCATGGCAAAGCATTCTAATTTGGAAGAAGAGGAATATATCTACCCATTCCTGGCAGATTGCTTACCAACAAAGAGAGGGATGACTGGTGTAGAGAAGGTAAGTAGATGGTAGTGTTCTTCAGGTTACCCAGATGCTCATTTCTTCCTTCTGCCCAATTCTCTGGAGCCTTAGTCCTGGAGCCGTTGTTTGTGAGTGGGCCGGCAAAGGACTGAACTGGCCGAGTAAGAAGGTGAGTGTCCAGAATGAGACAGACAACCCCTGACACCACTAATTTGTTAATCTGCAATGAGGAAAATAATTCTCTAGGGTTTTTTTTCATATATAAGAGAAGATTATTTTTTTCTGCATTACATAAAGATAAGATAAATTTCTGTGAAGTAACTCTCAACCCAGATGCTGTGAAATGAGGAGTATCGTGGAGTAAGAGTCAGCCTGCAAGAGTAGATTCTCTTCCTACTGTTTGTTCACAGAAGGAGAGAATGCAAATTCATGGAACAGTAATTCTCTCAGAGATATAGGAAGAATAGGAGCCTTTATTGAATCAGCAACACTGTGCAGTGAGCATACTTAACATTGATAGTTTTACATATGCATGCACATACATCTTGGTTGGATAAACTAGAAAACCTTATACGCCAAAGGCTTTCTTAAGCTGGCTGTCTGCCCCATGGGCCATACCTTCACTATGGCAAGAATGTTGATGGGTTTCTATATAGATGAGATAACATTTGGGGTAGTCTTTGTTCTAAAGCTGTCCTCCAGATGTCCCATTTTTAAACCTGCACTAACTTGTTTTCAGGGTTTAAAATACATTAAAATGACTATAATTTTATATTCTTTTATTTTGAAAACACTTATAAAAATTTAGTCCTACCTATTCCAACCTGAAAAATGTGAAACAATTCACAATACAAACATAGAGATGTTGTTTCCGGAAAAATAGTTTTTAACATGTATCCACTTTGACGTGTATATTTCTGATTATTCTCTAAAACTAAAAAAGGAATCTTCTGATGATGATAATAGTATTCTTTTATCCATAATAAATGCACTATAACATATAGATTGAATGAACTCATCATCTTTTATTGTTATTCATATTTATGTTTTCTTCCCTGCAAAAACAGACTCTTTTAAGACCCATTCCATGTCAATTTACTTTATACCTTCCATGACTTTAAATATAGTAAATTATCAAGTAATATTAGTTGAAGAAATAAATGTATCCTTACACTGATACCTGCTTCCTTTTGTGTGTTTGTGTTGTGGCTAACAGAGCCATTCTCTAGACCTTAAAATATCCTAGAGGAAATGACAAACTAGAAAATCCTTAGGAAATTTTCATCACCAGTTTTCTTCTTAAAATTTTGCACTCAGGTGGACTTCATAGAATTTTCTACTCTTTCTTTCAATCAAGAAAATATATTCACTCTAAATTCTTTCCCATTTGACAAATAGATTTAATTTGATAAATAATTGGTAGCTTTTACAAAGCAGCCTTTAACTTTATATATTACAAAAACATATTAAAATCCATCCACATTTGGGTTGGCAATGTATCTTCTTGATCTCTATCCTAAAGAAAACATAACCAGTCAAATGTGTGATTTACTTTCATAATTTTGCCCCAAATCCAGCTGTTCTTCATTAGTGTATGTATTTGCCAGATCCTAGGGTAAATTTCCAGATAGTAATAATTAAAAAAAAAAGTCCTTTCTTCTTTGGACTTTTATTTTAAAAACTGATTTCCAGACATTATTGCAAAGCTGATGATCTTTCATCAATTTCCTTATAGAAATGTGAATTCTTGAAAATTTTGGATGACTTATTTTGCTATCAAATCAATACCAATAATGTAGGTCTTATCCTTATTCCAGATTTCATGTTATAATGAACAGAGTTGGCTTGGTATACATGTAGTCAAGATCTAATTACAAGAGGACATGTCAGGGACAGGCAGACTTTATAGAGCTTTGTCCTGTCACGTTCTGGACAAAAAGTAGGTGGATTTTCTTTTTATCTTAAAACTTTTCTCTTTGCAAAAAGGCAAACGCTCCTTTGAAGATGCTGCTTGAAATTCTCAGCCATTTTTATTTCAGCGTAATAAAGGCAAACAAGTTTTCATCCATCTAAGACTGAATGACTAAACAAGGTACAGCATCGAAAGCTACAAAGAGCTTAGCAAGAGAGTCCTGTGGCCAAGGGTCAATGTCAAAGACTATCTCTCATATCAGTGATAGTTATCAAAATCTAACCATCGTCTTTATTCTAATGACTACTTTTTAATAAGTTAAGAAGCAACCTTTTTTAGGAGTTACATAAAAGATGCTTGTTGTTTAAAATCTGAAATCTCAGTGACTAGAGACCAAGAAGAATAAATGAAAGTCATGGTTGAGTAACTATGTAGAATTTGGGAGCAGAGTCCTGGTGTATGTTAATTGTGTGGTGCATAAAATGGTTCTGAGGAATGACTGCAGAGTAATGGCAAGGGCTATGATGAATGTAATTCTGTTGGGATGAAGCTCAGGTATTGCAGGAACAAATGCCAATATTTTTTTCCATACAGGGATTAATTACATGGTCAAGAGCTGGAATTTACAAGGAGGCGTATTAAATAAAATAGCAGGCAAGCTTGAACTGCATTCCCACAAAAGCCATAAAATGGGAATACCAAGAGAACTGGCAAATGTAATCTTTCACCTATTTTTTTAGGCACAGCTGTCCGTATACAGGTTGGGGAGATGGAAATTTGTGAGTAGCAAACTGTGTGCCACATTGGAAAGATTCAATATTAACAATTTTATGCAGCTATTAAAAAAAAAGCTGTGCCTTCAAATGGGAATGTCTCAAGTGCACTTGAATTTGAGTGGAGACAATATATATTTTCCCATTACTGACATATCCATTCCCAAAGGGAGTTCTTCCATTTATTCATTGGCTACATGAGCTCAACTCATACGTGCTGCCTCCAAAATCATTGGAGAGCCAACGAGTTCTTCTGCAACCAGGCAGGTTTCTGAACATGCAGTATGGAGTTTTCAACAATGGAGGTCAAAACACAGAATGAGTTATAATAACATTAGCTACGCAAACTGGTTCAATTCAAAAATCTTTTAGGAGCTGCCCACCATACTGTGAATTAAATCCAAACTCTTCACTTTTGCCTCCAAATCCTTGTGTGCTATGGCTGCCCCTGCCTCTTTCCAACCTCATTTCCTAGCCCCCTCTCCTCTCTCGCTACAGGGAGACATACTGGCCTCTCGCCAGTTCTTCATAAGGCTCCTTCCAGCCTCATGGAATGTGGTCTCCTCTCCTTGGAATGCTGTTCCCCCCTGCCCTTGGTATGTCTGCCTCTTCTTCTTACTTTAGGCTCCATTCCTTTCTTCTTCAAAGAGGTCTTCTCTGAACACTCTTTTCCAAGTTCTATTTCCTAATTTTATCAGAGTTCCATGTTGGTTACTTCCAGAGTATATATCACAAATTATAATTATTTACTTCTGGAATTATCTCCCACTCTGTACTGCAACCACACTGAAGATTGAAAGGAGGCATGTATCCTCAGTGCCTAAAACGGTGGCCAAAGCGTCTAACAGTGCTTTCTAAAACTAGGTCATAGTATCTGTGTTGTGAGATGTGATGAGCATTCAGTAAATGCAAAAGAATAGAAAACATCAGAGTGCACTGCACAGGATGAGGTAAGGTACTTTTTAATGCAAATATAGTTTCCAAAGTCAGAATTTGTATGTGCTAGATCATAATATAAAATGTGAGCCTCAGGGAAAAAAAGTAAAAGCCACACCAAAGTATGTTCAAAAAACATTTGTTGAATTAATGACTTGTATTTTTCAAGTGGAAATGCCTGTCTATAAGTCTTCCCTGTTCAGATCAGGAACATGCTGATGTGTCTTTTCAAAAGTACTAGAGGGGGACCTGGGTGGCTCAGCAGGTTGAGCATCTGACTCTTGGTTTCGGCTCAGGTCATGATCTCATAGTTTGTGAGTTCGAGTCCCGCATGGGGCTCCATGCTGAGGGCACAGAACCTGCTTCGGATTCTCTCTCCCTCTCTCTCTGCCCCTCTCTCTCCCCCTCTCCTGCTCACTCCCTCTGTCTCTCTCTCAAAATAAATAAACTTAAAAAATTTTTAAAAAGATACTAGAGAATCTATGTCCTCAAGAAAACAAAGCTTGTGTTGGTTCCACACGAAATTGCTTAAATTTTTGTTCCTTTGCCTCCCTTACTGTGGTGTTTCCATTTTCAGCATGAACGTTCCTGTGACATGTAACGCTTAAGGACTTACTGATTGTGTATAAGTTAATATTCTTAAGATCTTTTCTCAAAAGGAGGTTTAGATGGAAGGAAAG
Organism: Leopardus geoffroyi; assembly: GCF_018350155.1. Taxonomy (NCBI): domain Eukaryota; kingdom Metazoa; phylum Chordata; class Mammalia; order Carnivora; family Felidae; genus Leopardus; species Leopardus geoffroyi. The sequence continues at coordinate 106,052,759 of NC_059326.1, forward strand.
ATTGAGGAGAGAGCATACAACCTTCAGGGAAGACAGACACAATGTAATGGGGGTTTAGTGTCAGCAGTGTTGAATGTAGAAAGCACATGTTGAATTAGCTCACTCCAAATATTTGTCTACTTCACAATCTGCAAAAGCAGGGTCCTAATGCTTCATGTGGTCAGCCAGAAAAGGGTAGCGGTGGAAAGGAAACCAAAGCATGTATTTTAGTTACAGGAACTGATCTGCTTCGGTCCCATTGAACTGTGTCTGGTTACGCCACTTGATTTTATTTTTTATTTTTTAAATGTTTTTATTTTTTGGTCACTTGTTTTTAGTTGCAATGCAAAAAATGAGTTCCACATATTACAGTGATATTCAAACATATTCGAACATCTCACTTGAGCATGAACTTCTGAAACAAAGGAGAACGGAGAAGACTGCCTCTGTTCAGCAGAGTAACTCACTTCAGAGCCTTAAGAATTCTTTCTACCCAACATGGTTAGATTTAAAATATTTCCAAAATTCCTCACAGATCAGGAAGAAACAAAGCAACAAACAAAAAATTAAAATGAAAGCGTTGTCACCAAATTGGGAGCTCAATATTACATTTTCCTTTGGAGTGCTGCTCGGTGGGGGAAAGTCCTTGTTCACATTCCACCCAAGCGACCATCATCCACACCCACTTTCTTTTCAAAGGAAAACATTTACTTTTGTGACTTGGTCGTAATGAAATACAAAGGACCTCTTTGTGTGTGAAAATGAAACTGGGTGTGAGCCTTTTAAGGAAAAATTAAAGAAGGATGTGTATGTGGGGGGTGAAAGCCCCAAGTCTTTTTCAGCTGTTCCTGCCTACCTCCTACTTAGAAACCAGGCTTCCCTGTGAGGCAAGGCCCAGATGTTGTGTATCAAGGAGCAAAACAGGACCTCTGAAGGCTCACAGATGAGGTGTTCAAACAGAGCCAGGTCAAGGCTGTTCACAGCGCTAAGGTACAGCACCCAGTACAGAGCAAATCTCAGCCAGGCAGCCTCTAGCAGGCCTGTTCCACAAGACTGACTTGCATCTTCCTGGAATGTTTTGCATGCTGTTTAGATTTCCAAGCAGAATGAGAGCTCCATTAAGAGTAAAGCAAATTAGGGCAGTATGGGTGGCACAGTCGGTTAAGCGTCCGACTTTGGCTCAGGTCATGATCTCCTATTTGGTGGGTTCAGCCCTGCATCAGGCTCTGTGCTGACAGGTCAGAGCCTGGAGACTGCTTCAGATTCTGTGTCTCCCTCTGTCTCTGTCCCTCCCCTGTTTGTGCTTGTCTGTCTATCTGTCTCTCTCTCTCTCTCTCTCTCAAAAATAAATAAACATTAAAAAATTAAAAAAAAAAAAGAGTAAAGCAGGTCGTAGGGCACCTTGGTGGCTCAGTCGGTTGAGCATCTGACTCTTGATTTCAACTCAGGTTGTGATCTCATGGTTCCTGAGGTGGAGCTCCACATCGAGATCTGCCCTGACAGCGTGGAGTCTGCTTAGGATTCTCTCTCGCGCTGCCTCTTTCCCGCTCATGCTCTCGCACTCTCTTTCTCAAATTAATAAACACTAAAAAGTAAATTTATGTAAAAAAAAAAAAGAGTAAAGCAGATGGGGATGACATAGTTGAGGCGACTTATGTGCCCTGGGAGAAATTTGAGGGGGAATGGTACATTGTTTAATGCAGTACTTCAGGAGGACACAGCAAACACTGAAAAATATAAAAGAGAGACGGCACCTTCAAGACAATTTCTGATATTGGCTGGGAGATTCTAGAAAGTTTGTCCCTAGCAATTATCCCACCCTCTACCCCTTCTACCACTCTTCCTATCTTCTGCTTTCTCTCTATCATCCTCAATTAACTCCCCCACTCACAGGGTCTTTCTTCTCAGCCTACACACCCTTGTGGTCTAGCCTATTCTGAAACCAGCGTTCATTTCTCCTCACTGTCTTCTAGCTTGTGCTTTTGTCCCTGTTTCATCTGGCAAATTTCTTAAGCAAGTGGTTTGTACCCCTGGCTCGTTTTGTTCCGAGCTGCTGAAGTCCCACCATGGTACTGAGACTATGCTATTGGAAATTCATCAACTAACCCTGTCTGCTTAATATTCATACTTCTTCGTACTGCTTGTCCTCTCTGGAGCCTTTGACACTATCCCACTCCGCCTTTTGAAAATTGATCCTCTCTTAGCCTCTTTTGATTTCTTTCTTTCTTTTTACACTTTGGTCAGTTTACCTCCTCCCTTCTTAGCACCTGGTGATCTGTATCTTTTTGTAAAAAATTTTTAAGTTTATTTATTTATTTTGTGAGAGAGGGAGGGAGAGAGAGAGCATGAGCAGGGGAGGGGCAGAGAGAGAGGGAGAGGGAGAGAATCCCAAGCAGGCTCTGCACTGTCAGTACAGAGCCCTACTAGGGACTCAAGTGCACAAACCGTGAGATCATGACCTGAGCCAACACCAAGAGTTGGACACTTAACCAACTGAGCCACCCAGGCGCCCTGATCTATATCTTTCATCTTCTTTTTTTCTAACACTCACTCTGCAATCTCTCTGTGGTCTGTTCTGTGACTGTCGGATTATTCTTTGATTAGACTGCACCTCTCACTCCCCCCTTGTCCTCCCTTCTTGTGTCTTGGACTTCCATCCTCACAGTATCCACCGCAGTTGTTCTGTGAAAGCATTGCATCATATGATGCCACCTGTCTACTGCAAACCCTCAGTGGCTTCCTGTCTCAGGCAGTCAGAACTGAACTCCTTGTGGGCTGGGGCCTCGTCTGTCCCTGAGCCGAGCCGCCAAGGCTGCTGACTCTGAATGTGCAGAGTCTGCCTCAGGGAATTCCCGTGAGCTGCTCTGTCTCCTTAAAATGTCATGTTGGGGCATCTGCACGTGCTGCATTCTCTCCCTAGAAGGTTATGTAGGTAGCTTTCTACCCCGGCTGCAATATTTAAAACATATCCCCATCACTCCCTGTTCCTCCTCCCTACTTTATTTTCCCCCAAAGACTTCTAACTGCTTATTATTTTATTAATTTTTAAAAATATATGTTGTTTACTTTTTCTGCCCCTACCAAAATAGAAGCAACATGAAAATAGAGATTTTGGAGCGCTTTGTTAATGGTCAACCCCCCGCAGCCTATTATAGTGCATATAGTGTATATATAGGAGCTGCACAGTGTTTGTTGAATGAATGAATATTCAAATACTTTTAATGTTGAAAATCAATGGCCACATAAGTGTTGGTCTATTTTGTGGCTCTTTGTTTGGCTTCATTGATCTATGTGTATCCTTAAGCCAATAGCACACTGTCTTGTGGTAAATCTGTGGAGTAAGTGTTGAAATCAGATATTGTAAGTCCTTCAACTTTGTCCTTTTCCAAGATTGTTTTGGGTTTTATAGTTGCATTGCCTTTTTATATAAATTTCATAAACAGTTTATTAATTTCTTTACAAGGCCCTCCAGGATTTTGATTGAGGTTGTATTGACATTTAGACATATATGTCTATAGCTATAGACACCTCAGTGCACACTCAGTGAAATCACCAAAATGTTAAAGACTCATAGTACTAAGTGTTGGTAAAGATGTGGGGCAGCTGTAGCCATTGCTTGAGGAGTGTAAAATCGCACAGCCGCTTTGAAACCCATAGAACCATGTGTTATGAAGTTATGCTTCCCATAGGACCCAGCAGTCTCACTCCTGTGTCTTTATCCCAGAACATGAAAGCATATTTCACACACAGGGTTGAAAGTGCTTATGATAACATTATTCATAGTAACCTCAACATTGTAAATGCCTATCAAAATTTGTATGGATAAGCAAATTAAGTAATACTATGCATTTTGATAAAATGAATGGGGAGAAAGGAATAAAATATGGATGAATCTCAAAAATAGTCTACAAAATGAAAGGAGTTAGACACATGAAACCACACACTATATGATTTCATTTATATGAAATGTCCACGAAAGACAAATGTGTGGAGATAGCAAGTGGATTAGTGGTTGCTTGGGGGCAGAGGGTGGGGCTTGGAGGAGCAGTGAATGGGCGTGAAGGGTCTCATTGGAGTGATGAAAATATTTGACAACTAATTTATGGTGATGGCTGCACAACTTGGTAAATACTTTAAAAATCATTGAATTGTACACTTTAAGTGAATTTTATGATGTGCAGGCCACTATAAAGTTTTTGAAAACTTTATGCTGAATTAGTGATAACAGATACAATATGACTATATACATATAAAGTTATATGCACACACATATCCTTGTATGCTACATGATTCCATTTATATGCTGTTCTAAAAAAAGCTGAACTACAGTTACAGAACGTGTATCAGTGGATGCTTGGGGCTGGAGGTCAAGGAATGAGACTAACTGCAGAGGATTAAAGGGAAGCTTTTTAGGGTGAGGGATCTATTTTAAAATTTTTTAATTATTTATTTATTTTTGAGAGAGAGAGAGAGACAGAGAGAGAATGCAAGCAGGGGAGAGCCAGAGAGAGGGGGAGACACAGAATCTGAAGCAGGCTCCAGGCTCTGAGCTGTCAGCACAGAGCCTGACACAGGACTTGAACTCACGAACTGTGAGATCATGACCTGAGCTGAAGTGAGATGCTTAACCAAGTGAGCTACCTAGGCGCCCCTATTTTATATTATGATTTGAGCAATAATTATATACCTCTATATACTTCCCAAAATGCACTAAACTGTGCACTCAGATCAGTGAGTTTTATTGAATCTATTTTATATCTCAATAAAACTGAAAAATAGCTCAAATAATCCCTGTATGTGGTTAATTCTGCAATTTTATTTCAGTTATGCTTAGCTAACACGTTTAAACTACATTTAAAAGTTCTAAGTTCTAAAGCCCTTAGGGCTTATAGATATATAAGCTCTTGATTCATAAGACCACAATGGATCAGATAAGATGAGAGTAGAGGAATTTTCTGGAGATTCTCTATCACTTTTTAAAATTAAATGCTGGGGCGCCTGGGTGGCGCAGTCGGTTGAGCGTCTGACTTCAGCCAGGTCACGATCTCGCGGTCCGGGAGTTCGAGCCCCGCGTCAGGCTCTGGGCTGATGGCTCAGAGCCTGGAGCCTGTTTCCGATTCTGTGTCTCCCTCTCTCTCTGCCCCTCCCCCGTTCATGCTCTGTCTCTCTCTGTCCCAAAAATAAATAAACGTTGAAAAAAAAATTTTTTTAAATTAAATGTTAATGGGATTATCAAAAGAACAAAACAAGAAAACCCATGAACCTTTCTTAATCAAATAGCAAGATTAAAAAATATTCCAAAGTTTAGTATATGTTTTTACATATCTTACTTCCCTCCAAAGTGATGGAAAAACATTACAAAAGAGTAATAAAATCTCACTTGAACCCCAAAGCAACCCAAATGTCCATCAGCAAGAAACTGGAAAGATGAATTGTGATATACTCATATCCTAGTTGAATCGTACTTAGCAACAAAGAGGAATGAACTACTGATAAACAAGGACAACATTAGTTGCTCTCAAAAACATTTTGAATGAAAGAAGCCAAACGCTAAAATGTACATACAATGTGATTCCATTTTTATATCCAGTTCAAAAACATGCAGAAATGAATCTATGAGAAAAGAAATCCCAATAGTGGTTGCTTCTGGTAGGGAAGATATTAACTGAAAAGGGGACACAAGGGAACTTTCTCTAGGCATGACAGTCTTTTGTCTCTCAACTGGGTGTTGGTTACATGAATGCATACATTTGTCTAAACTGTGAAGTTTGCAATGTATATTTATACCGCAATGTTAAAAAAAAAAATTGGCTCTCGTGAGACTAGGTCTGTAATGTTTAGCAAATTACAAGGAAACATAAGAAAGTGTGAAGAAAACTATACACACATTAAGTTGTATCAATCTCTTGAGAAAGTTGTAGAACATAAAGAATATTTCGGAAATAATATAACCAGACTATAATAGACTACACGTAATAAGTTTTTTTTTAATTTCTTTTCAACTTCTATTTATTTTTGAGAGACAGAAAGAGACAGAGAAGGGGAGAGGCAGAGAGAGAGGGAGACACAGAATCCGAAGCAGGCTCCAGCCTCCAAGCTGTCAGCACAGAGCCCGATGCAGGGCCTGAACCCACGGACCATGAGATCATGACCTGATCCAAAGTCAGACTCTTAACCCACTGACCCACCCAGGCGCTCCTACATAGTAAGTTTTTAGGTAATAATTGTTGACCATTTGGAGAAGGAATGTAAATATAGCTATTAAAAAGGGCAAAAAAGGTTAAATTATGATAATGAAAAATTCAAATTAGACATTAGAGACAGAATGTTGGAGAAGTTATGACATATGAGAGTTTATTTTTTTTGTTTTGTTTTGTTTTGTTTTGTTTTTTTGAGAGACAGCATGAACAGGGGAGGGGCAGAGAGAGAGGGAGAGAGAGAATCCTAAGCAGGTTCTTCACTGTTAGCACAGAGCCTGACATAGGGCTCAAACCCACAAAACCATGAGATCATGACCTGAGCTGAAACTAAGGGTTGGATGCTCAACTGACTGAGCTACCCAGGTGCCCAGACATATGAGATGTTAGAGGTCACATATTGAAGACAAAATAATGTTTCATATTAAAGAATATAAAATAGAATAGAATCAATATTTAATAATGTAGTTAAAGTGTTCTTAAATATATAAAAATCAATGACACTGGGAAATGAAAACACTTACCTTACCTTGTCCTACATAAAATAAGAATTAACCCCATGGAGGAGGGGAAGAAAAAAAAAAGAAAAAAAAAGGTTAGAGAGGGAGGGAGCGAAAACATAAGAGACTCTTAAAAACAGAGAACAGGGACGCCTGGGTGGCGCAATCGGTTAAGCGTCCGACTTCAGCCAGGTCACGATCTCACGGTCCGTGAGTTCGAGCCCCGCGTCAGGCTCTGGGCTGATGGCTCATGATGGCTCAGAGCCTGGAGCCTGTTTCCGATTCTGTGTCTCCCTCTCTCTCTCTCTGACCCTCCCCCGTTCATGCTCTGTCTCTCTCTGTCCCAAAAATAAATAAACGTTGGAAAAAAAAAAAAAAACAAAAAAAACTGAGAACAAAACTGAGGGTTGATGGGGGGTGGGAGGGAAGGGAGGGTGGGTGATGGGTATTGAGAAGGGCACCTGTTGGGATGAGCACTGGGTGTTGTATGGAAACCAAGTTGACAATAAATTTCATATTAAAAAAAAAAAAAAAAGAATTAACCAACTCCAAAATACTGTTCACGGTAAAGGAGTATGCCTCAACTGTGTGAAGGGAGACTGAAAAATGATTAATTTCAAAGGAGGTGAAACATGTACAGTGATATGGGAGGAAAAATCAGTCTTCTAGGCAGCTACTAGGGCATTCCCTTTTGAGAGAGATTTGCCTTTTCCAGAGTAAGAATTGGATTCTAACCGTGACACAGCATCAGGGTTCAAGAGGCTATGGGTTTTGGGGGAAGAATTGGTTCTTCTTGTAAAAGACATCTAGAAGTAAGGAAGAAGAACACTAAGAGTTCCCGCTGAGTTTGCAACAGAAATTATGGGAGCCTGACTGCAACAAAATAACATTCTTAAAATACTAGAAGAAAGTAGCTTCCAGCTGCTATGTATATACCCAGCAGAAGTATCTTTCAAAAATGAAGATGAGCAAAGACATTCTCCAGGAAAAGAAGAGAATTTGTTTCTAGAACACATAAATTATAGGGAGTTCTTCAGACAGAAGGAAAATAATGACAGAGGGCAATTCAAAAATGCAAAAGAGAATAAAGAAAAATTGAAAGAATGAGTAAGTGTATAGAGAAACATATATTGATTGCCTAATGGTCATACAAAAACAATGATAGCAATTAGTGGTGTCTAAAATATCTGCAGTGAAAATTCTGTCACAATAATGCAAAGGGAAAAACAGAGTTAAGGAGTTTTAAGTTTCTAGAAATACCAAGAAAATTATAAAACTAAAAAAATAATAGTAATTATTTTGAACTGCAGTGTAAATAAAGAACTGCTATAAATAATAAGAGGCAGAGGAAAAGCAACCAAATAGACAAATGAGCACAATGACTTTATCTAGCACTTCATCAAAGAAGATATCCAAATTGCTAAAAAACAAACAAACACAAAAACAAAAAAAAACATGAAAAGATGCTCAACTTTTTTAGTCACCAGAGAAGTGCAATTAACACAGAAGAGTAAACAAAACTAAAAGGCAGAAATTTAAACAGTTGGTAAGATTTGGCAAACTGGAATTCTCATATACTGCAGGAGAGATTGCCACTTCGTACAACTGTATTGAAATACTTTGGTTTACGTACCGCTAAGAGCTGAGTATATGCTTACCCTATGGTCTAATAATTCTTCTCTGAGATACACAGACATTTTTATAAGATATGTTGCAAGGTATGAGGTCAGCTACATTATTACAAAGTAAAAATGAGGGACTCTTTCCTCAAGGAGAGATTGATAAAACACATTAGTATTGTGGACTTTAATACAAATCTCTAAGGAGATTAGAAAGACAAAATAATTAAGAATACCTCAAGAACTGAATAATTAATATGGTAGATCTCTCTTTTTTTCAAACGTGTGCGTGTACACACACAGACACACACACACATCATATGTGGCGGTATTCATGAAATATGTATATATCTTATATATTAAACTTTAAAAGATAACCAATGTATTCTAAAATAGTAAAAGAGGGTGATGGGTATTGAGGAGGGCACCTGTTGGGATGAGCACTGGGTGTTGTATGGAAACCAATTTGACAATAAATTTCATTAAAAAAAAAAAAAATAAATAATCAAAAAAATAAAATAAAAAAATAAAAGTAACAAAACTAAAAAAAATAGTAAAAGAGGTATAGAATATAATATTCACATATACTCTCTTCCCTTAAAAGAATAAAACCTGAAATAAATAATAAAATACCAAAAGCCTTACCAGTTGTAAATGTAAAAATTCTGCCTTGAACCACATTGAGTTTCATTAAATCAAGAGGGAAATTTCACAGTATCTTTAAAATAACAAAAATAAGACACTACCTAGTATAGTGCTCAGAGGAAAACTTCCAGAGCTAAAAAAATCAGTGGTGAAGAAAAAATTTGTAAACATTAATAAAGCATTAAATTTATGAAGTTTGACAAAAATACAAGAGTCAAAATTAGAAATAAAGATGAAACAATACACATGACAAAAATGAATCTAATCAAGAAGAAAAAGAAGGTACATATATGAAATTTAAAAATAAAATGAGGAAATAGAGAAATAATATTAAGGTTTAGAAAATTCTTTAACTCTATGCAAATAAATTTGAAAACTTGAATAAAATGGTTTATTTTCTAAGAAACCAGGACCAACCCCCTAAAAGGCAGAAATATTTAATGATTAAAGTTACGTAGAAGAAGTTGACAATATTTTTAGAGAACAGTCCTTTCCCCAAAGCATCAGAACAAAACTGTTTAATAGGTGAATCCACTATGGAGTAGACAACTCCAGCCTCATTTAAACTATTCTAACACACAGCGAGGCCTAAATTATTTTTATGAAGAGTAAAGCCTGACCAAGGGGATACAAAAAAAAAAGGAAAATTGAAGATTCAGTTCTTTTATGAATATTTGTGCAAACATCCTACATAAAATATTGGTACATAATATCCAGCAAAAATATATCATCAATGAATAGGACAAAGTTGATATAATGTATTATAATCAGGTTAAAGGGGAAAAAATGATCATTTCCCCAGATGATGAGTGAAAAAAAGAAATAAAATCCAACACCTATTCCTTTTAAAAAAATTTTTTGTAATGTTTTATTTATTTTTGAGAGAGAGACAGCACAAGCATGGGAGGGACAGAGAGAGAGGGGGACACAGAATCTGAAGACAGTCTCCAGGCTATGAGCTAGCTGTCAGCCCAGAGCCCGATGTGGGGCTTGAACTCACGAATTGCGAGATCATGACCTAAGCTGAAGTCAGATGCTTAACCAACTGAGCCACTCAGGCGCCCCTCCAACACCTATTCCTGATAAAAACTTTTATTAAATAGGAAGACAAGCCTTTCTTTAAAAATACCTGATGGTATTTTTTCACTTAAAAATTTTTAATATTTATGTAAGCATGTCTATCTTAGATAGGCACTTCTCATGTCAGTATTAAAAATGCATAAAATCCTTCAGCCAGAAATATTACTTAATCTATCTTAAAAGGAAACTTGAAAAAGGATGTATATATATGGGTAGTTATTGAGGGATTTTTGCTCTCAAATTTGAAAATGGAAAGGACTAAAGTTCATCAGTGGGGAAATACTTATGGTTTATTTATACTTCAGAATAATAAAAAGTCATTGAAAGGTATGAGATAAGGATTTCCAAAACATATGATGATACATTATTTATTTAATTACAAACACAAATTTTAAATACAAATTTTATTTTACTTTATTATTATTATTTTTATTTGAGAGAGAGCAGAGGAGTGGGGCAGAGAGACAGGGAGAGAGAATCTTAAGCAGGCTACATTCTCTGCACAGAACCTGATGGGGCCTCGATTCTATGACCCTTGGATCATGACCTGAGCCAAAATCAAGAGGTAGATGCTCAACCGACTAAACCACTCTGTCTCCTTAAAATACAAATTTTAAAGGGTACCAAAGTATCCTAAGGCATTCTTATGACCAGTGGTACTAAGGGAAAAAAGGTAAGTATTTTTATTTATACTTATTTTTAAAATTTTTTTTTTCAATGTTTATTTATTTTTGGGACAGAGAGAGACAGAGCATGAATGGGGGAGGGGCAGAGAGAGAGGGAGACACAGAATCGGAAACAGGCTCCAGGCTCTGAGCCATCAGCCCAGAGCCCGACGCGGGGCTCGAACTCACGGACCGCGAGATCGTGACCTGGCTGAAGTCGGACGCTTAACCGACTGCGCCACCCAGGCGCCCCTATACTTATTTTTTAAAGAATTTTTTATTAAAAAAATTAAAAAAAAATAAGTATAAATGAAAATTCAGTTTTAGTCTCAAAAACTAAGTTAACTAAGATCTGAAAAGTTCTCATCAAAAGAAAAAAATTGTTACTGTGTGTGGTGATGGATACTAAGTAGATTTACTGTGGCGATCATCTTGCAATATATACAAATATCGAATTATTATATTGTACACTGAAACTAATATAACGTGTCGATTGTATTTTAATTAAAAAAAAACAAATTAAATATATCAAAGTATTTTTTTTTAACGTTTATTTATTTTTGAGACAGAGAGAGACAGAGCATGAACCGGGGAGGGGCAGAGAGAGAGGGAGACACAGAATCGGAAGCAGGCTCCAGGCTCTCAGCCATCGGCCCAGAGCCCGACGCGGGGCTCAAACTCACGGACCGCGAGATCGTGACCTGAGCTGAAGTCGGACACTTAACCGACTGAGCCACCCAGGCGCCCCACAAAGTATTTTTTAAAAGCATAAAGTATCCCATCAAGAAGAAATAGTATAAAATTATGACTTTATACAGTAATTGTTTAGGGAAAAAGGGTAAAAAGTGAACAAGATGGCACTACACATGGAAAGTGATGGATGAACAGGTAATTATAACTGAGAAAAAAATTTGAACACAGTCAAAGAAGGAAAGGGACACATACACAGAGACATTAAAGAATTGTTTCAAACTTGAGGAGATCATCAAGAATCAAAAAGACACATTTGAGGGGGTAACACAGAAAGAAAAACACAGACAAGGGATATTCCCATCTTGTGAGCATTTAAAAATTTTATGCTGTGGGTCTCCTGGCTGGCTCAGCCAGTAGAGCATGTGACTCTTGATCTCTGGGTTGTGAGTTCAAGGCACACATTGGATGTAAAGATAACTTAAAAAAATCCTTGGGGTGCCTGGGTGGCTCAGTCCGTTAAGCATCCCACTTTGGCTCAGGTCATGATCTCACATCATGATCTCAGGGTTTGTGAGTTCGAGCCCTGTGTCAGGCTCTGTCCTGACAGCTTGGAGCTCAGAGCCTGGAGCCTGCTTCCAATTCTGTGTCTACCTGTCTCTCTGCCCCTCCCCACTCGCACTATGTCACTCTCTCTCTCGCAAAAATAAGCATTAAAAAATTTTTTTAATAAAAAATTCTTTAAAAAATAAAGATTTTATGATGGAACTGAAAGCTGTGTTTCACATACAAAACACTATTATGTGTGTTCATGTCAACTTTTAAAAGGATAAGTTTATCTAAGATGTGCCAACTGAAGCAATGACCTCTAGTAATGCCTGACTTATGGATTGAGCCTATTCATGTTTAGAGAAAATTCTAGAAGATGCTGAGGAATGTGGGGAGGAGTCTGCAAGCACTCTTAGAGCTTGTGTTTGTGAACTGACTGCAGGATTAATTATTTCAGTTGTAGAAGTAATTTATCTCAGCGTGTGTATGTGTGTGTGTGTGTGTGAGAGAGAGAGAGAGAGAGAGAATTGAGCAATATGAAATGTTTTACAAAAGGTAGATGTCATTATATGATGGTCTGTCTTTAGTTATTGCTTCAAGGAAACAATGGCAGTTTCCTGTGGTTATGATTGTGCTAGTTTCCAAATCATCATGAAACATTAGGACAGTGGCTCCATAAGTGTTGGCCTATATAGCATAATAGTATTTCTAGATTGTAATAATATTGAGATTAGCAAAATAGTATTTCTAGATTGTAATAATATTGAGATTATTGATAAGATACTACATACTTGGTGATGAAGTGTTTCATAGAAAAGGAAGTAGCAGAAGATGAAGGGAAAGTTAATCCTATCTAACACTTTTTATGGATCATCGAAATCTTAAAGGGTTTAAGTGTGAGTTAATTACAACTATTGCCTCTTTGTACCCAGGAGTTTGCTGTGCCACAGAGAGATTCAAGATGTGCCCGTGGACACCCAGTGGTGCGGCACAGGGCGGGAATTAGAACCCTGTCTGGTTCTAGAGTCCGTATGTTAAATTGTGTTGCTATCCTGCCTCACAAATGGGAATAATCTTTATAATGAGACCGAACTGGGGAAGAATAACTTACAAAGAAAAGTAAAGGGCTGTGGAAAAGGCAGTGGGCCAGAGAATCATTCATGCTTCACACACATAACCATTCTCTGAAAGGAACTTGTGCAGATGTTCTGGCTTGCAGATAGCCAATTTATTACCAAGCAGATTTAGCTTATAAATGGTAATAACGTATCACTTTTATGTTTTCCTCTTATTGCTGTGTTCTAGGACATTGCATTGGGAACTCTTGTTTGTTGATGCAGAATTTCTTCCAGATATCTAATTGCACATAGCTGTCCATGTAGGGCTAGAGAGGATGCTCAGGAAAAGGGGCAAAAATAGACATCAAATGGTGTGTAAGACTTAATGTCGTGTGAGTATACAAAAAATTAAAGGAAATGTCATATATCTTGTGATCTTTAAAAGCTGCAGTTTTGTAAGTATATACATGTGTATGCACATACAGGTTTATATTTTAAGAATATTATGGGGCGCCTGGGTGGCGCAGTTGGTTAAGCGTCCGACTTCAGCCAGGTCACGATCTCGCGGTCCGTGAGTTCGAGCCCCGCGTCGGGCTCTGGGCTGATGGCTCAGAGCCTGGAGCCTGTTTCCGATTCTGTGTCTCCCTCTCTCTCTGCCCCTCCCCCATTCATGCTCTGTCTCTCTCTGTCCCAAAAATAAATAAACATTGAAAAAAAAAAAAAAGAAGAATATTAAATATTTCCTAAATCCCTAAGTCCCTAAAATGTATTATTATTGGTCAAAAGAAGTTTGCTTAAATAATAATATCAAGTAAATAATAATTTGGGGAATTAGAGTGAAAGACTAAAAATTTATAAACGATTCACAAAGAAAAATAACATGAACACTAAGTATGATCTCCCAGTCCTTATAACGGGTGCCATTAAAGCCGACTCAGCAGGAATCAGATTTTTTACATAAGAAGCTGGTTAATTTGGATAAATGTCAATGGTGTCAGTCAGGCAAGCAATGAGGGAAAGAAATGTTCATTGAGAGGGGAGCAAGACGGTCACCAGAGTGTGGCTGGGTTGTTCCAGAAGTTACTTTGCAGAGGAGAATGTTTGCAGGAAGGTGGACAGGATGATCCAGGAAGTTTTCTGCGACTTCATGAGCTCTGCTTTTTGGATTTTGCTTTTGCCTACATCGTTACTCGTCTCCTTTTCAGAGTTTGTGATTCTAGGCTCCCTGCTGAGTGAGGCCCGTCAGGTTAAATTTGGGTGTGGATTATTCCCATGCCAAGACACTTTGACCAATTCCAGTCTAGACCACTTTAAGAAGTGTAAAACACAAGGGGGTACATTCGACTCATTTTCTTCTGCATTTCTAAAGCCTGGAACAACTCCAGGGCACTCTTTTAAGCATAGCAAATAACCTCCCTGGATCACAAATTGAGTATGGATTTCTTGACTTTTAGGTGCATCATGAAATCTAAGGAACTAGAGGACTTGTCTCCTTTCTGGAAAATGGCAATTGGACACAACTCTAGGCCAATATAACACAAAAATTATTTTGTGTGAGAACACAGCATTCTCTGTAGTGAGTTTTGTTCCTGGCAAAGGAATCTATCATGTAGCTGGCTTGATCTTTTAGCCCATCTGGAGGGAGTGGTAGCTGAAACGTATGTGCTCGGGTCTGCGTCTCAAGCGTTGCATGTTTTCTTTTCAAACATCCTATTTCTTTAAGGGGAACAACTGTTTTCTCCACAAAGGCCGCCTCTGCCTCCCTCCTGGCTGCTCAGGTTTCTGCCTGCCTTTTGGTTACCGTGTGGCCGGTGATTTCTCAAGGTCCCAAAGGAGGACTCGGGCTAGCTGTTAGGACTGAACAAACAATCCTGGCCGAAACCAGAACAGAATCTCAGCGCCCTGCTTTCACCATCACGGTCTTCAGCTCCGTTTCAGCTTTTCCCTGCCAGATGAGATATAATATCAAACATTGAGACACTGCCAAACTCAGCAGTAACACAGACTCACAATAATTGCTGCCTCTAGGTGCCAGGCCTCGTACCAGGCAGTTTACTCAAACCACACCGTATCTAATACTCAGAACAATGCTGGAACATAAGCAGCACCCTTGCTGTTAGGCGTTCACGAAAATGGAGGTGTAGAGACCCAGAGCGGGTGGCGGAATTCCCCACAGTGGCAGGTCCAGTGCGTGTCCTGATGTTTCAGTGACATATGACTCTTGGCTTTCTCTCTCTCCCTTGTCCTCGTGAAAACAAAAGCCCAAGTCACTTTTTTATCTAGACCCTGCCTGTCTTTCATTCCGAGTGAACTGACATCTCCGGAGTCCCTGCTACCTGACAGGCTTTGTGGCAGACACGGAGAAGGAGGTCGACAGTGTGGAGACACCCAGACTGAATGGAAGTCATCTTTCCAGCGCCGTCTGCGAACAGCCTCTACGCGCAACCACACCGTCCGGCCATACCTCACAGCTGCAAATCGCCGACCAGCCCAGTCTCCTCTCACCTCGGTGTCTGTGCTGTTGCCTCTGCTGGAACGCATTCCCTGTGCTCCTCAGCTTTGCCACCTCCCAGTCTTTCTTCCAGACTCCCTCCCGTATCACTTCATGCAGCGGTATGTGTTCATATCCTTGAGCTCCTGGGGTAGAGTCAGGGCTTTTCCCTCTATACCAGGACTCTGCAAACAGTGCCCCGCAGATCGCACACCACTTGCCTATCTGTTGTGTATTGTCTATGGCTGTTTTCATGCTACTATGGCAGAGTTCAGTGATTACCAAACAGAGTGGCAAACTTTTTCTGGAAAGGGCCAGATAGTAAATACCTTAGGCTTTGGGAGCCCAATGGTCTCTAGCATGAGAATACTGAGGAGGTAAGGGAAGACCATTCTCTATCCACAAACAGTGGCCACTAAATTTGGCCTCAGTGAATTACATTGCTAGCAGTTATTTTAGAAATCAAAGGTAAGAGTATGAATCTCTGGGAATAGAAGAGGTGGATCGTATTGGGAAGCAAAAAGGTCATGATGAGAGGCCATTTGATATTTTTATTTGTTACCATCTTCAAGTGACTTATCCATGAAATCTGTCTCTGGCATATACTGTTTTAAAGAGTCTTGGAACTGTAAATAATAGGCCTCCACAGTTCTTTATCTACCCGTTTATCTATCTACCTGAGAAGCATTTAATGAGCACCTACTACTTCTAGGTTGCACGGGGGAAATGAATACATCAAGAATAAGACCAATGCTTAACCTCAAGAGACCCCTTAAGTTAAAGCTGTAGAAAGGAAAACTTTAAAGGTTAGTTTTATATTTATTTAATCCATGCTAAAAATGGCTGCTGCTTTTTAGTCACTGTAGGGAACAATCCCATTTTACCAGTTCTGTAAGTCATTTTGTAGATTTTCATCATGTTCTCTCTCGGGTTCTGCTTTTTTGGATTTACCTATCCCAACTATTTTAGTCTTCCTAGAGCAATTGTCCTCTCTCTTCTATCTTAAATTATGTAGAGTATGTGTCTGCATTTGTGTGTGTGTTCTCAGAGCATTCCCATGGTAGCTTCAGTTCCCTTTTCTGGGTTGTGACTGATAAAGGATATTTCTTGTTTGACTTTTTGTTCATAGAGGTTCTGAGGACTCCCTTTAGTCTTAAGTCATTATTCTGGGTGCTGGCTACTTATAAAATATAGGTAGATTTCATAATTGTAGAGATTATCCTAAGAAATGCCTCTTCTCCATCATGTATGAAAATTAAATGAAATGAGTTTTAGTACTGGCCCTTGAAGACAGTGGTCACCCAAAGAAACATCTGTTTATTTCAATCCTTGGCTTTCTATTCATAAATCAGTATCCTCTTCCTGAAAAGCATCTCTACTGTAGTTTCAGCCCAACACCCTTATCTATGCTGAACACACCCACCAGGGAGTGTTCTTCAAAAATATTTGACAATTGGTGCTGTGTGGACACCTACCACTTGAGTCAGACACCAGCCTTGGATGGCTGGGATGGTCTCAAGTCTCTGACATGCCCCCAGGAAGAAAAAAAGGGACATGATTTCTGTGGGAGGTTTATTTGTAGAATCTTTGATTTTCTTTTTTTTTTTTTTTTTTAACATTTATTTATTTTTGAGACAGAGAGAGACAGAGCATGAACAGGGGAGGGGCAGAAAGAGAGGGAGACCCAGAATCTAAAACAGGCTCCAGGCTCTGAGCTGTCAGCACAGAGCCTGACACAGGGCTCGAACTCAGGCCGTGAGATCATGACCTGAGCCGAAGTGGGACGCTTAACTGACCAAGCCACCCAGGCGCCCCTGAATCTTTGATTTTCAACTCATTGAAAAATCAGAAACATTCAGCTCTATCTCTAGTTTTATAAAGGAAAAATTGTAACTCACTTCCCTTACCTTAACCTATTTCACTGCCAAAAAAAAAAAAAATGTATCTTAAAATGTATCTTTTATGTTCTCTATCTCCTTCTCTTTCATTATCTTCTCCTTCATCAAAATGCTCAGATATGGGAATCTCTTCAGATTGTATAACCACATGCAAAACACTATCAAACATTTATTTCCAGATCCTTTCCAACTTACTTTAAAAAACATTTTGAAAGTAATAATCTTGGGGCGCCTGGGTGGCGCAGTCGGTTAAGCGTCCGACTTCAGCCAGGTCACGATCTCGCGGTCCGGGAGTTCGAGCCCCGCGTCAGGCTCTGGGCTGATGGCTCAGAGCCTGGAGCCTGTTTCCGATTCTGTGTCTCCCTCTCTCTCTGTCCCTCCCCCATTCATGCTCTGTCTCTCTCTGTCCCAAAAATAAATAAACGTTGAAAAAAAAATTTAAAAAAAAGTAATAATCTTTTATTCATACTAAAAAACCCTGCAAATGAACTAATAGTCAAGATCACTTTATTGTTCTCCCCACCACCTGCGTACTGTTAGTTATTACAAACTCTAATATCTGATGGCCAACGCCTCCTACTCCAGGAAGTTTCCTGTGATTTCTCTGTCTCTTTATGTCTTGTCTTGGCATCTCTCTCACAAATATACTATATAATTGTCGTATTTGAATATGATTATGCTTTTTTAAAATGTTTTGATATATTTCAGATGTATTTTTGTACTCTTTTATTCAACAGATATTTATTGAGCAGCAAACTATGTGCCAGACCTTAGACCATGTTCTAGTTACTCAGGAAATAATGGTGAACAAGACATCAAATTTCTTGTCCTCGTGGAGTTTATATCTCAGTCTCTTGCTTTATATTAAAGTAGTCTTGTCTTTACAGGGTAAGGGCTCCTTCTCCCCACATTTAACTTCCTGTGTTTTACATTATGACACATAGTCAATTAATGTCCAATGAATGCTAATGGTAGTTTGGCTTCCACTGTGGTTTTTTCCCAGCCACAGCCCTTCCACATTATCCTGATATCCATACCCCACATTTCTCTTGGGAGATGCTCAGAGAGGCCTCATGGCATGGCAGTTTGTATCAGTCTCTATAATTAAGGCTCCCTGTGCTGGAATCCGGGGGTGGCAGATTTTGATCTGATACTTCAGTTCTCAGTAACTACGTTTCCTCCTCAGGAAAGTAGTGGCAGTAACAAAACCGACCAACCTTCTAGGATCTCTGAGCATCAAGTGAATTTGAATCTGCAAAGTGCTTGTGATGGCATCTGACACTAGGGAAACTTCATAGAACTGTTGGCTATTACCATTATTTTTATTAACTAATTTATTTCCTTTGGGAGCTGTGTTTTAGGGATTATCAATCAGTGTCCTCTCCCCGACTTTCTAAGGACCGGACGTGAGACTCTTCCCCAGGACTTTAGATATTTTTGCTTTTCCATCCCAATGGCAGTGCCCTAATGAGTCTGTCTGTTAGTTCCTGCTATTCAGCTGTCCAGAGCTGCCCTGTTTGCTGACCTTTCCAAGCCTCGATCTTCAGCTTCCCATGGATTTCAAGATCTGGTTCATACCCTTGCAATAAAATCTCTGTTTTCATAAGTTAGCCAACGTCTGTATCAGTTGCTTGCAACCAAAGAACCCAGAAGCTGACAGAATACAATGGTTCATTGTGGTCCTCATCTGTGCAGCGGGCTGCAGTTCTCACAGGCTGAGGGATCATTTTGCCTCATCTTCTTAAATTTAAGGAGCGGATTATATAACCAAACAGTTGTAGTTGATATACTCCAGCATGCACCCCGGCTTGCTAATTCCTTTCACTCTTTCTAATGTTTGAACCTTTGACTCTTACTTTACCTTGTTAAAAAAAAAAAAAAAAAAAAAAAAAGACATCTGTGCAGTCCAGTGCTGAAGAGCTTTTCACTTGTGGCAAGATTTTAAGGAGAGCTGTAATGTGCAAACACAGGCACTGTTTGGAGGCTGTTTCTCCTGCTATCCATGGGGAAGGTAGGAGTCAGGCAGACGTGAGGCCCCACTGACATCACCTCCGTATGAGCTTCGCTGGGATGTTACATCTGCCATAGGCTGAACTGGTAACGTTGCCCGATATAATGGTCAGGCTGGTGTACTCTTCCTGTCTCACTGGCCTCTGAGAGAGATCATCTTCCTGAAGTTAAGGTGACTCAGGTTAATGATCTACATATATAGAACTGCAGAAGACTATTTGTGAAGGAAAATCTCAAGTTCATGATCAAGTTCTTTATATTTGGACCAGAGTCCCCAAAATGGGTGATCATGGTTTCCCTGAATCTCTCGGGAGAGGGTTAAGGGAAAAAAATGGTGACTGGCTCCCTATTTGTTTCTTACTGCTCCTGTAACAAATTACCAGACCCTAAGCGCGTAAGACAACACTAAGTTACTATCTTATAGTTCTGGAGATGATAAATCCTACAATTAAGGCGTGCCCAGAATGTTTCTTCTGGGGGTTCTAGGGTAGAATCTGTGTCGTTGCTTTTTGCAGCTTTTGGAGGCTGTCTGCTTTGCTTGGTTCATGATCCATCCTCCACATTTAAAGCCAGCAAGGTGCATCTCCAAATCTCTCTCTCTCTCTCTCTCTCTGGTCTGTGCTTCTGCCATCACGTCTCCTTCTCTGATTCTAACTTCGCTGCCTCCCTCTTTGCCTTATAAGCAATTTTCTGATTACATTGGGCCCATACAGATAATCCAGCATATGAGATAGGGACGTCTTGAGATGGGGATATCTCAGGATCCTTACGTTAATCATTTCTGTGAAGTCTCTTTTGCCATATAAGTTAATGTATGCATGGGTTTGGGCATTAGGACTTGGACATCCTCATAGGATCATGATTCTCCCTTCCAAAGGTTCTGTCCCACTAGAAAGACAGAGAAGAGAGTGTACAGCTTTGAAACACAGAAGGGTTACTGAAGAAAAGGGAGCCCAAAATGATCCACCAAGCAGTAGCTCTAACCTCCACAATTTCCTAGATGGCTACATCTGAGAGTTCCAGATAATCCAAATGCCCTTCAATAATCTCTCTCTCTCTTTCTCTCTCTCTCTTACACACACACACACACACACACACACACACACACACGGGAGTTGGGAATAGAAGTCTATGCAACCATTCATCAGGTGACTTTTGATCTTGATTTACTGGCATGTGGACAGCGAAGATGCGAATTACCTATCATCCTGTTCTGTATGCTCTTATGCAAGTTAAACTGTTGTCATAAATCATGGGAGCATTTATGCACAGAGAGAGAAAGAAAGAGAGATGTCTGAAGAATGTTCATCAGTAGGTTAAACCTTGCTTCATCCTGAGTCGTATGATTTGGGGCTATTTTTACAGTTCTGTTTTGCATCTTTTCCAGTTGTTTTAATGTTTTAATCGTATCTTTCTTCCATAAACAATATAATTTTTTTTTAAGGCCGAAAAATGACGAAGGGAGAGAATGGAAACATCGTCTGAGACTCTGCAAAGTGTAAAAAAGTTGAACTGCTGTGGATTGGAGCCGTGGCACTGGGCAGAGGGAGAGGGAAGGCATGGACGTGATGAGGCCGGGGAGCTGTGGGCGGGCACCAGCAAAGCAGAACCAGCTTTCGATGGTGGCCGAGCTGGACTAGACAGCTGCAGCCAGAAATCTCCCCAGGAAGAGGTGCACTGAAGCCTGAGTGAAGACAGTTGGGAGTGGATAGAAGTCAAGCCAGACATTAAATGGGGGAAGAACAAAGAGGCAGTGCAGTGGAAGACCGGGTGCTAGATATTTTGCTCCTGATCGGATACTGCTCCAGACCCTCAGAAACAAGGGCAGAAAAGGCACTTAGTGTTCTCTTTTTGCATTTCTGTCCCTCTGGGAATTGATGGACAAGTCAGTGGTCATTTGGAGGGCAGATGGAGGCGAAAGAACAGGAAAGTAGGTGTGTAAAGCCCAGACAAAATAGTATGTGTGAGATTATAAACCAAACTAAACTTCTGTGAAATGTAGGGGACCAATTTTCAGGGATACGCATGGTCTGGAGCCTCTGGTAATGCCCACAGGCATGTGCACATCTGCGAGCTGACCGAGGGGCAAGCAAACTGATGGCTTAATGGACTGATTTCTGCAGGTCAGCTCCATGACTCTTTGTTGTACATATCCCAGTTATCGATAAAAGTGAAAGACCATAATTTTGTACAAAAATCATGTTTTATCATTTTCACATAGTATGAAACTGCAAAGGAAAACCAGAAATTAGATTCTGAATAAAGATAATTCTAGGAAAGGCAATGCTATTTCTCATGCATTCTCATGACCACAAATCACACAGAAAACAGGACAAATACCAGCTATCCTTGGTGTTCTCGCTCAGACTGCCTTCAGTTCTTGACTCTCAGGGCATTAGTCCTACGGAGTGGCATGTTAGACACACAGAGACAACTTTTGGAGGCTATTTGGTACATGATGACACAGTGGCCACCTCTTTTCTGAAAGATTTGTTCACTAGACTGTGCTTCACACGTCGTTGTTCATGAACATGGGTTCAGTAGTTCCTGTGATGGTGTAGTTTAGATTTTGTGCCTCTTTGTGTCCAAAGCATTGACTGTGGCTTGACTACCGTAGACCTTCTATGAGTCATGGCAAACTTTCTTTCATTCCCTTCCACCTCACCCAGCCTCAATGTCACATTTGGCCCGAGTGTATGTGAGGGAGGAATGGTACCTAAGTTCCACTTGACATCACAGTTTCTTTCTTCCTTATGTTTATCACAGTTGCAATCAATATTTGTGGGTTAGCTTTATTAATATATGGCTCCTACCTTAGAGTATAGGTTTCACCAGACAGGTAAATATATCTGTGACTGATCACCACAGTGTCGGGCTACCTAACACAGTGTTGAAACTCAGTCAATAGCTGTTAATAAATGAAAGGTATATCAAGACAAAAGGGTAATTATGCCTTCACCATTAGTGGCATGGGTAAGGTGATTTAACTCACAGGTTGCTTCCTTTTTTATCAGGAAGGGATCGGTGGGTGGGGAGCTTACAGCTTCACAATAACATAAGAAATCCTTTCATTTTAGAGATAAGGAATTTCAGGTCAGGGCAGTTTAATTACTTATTCGAGGATCTAAGGCACTCACTGCTGAGCCCATTTCATCAAGAATAGTGATGAAGTCAGTCAGGGATGGACTTGGCAAAAGAATCAGATCGGTTTGGATTTCGGGCCAGAACTCCATTCATTAGATCCGGATGTTTCTGGCACAACATTAACCAAGAAGCACATCGCAAGACTTCTTTTCTGATTGCATCGACTAAGAAATTAATCTTAACAGTTTGAACAGATAATGAGAGGATGGACCCCAGTCAGAGAAGTTTATTAGGAAAGAGCTGGCAGTGGAACAAATAACCTCCTCCTTAATCCCTGAAACCAGGCGACCATCAAACTATATGTCCTTGGTGATTAAGCTATTTGGGCTGCAACATGTAAACCTTCTTCTCGGCCGTATGCTCCTGCTCTCTGGAGTGATTCATGTCTGTAAAGATGCTGCTGCAGTGAGGAAAATGTGAGCCTCTCTGATGACAGTTGTTGCAACAAGACAAAAGCATTTTTAGAATTATTGCTATTATCTCACGTGAGAGATGCTGACAGTCTCTCTCCATCTTGCCCCTGTAATCCCATTAGATTTCACAGAGTTTGCAAGGGAAGCCTTGAGGCCATGGCTGAGATGAAGTACGTTCAGGAATGTTTCTTTTTCTGCAGCTAGAATTGGTGATTCATATTTCAAGGGATTTGTAAAAACACATCCTGTCTACAAATGATGGAAAATTCTTATGTTGCGGTAGGATAGTAAGGGACTTCAGAAGTTATCAAATTCTTGCTCCTTCCATGTAAATTGCATGCAAAGGAAAGGTTTTATGGAAATAGGTAGGTAGGTAGGTAGGTAGGTAGATAGATAGGCAGACTAAATAAATAAAAAGTATAAAGCCAGAGATTCCCTGAGAAAAACAACTCTGTAACTTTCCTAATCTTCTTTTAATTTGCTGTGGGATCCTCTCATACATGCTGTATGAGTAAACATGAGCAATTGTAATTCTATTCTGGTCCTTATGCTGAGGAAGTCCGTGCTGGCACAAGTGGCTAAAGCCTAAACAAGAATTCGTTGCTATCAGTTTGCACCTACTCCTAATGTCCCATCTGTTACCAGTGGTTTTTATTGGAGGCTTAATGTCATTTTTTCAGATTTTTTTTTCAATTAGAGGTCCACAGAATTTAATAATAAGGAAAGATTCACAAGTTATATAAACAAATACAAGCAAGTCTTGCTTATTTAATGGCTCAAGTCCTACTGCTTATATAATCATATCCCTTGCTTCCCTGCCATGGCTCCATGTCTTACCATTTTATTGATTTTAGCATTCTTATGGGCAAAGAAGTCATTAGTTCTAAAAGGATGAGGGGAGAAAAAAAATGTTCAAAGAAAATACCCAAGAACTTATACTACCACTACATTAACAGAAAGCAGCTAAAGGTAATATGGATAGTCATAGCCATTTCTGGCCATCTGGATTGTTATAGAAAACAGAATTGGAGCTGGGCATGAGAGGCACATCATATACCTACAAAATAAAATAAAAAGGAGGAAAAAAAAAGGCCTGAAAAATATTTGAGGGTGATGGTGATGGGAAGGGTGGATGCTGTCATGGTGAGGGTGCTAGTGACAGTGTTGATACAGGGGTGGTGGAGGTAGCCGTCATGATGGTAGTGTTGATGGTGATGAGGGGTGATGGTGGTGGTGGTGGGGATAATGGTAGTGGTGACAGTCATGGGGTTGGTGATGCTGATGGCAGTGGTGTGGTGGTGATGATGATGAAGGTAGCGATCGTGTTGGTAGTTGGGGTGGTTTTAGTGATAATGATAGTGATGATGGTCATGGGGTCAGTAGTGGTACTGGTGGTGATAATGATAGTCGTGTGGTGATGGAGGTGATGACGGTATTGATGCGGGTGAAGGGGGTTATGAGGATAGTGGTGGTGGTGGTGGTGAGGGCGGTCATGAGGGTAGCTCTCTACTATGGGATGGACAGTTGTGGTGAGGGTGCTATAGATAGTGGTAATGGTAGTAAACATCATGGCAATAGTACAGATGGAGCTGAGGGGAATATTCCTTTCCCATGACCCTTCCAATTTTCTGTAGACATTTTTTACCAAATGACAAAGAGAAGAGACCTGACATGGTGGCAGGTGAAGCAGGTGGAAAGAGACCACTGCTCTCCCTAAGGGAAATTCACTGCTTTTTATGCTGTCCCAGTACTTAATTTCATGCATCATCCCTCTTTGAGACAAATCTCCTTGTGTTATGAGTCAGACACATCATCTCTCTTCAGTAAATGTTCTGAAATGCTAGTTTGTATTTCCAAGTACCAGTAAATGGTTTCAACAGATGGGTATACCTTAACCATGGGTAAGGCAAACCATAACACAAAGGTATTCTTTCCAGTCATGTATAATGTTGATTGTTTTCTAATTACTAGAAAAAGGGAGCTTTCGAAGTGTGATTAGCTTCATTGCCAATGTATTTGTAAAGTTCTTACAAAAAAGACATTACCTAAGTTCTTTGTCAGTTCAGAGAGAACAGTGTTTAATCCAAAGTGTGCAGACTGATGCCAAGGAAAATGTTCCCAATGGAGACTGGAGTTGCATTGGCTCCGGATAGTTACTGAGCTCAAATATGGAACATGGTGTATTTCATTCTCCGAGGGAACTAAAAACGTGTTCCTTGCATAGTGAAAGTTGGTCTCCTTCTCTCTCATTTTATCAAGAATTTCACATCTCTTTATTTCTAATCCCCATTGTCTGATGCAGATTCTCCAAGGAGAAGAAAAGTTCAAAGTTACAGTGTTTTCTAGCAATTGTCATTTGAATGACTGTCATAAAGGGATAAAAGTTTATGTGCCATCTAGTCTCTCCTCTGTAGACCCATGGCTATGTGCACGAGGTGTTGCTGATGTATTTCCAACAGCAACATCTGGTTCTCTGGCAGCCTGCTCTGCTAACTGTGCTGACCCATTGATGCCTCTAGAACTGTTCAGAAAATGCTGTATGGGTTGGCCAGAATATGTGGAGGCCATAGGGCTTTTTTGTTCATCCTCCTGGGTGCTATTTATCTGTCAGTCACATTTCATGCTGAGGAATTTACTGTACTTGTCAGTGTCTATTTGAAATGAATAAGGAAACTCCTCATTAAAGACTGGGATTTATATAGCCCAAATGGGAGTATTCCCAGTGCTGTATTTAGGATAGTTGGAGGAGCTGTGCCATTGGTTGAATTGTCCTTAAAATGTTGATTTTTCCCCAAGATGGTCTCTGAGTGTTACATATCCAATAGAAGCCAAGATGAAGGCTTCCCCCCACCCCAGGGGCCTTATGGGATGGGGGGAATGTGTACAGTGACCACTATTAGAAATTAAAGTTTTAGGAATTTATATCAGAGTTCTCAGGGAAAAAGCTTCCTGGTAGAAGAACAAAGCAGGACTGAAATCCAGTGGAAAGGAGCCAGATAATATGAGCACAGAAGGAAGAGAGCGAGAACGTAGGGTCGTGAGCCCAGATATGGGAACCAAAGGAAAGATTAGTGTAGTCTGATAGGTCAGGAGAAAATGCAGTGCTGATGGTAACATAAAGTGGTGTGCTTTGAGAAGAGAAGCAGAGAAAATGAAATTCTGGCTTAAACTAAACTGTTCCAACATTAGAAAGAGATGTCTGGAAAACTGAAAAGGTATTTTAATCAAAAAAAGATATAAGGGAAATGAGGATAGATAGATTTATCAAGCTAAGGAAGAGGCAACGAAACGAAGATTAATAAACTCATTTAAACTGGATATGAAACCATGGTAAATCACAATTTCTTCAGAAGGTAAATTCACATCTTGATTTTGAGAGGATAATCTTTACAAATAACATAAGAGTGTACATCTACTCACTTGGGTAAGTGATTTTATCCCTGGTTCAGTTGTAAATGAGAGTATCCACATGGATAGAAAATGCTTTCTTGGAATCATGTGGAAAGGGAACAAATAGTCCTGAAGCTACGATATGGTTTACTTCTTGTACAGATTTGTGACATTAACGTTCATTATTACAATAGTAGCCACTGCCTATATAGGGCTTGCTATATGCCAGGTACTTCTCTAAGACATTTTGGTGCATTGACTCATTTGATCCTCATGAACAAATGTATGAGATAGGAGCCATTTTATTACCCCTACTTATGGATGGGGAAACTGAGGCATAGAGAGGTTGAGTAACCTGTCTGAGACACAAATGATAGAGTTGAGATTTAAACCCGGTAGTGCAGCTCTAGGATCTGTTTCCCAACATTCTGGGAGTTGATGGTGAAGACCAAGTTTTCACAGAGAGGTATCCGACCCAGGTAAGCAGAAAATGAAACTAATACAGTCATTTCCATGGAAAGCAAATAAGGTGAGGAAACTTTTCAGGTTGTAGGCATCAGGTTACAGCTACTGCTGTCTTACCACGTAAGAGCCACAGATTTTGATGTGGTAGACAAAGGAAACATTGCTTTGTTAAAGCTTGAATAATGTATAGAAATGAATGGTGCTGCCATCAATCACCTCAGCACAGGCCATCAATATTTCACTTGTTCGTTGATTCAGTGATTGGGAAAACGCTCAAACAAATGAGTAAATCGGCATTGCTCATTATTCATTTCTAGAATGGTGCAAGTGTCTATGCTAAGGGGAGGTGGTGGTTTACTGCCATAATTTGTAAAGTCCTTTAAAACTTGAGATAGCAGGCCTGGTAAAAGTGCAAAGTATTATTCTCATTTACAGTCCGGCCTGATTTAACAAAAGGCCTGAGCATCATAAACCTGCAGACAGAAGGAGTCCAGGGGGAAAATAGAGGCTTGCTCATAAGCCAGCTGTGCAGAGGGCTGGACTCCAGCTTCCCATCACGGGTGTGCAGCCCAAAGAATGTTGGCTGCCTCCGGGGCCAGCTGGCTCACACAGGGACTGTGCTCCTGGAAATCCTGAAATGTCTGCGCAGGACTCCAGCCAATAGAGTTTTGGTTAACAGAGGAGCAATCTCATCAGCCAGATTTGAGTCAAGCTGTTTTTCAAAGGCCTGCTAACTTTAACACGTGACCAACAGGGCTGTCACCTGTGGCTCATGATACCTGCCTTTTAAGGTTATTGTGAGGCTTCGGTTAAATAATTGGTACGAAGCACTTAGCACAAAGTTTGGCCCAAGCTAAGAAGTCAATAACTGGGTTTTGTGGTGGTGATTTTCAAGTTCCCTTTGTGAGATCCCATGCCCGTGGTGCCTCCGTCACCTCCCAATTCGTCTCCTCTTCATGGTTCATGATTGGGTGTGACACATAGGGACAGATTCCCTCGCTGGGAGTTGATGGAACATGACAGCATAGTGGCAGGAATATGTAGCCCTCTGCACATGCATAGCTTACCTGACAGCAGTGATGGCGGTTTCTTACCACAATCCCTGTGAGACTGGAATGAGAGTAGCCGCCAATTCTAGAAGGCCAGGGGGCCAAACGGCTTCCCCAGAAATGTCCTCTTCCTCCCATGGCAGCTACCTTGGGCGGCCAGAAGGAACTTTTCTTTCTTCCAAGAACTTTGTGAGCGATGTTTAGTCCCATGACCAGACCCTTCACCAATGCCAAAGTAGGCTGGTGTGGCTGGCTTCCAACGCTCCCGCTGGTTGCTGACTGAAGGAGACATCACCTGACATTCCTTAGATTTTTCTGGAACTCACTTGGGCCAGCCTGGGTCAGGGGGCAAACCAAGGGAAGTTAACGAGGTTCGAAACAAAGTGGAACCAGTCTGCCTGCTAGTATTAGGTCCAGTGATTCTCCATCGTCCCCAAATTCTCTTTACCCCAATGACCTAGAGAGACAGCAATGTTTTTCTCCCTTTCTTTTTTCCCCATTAAAATTTGACCAACATTCAGCTAGTTCTTCTATAAAGGGAGTGACAAAGAACTCCTGGCAAATTTGGGGTAGGCTGTATAATTTAAATAACAATCTCTCTTATAACATGAGGTAAAATTTGGAGGCAAAACACGAAGTAAGGTCGCTTCTTTGGCAGAAGTTATTGGTCAAGAACCAGTGAGGAATCCAGACTCTGCCTTATAAAAACAATTCTACCTTGTACCCCTTTAGTCAGTAATTCTGTCTTGGCAATTTTCTTCATGTCCTGAGGGTGGGCACTTTTTATTCCCTATTCAAAATACTCATTGCATAGCTTAAAATAAAGTACATGTTATTGTGTGTTTTTTTTAATTTATTTTTGAGAGAGAGAGAGAGACAGAGCACAAGCCAGGGAGGGGCAGAGAGACAGGGAGACACAGAATCCGGAGCAGGCTCCAGTCTCTCAGCTGTCAGCACAGAGCTGGACGCGGGGCTCAAACTCATGGACTGGGAGATCATGACCTGAGCCAAAGTCGGATGCTTAACCGACTGAGCCACCCAGATGCCCCAGTACATGTTATTGTTTTGTTGATAACATGCTATGTTCTAGAATTACCCATCCAAAGACCTAGCGTTGATAAAAAGGAATTAGGCTTACTGCTTTAAGTAAAGTTCAGCACCAAACTGAAAATAACGGCTGTGCATTTTCAGCATTTCCAAAATAAAGTATCTGTCTATAACCCTTTCTGGATGGGGACCAGCAGGTTCTGGGAAGAATATTAACCTGAATTTGTTGCAGTCTTGTTTCCCAAACTGCTTTATAAACACTTCCCCATATGTGCTGCCAAAGCTTTGCATTTAATGAATCATCCAAATCTTTTTGCCATATATCCTGTGTAGCCATTGATGAAGGCATACATGTTCCCACTATGTGAGGAGAAATAAGAGAAACACCTTACTTTACCAGCCGAAACGGCCTCATAAGATAATCCTATTAGAATATTCATTTTGATTTTTTTTTTTTATAAATACTGACTTAAATGATGGAGAGTTATTTTAGACCCAATTGCCTTGTTATTTTTTAGGAATCATTTTATCTATTTGATACCTTGTCTTTATTCTGATTAAACACAAAAGAAGTGTAAATTGTTGCTTAATAAACACTTCAATTCTTGCTTCATGATTCTTTTGCATCCTTAGTTACTGTTACCTTATTTTATAGACGGCTTAGCAGTCAAGGACGGAGGTTAAGAGCCCAGGTTTTGCCGTCAAGTATGTTGGATTTCATGTTCAAGTTCTGCCTCTGAATAGTTATATAAACAGAGCTCTCTCATTCTCAGTTTTCTCATCTGTACAATGGGAAGGGACAATACTCTCTACCTCCTCTGGCTACCATAAAACTGAAACAGTGTAATGAATGTTAAGTTTTTGGTTTGGTTCCTGATGCATGACACAGGTAAACAATTATTATTATCCTGTTGTCTAATTAATCACTATTGGATCACCACTGCTAAAAGGGGCTACAGGGAAACAGCAACAACAACCTTCATCTGCAACCTTTAACAACCATGTGTGGAGTACCAATCAGAAGCACTTCTTTGCAACGTGGGAAAGGTCATTGGCATTGCTGATGGTGCCAGAAAAACAGTTTCCAAGTTCTTTCCAGAACACTAAGTGTGCTACCTTCCCTCTTTCCTTTCAGGTGCCCAGTACTCTGGTTTATTTTGTGCCATCCCCATTTCAAGCTGTATCTGATTCTCTACTTACAGAGACAACCGCTGGCCATGGCAAATCTTGGCTCTTTCCCTTTGCCTAGTGTTCAGAGGGCTAATAATGAAGAAGGTTTCCCTTCGAGGGCATCTGATAGTGAGTTTGTAGAGACCCTGCCAGATCCTGGACTCCATGGCACCCAAGCACTCTCAACCCTTTACACTACCATTTTATGAATTTTTTTTTCACTTATAAAATCTCTCCTTGATTTTCCCAAGCCACGATTCTTTGCATACCTCCTGAGAATACCCTCAAGATCTCCAAATCAAACTACCATCTTACTCCCAGCTCCAGCATTTCCTCAATCATATCCTAGAAGTTGCTATTACAAGTAATGATACCTGCTCTAAAATTCAGTTTTAAGCATCCCGTTATTCAACAATACCTCCTATATTTCAATAACCAATGTATACTAGGTCAACAACAAATTCAGAAGTTCTCCAACCTCACCAGGACTTCCAATCCTTGACCTTACTGTCTCCCACCTCCATTATGTCCTCATCTTACCCTTAACTCAATTTTACGTTGCACCCTTTGCGTGTAACCTCAACAGTCTGCTCTCTGGGGTCATCTTCTCTGCTGGGAAAAACTCATGAACCTGAGTTGGGGGCTATGGCTCAAGAAAAACAGACATCCTTGCTGTCTGCCTCTTTTATTTATTTTTTATTTTTTTATTTCAAAAAAAAAATTTTTTTTAACATTTATTTATTTTTGAGACAGAGAGAGACAGAGCATGAACAGGGGAGGGGCAGAGAGAGAGAGGGAGACACAGAATCAGAAGCATGCTCCAGGCTCTGAGCCATCAGCCCAGAGCCCGACGCGGGGCTCGAACTCCTGGACCGTGAGATCGTGACCTGAGCTGAAGTCGGACGCCTAACCGACTGAGCCACCCAGGCGCCCCAGCTGTCTGCCTCTTTTAAATTTGTGTCCACACCCCTGGACATCACAGTGTCCCTTTCAAACCCACAAACTGGCCTTCTACTGCCTTTCTGATATCATCTCTGATATCCCCCTCAGGAACTCCCCCTCAGCAGCAATCCCATGGAACTCCTAGATGTTCTTTGAACATAACAATCGTGTTCTTGTTCCTGGGGCTTTTACAGCCGTATCTTCCACTTCGAATGTCCTTCTGAGTCATATGCCACCCTCCCCCCACAACGTAGGTATATGTCTTTCCAAATACCAGAGAAGTCGTCCTCGACTGTTCTGTCTTAAATAGCACTCTCAGCCGCTTTGCATTCCCATACCTTGCAATATTTTTCTCAAGAGTCATTACCACCTAATTTTATATACATTTTTTTTTTTAATTTTTAAAGACTTCATACCTCTCCTGCCCCACTGGAAAGTGATCTATGAAAGCAGTGCTATGTGTCATTCCCTGCCATTCTTACCTTCAGAACTATTTGATGAGTAAATGGATAAGTGTATGAAATTCCTGGGGCCAAAGCTGATATGAGCATGACATTCACAGTTTTAAATTCTAATTTCTGGTGGTTCACATGTGATTACCAACATACAGAGACAACTGTTAAGAATGCGATTTTTTTAATTCATGTGCACAGTCCTTTCACATAAAATGGGAAACTATCACTATTTACTTGTATTTGTTGCACATGTATAGAAGGATGTCTGAGCAATTATTTGTGACAGTTTGACAAAGGTGGATTCTAAGTTTTTCAATTCTTATATTCTGTTTTGGTAAAATACAAAAACCTAAAATTTACCATCTTAACCATTTTTAAGTGTATAGTTCAGTGGCATTAAATATGTTAGTGATGTGCTACCATCACCACTGTCCCTCTCTAGGGCTCTTCATTTTGCAAAAGTGCTACTGCCCATTACACTCCCTATTTTCCCCTTCCCTGAGCCCTTGGAAACCACCATTTTACTTTCTTTCTTTCTTTCTTTCTTTCTTTCTTTCTTTCTTTTTCTTTCTTTCTTTCTTTCTTTCTTACAAATTTTTAAAATTTTATTTATTTATTTTTGGGAGAAACAGAGAAAGCACGAGTGAGGGAGGGGCAGAGAGAGAGGGAGAGAGAGAATCCAAAGCAAACTCCGAGCTGTCAGCACAGAGCGTCATGCAGAGTTTGAACTCCCGAAACCATGAGATCATGACCTGAGGTGAAACCGAGACTTAGACGCTTAACCAACCAAGCCACCCAGGTGCCCCAGAAACCACCATTTCACTTTCTGTATCGATTCTGACTACTCTAAGTACTTCATACAAATAGAATCCTATGGTATTTGTCTTTTTGTGACTGCCTTATTTCACATTGTATAATATCCTCAAGGTTCGTCCATGTTGCAGCATGTGTCAGAATTTCCTTCCTTTTTCAGGCTGAATATTCTTCCTTTGTGGATATATGTCCTCATTTTGCCTACCTTCATCAATTGATGGACACTTGGATTGCTTCCACCTTCAACTCTTGTGAATAATGCTGCTGTGAACATGTGTATACAAATATCTCTTCAAGACCTTGCTTTCAGTTTTGGGGGGTATATACTCAGAAGGGAATTGCTGTATCATTTAACTTCTTGAGGAACTGCCATACTCTTTTCCCGTTTTTCAACACGGGATGTGTTTCTATTTATTTATATTTCTTCAGTTTCTTTCAGAAATGTTTTCTGGTTGTCATTGCATAAGGCTTTCGCCCCTTAGTTAATTCTTTAGTGTTTTATTCTTTATGACGCTACTGTAAATAGAATTGTTCATTTCCTTTTCAGATTGTTCTTCTTTAGTGTATAGAAATTCAAATCATTTTTGTGTGTTCACTTTGGATCCTGCCACTTTGCTGAACTCATTTACTGTTCCAACATTTTCTTAAAAGAATTATTAGGATTTTCTACATATACTATTATATCATTTGAAAACAGATAATTTTACTTCTTTGTTTCCAAATTGGATGACTTTTATTTCTTTTTATTCTCTGATTACTCTGAGTAGAACTTCCTTGCCTTATTCCTGATCTCAGAAGTGTAGCTTAGTCCTTCACCATTGAATATGGTATTTCTTGTAGGATTTTCATATATTTTATGAGTGCCTTTTCTTATGTTGAAGTAGGTTCCTTTAATTCCTGGTTTGTTGAGTATATTTGTATGTAATGGTGTCGAATTTGCTAAATGATTTCCTGTCACTTGAGATAATGATGTGACTTCTTCCTTCATTCTGTTAATGTGGTATTAATTGAATTTTGTATATTGAACCATTCTTGTATTTCAGGTATAAATTCCACTTTGTTGTGGTGAATAATCCTTTTAATATACTGCTGAATTTGGTTTGCTAGTATTGAGATTTTTTGCATCAGTGTTCTTTAGGGATAATAGTGTGTGGTTTCTGGTAGTATCTTTGGCTTTGGTATCAGAGAAATGCCATCCTCAAAGAATGAGTTGGGAATGTTCCCTCCTCTTCATTTTTTTGGGAAAAGTTTGAGAAGAATTGGTGTTGGTTCTTTTTAAAAAAAATTTTTTTTAACGTTTATTTATTTTTGAAACAGAGAGAGACAGAGCATGAATAGGGGAGGGGCAGAGAGAGAGGGAGACACAGAATCTGAAACAGGCTCCAGGCTCTGAGCCGTCAGCACAGAGCCTGACGCAGGGCTTGAACTCACGAACCGCGAGATCATGACCTGAGCCGAAGTCGGACGCTTAACCGACCGAGCCACCCAGGCGCCCCTGGTGTTGGTTCTTTAGATGTTTTGTAGAATTCACACAGGGGCCATCAAGTCCAAGTTTTTTCTTTGTTGTAAGATTTTTTTATATTATTTCTTCAACCTCCTCATCAGTTATAGATACATTTACATTTTTAATTTCTTTGTGATTTAGTCTTGGTAGGGTTTGTGTTTCTAGGAATGTGTCCGTCATCTAAGTTATCCAATTTGTTGGTGTGTAATTGCTCATAGCACTCTTGTGTAAGCCTTTTTGTTTCCACAAAACCAGTAGAGCTGTCTCCATTTTCATCTCTGATTTTAATATTTTGAATCTTCTGTTTTCTTCCTAGTCTATTCAACTAAAAGTTGATCCATTTTGTCGATCTTTCAAAGAACCAACTTTTGGTTTTATGGATTTTCTCTATTTTTTTTTTCCTCCACTTCATTTATTTCTGCTCTGATCTTTATTTCTTTCCTTCTGTTAGCTTTGGTTTAGTTTTTTTTTTTTTTTTCCTTTTTCTAACTCCTTAAGTTGTGATGTTAAGTTATTGATTTGAGATCTTTCTGTTTGTTTGTTTTTTAATGTAAACGTTTATAGCTATAAATTTCCCTTAGTGCCACTTTGCCACATTCCGTAAGTTTCTGTGTGTTGTGTTTCTGTTTTCATTCAGCTCTAAGAATTTTCTGATTTCCCTTGTGATTTCTTCTTTGATCTGTTGGTTGTTTAAAAGCATGTTGTTTAATTTCCACAATTTTGTGAACTTTTCTGTGTTGTTTTTGTTGTCGTTGTTTGATTTCTAACTGCATCATGTTGAGGTCAGACAAGTTTCTTTGTACGATATCTGTCTTTTAAAAGCTACTGAGGGGCACTTGGGTGGCTCAGTTGGTTGAGTATCTGACTTTGACTCAGGTCACAATCTCATGGTTGGTGAGTTCAAGCCCTGTGTCAGGCTCTGTGCTGACAGCTCAGAGCCTGGAGCCTGCTCCAGGTTCTGTATGTGTGTCTCTCTCTCTGCCCCTCCCCCACTTGTGCTCGCTCTCTCTCTCTGTCTCTCTCTCTCTCTCCCCTCTCTCTCTCTAAAGCATATTGTCTATCCTGGAAAATGTCTCATGGGCACTTGAGAAGACTGTGTGTTCTGTGGTTGTTGGATGGAGTGTTCTTTGTGATCTAGGTGGTTTATTGTTGTCAGGTCCTCTTTTTTCATGTTTATCCTCTGTCTGGTTGTATCTATTATTGAGAATGGGATATTGAAATCTCCATCTCTTATGGTAGAACTATTTCTCCCTAAAGTATTATCAATTTTTATTAGAATATTTTGATGGTCTGTTATAGAAAATGTTTACATTTGCAATATCTTCTTGCTGTATTGAAACTTAAAAAATATATAATGCCTTTCTGTATTTCTTCTTAAGCTTTTTTGATTTAAAGTTTATTTTGCATAATGTTAGTTTGACCACCCCAATCTCTTTTGTTTATTATTTGTATGCAGTATCTTTATCCATCCTTTCAATTTCAATGTATTTGTGACTTTGGATCTAAGATGAGTCTTTTTCTAGACAGTACACAGTTGGATCATGTTTTTGTTTCTTTTTTTTTTTTTTAATTTTCATCTACCAATCTCTGTGTTTTTATCTGAGTATAGTTGGCATGCAGTGTTACATTAGATTCAGGTGTACTGCTTCGTGATTTGACATATTTATATATTATGCTGCGCTCACCATAAGGGTAGCTACCACCTGTCCCATTACATTGTTATTACAGTATACTGACCTGCAGTCTTTATGCTGTCCTTTTATTCCCGTGACTTATTCATTCCATAGCTGGAAACTTGTATCTCCCTCTCCCTTTCACCTCCAGCATCCATCAGTTTGTTCTCTGTGTTTATAGGTCTGATTCTGCTTTTTTGTTTATTCATTTTTTTGTGTATTTTTTTATTTAAAAATTTTTTCAAGCTTTCAGGGCATTTTATTTTTCATTTTCTGAAGTTTTTACTTAAATTCTAGTTAGTATATACAGTGTAATATTAGTTTCAGGTGTACAATATAGTCATTCAACACTTGCATACATCACCTGGGGCTCATCAAGACAAGTGCATTCCTTAATCTCCATCACATATCTCCCACCCACCTCCCCTCTGGTAACCATCAGATTGTTCCATATAGTTAAGAGTCTGCTTCTGGGATTGTGTCTCTCTCTCTTTTCTTTTCCCTTTGCTCGTTTGTTTTGCTTTTTTTGTTTGTTTGTTTTAGGTTCTGCTTACAAGTAGAATCACATCAGCAGAATCGTATGGTATTTAGCTTTCTCAATCTGACTTATTTACTTAGCATAATACCCTCTATGTCCATCCATGTTGTCTCAAATGGCACGATCTCATCCTTTTTATGGCTGCATAATGTTCTATTATATGTATGTGTGGAAGTGTGCACGTGCACGCATGTGTGTATACATATGTACCATATACCACATTTCCCTTATTCATTCATCTCTTAGACACTTAGGTTGCATCCATACCTTGGCTATTGTAAGGAATGCTTCAATAAGTATAGGGGTGGGTATATCTTTTTGAATTAGTGTTTTCATGTTCTTTGGGTAAATACCCAATAATGGTATCATTGGATCATATGGTATTTCTATTTTTAACTTTTTGAGGAACCTCTATTCTTTTTTTTTTTATTTTTTTTTAACATTTATTCATTTTTGAGAGTAAGAGAGACAGAGCATAAGCAGGGGAGGGGCAGAGAGAGAGGGAGACACAGAGTCCGAAGCAGGCTCCAGGCTCTGAGCTGTCAGCACAGGGCCCAAATCGGGGCTCGAACCCACAGACCGCGAGATCATGACCTGAGCCGAAGTTGGACGCTCAACCGACTGAGCCACCCAGGTGTCCCAAGGAACCTCTATTCTGTTTTCTACAGTGACTGCACCAGTTTATCTTCCCAGCAACGTGCAAGAGGGTTTCTTTTTTCCACATCGTTGCCAATCCTTGCTATTTCTTGTCATTTTATTTCAGCCATTCTACCTTGTATAAGATGCTATCGCATTGTGGTTTTCGTTTGCATTTCCCTGATGATTAGTGATGCTGAGAATCTTTTCATATGTTGGCCATCTGTATGTCTTCTTTGGAAAAATGTCTATTCATGTCCTCTGCCCATTTTTTAAAATTATTATCTATTTTGAGAGAGAGACACACACACAGAGAGAGAGAGAGAGAGAGGGCAAGCATGTGCAAGTAGGGGAGGGGCAGAGTGAGAGGTAGAGAGAGAATCCCAAGCAGGTTCCATGCTCCACACAGAGTCTGACGTGGACCTTGATCTCACAACTGTGAGATTATGACCTGAGCCGAAATCAGAAGCAGAAGTAAAGGAGAGCCCCTAGCTTTTCCCTTGGCAGAGACACTCCTGACACAGAGTTAACTGTGGCATGGTTTATTCCTTGAGGCATTTATATTCTCTTAAGGACCAAGACATAGAAGCAAACAATTATAATAGAAAGTGTTACATGCTGTCAAGAAATTTTGCTCAAACGGCTAGTGGATCCTAGTGGATCGAGAGATTTTTTTCAGCTTTGGTAGACTTGGGAAATTCTCAGGCAGGTGATGTTTATAATTTAGATTGTATAGTTTCTATTTATATCATTTATATTATACCTGAAGGATAAATGGAGTAGAGTAGAGTAAAAGGAAAGGGCCTTGAAACGTATGTAGGATGTCAGGAGAAAGGAACTAACTTTCTGCTAGTCACAGGGTGAAACCATGTTTTAAGGAGTTACAGAGGCCATTGTGATGGGCATTGAGAGCAGTTAGATGAAAGGAACTGAGAAGCACAGAGAGTAAAGGGGATCGGACAGGTAGCCCAGAAAGATGGGGGCAGAAGCTGGAGAGAAGGTCGTCTGTGTGCCTACGGCCACACACTGGGAATGGGAGCTTAGAGTCACGATCCTTACTCAGGGGATGAGGAGAATGGGTCAAGGTGCAGGACAAGGGCACTAGTGGAGAGCCCAGGATCACAGTGGTCAGCAGCCAAGTGCCTGCCCTGTCTTCATGTGAGTGAGATCCTTGTACATTAACATCCTCACCAATATACCACTCCTCTATCTACTGTTTTTTTTTTTTTTTTCTGGGAGTAGGCATTCACTCAGCATCTGGAGTCTTTGCTTTGACATAGTCCAGCTTTTCCATAAGATTAATTTCCACAGGATGTTCCTCTGCACAGCCAAAAAGCTGAAGAGGAGGGCTCCTGTCTACTGAGGTGATGGGAAAGAGCTCTATACCTACATGAACTGACCCAAGATGGGAGAGTGGGGACCAGATAGCACCACCACAGGTCTTGAACTTCTCTTTTAATGTCCACACATCCTCATTATATCCAAACAACAAACTTGTGCATTGGATATTAGTTACTACTCTCAGCATATATGTGAGGATACTAAGGCTCAGTCACGTTAAGTTCTTTGTCCAAAGTCAACTTTTTTCCAATGATGGTGTTTTGCCTGACTAAAAGGATTTACTCTTATAGAGGACACTGTGTTATTTATGTTGTGTGTCTCTGACTTTATCTAGCACAGATGCTTGTAAGTAGCAGGAAAATGTCATGTGTGGTGAAGATTGTGGTGTTAGAACCAGTCAAATTTGAGTTCAAAGCCAGATTCTGCTAATTTCTATAAGTGAGACTTGGGCAAATTACTTTTTCCTCATGGCTCCACTTTTCTCATGTGTCTGAAAAAGTTTCTAACACCTCCTGCATAGTGGTGAGGAATAAATGAGATAATACACGAAAAGCAATTCTAGCGTTTGCAACATGGTCAGCATATAGTTATAATTATTTTTTAAGTTATGTGCTAAGTATTTTTAAAATGCCAAATGTCATGCCCATTAAGAAAGAGAATTCTTTGTTGAAGAGTTATTTTCAACCTCATTAACACGTCATTGTCTGACATAATGATATGGCAGAATTGTTAAGGTATGTAAAATGGCTTTTGGCCTTCTGCAAGAAAGAACTCAGTGTCTTGCCAACTTCTTTAAGTGAGTTTTGTTCACACACCATTAAGAGGTATCTGTTGTGGTTTATATGTTAGGCTCTATCAGGGATGGGTGTAGGGGATTCAAGGGCCTTTCCAATGGCTGAGGGCTGACTGGAGAGACAGAAACCAGGAAATCTTTCATTCTGACAAACGTAGAAAAAGTATATTCTTTATATAGTATGCCCAAATCTTTTCATGAGATTTTGAGGCCCTTTTTGAAGGTGTCACAATCCTAACACGTGCTTTAATAAAGTATAAATATAGTGGTAAGAAACAAAAACAAAACAAAACAGAGAACAAATTCCCCTAATTTCCCCAAAGATCAGCCTTAGACAAATGTCTTTCACAGCACTTCCTTCTCTCACTGCCACCTTCCATTCCAAAGCAGCTAATGATTTGGTTTTTTTGTTTTGTTTTGTTTTGTTTTGTTTTACTTTTGTGACCACCCTTAAGAGAAAGATAATCATGAATAGCTTTCCCTGCAGATATGGTTGAGTAGCAGAGAAATAACAGCCCCATCAGTATCTTATTTCTGCTTCCATCAGAGGAATTGTATTAGCAACCATTCTGTTAACAATGAAACAAAAGTATCTAGTAAGTAGAGAAAAAAATCAGTTGCTATCTCTCTCTCTCTTTCTCTCTCTCTCTTTTAAATGTTTATTTATCTTGAGAGAGAGAGAGAGAGTGTGTGTGTGTGTGTGTGTGTGTGTGTGCAAGCAGAGGAAGGGCGGGGCGGGGCGGGGTGGGGGGTGGGGTGGGGTGGAGAATCCCAAGCAGGCTCTGCACACTGTCAGCACAGAGCCTACTGGGGCTCAAACTCCGGAACCTTGAGATCATGACCTGAGCTGAATCAAGAGTTAGATGCTTAACCGACTGAGCCACCCAGGCACCCCAGTTGTTAGCTCTTTCTTAACAAGTTCTCTGCACTGAAAAAGGACTCTGCCTTCTTGGAGCTTTTAAATCTACTCTTTGAATACTTTTGTTTTCATTTCTTCCCACCTGGTGGTATTTGTTAGTAATTGTATTCCCAGCTCCCTCTTTGCTAAGTAGTGCAAAGTATACAAGTCATACAGGTAGTACTTTAATTGGAAAAAAGCAACAAGGCCTGTAACTTTCAGAGTATCATGTTTATTTCTAAGTTCAGTGATGGACTCATCCAGGTTTGCCCAGGACATCCCCAGATTCAGCCTCCAAGTCCAGTGCCTGGGAAACTTTTCAGTCTTGATAAACCAGGATGATTGGTCACCCTAATAGAGATGGTTTCTTTCTTTTTATTAATGTTTATTTATTTTTGAGAGAGCGAGCATGAGCAGGGAAGTGGCAAAGAGAGGAAGACAGGATCTGAAGCGGGTTCAGTGCTGACAGCAGAAAGCCAGCCCTATGTGGGGCTTGAACTCATGAACCGGGAGATCATGACCTGAGCCAAAGTCAGATGCTTAACCAACTCTGACCGGGCCACCCACGTGCCCCAGAGAAGTGGTTTCTAAACCTATGTGGAAATAGACTATTTATGAAGACTTGAACAACAGCAATTTAGATCTGAGTGCTTACTAAAAAACAAGTGCCTTGTATTGGTATCTCCCTAACAACACTTTGAGGAAAATAGCATTAATTTTACTTACATTATACAGAAGAGGAGCCTCATGTTTAGATAGATGAGGTATTTTGCCCCAAACTGCACAGGTAGTAACTGCTAAATGTAAGATATGAACCCAGGCAAACGGATTCCATTATTCAGCTACTACACCCTGCTGCTTCTGTGTTACAATGCACCCTTTTGAGAAAGCAGTCATGGGAAGCTCTTGTCTCTAGTCACCATAAAGCATTACTCTTAACCCTGCCTTCCCAGTAAAAGCTGATTCAATGAGGCATGAAAGCCTGAGCCAGAAGCCAGAGGTCTAGAAGGAGGTTTGCATGGGAGTTCTCTGCTAAAGGTTTCCCGTTTCCCTATATATCCTTTGCATCTAAGATAAACCGAGTGCATCATTCTTTGGACTCTCCAAGAGTTCATTTATAGGATTAGAATAGATCAGCATGATTTACTCTAATAGCATCCACAGCCCCCATGACTGCCTTCCTAACAAGCCCAAAAGCGCATTGCACACTAACTGTGGTTTTCATTATTCTATTTGTGCTTAGTCCCACTGACCCACATAGTGTTCCAGCAGTATCCACATCATATGGTTCATTATGTAATTGAATTTAGTGTTCATGATATTTCGAGCCAGGAAAACAACATTCCATGTGGCGAGCCAAATGAAGCTATTCTTCTAGTATGGAGTGGGGAAGTTGAAGAGTTTGAAGACAGGACTTTTTAATTTTGATTAAGAGAGATTATTTGCTTCTTGGGGACATGGTCTTGGGCCAGAAATCATAGTTGTGAAACCTTTGAAACGATGAAGACGCTTGGATTAAAAATTTAACAGTATTGCCTCTATGTCAGAGTGTGTGGTTGGCTCCAGGAGAGAAAAACTAAAATCCCTAAGGTCCAGGGAAGTGCATTAGCCATGTGGCTGTCACAAGGGCTGGCACTTGCAGTTCTGTGCTCGTTACACCAAGGCATGTCAGGACCATTAGAGAGAGGTTCAGTAAGAGTAACATCAGGGGAAATGATAGGGCATATTTTTAGTTTGGATTGGTGGGTCTCTAAGGGAACCAGGCAAGCAGTTTACATAAATGTTAAATAATAAGACCTTTTCTGTAAATAGAACATCAGTGTAATGGTATTTAGTTTGTTCAAGCAGGACTGCTAGGGACTCTGTTGAAAATACATTAAAGCAAGATGTGTTCCCACCATTTTGCTCAG
This sequence comes from Leopardus geoffroyi, assembly GCF_018350155.1. Taxonomy (NCBI): domain Eukaryota; kingdom Metazoa; phylum Chordata; class Mammalia; order Carnivora; family Felidae; genus Leopardus; species Leopardus geoffroyi. The sequence continues at coordinate 106,094,321 of NC_059326.1, forward strand.
AGTTCTAAATCTAAAGTTCAAGTTCTTACAGTGGATACAAAGTAACACATTGCAAAAGTGTTGGATACAAGTGGGTTCTTTTGAAGAGCATGATAAATAAACTGTGCAATTGAGAAATACTTTGAATTCTCGAAAAGTGGTGAGAACAATTTTTTAAGATCTAAATCAAATTGAAAAGTAAATTGTTACTGGGTACTATTCATGAAAGGAACGTGAGCATGGATGATGGTCAGAAAGGTGACTGTGTGAACGTCAAATGCAGTGTTATGGAAGAAGTCCTAATGAGGTCCAATGTGAATACACTGGGGAAACCACTTTTTATAAGAGTAGTCAATTGCACTTTCGTGGACAGAGAAAAACATAAAATAAATCCCCTTGTTAAACTCCTTTAAACTAATAAACAGGATGTGTGGTGTAGGGTACTGTGAAAGCAGGCAAGTGTCCAGTGAAAACAGAAGAGAGGAAACACTGCCCACGTGAAATGAAATTCAAGGCTTTGGCTTCTTGGAAGTCATGTGTTATTCATATTTGAACCTAACCTATAATTGCCAATATTGAACATTTTCTGCCATTATACCAGTGACATTTGAAACAAGGTAAATAACATGCTTAGAAAACTTGCACAGAATTAAAAACAAACCACAACAATACACCTGAGAGATCACTTCTAATATGGGGAAAACATCTGTGACAGTCTGGATGCAAACAGATACAATAACATACGGACCACAAAGCTTTTTCCACTTTAATCACTTGATCTGTTTTGAAAGCATGTTTATTAACAAGGTTTACTTTTAAGAAACATCCTTAGTTCCAAAGAACAAAATGGGTGACCGGGGGCGGGGACGGAGGACCATGGGTGCTCAGTCGGTGAAGCATCCAACTTCGGCTCAGGTCATGGTCTCATGGCTCATGAGTTTGAGCTCCGCATTGGACTCTGTGCTGACAGCTCAGAGCCTGGAGCCGGCTTCAGGTTCTGTGTCTCCCTCTCTGTTCCTCCCCTGCTCAAGCCCTGTCTCTCTCTCTCAAAATTAAATAATCGTTAAAAGAAATAAAAACACAAACAGAATAAGCATCTTCATTTATATGCACGGATTTGTTCTTCCCCCATATTTCTGACCATGGTGGAAACATGGTCCAGAGCATGAAGTGGAAGGAAAAGGGTCAGACTCACTAGGGTCAGATTCTAGTTCCCCCCTTTGTCAGCTAGATCTGTGGTAACTTTCTTAACTCCCACACCATGTTTCTTCACATGTGAAATGGAGTTGATACTATCGCACTTTCACATTTACGGTGGTTGGTTTTGTTAGTGTACCAGCTGGCCATTGAAGGAGTACTGTGAGATCTACCAATCCTGACATGTCGTTACATGGCAGGGACAACTGTGTGTATTTGGGAGTGTTTGTTACACCACTGTGAGCCTTATCCACTTCACTGTGAGCTCTTTCTTTCTTTCTTTCTTTCTTTCTTTCTTTCTTTTAAATGTTTATTTATTTTTTGGGGAGAGAGTATGGGTGGAGGAGGTGCAGAGAGAGAGAGAGGGAGACAGAATAGGAGGCAGGCTCCAGGCTCCCAGCTGTCAGCACAGAGCCTGACGCGGGCCTCGAACCCACGAACTATGAGATCATGACTTGAGCCAAAGTCAGATATTTAACTGACTGAGCCACCCAGGCACCCCTCACTGTGATCATTTCAGCTTATCTAGCTTGCCTATGCTCATTTGGCTACCTCTGACTCTGCCCCAGGGTCTAGGCAGTGGGTGACTTCTAAACATCATCTCATATTCTCCAGGGTCAAAGGAGCATTATCATTGCATACTAGTATTCACATCCTAAAATATGTTTTGGGGAGGGGGGGCACTTCTCCAGGAAGTTGTCACCAATACCTTTCAATCTGTGCTAAGAAGATGTATGTACCAACATATATTAATTTATTCATCAAAGAAATATACATTGAGCTCTTATTTTGTTCTTGCTTTGCTAAGAGTTAGAGATTCAGAAAAGAAGAAAACAGATATGACACCTACCCTCACAGAGCTTATAGCCAGTGGATAAAGACAACTAAAAATAACAACAACAAAGAATCTTACAAATATAGCAACAAAAAATGTTGATGGAAAGCTTGTTACTCTGTAGGAGATAACTATTCTTAGGAAAGTGTCTTGATAGCTTTTCTAGCTATCAGTAGTGTGTCAGTAGGACATTAGCTGGGATAAACTAGATATATCCAAAGTTAGAAACACATTGTTTGATTTATTAACGTTGGAAAAAGCTTGAATTTTCTGAGGGTGACTGGAGTACAGCAATTTAGGGACTCAAGAGAGAAAAGGAGACAGTGAGAGAGAGAGATATCCAACAACATGGCGAGACGCTGAGAAATACTCAGGAGGGAAATTGGCTAGTCAGAAATTCTAGAGCACAGGGACACCTGGGCAGATCAGTCGGTTAAGCGTCCGACTTCGGCTCAGGTCATGATCTCGCAGTTTGTGAGTTTGAGCCCTGTATCGGGCTGTGTGCTGACAGCTCAGAGCCTGGAGGCTGCTTTGGTTTTTGTATCTCCTTTTTTCTCTCCACCCGGCCCCCCCCCCCCCCGTCTCTGTCTCTCTCTCAAAAATAAACATTAAAAAAAATCCTAGAGCACAGTATACAGAATAATGGAAAAGGGTCTTACTTTTGAAACATGAGGCTCACTTTTCCAGATAAGGGCTCAATTGTAGTAACAATCTTCAGACACCTACTGATGTCGATTATCTTTGGACGATCATTTTTGGTTACACATTTGAACTTTTTTTCTGCTTTAAAGCATATGACATTAGTCTTCCAAATCCATAGTCAGTTATCATTGTGCTAGACTTAGGTCAACTGCATTTAAAAAGGCATGTCTCTCCAAGCTGGTGCTTGTATGGACTTCACTTTCATTTGTACTTGAGTATGCTGGAGGATGGTACCTTCTCTTTGGGTACTTCAACTTTGCCTTTCAGAAGTATACGCCTTTGTGCTTTTAAATTAGGTGATGCTTTTGTTTGTTTGCCCTGAGTGAACCTGTCTTTCCTTCCTTACCATCAAATGGTTATCCCTTTCCAGTGATCTTTTAGTCTGTCTCAAAAGTCTTATTTATGGTCTTATTAACAGGGAAGTAAGATTTATCTGTGATCATTGTGGCATAGTCTACATATACAATATTTACTATATATTTACAGGAAAAGTAAAATTAATATCAGATACTTCCAAAATTTATGAACATTTTAAACCTACCCCTGCCATCAACCTGCCAGCTTCCTAGCTCTTTCCTGCCCAGTTCTTCTGTGCATGATATTATCATAAAATTCAAAGATTATAAATTTTGCAAAGTCTATGAAGTTGCATTGTTAAGTATTAAAGAAGCTCCACAAAGCCAGTTTTGATATTACATAGCCTATATTTTACACTCAACTGTCTCAAATCTATTTGAGATTTGATAGAGAATATATCTAAAAATTTTCACATAGTGTTTAAAGTCAGGAACTGAATTCCTTTAACAGATATTAAAGGAAAGGTGAGCCTACAAGACTGATTTGAAGTCCTAAATGACTGCATAGTCACAAATGTAGCAAATGCTACCGATGGGTAATATGGGATGTCTTCAAATCACACAACAAAAGAACCTGATCTATAATGCAATGTCAGGAAAAGTTTCTCTGAAAAAGTGAATTTTGAACAAAGACTCTAAAGCTGCCATTGCAATTAAGAATCAGGCTGGATGAGTGGGGTGGCAGGAAATGTTTTAGCTAATGGGAGAGGATGGGTCCAAAGACCTTCATGTTGGAAAGAGAAGAGTTTATAATTGGGGAATAGAAATAAGGCACTTTGGAGTCAAAGGCTGGCGTGGGAGCCCTGGGAGCCCTCGGTTTGAGTCTGGATGATTATGCTAGGGGATTTTGCTCTTATCCTAAAAGTGAAATGCCTTTCAAAGTTCTCAGCACATGACTGACTGGAATGAATGTATTGCAGATTGAAAACAATTTAGGTAAGAAACATCATGGCGATCAATTAGAAGGCAGTTTTCACACTTGAAGTCAGCACCACTAATGTCGGGCTGGAGGATTTCAGGTATGGTAGAAGGTTTTAGGATATAAATTGAAGGTAGAATCGTCAAGTTTTAGTGCTTGGGAAATGAGAGGAAAAGAAATCGAAGATGACATTTAGATTTCTAGTAAAGAGCAGTCAGATGAATCCTCCAAAGTAAAAGGGAAAACTGACGATTTAGATACATGAGTATATTGTTACACTGTTTTATGGACAACGTTCCTAATCATCTCTTTCACTTTACATAAATTACAAAGTCTCACTCATCCAAACTACAGTATCTTTACTGACCCCTGGTGTTGGTTAGATTGTTTAGTTGCAAATAACAGAAACCACTCAAAGTAATTCAAGTCAGGGAACTTAATTATAAGGATTTTCAGAGAAAAATAGATTTCTCAGCCATGATAAGTAAGCCTACTCATGCTCAGAGGAAGACTGGCATCCAGAAAACATTTTAATAAATGAAAGTTCATTCAGAGGTCCAGTGCTGCTTTTCAATAGTATTATTATTACCGTCTTTAGCAGTTAATAAGAATTAAGCTATTCTTTCCATCTCTCCTTTCCCGGTATATCTTTTCTCTTCAATTTCCTATGTAACTCTTGAGTTCATGAGTTCCCCGTCTCTTGATTCCTGACAGAGGTTCATAGTGAAAGCTGTGGAGTGAAGTTCTCATGCTTGTCTGTCTATAGATGGTTTTTTTCCCCTGTCATATACCATCAATGACACAGTGATTCCTACCAGAGGGTCTGTGTATGTAGTGAGAACACTACCACTTTTAAAAATGAAATTTTATAAACTGTTTCCTTTGTAGTTTTAAGAGAGAGAGAGAAAGAGAGCCAGTGGAAGAAAGGAGCCCGGGGTGGGGGCGCAGAGAGAGAGAGAGAGGAGCAGGGGAAGAGAGAGAGAGACAGAGAGAGACAGAGAGATAGAGACAGAATCTTAAGCGGGTTCCAGGCTCAGCACAAAGCCCAACATGGGGCTCGATCCCACAACCCTGCGATCGTGACCTGAGCTGAAATCAAGAGTCGGATGCTAAACCTACTGAGCTATCCAGGCACCTCTAAAGTGCTTCCTTTATAAAGGAAGGGGCTGGGGAAATGGCAGTTTATCTCAGAAGAAATCTATAGGCAAGGTGGACTCCATGAGGAGAAAAAATTCTGCTCTGGGATCTTTTAATCTTACGCATTTTCCCTTAAATTTTAAGTTTTTCCCCTCACTTCAAAAGACTGAAATAGAATAGTTGATTTAAGATGAGGCTGAGATGTGAGTGGGGATGCCAAGAGTTGCCTCCAGGGTGGGTAACACAGAAATGCTACTGTGAGGCATGTTCTAAGAGACGGATCTCACTGGGGACCCTTTTGTACCTACAGTCACCTTAATTTATCATCACATTTCAGGAAATTAACAAACAAAAAAAAAGGAATAGCAGCTATTTCCTGCCTCTCTCTTTTGCTTTGAAAAGCATGAGGCATCCTGGTGAGCTCAGCATACTCCGATGATGACGACACAACTTCTTTCTAACAGCTAATAATTTTATAAAATGGCCTGTGTAAAAGGCTGCAGTTATTACAAATGGGTTGGAAGGCACACATTTCAAAATGATTTTTTCACTCTCCCCCACCCCAAGTCTTTCTCTTTTCCTTTCTACTTTCAAAGTCCACATTCTGGACATCCTGAGCTCTTTGCATGTAAATCTGTGTGGGTGGATGTGATGAGAAGCAGTTGAATAAACTTCCCTGAGAGCCACTAATGCTCTGGTAGAGGCTAGCAGAGGGCAGGAGCTGAACACATGGTCCGGAGTTAATAAGAGATCCCTGAGTGCTGATTTCAATTCATTGGGTTCCCCTTCCCCAAAACACAAAAGAAAATATTTTCTTTATAAGAAAATGGAAAGCCTGAATAAAGCTTATTGAGGAATTACACCCTTCTGCATGTCATAACCTACGTGTATAATCATTAAACTGTAGATTTATCCTTTTGCTTGTTTATGGTACATAAAATTGGAAACATTTAAGATACTTTGAGACACCTAAATTTATAAATTCAGATTCCCATCATTTAGCTCTATGGTTTTGTCTCTCTTTCTGAGTCAGTGTATTTACCTGTGTGTGGGAATCGTTTTCATATCCCAGGACATTTTTGGTGAATTCAGTTCCTAGTTTGCAGGTATAAATGCTCCCGACAAATAGGCAGACATACAAAACGAGAAAGAAATAGATTGACAGGACTCAGATACAACTCAGGAAATTGGTTTTAATGCATCTACTCCAGGCTTGAAAAAAATTAAGCCCGACCTAAAAGAAATGGTAGTAGTCAGTAAAGATTCTATGAAGACTGAAAAGAGTATCAGGTGTCTCTCTTTTCATTTTGCAAATTTGTTTCTGTAGTTCCTTGGGCACAGTTAGCTTCAGGACACATTGTTTCCTTTTTACAGCTTTTTCTCTATCTGCTGTATTTTATTCTGGAACATACTTTCTAAACATTTTTTTCTCCACTGTCATAAAAATCAGTCTCAGTAGCTTCATATAGTCTGTCTCCGTCCACTTAAAATGGAATGAAGTTGATTATACACAATTCTTACATATTCACGATGTTTGTTTACTTTTTACTCTTCTTATCCAGATATACTTACCCAGATATACCAGATATGTCACACTAAAAATAAGTACAAAGCATACTGGCTTTGTTCTATAGTATGAAAAAAGCAAGAATATGAGAAGATAAATTTCTGAAGCCAGGAAATAAAAGTACAAAAATATATTTACTTGGGCTTTTGTTGTATTTTTCTGTATGAAATAATTTATACAGCCATTAATTTTTTTGATTCATGAATTTTTAAAGTGGAAAGTGATGCAGAAAAGTGAGCTCAGCAGGGGTAACGGAGTGAGATGGGGAGGTGGTTGATATGAGGCTACATTCCATGAGAACTGGGTATTATTTTTTAAGAACACTAAATTCATACTTTTCCTTTTTTTCATTTATTAATTTTTTGGGGTTATCACCTAAACATCAAACATTGCTTTGATAAAAGAGAGGAAAAGTAGTGTACAGGTTTTGTGGTTGTTTTTTTTTTTTTTTTTTTTTGAAAATTGAATTTCCTTCTTTCTGTTGAGAAAACATAAAATTTGCTAAACTATATAAAAATTGATCCTATGCCTTTCCTTTAACTTTATCATATAGCAAAATTTAAAGTTCCAATTAACAGTATTTAAGTTGCCTTCATAGAAAAACCCAAGGAGATTCTGGTGGCTCGATTAACTTTGAGAACCCCAGATAGAATGGCCTCATGGATTAAACATCTGCTTCATATTGTGAAAACATTTGATTTAGATTCTGATGTTACTAGGACTAGATTGTTGGTTTATTTTTATAATTTCCATTATAGATTAATTCTTACTAATTTTAAGTAAAGATATCTAAACAATATGTTTTTAGTATTTATTTTTTATGAGAGAGAGAGAGAGAGAAAGAGGCAGAGAGAGACAGAATCACAAGCAGGCTCCCCACTGTCAGCACAGAGCCCAACATGGGGCTCTCCTGAGCTGAGATTGAGCTGGATGCTCAACTGACTGAGCCACCCAGGTGCCCCAAGATATCTAAACAGTATTATCTGAGCTGTAAAATAATGAAAATTATTGAGTGAATAATGCCATTTATTTGTGGGATTAGATCCACCCGCCCCCCATATGTCTCCTGGTTGCTAAGTATTTATCTATGAAATATGTGATGTATACAATATTATGGATATTCGCTCTTCATTTACTTCTGTTTTGAGGTCACTTAATGGCACTCATGAAAAAGGAAATCCTGGAAGGTAAAATTAGCACCTCCAGCACAATATCCTCGACCAGATTTTGTAGCCCCGGCACATGACCTTATAAAAAAATAGGTAAGTACTTGAACTGATTACTTTAGTATCTAGGCTGAGCCAAAACAATCCTTACAGGAAGACCAACTTCAGACATAGGTCAAAGACTTGTCATGCTCGCTATGATCTGTTTTTATGAACAGTATGTCCTATTTTCTCACACGTTTTACCTATTAAGAGCAACCCTCAACTCCGTGTGTATAAGGTAGAGCTTGCCCATCTATCCATCTATGATGTTCCCCTCCCTACGGATCTGCTCCTTCTCCCAGTCGGAATGCTCTCTGTCAAGAGAGCAAGGCTTGCCAGGCAGGAGAAGCCAGGCAGAAGATGGGGGACTGGGCTGTCTCTCCTCTCCAACCCCTCCAGACTCTTCTTATACTCTCCTCCTCTACTTCCTCAGTCCATGCCTTTGTCCCACTACCTTTAACATGGGACCCCGGTTAACCTCCTTGGTTCTGCAAGAACGAGAGTATCTGTGGTCTGAGCTGGACTGTCTAAAATTAGAGTAGTGACAGTATATATATAGCATTACTAAAATAGGCCTTTGTTTTGGCAGTTATTAGTCTTGGTCGGCTGAGGCAGGTCAGCAAGTACTCTGTGGTCTCCTCCCACCCAAACAAAGGGGCAAGCAAGGACCAGACTGGACTAACTAACTGGACTAACGAACATTCCTATGTTTAAGGGGATTAAAGAGGAGAATGTGACTCAAAGCAGACATTAAGATTCCTCCCAGGGGCCCCTGGGTGGCTCAGTCGGTTAAGTGTCCAGCTTAGGCTCAGGTCATTAGCTCATGGTTCATGGGTTCCAACCTGGGCCAGGCTCTGTGCTGACAGCTCAGAGCTTGGAGCCTGCTTCGGATGATTCTGTCTCCCTCTGTCTCTCTGCCCTTCCCCCACTCATGCTCTGTCTCTGTCTCAAAAATAAAACAATTAAAAAAAAAAAGATTCCTCCCAAAGATGTGTTATGTGGATGCTAGAGATCAAAGCATGCCCTTTTTTCTGTGGCATTGAAACTTTTAAGAATGACATAAGGGGCACCTGGGTGGCTCAGTCGGTTAGGCGGCCGACTTTGGCTCAGGTCATGATCTTGTAGTCCGTGAGTTCAAGCCCTGCGTCGGGCTCTGTGCTGACAGCTCAGAGCCTGGAGCCTGCTTCATATTCTGTGTCTCCCTCTCTCTGACCCTCCCCTGTTCATGTTCTGTCTCTCCCTGTCTCAAAAATAAGTAAACGTTAAAAAAAAATTAAAAAAAAGAATGACATAAGCAAGAAATGTATATTTCCATCTTATTTTATTTTATTTTATTTTATTTTATTTTATTTTATTTTATTTTATTTTATTTTATTTTATTTTAATTTTGTGATTATTCTGCCTGAGCAGGAAGTTGAGTTGGTTACGACCTGATTATGAAAAGCCCAGCATACCAAAGTAACTAGCTGGGTCTTAATTCTAGGATTGATGGAGAACCACTTAATGGTTTTCACAGGGGAGAGATATGTCCATTTTGGCATTGATATACATCACTTTATCTATTTTGTTGCAAAAATGTCTGTATCAACTATGAGTGGTTTTAATAATGCTGTAAAATGTGAAGTTTAATAAACACAAAGTAATATAGATAAAAGAGCAACTTATCACACACTTAAATCAGCTTTGAGATACCTTTTGAACAAATAACATATACCTATATTAAAAAATTTATTTCAGAGCGCCTGGGTGACTCAGTCGGTTGAATGTCAACTTTGACTCAGGTCATGATTTCACAGTTCATGAGTTCCAGCCCCCACCTCGGGCTCTCTGCCATCAGCACAGAGCCCCCCTTTGCATTCTCTGCCCCCCCCCCGCCCTTCCCCTGCTTGTGCTCTGCTCTCTCAATCTCTCTCTTTCAAAAATAAACATTAAAAGGAAGTTTATTCCAACTCTACTATTTACTTACAGTGTAATGGTGGGTACATTCCCAATTCTGTATATTTCAGGTATTCTCAGTGTTGGCACTATTAATGTTAAGGCAGCTTTTTTAGAGTGTGGTCTTTTCAATTTACGAAAAGCTCTCTTCTGTCAGAGAGAGTAACCTGCATATTCAAACTGGACTAAGATGTTGTTCGGGTCCCTGGTCCTGCTATGGTTGAAGTTAGTAAACCCCTGAATTTTTGCGAAAGAAATTCCTATTTCTATGAAAACATAGTTTAAAATATGTTTGTCATTTGTAGCTAAAAAATTGCTGTTTACCATATGTAGCAAAAATTACCTAAAACCACGTTCGCAGGTTCCTATTTGTATGTTGGTTTTACTTACTGATTAAGCAGTAATTGTAATGATTGGTATAAACACAGTTGATTTATAAACTCAGGTTCCTGGTTTTAGCCTTGTAGATAGTTCAACTTAATCGACTCAGTTGCTAAGCAAGTCAAGCCGTTGTTTGGAGATCAAACCAATCGTTTTTAAAAAAATAGCTGTTTTTTGTTATTGTGTCTGGGAGGAAATGCTGTTGATCTCTATGGTTTACTACTTAGAGAAAGATATTGTCCTTAAACATACAATCCAAAAATTCTCTGGGCAATAACACAGTAGATCCTACACAGGACAGCATATTAAGGTGTTAATTGGCAGATGGGCTAATGCGAAAGGGTCTTGGAGGGGTAGAGATGAGTAAGAGGGAAAAAAGGTAAGTAGATGATTTGAAGAGGTGGGTTTAGTTGCTCTAAAAACATCTGCCATATTCATCCTTAACTCTTCCACTTCCTTTGGCTTTTTTCTTGTTCCGTTGTTAATAACCACTACATACTTGAGCAGTTGTTAATAACCACCGCATACTGCTATAGGAAAAGTGACTTTGAAGGCTGGCAAACCAGGATTTCAGATTTTAAGTATAACTTTCCCAGCAAGGGAAGGGCCAAAAATTTTAAGCTAATCGAATATAAACCAGTGTTTCTCTTCTCCCCTCACCCCCCGAGCATATTCAGAGTCCACCCTATTTCAAATGCACCATTGGGGCAGAATGCATAATGACTAATAGCCTGGCAGATACCCAAGTGACATGTGAACAGTGCGCCTTGGCCACAGCAAGTTAGCCTGGAGCAGATGTCAAGGTTTATTGTCTTTGCAGTTTTTTGGCCTCCACCAGTAAGAGGAGTCATGGCTCCTACCAGACTTTTAAGCTAGACTCCTCATGATCTGTATATTTATAGGCATTTCAGAGCAAGAGGCATTACTGTATGTAAGTCAATGGTCAGAGAAGACTCATAATGCAATTAGGAGAGTCTCATTATTTAACGGTTATGTTATGCTTTGAAATAGAGTCCATGTGTCTGTCTGTTTGTCATTACAATCTTACATGTAAACAGGCATGGGCACAGGGAAAGGTATTTATGAACATTGCTCTGTGTCCTGAAGTTACTGGTTTCTCAGATGAGAATGCTGAGGTAGCCGAGGCCTGGCGTCTGAAGAACAGTGTCAGGTTGGAGCCTGCCTTACTCAAGTCTCCTCTTCTGGAGTTTGAGCCCATGTAACAAGAAGTATTCCGAGGCATAAGTAGAAAAAATTCTTCTGACCCATTTTCATTTCATTGTCTTTAGCCACCATTGCGATGGAGAGGACCATTACTGTCCAGCTCAGTTCCTGGGCTAGACGTTGTGAGTAAAAGTACTTCCGGTCAAATGGAAGTCCTACCTGTGACTTCCTGCTTCAGTTTTCTGAGATCCAAGTTTCCCCGTCTTCATTAGCAGCAGACCTTTGTTTAGGCTTCCCAGAATTGTTGAGGTGCAAAAGAGGGTGGAAACTAAGACAGTTCGCAGTCAGGGTTCACTTTTAAATACATAGGGTGCCTTGCAGTAAAATTTAGAAGTCTAGTAGAGAGTGACATAGAACTCTACTATTCCTGTGATTTGTCCCCCATATCCATTTAGGTGTTATTGTGTAGGGTTTTTGAAATACTTACTGGTAAAATGCCCTACCTTCACGTGAAATCCAGCCACCTAATTCCTACTTTGTTACAGAATCTGTAAAACCTAGCTAAATATAATGGTAGGTGAAAGAAGAGAGAAGCACTGCATAGTCATTTATTGCCGGTGAGAAATTTTACATCAAGAATTCTCTGGGACGCCTGGGTGGCTCAGTTGGTTAAGCGTCCGACTTCGGCTCAGGTCATGATCTCGCGGTCCGTGAGTTCGAGCCCCACGTTGGGCTCTGTGTTGACAGCTCAGAGCCTGGAGCCTGTTTCGGATTCTGTGTCTCCCTCTCTCTGACCCTCCCCTGTTCATGCTCTGTCTCTCTCTGTCTCAAAAATAAATAAACGTTAAAAAAAATTTTTTTTTAAAGAATTCTCTAACAGGCTCTAGAATCTTACCTTAAGCTCCCTAATCTCCTCACACGAATTCCTGGAAGATACGTTCTTTATGATTCCCTTTGAATCATACTCTACAATGATGACATTACCAGAGCAAATCTGAACCTAAATTCCATGCTTGGTAACACTGAGACCAACCTTTCCAACATTTCAGAATTGCTAAGGGGACTGCTTCAATTATAGCAGCAACAAAATATCCCTAGGCTTACATTTTTTCTAAAAAGGAGTTGACGGAAATCTGGTTTGTCTATATTTGGTATTCATCTTTGGTCTCCTGTTTTTATTTTGTGTTTATTAATTAAAAAAAAATTTTTTTTTAGGATCCCTAATGAATTTCCTGTTTCCTGATTTCTAAACTAACACAAAGATGAGAGGCTAAACCTAGAAATGCAACTGTTTGGGGTATAAGGCAACCATAATAAAGTGCCCAAATGGAAATAGACTTTTGTTTTGTTTTGTTTTGTTTTGTTTTTTTCCCTTTGCCAAAAACAACAGTTCCTAACCTAAGTTCTATCCACTCATTTCATGGGGACTGCTGGGTTTTGTGAAGCTCATCATGGACTTAGACTCATGACTAACATGGAAAATAAAGTGTAGGTCTATGGTTCCCTGAAACACAGTTTGCCCACGATCATCTTCCCTTATATCCCAAACATGATGTGAGTCGTAACCCCATTAAGTAGAGATGAGCAATGTAGAACAACCTTACCACATATAAGCGATTTCTTCTAGTTATAAAATAAATGCCATGTACAGCATAGTGACTGTAGTGAATAATACTGTATTTCATATTTGGAAGTTGTTAGAAGAAGATCTTGAAAGTCCTTATCACAAGGAAAAAAAGACGTAAATATGTGTGGTGACAGATGTTAACCAGATGTATTGTGGAGACTATTTTGCAATGTATAGAGACATCAAATCATTTATGTCATACAGCTGAAACTAATATAATGTTATATGTCAATTGTCCCACAATAAAAAATATATCTAACGTAGCACTTTGTTTAATTTTTTAATGTTTATTTATTTTTGAGAGAGAGAAAGAGACAGAGAGAGACAGACCTCAGGTGGGGGAGGGGCAGAGAGAGGGAGGCATAGAATCCAAAGCAGGCTCCAGGCTCTGAGCTGTCAGCACAGAGCCTGATGCGAAGCGGGACTCAAACCCACAAACCGTGAGATCATGACCTGAGCCGAAGTCAGACGCTTAGCCAACTGAGCCACCCAGGTGACCTACTAACATGTAGCTCTTTAAAGATGTCTGAACAATATATAAATTTTGTTTTAGAAAACAAAAAATCTAATAAAATAAACTAAGTATAAAATGCAAAGAGCTAAAAAAGAATAAAAATGCGCAATGAAAATAAAATGATTAAATTAATAAAATTAAAAGTAGAGGTTAATCAGATAAACAGTATAAAAAGTAAATTAGTAAGGGGTGCGTGGGTGACTCAGGCAGTTGAGCATCCAGCTCTTGGTCTCAGCTCAGGTCTTGATCTCGGGGTCCTGGGTTCAAGCCCCACATTGGGCTCCATGCTGTGCATGAAGCCTAAGTAAGTAAGTAAGTAAGTAAGGGAAACCAGTATGTTTTTCTGTAAAGCCCAACAAAGTGTACCTCTGGGGAAACTAAGAATGTCCACTATCACATCACAATATAATATGGCATGGAGGTCTTCAGTGATTCAATGAATCAAGAAAAACACAATTATATTTCATAAAAAATGTGGATATATACCATATATGTGTATGTTTCAGAAATGTATGTATGTATCTATATCGATATCTATTTCTGGATAGAAAAAAACCATAAAACTGGTAATTATTTCCAAGTATATAATTTAAAAAACGAATAGAATTAGTAAGACAACTCATAAGGGTGTTTGAATAAAATACCCAACATATTGGGGCGCCTGGGTGGCTCAGTCAGTTGAGCGTCCGACTTCGGCTCAGGTCATGATCTCGAGGTCTGTGAGTTCGAGCCCCTTGTCAGGCTCTGTGCTGACAGCTCTGAGCCTGGAGCCTGCTTTGGATTCGGTGTCTCCCCCTCTCTCTGCCCCTCCCCTGCTCATGCTCTGTCTCTCTCTCTGTCAAAAATAAATAAATGTTAAAAAACATTAAAGGGGCACCTGGGTGGCTCAGTCGGTTGAGCAACCAACTTCAGCTCAGGTCATGATCTCGCGGTTTGTGAGTTCGAGCCCCACGTTGGGCTCTGTGCTGACAGCTCAGAGCCTGGAGCATGCTTCGGCTTCTGCATCTTCCTCTCTCTTTGCGCCCCCCCCCCCCACTCATGCTCTGTCTCTCTCTGTCTCAGAAATAAATAAATGTTAAAAAAAATTGTTTTTTAATTAAAAAAATACCCAACATATGAAAACCATTAACTTTCCTATGCATTGGTGATAACCGATTAGAAAATTGTATGCTAAAATAACATCCCATTCACAAAATCATAAATGTCTTAGGCAGAGATGGAATAGGAACTGTATAGAACTGTATGATTTAAATTATAAACTGCTACTAAAGGATCTCCCCATATATACCTAATTAAATAGAAGAGACATATCATGATTGATATGCAAAAACTCAAGTTATGAAGATGCTAATATTTGAGAAAAGTTGAATAATTGAATTCAATGTATAGCACTCAAAATCACAGCAATATTTTCATATACATTAACAAGCTTATTCTTATGTTTAAATGGAAAAAAGATGCATAAAATAACAAAAGCAATTCTCAAGATGAACAATCACTCTAGATATCAAAGCATATTATAAAGATGTGCTTCATGTTGTCTGGTATTAGAGCAGGCAAGCATAGATGGAAAAATGGAAAATTATGAAGTCGAGAAAGAGATTCTTTTTTAAAAAAAATGTTAATGTTTATTTATTTTTGAGAGAAAGAGAGAGAGACAGACAGACAGAGCACAAGTGAGAGGGGCAGAGAGAGAGGAAGACACAGAATCTGAAGCAGGCTCCAAGCTCTGAGCTGTCAGCACAACCCATGAACCGTAAGATCATGACGTGGGCCAAAGCCAAACAGTCAACCACCTGAGCCACCCAGGTGCCCCAAGAGATTCTTTATATAAGGTAATTCACTTTATGATAAAGAAATTTTTTTAAATCAGTGAGGGAAGAATAGTTTACTTAATGTGCTGAGAAAATTGACTTTCTTTGGAAAAAAAAAATAATTCTAACCCACACTTCACACCATACATAAAGATAAACTTGAATAGCTCTATGGAAGCTATGGCTCAACAAAACCATAATGTAATTATAGGAAAATCTAAAAACAGCTATAAAATGTACCAAAAATGTATGAATATCTTCTCCGCTTCACTGACAGAGTATTTCTTACCCTATCAGAACTTTGTGAGTTATTTTGAATCTTTTTTCATATTCATATATTCAAATAAATTAGTCACATTTGCCTTTGAGGAGGCAGTTGATCAGTATTTCTCCAAATTAAAAGTGCACATGTCCTTACATCACCAATTCCACTTCTGGGAAGGTAGCTTAAAGAAATAATTACTCATTTGTGCAAAACCACAAGGGTACAGTTAATAGTAAAAATAGGGAAACGCTTAAGTCTAACAATGAGGGAGTAGTTAAGTAAATTATGATAAAGTCATACTGTGGAATAATATGTAGTTTTAAAAAAAAAGAGAGCTGTAGGGGCATCTGGGTGGCTCAGTTGATGAAACACCTTACTCTTGATTTGGGCTCAACTCATGATCTAACTGTTTGTGAGATCAAGCCCCATGTCAGGCTGCACAATGACAGCATAGAACCTGCTTGGGATTCTCTCTCTCCCTCTCTCTCTCCACTCCTCCCCTGCTCTCACCCTCTCACTCTCTCTCTTTCTCTCAAAATAAATAAACTTGTAAAATGGAGGGAGACAGCTGTAGACTTATGGGCATTGACATGAAAATACTCCCAAAATTGTAATGGAAAAGGAAATTTCAGAATGCTATATTTAGTGTAATGTTATTTATAGGATATAAATGATATTTGTCTATTTATAAAAATGTATGGGGCTGTGTGCTGACGGTTCAGAGCCTTGAGTCTGCTTTGGATTCTGTGTCTCCCTCTCTCTGCACCTCCCCTGCTCGCGCTCGCTCTCTCTCTCTCTCTCTCTCTCAAAAATAAACATTAAAACAAAATAGGGGCACCTGGATGGCTCAGTCAGTTAAGCATCCAACTTCCACTCAGGTCATGATCTCGAGATTCCTGAGTTCGAGCCCCGCATCAGTCTCTGTGCTAACAGCTCAGTGCCTGGAACCTGCTTCAGGTTCTGTGTCTCTCTCTCCCCTCCCCTGCTCTCACTCTGTCTGTCTCTCTCTCAATAATAAATAAACATTAAATTTTTTTTAATTTATGTAAATGCATAGAAAGAGGACAAGATGGGGAAGAAAGTGTGCTAAATGTTAACATTGTTATTTCTGGGGAGGAGAATGGGATTGAAGATGAGAAAATTGAGAATACCTTATTTTTCTCAGAATACTGCTGTATTTCTTGAGTTGCATATCACAAGTATTATTCATGGGTTACTTGTACAATTTTTTTTCATGCTGCAAATAACTAGAAAAATCTGAAGAAAGGAGAATGAAGGCTCAGAGTATGAGAAAGATACTTTAAAACCAGGAGAAATAAATAACAAACCCTATGGTTAGAAAAAGCTAATAAAGCAGGTGGAAAACTTGGGTTATTAAACAAAGATAAAAGTACTGGTTTGAAGTTGTTGTGATTAGTGGAATATGGGGGATATGCTAATTATTTATAACCTGTTGAAATGCCCGGTGTCTTAGAAGGCAGGCTACAGAGGGATGGTGTGGCAGAAATAGCTGGAGAGGAAGATGATTTAAATGGAGCCTGTTTAATGCACATGCCATTAAACATATATATTGAACATTAAAATCATTTCTTGAGTGTGAGACAACTTGAGGATTGTGGGGGATGTGGAAACAAACAAACAAAAAAGAAAGTATTAAATTTTCATGAAGTCCAATCCCTCCCATTTTGGATCATGCTTTTGGTGTCAAGTCTAAAACTTTTTACCTATCCTTAGATCGTGAAGACTTCTTTTTTTCTTAATTTTTAAAAAAATTTTATTCTCTTTTTTGAGAGAGAGAGAGACAGAGTGTGAGTGGGAGAAGGGCAGAGAGTAAGGGAGACCCAGAATCCAAAGAAGGGTCCAGGATCTGAGCCGTCAGCACAGAGCCCGATGTGGGGCTTAAACTCATGGACTGTGAGATCATGACCTGAGCTGAAGTCATATGCTTAACCAACTGAGCCACCCAGGTGCCCCATTGAAGACTTTGTTTTTTGTTTTTGGGTTTTTTTTTTCCTGAAGGTTTTATAGTTTAGTATCTTACATTTAAGTTCAGGTCCATGATTAAGTTGGAGGGTGGAAAACTTAAGTTAATGTTCATTTTTCTCCCATTGATGCCCAAGCATTCCAGAACCATTTGTTGAAAAGGCTCTATTTCTCCCATTGTAATTTTCTTGCACCTTTGTCAAAAACCATTGGGGCATTTGTGTGGATCTGTTTCTTGGTTCTCTATTTTGTTCTTTTGATTTATGTGTTTATCTCTCTGCCAACTACCAGTCTTGATTCCTATGGCTATTTAATAAGTCTTGGAATCAGGTATACTGACTTCTACCACTTTATTCTTCTTATTTAAATACTGCTTTTAGCTCTTCTAGTTCCTTCTCATTTTCATATAAATTTTAAGTTAATTTTATCCATATCTACAAAAATCTTGCTGATATTTTCATGGGATTGCTTGAGGGGTGCCTGGGGGGCTCATTCGGTGAAGCGCCCAAGTCTTGATTTGGGTTCCGGTCATGAACTCATGGTTGTGAGATGGAACCCATATCAGACTCGGTGCTGGGTGTGGAGCCTGCTTAAAATTCTGTCTCTCCCTCTCCCTTTGCCCCTCCAATGCTTGTGTGCATTCTCTCTCTCTCTCTCTCTCTCACTCTCTCTCTCTCTCTCTCAAAAAACAAACAAACAAAAACCCCAACAACTGCAGTGAGCCTATATATCAATTTGTGGTGGATTGGGATTGACATCTTCTTTACTAGGCTGAGCTTCCAGTACCTAAGCACAGCATGTCTGTCCATTTATTTAGATCTTTGCTTTGTTTTATGGACATTTGGTAGTTTTTAGCCTATCAGTCCTGTACATGTTTTGTTGGATTTATACCTATATCTGCCTTTCTTCCTTCCTCCCTTCCTCCCTTCCTCCCTTCCTCCCTTCCTTCCTTCTTTCCTTCCTTCCTTCCATCCTCTCTCTCTCTTTCTCTCTCTCACTCTTTCCCTTTGTCTCAATTATAAATGGTATTGTATTTTTAATTTTTTTTTTTTAATTTTTTTTTTTCAACGTTTATTCATTTTTGGGACAGAGAGAGACAGAGCATGAACGGGGGAGGGGCAGAGAGAGAGGGAGACACAGAATCGGAAACAGGCTCCAGGCTCTGAGCCATCAGCCCAGAGCCTGACGCGGGGCTCGAACTCCCGGACCGCGAGATCGTGACCTGGCTGAAGTCGGACGCTTAACCGACTGCGCCACCCAGGCGCCCCTGTATTTTTAATTTTGATGACCACTGGCTTATTGCTAGTATGTAAAGATAAAATAGACTTTTGTACATTTATCTTATATCCTGTGACCTTCCTGAATTCACTTACTGGTTCTGGGTGTGTTTTAGAATTATGTTGGGATTTTCTGTGTAGACAGTTATGTCATTATTACTGATTTGAGATTGTTCCCTGTTTTCTAATGTGTGCATTTAGTGCTACAAATTCCCTTTGAGCACTGCTTTTGCTGTGTTCCATAGATTTTGAAATGTTGCATTTTCATTTTCATACAGTTCATTGTGTTTTAAATTTTTTTCAGACTTCCTATTTTACTCATATATTAGTTGTAAGCGTGTTATTGAACATCCAAGCATTTGAAGATCTTCCTGTTATCTTGCCATTATTCTTTTCTAATTTTTTTTTTGTAATTTTTTTAATGTTTATTTATTTCTGAGGCAGAGGGACACAGAGTGTGAACAGAGGCGGGGCATAGAAAGAGACACAGAACCCGAAGCAGGCTCCAGGATCCGAGCTGTCAACACAGAGCCTGATGTGGGGCTCAAACCCATAAACTATGAGATCATGACTTGAGCCGAAGTTAGACGCTTAACTGAGCCACTCAGGAGCCCCTGTTCTTTTCTAATTTTATCCCATTGTGGTTGGAGAATACACTGTATATAATTTAAATTATTTTAAATTTATTGAGGTTTGTTCTGTGGCTCAGGATATGGTCTTGGTGTATGTTCTGTGAGCACTCGAGAAAGTGAATATTCTGATGTTGAATGAAATGCTCTATGAATGTTAACTAGATCCTGTTGGATGATGGTGTTATTGAGTTATATATCCTTGTTAATCTCCTGCCTAGTTATTCTACCAGTGTTGAAGGAATAGTGTTGAAGCCCCCAAGTATAACTGTAGATTTGTCTACGTCACTTTTTAGTTCTGTCACTTTTTGCCTCAAATTTTTTAGCTCTGTTGATTGCCGCATACACCACTGTGGATTGTCTTTTTTTCATTTAGTTTGCTATCTTCCTGGTTCTTGGTGTGATGAGTGATTTTTGATTGAAAGCTGCATATTTCTAATATTTTGTTATGAGCCTCTGGATCTTATGTAAACCTTCTATTGTACCTGGCTTTCTCTGACATAGCTCCAGCAAGGGAAATGGGGGGGAGGGGGGGCACTGCCTCCTTACTGCTAGGTGGGAGTAGAAGTCCAGGTTCCCATTCACCTTAGTTGACAACTGAGATCGTGTACGCCTCCTTCCTGCTGGGCAGAAATGGGAATTCAACTCCCCACTTGGCCTCCACTGATAGCTTCCTAGCCAGGAAGAGTAGGCGTGCCTGGTGAGGCCACTCCTACCACTGCCCACTTGGCTGCTCCAGACACCACAGGGTGGGGAGGTGGCCGCCTACGGCCTACGGGGTAAAAGTCCCAGGTTCCTACTCAGCCATCTCTGACACCACCCTGACCCTACCGGAGTGGAAGAATTGGAATGGGATGCCTTGTTACAGCTTGGTGAGGATGGAATTCTAAGCTCTCCACTTAGCTTTTATAGGTGTGGGTAAGGATGGAATCACACTTGTGTTTTTTTTTTTTTTTTCCCCTGTGGTGTTTGGCAGTACTAGAACAGTTTTTACCAGTCTCCTGTCTTGCTAAGCTACCTGTTTCTGGTACTTTGTCTGGAGAGAGCAAGCTTTTTTGGGGAGTTGTTTTTCCCATTAGCGATCGCAAGAAGCCATCTCCTTCGGCTCCCAGCTTGGCATCTCTGATGTTACTGTGCCGTCACGTCCCCAGCTGGTCTGCTTTCCTGTGTCTGTTTTTCATATTCTTCCTAGCAGGTTTTATGTATAATGTCCAGAATTCTTGGTATTAATTTTTACTTGGTAGGAGGAATAGAGGAAAAGGAGAGTGTTGAAGGAGGCTGGCTTCTATTAATGACATCCTCACGGAAAAAGGACTGGTTATGACCTGGCAAATGACAAACCTCTCCACTAGCTTCTTGCCACAATTCCTTCACCCATGTCTGACTTAAAACAACCTGCTTAATCCAAGCATCTTTTAGGAAGACACCATCCATCATGCCAGACTCCTTGGCGGTTTTGTGTTTGGGCCAAATACACTAAGAACAAATGCCTAGAGTTAGACCACCCAAGATATTTTCACTTCTGTGGTTAACCATCTTTGAATTCAGGTTTCTTTGGGTGAAAAGGTTATTCACATTCTGAATACATTAATACTTCCAAGTTTTTATGTTGTTACCATCACATTAATGTTGCAGACACTGGATTCTCAGTATATGCGTGCTGGGAAATTTGCACTCCAGCCGTAGCATTTTCACAGAATCGATCAAAGTCACCGATTTTCACCGTGGTTCTTATTTCCACCAAATTTTATTTACTGGGGAGTAAATATAAAAATATTCCAAGTGCCGGTAGCCAGGCATTTGGCTACCATGCATATGAAAGTATAAGAAAGGAATTGACCAGAACGATGGGTTCACCAAAGTGGAAACATTCTTCTGTCTGTGATTTACGTTGACTTAGAGAGCTTTTATGTAACTCCATTCCTGCTTGGTTCCAGATGGATTGTAGTTTTCTGTGAACAAGGAGAGCGACATTTTGTAATTTATAGCCTGTTTTGTCTTGCTTTGATAAAGAAAACGTTATCTCCATTCTTGAACAAATAGAGGCTGCATAGCATGATGCAATTGTTTATGGAGACCACAAACTTCTTTTAAGTCCTCACCTTGCAGAATATGCTTCATTTACTGTATGGAAATTGACGTTCTTCTATTCAGAATATCCTAAGAGGGTCAGTAGTAATGGTATTGGAAAACAAAGAATCAGGCCCATTTGAAATCAAAGCAACAAATTCATTTTTCATTTGCTTTTTGAATTTCAGTGTACTTAACATACTTTGTTGTATTGGTTTCAGGTGTACAATATAGAGATTTAACAATTCTGTACCTTACTCAGTGCTCATCATAAGTGTGCTGTTAATCCCTTTGACCTATTTTACCCATTTCCCTCCCCCCCACCTCCCTTCTGGTAACCACCAGTTCTCTGTGTTCAAGAGTCTTGTTTTTTCTCTCTTTTTTGTTGTCCATTTGCTTTATTTCTTAAATTTCACATATGAGTGAAATCATATGGTATTTGTCTTTCTCTGACTTATTTCACTTAGCATTATACCCTCTACATCTGTCCATGTTTGGTAGATGGTAAGATTTCACTTTTTATGGCTGAGTAGAACTCCATCGTGTGTGTGTGTGAGTGTGTGTGTGCACGCACATTAAGATTTTTTTTTAAATTTTCCTTCCATACATGGTTAGATTACTTTCAGGTGTACAATTTAGTGATTCAGCAGTTTCATACATCACCTGTTGCTTATCACAAGTGCCCTCCTTAATCCCCATAACTTATTTCACCCATTCCCCACCCATGACCCTTCTGCTAACCATCAGTTTGCTTTCTATAGTTTTTCCTTTGCTTATTTGTTTTGCTTCTTAAATTCCATATATGAGTGAAATATTATAGTATTTGTCTTTCTCTGATGTATTTCACTTAGCATTACACCCTCCAGATCCATCCATGTTGTTGCAAATGGCAAGATTTCATTCCTTTTGAGGGATGAGTAATATTCCCCTGTGTGTGTGTGTGTGTGTGTGTGTGTGTGTGTGTGTGAGTTAAAACAGGTTTAAGAAAAAAATACTGTCTTGTTTTTACCTTAGGGTACTTTTGTTCTAATTCAATTCGTTTAAAAGTGTGTGCTTATTATTTTTAGTAAGTAATAAATGACCATAATTTAAATATTTTCATTGCACCACTTCTAATGATAAAAGTACTCCACCTCAGGTCTCATTGCCAGAGGCTGCTACTTCCATAACTTATAGTTACGATTTTTTATAATTAATGGAATTCTGAAACTCTTCCCAAAATAGTTAAACACAATAGGTAATCAGAGAGTTCTATCTCCCCCGCCTCCCCAGATCCCTTCTTGAGTCTGAACTCAAAGTTTGTCCTGAGAAATCCCTTCCAGTCACCTTGGTAAATCTTTCCATTCGTGTGCAGCCCCAGTGCCCTGAATCCTGGATTCCTCCCTCTTGGCTTACAGACTCTGTTTTAGTGGTCCACATGCTCCAGCAACTTCTTGCATAGATCCAGATAAGAGGCACAGTTGCTGATGATGATACTTACGTAGTTCTATCTGCTTGATTGGAGTATCCTATTTTAGGTGGAAATAATTTTCTCTCAGAATTTCAAAAACACCTCTCTCTTCTCTTTTTTTTTCTTTTTTTTTTTCTTTTTGAGACAGAGAGAGACACAGCATGAACGGGGGAGGGTCAGAGAGAAAGGAAGACACAGAATCCGCAGCAGGCTCCAGGCTCTGAGCTGTCAGCACAGAGCCCGACGCGGGGCTTGAACTCACAGACCATGAGATCATGACCTGAGCCGAGGTCGGACGTTTAACCGACTGAGCCACCCAGGCGCCCCCACACCTCTCTCCTTTCAACACCAAGCATGGTACTTGGTACAAAGTAGGCACTAAACAAATCATTGTTGAATGAATTATTTTCTAGCTTACAGTGTTGCTATTTTGCCATGTTCAGCACCGCATGCCCTCCTAATGACTGCTCCTTCAAAGATATGGAACCCTAGTTCTCTTTTTGGAACTTTTAGGATTTCCTCTCACCTCAGAGATGTAATATTGCACAGTGATGTGCATTGGTATATATTTTTTTAAATTTATTCTATAATGCATTCAGAGAGCCTTTTTAATACACAGATCTAGGTAAGTTTTTTATTATGGAAAATTATTATACACATTTTTTGGTAATTTCCCTTTCTCCATATCTTCAATTTATTTTCCTATAATATTTTTAAAATATTGACTTTCTTGAGTAGATTGTCAAATTCTTAATGCTTTTTTTTTTTTTTTTGGAAATTTTTATTACTTGGAGTTTTGGTTCTTTTTTTTCTAGGTGGTAGGTTCCACTTTATCTTCCAATCCACTATTAAATTTTTTCCCACTATTAAATGTTAAAATACTGCTGTGACTTTTTAAACTGCCAAGAACACTTTCTTGTTTTAGATGTAAACTACAGTGTTTATCACATGAGTCTAAAATTCTGGCTCAACCTTTGGGTTGTGGATATATATATTTAGGAGTTGTCCACATAAGTAGAATTTAAGGTTATGAGACGAGATAAGATCATCAAGGAAGGGAATGGAGACAGAGGGTGAAATGCAAAGACAAAGACTAAGGCATCTAACTTTTAGAGATCAGTATGATGAGAAAGGACTAAGATAGGGAATAGGCCAGTGAGGGAAGGAGAAGAAAACACACAGGTGTGTGGTGTTCCTAGAAGTCAAGGTGAGGAAGTGTTGCATGGCCAGAGGGTATGATTATCTATGACACATGCCACTCAGGTCAAGTGAGATGGGAATGAGAATCGACTACTAGATTTAGCAACAAGGGGTCATTGGGGCACTGTTGTTCTTGAAATCATGCTATTTAAATAGAGCAATGGGGGCAAAAGCCTGAGTGCAGCACGATGAGGAATGAAGAGGAGAATGGATATTACAGAAGAGATTGCAGTCCTCCGTTTTTACCATACGGAAGAGCAGATACGGAGCTGTGGGGTTAGGGGAATATGGTGTTTATGGAAGGCTTTCCGAAAGAGAAGGGAAATATGGGGCGCCTGGGTGGCTCAGTTGGTTAAGCATCTGACTCTTGATCTCAGCTCAGGTCTTGATCTCAGGGTCGTGAGTTCAAGCCCCACGTTGGGCTCCATGCTGGGTGTGGAGCCTACTTAAAAGGAGGGGAAAAAAAATGAAAGAGTGGGGAAACAGATGCTTCCCAGAGAATGGCAGTGCCTGTCAAAAGCTATGGAAATTGGTGAGTTGCAGTTGTGAAGATTTTTATTAGATGAGATACAGCACAAGATTTAGGTGATAGGAAATTTTCATCAAAAGATACACCATTCATCAAAATAATCGTACCTATATTCATGATATTTACTGAATATGAAGCTAATACAAAAGAGTGAATTTGGGTATAAATTAAGTTGTGTTGTGTTTCTCATTACACTCATCTACTTTTATCGGTATTTAATCATCCTAACTTCTTTGCTCAGGATGTTTTTCACACGTTTCTGATACAAACTGCTCTCAGGTGTCGAGGGGGCAGTAGTTTAGTTTACAAACCCTTGCCTCAAGGGTACACTGAAAGCACTTACTGTGCTTGTGAACTGCCTAATATGTCCCAGACTGCTTTCTCCGACCCCTCCAGCCTTTGACCTTGACTTCTCAAAATCAGCAGCAGACAATGCCACTTGTCTTCTTAGGGACATGCATACCCAGGCTGTGTCGATTTCTTTCTTCTTCTTGTGAGGAAAGACCTTCCTTGTGCTTTGTAATACCATTTTATTGTGCTCGGGAGAAACGGCTTGTTAGAAGAGCCAGCTTTTTCTTCTATGAAAAACTTAGGGCTTAGTGTCAACACAGCATGGCCATTTTTAAACAGAGCCCTCCTCTCACAGAGGAGACCTCAAAAGGATTTGATAAGAGGTGTAATAAGAGTGTTCTATTGGTCAAGTTACTGAAATTCTCTGAGCATCAGTTTCCCCTGGCCTCCAAACCTCCCGCCTTCTCAGTCTGTATGCTTTGTGTGGCTGAGCCCGTGGATTCAGTAACCGCCAAACATCAGATTGATCACAGACTTGTATCTCTGGCAGTGTTCCTCCGACGTCCCACTGTCCTGTGCATCCACATAAAACACTTTAAAATCTTTCCTCGATGTGATCTGCAAAGCCACACATGACTGGCCACAGCCGACCACTTTGAGCCTCATCATGCACCACAGGCCCTTTGCTTTCTACGCTCCATACACCCTGGATTTCCTTCAGTTCCTTGGGGGCACTGTGCTCTACCCATCCCCTGAGCGGTTTTGTGTATGCTCCGCCCTCTATCTGGAATGGTCTTCTTACTCTAATTCCTTTTCCATTTTTGCCTTGTTGACACCTAATCTAATTCAGATCTCTGGTAAATACTGCCAATGCCCTATATTAACTGTATACATGGACCCTAGGAAATTTTGTATCATCTTGTGACATCCAGGATTTAAAAATCATACTCTCGTGAGAGCCTTCCTAGGTTCCTGACTTGCTGGTTTTGACTGTTAGTTTCTCTCATTTTTATTTGAACTAGTAATTGAAAAGAAGTAACCTTGTATCACCTGTTTTTTGGTTGTAACAATGCTCTGCATAGTTGTCCTTAAACATTACAAGGAAACAGTTTTACTGCATACAGGTACACATTCTTATGAATACCCACAGGTAACAACCTTCTACTAAATCTTTGTCAGAAAGTGTTTCAAATATCAGTTTGTGAAACATCAGTGTGTACAAATATCAGAACGCAATCACGCAGGACATTCCTAACTGCCTGACAGACTCAACACTAGGAAGAACACTGAGGACAGTTTTCCTCCTTCCCTTCTTCTCAAGGCGCAAGCTTTCACGCCTGGAAGACCATCACCTATGCTGGAGATCCTTTCGCTACAAAGGGATCATTTTGAATAGGGGCTGTATTAGTTTCCTAGGCCTGTGGTAAACAGAAGTACCACAAATGAGGGAGAGGGTGCTTAAAACAACTGAAATTTACTGTTTCTCAGTTCTCAAGAACGGAAGTCTAAGATCAAGGTGTCAGCAAGGCCGTATTCCCTCCGAAGTGTGTAGAAGAGAATCTTTCCCTGCCTCTTCCTAGTCTCTGGTGGCTTTCCAAAAATCCGCGGCACCCCTTAGCTTGTAGTTCCTGTGATTCATTCTCTGCCTTCGTCATCACATGGAGATGAATAAGGTGATAGAATTCTTCAGATGTGAAATAAGCCCACCAGGGGGAGGGTGGAATTGACTTTAAAGAAAACCAATGCAAATTTTGTTTCTGGTGCTAAAAACAACTGAACTTCTTGGGTAGGATATAATACTCTGAAAAGGATCAATGAGTTGACAGGAGAGTAAACAATTCTCAGTCTGGGGACTAAGAACTATGTGGGCCACTGTGGCTGGATTTCACTCTGAGGATATTTGTTCAACTACATTAAAATGAACTTTGATTTTCATGGTCTCCCATGACTGAAAAGTCAAAGTCCAAGTTCCACCCATGATGAGGAGACAGATAGATAAATTCACCCTCCCCATACAATGGAGACTCCAAATGGCAACAGCCTCAATGTAAAAGTAGTCTGGGAAAATTGCATCCCCAGTCATGAGTCTACAAGGAACATTGACTTTCCCAAATAGGTGCTGAACGGGAGGGAGACCAAAACTATTGAGAATGTATAACCACAAACCAACCCTAACATGCTTGCACTTGAAGCCTAAATACACAGCACTTGGGTGGTCAGAAAACTCAAGCCGAGAATTTAATTTAGAGTGATCCCAAATTATTGGGGTGCCACAGACTCCCTGGAAGAAGCCAAAGCAGATCTCCACAAGAACCAATCGCCATGCCAGTCCTCAGTGGATTTCCATAATAAACCTGAAGGCAATTGGGAAGCCTATAATCAAAAATAACTAAACAGACACCATGAGGAAGAACTGGCAGAAACAGACTCTCCAAATTTTTAGGACAATGAAATATCAGATAGCATTTATAAAATATATTTGATCTCTTATAAGACATAAAGCCATATTCAAAAATATGCATAGGATATGAGGAACTTTATATAACAAATGACCACACAGCTTTGAAAAATAACCAAATAAAATTTCTAGAAATAAAAAATATAATTGGAATAAAAAAGTCAAAGAACATTTTACACCCAAAATGTGGAAATTTAAATTGGCATAATCAACTCAGAAAATAGTTTGGCATTACCTATGGATGCAAAAATATGTGTAGTCTGTAACCCAGCCATTCTACTAATGGGTAAATTCCTTAGGAGTTTACCTAAAACTACACATAAGCATGATTTACATGGACCAGGATACTTGTAGCAGCACTGTGTTGTAATAGCTAAGAATTGGAACAATCAAAATATTCATCAGTAGTAAGATGGATAAATAAATTTGGTATACTCTTTAAAAAGCAATGTTTTATAGTAATGAAAACTAGAAGTAAATAAGCAACACATATGTATCAGCATATTATATTAAAAACGTAATGTTTTTTAAAATGCTTATTTATTTTTGTGAGAGTTAGTACAAGTGGGAGAGGGACAGAGAGCAAGGGAGACACAGAATCCAAAGTAGGCTCCAGGCTCTGAGCTGTCAGCACAGAACCCAACTTGGGGTTTGAACCCTAAAACCGTGAGATCATGACCTGAATTGAAGTCGAATCCTCAACTGACTAAGCCACCCAGGCATTCCTAAAATCATAATGTTGATTGAAAGAAGCAAATCACAAAAGAATAGGAGGCCTTGCATTTAGCTTTGTTCTGCTACTTTGTGGCTCCTAAGGTACATAGCATTAGCTAATCCTTGATAAATTACATCAGTTGTTTTGGCAATGGAATTGCATGTATATTTGGAGCTGTTCAGGTATAAAATTCCATAGCTGGTGCTATAGAAATCCTGTTCTTTGTGGCTGAAACAGCTGTTTCTTATTGTGTGGTTATTTTTAGAAACATCATTGTGAATGATTGTAATCATCATAAAATTATCTAGTAGCAGGCTTTGTGCTCATGTCAGCCTTAATATGGATGAAAAGCAGAGATGCCCAGAAGACCATGAAGATATAAGCTCCTGTGAGATCACAGAAGTGGGGATGAGACTGAGGGTTGAGAAATGAGGAATTGAAGTCAATTGGGTTTATATGCTTAAATTGCAGAATGACCCTAAGTAGTGGGTGAGTTATAATCATAACAGTGTTACAATTAAAATGCAGAAAATTTGGACATATCAGGGTAAAACACCAGGATAAAAAATTAAAAAACAAACAAAAAAAAAAAGATGATCATCCTTAACCTCAACAGCAATGTGGATTAGATGTTGTAAAACATCTGATAGTGTACGTTTGTTGTCATTGTAAATGGTGGTGGATTCAGGGATAATTTTGAGTCTTAAATTATATTTAATATTTATAAAATTTTAATAGTATAAATCAGTGACTAACTCAATGATATCTCATTACCTTTTTTACAGAAATGCTTGCGATCTACTCTCTCAGCAAATTTCAATTAGACATACAATATTGTATATACATTAGATCCTCAGACCCTATGTGTCTTATAACTGAAAATTTACCCTTTTACCAACCTCCCCTTATTTCCCCCACCCATTAGCCCCGTGGCAACCACCATTCTACTCTGTTTCTGTGAGTTTGACTTTTTTTTTTTTTTTTAGAATTCACATATAAGTGAAACCATGCAGTCTTTGTCTTTCTCTTTCAGTCTTACTTCCCTCTAGTTTCATCCATGTAGTCACAAATGACAAGATTTCTTTTTTTTTAAAGACTGGATAATATTTCATTTCATATATATACATTATTACATAATGTATATATATATATGTGTGTGTGTGTGTGCGTGTGTGTACGTGTGTACACACACATTATCTATATTCTTTATCTCTTCATTCCTAGGTGAATGCTTAGGTTGTCTCCTTACTTCAGTTGTTGTGTGAATAATGCTGCAATGCACACGGGAATACAGCTATTTTTTTTTTTTTACCTTTGGATATATACCCAGAAATGAGATTGTTAGAGCATGTAACAGTTCTGTTTTTAAGTTCTTTGGGAACACCCATACTCTACCATAGTTGCTGTACCAGTGATGCTAACAAGGGTTTCTTTATCCTTGCCAACACTTTCTATCTCTTGTCTTTTTGATCACAGCTATTCTAACAGGTGTGAGGTGGTATCTCATTGTGGTTTTGATCTGCATTTCCTTGATGATTAGTGATGTTGAGCACTTTTTCCTGTATCTGTTCACCTTTTGTGTGTCATCTTTGGAAAAATGTGTATTCAGGTCCTTCGCTCATTTTTTTCTTTTTCTTCCTTTTTTTTTAATGTTTATTTATTGTTAAGACAGAGAGAGACAGAGCACAAGCAGGGAAAGAGCAGAGAGAGAGAGAGGGAGACACAGAGAGAGAGGGAGACACAGAATTAGAAGCAGGCTGCAGGCTCTGAGCTGTCAGCACAGAGCCCGACGCCAGGCTGGAACTCAGGAACCTTCATGACCTGAGCTGAAGTTGGATGCTTAACTGACTGAGCCACCCAGGCGCCCCATTCACTCATTTTTTTCAATTGTCTTATAAGGAAACAGTTAAACTTGTGAGATTGTTGCTGTGCTTCAGAGGTTGAGACACCTAATGTCACTTTGAATTTTTCTTGCTCTAAGATCAGGGACTGAAGAGTCCTCTAAATGCCCAAAGAATCCATCTTGCATTCTTTAAAATGGGATATTAACTATAATTGATATATTCTCCCTTCTCAAATATGCTAAGAGAATTACATTAAAATTAACCTGGGAGGGGCACTTGGGTGGCTCAGTTGGTTAAGCGTCTCGACTTCGGCTCAGGTCAGAGCCTCTCATCAGGCTCTGTGCTGACAGCTCAGAGCCTGGAGCCTGCTTTGGATTCTGTGTCTCGCGCTCTCTCTGCCTCTCCTTTGCTCATGCTGTGTCTCTCTCTCTCTCAAAAAATAAACATTTAAAAAATATATAAAAAATTGATCTGGGATCATAAAATGAAAATAATATAAATTTGCAGCAAAGAACATTTTATAGCTGTAGGAATGGTTTCCTCATGTATTATAAAGTCCCGAATTGTAAGTCTTAGAACTCAGGATTCAAAAGGGCTTCTTGAACAATTTTGAGAATTTTTTTTCTTCAGAGATAAAGGAAAGAACCTCTTACGCTTCCTGGCCTTAGGGTAGGTTGGCAAGCCCAATAGAAAAGATTTTTAGAAGAGATACAAAATTATTTCTTTAGCTAGATATTCACAGAACGTATCTTTCTCTATTGATTCCTATATACTTTGAAAGAGAAAAGGAAACATTTTCTTCCCTTTTAGTGGTACTACTAATTCTTACTAATATAGTACCTGATAGTAAGGATCAACAAAAAATTAAGATTCTGTTTATGACCACCCACACTCATCCTTTTTATGTTTCCTTTAATGGAACCTAACATTTGGACATGTCCAACTATGTCCATTTATGGTGTTAGACTTTGGATTTATTTAGTATGAATTTTTTTTAATTTTTTTAATGTTTATTTTATTTTTTGAGACAGAGACACAGCATGAGCAGGGAAGGGGCAGAGAGAGAGGGAGACAGAGAATGTGAAGTAGGCTTCAGGCTCTGAGCTGTCAGCACAGAGCCCGACGCGGGGCTCAAACTCACGAACTGTGAGATTGTGACCTGAGCCGAAGTCGGACGCTTAACCGACTGAGCCACCCAGGTGCCCCTAGAAATGAATTTTAAAAGATCACTTCTAAACATAAGAGACACACAAAATCAGTTATCCTTTACTTACTCCCTTTCTACCATTCTTCAATTTTTGTCCTTCCTAGAATCTACAGATGCAACTAAAAAATATAGTTTCACAAACTGCATTTAAAAAGTTGCTAAAATGTAAAATAACCAGAGTAACAGCTAAACATAGGGACCAAGCCACAAGCCTAGCACAAGGTACTTATCTATAAAGCTGTTCAACAAATTTTAGAATATTTTACTCTTTGAATTGGAGAGAGGTAACAAATACTTTAAATGTGGAAGACCTTTCCTTCCTTCCTTCCTTCCTTCCTTCCTTCCTTCCTTCCTTCCTTCCTTCCTTCCTCCTCCCCTCCCTCCCTCCTTTCCTCTTTCTTTCTTTCTTTCTTTCTTTCTTTCTTTCTTTCTTTCTTTCTTTCTCTCTTTCTGTGGTTTGCTCAGAAAACCTAGCTTTCATCTTGCTCTAGACCTTGTTTTTCTGGGAACACTTGGATAGAGAGAGTTAACCTGAGGGTTTAAGTGCATTCCTAATTTTTTTCCAAGTACTTCTATCATAAGAACCTTTGCCTGGGTGGGTTATCAAACACACAAAAATAATAGAACTACTTTGGCCTTACAACTTTCATGTCTTTTTTTATTTATTTTAGTTTTTTATTTTATTATTTTTAATTCATTTTATTTTATCCTATATTATTTTAATTTTAATTCCAGCGTCATTAGCACACAGCGTTCTATTAGTTTCAGGTGTACAATGTAGTGATCCAACAATGCCATATATTACTCAGTGCCCATCAAGATAAGTGTACTGTTTATCCCCTTCATCCATTTCCCCCATCCCTCCACCCACCTTCCCACTGGTAACCCTCTGTTTGTTCTCTCTAGTTAAGAGTCTGGGGTTTGTCACTTTTTGTTGTTGTTGTTCATCAGTTTTGTCCCTTAAGTTCCACACACGAATGAAATCATATGGTATTTGTCTTTCTTAGACTGGCTTATTTCGTTAAGTATTATACTGTCTCGATCCACCTATGTTGTTGCAAATGGCAAGATTTCATTCTTTTTTATGGCTGAATAATATTCCGTGTGTGTGTGTGTGTGTGTGTGTGTGTGTGTGTGTGTGTGTGTCACAACTTCTTTATCCATTCATCAGTTGACGGACTCATGGGCTGCTTCCATAGTTTGGCTGTTGTAAATAATGCTGCAAAAAACATAGGGGTTCATATATCCCTTAAAATTATCATTTTCAAATTCTTTAGATAAATACCCAGTCACATGATTGCTGGATCGTAGGGTAGTTCTATGTTGAATTTTTTGAGGAACCTCCATAATGTTTTCCACAGTGTCTACACCAGTTTGCAATCCTGCCAACGGTGTAACAGGATTCCTTTTTCTCCACATCTTCACCAATACTTGTTTCTTGAGTTTTTGGTTTTAACCATTCTGACAGGTGTAAAGTGATATCTCATTGTGGTTTTGATTTGCATTTCCCTGATGATGATGTTGAGCATTGTTTCACGTGTCTGTTGGCCATCTGTATGTCTTCTTTGGAGAAATGTCTGTGTATGTTTTCTGCCCATTTTTAATTAAATTATTTGTTTTCAGGGAGTTGAGCTGTATAAGTTCTTTATATATTTTGGATACCAACTCTTTATCAGGTATGTCATTTGCAAATATCTTTTCCCATTCAGTAGATTGTCTTTTAATTGTTTTGATTGTTCCCTTAGCTGTTCCTAAGCTTTTTATTTTGGTATAATTCAAGTAGTTTATTTCTGCTTGTGAGCCTTACAACTTCCATTTCTAAACTTAAAACAAGTCAGACAGAATCCGACCAATGGCAATTGTCACTTACCTAAAAAATCAATCTTAGGAAAACATAAAACACAGCTAACTCCAATGAAGATATCAT